>NC_090437.1:349264764-350471639 GCF_031143425.1 Pleurodeles waltl | reverse complement strand
TAAGCAGGATTTACTGCCAATGTCATAATGAGGGCCTATGTGTGCACAAAATAGCAGCTGCCTGTCCTGCTGTATTAGACAGTGGGAAGTGACCTAAGTCCGCCTGTCTATGTCATCATGCAGGTAGGCGGTCTCAACCATTGTGCTACTTGTCATTGGTTAACATTGCTGCTTATGGTGGACTGGGTCAAATGGCGATGACCAGCGGCGGTGACGGTCCTGTACATGGCGGCTGTGACCACCATTTTCTGCAGCATTGCTCACTTAACTCCTGACGCTTGCTAGCAAGACCTCCACAACCTGAGCTGCTGTGTACTGTCTCTGGGAGCCATCATGCCACGTCCTGCAGGTGATAGGGCCACAACCTTCGCCCCTGAAGAGCTGGAGAAACATACCTGTTTGGACAGATATATGGGCATCAGAGCAGCAGTGTTTCTAATGCCATAGTCATGTATGATAGAGGTTGCGTGTGACGGTGAATCGGGCAAGTGTACCGGTGAAGGTGTTGTAATTTAATAGCGATTAGATTAAGCATTAGCGGAAGACATCTTGTATTTAGCAACTATTGTGAACATATTGCAGAATCCCTTTTGTATTCATGGCAGCTATTTTCTCTGACATGTGCTTGCCATGTGCTCTGTCCTACTCTTGAAAATCTGTCTAGTGACAAGTTATATTTAGCATCTCCCACGTTCGCACATGCCCAGTAAGATCTGCAGCTGTTAGTAATCAGTAACAGACAGTAATGTGTCAACTAGTCCTTGAAAACTGTTAGCCCCTCCTACCTGTCGACTGTGCATTTCCATATGACCTTATATCTATGTAAGTCTTGCTTCTATAATTGTACCACCTTCTTTTAGCCCCTGCGTGGGTATAAAAGGACCATGCTCTCTTAGTTCAGTGTGCTACTTCAAACATTACCGAAGGGTGCTGTTTGATCTGTAGTACCACCTTATCAGGTTTAATAAACTTTGTGTTTTATTTCAGTTTCTGTGCCAACTTCTTCCTATATGGTCTAAGGACTTTGTGCAGAGAAGGGCGAATCCCTTGCACTAGTAGGCCTTGCTGAGGCTTACTTCGACAAATTGGCGCCCGAACAGGGAGTCATCGGCGACTCGAACGCCCAACGGATTGGTCGCGATGAAGGATTGGGATCTCGCTGCGGACGATCAATGCCTGAGGAGACCCGAGTCTTGGCAACCATGGCGTTTTTCCATTCTTTCTAATTTGACCATCCAGGTGGCGCCGGTCCTCGACTGAGATCCTTTTTGTTCATTCGTCATGCAGTGACCATTTGGTCGATTTTAGAACTTGGCAGTTGGAACCTAGACGCCCTGTGATTGGTAAGAGCTGTTTTACAGCACTTGCTGTGGGTTTTGATGCCTTTGTTTGGTAATGAAGTTTAGCACAACTTACTGTGGCTCTCGTGTTTTGGGTGACTAGTCAATTTGTGTCCTTTGAATTGATATATAAATTATATATAAATTGCAATTTATATAGGCAGGCAATGAGGAGAATTTTCTCCAATTTAATTTTGATTTGAATGGCACCTTAAGTGCTACTTTGATTATAATATTGCATATTCTGCACTATTTTTGGCATGCCTGTTTTTAGCGCACTTCGTAGGATGTGTTGCTTTTGTAATGGTACCAATTTGAGACAGGAAGAATCGCAACCGGCACCCCCAGAGGGGACGCCCAATAGAGATATGTATGCTAAACATGGTCTTTCTTCAATAATGTACAGCACATTATGGAATAAATACACTCATGCAGATCCTGAGTTACATTGGCCTATGCATGGGGCATTTGATTTGCGAAAGATTGAGTATGTGGAACAATGTATGTATAAGTGAAGGTCTAGGCAAGATATGTTTGACTGTGTACGAATGTGGGACAAGGAAGTGCGTGGATGAGTGAAGCGTGAGCAAGCCTTGCTTGAGAAAGGGCAGCGGAGGAATGTATATGTGAAAGCATTGGAAATGAGAAATAAATAAATAAATGACTTAAAGGAGCTAGAAGAGAAAGAACGTAAATGACATGTAACTGGCCAATACACTGTTAGGCAACCTCTCTATCCTATCCTTAATAAACCACACAATGATATTTTGTTACTAGATCGCCCTCCACCCCCGTATGTCGTTCCTTCTACCCCTCATGAGTTAGCTGAGGTCTCCGGTTCGGAGCAACAGAAGATACGAGACAGTCGCTCTATGTTGCCTGCTGACGTGCGTCTGAGCTTAGATCTATTGCTCGTAAAATAATTTGTAGCGTTGTCTCTGCTTCTGAACTTTTAGACAACATGAAAGGGTGGACGGAAATGGAGCAGCTATATTTTACTGAGTCATTTGGCACAGAAGTTATTGAACTATTTCGGAAATATTCTGATGAGTTAGAGCCCGATGATGTAGCAGCTGATCATAAGCAAATGCGTGATTGTCTTTTTGTTTTCTCTCAGGTGGCTGATGCAATCAGGCATTTGGTGAAATTATGTGTTGTGGCAGTCCGTTTGCAAGAGGAGAAAAGGGCCGTGGACTAGTTGCACGGACATCTCAGACCGGCGGGGTGCAAACTTCCATCTTCGGAACAGATGAGACTATGATAGTTCACGCGAAACCAATGCAGGAGGCCGCACCTTTATATGTTCCTCCTTAAGGATTGAGTACAAGTGATGATAAAACTTCTGTTGATGCTAAGGCTTATTTTATTTATATTTGGGTGTATACTCCTTGGAATAGGGCAGATGTAATGGCACTTAAAACAGCATTACCTGACACGCGGAAAAATCCAGCCGCCTTTTATGAGGAAGTTGAGGGAGCAATTAGTTCTTGTACTATGACTTTGGCTGACATTGATTTATTTTTCGGATTGATATTACCGACAGATATGTGGAGAATTGTTCGTAAAGTTGATAATCGTGTAGTTTTTGGGGCATCATGGAAAGAATTAGAACAGATGGACAGGGATAGGGAACCTGCAAAAAAGCCATATCAGTTGATTCTAGATCTTCCTGCAGCCATATTAGTTAAGTTAAAAATGATTATTCCCACTAAAAAGATAGATTGGACTGTTCTAGCGTCTTGTAAGCAAAAGGCAGATGAATCGGTCTCTGATTGCTTTACACGCTTTGAAGAAGCATTTCATGATTTTAGTGGCCAGTTATTGTCAGATGATACCGGCAGACATTTGTTTGTCGATAAATATGTCGCAAATCTGTTACCAGGAATAGCTAGTCGTCTAAAAGCTAGTGAAAGTTCATGGACTACCTCTACTCCGGTTTCTCTTTTGACTATGGCTCAGTATTATGAACGTCAGGAATTAGAAGCAAAAGGTAGCGAGGATAAAAAGATTAAAGAATTAAAGACGAAGGTTATGTTGGCTCAAGCTTATGGTCCGCCTTTTAGAGGTAGTGATAGAGGTGGACGTGGATCTTATGGTTCTTCTTACACTCGTTTGAATTTGTCTGTTGATCAGTGTGCGTATTGTAAGAAATTTGGGCATTGGGCTGCCGATTGTCCAGCACTACGTGTTCAGCAGTGTTCACGTGGTTGGGAACAAATGAGAAATCACTCAGGATATTCAGGGCCTAGAAGAAGCACGAATGATCATGCTAGAGTTGATGCTAATGTACGAGGGCAGGATGGGTTTAACACTTTTGATAGACGGAACCAATACCAGATGTCTAACTATGTGCAGCCTGATTTCCAAGATTCTGCTTATGCATAGGATTGCCTAGGATGGGGTAAGGAATCAGTTGAAGTTCCAGTAGATCAGAAGGGTCCCTATGTTACAGCACATGTTTTGGGTTCTACTGATCAGTTTCTGGTTGATACAGGAGCTACTCGTAGCGCCTTGTCTAAACAATTGATTCCAAGGGCTCCCCTGTCTGGCTTAACCATTACATCGATAGGTTTCGATGGAACACCTTCCCCTAGCTCATTGTCACAACCACTTGCATTCCATGTTGATAAATTTACTGTTCCATGTCCATTTTTGCTTTCTCCAAATACACCAGACAATATTGTGGGTCTTGATATGCTCAAGTATTTCAGGGCTACAATAAGATGCTCTCCTGAAGGGGTGGGTGTTATTTTGTATGATAATCATCCTGTGATGGAAAGAGTTTGTCTTGTTAAAGAGGATATTGCATTAGCTTCACCCCCTAATACTGTGGGCTACTTCAGATACTGATGTGGGACAAATGATTATTCTACCGGTACATATTACTGTCAAGGAGGGAGCTGTATTGCCACGTTTGCCTCAATACAAAATTTCACAGGAGGGCGAAGAAGCACTCACATGAATTGTGCATGATCTTATTGGAGTTGGAGTTGTTGAGGAAGTTCTGTATAATGTTTGTAACAGTCCGATTCTTCCTATTCTGAAAAAAGATACTGATACTAGGATCTACCGATTCATTATTGATTTACGAGAAGTCAATAAGATTGTGGTACCACAATATCCTGTGGTATCTGACATCACAACACTTCTTACTTTGGTTCCCCCGACAGCAACTAAGTTATCTGTGATAGACTTGAAGAATGCTTTCTTTTCAATCCCTATTCATCCTGACAGCCGATATTTGTTTGGTTTTACTTTGAAAAACAATCATATAGATTTTGCAGAGTTCCTCAAGGCTATACTGAGAGTCCAAGTATTTATAGTCAAGCGTTAAAACAACAACCTGATTCTTTTGTTTTGCCTGAAGTTGTGGCTCTCATACAATATGCTGATGGTATTTTGTTGACAGCTGATACCCCTGAGCAATGTGAAAAGTGCACTTTGTCCTTACTTTCTTTTCTTGCTTCACACCATCATAAAGTATCACGAAAGAAATTGCAATATTGTAGACCAAAGGTAACCTATTTAGGTCACCTTTTGTCTAAGGAGGGCCATGCACTTACATCAGATCGTATTCAAGCAATTTTAGACACACCATTACCCTCTACTCAGAAAGATGTTCATGCATTCCTTGGTCTTACTTCTTTTTGTAGGCAATGGATATTAGGGTTTTCACACATTGTCAAACCTTTGCTAGCACTTTTGACTAAAGATACTCCAATGCCCCTCCCATGGACAGATGAATGTGAGACTGCTTTCCGGCAGCTACGACAAGCCTTTTGTTCAGCACCAGTGTTAGGTACTCCAGATTACACGGAGCCTTTTGCACTTTATGTACATGAGAAAGATGGATGTACATTGTCAGTTTTAGTCAGACACATGGCGATAAGCAGCGTCCCTGTGCACATTTTTCAGCAGTACTTGATCCTGTCGCTCGAGCGCTGCCTGGGTGTTTTCGTTCAGTTGCCACAACAGCTGTGTCAATACATCAGAGTGAAGGGATAGTTTTGTCACATAAGCTGTTGGTGGTAGTACCCCATGTGGTTGATGCTCTTTTAAATCGCCTGACAGGATATGAATTGACATTGCTGGCTCCTCACATTACACTGAAGAGATGTGGAACACTAAATCCAGCCACTGCCATATCCGGTGACTCAGCCTCAGTCACAAGAAACACATGACTGTATATTCCTTACTGAAGAACAGACAAAGGGTCGGATTGATTTACAAGATACGCCACTTCAAGAAGTAGACGGGGAATTGTGGGTTGATGGGTCTTGTTTGAAGTTGCCAGACGGTACGACCTCAGCTGCATATGCAATCACCACAATACACACGGTAGTGGAGACAGCTCGTATACCACAGAAGTCAGCTCAAGCAGCTGAACTAATAGCTTTGACACGAGCATGTGAGCTTAGTACTGACTTATGTGTGAACATTTATAGAGACAGCCGCTATGCTTTTGGAGTGGCTCATGATTTTGGTTTGCTTTGGAAGGAGAGAGGCTTTCCCACATCCCACGGGATGCAGATAATGCACAGAGAATTAGTGCATAACCTCTTGAGTGCATTGACATATCCAAACAAACTTGCTATTGTGAAATGTAGTGCGCACAAGAAAGTGACCGATAAGATAGGGCAAGGTAATGCCCTTGCGGACCGCGTAGCACGTGAGACTGCGATGCAGTGAAGTACTACTTCTATGTATGTAGTGAAGTCACAAGCTGAACGTTGGTATAATGCTAGACAAGATATATTAGATATACAGAAATCTGCTTCTGTGAAAGAACGTGAGCAATGGTCTGAAGAAGGAGAATTGGATGATGAGGGCTGTTGGCAGAATAAGCAGATGGATAAATGGAAATTGCCTATAGCTTTTGTACAACCTATGGTTCAGATGGCACATGGGCTGGCACATGTTGGAGTTTCAACAATAACGAAGTTGCTTACGCAAGTTTGGGAGCATCCAGAAATTTCCAGTACAGCTAAGAGAGTAGTACAGTCTTGTTTGATCTGTTTACAATACAATCCTGGAAAAGGGACACGAACTCCTGCGGGAGGGTTTGCTACACCAACTGCACCTTTTGAAGTTCTACAAATGGATTATATTCAGCTTGAACGCTGCAACAATTTAAAGTATGTCTTGGTGGTGGTATGTGCCTTCAGTAAATGGATAGAGGCATACCCCACAAAGGATAATACTGCCATTACCACAACAAAGGTACTTTTGAAATAATTTTTCCCTAGATTTGGTGTTTGCAGATTTTTATGGAATGATAACAGACCTCATTTTGTTGGGGAAGTTATTAAGTATGTCCTGAAAGGATTAGGGATCAAACAGAAGTTCCATGCAGTCTTCCACCCACAATCAGCAGGGTTGGTGGAAAGGTATAATGCTACTTTGAAGCTGAAGTTAACAAAGATACAGGCTTCCACATCTTTAACTTGGCCGGATGCATTACCGTTGGCATTATTGTCTATTAGGTCAGTGCCACACTCTTGAATCGGCCTTACTCCCTAATAAATAGTGCTTGGAAGGCCAATGAACATTTGGGGAGTTCCTAAGCCAAATTCTGTATATGATGTACCTTGTGTCCTGATGAATGAATATTTGGCACAGTTAACCGACAATTTGGTTTCTATTCATCAACAGGTTCGGGAAGCACTTCCTGACAGATCTACAGATGAAGGCCATGAACTCCGACCTGGTGACCAGGTGATGATTAAGTCCTTTGAAAGATGAAGCAGCTTGGAACCAAGGTGGCGAGGCCCAGAGCAGGTGCTCCTTGCGACAAGGACATCAGTTCGAGTGACGAACCGAAAGAATTGGGTCCATAGTACTCACTGCAAGAGAGTGCTACCTACGTTGGTGGAACCTGCTGTGCTGACCGATCATCAAGAGATTTTGACTACGGAGAAAGGCCCTGCTTTATCACCTGACGAATCTGAGGAGTTCTTCCCGGACCATATGATTTCTGGAGTGTTGCGATATAATTTGAGACCGAGGAAAGACCCCGTAGTGCTGGAGAAAACTGGTTGAGCTACCGCTCTGGGTTAGTGAAACGGAAAGCCAATGTGGCAGGGGGGATCCGCAATGCATTGGAGTAGTGACACCCGTCTTGGCCCGTGGTGAAGAAATCAGCGGCTGCCCAGGGATAAGAGCTCCAACCATTGTTTTTAATTAATTTCTGAAAGGGTCTATTATCACTGTTGCTAAAATGAATAACAAACTGATCATTAGTACTATGGGGTTTGTTGTTGTTTTGGTGGTTATAGCAATAATCACCTGGTTTGTTGAAAAGAGGGCTCCTGCTCGTGAGTTTTTTGTTGCCACTACTCCAGTACCAGAGGATCACTATTACTTTACGCTTCCCTATCAGGAGCAGAAGCACCATCAATCGTACTTCAATAATACTTTCATTCAGATGTTGCTTCATACTCATAATGCTACAAATACTACTAACTGTTGGGTATGTGGAATGATACCTGCGCATCAAAAGAAAGGCGGAACACCTTTCATTCCTCTTCCTTTTTCACACAATGGTTCTTGTCAAGCTTGGTATACGCTTTTGTTTGCATCTGGAAAACGTACAGAGGGCGGACTTCTTTTTCGCCTTAATAAAGTATGCTACCAAGACAAAGATGGGTATCCCCAAGCCAAAGAAACTAAATGGGAATGGGAAGAGTATCAACTGGACAATGTTTCAATACCATATGTCTTCACAAATATAAGAGACTTTGACAAGAAAGAACAATTTGTGATTTCTGTTAAAAAAACTAAAGCAGATTTATGTATACGTAGCATTGGGCGAATTCCAGTGGGGATAAGCGATTGTACCTTGATTTTAACTATTGAGGGTGTAAATAATATTAGTTTTACAGCTTCACATAATACATATTTTGTTTGTGGTAACTATGGATATTACCAACTACCTGTTGGGTGGTCAGGTGTGTGTTATGCATCTTTTCTTCTACCCCCTGTGTTTTTGGCCCCTGCATCATATCACCGAGATTTTAAACTGTTCAATGACATCATTAAAAATAGATATAAAAGGACAATAAATACAAATGAGGTAGACCAAACGGACACTAGCCTGCAACAATATGTTGACTTTAATTTTGGGTTGTTCTCCTTTGTGGGTGCCGCATTAAACAGTAGGAAAGTGAGATGATTGACTATGGTTGTGGAAGCTGTTACCAATCAGGCAGCTTTCACACTTGGGAATATTACTGAGGAGCTCCAAATTGCGAGGATTGTAGCGCTCCAAAATCATATGGTACTAGATGTGATATTAGCTGATCGAGGTGGTGCATGTCGCATCATCGGTAGTAGTAGCTGTGTTTTTATTCCAGATCACTCACCTTCAGTATATGATGCAATATCTAAATTGCATAAAATTGCTGCAGAAATCCACACGGAGACTGGTACTTGGACTTTTTCTGGATAGTTTTGGGCTCTTGTTTCCGCTTTGGGCTGGAAACTACTGACTATCCGGTGTGTAATGATTGCAATATGCTGTATCTGTATTCAGTGTGGTCCAATGTTCTGCTCCATGTGTATTAGTGCTTGTATGCCTACCAAAAGAAATATTACAGAAATGAAAGCACAACACATGTTAGATAAGGAAATAGCTGAAATGATGAGCATAAATATACAAGATGAATATTTAAATTATCCCAGAAAGACGAATGTCTTCAGCTAATGCTGAAAGGGTCATCTGTTGTAATTTAATAGCGATTAGATTAAGCATTAGCAGAAGACATCTTGTATTTAGCAACTATTGTGAACATTTTGCGGAATCCATTTTGTATTCATGGCAGCCATTTTCTCTGCCATGTGCTCGCCATGTGCTCTGTCCTACCTTTCTGTTAACTACTCTTGAAAATCTGTCTAGTGACAAGTTATATTTAGCATCTCCCACTTTTGCACATGCCCAGTAAGATCTGCAGCTGTTAGTAATCAGTAACAGACAGTAGTGTGTCAACTAGTCCTTGAAAACTGTTAGCCCCTCCTACCTGTCGACTGTGCATTTCCATATGACCTTATATGTATGTAAGTCTTGCTTCTATAATTGTACCACCTTCTTTTAGCCTCTGCATGGGTATAAAAGGACTATGCTCTCTTAGTTCAGTGTGCTACTTCAAACATTACTGAAGGGTGCTGTTTGAACTGTAGTACCACCTCATGAGGTTTAATAAACTTTGTGTTTTATTTCAGTTTCTGTGCCAACTTCTTCCTATATGGTCTAAGGACTTTGTGCAGAGAAGGGCGAACCCCTTGCACTAGTATGCCTTGCTGAGGCTTACTTCGACAAAGGAGTATATGCATGCAGAGGGCATAAAGCGAAGGTGTTTGAGCAGAGAGGATGGTTATGTGTGGGCACTGGGGCCCATATTTATACTTGTTTTGCGTCATTGTTTGATGCAAAAGTGGTACAGACTTACAAAATATAAATGTGTTTTGTAAGTTTGTGCCTCTTTTGCATCAAAAAGTGCCACAAAAGCAGAACAAAAAAAGTATAAATATGGGCCTGGGTGAGTAAGATGTGTGTAGGCCACTCCTGTTGGTACGGGGCCAGTGTTCATGACTGTCACCTTTTATCTGTGTCATCCATGAAGGTGACTGCCCATCAGAAGAAAGGGATTTGCCGTCCCATCACGAAGCAACTGCTGACCCTGGGGGTCAACATCCAGTGGAGCACCCATTGCCGCAAGCGGTGGGAGCACCTGAGACCCTGGGCCTGGAAGACCACGGAGGCCCAGCTGGGGATGTCCTTCCAGCGAGGGAGGGGTGCCTGTTTGGAGCCATGACTCCCCTGATTGCCTGCATTTTGGCAGTGGCCTCCCCTGAGGTAGATGGGCATTTGAAGATAGCACAGCAGCCACAAGGGGGTGAGTACTGACTGTATCCTGGGACTTGGCTCAGGTTGTGTGGGATTAGTTGCCTCACTGTAGCTTATGTGACAACTAATTCAATGCGACATGTATGTAGACAGGTGGCAATGGTTAGTAACCACCCGGCCTTGGTATAATTTGTAGATGTGTTTTGATGGTTTGCACAGTGGATGTACTCTGGCTACCCAAACCTATTGTGGCTGCTGACCCCTGTGAGGAATGTCAGGACAGGGGCAGAGGAACTTTATAATGAGGCACATGGGCGAACCAGAAGGATAATCGAGAAGACCTTTGGGCTCCTGAAGGCCAGGATCAGGAGCCTCCATCTGACAGATGGATCCCTGTGATACTCACGCAGGAAGGTCTGTCAGATAGCAGTGGCATGCTGCATGTTGCCCAACCTGGCCCTCAGACGGCATGTACCTGTTGATGTTTGCTGTGTGGCTGTAGCATGATGGAATTAAGATCAATTGCATCTCAACTTTCTGTCACCTATGGATTGTCATTTTCCAGATGTTGGTGATATGACAACAGAGTGCTGTTGTGATGACTACTGACAGCTACAGTTCATTATTTCTATGCTCTCACAGTTATCAGATAATTTGCACTAGTTGTGACTGTTTTCATAAATTCACATTTTCGACACATAAAATACTAGTAGTCAAGTTGTGCACAAGGGTGTTTATTGTAGTGTTATTGTTAGACCTGACATGCCTTACGGCGGTCACCCCTAACTTATTGCCTGCCTCCCTCCACTTTTTGGACTCTGTTTTTGCTGGCTTTTAGACTCTGCGCACTTTAGCACTGCTAACCAGTGCTAAAGTGCATATGCTCTCTCACTCTAAACATGGTAACTTTGGATCATACCCAATTGGACTATTTAATATACTTATAAGTGCCTAGTAATGGGCACTGTATGTGCCTAGGGCCTGTACATTAAATGCTACTAGTGGGCCTGCAGCACTGGTTGTGCCACCCACTCAAGTAGCCCCTTAACCTTGTCCTAAGCCTGCAATGGCAAGGCCTGTGTGTGCAGTTTCACTGCCACTTCGACTTGGCATTTAAAAGTACTTGCCAAGCCTAAAGCTCCCCTTTTTCTACACATATGTCACCTCTAATGTGTGCCCTAGGTGACCCCTAGAGCAGGGTGCTGTGTGGGTAAAAGGCAGGACATGTACCTGTGTAGTTTACATGTCCTGGTAGTGTAAAACTCCTAAATTCGTTTTTACACTACTGTGAGGCCTGCTCCCTTCATAGGCTAACATTGGGGCTGCCCTCATACATTGGTGAAGTGGCAGCTGCTGATCTGAAGGGAGTAGGAAGGTCATATTTAGTATGGCCAGAATGGTAATACAAAATCCTGCTGACTAGTGAAGTTGGATTTAATATTACTATTTTAGAAATGCCACTTTTAGAAAGCGAGCATTTCTCTGCACTTAAATCTTTCTGTGCCTTACAATCCACGTCTGGCTAGGTTTAGTTGACAGCTCCTTGTTCATTCACTCAGACACACCCCAAACACAGGGTACTTAGCCTCACTTGCATGCATCTGCATTTTGAATGGGTCTTCCTGGGCAGGGAGGGTGGAGGGCCTGCTCTGACACAAAGGACTGCCACACCCCCTACTGGGACCCTGGCAGACAGGATTGAACTGAAAGGGGACCTGGTGCACTTGTAAACTACTCTTTGAAGTCTCCCCCACTTCAAAGGCACATTTGGGTATAAAACAGGGCCTCTGCCCTACCACCTCAGACACTTGCTGGAGAAGAAACCTGAACCAGAACCTGCATCCTGCCAAGAAGAATTGCCTGGCTGCTCAAAGGACTCACCTGTCTGCTTTCTACAAAGGACTGCTGCCTTGCTGTTGGCCTGCTGCCTTGCTTAACTCTTGTCTGACTGCCAAAGTGCTCTCCAAGGGCTTGGATAGAGCTTGCCTCCTGTTCCCTGAAGTCTCAGGACCAAAAAGACTTCTGTTTTTCATTTGGACTCCTCGTGCGCCGAAAAATTCAACGCACGTCTTGCTCCGTGGGGAGAAAATCGCCGCACGCCGACGCTGCCCGACGCAACGCCTACGGGGCGACCGGAACTTCGACGCACAGCCTCGCATGGACAACGCCGCCCGGCTTCCAGAGAGGAAATCGACGCGACGCCTGCCGTGAGAAAGAAAATTCCACACACAGCCTCCTGGAACGACGCGCAGCCGGATAACAAGCCGAGGAAACCACGCACAGACCCTGGGACAGCTGGTAATCCCGCGAACCATAGAAGGAGTCGGCCCGCGTGCCGGAAAACGACGCACGTCTTCCCCGAGTGAAAAATAATGACGCAAGTCCGTGTGTGAAGGGGCGAAACCGACACACACACCATTTTTCTTCCCAAAGAACGACGCACGTCTCCCCGCATGAAAAATAACGACGCAAGTCCGTGTGTGAAGGGGCGAAACCGACGCACACACCATTTTTCCACACATCTCCACCTCTGCGGCCCTCTGCAGAGATTTTACACTCCAAACCAGGTACTTTGTGCTTGAAAGAGACTTTGTTTGCTTTTTAAAGACTTAAGACACTTTATATCACTTTTCAGTGATATTTCTACAAATTCTTATTGCATCTTTTATTGTGTTGAACTACAAATATCCAGATAATTATTCTATATTTTTCTAAACACTGTGTGGTGTATTTTTGTGGTGCTATATGGTGTTATTGTATGATTTATTGCACAAATACTTTACACATTGCCTTCTAAGTTAAGCCTGACTGCTTGTGACAAGCTACCAGAGGGTGGGCACAGGATAATTTGGATTGTGTGTTACTTACCCTGACTAGAGTGAGGGTTCTTGCTTGGACAGAGGTTAACCTGACTGCCAACCAAAAAACCCATTTCTAACAGTTATGAAATTCAGGAAAAAATGCAATGGAATGGGGTGATGGAAGAGGAAAGTCCAGGGTATTGTTCCAGTCTGTTTGTAGCACAGGTCCCCTGTCCAAGGGACCATAGATAGGGGAGCAAAGGCAGTTCAAAGTGGACAAGGTGACAGGGTGGGACACAAGGGGGGCAATCAGGAGAGTCTAATTTCCTGGCAGTGGTCTTGGCCAGTGTCTCTGGCTAGTCTCTGGGTCGCAGGGAACGTTTGCGGGGTGGTTCACCTTCTGTAGGGGGAGAGGTGCTTGTGGCCTGTGGGCGCTGGGGCAGGGCCTCCTTCCCACTAGCTGCAGCGGAAGTGGAGGGGTGTCAAATGACTGGCTAGTGGTAGGGACCCGCTGCTGTGCTGTTGCTTCAATCATGATGTTGGCCATATCTTCCAGCACCCCTGCTATGGAGAGCAAGGTGGTGTTAATGGCCTGCAAGTCCTCCCTGATCCCTTGAAACGGTTCCTCCTGCAGCCACCTGTTCTCCTGCATGTTGTCAAGGATCTGGCCCATCGTGTCTTGGGAATGTTGGTAGGCTCCCAGGATCTTGGTGACTGCCTCCTGGAGAGGTGGTTCCATGGGCCTGTCCTCCCCCAGACGCACAGCGGTCCTCCCAGTGTCCCTGTTGTCATGTGCCCCTGTCCCCTGAATGATGTGCCCACTGCCACTGACCCAAGGTTCCTAATTGTCTTGGATCTGAGGTGTGGACTGGGGTCCCTGCACAGGTGGGACACTGCTGATTGACATGTCCTGGGGACAGAGGTGTGGGTACGCTGGGTGGGTGCTGTGGTGTTGGATACTGAGGGGGGTCTGTGGTGGACTGTGAGTGGGCTGGGGTTACAGACTGTCCAGTGGTGCCGTATGGGCCAGGTTGTTGATCCAGATCCTGAAGTCCAGAGTTACTGTCATCACTGGGGACATCTTCTGTTGGGAGACTGGATAATAGTGGAACCTCCTCTCCACTGGGATTGGCTGGGACACCTGTGGGGACGTAAGTGATGTATTACGCTTCATGTCTAGGACATATTGCACATCCCTGACTTCCCCTCTATCGTTGCTCTTGCCCTGCTACTTCTGTTTGTGTATGGTAATGTGTTGTGGGATTGTTAGTTTCCCTATGCTGTGCACGCTTTAGTGATGGGTGTCCATGCAGGGCTGTGAGGGCTGTCCATGCATTGGTATGGTATGGCATGCAGGATTTGCCATTGGGGCTAGTCATACATGTAGGTGCAGTGTGTGGGATGGAGTGGAGTGATGGGAGTGAGGGTGAGGAGGTGAGATGGCATGCAGGTATGGGGGGTGATAAGTGTTAAATGTTGATTTACCAGTGTCCAGTCTCCGGCTACCAAAAAAAGCGAGAGGGACTGGGAGAATTACGGTCCAGTGTACAGTCTCCCAAACCTAAATCTGTAAACAAGATTAGTACACTGTTCCAATACATATGCATTCATGGAGAAAAAGAATCAGTATTTTCAGGAGAGCCCTCAAGCATCCACTAGGATGTCAAGCGTCATCATTGGGCAGTCTCCTCGTTAGACCGGCACTGCAATGTCTGGCGGACCACCCCACATAAGGTGGTGGTACTCAACCGAAGGTGATATAGCAGATGTAGTAAGGTCTGCAGAAAATACTGATGATAAGACAAAAAAGGAGAGACGGATAGATTAAAATTGGCTCTGAGCCTTAGGCATCATAATTTAATAACTCAGAAAAAAAGGATCAGGCCAAGATTAAAAAAAGGAAACAAGAGGAGTTGATGCAGGGAATAATGTCCCACTGTACTTCATGGAAAGGAAAAAGGTGGTGTACCTAGTCCTAACACAGTATGGTCAACATGTTTTGCGCCTCTACGGTCAAAAAATGATCCCTTGGCGCTTCATCAGGACCGTCACAACTACTTCTCCTATTAACAAAAATAAATAAGTGCTGGAAAGTCACTTACTGAACGAGGACTACTTGTCACCGTCAATTGGTTAGTAGGTCGCCCTGCATGAAAAAATAAATAGAAACATAGACATACATTGGTGTCTACAAAGTAAAGGAAAAGTGATCAACGTGATAACCCCGAAACAAAGAAAGGCACACTGGACATGACATGGAAGGCTTACCATCCCATAGTAGAGAAGAGGCATCATAGGAATGCGCAAGCCTCAAGCCAAAGGGAATGTGACTGGGTGTAAAGAAATTAAAATGTTACAAAGCATGGAAGGAGTGCCTATAGATAAATCGTTCACAAGGATTTTTGGGAACAACATATACTCAAGGACTCCAGGTTGAGCTACCATGCGTATTTGAAACGTGCTGATGTCAATCAAAATGTGAATATACACAACAAGCCTCAAAAGAAGACTAAGACCCCATTGGATCACTCAAAATGTCAGGTACTCAATAGCTATGCAGGTAACATGAAAAAATACATGGCGTTACATGTTCAGTAACTACATCTAGAAGTGTAGATGGGGTATTAAAGTTGTCACTTTTACACAGAAAAAGCTAGTTGCTGTTGAACATCACCAAATGCCAAAATAAAGAGTCAGCAACTAAATTAAAAATCGTAGTATCGTCTTCACACAATCAAGTAAAGAGCTGTTAGCGCATACTCGGTGAAACAATAGTCACCGGGACCATATAAATGAAAGAACTCACTTGATTCCTCCTTTGATCTTTCAGCATAGCAAACCTACCCAGAGTTGCGTGCCTGAAAGCCATTGCACAGCGCCTCAGGATGTTTAAATAGTTGGTATTCAAGATGCGGCACTCGCGCTGAAGCAAAGACGGACTCAAAATTAAAACAACGGCGGCCATCTTGATAGTAGAAACTATCCGAGAACCACATAAAATTACATGGGGGCCGTCAAAGTTAAAGTGAACACCAGCAAAAAAAGTGTGCAATAGCATCAGCTAATAGCACAGCATAAAATATGAGTGAAAAATCACACAAGCATTCTCTGGCTACTAATGACAAAATCAATGCATAAATCTACCTGATTTTATTTAATATATGAAAAGTCACAGCAAAAATCTCAAGGGCAGAAAAAGATGGAAAATACATATTCCTGCGGACCTCATTGAGTGAATCACAACCCTCAGACGACAGTCATCATAGGAAAAAGTTGGAAAAGTCAAAAGGTGTCAAGTTAAAGACAAAGTACAGTATGTTGTAACTCATTCAGGGTCATACAGCACACCATGGGATCGCATCTAGGGTGATAAAGTGCACCAAGGGATCTCATCATTCAGGCCCTCTATTGATGTCTTAAGTCTGAAAATCCAACGTTGTTCAGTTCGAAATAAATACTTAGGATCACTGTTGTTGTGTCTAGGCACCTGTAAAACAATCCACCATAAATCATCAGGGCCATTATTTGCTTCCAAAAAATGTGCACTCAATTTGGTGGTAATACAGGAGCACCTAATGTTGCTACGATGTTCATTAATTCTTTGTTTCACAGGTCTGGTCATCATGCCAACATACTGCAAATTGCAAGGACAGGTAATCATATAAATACACTGTTGAGTGTTTCAATTCGTATGTCTGTTCAGATGCCAGGTGCCAACATATTTCAAATCAAGTTGGTCAATAGGTTTGGTTAATGGGCAGACATTACAAGAACCACACGGATAATGCCCGGTGACCCGGGGTAGATTCCATAGAGTTGTCTGGTTTGACGTATCTTCTTGTTTACGTGGACGTGTGTGGACAACTAAATCTTTAATGTTGGGTGATCTTTTGAAAGCAAAGAGTGGTCTAGGGATCTGAGTACCGCCACACTGTAAGATGCTCCAACGTTTATTAATGAGCTTTTTCACAGTTTTGAACAAAGGGGTGTATGTCGATACACAGGTTAAACGTGCTTCTACTTCCCTCATGACAGGTGCTAACAGGGCCTCCCTGTGATTGTTCCGAGCCCTCTTATAGGCTGGGTTGATGAACTTCTTGGGATAATGCTGATTACGTAATTTAAGTTTCAACTCCAGAGCCTGTACATCAAAAGATTGGACCATACTGCAATTATGACGTAGCCTTAAAAATTGTCCGACAGGGAGATTGTCACGCAGGGCCTTAGAGTGGTGGCTGTCATACAGAAGTAGACTATTCCGGTCAGTGCTCTTGTGGTAAGTGTCGGTAACAAGTTTACTGTCGACGATCCTGATCGTTAAGTCCAGAAAGGGAACTTGGGTGGTGGAAGTATGGGCTGTGAATCTCAAAAAGGGATCTAAAGTATTGACACAGTTGGGAAAGAGATCCACATGCTGAACGGGACCCTGCCAAATGATAAGAATGTCATCTATGTATCTTTGCCAAAATTTAATGTTGTCATGGAAAGGACTGGATGTAGGTAAAATGAACAATTTTTCAAAATGGTACATGTAAAGACAGGCCAGGCTAGGAGCGAATGTGCTGCCCATAGAAGTGCCACGAATCTGATGAAACAAAGAATCTTCAAATTGAAAAAAGTTCTGCGTCATGGCTATTGTGGCACATTGCATCACGAAATGTACAGGAGTGGAGGAAGACCAAGAACTCTGGAGGAGGGCAGACTCTACAACTCGGAGTGTGGCTTCCTGGGGAATATTCATGTACAAGGCCTCTACATCCAAAGTAATCAGAGCCTGAACTTGAATAGTGGAATTGACAGTCTCGATCAAATTGAGGACATCTTTGGTGTCTTTGAGATAGGTGCTAGAATCTCTCACCAAAGGCTGAAGAAAAAAATCACAAAACGTAGACAGCGGTTCTAAAACCGAGCCAATGCCAGATACAATGGGGTGTCCAGGAGGAGGGAAGGTCCCCTTGTGGATCTCAGGAAGGCAATAGAAATATGGAGTACGAGGATGGACAGTCTCCAAAAATTCTGCCTCCTTTGCAGAGATCCAGGCATTCACGAGGGCTTCCTCAATCATACTCTTGATTTGAGTCTGTAAAAGACTGGTGGGATCTCTAATTAAAGGATCATAGTATGTAGTGTCACTCAGGAGGCAAAGGCATTCCTGCCTGTAGTCAGAAGTGTCCATAACGACTATGGTCCATCCTTTTTCAGCTGTGTTCACCACTATGGATTGATCTGTGGACAGAGTTTTAAGGGCTTCCTTTTCAAGAGTAGGTATGTTGATGAATGCTCGCTTAGGGTGGACCTGATCAAGGTCCGAAAAGACAGCTTTTTCAAAAGCCAGGACCTCACATGGAAGAGAGTGAGATGGAGGCACAAAGGTTGAAGGTCTTTTCAACCCTGTGCCATCAGCAATGGGAGGTTCTGGTCAGTCCTTAAAGAAGAAGTGAAGACAAATCTTTCTAAAAAATTGAGACAGCTCACAATTCCACGGAATAAAAATTGTCCGACAGGGAGATTGTCACGCAGGGCCTTAGGGTGGTGGCTGTCGTACAGAAGTAGACTATTTCGGTCCGTTCTCTTGTGGTAAGTGTCGGTAACAAGTTTACTGTCGACAATCCTGATCATTAAGTCCAGAAAGGGAACTTGGGTGGTGGAAGTATGGGCTGTGAATCTCAAAAAGGGGTCTAAAGTATTGACCCAGTTGGTAAAGAGATCCACATCCTGAACGGGACCCTGCCAAATGATGAGAATGTCATCTATGTATCTTTGCCAAAATTTAACGTTGTCATGGAAAGGATTGGATGTAGGTAAAATGAACAATTTTTCAAAACACATCTACAAATTATACTAAGGCCGGGAGGTTACTACCCATTGCCACCTGTCTACATAAATGTTGCATTGAATTCGTTGTCACATAAGCTACAGTGAGGCAACTAATCCCATACAAACTGAGGCAAGTACCAGGATACAGTCAGTACTCACCCCCAGTGGATGTACTTCTCCCATATCAAGACATCTCTATGTCTGCATTGTTGAGATGGCCTAATGACATTGACACATGTGTGACTCATCCTGTCTTTTCTCTGGATGTGAGCTTGTGTATCACCCTACCGATTGAGTTTGACCTGCTCCATCCATCCGCATTTGAGCATTTGTGGTTCTAAGGTGTCAGTCCACTCCCATCTGTATAGCACACATGTATAAGCAACTGTGGGCTATGTACATCAAGTACAGGTAATGGTATTGACTCCATGTGAGGCAGCCATTACATTTTCACCACAGATATGGCCTGTATGGTACTTGACTAATGGCTTGATACTTGTATCCCCATACAATGGGAATCTACTATCTATAGGGTATGTGAAGGTTACTAAAGTAGGATAAATAGAAATGTATGTTTGATTTGGTCTGATTGCAATTATCATGCATTTCTAAGTGCTAGACTGTGGGGAGGAAACCTTGAACCCAATTGGATAGTACAAGAGGTGGCAAGTGCCTTGTCATTGTCAATATGTAATGTAAATGCCATGTATGACAATGTCCTAGAAATTACAGTGCAACATAGCTTAGTTGCTGCCTACATCATGTCTCAGTGGTTACTTGAGGGCACATCTGGTGGAGTGGGACAATTCCTGCTACCCTTGGCCTAGCTGAAGTGGGTGATTTGGACAGGATTCAATATTGTATGATTTATGAGATCGTGTGAAATTAATGTTGTATTTTGTCTCGTGAGGCTGTCCTTTGTAGTAGTGGAATGTGTTGTTAGTGCAAAGGCAGAGGTGTTGGGTCATGTGTGCATAATGTTTACATGTATTTACTATCTTAGATGTGTGTTGTCTGGACTTAGGTACAGGTATTCACTATTCTGGGACAGTGTGAGTGAAAGTAGTGTTATCATGTTGTGAAGTCCTACTGGTGAAACAGCATGTGTGGTGGTAATGTATGTGGACCATGATGTCATATTTGTGTTCCTGAAGTTCATCATGACACTGCACTCAGTGATTAAGTATGGTTGTGTAATATGTGCAATACAGGCCATTGTAGAAGCACTTAGATGTATGAAAACTTGTGATATATATGTGTTTGGTGTCT
The DNA here is from genome assembly GCF_031143425.1 of Pleurodeles waltl. Classification (NCBI taxonomy): domain Eukaryota; kingdom Metazoa; phylum Chordata; class Amphibia; order Caudata; family Salamandridae; genus Pleurodeles; species Pleurodeles waltl. The sequence goes on along the minus strand of NC_090437.1, from coordinate 350,451,570 downwards.
GCAGAACCTCCTCTGTGATTGGGTCAAGATAATCACATGCCTGTACCCCAGACTTGTATTGTACACATCAGATGTTACCTGTATGGGTGTCTAACTTGCAGTGGCTAAATCAGTTTTTAGATCTATATTGGCATTACTGTACAGAGTGTTAGGTCAGCCATGTAATGTGACAGGCAGATGCTGTGTGGTGTGTGAGCGGAGTAGTCTTCACTGTCAAGGATATTTATTAAATTACATGGACTGATCAGCTGGTGAAACTGTACAGGCCTGATGTGTATTGCTCAGTCAGCTGCACTTTTAATTGGTGCTAGGAGTATGGAGAAGTCTGATGTGAAATCAGGGAGTCATGTGTACTTCATCCAGGGTATGATATGCATGCAGGCATGGCTTTGGTGGTGATCATGTGGAAGACTCGAGTTGTGCTGACTTACTTGAATTTAGATGTAGGTATGAGGGTTGGCATACAAGGGTGGGTAGTAGTGACCTGTTACATGGTGTAGGAAATGTGTGTTGGCACATGAGATAGCCTAGCCAGGATATGTACTGTCACAGATGTGCAGTTTTATATGTGTGTATGTAAGGTATATGTTAAACCTCTCTCTCCATATCTCTCTCTCCCCACCCTCTCACTCTCTATTTTTGTGCATGAGCATCAGCAGGAGAAGGAGAAGGGGCACAGGAGACTGAGGATGCTGCTGATCACTGGACCCAGAGGGCTGCTACCAGCGAGAGTGAGGGACCCAGTGGCACAGATCATGAGGGAAGTGCCACAGGGGAGAACGGATCTTCCACATCATCTTTGGAATCCTCCTCCGGTGAACACTCCCTGGCTGACCCTTCTGGGACCACCACAGAACCTTCTCAGTCTGCCAGCCCCCTTACTACCACTGCCCTCCCTGTAGCTCCCCACCCATTTGTCCACTCAACCAAAAGGGTGGGCATCCCCTTCTCCACAGGCACATTTGCCTCCGCTTCAGTCAGCCCTGCTGCCCTCAGTGAGGAGGCTATTGACATCCTGAGGTTCATCTCTGTGGGTCAGTCGACCATCGTGAATGCCATCCAGGGAGTGGCAGCTCAAGTTCAGCAGAGCAATGTGTTCCTGGAAGGCATTCAATGTGCACTGGTTGGCCTACAGAGATCCTTTCAGGCTATAGCCTTCACACTGATTGCAGCCAGTCACCCTTTGTCTACGTCCCCTCTCCACCAACACCATCCCATCCCAAACCCCTCTTCCCAAACCCAGCCAAAGCACACAGACACACAAGCATGCATCTACCTCAACATCCAAGGGTAGCGCAGACAAACACAAGCACCACAAGACCCACCACCGGCCTACACACAAACAACACGCACCTGCAGACACACCAACATCCACTACCTGCACAGACTCCCACACCACCCCATTCTTCACAGACACAACATCAGATATACCTGCAGCCACCATACCAACATTTACTGATGCAGCCACAACTCCTATCTGATCCACAGTCAGCACAATATCAGACTCCACCCCAGTCATGACAGCTGCAGATACCACAACCACCGACACACCCACATGCAGCACCTTGTCCATACCTGCAGACACCACCCCAACAGACAGTCACCCATCCAGCAAGGCATCTCCCAGCACCTCCTTCCCCCCTCCTCCCAACACATAGAAACGCCTGCACTCACTCACCCAACAGACACCCAGCACCCACAAGCATTCCTCGCATGCACTTGCACCCAAGACATCCACCAAGACACCTGCTTCAACCACTCCCTCTCCTTCTACTCCCAAACCCTTTTGCCATGACCGCCCATGTGCCATGTGTCTACAAAAGTGTTTCTCTCAGAGTTTTTCCTCTTCCCTACTCATCTCCCATCCTGTGATACCCCCAAATGGTCTGGTTCCCTCTTCAAGTCCAGCCCTTCTACCTCCAAGTCCTCCCATACCCCTCCTGCTCGTGCCCATGCCCATCTCCCTGCCAAGAAGTCAACCCCCCAAGCTCGACCTAAGCCCTCCTTCCAAGCCAAAGCCCAAAGACCCCCCTCCCAAACCCAAGCCCAAACCTCCTCCTCCACCCCCCTAATGCCTGAGGTGCCTCCCTGCCCCCTTGATGCCCCTACCCTATGGAGGTCATATAGCAGTCAGGAGTCATGTAGGGGCACACAGAAGTGCCATTTGTGCCTTTCACACTTTGAACTTTGGACAGGTAAATGGCCTTCTTTTTGGACGTAGTTATTTATTTATTGCCATATTTATGTGTTTAATATATCTGGGCCAACCACTTGTTGGTTCAATAGGAACATACTTGCCCTGCCTTTCTTTCCACATGGCTGTTTTGTTTCTGGCTGCTTTGATTTGTGTGTGTGTGACATATGTGTTTTGGTTGTGCTAGCTGTTGTGTCTGTGCAGCATCTGTGGATGTGGCCCTGCCATTTGTCCCGCTGTGATGGCTGTGTGTTGTGTGTAGGATATGTTTGTATTGGTACATGGATGTGTGTTGATAAATTGTATATTGTTTGTGTTGACATGTGCAATGGTGGTGTTGTGTGCCCTTGTGTGGTTGCTGTCTGTGCATGTCTGTGTGTGGTAATGGGTAGGTCAAAAGTGTTGTGTGTTGTGTTAGTGTGGTATGATGTATGCTTCGTTGTATGGCTGTGTGATTGTGTATAGTGGTTTTCAGGTATTGTTACATGTTGTTGTATGCATGTAGTGTCATGTGAAGGTGCGTAATGTGTTTGCTTGCTGAAGCATTTGTGTTGTTGTGGTGTCTTTGTGTTGAATCGATGGTGTTGTGTATTGTTGTGCTGGACTGTGCCTGTGCTGTGTCTGCGGGTTGGTGTGTGTATAGCATATGTGTGTTCACCATGGTGTGTGTAGTATGTGTGTGCATGTGTGTATGTGGGTGTGCATGAGTGTATGTGTGTGTGTGTGACTGTGTGCGTATGGGTATGTGGTTACGTGTGTGTGTGTGTCGCCATCACCAACCATCCTGGATGTGTATGTTGTGTGTGCCTATGTACTTTGGGTTTTCCCTACAGTGTCAAGTAGGTGTGTGTACTCACGGTTTTTGTTGTCTCTGGTTCCAGAGTCGTTGTGCAAGCAGGAATAGTGGGAGGACGTGCAGTTCAGGTTCCATGGTAGCTCCAGACAGGTATGTGTTCCAGAAGGTGAGTTTTTCCTTTTATGGAGTTGGCTTGTGCCAGGGTTTCCATGGTGGTGCGACCACAGCGGAAAGCTTGGCGGTGTGCAGTCTCATAATATGTCTGGCAGGAACATGGTGTCCGCCGGCCTGAAGGTGGCTCTCTTCTGTTGTGAAGACCACCATGGTCATAATTTGGTGGTCTTCTCCACTGGCCCATTGGTGGTATGACCGCTGCCACCATCATGGCAGTCCTGGTACCGCCAAACGTAATGACACCCTTTGTCTCTTAAGTTAAGCCTTTTTGCGCATTGCCAAGCTACCAAGGGTTGACTTGCGGTCAATTTTTTCAAGTTTTTTGCAGACACAAAACTAGGCTACCACGGAGCTTGATCTGGCTTGCCTACCCACAATGACAGTAGTCCAGCTTAGAGGGTTACATACTGAGAGGAGGTTGCCTGCAGCCACTAAGCTCAGGAAAAATAACTTGTTTAAATCCCTGACAGCCTGGGCTAAGGCCCAAGAAGTAAGCACAGAGGAAGTTCCAAGGGAGGAAGAAGCAGGGGAAGATGCCAGCTCCAACCATTCAGGGGAGGGAGGGCATCTGAACCTTGTTAAGGAGAAGGAAGACCGCTCCTCACTGCACACAGTAACCAGAGCCAAACCCAAAGCTAGTAGTGGGAAGGGGGTCCCTTCAAAAGGAGAGAACCTGTTCCTTAGAGAGAGAGAGCTGGAAGCCTAGCTGGTATATATAGCTTTGGAGGCATAGAAGCTGTCTGTGGAAAAGAAAATGTGGGCAAGGGAGGAGAAAAGAGATGGTGGCAGCGACAGAGAAGCTGAGATGTCCATGGGTAGAGGGCTTTGTACCAGATTACCAAATAGGGTTATTCCTGCCTATGTAGAGGAGGACATTATAGATAAATGGCTGGGAGCCTTTGAGGGGGCCTTCCAGATGAGGAGAGTTAAGCCTCAATATTGGGGTTCACTCCTATGGGAGTTGGTTCATACCTCTGTGAGGGATAGGCTCCTGACCTTAAGTGGGGAGGAATATATTCTTAATATCAAACAATGAAACTATAACTCAATCATTGGAAATGCAATTTAATTACAAACTCTTAGTTCATTATTTCACTCCAACATAAAGATAGCCAAAAGACAATATAAAACATACTATACATATAGATCAAAATATAAACAAACAAACACATGGAAAATTCAATAGAACATATGGTACTTCATTCATCTCCTTATTTCAAACCCATGTGGTTATCTCAAATATTTTCACCATAAATCCACATCTAAGAGATGATTGCATTATCTAACACACCTCTATACTCTCTTTATTCTCATCCTTATTTAGAGAGAGATGTGTTCCAAAATCCTTATAGGACATATATATCTTCCTCGCAACCTCTCTTATTATACAAAAGGTCGACGCATTTCAGCCCCTTCAAATAAAGGCCTCATCAGGACTAGCGGAGAGAGAAATACCATATAGGCTTCCTAGGTTGGAATCCACTTTTATGTCAAACACTTGAGATATGACATAAAATGTCAATAAAAACACACCAATAGAAAATATCAATTTTACAGCCCCTGCTACTGGTATTCTCATCTTGAATCTCTTACACGATCATGTTCAGGAACCACCACAGAGGATTATAGTCTTACAAGACTCTATGTCGTGGTCAAATCTGCACAAGGGGTACAAATGTCTCCTTCAAAATTGAATGAAGGGGGAATAATAAGGAAGCAAGCATTTGTTACAGGGTGGGACTGCGGGAGAAGGCAGCATATGGCTTCCACAGAACATGAAGTCACAGAGAGCCAGTCATTTTGAGGGCCACTGAAACGGATGCTAGGCTCTTCCCCAGGGGACTTCTGGTGGGAACGAGGGGTCGTAAGAGAGGCCCATGCTCTTAAGGAACAAGGGAGCTCTGGGACTAGGAGTATTTTTTACTACTATTTGACCACATGTTTTTGTTCAATGCTTTAATCCTACCCAGGTATAGTGAGGGTAATAGGGTAGACCCCTTCAATTTGATTATCTTAAGTGGGGAGGAAGCAGATTCATACCCTAGTATGAAGAGGTGCTTAACTGAAAACTTTGGTCTGACCGCAGAACAGTACAGGCTTACGTTTAGGGACACCCAGAAGACAGCTACCCAGTCCTGGGTTGATTCTGTGGACATCTCAATTAAGGCACTAGAGGGCTGGATAAATAGCAACAAGGTAAGTACCTTTGAGAAGCTTTACAATTTGATTATGAGGGAGCACCTTCTAACTAATTGTGCCCAAGAGATGCTCTGCCAGTATCTAGTTGACTCTAAGTTGACCAGCCCCGGAGAGCTAGTGGATCAGCAGATGACTGGTTAAGAACCAGAGCTAACCAGAAACCCTCAGGGGGTGATCCGAGAAAGGGAGGACATGGCTCTTTTCAGTGGAAGAACCAAGGGAAAAGGTCCAAGGACTCCTCACAAGAGTTCCGAAAACCTTTTCAGAGTGGAGGAGCCAGAGCCATGCCACTTCTAAGGGAAATGGGTAGCAGGGGAAGCATTATGATCCTGTTAAGGCAGAAAAGTTTTGGGAGCCTGCTAAGGTCGGCAAGTGTTTTGAGTGTTACCAGCCTAAAGACAAAAGAGGGGATGCTGTCTGCTCCAAGAAGCACCTCACTGGTGGGCAGTCCCATGGGATTGCTATTGTAGGTGTGGGGGTGGAAGTTGGCCCAGGGCTGGGATCAGGGTACACAGAGGTCACCTTAGTGTCCGAGGGTGAGGTGGACATTGCAACTATGGCCACCTTCCACCCAGCATGGAGACATATAGACAGAGGCCTAAAGCCAATGGGACTGAGGTAGAGGTTCTTAGAGATACAGCAGCCAGTGTGACTATGGCCACAGTAAAGCTGTTTTCTCCAGAGCAGGCCTTACCTGGTGTGTTAGACCCAACAGCCTTAGGGTGGTCATCCCCCAACTTTTTGCCTGCTTTCCTCCACTTTTCTGACACTGTTTTTGTTGGTTAGGACTCTGCGCATTTTACCACTGCTAATCAGTGCTAAAATGCATATATTCTCTCTCTAAAAACAGTGTAACATTGGTTCATACCCAATTGGCATATATGATGTACTTGTAAGCCCCTAGTAAAGTGCACTACATGTGCCCAGGGCCTGTAGATTAAATACTACTAGTGGGCATGCAGTATTGGTTGTGTCATCCACATGAGTAGCCCCTTAACCATGCATTGCAAGGCCTCTATGTTCAGTTTCACTGCCACTTTGACTTGGCATTTAAAGGTAATTGCCAAACTCCCCTTTTTCTACATATAAGTAGCACCTAAAGTATGCCCTAGATAACCCATAGGGCAGATTGCTGTGCAGGTAAAAGGTAGAATATATATATTTGTGTTTCTTACGTCCCGGTAGTGGAAAACTCATAAATTTATTTTCCACTACTGAGAGGCCTGCTCCTTTCATAGGCTACCATTAGGGCTACCCTCAAATATTGTTTGAGTGGTAGATTCTGATCAGAAAGTGGCAAATTGGTCATGTTTAGTATGACCAGAATGGTAATACAAAATACTGCTTATTGGTGAGGTGTGATTTTATATTACTGTTTTAGAAATGGAAAGTGAACATTTCTCTGCATGTAAAAGCAATCTGTGCCTTATAGCCTGTCTCCAATCCACATCTGGGTTGGGCTGGTTGACAGCTCCCTTGTGCATTACCCCCAGACAACCACAAACACAGGATACTCACTCACACCTGCACTCATCTGCATACTGAATGGGTCTTCCTGGAGGGGTGGAGGGGCCTGACACTTACATTTCAAAGGCTAATGGCCTGTCCTCACACAATGGACTGTCAAACCCCCTATTGGGACCCTGACAGACAGACCTGTACTGAAAGGGGACCTTGTGCACCTCAAAACCACTCTTTGAAGTATCCCCCACTTCAAAGGCACTTTTGGGTGTATAAACTGGGTCCCTGACCCCACCAACTCAGATACTTCCTGGGACAGACACTCTGAACCAGATCCTGCAACCTGCCAGGAGGAGCTGCCTGGCTGCCTAAATGACTCATCTGGACTGCTTTGCTGTGAAGGACTGCTGCCTTGCTGTTCCCCTGCTGCCTTGCTTGCCTCTGGCTCTGCTGAGAAGTGCTCCCCAAGGGTTTGGATTTAGCTTGCCTCCTGTTTCTGAAGTCTAAGGGACAAAAAGGCTTTTACTCTTCAAGGAAACTCCTTGTGCGGTGAAAATCGAAGCACAGCCTGCCGGAATTGATACACAGCCTGCCCAGGGGTGAAAGAATCACCACATTGCTGAACCGGAACAACGCAGCCTGGCACCCTGAGTGGAGATCCACGCAGCGCCTGATTTGCGACCAGAACTTCAAGGCACAGCCATACAGGATTGACGAATCGCCGAGCCGGAAAGACATAGCCCGACTTCCTGCATGAGGAACCGATGCAGCGCGTGGTGTGCAACAGAAACTCCAACGCATACCGGATCGACACAACATCTGTGACTTTGTCCTGCATGCCCAGGATTTCCACGCATTGTCCCTGGACGTCATACGACCCCGCAACTCAGTGAGGATCCAAGATTGCATGCCGAAAATTGACACAAAGCCCTTAGAGCATGGAAAGAAGTGACACATCGTCTGTGCACATCAGGGACTCTCTCGCATATCTTCCTTTTTCCACACATCTCCTCCTCTGTGGTTTTCGTGTGGGTAATTTTGATACATACCAGGTGCTTTGTGCACAAAAGAGACATTTGTTGATTTCCAAAGACTTATCATTGCAAAAGTGATATTTCAAATTGTGCTTCTCAAATCTTGTCGTGCTGACCTTAATTTACTCAGATAAATATCTTATATTTTTCTAAACCGGTGTGGTGTATTTTTGTGGTGTTTTCATCATGTTAATGCAAGGTTTATTGCACAAATACTTCACACATTGACTTCCCAGTTAAGCCCGACTGCTCAGTGCCAAGCTACCAGAGGGTGTTCACAGGATAATTGGATTGTGTGTGACTTACCCTGACTAGGGTTGTGTTCCCTACTTGGACAAGAGTGTATACCTCTGCCAACAAGAGGCCCCATTTCTAACATGGTGTCTTCCACCAAGTAATTTATGCAGACATCAGAAACAAACTCCATCCCATGGCCATGGTGAGCCTGCAATAGGGAGGTGTGACTGGCCCCAAAAGAGTAGCAGTAGCTCCTGCCATCCCAGTAGAATGTGTGCTGGGAATTTATCTGGAAGCATCTGAATGGTCAGAGCTGGAATGAAGGGTCCATACACAGATGCTGGACCTCCCTGAATGGGTGTTTGCTGTGACTAGGTCACAGGTAGCACAACAGGGAAGTGCTGGACACTATGACCCTGGAACCATGGGCCAAGTCTCCAAGAAGAAGAGAAAGGGCACTGGGTCTGGCTTGCCAGCCCCACCAAGTGCAAAGGTTCAGGAGGAATACAAACCTGAGGTGGAGGATTTGACCTCTGAGGGAGGAACCCTTCCCCTGTAAGCTCTGCCTGACTTGACAAAACTGCAAGGGGCAAGGGGCAGGTGGGCCCACCAGAGAGGAATTATGCCTTGGGACAAAGAGAGTGTCCCACTCTTGAGGACCTGAGGCAGACGGCCTCCATGCAAGAATCAGGAGATGTCAGTGGGTTCCACAAGGTTTATTGGGAGGATGGAGTTCTCTACACTGAGACAAAGGACCCCAAACCAGGGGCAACCAGAAGAGTGGCAGTCCCCCAGAAGTATAGAGAGTTCCTCCTGACATTAAGCCATGACATTCCCTTAGCTGGACTGTTGCGGCAGACCAAGACCTGGAACAGGCTTGTCAACCATTTCTATTGACCTCATATGTCAGAAAAAGTCAAGGAGTTTTGGACCTCCTGTGTCACCTGACAAGCCAGTGGCAAGGCAGGGGGCAAGCCAAAGTCTCCCTTGACTCCACTACAACTGCCTCAGGCAACAGGTATATTTTGGTTGTTGGGGACCATGCCACCAGGTATCCTGAGGCAATATGTCTCAGAACAGTCACTGTTCCCACAGTGGCTAGGGCCCTACTCGGTGTGTTCACCAGAGTTGGATTCCCAAAAGAGGTAGATTCAGATAGGGGCACACATTTTTTGTCAGCATCTCTGAAAGCACTGTGGGATGAGTGTGGTGTTACCTATAAGTTCTCATCCCCAGACCAATGGTCTGGTGGAGAGATTTAAACTGACCCTGAAGGGCATGATCATGGGTTCTGGCTGACAAACACAGGAGGAGATGGGAGGTTCTCCTCTCATGCCTGCTGTTTGAATACAGGGAGGTGCCACAAAAAGGGAGTTGGATTCAGCCCCTTTGAGTTACTGTTTGGTCACCCTGTAAGAGGCCCATTGGGCTTGGTGAGAGAGTCTTGGGAGAAGCCTTTCAAGACGTCCAAGCAGAATGTGCTGGATTATGTGCTGGGCCTGCGGAAACGCATAGCTGAGTATATGAAGAAGACAAGCAGCAACCTGCAGACCAGCCAAGAGCTCATGAACCTCTGGCATGATCAGAAGGCTACCATGCCTGAGTATCACCCAGGTCCATTGGTATGGGGTTTGGAGCCTTTGGCTCCCAGGGCACTTCAGGGCAAATGGACTAGGCCCTATCCAATTTTGGATAAGAAGGGGGACATCACTTACCGGGTGGACCTTGGCACCCCCAAGAATCCTCACAAGAGCCTGCGTGTAAACAGACGGAAATTCCACCACAACAGGGCAGACATGACCATGCTTATGGTCATTGATGAGGGGAAAGGAGGAGGAGAGTGAACCTCTGCCAGACCTCCTATCTACCAATGCACAAAATGGGTCAGATGAGGGAGTGGTACTCTCTTTCAAGTTGACAGCCCAGTGGCAGAAAAACTGCAGCCAAGTTTTGGAACAGTTTGCTGGTCTGTTCTCTCTGACCCCTGGACTCACCAATGGGTGTGTCCATGACATTGACACCGGTGACAGCTTATCTGTCAAGAAAACGTTGAACAGGCTGTCTCACCAGGTCAGGGCCAACATCAAAGCTGAGGTGGCTAAGATGTTGGATCTCAAGGTAACTGAGCCCTCTAATAGTCCTTGGGCCAGTCCAATGGTACTGGTGCCCAAACCAAATCCCCAAGGTTGGAAAAAAGAGTTAAGATTCTGTGTAGACTACAGAGGTCTAAATGCAGTCACCAAGACTGATGCTCATCCAATACCTAGAGCTGATTAGGTCATTGATAGGTTGGGGGCTGTTAAGTTCCTGAGGAAATTTGACCTGATCTCAGGATATTGGCAGATTGCCTTAAGCCCAGGAGCTAAGGAGAGGTCAGTATTTTCCACTTCAGAGGACCACTTTCAGTTCCAACTGATGCTCTGTGGCCTGAAAAATGCTCCTTCCAAAGGTTGGTGAACAGAGTATTGCCTGGGTTTAATTTTACAGCGCAGCTTATCTGGAGGACATAGCTGAATTCAGTTCCACCTGGGAGGAACACCCGGTCCATCTGGAAGAAGTGCTTCAGGCCCTGCTCCAAGCAGGCCTGACTATCAAGGCAAAAATGCGCCAGATAGGGCAGAGTGCAGTAGTGTACCTGGGCCACCTTGTTGGTGGAGGCCATGTACAGCCTCTCTAACCCAAGATCGAGACTATCCTAGATTGGGAGGATCCTACAACCCATACTCAGGTCAGGGCCTTTCTTGACCTGATTGGATACTACAGGAGGCTTGTTCAGAATCATGGGACCATAGTGGCCCCTCTGACAGAACACAACTCAAGGAAACAGCTGAAGAAGTTAATTTGGACCCCAGAATGTCAAAAAGCTTTTGAAACTCTGAAACAGGCTATGTGTTCAGCACCAGTGTTACTGGTCCCTTACTATAGCAAAGAGAATATAGTGAAAACAGGTGCTTCAGAGGAAGGGATTGGGGAAGTGTTAGCACAAGTCAATGAAGAAGGCCAGGATCAGCCAGTTGCCTTCATCAGCAGACGACTACTCCCCAGATAGAAGAGATGGAGTGCCAATGAGAGGGAGGCCTTTGCTGTGGTCTGGTCCCTGAATAAGTTGGGGCCATGCCTGTTTGGCACTCACTTCTGTATTCAAACTGACCACAGACCTCTCAGATGGCTAATGCAAATGAGGGGGGAGAACCCAAAACTCTTAAGGTGGTCCATTTCCCTACAGAGGATGGACTTCACACTGGAGCATAGACCTGGAAGTGCCCATGCCAAGGCAGATGGATGTTCCAGGTTTTTCCACTTAACTGATTAATGAAAACAGGGTGTAGGTTAGCACCCATCACCTTTCATCTGGGGGCAGTGTACCAAAGTCCTCCTTTTTTCCCTAGTCACCCCCAAACGTTGTGGACAGATACTGGTGGTTACTGACTCTTGGCTGTGCCCTGGGTACTGCTTACCAATCCCAGGGCCAGTGCTCTGTGTAAAGTGGATATGCAAGTTAGGCTAATTATAATTGGCAGTTTCAACCTACCTGTAAGTCCCTAGTCTATGATAGAGCAAGTCGGTTTAGGGACCCCAGCATAGGTAGTGCCCCCATAGGTGCACTGCTGAGGTGCCCAGTGTCAATTTAAAGGCAGGCCTGCCTTGCTGGCTGATTTTAAACTAAAGTTATATGCAAATTCGACTTTGGAATTAAAATTACTTCCAAAGTCTTAAAGTACCTAATTTTTACATATAAGTCACTCCTAAGTTACGCCCTAAGTGACCCTAAAGTTGGGTGTCATGAATCTATAAGCAGGGCCCATATAACATTATTTTATAATCCCTGGTGAGGTAAAATAGCCAAACTCGTTTTTCCCTCACTCTAGTGAATGGGCTCCATAGGCTAAAACAGTGAGACTTTATTTTAATTAATAACGTCCTCATAGGAGCCAGATATTTTGAGTTTGGTATTAAATTAATTGCTATAATACATCCCACAACTTGCCATTGTTGGATTTAATATAACTAGTTCAGGTAAGAGTTTTAAAACTCTACCTAAAAGTTACCAACTTCAGCTCTGTAGTGCCCTTCTCTGATTGGCCAGCCTGGCAAGGCTGTATTGATAAGATGTGAAGTGGCCTAGATTGAACACAAAGGATTTCCCTGGGGTGGTGAAATAGGATGGGGAGAGAGCAGCCAAACTGGTCTTCAAAGGAGGGAAGGGCCTGTGGAGCAGCTCAGGGCCTTCCCTATTTCCTGCAAACCCAGACAACCAGGTGCCCTCTTGATTAGATTAGGAGAGGGGTGTGTTAAGGATTTTTAGCCACACCAGTGGGTGGGCTCAGCCAGACCTAACCTCCAAAATTTAGTTTCCACCATATTACATTTTTTTTAAATGTTGCTCCCTGGGTTTGATTTTTGCCACACTTCCCAGGAAGTGGTCATCCAAGGGGGAAATGGCCTGTCTGTGATTGGACAGTCACCCCCGCTTTTCAAGGAGCAAGGATAAATATGACAGACCTGCACTCACATCAGATCCTTACCAGGAGCAAGACAAGAAGAGGAAGGACTGCCCTGCTGGACTCCTGACCTGTACCTCGACACTGCACTCTGAAGGACTACACCAGCTGCACACTTGGGCTTCACCACTAAAAGGACTTTACCAGGCTTCAACTGGTTCAAGAAGGGACTCCCTACTTGCTACAGGTGAAAAAAAGCACACCAGACCCCCCTGCATCAAATCCTGAAGAAACTGACCAGCTAACCACTGTCCAGTGGTCATTTTAAAGTTTGGTGCAGTCTGGAAGTTGGAGTCCTAGCCTTCAAGGAGCAACTCAGAGCTTCTGGAACCTTGGGGTGAGCTGGGGAATCCTGAAAGAAGATCCAAAAGTTTGGAGAAGATTGGAGAACTTTTGGTAAAAAGCTCCATAAAGGGACTGACCGGCCGTCAAGAATTAAGCCTGCTTACGTCGACCGTGACCCGGCCTGACTTGCAGGTTTGTCCAGGATTTCACTGGAGGCTCCTGGAAAGGCAAGCCGATGACATTAACTCAAAATCAGCTTGCTGTGGAGGGTCGTTCAACGTTCGAGAGAAAAAGCTCCAAAAAAGTGACTAAGGGGGTCATTCCGACCCCGGCGGGTGGCTGAAGCCGCCCGCCTGGCGGGAACCGCCAAAAGACCGTACCGCGGTCAAATGACTGCGGCGGTCATTCTGACTTTCCCGCTGGGCCGGCGGGCGACCGCCAGAAGGCCGCCCGCCGGCCCAGCGGGAAAGCCCCTTCAACAATGAAGCCGGCTCCGAATGGAAGGGGTGCGACGGGTGCAGTGGCACCCGTCGCGATTTTCAGTGTCTGCAAAGCAGACACTGAAAACCTTTATGGGGCCCTGTTAGGGGGCCCCTGCACTGCCCATGCCAATGGCATGGGCAGTGCAGGGGCCCCCAGGGGCCCCATGACACCCGTTCCCGCCATCCTGTTCCTGGCGGTAAGAACCGCCAGGAACAGGATGGCGGGAAGGGGGTCGGAATCCCCATGGCGGCGCTGCTTGCAGCGCCGCCATGGAGGATTACTATGGCCAGGGGAAAACCGGCGGGAAACCGCCGGTTTCCCTTTTCTGACCGCGGCTTTACCAGAATTGGCCAGGAAGCACCGCCAGCCTGTTGGCGGTGCTTCCTCGGTCGTTGGCCCTGGCGGTCGAAGTCTGAAGATAAAAAGGCTCTAGGCACGTTGGATCATGATTCAGCTTTGGCTCAGATGAATATTTTCGTTCCAAAATATTTTGTAAATCTGAGTGTAGAAGTCATCACCGAGGTCTCCTGCAATGCGTATCTGAGGAGGGCTCCAGGCAGGTCAGATCAGATCAGTGACTTCGGGCCACTGAAGAAATTCTTCAAGAAAAAGACTAAGGCCCTCAGTATGACTTTGGCTGTCTTTTCCTAAGACTGCCGATGCCACGTGCACCAGAAGACCGCCAGTGCTGGTGGTCTTCCGACTACCATATTATGAGTACTGAAGGATTTGCCCCCCAGTTTGGGCAGAAATCCTCCAGTAGTTGTGTTGACGGTCAGAGGTGCAGAGGCGGTCCAACCATTGGACCCACCCCACAAAAAAGACGCCCCAAGCCACATTACGACCTGTAATACGGCCTGGCGATGTCCTGATGGTGGGGTGCTGGCAGCGGTGGGAGTGCCAGGTCCGGTCTCCTCAGATACGAGCACCTCGTTGGACGAGGTATGTGTCCACTGCAAGGGGAGGTGGGTAGGGTGTGTGCATGCATTTGTGTGAGTGTGTGTATGCGTGTCATGAATGGGGGGAGTGTTTTGGCTGCACCAGCCGGATGCCAAATTAATGGAATGGCGCAAGCTGGTGGTCAGCTTGGGCTAGCGTCAACTAAAATGATGCTAGCCGGGTGGGGGTGCCAATATGGAAGGAGGAGGTTGTGCTCCAAAAAATGATGCTAGTCTGATAAGAGGCAAAAAAAATGCCTCTAACCAGACTAGCACCATTTCCTGGCGCACAACCACCAAAATCATGACTTCTTTCTTAGTAAAGACAGGAGTCATGGCCACTAACCCAATAGCCAGCACAGGGGACAAGCATCCCTTGTGCATTGCCATTGCACACTGTGCCACGCAGGGGCCCCAAGTTAGGGACCCCGATGGCACTTAAAAAAAGAACATACTTACCAATACTTACCTAGGATGGGGTCACCCATCATCTGCTGTCCCTCTGGTGGGGGTTGGGGTGTACCTGGGGCTTGGGAAGGGCACCTATGGAACCATACCATGGTATTTAACCATGGAAATGGATCCACATGACCCCTAATGCCTGGTCTGATTCAGACTTAAATAATGGTGCTATGCAAGTTTATCACCATTATTTAGCGTCTCCTCCCACCCGTGCATCATTTTAGCACGGTGGTTAAATATGGGGCTATGAGGATAGCACCATTTTTTGGATGGGAAAGGTATGTTCACTCAACCAAAAAATGGTGCAAACGCCTAGATTTTGACGTTGGACGTGTCAAAAGTCAACATATAAATATGGAGTTAGGTTTGCGCCAAATTTGTGTTAAAAAAATAACACAAATTTGGTGCAAAAGGAATATAAATATAGGCCTTTGTCTCCTAAGTAAAGCCTTGTTGCTTGTTGCCAAGCTACCAAGAGTTGAGGTGTGGTTAATTTATTGAGACCTAACTGAACCTAGTGGGGATTAGTGGGCTATTGCTAAGTGTAGGTAGTTACCTGCCCTTACCAATAATCCACTTCCCAACACAAATCATTAGTGATCTTCAAAAACATTTATATGTTTAGTATCCTATATAATTATACATTGCATACATCTCAGACCCAAAGTTTGTAGTAACTTGTACTAAATATTATATTGTATAACATCTAACTTTTATACGGGACTAAGGCCCTCATTACAACCCTGACGGTCAGTGTTAAAGCGGCGGTAATACCGCCAACAAGCCGGCGGTAACAAAAATGGAATCATGACCGCAGCGGAAACCGCCAACACAGCCAGCCACGTTAACACTCCGACCACCACGGCGGTAGCAACAAACACCGCGTGGTAACCGCCAACAGCCAGGTGGAAGACAATGTACCACCCACCCCATTACAACCCGCCCGTCTGCCAGCTTTTCCGGGGCGGTATCAACACCATTTAAAGCACAGTGGAAACAGTACACAGAAGGGAAACCACTCACCTCTCGACACTCAAGGAAGAACCAGGACACCATGGAGCCCGAAGTACAGGTGTTACTAATGCTAGTGTATCTTCTCATATACCATATAAACGGTGGCGGCGACGACCACGGTGAGTACTGCACCTAGCATATAGGGGAGGGAGGAGGAAAAAGAGAGTGACACACACATGCAGCACACAACACCACCACCCCCGCCCTCACCCACAACACCTACACACAAACACATGCAACAACATTACACATACACCCCGTAACCCTCTGGAATAATGCAAGGACAAAAGGAATGGAGTCAAATTAGTGTTATATTAGAGATAGTCATAAGTATGTAAATATTTCAAAAACAGTATGTACAAAATATGCAATATGTTCAAAAGGCAGGACAATGTCCACTCAAAATGTCCGTGGCCCACTGGGCCAAAACACATAGGCCAAGCCCACACTTGACTCCTGCCTCAATACTGAGAGAACACTGCAGGGGCATCAGGTCAAAAACACACAGGCACTTCAGGGGTACGGGGAGGGGGCACCTCAGGCGGAAGATGGGACAACACCACTGCTCCTGGAAGGGGCTTCATGCCCACAGCGATGTCCTAGGGAGTGCAAAGCCACAGTCTCTCAAGTCTCTCAAGTGGGTGGTTTGCCCACTACTTGGTCCTGGGGAGTGCAAAGCCACAGTCTCTCAAGTCTCTCAAGTGTGTGGTTTGCCCAATGCTTGGTCCTGGGGAGTGCACAGCCATAGTCTCTCAAGTGGATGGCTTCTCCACTGGTTTTGGAGGGGGCTTTGTGCCCAGTGTGCTTCATCCTGCCCTGGATAGGGTGAGTGGATGTCTTACTCCACTGGATCTGGAGGGGACATTGTGCTCACTGTGCTTCATCCTGCCAAGGATAGGGTGAGTGGATGCCTTTTCCACTGGTTCTGGAGGGGGCTTCGTGCCCAGTGTGCTTCATCCTGCCAAGGATAGGGTGAGTGGATGCCTTTCTCCACTGGTTCTGGAGGGGGCTTTTTGCCCAATTATACAGCACTTGGGGGGTGCCAGGTCACAGCCCCTCACCTGGGTGTCAGAGCCACGAGAAATGCAGTGACCAGGATGCATGATAGTCCATGGAGGCAGGGCTGCAGTCCATCCGCTGGCGGCTACAGCTGCACAGTGGTGGTAGCGCCGGAGCTGGTGGGGGTGCTACCAGTGGTGGGGGGAGGCTCCAGCCCGTCTCCTGTAGCCTCGGACAGCTGCCCACTGGGGCTGCTGCTGCTGGCAGTGGTACTACTGTCAGTGGTGCAGGTGGCAGTGCTTGCGGCGGGGCTTGCGGCGGGGCTTGCAGCGGTGCAGGTGGCGGTGCTGGTGCCGGTACTGCCAGTGGTGGGGGGAGGGTCCAGCCCTTCTCCTGTAGCCTCGGACGACTGGCAACTGGGGCTGCTGCTGCTGACAGTAGTGGTGCTTGCGGAGATGCAGGTGGCGGTATAGGTGGCAGTGCTTGCGGCGGTGCAGGTGGCAGTGCAGGTCGCAGTGCTTGCTGCGGTGCTTGTGGCGGTGCAGGTGGCAGTACCGGCCGCGGTGCAGGTGGCGGTGCTGGCAGGTGTGCTGGTAGCCACCAGGCCTTCACCTGCAGGCTCGGAGGGCTGAAGTTCCTTGGCTGGTGGTTTGTGCCCCTTCCTGCCCTTAGCAGATGGTGGTGTCACCTTGGGTCTGGCAGCTGGAATCTTTGAGGTGGCTTTGCTTGGTGGATGCTGTCCCCTGCTTCACCTTGCCAGGTGACGGAAAGTTCTTTGCCTTGGCTGGGGTTGGTGCCACACTGGCTGGGCTAACGGGTGCCCCCTTTGAGCGTCTGACAGCTGCAGGACCCACAGCGGATGTGGACTTGGTGGCTGAGGTGCTGGGCTGGGGTTTGGCCACCCTGGCCCCGAGAGGACAGACGGGGCGAGGGACAGGGAGGAGGTCAATATATGCCAGGAAAAGCTTCTTAGGGACATTGGGGCGGGAAGAGGGTCAAGGTTTGGGAGTGGAGGAAGAGGGAGTGGTTGTAGGAGGTGTCAGTCTGCTGTGTGTGGGTGCATGGGCAGGATGCTGTTGTGAGCTGGATGGCTGTTGGATGGGTGTGTGCTTGCGTTTGTGTACTTTGGGAGGAGGGGTCATAGATACAGTGGGAGAGGACACAGGGGACGTGTGCATGGATATGGGGGTGGTGACTGCCAGTGAGGAGTGTGTAGTGATAGGTGTGCTGGTGATGGAGGTAGTGGATGAGGATGTAGTGCATGCAGGTGTGAGTGAAGATGCTACTGGGAGGGAGATGGACGAGAAGGAGGAGGGGGACACAGTGGAGGCAGTGGATGTTGGTGTGTCTGCATGGGGATGGTGCTTGTGTGAGTGCTTGTGAGATGAAGTGTGGTGCTTGTGTTTGCCTGAGCCACTTCTGTGTGTTGATTTGGGTGAATGCTGGTCTGAAGGTGTGCTTGGGATAGGCTGGGGTTGAGGGGATTGGGACGAGGTTGAGGAAGTTGGAGGGGGGAGGCTAGAGACAGGGACAATGGCTGCCATCAGTGCTAAGGCCAGAGCCTGAAATGCTCTCTGTTGGGCCGCCACACCAGAGTGAATGCCCTCCAGGTATGCATTTGTTTGTTGCACATGCCTCTCGACACCCTGGATGGCATTCAGAATTGTTGACTGCCCAACAGTGAGGGATCTCAGGAGGTCAATAGCCTCCTCACTGAGGGCATCAGGGCTGGCTGGGGCAGGCCCTGAGGTGCCTGGGGCGAAGGAGATGCCCACCCTCCTGGGTCAGCGGGCACGGGAAACACGCTGAGGGGCTGCTGGGAGGGCAGTGCCGGTAGGGGGGTGGCGGCTCTACCTGTTGTTGGGGTGGGCACAGAGATGCCTGCCACTGCCAGGGAGCTTCCATCGGAGGAGGAGTTGCTGTCTGTGGTGTCCCCTCCTGTCCCCATCGTAGTGCTCCCCTCACCCTCCGTCCCACTGGTGCCCTCACCTTCGGTGGATTGGGCCTCCAGGCCCATTTTGGATGCAGCTCCATCTGTCACCGGTGCTTCTGCTCCTCCGCCAGACATGCTAATGCACACAAGGACAGGGTGACAAAACAAAAAGGGGGGGAGAGACAGAGGATACTCTTGGTCAATGCCAGCAACAACACTACCGTTGGCGTACACAACACACAGGGAGCAGCCCTATGCACTAGACCATGCACTACCAGTTACAAAGATAGTCACCAGCCCATGGGGTACATTTCCTAACGCCATTAGCTGCACACCTGAAACCCAGAGGACCCTGCCCAGTAGTAGATGCCCACTAACTCTATTGGGGTAGGAGTGCTTCAGAGCCTGCCCAACAATGGACCTACCCTGCCATGTTTGCCCTGGCCTAGGGGCAAACACAGCCCACATCCCCCACCTTAACATGCGCAAAATCAGGATTCTGAATCTATACTCACCCCCTTGTGGCTGCTGTGATGCCTTCAAGCGCCCATCCAACTCTGGATAGGCCACTGCCAGGATGCGGAACATCGGCGGGGTCAGGGTGCGATGGGCACCACTTCCTCATTGGGAGGCCAGCCCCAGCTTGGCCTACGCCATCTTCCTTGCCCAGCAGTGCAGGTCCTCCCACTGTTTGCGGCAGTGGGTGCTCTGCCAGTCAAAGACCCCCAGGGACCGCAACTCCTTGGCGATGGCACGCCAAATACCCTTTTTCTGATGGGCGCTGACCTGCAGGAAAAATACAGCAGAAAAGGGATTACTCATACCGTCTGGACTGTCACACTCATAGCCCACCAGGTCCCTCCCATCCCCTAACGCACATACATTGACCACCATGCATGCAGCACTCTGCCCAGGACACCTCAGCCCCCCTCACATGTGGCTTACACACACAGCACTCCATACATTCATGGCCCACGCATCATGCTCATGGTGTAATCACCTGTTTGTCTGGAGGACGACAGAGTAAAGTGTACTGGGGTAGGACCTCATCCACCAGTCTCTCCAACTCCTCCACAGTGAAGGCAGGGTCCCTTTCCCCAGACACATGAGCCATTGTCGCTTTCAGGATAAGGTCACAGCAGCACTTGCAGTGTAGGTCCTCTCCTGTTGAAGGTCAGATAGCAAGTGAGTGAATAGATAGAAAATGGCAGAAATGTCCGCGGCGGTATGTACCGTCACCGCCGGTATATATCGCCATTGGCTCCTGGAACCCATAGGGCCCAATGATAACCAATGCGAAGTTGTGTGGCGGTCGTTGACTGCCTACCGCAACAGCGCACAACGCCAGCAGAATTACCTCATTTCCACTTGTCCCTCCTCACAGGTAAGGCAGCCGCCATTTCAGGGGGGCACAGGCCATGGCACCTAACTTCGTCACAGCAGACATTGGCACATCAACTGACTCTCGGATTCACATACTGGTTCTGTAAATGAAGAGATGTATCATTATTTCAATAGATGTGTGAATATGACCCTCTGCTCACCGTTTTCCTCCCTAGACTTCAACCGCTGAGGATGAATATGAGATGGAGACATCCTCCAGTGTACAGACCCCTGGTGGACCTTGCGACAATGGAGGACAGACACATTATCCTAATCTACAGACTTGATCGAGCCACAATCCAAGAACTGTGTAGCCAATTGGAGCCAGAGCTGATGTCAGCTATCCGCCAGGCCACAGGTATCCCCCCCTCTAGTGCATGTCCTGTCAGTGCTCCATTTCCTGGCAAGTGGTCCCTTCCAAACAACAGTGGCCATGGCATCAGGGATGTATCAGCCAATGTTCTCCAACGTGCTGACCAGAGTGTTGTCTGCCCTGCTGAAACTCTTGCGCAGATACATCGTATTCCCCCAGGTGGAGGATTGGGCCACAGTGAAAGCTGACTTTTGTGTCCTGGGACATATCCCCAACATCATAGGTGCCATTGATGGTACACATGTAGCATTTGTGCCCCCTACCCCCGGAGAAATGAGCAAGTGTTCAGGAATAGAAAAAACTATCACTCTCTGAATGTGCAGAAGGTGTGTTTGACAGGCCAGTACATCTCCAATGTGAATGTTAAGTATCCTGGCTCTGTGCATGACGCCTTTATCTTGAGCAATAGCAGCATCCCATATGTGATGGCTCAACTTCAGAGGCACCAGGTGTGGCTAATAGGTGAGCCCAAGCTCCCCACCCATTATACGTTGGTGTCTGGGTATGGGGTTGTCCCTAAGGGTTAGTGTGTGTCTAACAGTTGTCCCTCAATATTTACAGGTGACTCCGGTTACCCCAACCTCTCATGGCTACTAACCCCAGTGAGAAATGCCAGGACAAAGGCCGAGGAACGTTACAATGAGGCACATGGGCCTACAAGGAAGATCATTGAGAGAACCTTCAGCCTCCTGAAGGCCAGGTTCCGGTGCCAGATCATCGTTGCATGTTGCACAACCTTGCCTTGAGATGCCAGGTGCCTTTTCTGCAGGAGGATGAGCCTGGAGATGGTCTTGTGGCAGCATTGCATGGCAGCATTGCGGAAGTGAGACAGTGAGGAAGAGGAGGCAGAGGATGAAGATGTGGACAACAGAAGCTCTCTCATACAGCAGTACTTCTAGTGACACACAGGTAAGACACTGTAACTTCACATTACATATCAGTTTTCTGTTGGACATTGGCCATGGCAGCATTATTTCCCTATGTCTATGGCCACTTATTGTACCCTTTGGCATCTCTATTTTCAGATCTCTGTGCCCCACTCTTGCTCCTGGTGTGTTTACTGCTGCCCACTACAGGTCATACCAATGTATATATATATATGTACATATGAATTGCAATGTTTTCAGATTGTTGTACTATTACATATTTCAATCAATTGACAGACTCCAGAATTGTATTTGTTCCAAGGGTGTTTATTTAAGTGCTAATAAGTAGATGGGGATGTGCAATGGGCTAGGGTGATGGTGGAGGAATGTCCAGTTAGAGTCCAGTCTCTTGGTATCACACGTGCATTGTCCAAGGGGGCATTGGAAGGGGAGCCATGGCAGTTCAAGGCGGACATGGTGACAGAGTGGGACAGAAGGGTGACAATCAGGAGAGTCTTATTTCCTGGCGGGGGTCTTGGCAATGTTCTCTGGCTTCTGCATGGATCGCAGGCGCGCTTGCGGTGTGGTTCTCCTTCTGCAGGGGGTGGGGTGCTGGTGGCCTGTTGGTCCAATGGTGGGGCCTCCTGTCCACTAGCACTGGCAGAGGTGGAGGGCTGTTCACCGGTGTGGCTAGTGTCAGGGGCTTGTTGTTGTGCCACTGCCTCCCTCATGTGTTGGCCATGTCAGCTCGCACCCCTGCAATGGTCACCAGGATGGTGTGGGTGTGTTTGAGGTCCTCCCTGATCCCCAGGTACTGTCCCTCCTGCAGCCGCTGGGTCTACTGCAACTTGGCCAGTATCTGGCCCAAGGTCTCCCTGGAATGTTGGTATGGTCACAGGATCCCTGCAAGTGCTTCATGGAGAGTGGGTTCCCTGGGCATGTCCTCCCCCTGTCACACAGCAGTCCTCTCAGCTTCCCTGTTGTCCTGTGCCTCTGTCCCCTGAACCGTGTGCCCACTGCCACTGACCCCAGGTCCCTCATTGTCTTTGGGTTTGTGGGGTTGACTGGGGTCCCTATAGTGGTGGACACACTGCTGATTGACGTGTCCTGGGGACAGTGGTATGGGGCGCTGGGTGGGTGCTGTGCTGGTTTTTCCTGAGGGGGAGGGTCTGTGGTGGTATGGGACTGTGGCAGGGTAACCGACTGTCCAGAGGTCCCTGATGCGATAGGTTGGTCATCATTATCTAGGCGTGCAGAGCTTCTGTCATCACTGTGGGCCTCTTCTGTGGGGGGACTGGATTTTGGTGGCACCTCCTCTCTGGTGACTTAAGTGGGGATGACAATGCAGTGTTATTGGAGCTGCGTGTGCCATCCTGTGCATGGGTGTGTTTCCCTGTATAGTTGTGATTGCCCTGTTAGCTTTGCCTTGTGTGCGTGGTGAATTTGTGGGCTAGGGGATTCTCTCTAATGGGCATGCTGTGGTGATGTGTGTCCATGCAGGTCTGTGATGGGTGTCCATGCATTGTTGTTGCATGCAGGGCTTGGTATTGGGATGGGTGTGTAGTGATAGTGGGGGATATGTGAAGTGGTGGAGTGATGGGGTAAGGGTAGGGGAAGGAGTTTGTGATGGCATGCAGGTAGGGTGGGGGGATAAAGTAGTAAAAATTTGACTTACCAGAGTCCAGTCCTCCTGCTACTCCTGTGAGGCCCTTAGGAAGCATTATTGCCAAGACTTGCTCCTCCCATGTTGTTAGTTGTGGGGAGGAGGTGGGGGAACACCGCCTTTCCTCTGTACAGCTAGCTGGTGTCTTGCAACCACGGAACGCACTTTCCCCCGTAGCCATTAAAGGAGGGTGATAGTTAGAGTGAAAGGCTCCCCAATTCTCCCAATCCAGAAAACTCAAGTAAATTATGTTACGGTGCTCTGCACTAGGGTCTCACCCCCTAACCACCCCTAAAGGTTAAATTGTTAACCAATGTTATGTAAATTGTGAAGGGACACGTAAAATTAACAAGCAAGATTCACAATCACAGTATAGAGTATCCCATTAATATATTTTCAAAACCAAAATAGTAACATATGAATATAGTAATTACATTTTTACAATAAAGTCCAAATCCAATCCCAAGACGAAATCAGCTGTCCAAATTATATATTCCTTCAATATTTGTTTCAGCTATCTAGTTCATAGTTCCAAGCGTTTTTTAATCATTCATAGTTCAAAAGGTTTCATTTTTTAATGTTCCATGAATTAACTCTTGTATCTTTAAATCGAAGTTTCCAAAAGTTCTTTGTTTATCCGTTCACAATACTCTCTTTACACATCTGTCATATTTAACCATCTCTCTTACTTGTCCATCTGTCCGTCAACACGTGTTTCATCCGGGGAGTACCCCTGGACTTTTTCAGGACCTCCCAAAATGATATACTCAAGAGTAATATTTCCTCACTTCTTGTAACGATTCCATATGTATTATGGTGTTTACCTCTCACCACATTTACAATAGTCTCTGTGTGTACACTTCGTAAGAATTCAATAAATCGTGAGTACGCCGTCTCTTTTGTGTCCCCCATAGGTTGTTCTACCTCTTCCTGATGTCATCCCTTGTTCTGGGGTGCTGTCCCACGGCATTGACCCTGTCCACGATCCTCCGCCATAGCTCTATTTTCCTTGCAATGAACGTCTGCTGCACCTGTTATCCAAATAGCTGTGGCTCTACCTGGATGATTTCCTCTACCATGACCCTTATCTCCTCCCCTGAAAACCTTGGGTGTCTTTGGGTGCCATGGTGATGGTGTTTTCTGGCTCAGATTGAGTGGGTGATCCTGGGTTGTTTCTCTCTCTGTTAGCAATCTTTTTCTTTTCATTGAAAGGGTTGTGGGTAATGTGGGTATGTGTTTTACATTGGTCTGAGTGTGTGGGTATGGTGTGTGTTTGTGTGCCAGGTGTGTGTACTTTGAATTGTCCAATGTGGTGTAGTTTTGGAAGTGTGTGTATATTTTGAGTGCAGCGGTGTGTACCACCAATGTTTAACGCGGTTGAAAGACCGCCGAGATGATTCGTGGGTCCTGATACTGTGGGCGTATTTCTGTTGGCGCAGCGGTGTGGGTTTTGGTACCGCCAGTTTATCACTGACCTCTGGGCTGGCGGACTTGTTTGGGTGTATAGTGGAGAATTTCTCTGTGTGGGTCATAATACCCATAGCGGTATACCGCTGTGGTCATGGTATGTTGGTGGCCGTCAGCACGGCAGTAGGCGCCATTTACCACCAGGGTTGTAATGAGGGCCTAAATTGTATGATTCTCTTGGCATTCAACCTTATAACATATATAATATAGATGATTCAATTTCTATACAATTTATTCATCTGCTCTATCCAGAGCCAGTTTTATTATGGATTGCTTGTTAATATCTCAATGGAACAACTATGTGACTTCTAAGGAAGACGTGGCACATGTTGTACAGACTACAAAGCACCAGTCATTTTTTCTCAATCACATCCATATTGCCCTTGCAATGGATGCGCAGCAATGCATCAATCTCTTTATATTACTACTCAGGCCAAAAATTAAAGTGACGTGTCCCATGCAGACTACACTGTTGAAAATGAAAGCACATAAAATTTAACAGATATTCAGTGGAAAGTTGTGTTACTCAATTTCACAAATTGTGCATTACTTTATAGTAAACAAAACTCAATTTCTTTATAAATACTTTATGTACATCTGCCAGCACGAAAGTTCCGTAAAATACTGAATGGCCATTGGGTATGTATAAGGCGCCTTGACATTGCCCAATATTAAAGTGACGTGTGCTGTGCACTGCCAAATCATGGCTTTTATTAGTGGTCTTAGAATGTACATAAACATCCCTCATTGCCTATTATATAAAATGTCAAGTGCTGCCATAAAATAAAAAGCATGTTAAAGTGCAAATTGCATATGAGTCTATATATAGTTCCTCAATACTACCAATTGTTAAAGTGACCTGTGCTATGCACTGCAAAGTCATGGCAGTTGTCAGTGTTCTGAGATTGCACATAACCATACCTCATTGCCTGCTGTATAAAGTGGCAAGTGTTGCCATATAGCAAATAAAGTGTTACTTTGAGATAAGTCTGTATATGGTACCTCAAAGTAACCAGATATTAAAGTGATGTGTGCTGCACTCTGGATCATCTTAACAGTTATCAATGTTACTACATTGCACATTACCATACCTTATTATCTATAAAATAAAATGGCACTTGCTGCAATAAATTGGGAAATGGGGGGGTTAATACCCCAGGAGAACTGCTTACAATACACTATTAACAAAGTGTAAAACCTACAACCCATTACTACACACAGGAACGGATACCTCATTACTCAATCCTATGCTGATTTTTTTCTCCATATATACAATTCATTTCATGTTGTTAAAAGTACCAAATTCTGATTGGACAACCCATGGAGAAAGTTGTTCAATTATCCATGGCTAAATAGGGGTAACCCCAGAAGGGTAAAAACACTATTTCATTACCAACCACATCCAGTTCGAACAAGTTCCCATCCTGTCCCTTATATGTGCTCATGTAGTTCTGCAACTAAATTGTGCCCCCATGGTTTCTCTGTCCCCAGTGATAAAATCATCCTGGATTCCATTATCCTTAATTCAGTGCTCTGTCTCCTTGTTAGGGTCTATTGTAACATATTTGATCCCATAAATAGTCAAACTCTTGCAATCTCCTTCATGCACATCCCAAAAATGTTTTGCCATTGGTATGATCTTGTTCATTCTTGCTCGCTCTAAGATGTTGCAAGAAACTAATATTAAGCTTGTGAATGGTATTCCTAACATATTTTTAGACATGCTTCTGTTGTTGAAGTGCTATCAGCCAATCCCATCTCTGTACAAGATCAGGAGGGGTTGCGAATTCTTCACGTCCTTATATATTCACATTTGGATTTTCTGTAATTTCTCTAAAACTACTACACTCTTTCTGGACCAGGACCTACTTTTCTGCCAAATTGGGTGTAATTCCGTCCGGTAATTTTTGTTCTATCGCAGTTCAAAATCCATATGGAAAAATTAACAGGGAAAATGTGTTTTAGGACCATCCATTTTTCTCACCCGCCCCCACCCTCCTCAGACAGATCACCCCAAAATGTTCCAGGCTGCAGCTGACGGAACTGGCACATTTTTGGGGAAAGTTTTGTGAAGATTTGCGTTTTGTGAAGATTTGGCAAGCGGCGTTAAAGATATAGGCAAGAAAAAAAAGATTTTTATATAGAAACCAGGTCCTAACTATGACCACTAGTTACAAGTTTTTTGTGAAGAAGACTACTTAGTCGAAACACGTCTTTTTTGCAATAAACTTTTTTGATGCACACAGTACACCTGAGTGCTTATCTTTCAGTTACTTTTTGTGACTGTTGATATCATAGCTATATATATATATATATATATATATACACACCCTACTGACAGTCACCAGTTATTTGTTATAGTTAGGACCTAGTTTTAATAGGAAGAGCATTTTGTATTTTGCCAGTAACTTTGGTGTTGCTTGACGAATCTTCATGAAATTTTAAAAACTAACACAACTGTCAATTAAATTGCTGTCTTTAAAGTTTCAGGGTGAGTCATCAAATGGGGAATGAGAAAAATGGAGAGTCCCAAAATGCATTTTCCTCATGCATTTTTCCACAAGGACTTTGAAAACAACTACAGCTCGAACTGTTGGATGGAATTACACCAGATTTGTCAGAAAGCTAGCTCTAGGTCAAGAAAGCATGCTTTTTGTAATATGGTGTAAATCTGTTCAGTAGTTTTGTAAGATTTTAAAGAAAAAAGAAATATAAATATCTAAGGACACAGAGGATCCCCAGATCCAACTGTCCTCTTGATGATATCTGATTGGATGCCAACACTTATTGGATGCCAACACTTCAACCGAGTCCCAAAGAAAAAAATGGAAAAAAAAGAAAAGGGGCTGAGGTAGGGATACCCTGAGCCCCTAGCTTTGGTGCAGGGGTCCCGCCAGGGCTAAAAGGCATTTATTTTTCAATAATGGTGAAATTCAAGGAAGGGTGAGCAAAGGCATGGTAAAGGGGTTTTAGGGCATTAAGAGTTAATAAGGGGTTGGTAGGGTTTGGGATTCGGAACATTTAGGGGCAGCTAGGGGTTTTAATTGTCTGGAGCTGGAAACCATAAAAGGGCTCTAAGGGTTATTAGGGTACAGCTAGATAAATGGATGAACGCATGTAATACAAATGACTTTTACATTTAACATTTTTGAATTGTCGTAGCTTATAATGGAGGACATGACAATTTTAAATTGTCTTTAATGTAGCTGACATTTTAAAGGCCATTTATATTACATACAATCTTTTTGGCAAGTGAAGCAAGTCTATGGTGCTCACCAACTGGCATCGTACAAAAAGCATCAGTAGACTCTAGTCCAATTGAATGATTTTTTTTATTGCCTCCTGGGTTCACCCTCATATTCCATCATCAGTCCTCAAGAACTTCAGAGAATATTGATCAAGCTGGAAATGTAGATGGTAATACTGAGTGCCCGATATACAAGTAAGAGGTAGGATGTAATAAAGAAACATGCACAAACGCGTTTTGAAACCCATACTCGAGGCACACAAAACAACTCACTAACTGTCTTATCACACCAAGAAATGGTAAATCGATAGCTGTATACCCCCATTAGCACGACAGATAATGTATTGGACACAGTAATTTTGGAGCAACTGATTGAGGCTCTGCCAACAATGAAGCAAAGATGGGTATATTAACGGTTACTGCCACTCCAAAATGTTAAAGGAATGGTACTTCTGCTGGCCCAAAACCACCTAACTGGAGGACACCGTGGTGCAGAAAAGACACAATTACTCATACTTCATGTTTCAATTGGTCTGGTGCATTCTCCAATACTATTATACCCTGACAGATATGTATGACCTTTTAGTGCAAAACTACTCCTAGCATAAGAAAAGCAAGAAAAGCACCTCTACATTGTCTACTCATAGTAAAGACCACTTTTCAACAGAAAAAGATGGATATCATCAGTCCTTTGGAGTCATGTTGAAGGGGCCATAAATACATTCCAATGTTGGTAGTGTAAGCTGCTCGCTTTCTCCAGGACTTTCTGTGAAGGAGTATCATGGCTGTTCATTCTGCAGATGAGTTGCTACCCTTTGTTGCAAGGGCTGTGTTACTAACAGAAATATTAACAATCAGAGCTTTATTTTCATTTCCCATCTCTTTCAACATTTACAAACATCTATCGCAAATTAAACAAATAAAATCTGCTGTTTATCATCTTCAAACAGAGGAGTTTGTGTAACGATAAAACTACGCTGTAAAACAAATGATAATTAAAACATCACAGCCCCTGAAGAAAATAAGGCCTTAACTTTAGTGTTGTTTACCCGACAGATTACTCCAATGATTCAGCCTCAGCAAATCTTGGATCTTGGTCTTGAAGACTAGGAAGGGGAAGAAAGGGAACACATATCAATGTTACACCATGTAGCCACCCTAAAAGATGAGTTACATCCAATAAGAGAATTTAGGTACTGCTCAGAAAAGCAAGAGATTGCTCACAAACGAAGGAACCTCAATATGAGCTTTGATCCCTAGTGATCCCATCGTAGCTTCATTGTCAACATCAAACATAAACGTCTACCTCCAGGAAATGGCCCAAATAAAGTTGTTAAAGAAATTGAACACATGTATATAGGACAGAACTACTTGCCATAAAATCCAACAAATCCAGATATGTCATATAAGTCTACTTACACCATTAAAAGAATTAGAAATGGAATTTGTGCTTAGAATGACAACAAACCTCAACATCAGCAGATTACATATTTTTCGGTTTCACAGACAGGGATACTGAGAAACATTTATTGAAAAGTCCCAATTCCAATTAAAAAAGGAAGGAAGCAAGCAACCTACAATTATTACAGTATGGTTGAATCATGCTGTGGAAGCAAGGAGGATAGGAGTGGACCAGGAGGCGAAGATTATGCTAGGCTATAATACCTTTGCAATGTGCATAATCATCATGGCTACCTAAATAAAGTAGATTCGCTTTGGACATCATCAAGCCCTCATACCGCAAGTGGGTCTCACTGATTGTCCTAGTTTGAAATCTGGAGGGCTCCATTTGATTTTGTATTGACTTTCATCAGTTTAACAAAGTCTCCATCTTTGATGCCTACCCCAAGCACTGGGTTGATATTTTGTTGAGGGGGTCATTGCCTCTGTAGTTATGGTTGAGTAAAGTGTTCATTGAAAATACATTTTTGTATTTTCTTCATTCATTTTGTCATATCATGTTTTATGCATATCCATTAATTGAGGGCAAAGAAAGATTTTTCCCCCACCAGTATCTTTGATCTCTGATAGAGAAAAAATGGCTAAACAGAATTACAGTTAATTTGGCAAAAAGGTAGAACTTTACATAACAATATGCCTTTTACTTGGTTTGGTGAAAATCCTACAACAGTTTTAGAGAAATTAATATTTGGAAAGTGCTTTGGTTGGACATGAAGATATTTCATTTTAGAGATATCACGACTATTAACTTGTGGAGGTCTGCAGTCCTAACACCATGAACCCCCATGGCTTCAAAAATTAAAAAATACTTGAATTTTATTTGATGAGGGAGCTTTTTTTCTCATCAGTTATTCTGGTTCTGCAGCTTCCAAGACAGAGCCATTGAACCGAAACAATCTAATTGGCTGGACACAACCTCGATTTCAGTGCATGGGGGCTGTCATTGCAGTCCCCATGCACTGGCATTAGATATGAAAGAGCTCATTTAGGGGTATAGTTAGCACACTCTGACCCATCAGGCCCATGAGTTGTAGTTAAATAAAGAAAACAAATACTTATGGGCATATTTACAAGCCCCCAGCGCCACCTTGCGGCACTCTAGCATCATTTTCTTTACACTAAGGTGGAGTTAAGGAGACCATTCTACCACGCTTTATTTAAAAAGTGGCACAATGCTTGCATTGTGCCACTTTCCTAACTCTTGTGCCACATTATGCCTGCATCAGGCATAATGTATGCAAGGGGGTGTTCTGACGCAGGGAGGCCCGAAAAAATAGTGCAGTGAAATTTACAACATTTCACTGCACCATTGTTTCTGTCATTTTTAATGCCTGCTCGGAGCAAGGATTAAAATGATGCACCCACATTAATAAATGGGCTTCCCTGTGCTTAGCTGCACTAGTGTCAAAATATTTGATACTAGTACAGCAAAGCGCCACAATAGCATCAAAAATGTTGACGCTATTGTCCTAACAACTACCATGGTGCATCGTATTGTAAATACGGTGCAACCATGGCAGGGGCTCTGCAAGAAAAGTGGTTCATTGGGACTGATGTGCCACTTTCTTGTAAATATGCTGCTAAGTTTGTTTTGGTATTGGGGGCTTCTCAGTGGATCACAGTGTGAACCCCAGGTAGCACAGACCCAACCTAATGTCTGTGAAACAAGCAACCTTTACACTCCTTGTGGTGCAAAATCAGGGCATGTTTTGCTGTTCTATGTTGGTCTTTTGTGGCATTTGTGAGTCCGGTTTGGCGCGGTGGAACTTGTATAGGTACTTGATGCTTGTCAAAGGACAGACACATCAGCACCTGTGGGTAGTAGACACCCATAGAGGGTGGGGAACAGGTCCTGGTTGAAGGACAGCATTGGCATTGGCTTATTGGTTTCAGTGAGCTTGGAGCAGAGCCTGAGTGGAGCACAGGCCCTGCAGCCTATCCACGCAGCCATGCATAGCCAGGGTTGGGCAATCACAGGGGTTGGGGAGCAGGCCCTGTGGCCTACTCTCACTGTGCACAACCAGAGGTCATGTGCAGCCACAGTTAGATGCCTGCAATGGGTGGAGTGTGGGCCTATCCAGAGGCTGAAGACTGGACACAGCAGGAGTTGGGAGCTCTCGGAATTTGGGTTGCTGGTGCCCATCTTTGCTGTTCATGGTTGAAGGCTGTTCATAGCAGGAAGTTGACACTAGTGATGGGTGGGGTGATGAAACTGTCTGAAAGCCAAGTCCTGCTGCCCATCCTTGATGCAAAGGGTGCTATGTTATCTAGTACTACGTTTGGCAGATTCACGCCTAAAATACACCTGTAATTTTACTTTCCCATTTAGCCTCATATGTGTTCCTACACCCTTGTTTGTATTGTTGTAAAAGTTGGTTTTATGCACACCTAATATCAGATATAATTTCACACACAGTTTATGAATTGCATCCCAAGCGTACAGCTACACATTTAGTCATAGGTATACTACTATGCATGTGTAGTTCCATTGTATGAAGGTAACTACGCATTCTGTTGCAACGTATGTCATTACCATGTGTGGGTTACAACGAGAATGGCATTACTACACACATCCTTTACCACGCATGGTTTTACAATTCATTTTGTTGTAACTGCATGTGTTTTAATGGCATAAGCATGGTAAAGGTCCTAGCGTGAGACACCCCCGGGTCTTTCTAAAAAATACCCCTCCGTCACCCTGAACCCTAAATTTGTACAGCCCAATCCCACGCCCTGAGCCCTAAAATAATCTTCCCACCCTAAGCCTGAAGACCATCCCCCTTCCTAAATCCTAATCTCCTTCCCCCGCACTCCCCCTTCAACAGTACCCATGCCATCCCCGTGGACATAGCACTAAACCAATGGTGCCCCTGCCCCTAAGCCCAAAAACTGTCCCCCTGCCCTAAACCCTAACCTCCCACCCTGTCCCCTTCTTAAAACAGCCCCCAACACCCTGCGGACATAGTACTAAACTGATGGTGCCCCCCGCCCCATGCCTGAAAACCGTCCCCTGCCCTAAAACCTAACTCCCCATCCCTCACCCCCTCCCTAAAACAGTACCCCCCACCCCCAGACCCAATTCCCCCCTTACCTCGTTCATAAGGCACGGTGCAGCTTGTTCTGAGGGAATGGAAGAATCTTTAATGACACAGATACCCTTCACCAGCATTATCACTCATAGCCCTTACCATGCATACCATTACAAGATAATAGGTTGTAATGGCATGCGTGGTAAAGGCTATTGCGTGGTAATGATGCATGCATAGTGAAAGCTAGGCGGGAAAACAGCTGCATTGTAATGGCTGTTTCCCATGTAGTTCTACACTTGGATTCTTATGTTTGTGGCATTTGACCATAGTCTTCTGCACATGTGCTCAATGAAAAAGTTAGTTCATTTGAACAAAAGTATGAATCACACTGACATTGCACACAGGTGCTGCTCCATGTTTGAATGGAGATGCTCGCATCTGACCCTTGAATGGGATCTGCAGGCTCCCATAATGATGGTGGGTACTCTATGTAACCGCACCACTCTCTTCAGAGCCTTTTATGCCCCGTTCAAGGATAGGTTGTAGAGTACCTCTATGCAAACAGCACAAAGGCAAAAAACAGCAGCAACACCAAAATTGAAGGGAACAGGTAGTGAAATGACGAATGGGGCACAGGTAAAGACAGGAATGTTGATTTGAAAAACAGCAGAAACGCTTAATCATGTACAAAATGTGGTATATATTTTAAATCAACACTATAAATTAGCACCAAAAAGAATGACAAAGTGCTGGTAGTGCGAAAGTGCAAAAAGTGCTTTGCGTTTTGGTTGGCTCTGTAGCCATTAGCAAAGGGATAACACATAATTTTAAGTGAAGATCTGTGTTTTGGTACAGATGTTCACATTGGCCATTTAGCGTGGGATCCTGAAGGTTCCCACAAGGGTGGCTACTCTATGGGACTGCACCCTACACTTGGAACTATGGACATCAATTAGGGCTCACCAGGAACTTGCCGTGGGTTACCCCTGGCATTGCCATTGTTAACGCTGAATTTTACTAATGAATATTCATGTATTCCGAGTGTTGAGTTTGCATAGAAAATGTATTAACTTAGAGAAAAATAATGCATACATTTTATGTTGCACCCACGTTAAATGGCCACCAGTGTTCACAAAGTGCGTTTATTAATAACTTATTAATGTAAAATGTTGAGCTTATGTTTGATTAATGTAGTAATATGTCATATTGAAGGTTATGTATTATGTATTGGCTTTATTAATCGTAGCCCTTAACTTAGTGAGGTCTTGAGCCTAGATGCACGGCCTCATGTCAAGCTGCATTTCTTAGGCAACTAATAAAATGGCTGCTTAGAGAATTAACTTGTGATTTTCCACTGTACTGACCAAGTGCTCGTAGCTGAAGTTCCTTCTCATGAGAAACTGCTTGCTAGAAGATGCTGTACTAGCTAAAGAAACATTGTATAATGTAATACGTGTAAAAGTGACCTTCCCAGGAAAAGACAATGGATGCACTGACTTATAAGTTGCAACAATATTGATACCTCACAAATCGAATGATGGGAACAGGAGAGGAGGAGCCAATGATCAACATGTGAACCATGTAATAGTAAAAATTTAGATGAAGGGTTTCATTTTCATTGGACTAAATGCAAACATACGAATCTTTGACCAATAAGGACGTGGGAAGTAGTTTTAGGAAATCTAACTTAGCCGGACTGCACCAAGAAGAGAGGAGCCATTCCGCACCATTCTCTCCTTTTCTTTCTGGACTGCATAAAGAAACTTTGTTTTTCCTGAACTCTAATGCTGAATCCTGATGGCTTGCTGACCGAATTGATGAAGACTGTCACAGCTTGATGAACCATAAAGAGGACAGGTATAAGAAGATGTTACTAATTGTCATGTCTACTTGCTTTTGTTTCTAGGTACCAACCACTATTTTGATAGAGCCATAGTTAGATGTTTTTACAAATTTGTGTTGACTAAATTGTTTTGCATGAAGCCCAAACGTGCTATTCTAATCTGGTGTTAGTTAACGTCCTCACTGATGAAGTTCAATATATGTAATAACAGTTGATGTCTTTTCTTTGCTGAATCTAAATGTACGCTATTAGTATTTTTAATTTGTACTGTAACCTTAGAATGTGTAGTGGCTGAAGCTTTAGTTAGATTGTGATTCTTCGGGTGCTTTGGTCAGCCAGTATTGTTTCTTTATGTTTATCATTTGATTCTGAGACTAAGTTACGTGACATTAGCATTGTTAATATAGGGAAATAAACACTCTAACTTTTACAGAAAGATGTGGTTATTCATGGCCGAGAAGTCTTGGTGTGTGCAAATCACTAACTCCTATTGGTTATTGATGCCATTAATTGTTATCTGCTATTGATTTGTATTGGTACAGGGTTACATGGTGGGTGACAACTCTAAGCACAGTCAAAAGGTCCATCGACCTATGTGCATCTCCCTTATAAGTTTACTTAATAAGGTCTGATGCACTAAGAGAGATGGTAGGAGAGACTGATGGTTTGTCTCCTTAAGAGCCCATCATAGAGGCTCAGTACATGGTTTGTCTCCTTAAGAGCCCATTATAGATGCCCAGTACATGGTCTGTGTCCTTAAGAGCTCACCATACAGTCCAGAGATAGGTAGAATAGTATTGGTCCCAGAGTTTTTAAGCAAGGAATAACAGGTGTTCCCAGAGATGGTAGTGGGGTAAGGGTTAATACCCTACAAGAGAGCAAAATAATTCGCAAATTTGTTAAATTTATTGCAATTTGGGATTTTTCAGATTAAATGATACAAAGTAGAGAAAAATCGTCATTAAGCACCTAAAATGACTTTCCCAGAATATTGGGGCTTGCCATTGATTGTTTGAGAATGTTCTTGGCGTTCTAGTGACGGAGTGAATGGAGTTGATTTCGCACTTGCACAGCTTATGCAAATCGCATGTGAATCGTGATGATTCTGAGGGTTTAGGGAGTTTGCATACTCCAAATGAAGTTGTAGAATGAGTGTGCGTACTCTGAAATGTGAGAGAAGGGAAGTCATCGAACTTCACATGTGTGTGGCGCTTTGTGCTAAAAAATTGTCCATGTGGTTGTTGTTATACGGACCCTGCATGATCTAAGAAACCAGAGTATATTGAAAAAGTGTATGAGACATGTGATTTTTGTTGTAATTTGTCTGGTTTAATAGGTCGATTGGCATGGTCGACAAGTCAGAGTGTGAGAAAACGTGAGTAAAAGAATTTTTGACTGAGATTTGGCTAGTCCTATCTGCACCATGACAGACCCTCTGATCAGTTGAGAGTGAAATTTGCTGGTCGAATTCTGCTCGGGAATCTGGGAAACTGTGAAAGAAGGAGTAGCTGCTAGAGCGAAAGCCGTCAGTGAAAAATTTATAAAGTTTCTGAAGCAATTGTGTTACCTTACCTGTAGTAAATGGGCAAATTGGGTTTTGATTTTGTTTAGTTCTCGCAAAAAATTGCATTAGTTTTAGTGTGAATCTGAGTTTGGGAGGACAAGCCGCAAGACTTTGTCAGCCGGAATACGTGTGAGTGTGATGTCACTGGAGCGGTGCTGGGATAGGTTGGTTAGTGAGAAGGGTCGTGCACGGATTGGCAGCCATCTGTGAAGCGCAATTGGTTGAGATGGTGGGTGAAGAGAATTCTGGGATTTAAAAGTCACTTGCTGATCTGATTTATAATAACATAAAGGTTGCAAAAATGAATTTTTTCAAAGCTTTGAAGAGTTTGTTAAGGGGAGATACGTACATTACAAAGAGCATAGAGGATATTGCACCACCACAAGGTACACCAGCTTACATTTTAATCGAAAAACAGGGCATTGCATCATGTCTTTGGTTGAAACAATGGTGCAAAGTGACAGAGAAAGATGGGAGCTTAGTGTTTCTTGCCCACGGAACACATAATTTGAGGAGCTTAGAGAATCTGAGGAGGATGCTGTATGATCTGAAACCCCGTCCAAGACCAGCAAAGTTCAAGGCATTAACAATCTGGGAGTTAGTAGCCAGACAGCAACAGCAACAGAAATTCGAGAGGTGGATGAGAAAGGCAGAAAAGACACTAGCGGAGGCTAGATGGGACAGTGATCAGAAATTGTGGAGAGCCAAGACTTTACAGGGGTTAAAATGTTTCCAGCGATTACACAGGATAGTGAGATAGAAGGAAGGAAAGCTACCAGAAAAACAAATAAAGACCTTCCAAGAGTAGGGAGAGGAGATCAAAGGAGTCTAGGAGATCTTTGACATTTGAGGAAGTGTTTATTTTGTAGTTATTGAGAAATTGTCTTCCCACTATATCCAGCACAAGAGAGAAGTCCGAGCACTGGTGTAAATCCTTCAGCACCGACACAGGTTACCGTAACAATGAGTCCAGTGCAGATTAATCCTAGCATGACACAGAGCTCAATGCAGAGCAGTCGTAATGCACCTATTACTCCGGTAGCACAAAATCAGGTGCCACAGTCGAATGTTCTAAGAATTTACCCTGATGTACCTATCGTGGAAACTGCCACAAACCTAAAAGTGTTGACAGGACAGGTTTGTCTGAAACTGATGTTGGTTCAGACAGAGCCAACTCCACTTTTACTGCGTCAGGTGCAGTAACAAGCAGTGGCAACATATGCACCGGTAATAGGGACACAGTCAGACAGGTCCGTATGGGTGAGCCAGCATGCGGGAACCATACACCCCCAGAACTTACTTGAGTATAAGACAAGGCCAAGATGCTGTATCCATACCTGTCACCATTGGTCCATTTGTACCTTTGTTTGTACAAGAGAATAACAGTGCAAATGGACAGGGAGTCCTGAGTCAGACTTCAATGAGGGGAGGACTTAATGGGAATATCTGAGTAGTCTCTCCTATGGGTCAGACCTTTGACGGATAAAGATCTTTGCTAGACTTAAGTCCATTTGGAGTTCCTCCAGATACTGTTGTAGGGTCGAATGTTAGTTAGAGCCGCTAATTACTGAGGCCGCAGTAACAACTGCCACATGCCCAGGCCAACAATATTTTGTTGCAGGGTTTGACTGCCCAACAATTGACTAAATGGTTAGACAAGCTGAATACCACACAGACTGCTCCTAGGGGAGAGGAGTACTTGAACTATACGAGACTAGGAATGGAAGCGAGTGAGCTCATTGAAGGAATTATCAGTGTGAACAGACTAGAGTCATACACAGAAGCAAAATTATGAGGGAACTGAGCATTGTGCATCAAAGGCTATCAGACCTGGTTGAGAAGCACAGCATAGAAATAGAGAAGACAAAGCATTTGAAAAGTAGTTACGGGTTAGATTTTGACACAAAAGACTTTGAACACATGAGATCTGCAGAGATGAAGGCATACCTTAGGGAGTTACTCCAAAGTGTCTAGACATGGGGAACCTTAAACAAATGGGAGGGCAGATGGGCAAAGAAAAGAGAAAAATGAAAAATGAATTCTGTTGAGCTGGCTGCAAATGTGCAGCAGGGCAAGGATCCGGTGAAGATCTTACCAATGAGGGAGATTCAGGAGGGAATTGTGTACATGTCCCTTGGAGCAGAAGTGACATTCTGTCCTTTACGAATGATTATTCCAGGTTGAGAGAGAAAGCAGTAGAATGGTACCAGCAGACAGACAGATTTGTGAAACTTGCAAAGTGCCTGTGAGAAGATTTGAACACTCTGTTAGAGATACTAGCTCCAGCTGATCTGTGGATGGAGTGTATGAGGAGTACAGGTTGGCCGACAAATGAACCAGAGATAGATACGAATATGGGTGCCCCATCTCCTGAAGTAATGAAATATTACTAAAAAAGTGATTCAATTTTGGAGATGAGAATTTCACCCCAAAAGATTGATTGGCAGAGAATAAACAGGATAGCTCAGGGAGCAAAAGAGTTTACACATGTGTATTATGAAAGATTTTTGAAGGCATTTAAGCATTACAGTGGAACAGAGACAATTGAAACATAAGATATGATTCATTTTGTGTTCAGATTTGTGGAAGTATTGAGACCTGAAATTAGCCAGATGATTAAGAGTAATTTGATTTGCTGGTAAGCAAAGCCGATTCATGAGGTATTGCGGTATGTAAAGTACTGTAGTGCAGAGATTGAGCTGGAGCAGAGAAAGTTGAAAGAAAAGGCGATGGTGATGCAGATTAAAGTGGCACAAACAAGGATGCAGGGAAAATTTCCACAGCAGCAGCAGGGGAATGTGTTTCACAATCAGATGAGAGGTAGAGGTTGCGGAGTAATTGGTAATGGAAAACGTAGACCCGATTTGAGTACTGTAATGGTTCAGAATGATGTGCAGGGAATGGAGGGAGTGTTGCCTTTTCACAGTTGCAAAGGGGGTCAGACATTTGAAGCTGGAGTGTCCGATGATCGTACAGGAAGGAACGTAATAACACAGTTCCCCAGTTCCCGTTACAGAGTGAGAATCGAATAAAAGATGATTGGGTGAGCGAGAGTTCGGATGAGGAGGAATGTGTGCTTGCAGCTTCTTTAGAAGTAGATCAGAAAGGCCCATATGTGAAAGGAAAGGTAATGGGTCACAAAGTTTCATTCTTGGTTGACACATGAGCTACACCCCCTACAGTAAGAACTGCAGAAGTTCCAAACTTACCCCTTTCAGGAAAGACAGTCTAGATTGTAGGAGTAGCAAATCAGTATTTGACCAATCCAATTACAGAACCAGTCCAGGTTAAAATTGGCGACTTTAAAGGATTGCACAAATTCGTAGTTTGTGATTCAAGTCTGGTATCCCTACTGGGAAGAGACTTGCTGTGTAAAACCAGGTGCTCGATTACTTTTTCAAATAGTGGTATTGAGATACAGATGAATAGTGATGATGAGGATGACCTAGCTCCAGAAACCGAGTGTGAGAAAATAAATGAGTAGTACCCCCTGATTAATTTCTTTCCAGTGTTCACTGTGAAGGAACTTCCTCCTGATTTACAGGGAATGGTTAAAGAGAAAGTGTGGGATCTGACAGGGAAAGAGAAAGGTCTGATTAAGGGAGTTGAGCCAGTTAAAGTTCATGTAAAGCCGAATGCTATTTTTCCTCAGGTTCTCCAGTATCACATGCCACAGGACATCCTTATGAAGGTTGTTCACATAATTACAGAATTTGTAAAACAAGGGATCTTGAAAGAGGTGTTGAGCAGCTCAAGTAATTCAACGATAATGGGATTGAACAAGCCCTGTGTGAAGATTTGAATTGTCCAGGATTTGAGGAAAATAAACAACATTTTGATTAAATGTTGCCCCGTGGTGCCAAATCCAGCTGTGATTCTGTTTTAGATTCGATTTGATGCTGAATGGTTCACCGTCATAGCCTTCTTTTCTTTGCCTCTTCACAAGGATAGCCAATTTCTCTTTTGTTTCAAATTTTTGGACAGAGATTACTGTTGGTGTCGAATTCCTCAAGGGTTTTCAGAGTCACCTTCCATATTCAATCAGGTCTTGAAAAATAATTTGGAGTCGTTGGAATTGACTTTCCAATTGGGTTTGGTACAGTACATTGATGACTTGCTGATTGCATCCAAAATGAGCGAAGAGTACAAGTTTCATAGTTTGATATGATTGCCTTACTGAACCATTTGGGAAGAAAGGTCATAAAGGGGGTCATTACGACCCTGGCGGTCAGAGACCGCCAGGGGTAATGTGACGTCCGTAACGCCAACAGGCTGGCGGTACGGAGACCCGCTGTTTTAGCCCCGGCGGTGATAATCCGCCAGGGCAGCGCTGGGGATTATGACCCCCCTACCGCCAGCCTGTTTGTGGCGGTTTGCACCGCGAGGAAGTGGCTGGCGGTAAGGGGAGTCCTGGGGCCCCTGGGGGCCCCTGCTCTGCCCATGCCACTGGCATGGGCAGTGCAGGGGCCCCCTAACAGGGCCCGTGCAGCTTTTCACTGTCTGCATAGCAGACAGTGAAAAGCGCAACGGGTGCAACTGCACCCGTCGCATGGCCGCAACACCGCCGGCTCCATTAGGAGTCGGCTCCTATGTTG
Organism: Pleurodeles waltl; assembly: GCF_031143425.1. NCBI lineage: Eukaryota > Metazoa > Chordata > Amphibia > Caudata > Salamandridae > Pleurodeles > Pleurodeles waltl. The sequence continues at coordinate 350,411,368 of NC_090437.1, read as the reverse complement.
CGGCCGCATCCCCGCTGGGCCGGCGGGCGTAAACTAGGTTTGCGCCTGCCGGCCCAGCGGGGATGTTGTAATGGGCACCGCGGGAATGCGGATGGCGGTTACAGCTTGGCGGGCGGCGGAGGCCGCCCGCCAATGTTGTAATGACCCCCAAAGTGTCTCCATTTAAATTACAATACTGCCAGAAAGAAGTGAAATACTTGGGTCACCAGATTGAGAAGGGATCAATAAAAAAAATCCAGAGAAAGGGTCACAGCCATATTGCAGATGAGTGCCCCAACCACCCAGAGAGATTTCAGGATGTTTTTAGGGATGGTAGGGTACTGTTGCCAATGGATTCCTAATTTTTCAGTCATTTCTAAGCCATTGCAAAAGCTGACCCCCAAGGAGGTTACTGATCCCCTAGTGCATGACCAGGCTTGCATGAAAGAGTTTTCTGAGTTGAGAGAGAGTTTGTGCAAAGCTCTGGCTTTGGGTATGCCTGACTACACAAAGTTAATCATGTTGCTTTGTCATGAGTGTGATGCATGTTCTTTCTCTGTCTTGACGCAGGTCCCTGGATGTGTGAACTGCCCAGTAGCATATTTTTCAGCTACTTTGGACCCAGTTGCAGCTTTACCAGGCTGTTTGCAAGCAGTTGCAATGGTTGGACAGAACCTCACACAGTGTGAAGGCATTGTGATGGGACATCCCCTAACAATAATGGTCCCTCACTCATTCGAAGTTTTACTTACTCAAACCAAAACCCAGTACCCGACAGGTGCAAGATTGACGCGCTATGAGACAAGTATTTTAGGGTTATCAAATGTGTCATTGAAAAGATGTACAGTGCTGAACCTGGCAACCTTGCTCCCGAATGAAAATGTTAAAATTGAAACGTTGGAAGACATTGAGCATGATTGTCTTGAAGTAATTGATCTGTGCACAAAACTGAGACCTGACATTATAGACACCTAATTGGAAGAGAATGACCAAATTATCTTTGTTGATGGTTCCTGTCTAAGAGACAATACAGGAGTACTGAGAGCAGGATATGCGCTAAGCACAGTTACTGGTATACTGGAAGCGTCTTGGCTTCAAGGAGAATATTCTGAACAAGTAGCAGAACTGGTAGCCCTTACTAGAGTGTGCCATGTTTCTGCTCAGCTTAAAGTTACCACCTATTTGGATAGCAAGTATGGATTTGGAATGGTCCATGACTTTGGCCAACTGTGGTCACAGAGAGGTTTCATGACCTCTACTGGTTCACCAGGGAGAAATGGTGAGAGAATCTAAGATTTGTTGCAATCTATCCAAATGCCTGAAAAGATTGCCATGGTGAAATGCAGTGCACATCTGAAACCGCAAGATTTTGTGTCAATGGAAAATAGATAAGCGGATCAAGTGGCAAGATTTTGCGCATTGAACTGTATATCATTCAAGGATAAGTGGGAATTGTTACCTGAAGAAGATGAAACATGTCCAAGTTCTGCATTAGATGTGATAGATACATTGGAGGAATTGAGAACACTGCAGAATAATGTTGACAGGGAAGAAAAACGATCATGGAGCAAAATGAAATGTGTACAGCAACCAGATGAATTTTGAGTTTCAGAGGAGGGTCAATTGGTGTTGCCGAACAGTTTGTTGTCACAAATGGCTAGGTACTACCATGGCCAAGCATATGTTGGGAGGGATGACATGATTTACATTTTTAAGCAGAATTGGTTCAATCCGAGGTTTAGACAAGTTGCTGAAGCAGTTTGCCATCGCTGTGTCATTTGTCAGCAAGTGAATGTGAGAAAAGGGACAGTGGTTAATTTGAGCCACATTGGACGAGCAGGAGGTTTAGTTAACAGAATGCAAATGTATTTTATTGAGATGCCTGTGTGTGGAGGTTTCAGATATGTTTTGGTTATTGTCTGCATCTTTAGTCATTGGATTGAAGCGTACCCTACACGGACAAATGACAACCTAGCGAAACTACTGCTTAGTGAACTGATACCACATTTTGGGTTTACGATCTCTTTAGCATCAGATAGTGGAAGTCACTTCAACAATGAATTAATTAAATTACAGTGTGCAGCATTGAACATTGAGCAGAAGTTGCATTGTAGTTACCGCCTTGACACATCAGGACTAGTGGAACACATGAATGGTACCTTGAAATCAAGAACGGCGAAAATGTGTGTGTCCACGATTCTGAAATGGCCTGACACATTGCTGTTAGTTCTGATGACAATGAGAAACACACCCGATAGGAAGACAGGATTGCCACCTCACGAGATCCACTTGGGCAGAGCAATGAGGTTGCTAGCGGTTCCTGAAAAAATGCTCTTGTGAACATAACATATGATATGGTGTTGGACTACTGCAAAGGTCTGGCTGATGTGGTTCGCTCTTTCTCTCAGCAGGTGGAAGCCACCACACTGCAACCATCCCAAGATCAAGGACACAACCTGAGAGCTGGTGACTGGGTTGTGGTCTGACAACATGTGAGGAAGACGTGTTTGGAACCTCGGTGGTAAGGCCCATTCCAGATAGTTTTGATCACTACCACAGCTGTGAACTGTGCTGGAGTTCTCAACTGGATACACGCAAGCCATACGAGAAAAGTGGCATGTCCTTTGGACAATGAAAATAAGTTTTTGAGAGTACCAACAATGACCAGACAAGCCTCAGAGCTTGAAAGAGAAGAAAGAGGAACTGAGACCTGATCTGAGCACGTTGAGAAGGGCTTAATCACTCTTCTGAGAGACAAAGGAGAAGACCTCCAGGAGAGTGACAGTGAGCCAATACCGATTGCTGCAGCAGGAGAGCCTAGTCAGAGGAGGGCTTTCCCAGAAGCAGAGGAAGTCGAGAGACGAACAGAGCAAACGCCATACCCCGAGGGAGAAGGAGTTGAGGGGGATCAGAGCCACTGTGGTCTGCCTCCTCCTGAACCAGTCCCAGGTCCGTCAAGAAAAAAACCTGCAGAGCAAGAAGAGGTTTCAAGTTCAACACTGAAAAACGCATTGACCAAGGGTTCACTGAAAGGAGAGAAGTGGCCGGAGTCACAAGCAAAAAGAAATGAAGCAGTTGTTGTGACAACAATCGAGGAAGAAGTAGATATGACAATAACAGAAGATCTGAGTGAAGGAGAATTCAATGGAGATCGAAAGTTGAAAAGAAAGAGAATAGCAAGTCGAAGGTATGCCTGTCCTCAATGGGCATATGCAACAAAAAGTGAATGGCAAAGAGAATTTTTGTCTTTTTATTTTGACCGCAACATTCCAGGTCAAAATTTTGGCACTTGAGGGAAAGTAATGAACTGAACTGTTGAGATAAAATTGACAAGAAAAGTACAAAGAGAAACGTTACTGTTGAAAGTAACCGGATAAGACCTTTGGAAACCTGATTTGACAAAATTAACCTGATTTGACAAGCTGCTAAATAGATTTTGACAAACTTACCGATTTTTGACAGAGGATCTTGGAAGTGAGACTAAAAGCAGTAAACAACTGCTGAAAGAAGATTTTTGTTTTTGATTTTGCTGCATAGTTTCTACATTTTTCTCTTCTACTTTCTGATTCTTTACAGATCATGAGTAACATTAGCCCGCAGGGTAGGAAGAACAGGTGCTGTGAATACAGGAGTATTGGTTTGGCAATTGTGTGTGTGGTATTGATTGCAGGCATGACTGTTCTTGACAAGAGTAAAGCCAACCATACTTTAGCTTTAGAGAGAACTACTTCATTAACAGCGATAGAGAAGTTTAAGCTAGATGAGAAGTATGTGTACGTAGACAATGTGCAAGGGGAAATGTCTTCTAATGTCTTCTATCGCTTATTGAGTGAGTATGTAGAGACAATGGAAGTGAGGAATTGTTTTGTGTTTACGCAGATTTCTTTATCAGTCGAAGCAGTTACCAATAATAGTTTGCCTTTTACTTATAGGATAACTCGTAGTCTGTTACTAACAAGGTTCTATAACCAGGGGCACATTCAATATTTCTATTCAAAACACAATGTTGTGTTTTCGTTTGTCCCCATAATTAGATACCTGAGTAGAGTAGCTAAGGACAATGACACAGTATTAGTAAGGGTTTTCTTTGAGTCTACATTAACTTTTGGGACAGCATATGCGCACAAGAATAACCTGACATGCTTGCTTACACCTTTAGAAAAGAGCTTCCTACATCAGACAGATGACAGAAGAACGGCATTAAAGGAGAAGTTAGAAAAGGGTTTAGAGAAAAGGACTTTTAGAAATGATTATGCTTTTAGTTAAATAAAGACACAAGGGAAGTTAGCTTTGGATGCACAACACATAGGGAAGCTTTGTGTATATAGATCTAGATCTAGTACTGACACTTTATTTATGGGAACAAGTGAATGTAGGCATGTTTTTTTGTTTCAGAGTAAATGGAAATTTATGTTGAATGGACAGGAGCCAGCGAATCCTGGTATATATTACATTTGTGAAGCTGATGCTTATTACCGTCTTCCAAGAGGATGGTATGGCACATGTTACTTGCAGATAGTTTTCCCAAAGATATTTCAACTTTATGACTTTAAAAGATTTCCGAAATTGACAGAGTTCCATCATAGTAGACTAAAGAGATATGCTCCTTCTGGTATAGTGGGAGATATATTTGGAGCAATGATTCCTTCAGTAGGAGTTGTTCTGAACTCTATAAAGATTCAATAGTTGTCTACTATTTTGGATAACATGCTAACAAATTCTTCAGGAGCCATGATCCTGAGAGATACGGAATTGGCTGCGGAAAGAGCTATGACTCAGAACCTCCTTATGTTAGATATTATTCTAGCAAAAGATGGCAGAGTTTTTACTTACTGATCTGACTAAAGAAAGTGCTGATTTGAAGGAGTTGAAAGAACCAGGTGTAAATATGTAAATTGTGTAAGAAGATTAAATTGAGGGAAAGGAAAAATGATCAGAGGAGGGAAGAAATAAAAAGGGAAAATATGTTTAGGAAAAATTCAAAAAAGGAATGAAGATTTAAGGGGATAAAGATGACAACATTTTAAGCTGAAGCAAGGGAACATTTTGGCCCTAATTATGAACATGGCGGTAAACACCGCTCCGCCGGCAGTGGCGGTAACTACAGCCAACAGTCAGGTGGTCTGGACCGCCGAATAAAGAACCACCTGAAAAACAGGCAGCCTGAAAACCACTCACCGCCAGCAGAGGAGTGCCGACAACGACAGCAGAGGCTGCCCACAGGCTGACGGAAAGGCCCTACAGGCCCATCAAATAATAAAGCACTAGACCACTTTCAGTTCCGGGGGGGAACCACAGCCACGCAAAGCCAGGCATAAACGAGACAAATAAAAGGAAACACACACTGGAGACACACACAACATGCTGAAGCAGACATGGAAAGACAGTTGTAAATCATGCCAGTCCTGCTCCTTGCCATATACCTCCACGACCAAGACCGCCAACGAAGATGACGACGGTAAGTACCACAACCTACTAAACAAGGGAAGAAAGGGCACAGTTACATACCCACCCACCCCGCAATGCACCCACAACCTCTCACAACAGCACGAGCCATACACCAACAATGGGCAACAATGGGGCAACGAGGCACCTCAGCGAACAGGGGCAGGTGGTGGTGGTGGTGGGGGTGGGGACTTACAACTGGGAGGGGGGCTTGGCTATACGTTTGGGAGGTGGAGGGGGCTTGGGTCTGGTTTTAGGAACTGGTGGAGCGGCGTTGGACTGGGGTGCAGCAGATGTTTCTGGGCCAGCATGGGGTCTCTTGCTCACAGGTGAGGTAGCACAGGAATGGAAAGGGCAGACAGGGGTGGGCTGTGATGTGGGAGGAGTGGACAGGGCAAGGAGGTGGGCACATTTAGGGACGAAACAGGGTGGGCCAGTGGGTTCAAATATGTCAACATGGGATAGGAAAAGTTTTTTAGGGGCAATCAGGGTGGACCTTGAGGAAGGTGTGGGAGTGGAGGTAGAGGGAGTGGTTGTGACAGGTGTAGGTGTGCGTGACGTGGGTGCAGGTGACTGTACAGTATGCTGAGGTGTGGTGGATGTGTGCTGGGTGGGTGTCTTGGAGCGTTTGAGTGTCTTGGGAGGAGGTGGGTGGACACAGTGGGGCAAGACCGGCTGCCTGTGTAAATGTAAGTTTAGTGAGTGTGCTGCACGTGTCAACTAAAGTCGTTGTGGTGAGTGCAGGTGTGGTGTCTGGGGTGCATGAATGGATGTCTGATTTTGTGGTGACTACAAGAATGGAGTCAGCAACAGTGAATGAGGGTGCAGTGTCTGTGAGTGTGCATGTAGAGGTGACAGAAGAGGTGGACACACCAGGGGAAGTGGATGTTGTTGTGTGTGCCTTTGTATGTTGGCTGTGTGTATGCCTGTGGTGGGAAGTGTGGTGCTTGTGTTTTGCAGTGTGCTTCTTGTGTGTTGGGGTGTGCGCATGGCTGTCAGAATGTGTGCTTGGGACGGGTGAAGGGAGTGGGGTGCTGGAAGCGGTAGAGGTGGTTGGACGGAATGACCAGGGACACTGGCTGCTGTCAAAGAGGAGGCCAGAGCCTGAAAAGATCTCTGTAGAGATATTTTCAGTCTGTAGGCCAGACACGGCATCGTAAATGCCATCCAGCTAGGCATTGTCCTGCTGCACCTCTGATGCTAGCCCCTGGATGGCATTGACGATGGTTGTCTGCCCTACAGAGATGTTACTCAGGAGGTCAATAGCCTCCTCTGTGAGGGTAGCAGGGCTGACTGGGGCAGGGGATGAGGTGCCTGGGGTGAAGGAGACGCCCACCCTTCTGGGTGGGCGGGAACAGGCAACTCGGTGGGGAGCAAATGGGAGGGCGTTGATGGTACGGGGGTGGCAGAAGATGACACAGAATGGGTGGGCCCACTAGGGTCCGCTACTGCCAGGGAGCTCCCATCAGAGGAGGTATCAGAGTCACCACCTCCAGTGGTAGTTGCCTCCCCCATGGTACTCCCCTCACCCTCCAACCCACTGGTCCCTTTGGTGTTGCTTGACTCTGCCTCTGTGGAACCGTGGGCTGCTGCATCCCCACTCGCCGGTGCCTCAGCTCCCTCACGAGATGATGCTGATGTACACAGACAACACAAGAGAACAGAGACGGGGAGACAAAACATGAGAGACACTTGTTAATAGCTGATGGAAGTACATAACTGGTTCACACATACACCCACCCACCCTGCAAATATTCCACCACGCAGCACCTACCACTATACACGTGGCTATGCCCCTGACTAGTGGCCAGAACCCTGCTCGACAGCCATTCCCTACATCACTGAAGGACCTGAAGTATTGCAGACCTGACCGTTATAACCCAACTCCCCAAGGGGGCCATTATGTAAAAGGACATCAGTCAGAATCCCTGCCACTAGACAGCATACATACCACAGCCAACTTACACATCCATCAAGGAGGCATACAATGGTTTCTGTGATCACCCCCTTGTATCTGCTGTGCAGCCTTCAAGCGCCCATCCAGGTCCAGATACGCCACCGCCCGAATGTGCCGCATTAGGTGGGTCAGTGCCTGACGGCACTCATTCCTCGTTGGGAGGACTTCCCCAGCTGGGCCTCGCAGGTCTTCCTCGCCCAGCACCGCTGGTCCTCTAACCTCTTCCTGCAGTGGGTGGTCCGCCGGTTGTAGAACCCCAGGGTCCGCACCTCCCTGGTGATGGATGTTAGAGTCCCCTCTTCTGATGGGTGCTGACCTATATGGGACACACAGAAAAAGTAACACAGAGGTCAGACAATGCCCATTAGATACAGCTGGCTATACGTCCCCTATGGGATGGACACCTACAACAGCATAACACGACCTCACACACACAGTATATCATGCATACCACGATTAAATAGTGTCAAATGTGCACACATGTCTACAGCCATCTCAGCACTGAGACTGGCTAATCGGAATCAGCTAGCCATCCCTAATGAAGTACAAGTGCTCTCTGCACTCCATTTCCTTGCCACAGGCTCATTTCAAGTGACAGTGGGCATGGGTGCAGGTTTTTCACAGCCAATGTTTAGCATTATACTGTCCAGATTACTGAATGCATTTGTATGACATCTGCAGACATATGTGAGGTTTCCCCAATGTGCTGACCTTCCTGCCATCAAGTAAAGCTTTCTACGCCTGTGCCAACATTCCCCATGTGATAGGTGCCATTGATGAAACCCACATAGCTCTCTTCCCCTCACGAGTAAGTGAACAGGTGTACAGAACAGGAAGAACTTTCACTCCATGAAAATTCAGTTGGTGTGTACTGCAGACCAGTACATCTCACATGTGAATGCCATGTTCCCTGGATCAGTCCATGATTCCTTTGTGCTGAGGAACAGCAGTGTGCCACACATGATGGAACAACTACAAGGAGACAGAGGATGGATCATAGGCAAGTGTTTCTGACAGCCAGACTGTCAGCAAATGAGGTTTGTCAGTGATAGTCCTGTTTTTCCCCCTTTTTCAGGTGATTCTGGCTACCCCAACATGCGTTGGCTCCTGACACCAGTGAGGAAGCCTAGGAAAGATACAGAGAGGAATTACAATGAGGCCCATGGACGTACTAGGAGGGTGATAAGGCGTACAATAGGTCTCCTGAAGGCTAGATTCCGTTGCCTCCATAACTCTGGGGGATCCCTGGCCTATGAGCCTTAAAAGGTGTATAGAATAGTGGTGTCCTGCTGCATGCTGCACAACGTGGCTGTGAAGAAATCTATTTCCCTTTTGGAGGTGGAAAGTGCTGTATATCCAGGCCAGCTTCCTCAGAGAGGGGATGAGAGTGATGGTGATGATGAGGAGGGGGAAGATGTACACTCCAGGAAGCAAATGATCCAACTGTACTTCCAGTAACTAAGTGGTACTATTTGATGCTGTTGCTGTCTGTGCAGCATACTGTCAGTATGCCTTATCCTCTATGGGGGTGTTGGGTCTATAGACATTGTCATTATGACCAGGTTTGCATTGGACATGTGACATTATGGACAACTTGTTTGACATTTCTGTTGGCACAACCACATGTTATGCATGGCGTGCCATTCCTGCTATTAAGATATAAATAAATGATTTCAGAGACAATTGCATGCACACTTCATTTTCATTCAATATAATAACAGGGGACATTTACATTGGTGAACAGGTGTTTTATTTGGTGTCAGGGATGCCATGGTGCTCTTCACAGCAATGGGAGTGGGCTACTGGTGGAGGTCCATATTGGCTACATGGTCTCAGAGATTGCTGGCAGTGATAATAAGTCCATCTGTTATTTAAAGTTTTTGGGATTGTTATTGCATGGTGTGGACAGTGGTTCAGTGGCACATTTGGAGGAAAGTTCTTGTCAGAGTCACTTCTTAGAGGGGGGCCTTGGTCTTGTCAGGTGTTCCAGTGCCATATCTGGGCCTGAGGGACCGTTTGGGTGCCTGGTGTTGGCCTGTACGGGTTGAGATGCAGGGCTCCTGTGTGTCCTAGGATGGCGGCACAAGACCAGTTGCTGCTGTTGCTGGTGTTGGCTGTTCTGTATCTTGGCCTGTAGTGTGGGCTTCCTGGTCTGTGGGGGTCTCAGGCTGGTTTGGGGCCAGGTGCAGCAGCGCACCTGCTATGGTGGCCATGGTGGCATTGTGCAGTTTCCACTGCTCCATGGTCTCTTGGTGTTGGGCTCCCTGCAGCCTCTCACTCTGCTCCAGGGTGGCAACAATCTGTGCAAATCTGTCCTGGGCTGCAGCATCCATCCTGTGGCCTCCCCCCTGGGCCACTGATGCCCTCCCACTTGGCCTAGCCCCCTGTGTCCCCTGCACAGGTCTGGTGGTACCACTTGTACTGAAGCCATTGTCTTCCTGCCTGTTGGTAGGTGGTGATTGTGGCTTCTGTCCTTGTGTTCCACCAGTCTGTGGCCTGGATACACAGGTGTGGGGCAGATGCCCTGGCCTGATGTTGGTGGCTGGGTGATAGGGGTGTCAGTGGTGTCCTGGGTGGGGCTGCTGCATGGTGACAGTCCAGGACTGTGAGAGGAGCAAGGGCATTCCGCGCTGTCCAGGGTTCCCTCTCCAGTGTCCTGGGTGGTACCTCTATCTCCATGTGGGGCACTGTCACTCCTTGTCCTGTCTGTCAGGGTGGCAAGGGTGGTGGTGCCTGTTGGGGGGAATGGGCATGTCTGTTACAGTTGCATAATCGGGTGGGGGCACAGGGCTGGGCTGTTTTTTGAGGGTTTTCCACTTTTTGACCATGCAGGGTGCCTTTGTGAGGTTGCCATTGCATTTTGCTTAGGATGTGGTGGTGCATTGTGGGTGGTGTAGTGCCTTTGTGATTCCTTGCAGGGGTGGGTGGCTGTGCACAGGGGGAGCAATGTGGGCCTGGCAATGGATTTGTGGGCATACAGGGTGACTGGCTGTAGTGATTGTGGCCTGGGTGGGGTAGTGGTCCTGGTGGATGTTGAAGGGGTGGGGTGGTGCATGCATTACAGGTGTGGTGGATAAAGGGTAATTGTAGACGACTTACCCGAGTCCATTCCTCCAGTGAGTCCAGTGAGGCCCTTATGGTGCAGGATGGCCAGTAACTTTTACTCCCAGTCAGTGTAGTCGGGTGGTGTTGGTGGAGGTCCTGCCCCAGTCTTCTGGAGTGCCTCGATGCCATGGACCTCACCTTCACGCGCAAGTTGTTCTATCTCTTACGGATGTCGTCCCTCGTGCGTGGATGGTGTCCCACTGCGTTGACCTTGTTCACTATTGTCTGCCATTACTCCATCTTCCTGACAATGGGTGTGTGCTGGACCTGTGCCCCGAATAATTGTGGCTCGACCTTCAGTATCTCGTTCACCAGGGTCCTTAGCTCCCTTTCTGTGAGGCATGGGTGTTTGGGGGGTGCCATGGTGTGTATTGTGAGTGGTGTGTTGTATGGATCTAGGTGAGGGTGCTGTTGTGTGGTTGGGTGTGTGATTCATGTATTGTGGCGTTCAGTGTCTGCTTGTGGTGTTCTCTATCTCAGTTGTCCTAATGGCATTGCAAAGGATTGTGGGGTGTGTCTGTGAGTGTTTTATAGTGTGGTGGATATGTGTCAGGTGTGTGGGTTTCAAACTTGCCAATTCTTACAGTTGGGTTCCATTGCTGGCCGTCTGTACCACGAATGGTCGTTTGACCTCCACTGACCGCCACAGTGAATTTTGCATCATTATTTGGAGGGTGGGGGTGTGCTCGGTGGTGGCGGGGTGGGATGTCCTGCATTTCCACTGAGAATGTCCTGGCGGTGACTGGTGGCTGTGAAAATTTTGGCGGATTCAGATTTTTGCATCTTTATATGGTGGGTTTCTGTTCACCGCTAATGGGGGTATTCTGTTCAGCGTCGCCACAGCAGGGAACGCGGCTTACTGTCATGTTCATAATGAGGGCCTTTGTGTGGGAAGATTTATTGTGATGTAACATTTAGTCATCAGATGAGGGATTGTTAGCCCTGAGTTTTATTAAAGAATATTCATGTATTCCGAGTGTTCAGTTTGCATAGAAAACGTGTTAATTTAGGGAAAAATAATGCACAAATTTGATGTTGCGCCCACATGAAGTGGCCGCCAATGTTCACGAAGTGTACTTATTAATAGCTTATTAATGTAAAATGATGCACTTAAGTTTGATTGATGTAGTAATATGTCATATCAAGGGTAATGTATTATGTATTAGTTTTATTATTCGTAGGCCTTAACTTAGCGAGGTCTTGGGCCTAGTTGCACGGTCTCATGTCAAGCTGCATTTCTTAGGCAACTAATAAAATGGCTGCTTAGAGAATTAAATTGTGATTTTCCACTGTACTGACCAAATGCTCGTAGCGGAAGTTCCTTCTCATGAGAAACTGCTTGCTAGAAGATGCTGTACTAGCTAGAGAAACATTGTATAATGTAGTATGTGAAAAAGTGACCTTCCCAGGAAAAGACATTGGATGCACTGACTGGCTTATAAGTTTCAACAATATTGATACCTGACAAGCCGAACAATGGGAACAGGAGAAGAGGAGTCAATCATCGATATGTGAACCATGTAGTAATAAAACTTTAGATTTAGGGTTTCATTTTCTCTGGACTCAATGCAAACATGCAAATCTTTGACCAATAAGGACGTGGGAAGTAGTTTTAGGAAATCTAACTTAGCCGTACTGCACCAAGAGGAGAGAAGCTATTCCATGCCATTCTCTCCTTTTCTTTCTAAACCTTGAGTTGTTATTCTTTTCTGAGCTGCATAAAGAAACTGTTTTTTCTAAACTCTAATGCTGAATCCTGATTTCTTGCTAACCGAACTGTTGTCCTATTGATGAAGACTGCCACAGCTTGCTGAACCATAATGATGACAGGTATAAAACAACGTTACTGATTGTTATGTCTATTTGCTTTTGGTTCTCGGTACCAACCGCTATTTTGATAGACCCATAGTTAGATGTTTTTCCAAATTTGTGTTGACTAAATTGTTTTGCACAACGCCCAAACATGCTATTCTAGTCTGGTGTTAGTTAGGGTCCTCACTGATGAAGTTTGCCATATGTAATAACAGTTGATGTCTTTTCTTTGCTGAATCTAAATGTATCCTATTTCGTTTACACAGCTATTCGTATTATTAATTTGTACTGTAACCTTAGAATGTGTAGTGGCTCAAGCTTTGGTTAGATTGCGATTCTTCCGCTGCTTTGGTCAGCCAGTATTGTTTCTGTATGTTTTTCATTTGATTCTGAGACTAAGGGGCTCATTATGAACACGGCGGGATTCCCCCCTGTGTTCATGCTGGTGGTCTAGACATAGACCTCCAGTCCCTAGAAGACCCTGCTGGCCCTATGATATACATTCCACTGGGCCAGCGGGCTAAAACAGTGTTTACGCCCGCTGACCCAGTGCTGGGCCTGGACATTGCCGACGGCTCCACGTGGAGCTGTCGTCAATGCCGCAGTGTGGAGGGTGCAGTAGCACCAGCCGCACATACCACTGCCCCTAAATCAGCCTCGGAGCACCCCTTCCACCAGCCTTTCCCTTGCGAACCAGGGTAGAGAAATCGGCCATTGTCAGGCTGCCTGACGGTGGAAGCCTGGCGTGGTGGAGGGCCGCCTGTGGCAGTCTTCCCTTGTTCATTATATGGCGGTCCAGACCGCAATGCCGGTGGCGGTAATTTTCGCCACTGACAAAATGGCGGTCTGGACCGCCATGTTCATAATGAGGCCCTAAGTTATGTGACATTAGCATTGTTAATATAGGGAAATAAACATTCTAACTTTTACATAAAGGTGTGGTTATTCATGGCCCAGAGGTCATGGTGTGTGCAAATTACTGTCTCTTATTGATGCCATTGATTGTTTTCTGCTATTGATTTGTATGGAATGGGGTTACATGATGGGGACAACTCGAAGCACAGTCAAAAGGTCCATCGGCCTGTACGAGTCTCCCTTATAAGTTTACTTAATATGGTCTGACGCGCTAAAACCTTTGTGACCCAAGGCCTCAGAGTTTTTAAAATTAGTGCCTGGAACACAGTGGCAGCTCGTCCTTATAGACATCAGTTGGGGCTCCACTCTTTTTGTTTTCTGTCAATTTATTTTATTAAATTTATAGTGACAAATGTTAATCACCATTAGTGAAATAAAAATATTGAGTACAACTAGGTGGATTATGCATTTCCATGGCAGCTAACGTAAAAAAAATGCTTTTAAATGTGTGTTGGAGGTGTACTTGTGGTGAAAATGTACTTATGAGAGTGTGTGGAAGTGTGAATGGGTGTGTGAATATAAACGTGTGTGACTGAAAGTGAAGGTCAACAGCAGGGGCGGCTCCTCCACTATGGCAGAGATGCATTGTTCCCCCACCAGCAGCAGCAGCCACAGAGTTTACAAGAAAACCATAATAAACTATCTTTCTTATCGTTTTCTTGTAAAAGGGGCAGGCCATGGGCTATGGCAAGCACAGAGGGGGAGTGAACAGCTCTCCTCCTCAGTGCGCATGTATGTTTGACTTGAGCAGGCCACATACACATATGCACTAGGTTCTCTTCAACCTGGCAATGCAGGCACCGCATTGCTGGGTTGGAAACAGCAGGCAGAGACTTCCACTCTGCCTCGGAGCGCCCTGGGAGGGCACTCCATCCAATCCTAATGCTCCTTTCATGCTGCCAGCACCATGAAAGCAGCATTAAGATTGGATGGTTGGACGCAGGGCAGTCTGGGAGCCTGTGCCTGCAGTCCAGGACCGAGGATCGGTGTGGAGCAGCAAGAAAGGTAAATTTAAAAAAGGAATTACTATATTTCTTTTTTTGTCTCCCCCCCACCACCACCACCACGCGCCTTGCTGCCAGGCCCCGTTTCTCTCCTGCCAGCCACCACTGGTCAAAGCCATGTGATGTCACTTCTGCTACCTTTGGCATTTTTGTGAATTGACGTCCATGCGTTGGACATGTCTGCACCTTCTTGAGGGCCAGGGTGCGGGGTACCTCTGTGCTAACACCAACAGCGCTGCTTAGGCCGCACTGTCAGTGTCTGATCATTGGCACTCTTGGCCTGTGTTTTACGGGGACCGGCTTAATCTGGGTGGGTGCAATCTTAAACCCCTCTCATGTCACCTTGCATTCATCGCGGGTCTTTTTGCCTGCGAGCATGCTTTGGAAATGTCTATATGTACAGGGGCTAAAGGGTTCCATCACTGAAAGTAGTGACACTCCTAGGGAAATTATGAGAAGCCACATTTTAATGCTTTCCCTCTGGAAGGGTCATTCATGCAACGTCAGTTCATAGATGTTTTATTGCTGTAAGTGCTGTGGAATTGCCATATAGCTTCGCATTGTCACTATATAATATTGATTAAACAAAAACATATTGCATTCATTTGAAGTGGCAGATTAATTTTCTGGGTCCAGACTCTCATTTGTTCAGAGAGTTTCTAGTACTAAGTGCATAGCTATAGACATCATTGAATGAACAGTGATACTTCACTTAAACTGGCAGTGAGGACGATAGTGGTGTACAGTGAAAACACTGCCACCATTTGACCTTCGAGCACAAAATCTCAGAAGGCAAGCTTGGCTATCAGAATCAAGAGCTGGGGTGAGCAGAACTTTGCAGGCAGTGATAACTGTTTAAAAGCCTGGCTAGTACCGGGTTTAAATATTTTGCAGTCAAGAAAGTGCAAAGCGTAAGAAGCACTCAGTTCACATCTTTGAATGAGAGAAGAGGTTCCCTAGGTGAAATGTGTATTTATTTAAAAGGTTTCAAGTGCTTTTGTCTCCTGCCCATGGGGACTCCAAACACCACACAATAAAAAATAGCACATATAACAGTATAAATAAAATATTAGGTTCCAGTACAATGTAAGCGCCACAGTTCAGATCAAAGCAAACAACATGGAATAGCAATGTTTCACAACTAACACTGCAAGCACGCCGAATTCAGGAAAGGAAATGTATGTTGTTTGATGCCAATGCCATAAAGTTAGGTTAGCTTGAAAGAGGGCACAGTCCCCTAATATGGCTGACTCACCTTGACCTAGACTGCTTATTTTGCTTTAGCTGATATAAGACAATTGGTTTCAGAGATATGCATTACACAGTTACATTAAGAATCGCTCTATAAGGCAACAAACACAACACTGCACATTAAGGGGCACCTACGCCACAGTTTCTCGTAATCACTAGGGGAGCAAAGGCCTCACATATGCAAATATGCTTCTCTCCAGCATGAAAACTTTACTTTGACGACATAACAGTGGGGATAAACCCAAGCAACCAGGTAGGGGGAAACCGTGTCAACAGCACTCGGAAATGCTGCAGGTTCTGAATCTATGCGTAACACTAAATACCATTTTCAGATTCCAGCACATGCTAAACTCACCTCACTTGAGGAGACAGAACAAACGACCGGAACTGTTACAATGACAGATTAATGCAGGAGACTTGACATACGTCAATCAGTTAACATCACATAACGTTAAATAACACAGCAGGCTCTTCTTCGGCAGATGGTTATTTGCCTGCGTGCTGCCTCTGGCCTTGCTTTGGCCCTGCTCCCTCCTGCCCCAGAATGTTTGGAGGCAATCCCATCCGCCCGCCTGTTCGCTCGTATACCACGTTTGCTTTCTGGGCCAGCTATCAAGAGAGTTTGCAGGTTAAGACTGAAAGACCTTAGAGAAGGAGAGTGGGTGACAGTGGGAGCCATGGCGCAGCAACCTGTGAGGTCATAACCTGACCTATTGTGTGTTTTAACATTACACTATTTTGAAGTGGTGCACTCAAATGATGATAATGAAGTGCATTTACTGTAGTGTTAGAAAAACTGTATTCGGTGTGCCTTAACCTTATTAAATGAAATGTAATTGAGTTTACTTTCATAACCATCCTCATGTGAATAAACAGTATTTGTATTAGAAAAGACAACAACTTATGTGATGTGAGCACTAATGTTTTATAGTTTAATGTTGAAATGCATTTCCCAATCATATTTAGGCTGACATATTAATAATGTCTATATTTGTTGAAATGTAACCTGAAATCCAATTTGAATCTATCTAATTGGCATTTATATAAATGTAGAAATAAATATGTACACAGTATAACCTGAAATAAAATATGCATTAGTGTATAATATTCTAACACTGACATGACTAGGTCTGAATTTCTAGGAATGTGAGAAAATGTTTCTTAATTTCTGCGAACTTGTTATTTCATTGCAGGTTCATTCACACAAAATGCTAGTTTGGAAATAGATGTGCTATTGTTTTTTAAATAGAATCTGAGAAAAGGTCCTTGATAAAAGAATACGAAGAAACCGAGAGTGAGGTGACTGCCCTTTATTCATACATGTTGCAAGCATTGTCTAGGGGACCAAGGACAGCAATGTTGTCAGGACTGCTTTGTTATGGAAAGACGATGTAGCATGTTACACTATGGGACATGAAAATACAATGGAGCTCAAGATGACGTGATTGGAGGCGCTACCTATTTGAATTGTGTGAAATTAACTAGGGCTTTCACGGAGTGATGTTAGGATACTTTCCCCTGGATTTTGAGCGGTACAGACCTCTGACTTTCCTCTTTGTTCCCATGTTTGCTGAGTGTGGCTCATGCTTACAATTAACTCTCTAAGAAGACTCTTGACCGAGCTTCTGACATGCTCACACCTTCCGATTCATTTTGCCATATTTCTGCTCCCCACCCTTTTCATTCTTATATCTTTTTCTAGGTAGATTTTTCTTTTTTCATAAGTGTAGACTCTTAGTGAACTTCCCTAGCGACCCATATATTAATTAGTTAGATGCTTTTAACTTCTACTAATGTTTAAGAGAAACAACCAGAGATTATTCTCTGAGCATTAAGGTGGTCATTACAACCCTGGCGGTCGGTGTTAAAGCGGCATTAAGACCGCCAACAGGCCGGCGGTAAAGATTTTGCAATAACGACCGTGGCGGGACCCGCCAACAAAGACAGCCACTTTAACACTCCGACCGCCATGGCAGTACAAACAAACAGCGCGGCGGTCACCGCCAACAGACAGGCGGAGGACAAAGTACCGCCCACAGTATCACAACCTACCAATCCGCCACCTTTTCCGGGGCAGATTCACTGCGGATAAAAACACGGTGGAAACAGGATTCCGAAGGGAAAACGTTCACCTCTACACACCCCACGAGGAACTAGGACACCATGGATCCAGAACTCCAAATTCTCCCTGCTATAGTCTTCCTGCTCCTCTACCAGGAGCACGAACGCCGGCAGCAAAGACCACGGTGAGTACTGCACCTACGACACAGGGGAGGGAGAGGGAAAAAACAGGGACACTCAACACACAACACCCCCACCCTCACCCACTACAACACACACACTAATACATATTGATACATCACAGTTACACCCCCCAACCCCCCGGAAGAATGCAAAGACAGAAGAAAAGGAGTGTAACCATTGTAATATATTAAAATCAAGTAGGCAAAAATATATATATATATATACACCATTAACAAAATATACACCAAGCATAGTAGTCCAGGTAGTGCTCCAATTAAGTCTGTGGAACACTGGGTCCACACGGTATGGGCGAGGCCCACACAAGATCCCCGACCATGACGATGATGATGAGAGAACACTGCAGGGGCATCAGAGAGCAACAAAACAGGCACCTCGGCGGGAGGGAAAGGGGGGGCACCTCAGCCGGTTGAGTGCACAACGCCAAATCCACAAGAGGGCCACATGCCCACTGTTCAATCCTGGGGAGTGCAAAGCCACAGTCTCTCAAGTCTCTACAGTGGGTGGGTTGCCCACTGTTCAATCCTGGGGAGTGCAAAGCCACAGTCTCTCAAGTCTCTACAGTGGGTGGGTTGCCCACTGTTCCATCCTGGGGAGTGCAAAGCTACAGTCTCTCAAGTCTCTACAGTGGGTGGGTTGCCCACTGTACAATCCTGGGGAGTGCAAAGCCACAGTCTCTCAAGTGGATAAGAGTCTCCACTGGTTCCGGAGGGGGTATTGTGCCCAGAGTGCTTAATCCTGCTAAGGACAGAGGTAGTGGATGTATCTCTCCACTGGTTCTGGAGGGGGCTTTGTGCCTAGAGTGCTTCATCCTGCTAAGGACAGAGGTAGTGGATGTATCTCTCCACTGGTTCTGGCGGGGGCATGGTGCCCAGAGTGCTTCATCCTGCTAAGGACAGAGGTAGGGGATGTATCTCTCCACTGGTTCTGGAGGGGGCTTTGTACCCAGAGTGCTTCATCCTGCTAAGGACAGAGGTAGTGATTGTATCTCTCCAATGGTTCTGGAGGGGGCATTGTGCCCAGAGTGCTTCATTCTGCCCATGACGGACTCAGTAGCGTCAGTTCCCTTGGCGCTCATGGGCCAGCATTGCTTGAGATGGCGGTGCCCTGTTTAGCAGTGCTTGAGACTGCGGTGCCCTGTCCAGTGGTGCTTGAGACGGAGGTGCCCTGTTCAGCGGTGCTTGAGACGGCGGTGCCCTGTTCAGCGGTGCTTGAGACGGCAGTGCCCTGTTCAGTGGTGCTTGAGATGGTAGTGCCCTGTTCAGCGGTGCTTGAGATGGCGGTGCCCTGTTCAGCGGTGCTTGGAGCGGCGGGCTCCTTTGCAGTGACTTAGCTGCTGGCGGTCCTTCATGGCCCAGCGGGGCTTGTGCTGGCGGTCCTTTCTGTCCCAGCGGGGCTTGTGCTGGCAGTCCTCTCTGTCCCAGCGGCAATGACGGCTGTGGCCTCCAGGGCAGCGGGGATTATGGCGGTGGCCTCCGGGGCAGCAGGGCTGGTGGTGGTGGCCTCCTGGGCAGCAGGGCTGGTGGCGGTGGTCTCCTGGGCAGCTGGGCTGGTGGCGGTGGCCTCCTGGGCAGCAGGGTTGGTGGAGGTGGCCTCCTGGGCAGCAGGGCTGGTGGCTGTGGCCTCCTGGGCAGCGGGTATGATGGCGGTCTTCTCCGCCGTGCTGCTCTTCCCAGACTTGCTGAGTTTCTTGTGCCCCTTCCCCACCTTGGAAGGTGTTGCAGCTGACTCCACACTCCCACCTGTAGCCCTGGGAGTGGCTTTGGTGGCTGGAGTCTTCCCCCTCTCCCGCCGGGCACTGGCCAACTTCTGATGCTTGACAGGTGGGGGACTGTCTGTGCTGTGGCTCCGTGCCACACTGGCTGCCCGGGTGGCCGGTGCACTCCAGATTCCGGTGACTACAGGCACCACTGGTCCCGGAGATGTTGTGGCTGAGGTGCTAGTTAGGGACCTAGGAGGTCAATGTTGGACAGGAAAATTTTTGGGAGACACTGGGACGGGTAGGTGGAGGGGGTTTGGAGTGGAGGAAGAGGTTGTGGTTGTAGGAGCTGTTCGTTTGCTGACTTTGGGTGAAGGTGCATGCGCTGGAGGCTGTCGTGAGGTGGATGGCTGTTCGATGGGTGTGTGCCTGCGTTTGTGTATCTTGGGAGGGGGAGTCACAGACACACTGGGAGAGGACACAGGAGAGGTGTGAATGGTAGTGGGGGTGGTGACTGAACGTGAGTGGGGTGTGGTGGTGTGTGTGCTGGTGATGGCAGTAGTGGCTGTAGAGGTAGTGCATGCAGGTGTGAGTGTAGACAAGACTGGGAGGGAGGAGGGAGATGAGGAGGAGGGGGGACACAGTGGAGTCAGTGGATGTTGGTATGTCTGCATGTGTGTGATGCTTGCGAGAGTGCCTGTGGGATGTGTGGTGCTTATGTTTGCCTGAGCTTCCCTTGTGTGTTGGCGTGTGTGCATGCTGGTCTAGAGGTGTGCTTGGGATAGGCTGGGGTACAGGGGATTGGGTCTGGGTTGAGGCAGTTGGAGGGGGGAGGCTAGAGACAGGGACAATGGCTGCCATCAGTGCTGAGGCCAGAGTCTGAAAAGCTCGCTGAAGGGCCCCCTGACCAGAATGAATGCCCTCCAGGAATGCATTTGTTTGTCGCAACTGCCTTTCTACACCCTGGATGACATTCAAAATGTTAGACTGCCCAACAGTGAGGGACCTGAGGAGGTCAATGGCCTCCTCACTGAGGGCAGCAGGGGTGACTGGGGCAGGGCCTGAGGTGCCTGGGGCAAAGGTGATGCCCACCCTCCTGGGTGAGCGGGCACGGGGCAAAGCCTGAGGGGCTGCTGGGAGGGCGGTGCTGGAAGGGGGGGTCGCGGCTGTACCTGTAGATGGGGGGACACAGATGTTGCCGCGACCACAAGGGAGCTCCCAACAGAGGACGAGTCCGTGTCACTGGTTTCAGCTCCTGTCCCTGCCGTGGAGCTCCCCTCGCCCTCCGTCCCACTGGTGAAGTCCGATTCCGTAGTGTGGCCCTCCATGGCCATGTGGGATGCAGCCCCCTTATACTCCGGTGCCACTGCTCCTCCGCCTGATGATGCTAATGCACACAAGAACAGGGAGACCACAAAAAGGGGGACGACAACAGAAAAAAGACATGTTGAGTGCATGCATTACACTACCATTGTCGAACACGACAGACACAGAAGCCCCCTGCACTACGCCACGCTCTTGGGCTCCACTGTTCAATTCCTGGGAAATGGCCTACTAGGCTATGGATGACATCTGCACACATGGATGACACAGGGGCATGACTAGGTGTACTTGGCACTCTACAGAGGTGGGGTCGGGTGCCACATGGCCTGCCTTACGGAGGGACCTTGCCTACGGAACTCGCCCTGGCCTAGGGAAACCCACAGCCCACCTTCCCCACCCAAACCCCTCCACTGCATGCAAAATCAGCAGATTGAGAGTGTACGTACCCCCTTGTGGCTGCTGTGATGTCCTCAAGCGCCCATCCAACTCTGGGTACGCCACCGCCAGGATCCTGAACATCAGGGGGGTCATGGTGCGATGGGCACCCCTCCCACGTTGGGATGCCATCCCCAGCTGAGCCTCCGCCGTCTTCTTGCTCCAGCGTCAAATGTCCTCCCATCTTTTCCGGCATTGGGTGCTCCGTCTGTGGTAGACCCCCAGGGTCCGGACGTCCTTGGCGATGGCACGCCAAATATATTTTTTCTGGTGGGCGCTGACCTACATGATTTGTACAGGGGGAAGAGAAACTTATTACCAACTGCACCGTCACAATCATTGGCCCCCATCCCTACCCTTGCCATGTGGCACATGCATTCCCTGTCGTTTCATGCACGCTGCACTCTCCCCCCTTCCTTCTTACATCCACCCCACTCCACACAGGCATAGCCCATACAGCATTCTCCCAGTGTACTTACCTGTTTGTCTGGAGGACCGTAGAGTAGCATGTACTGGGTGAGGACCCCATCCACAAGTTTCTCCAACTCCTCCGATGTGAAGGCAGGGGCCCTTTCCCCAGACACTCGAGCCATTGTCTCTTCCAGATCGAGGTCACAGCAGCACTTGCAGTGTAGGTCCTTGATTGAAGTGATAGAAAATGGCGGTCACGTCCGCGGCGGTGCGTACCGTCACCCCTGGCTTACATCGTCATTGGCTCCTGGGACCCATAGGGTCCAATGTTAACCAATGCAGCATTGCGCCGCGGTCTTCGACCGCCTACAGTGACGGTGTACAACGCCAGCGCAGTTACCTCACATCCCATTGTCCCACTTTACAGGCCAGACAGCCGCCATTTCGGGGGCCCACATGGCTTCATTTTCAACTGCGTCACACATACCTAGGCCTAGACTCAACACACATACAGGCCACTTTTTACATTAGGATTGGTGTTCTATGTAAGCTGTGGGTACGCACTTCTGAGTTGGTTGATTCTGTGCTCGCTGTTGTCCTTCATAGGCACCGTCCGCTGGGACATGTGAGGAGATGGCGGCATCCTCTGGTGTACCGACCGTTGGTGGACCTGTCGACAATGGAGGAAAGACATGTGATCATCACACACAGGCTTGACCGTGCCACAATCTAGGAACTGTGTACCCAGTTGGAGCCAGACCTGATGTCAGCTATCCGCCATCCCACAGGAATCCCCCCTCAAGTGCAGGTGCTGTCAGTACTCCATTTCCTTGCAAGTGGGTCATTTCAAACAACAGTGGCCATAGCATCAGGGATGTCCCAGCCTATGTTTTCCAACGTGTTGTCCAGAGTGTTTTCTGCCCTGCTGAAAAACATGCGGAGCTACATCGTTTTCCCTCAGGTGGAGGATTTGCCTACAGTGAAAAGTGATTTCTATGCCCTGGGACATATCCCCAACATCATAGGTGCCATTGATGGGATACATGTGGCTTTGGTACCCCCCCACAGGAGTGAACAGATGTACAGCAACCGGAAGAGTTATCATTTGATGAATGTACAGATGGTATGTTTGACCGACCAGTACATCTCCCATGTGAATGCCAAGTTCCCTGGCTCAGTGCATGACGCCAACATCCTGCGGAATAGCAGCATCCCTTATGTGATGGGTCAACTCCAGAGGCACCGTGTGTGGCTATTAGGTGAGCACCTGGAAGCAAGACAGTGGGAATGGTTGTCTGGGTCTGGGATTATCCCTACAGGTTAGTGTGTGTCTAACAGTTGTCCCTCGCCATTTGCAGGTGACTCTGGTTACCCCAACCTGTCATGGCTACTGACCCCAGTGAGGAATCCCAGGACAAGGGCCGAGGAACGCTACAATGAGGCCCATGGGCGAACTAGGAGGGTGATCGAGCGGACCTTCGGCCTCCTGAAGGCCAGGTTCCGGTGCCTCCATATGACAGGTGGATCCCTATTCTACTCACCAAAGAAGGTGTGCCAGATCATCTTTGCCTGCTGTATGCTTCACAACTTGGCTTTGCGACGACAGGTGCCTTTTCTGCAGGAGGATGGTCCAGATGGTGGTGTTGTTGCAGCTGGGGAGCCTGTGGACAGTGAAGACGAGGAAGCAGAAGAAGAAGACAGGGACTCAGTGATCCAACAATTTTCCAGTGAAACACAGGTAAGAATACAAACCTGCCTACTACATGTACTTTAACACTACTACCTCTCTACTGTCTGTCGTTTTCACCCAGTGTGTGGTCACTGAGTTGTCACTTTCCCTTACGATTTCACAGATGTGGTCCTACAGGGTGACATCAGCTTTGTTTCCTCATGGACTAGAGCTGTGTGACATAGGTATGTTGAAATTACATTTGAAAGATCATTTTGACACTGTAATTGCTAATACCCTATTTCAAAATCACAGACTGACTCCAGATTGTTTTGTGCTTTAAGGGTGTTTATTTTAGTGCTCAAAATTGGAGGGGATAGCAAAATGGTGAGGGGTGATGGCGGAGGAATGTCCATGGCAGAGTCCAGTCTATTTGTTGTAGTTTAGCAGCGATTAGATTAAGCATTAGCAGAAGACATCTTGTATTTAGTAACTATTGTGAACATTTCGCGGAATCCATTTTGTATTCATGGCAGCCATTTTCTCTCCCACATGCTGCCATGTGCTCACCATGTGCTCTGTCCTACCTTTCTGTTAACTACTCTTGAAAATCTGCCTAGTGACAAGTTATATTTAGCATCTCCCACTTTCGCACATGTCCAGTAAGGTCTGCAGCTGTTAGTCCTTGAAAACTGTTAGCCCCTCCTACCTGTCGACTGTGCATTTCCACATGACCTTACATGTATGCAAGTCTCGCTTCTATAATTGTACCACCTCCTTTTAGCCCCTGCATGTGTATAAAAGGACCATGCTCTCTCAGTTCAGTGTGCTACTTCAAGCATTACCGAAGGGTACTGTTTGAACTGTAGTACCACCTCATGAGGTTTAATAAACTTTGTATTTTATTTCAGTTTCTGTGCCAACTTCTTCCTATATGGTCTGAGGACTTTGTGCAGAGAAGGGTGAACCCCTTGCACTAGTAGGCCTTGCTGAGGCTTACTTCAACAAATTGGCGCCCGAACAGGGACTCATCGGCGACTCGAACGCCCAACGGATTGGTCGCGACGAAGGATTGGGATCTCACTGCGGACGATCAATGCCTGAGGAGACCCGAGTCTTGGCAACCACAGCGTTTTTCCCTTCTTTCTGATTTGACCATCCAGGTGGCGCCGGTCCTCGACTTAGATCCTTTTTGTTCATTCGTCATGCAGTGACCATTTGGTCGATTTTAGAACTTGGCAGTTGGAACTTGGACACCCTGTGACTGGTAAGAGCCGTTTTACGGCACTTGCTGTGGGTTTTGATGCCTTTGTTTGGTAATGAAGTTTAGCACTACTTACTGTGGCTCTCGTGTTTTGGGTGACTAGTCAATTTGTGTCCTTTGAATTGATATATAAATTGCAATTTATAAAGGCAGGTAATGAGGAGAATTTTCTCCAATTTAAATTTGATTTGAACGGCACCTTAAGTGCTACTTTGATTATAATATTGCATATTCTGCACTATTTTTGGCATGCCTGTTTTTAGTGCACTTCATAGGATGTGTTGCTTTTGTAATGGTACCAATTTGAGAATGGAAGAATCGCAACTGGCACCCCCAGAGGGGACGCCCAATAGAGATATGTATGTTACACATGGTCTTTCTTCTATAATGTACAGCACATTATGGAATAAATACACTCGTGCGGATCCTGAGTTACGTTGGCCTATGCATGGGTCATTTGATTTGCGAAAGATTGAGTATGTGGAACAATGTATGTGTAAGCGAAAGTCTAGGCAAGATATGTTTGACTATGTATGAATGTGGGAGAAAGAAGTGCGTGGACGAGTGAAGCGTGAGCAAGCCTTGCTTGAGAAAGAGCAGCGGAATAATGTATATGTGAAAGCATTGGAAATGAGAAATAAATAAATAAATGACTTAAAGGAGCTAGAAGAGAAAGAACGTAAATTACAGGTAACTGGCCAATACACCGTTAGGCAACCTCTCTATCCTATCCTTAATAAACCACATGATGATTTTTTGTTACTAGATCGCCCTCCACCTCCGTATGTCGTTCCTTCTGCTCCTCATGAGTTAGCTAAGGTCTCCAGTTCGGAGCAACAGAAGATGCGAGACAGTCGCTCTATGTTGCCTGCTGACCGTGCGTCTGAGCTTAGATCTATTGCTCGTAAAACAATTCGTAGCGTTGTCTCTGCTTCTGAACTTTTAGACAACATGAAAGGGTGGACGGAAAAGGAGCAGCTATATTTTACTGAGACATTTGGCTCAGAAGTTATTGAACTATATCGGAAATATTCGGATGAGTTAGAGCCCGATGATGTAGCAGCTGCTCATAAGCAAATGTGTGATGGTCTTTTTGTTTTCTACCAGGTGGCTGATGCAATCAGGCGTTTGGTGAAATTATGTGTTGTGGCAGTCCGTTTGCAAGAGGAGAAAAGGGCCGTGGACATAGTTGCACGGACATCTCAGACTGGCGGGGTGCAAACTTCCATCTTCGGAACAGATAAGACTATGATAGTTCACTCAAAACCAATGCGCGAGGCCGCGCCTTTGTATGTTCCTCCTAAAGGATTAGGTACAAGTGATGATAAAACTTCTGTTGATGCTAAGGGTTATTTTATTTATAATTGGGTGTATACTCCTTGGAATAGGGCAGATGTAATGGCACTTAAAACAGCATTACCTGACCCGCGGAAAAATCCAGCCGCCTTTTATGAGGAAGTTGAGGGAGCAATTAGTTCTTGTACTATGACTTTGGCTGACATTGATTTATTTTTCGGATTGATATTACCACCAGATATGTGGAGAACTGTTCGTAAAATTGATGATTGTGTAGTTTTTGGGGCGTCATGGAAAGAATTAGAACAGATGGACGGGGATAGGGAACCTGCGAAAAAGCCATATCAGTTGATTCTAGATCTTCCTGCAGCCTTATTAGTTAAGTTAAAAACGATTATTCCCCCTAAAAAGATAGATTGGACTGTTTTAGCATCTTGTAAGCAAAAGGCAGATGAATCGGTCTCTGATTTCTTTACACGCTTTGAAGAAGCATTTCATGATTTTAGCGGCCAGTTATTGTCACATGATACGGGCAGACATTTGTTTGTCGATAAATATGTCGCAAATCTGATACCAGTAGGAATAGCTAGTCGTCTAAAAGCTAGTGAAAGTTCATGGACTACCTCTACTCCGGTTTCTCTTTTGACTATGGCTCAGTATTATGAATGTCAGGAATTAGAAGCAAAAGGTAGCGAGGATAAAAAGATTAAAGAATTAAAGACGAAGGTTATGTTGGCTCAAGCTTATGGTCCGCCTTTTAGAGGTAGTGATAGAGGTGGACGTGGATCTTATGGTTCTTCTTACATTCGTTCAAATTTGTCTGTTGATCAGTGTGCGTATTGTTAGAAATTTGGGCATTGGGCTGCCGATTGTCCAGCACTACGTGTTCAGCAGTGTTCACGTGGTCGGGGACAAATGAGAAATCGCTCAGGATATTCAGGGCCTAGAAGAAGCACGAATGATCATGCTAGGGTTGATGCTAATGTACGAGGGAAGGATGGGTTTAACACTTTTGGTAGACGGAACCAATACCAGATGTCTAACCATGTGCAGCCAGATTTCCAAGATTCTGCTTATGCATAGGATTGCCTAGGAGGGGGTAAGGAATCAGTTGAAGTTCTAGTACATCAGAGGGGTCCCTATGTTACAGCACATGTTTTGGGTTCTACTGATCAGTTTCTGGTTGATACAGGAGCTACTCGTAGCGCCTTGTCTAAACAATTGATTCCAAGGGCTCCCTTGTCTGGCTTAACCATTACATCGATAGGTTTCGATGGAACACCTTCCCCTAGCCCATTGTCACAACCACTTGCATTCCATGTTGATAAATTTACTGCTCCATGTCCATTTTTGCTTTCTCCAAATACACCAGACAATATTGTGGGTCTTGATATGCTCAAGTATTTCAGGGCTACAATACGATGCTCTCCTGAAGGGGTGCGTGTTATTTTAAATGATAATCATCCTGTGATGGAAAGAGTTTGTCTTGTTAAAGAGGATATTGCATTAGCTTCACTCCCTAGTACTTTGTGGGCTACTTCAGATACTGATGTGGGACAAATGATTATTCCACCAGTACACATTAGTGTCAAGGAGGGAGCTGTATTGCCACGTTTGCCTCAATACAAAATTTCACAGGAGGGCGAAGAAGCACTCACATGAATTGTGCATGATCTTATTGGAGTTGGAGTTGTTGAGGAAGTTCTGTATAATGTTTGTAACAGTCCGATTCTTCCTATTCTGAAAAAGGATACTGATACCAGGATTTACTGATTCATTATTGATTTACGAGAAGTCAATAAGATTGTGATACCACAATATCCTGTGGTATCTGACATCACGACACTTCTTACTTTGGTTCCCCCGACAGCAACTACGTTCTCTGTGATAGACTTTAAGAATGTTTTCTTTTCGATCCCTATTCATCCTGACAGCCGATATTTGTAGTACCACCTCATGAGGTTTAATAAACTTTTTTTTTTATTTCAGTTTCTGTGCCAACTTCTTCCTATATGGTCTGAGGACTTTGTGCAGAGAAGGGTGAACCCCTTGCACTAGTAGGCCTTGCCGAGGCTTACTTCAACATCTTAGTCTCACAGGTGCATTGCCCAAATGGCCATAGGAAGTGGAGCTGGGGCAATTTAAGGATGGACAGGGTGACAAAGTGGGACAGTAGGGTGACTATCGGGGTGGTCTTATTTCTTGGCGGGGGTCTTGGCATTGTTCTCTGTCTTTGTCCTGGATCTCAGGGACCGTTTGCGAGGTGGTTCTCCCTCTGCTGGGGGTGGGGTGCTGGTGTGGTGGTCCTGTGGTGGTGCCTCCTGTCCACTAGCGCCGGCCGAGGTGGTGGGCAGTTCATCATCCAGGCTATTGTCAGGGGCCCCTTGTAGTGTCACAGTGTCCCTCCTGGTGTTGAGTACTTCCTTCAGCACCCCTACGATGGTGCCCAGGGTGGAATTGATGGTTCTGAGTTCCTCCCTGAAGCCCAAATACTATTCCTCCTGCAGGCGCTGGGTCTCCTGAAACTTGGCCAGTACCGTTGGCATCGCCTCCTGGGAGTGGTGGTATGCTCCCATTATGTTGGAGAGGGCCTCGCGGAGAGTGGGTTCCCTGGGCCTCTCCGCCCCCTGTCTCACAGCAGCCCTCCCAGTTCCCCCGTGTTCCTGGGCCTCTGTCCTCTAGACCGTGTGCCCACTACCACTGCCCCCAGGTCCCTGTTGTTGTTGGGGTGGTGGGTTAGCCTGGGTTCCCTGTAGTGGTGGACACACTGCTGATTGACATGTCCTGGGGACGGAGGTATGGGCCCGCTGGGTGGGTGCTGTGCTGGTGTTTCCAGAGGGGGGAAGGCCTGTGGTGGCCTGTGACTGGGTGAGGGGAACCGACTGTCCTGAGGTCCCCGATAGGCCGGGCTGGTCATCTAGATCCAGTTGGACAGAGGGGCTGTCATCACTGTGGGCCTCTTCTGTTGGTGGTGTGGACATATGTGGACCCTCCTGTCCAGTGACGTTGGGTAGGGGTCCTGCAGGGGTATAAAAGGATGTTTATTACATCTGTGTGTGGCATGGTGTGCAATGGGTGGGTGATTGTGTACCATAGTGCTTGCATTCCTGTGTGGGACCTTATGTGATGATGGTTTAGGGGGTTGTATGGGTATGTGCAGTGGCCATGCTTTAGTGATGGGTGTCCATGCTTTGTTGTTGCATGCAGGGCTTGGTGTTAGGATGTGTGGTTTGTGATGTTGGAACATTTGTGAGGAGTTGGAGTGATGGGGTGAGGGTGAGGGTGGGGGTATGTGCTGGCATGCAGGTGGGGGGGATGTAATAGTTAAGATTTGACTTACCAGAGTACATTCCTCCACCTACTCCTGCGAGGCCCTCAGGATGCAGAATCGCCAAGACCTGCTTCTCCCATGTTGTTGGTTGTGGGGGAGGAGGTGGGGGTCCGTTGACAGTCCGCTGAACCTCCAGGTGGTGTCTTGAGACCACGGAACGCACCTTCCCCCGTAGGTCGTTCCACCTCTTCCTGATGTCCTCCCGATTTCTTGGGTGCTGTCCCACTGCGTTCACCCTGTCCACTATTCTTCGCCATAGCTCCATCTTCCTTGCAATTGAGGTGTGCTGCACCTGTGATCTGAATAGCTGTGGCTCTACCAGGACGATTTCCTCCACCATGACCCTGAGCTCCTCCTCCGAGAACCTGGGGTGTCCTTGCCGTGCCATGGGGTGGTGTGGGTGATGTGTGGGGTGGTGTGTGGGGTGATAAGTTTGCTGATATGTAGTTGTGTGTAGTGTGAGGTGCGTGGAAGTTCTGTGGGTGATGGTGTTGTGTGCCTGTGGATGCTAGTATTGTTGATGGTGGTGTCTCTCTCTGGCCTTCTTTCGTGATTTTTGGTCGTAGGGGTTTGTGGGTGATGTGGATGTGTGTTTTATATTGTATTGGGTGTGTGGGAGTGGTGTGTGTATGTGTATCAGGTGTGTATTTCGAATTGTCCAATGTGGTAGTGTTTTGTATATGTGTGTGTATTTTGAGCGTGGCGATGTGTACCGCCAATCGAATACCGCGGTTGAAAGACCGCCACGTGGATTTGTGTGTCGTGATAGTGTGGGCTTATTTCTGTTGGCGTGACTGTGGAGGTTTTGGTATCGCCAGTTCATCACTGACCTTTGGTGTGGCGGACTTGTGTAGGTGTCTGAATTTTTGTGGATTCCGTGCTGTGGGTCATAACAGCTGTGGTGGTTTTCCGCGGCAGCGGTGGTGTGTTGCCGGTCTTCTGCACAGCAGTAAGCGGCTTTTACCGCCAATGTTGTAATGACCGCCTAAATCTTGTTATTGATACTCTGAAAAGCTGTCTGAATTTTTGATGTGAATTATGCTAATTCGCCTCACCTTCTTCAGAAGATTTGGCTACCCAATTGTTATTATATATCTGTACAGTATATGGTCAAATTTTGTTTAAATTTACCTAAGTCTTCATTTGTAATAAAACCTGTTAACTTTGTTTCTGATTTGGCTCTTCATTGTGTAGTCAAATTGCTTACAGTACAAATGAAGGATGACTCATTATTACCTAGTTAATCCCTTGAGGGAACAAAACAGACTGTCGCCTCAAGACTAGAGCATACAAATGCTCCATTAAAGGTGGTAATAGAGGACGATTCCTTCGGGGAGATAGGTAATTAGGGTGTTCCAACACAAAATTACCAAAACCAAGCCAACATTTCTATGCCCATGACTCGTTTGGAGGATTGATGTAGTTCCAGTGTCATTACAACTCAGCGGATGTGTGAGTATCAACAGGGGTGCACATTGCAATTGCTTATGCTTAGCTTGCGGTGTTTTGGAGTGATTGTGAAGCGTTTTGCAGAGATAATTTAAGTTGTTGCATGGATGTGGCCCTTACTGCAAAAACGTTGAGGTGGTCTGTTGTCCCCTAAGATCCCGGAATAATGAGAAAAGTGTAGAAGACACTTGTTGTTGTTCTTGTCTGCTGTATTGCGGTGCTGGTTGTGAGATGTCATGGACAGTAACATAAGGCAGGGACCTTCTTTCGAGTAATTGTGAAAGGTTGGTAAAGTGAATCTCAAGTGCACAGGGAAGATTGTATCAATATGAGTGAGATCTGCTGAGTGTGATAGAGTAGGTTGGAAGGTGTAGATCTGAACCATTTTTGTAGTGATTGAATATCCCAAACCTTTAGAGGAGCAGACTAGGGGGGTCATTCCAACCCTGGCGGTCGGTGATAAAGCGGCGGCCAACCCGCCAACAGGCAGGCGGTCAAAAAAAAGGTATTCTGACCCTGGCGGGAACCGCCAACACAGGCCGCCACTTTAACACTCCGACCGCCACGGCGGGACAGACAAACAGCGCAGCGGTCACCGCCAACAGCCAGACGGCAGACAATGTACCGCCCACCCTATCACAACTCACCAATCCGCCACCTTTTCCGGGGTGGGAGCCCCGCCGATAAAAACACGGCGGAAACAGACTACGAACGGGAAAACGCTCACCTATACACACTCCACGAGGAAGGAGGACAGCATGGAGCCCGAATTACACATCCTACCAGCTATTGTCTACCTGCTCATCTACCACGAGTACAAACGCCGGCGCAGACGACAACAGTGAGTACTGCACCTACGACACAGGGGAGGGGGGAGGAGGAAAGCTTCCGGGCACACACATATGCGACCCCCCCCCCAACTATCTACACACCAATGCAGAGCACCAAGTCACCGTGACACCACCCAAACCCCCCGGAATAATGCAAAGACATAATTAAAGTGAGAAACAACATTTATGTATATAAGAGGTTCGTTGAAGTCATGGTAAAATAGCAAAATGAATTGTAAAAAATCAAGTAAGAACATTGCGAAACCGATAAACATAGGCAATAAGTCCTGCACAGTCACTTAAATTTCCACTGTCCGTGGGCCAAAGTGTATCAACACATGGGCAAAGCCCACACAGGAGACCTAAGTCCGTTGGAGAGAACACTGCTGGGGCATCAGATGACAATACTACAGGCACCTCAGGGGGGAGGGATGGGGGGGCACCTCAGCCACATGAGTCCACGATGCCAGATCCACGAAGGGTCCACCATGCCCACTGTGCCATCCTGGGGAGTGCAAAGCCACAGTCTCAGAAGTCTCTACAGTGGGTGGATTGCCCACTGTGCCATCCTGGGGAGTGCTAAGCCACAGTCTCACAAGTCTCTACAGTGGGTGGGTTGCCCACTGTTACATCCTGGGGAGTGCAAAGCCACAGTCCATCAGTTGGATTACAGAGACCACTGGTCATGGAGGAGGCATGGTGGGCAGAGTGCGTCGTGAAGGCTTGCCCGACACAGAACCGGGACTGCCAATGGGCCAGCGGTGCTTGACAGGAAGGGCCCAGAGGAGCGGTGCTTGAGACGGCGGGGCCCAGCGGAGCGGTGCTTGACAGGAAGGGCCCAGCGGAGCGGTGCTTGACAGGAAGGGGCCCAGCGGAGCGGTGCTTGACAGGAAGGGCCCAGCGGAGCGGTGCTTGAGACGGCATGGCCCAGCGGAGCGGTGCTTGACAGGAAGGGCCCAGCGGAGCGGTGCTTGAGACGGCGGGCCCAGCGGAGCGTTGCTTGACAGGAAGGGCCCAGCGGAGCGGTGCTTGAGACGGCGGGGCCCAGCGGAGCGGTGCTTGACAGGAAGGGCCCAGCGGAGCGGTGCTTGACAGGAAGGGCCCAGCGGAGCGGTGCTTGAGACGGCGGGGCCCAGCGGAGCGGTGCTTGAGACGGCGGGGCCCAGCGGAGCGGTGCTTGACAGGAAGGGCCCAGCGGAGCGGTGCTTGACAGGAAGGGCCCAGGGGAGCGGTGCTTGAGACGGCGGTGCCCAGCGGAGCGGTGCTTGAGACGGCGGGGCCCAGCAGAGCGGTGCTTGACAGGAAGGGCCCAGCGGAGCGGTGCTTGACAGGAAGGGGCCAGCAGAGCGGTGCTTGAGACGGCGGGGCCCAGCGGAGCGGTGCTTGACAGGAAGGGCCCAGCGGAGCGGTGCTTGAGACGGCGGGGCCCAGCGGAGCGGTGCTTGAGACGGCGGGGCCCAGCGGAGCGGTGCTTGACAGGAAGGGCCCAGCGGAGCGGTGCTTGAGACAGCGGGGCCCAGCGGAGCGGTGCTTGAGACAGCGGGGCCCAGCGGAGCGGTGCTTGACAGGAAGGGCCCAGCGGAGCAGTGCTTGACAGGAAGGGCCCAGCGGAGCGGTGCTTGAGACGGCGGGGCCCAGCGGGGCGGTGCTTGACAGGAAGGGCCCAGCGGGGCGGTGCTTGACAGGAAGGGCCCAGCGGAGCGGTGCTTGAGACGGCGGGGCCCAGCGGAGCGGTGCTTGACAGGAAGGGCCCAGCGGAGCGGTGCTTGACAGGAAGGGCCCAGCAGAGCGGTGCTTGACAAGAAGGGCCCAGCGGAGCGGTGCTTGAGACGGCGGGGCCCAGCGTAGCGGTGCTTGAGACGGCGGGGCCCAGCGGAGCGGTGCTTGACAGGAAGGGCCCAGCAGAGCGGTGCTTGAGACGGCGGGGCCCAGCGGAGCGGTGCTTGAGACGGCGGGGCCCAGCGGAGCGGTGCTTGACAGGAAGGGCCCAGCGGAGCGGTGCTTGACAGGAAGGGCCCAGCGGAGCGGTGCTTGAGACGGCGGGGCCCAGCGGAGCGGTGCTTGAGACGGCGGGGCCCAGCGGAGCGGTGCTTGACAGGAAGGGCCCAGCGGAGCGGTGCTTGAGACGGCGGGGCCCAGCGGAGCGGTCTCTTTCTGCACGGCGGGGCCCTCTTCAGCGGTGTCTTTCTGCACGGCGGGGCCCTCTTCAGCGGTGTCTTTCTGCACGGCGGGGCCCTCTTCAGCGGTGTCTTTCTGCACGGCGGGGCCCTCTCCAGCGGTGTCTTTCTGCACGGTGGGGCCCTCTTCAGCGGTGTCTTTCTGCACGGCGGGGCCCTCTTCAGCGGTGTCTTTCTGCACGGCGGGGCCCTCTTCAGCGGTGCCTTTCTGCACGGCGGGGCCCTCTTCAGCGGTGCCTTTCTGCACGGCGGGGCCCTCTTCAGCGGTGCTTGTCCAGTCATTTAAGGGAGCCAGACCTGGCCAGGACGCCCTGCTTAGTCGCCCTCCGACCGTGCAGTTGCTGGACCCTTCTGTGACGGAGTCCTGGGCCCGTGGGTGTCCTCCCTCACACCCGGGATGGGGCTTGTGGGGCCCTCCTGGTCCGCGTCCCTGCTGGCTGACTTCTCCGCCCTGCTGCCCTTGCCCTCCTTCGATGAGGCTCTCTGGCCCTTGCCTCCCCTGGATGTTGTGGCAGGTGACGGCCCAGGACTTTGCTCCTTGGGGGCAGCCGTGTCAGTCTTCTCGTGGTGCCCCCTGATTTTACGGGTCCTCTTTCCAGGAGGGGGGCTGGCTCTTCCCTTGCTGCTGGCCGATGTGTATGTGCTGGGAAAGGGTGGACTCCAAAACCCGTGCACAATGGTGACACTTGAAGCAGGGCTGGTGGTGGCTGAGGTGCTCTTGGGACTCTTAGCAGATGGAGGGGGTGGGTCAGGTGGGGCAAAGAGTTTAAGTTTGGAGAGGTAAAGTTTTTTAGGACCAATGTAAAGGGTAGGTGTAGTGGGTATGGGAGTGGAGTAAGAGGATGTGGTTGTAGGAGAGTCAGGTGTGCTGTCTTTGGGTGCAGGTGCTTGTGACGTAGGCTGTCGTGAGGTGGTTGGCTGTTGGGTGGGTGGCTGCCTGCGTTTGTGTGTCTTGGAAGAGGGGGTGACAGACACAGTGGGAGAGGACACAGGGGACGTGTAAATGGCAGTGGGGTCGGTGACTGCACGTGTGCGGACTGTACTGGAGGGTGTGCTGGTGATGGAAGTACTGGCTGATGGTGGTGTGCATGCAGGTGTGAGTGGAGACGTCACAGGGAGGGAGGAGGGAGACGAGGAGGAGGGGGACACAGGGGTGGTAGTGACTGTTGGCATGTCTGCATCTGGGTGTTGCTTGGGTGAATGCTTGTGTGATCTGTGGTGCTTATGTCTGGATGAGCTGCCCTTGGGTGTTGAGGTGTGTGCAGGCTGGTCAGATGGTGTGGATGGGATAGGCTGAGGAACAGGAGACAGAGAAAGGGTGGAGGCAGTTAGAAGAGGGAGGCTGGAAACAGGGACAATGGCTGCCGTCAGTGCTGAGGCCAGAGCATTGAACGATCGTTGATGGGCAGCCTGACCCGAATGAATGCCCTCCAGGTATGCATTGCTCCGATGCACCTCCCTCTCTACCCCCTGGATGGCATTCAAAAGGGTAGACTGCCCAACAATGATGGTCTGTAGGAGGTCAATGACCTCCTCACTGAGGGCAGCAGGGCTAACATGGGCAGGGCCTGAGGTGCCTGGGGCGAAGGAGATGCCCGCCTTCTTGGGCGAGCGGGCACGGAGCGAAGGCTGAGGGGCTGCTGGGAGGGCGGAGCTGGTGCGCTGGGTGGCGGCTGTACCTGTAGAGGCGGGGGGCCCGGATGTTGCCGCCACCGCTAGGGAGCTCCCTTCCGAGGACGTGTCGGTGTCGCTGGTGTCACCACGGGTCCCCGTTGTGGTGCTCCCCTCGCCCTCCGTATCACTGGTGACCTCGGTGTCTGTACCATGGCCCACAGGGGCCTTGTGAGTTGCAGCTCCCTCGTGCTCCGATGCCAATTCTCCTCTGCCTGATGATGCTAATGCACACATGCACAAGAAGATAAAGAAAAAGGGTGGGGGGAGAAATAAAAACAGGTTGAGTGCATGCATTGTCAACACCGTGCCGCGCAATCGGGGTACACTACTCAGTACTTGTGACTAGGCCAAGAGGTCTATGGACAACATAGGCGCACATGGGTGATGCTGGACCATGGATTGCTGTACTTGGCACCCTACAGAGGTGGGGGGCGGGGGCACAGGGCCATGTCTAAAGGAGGGGACTACACTACAGAAAGCGCCCTGGCCTAATGTCACCCACAGCCCTCCTCCCCCACCCAGACGCCTCCACTGCGTGTAAAGATAGCAGAATGTGCTGGTACTCACCCCCTTGTGTCTGCTGTGATGTCCTCACGCGCCCATCCAAATCGGGGTAGGCCACCGCCAGGATCCGGGACATCAGGGGGGTCAAGGTACGACTGGCACCCCTCCTACGTTGGGAGGCCATCCCCAGCAGTGACTCGGCAGTCTTCCTGGTCCCGCGGCGGATGTCCTCCCACCTCTTTCGGCAGTGGGTGCCCCGTCTTGTGTGGACCCCCAGGGCCCGGACGTCCTGGGCGATGGCACGCCAAATGTCGACTTTCTGATGGGCGCTGCCCTATTTGACATGTACAGGGTGGGAAAGGAATTTTCCACATTTTTCTGCAACCCTGCCATGTGGCACATGCTCTCATCTGTCGTGCCTTGCACTCCTCATTCGCTCCCCACCCCACCATCTTACATCCACCATACACAACCCAGGCATAGCCCATTCAACGTGCACCCTGTGTACTAACCTGTTGGTCTGGAGGACCGTAGAGTAGCGCATACTGGGGCAGGACCCCATCCACAAGTTTCTCCAACTCTTCTGAAGTGAAGGCAGGGGCCCTTTCCCCAGTCGCAGCAGCCATTGTCTCTTCCAGACCGAGGTCACAGCAGCACTTGCAGTATAGGTCCTCTCCTGTGGATGATCAGGTCTCGAGTGATTAAGCAGATAGAAAATGGCGGTCACGCCCGCGGCGGTGCGTACCGCGACCGCCGGCGCACATCGTCATTGGCTCCTGAGACCCATAGGGTTCAATGTTAACCAATGCTGCTTCGACCGCCTACCGCCACGGTGTGCCACGCCAGCGCAGTGACCTCACATCCCACTGTCACACTTCACAGGTCAGGCAGCCGCCATTTCAAGGGCCCACATGGCATGATTTCTACTGCGTCACACAGGCCTAGGCCTTGCATTGCCACTCATACAAGCCTTTCAATGCATAGCGATTCGTGTACTGTGCAAGCTGTGTGAACGAACCTGTGGGTTGCTTGACTCTGTGCTCCATGTTGTCCTTCCTAGGCACCGTCCGCTGGGACTTGCGAGGAGAAGGATGAATCCTCCCGTGTACCGCCCGCTGGTGGACCTGTCGACAATGGAAGAACGACATATTATACTTCGATACCGACTTGACTGAGCCACTATACATGAACTGTGTGCCCAGCTGGAGCCAGACCTGATGTCCCCCATCCGCCAACCCACAGGGATTCCCCCTCTGGTGCAGGTTCTGTCAGTACTCCATTTTTTGGCAAGTGGGTCTTTTCAGACAACAGTGGCCATGTCATCAGGGATGTCTCAGCCTATGTTTTCTAAGGTTTTGTCCAGAGTGTTGTCTGCCCTGATGAAATACATGCGGAGATACATTGTTTTCCCTGAGGAGGGTGATTTGGCCACTGTGAAGGGTGATTTCTATGCCCTTGGACATATCCCCAACATCATTGGTGCCATTGATGGGACCCATGTGGCTTTAGTACCCCCAAAAGACAATGAGCAGGTATACAGAAATAGAAAAAAATTACCATTCCATGAATGTCCAGGTGGTCTGTTTGGCTGACCAGTACATCTCCCATCTAAATGCCAAGTTCCCTGGGTCAGTGCATGACGCGTATGTCATGCGAAATAGCAGCATCCCTTATGTGATGGAACAGCTACAGAGACACCGTGTGTGGCTAATAGGTGACTCTGGTTACCCCAACCTGCCTTGGCTATTGACCCCAGTGAGGAATCCCCGGACCAGGGCGGAAGAACGGTACAATGAGGCACATGGGCGAACTAGGAGGATTATAGAACGGACCTTCGGGGTCCTGAAGGCCAGGTTTAGGTGCCTGCATATGACAGGGGGATCCCTCATGTACTCACCAAAGAAGGTGTGTCATATCATCGTGGCCTGCTGTATGCTTCACAATCTTGCACTGCGACGCCAGGTGCCTTTCCTGCAGGAGGATGGTCCAGATGGTGGTGTTGTAGCAGCTGTGGAGCCTGTGGAGAGTGAAGAGGAGGAAGACGACGGGGACGACGCGGACAACAGGGACACAGTTATACAACAGTATTTTCAGTAGCACCCAGGTAAGAATCACCCACGCCATTTTACATTTACTTCTGGCCGCCTGCATCTCTACTTTCTGTGTTTCCCCCCAGTTCCTTTTCACTGATTTTTGACTTTCCCTTCCCTTTTCAGAGCTGTATGACCCACAGCGTGACTTCTGCTTTGTTTGCCCATGGACTACAGTAATGCTTATTGACACTGGTATGTTGTCATCACAATGTAAATGAACATTATTGCACCGTTATGTGTAATACATTTGTAAAAAATACAAGCAGACTCCTGACATTTGAAGTGCAATTGGTGATTTATTTTCAGTGCTGCGTATAGGTCCATGATAGTGAAACGGTGATGGGTGGGGGTGGAGTAATGTCCATGGCAGAGTCCAGTTCTCAGTAGCACAGGTGCATTGCCCATATGCCTGTGGAAGGATGGAGCAGGGGCAGTTCAAGGTTGGACAGGGTGACAATGTGGGACAGTGGGATGACATCAGGGGGTATCTTAGGCTGGTGGGGGTCTTGGCATCCTACTCTGTCTTCTTGTGTGATCTCAGGTTCCGCTTGCGGGGTGGTTGATCTTCAGCAGGAGGTGGGGTTCTGGTGGCCTGTCGTGGTGTGGGGGCCTCCTGTCCACTTGCGCCGGCGGAGGTGGTAGTCTGTTCGTCGTCCGGGCTGGTGACAGGGGCCCTTTGGGGTGCCACATGGTCCCGCAATGTGGTGACTATCTGGTTGAGGGCCAGGACGATGGTCCCCATTGCGGTACCGATGCTCCTGAGTTCGTCTCTGAACCCCATGTACCGTTCCTCCTGCTGTGCCTGGATCTCCTGGAACCCGGCCAGTACCGTCGCCATCGTCTCCTGGGAGCGGTGGTATGCTCCCATGATGGTGGTGAGGGCCTCTTGGAGAGTGGGTTCCCTGGGCCGGTCAACCCCCTCTCGCACAGCAGCCCTCCCAGTGTTAGGGTTTGTACACAGCAAAGAGCATGTCCCCTCTCACTGCACTAGTGGGTTCTGTAATAGCTCCCTTTTAAATTTACTATTGAAAGCCTTTCTTGTTATCTCACCTTCCCCCCCCCCCCCAGGCTTCTGTGTATGTTGTTTAATGTGCTGTTTTGTTTACACATTGGGCCTTGCTTTTACCAAGGCTTCTTTAAAATACTCCTCCCTAGGCCATGTGTTAATCTAACTCATTTGTATAATAACTGAAACTCTGCACACCTTTCAAGAACATGTGCAGCATGTGAGGACCACACCCAGCCCTTCAAACCACACCCAGCCCTGTCTATAAAAGGCATCCCCCGAGCCTCACCCAGTGCTTGTGCTCGTCTACCTCCCGCTTACCTGAGAACAGATCCCTCGGCGCTGGCACTCCTGCTCTTTACAGACTTTCATTGACTTCAATGGGCGCAGCTTCTGGCTCTTCCTTCTTCCGGTTTCCGGTTCCTCCTTGCTTCAGCCTCTCTCCTATGAGTAACCTGCAAAAGAGAAAGAAGACAAGGTTAGACTGATCAGTATCTCTTGCCAGCAACAAGTAAGTGCAAAACCTTTTATTACCTGAAAGAACTTTGACAACAATTTCTGGATTTGTGTACAGAACTTTGTGAAGCAAACATTGTTTTTTCTCATGGAACTTTTAAGAATCGAACAGTGGAAACCATTAACAGCAAGGCAAACAGTAAATCAAGGACTTGCACAAATTACATGCTGTATTTTGATGTAAAAGTACAGTATTTGTTTTATAAAAGATTCTGGAAATATGGGAAAAGTGAGTCTGCTATTGGGAATTTAGGCTTTAGTTATATTATGATGAATGTTTGATATTGGTAATTCTGATAACGGTATTTGTTTAATGTTTTAGAAGCTTTACAGTAATAGAAAACACATCCCAGAGCAGTAACACATTCCAAACCTGGAAACTAGAGACCAGGATCCAAGAGGTACTTTTAGAAGAGAATTTCTAATAAATAAAGGGATAGTCAGGAACCCATTTAGGAATAGGTTGCACTTATCTGTTCTTTGTTTATGTTTCATTAGGCACCAGTTTCTACAGAAGTCAGAAAGGGCCGCAGATTTGTGCAGCACTTCAACAGTGGAAACGCAAGAACGGTGTTGTCTCTCTTTTTTATTTTATCCACTTCCCCCCTTCCCTTGAGCTTCTGTTCTTAGTGCACTGTTTTAAAAACTAGTGTGCTGGAACAAGCAGTTTCAGGGTGGGGTCGGATTGTCTTCAACCTCCATCAGAACTGAACAAGAACTCAGGTGAGCTGGGCTTTGACAGAAGCACAAGCCGTAAAAAATTTCAGTTCTGGTGGACGATGAATACCGGGGAAGAAATAGAGGGCATTGACGTCACGGATATGGCGCAGGCCCTAAATGAGGACTTGGCGCATAATGAATCAGTGTCTGGCATCTTGCAACATATGCAAGAGGAAATAGAGAGATTAAAGATGGAGAATACCTCTTTAAAACAGGATTTAAGCAGGTATAAATTTAGGGGATCTCAGTGGAACACAGCTTCTACGCCTTTGTTTAAAACCTCCTCAGAGACAGGGGCGCCATCAAAACATACAACTTTGCCTTCCCCAGTTGAGGTTACTGTTAATGTTCCTAATGTTGTGCCCTTAGCAGCACCTGAACGTTTTCATGGAGATAGTAACAAATTCCATGTTTTTATCAATCAATGTCAATTACACTTCATTTGTAAGCCACAACAGTTCCCTACTGATGATACGAAAGTGCCATTTGTCTTGTCTTATTTGGGTGGCACAGCAGCCAATTGGTCAATTCCTTTCGTGGATAGAGATGATCCCATCCTCCATAATTGGAATCAATTTAAACGTACCATGACCAGCCTTTTTGCAAAACACACTTTCATGCAGGCAAGTGATAATGAGCTTTTAAATCTTAAACAAGGCAACAAGGATTTATTGACCTATCTCACTAGTTTTAATCGTTTACTCACCGAGACACAGTGGCCAGAAGAAAAGCGTGTCTCCCTTTTTTATAAAGGTTTGAGAGACGAGTTAAAAGACGCGCTGGCTCATATCGTTGATTTGCCAAAAGACTATTCGGACTTCGTAGATTTAGTTGTGAAATTAGAACATAGACTAGGAGAAAGAAAGGGAGATAAATACAAACTGGAATCACGGTTAACTTTTATTAGACACGAGAAGAAAGACACAGATAATAAACTCCCTGAAACAGAGCCTATGCAAATAGGGACACTCAGAGGTCCACTCACATCAGAGGAAAAAGAAAGAAGGAGAAAATTTCAATTATGTTTATATTGTGGCAGGGCAGGTCACTTTGCCAGAGAATGTCCAGTAAAGCCTAAAACTCCACGAAAGGGTGCTGTTTCCTCCACCACCTCAACTGAATCGGGAAACGATTAAGCTCGACAAGGGGAGAGGTTACTTGTTCGAGAAAACATCTTAATCAAACCTCTAATGCTGCAGCCTTCAGGGTACCGCACATACCTAGACATTTCATAATTCAGGTCGTTTTAATTGTTACTACCCAAGTGAGGCATTCTCTCCCTGTCCTACTGGACTCAGGCGCGACAGGAAATTTTGTGGATAATAAGTTAGCTGAAATCTTAGGACTTCCTATGTGCCTAAAGCCTTGTCCAGAAGCAGTATGTGCAGTGGATGGGTCAGAATTGACCTCTGGATTAATCACAAAACAAACAAGTCCACTTGTTATGGTCTGTCAGAACGGGCACCCAGAGGTGATTAGCTTTGATCTGATAGATACTCCTAATTTTGGTTTGATTCTCGGGGTACCCTGGTTAACAACTCATAACCCAAAAATTGATTGGGTGAATAGAACTGTTACTTTGGATTCCTCTTTCTGTAGAACCAATTGCTATCAAGAAGCAGGTACAGAACAGAGCACAGTATTACACTGTGCTAGTGTTACACAAGATGAACCAAGTCTCCCTCCTGAATATTCTGACTTTAAAGACGTCTTTGATCCAGTAAAGGCTAGTGTACTGCCCCCACATCGGTCTTATGACTGCCGTATAGATCTTATCCCAGGGGCCCCTTTACCTCATAACAGAGTATATGCTTTGACTGACGAAGAAACCAAATACTTAAGAACCTACCTAGATGACCTACTACAGTCTGGGTTCATCCGTCATTCCACATCTCCGGTGTCATCTCCACTCTTTTTTATCCCGAAGCCGGATAAATCCCTGCGCGCGTGTATCGATTATAGAGGAATAAATAAGGCTACAATAAAGAATAAATATCCTCTTCCTCTAATACCTGTGTTGTTGGATCAATTAAGACATTCTACTGTATACACTAAACTAGATCTGCGTGGAGCTTACCACCTGGTCCGAGTAAAAGAGCCGGATGAGTGGAAGACAGCTTTCAAGACAAAGTTTGGTTTATTTGAGTACACAGTAATGCCCTTTGGGTTATGTAATGCCCCTGCGGCCTTTCAGTTCTTTATAAATGAGGTCCTACACGAATTCCTGGACGTTTGTGTCATAGTATACATAGACGACATCCTCATTTACTCTAAGAACTCAGAAGAACATACCCAACATGTTCGTGCAGTATTATCAAAGTTAAAAGAAAATCATCTTTTTGCTAAGTTAGAAAAGTGTACTTTTAATGTCAACAAGGTGGACTTTTTAGGATACTGCCTGTCACCTCAAGGAATAACTATGGATGTAAAGAAAATCAGTGCTATTGCTGATTGGCCAGAACCATCCTCTGTAAAAGATATTCAGAAATTTCTGGGTTTTGCCAATTTTTATAGGAGGTTTATTGCACATTTTGCAGACATTGCGGCCCCAATAACTACCTTGTTGCGGAAAGGGCAACAATTTCTTTGGACTGATGAGGCGGCACACGCCTTTCAACTCCTAAAACAAAAGTTCACTTCAGCCCCAATTCTGAAACATCCTGATCCTGACTTGCCCTTTTTTGTTGAAGCGGATGCTTCACAAGTAGCTTTAGGAGGAGTTCTCTCTCAACGAGATGCAGTAGATGGCCAGTTACATCCTATAGCCTTCTATTCTAAAAAGTTATTGCCAGCTGAACAAAATTACACTGTGGCTGAAAGGGAACTACTAGCTATCAAAGTAGCCTTTTCAGAATGGAGGCACCATTTAATGGGAGCCAAGTACCCAGTTACAATCTTTTCTGACCATAAGAACCTACAGTTTTTTGGATCACTTAAAGCACTAACACCACGTCAGATGCGCTGGTTAAATTTTTTTAGCACATTTGACTTTGTTATAACCTATAGACCAGGTGCACAACAAATTCGATCTGATGTGTTATCTAGATACGGACATACCTCAGACATGAAACAAGATAAAATAGGAGAACCCATTATTCCTCCCCAAAAGTTGTTGGCACCAGTACAACAGAAGGATTTCATCACAGATCTATATAATGCACACATGCAAATAGCACCTCAGGATTGGTTAAAGGATTCCCATAACACAATACAACGAGGTTTATTGTATCACGACAACATGCTGTTAGTGCCCACCTCTAAATTACAAACACAGGTGATAATTTGGCATCACGCCTCACCGTTGGCAGGTCATCCTGGTTGGGTAAAAACCCTGGAAAATGTGCAAAATCACTTTTGGTGGGACACTATAAGAAAGGACATTAAGCAATTTGTCACTACCTGTCCAATTTGTGCAAGACATAAATCTTCTCATAAGGCTCCTGACGGGTTGTTAATACCAATGCCAACACCCAAACAACCTTGGCACACTGTGAGCGTAGACTTTATTGTAGGTTTACCACCTGTAAAATCCTTCACAACAGTGTTGGTTATAGTGGATTTTTTATCTAAAATGGCACATTTTGTACCATTACGGAAATTACCCACGGCGGCAGAATTTGCTGATATTTTTATAAGGGAAATTGTGCGTTTACATGGTTTGCCAAGCAAAGTGGTGTCAGACCGAGGAAGCCAGTTCAACTCCAGATTTTGGAAAAAATTATGTGAAAAACTGAAAATAGATGTGGCCTTATCCACTGCTTTCCACCCAGAGACAGATGGACAGACTGAATGACTGAACCAAACCTTACTTCAAACGCTACGTTGTTTATTGGCTGATTATTCTAGTGAATGGTTGGAAGCTCTCCCTGTAGCAGAGTTTGTTTATAATAATACTGAGCATTCAGCTCTACTTTGCTCACCATTCTATTTCTTGCAGGGGTATCATCCAAGAGCTATACCCATTTTGTTAGAAGATTCCCTGTTGCCTACAGTAACGGATAGACTAACGAGGTTAGGTGACATACAAGACAAAGCCAGGAAACATTTATTAACCCCTTCCCCGCCACGGACGTAATGGTTACGTCCATGGCAGCGCCTGTGTGGCGCCATGGACGTAACCATTACGTCCAGGGACTGGCAGTCGGGGGAAGCGCTAGCGCTTCCCCCGAGGGCCGCCCCCC
This sequence comes from Pleurodeles waltl, assembly GCF_031143425.1. Lineage (NCBI taxonomy): Eukaryota > Metazoa > Chordata > Amphibia > Caudata > Salamandridae > Pleurodeles > Pleurodeles waltl. The sequence goes on along the minus strand of NC_090437.1, from coordinate 350,367,060 downwards.
AACACCCCCAGGCCAGGGCTGAAAGGGGAATCCCTTCCCCTTTCACGCCCACCCCCCCCCGCCCCCCCCCATGACGTCAGCGCGCGATCGCGCGCTGATTTCATGGAAACGGGGAATGACGCGCTGGAAGCCATTTGCTTCCAGCGCGTCAAGGGAGAAGGTGAGTATTTCACCTTCGTGCGGGGTGGGGGTGCTCTCAGAGAGGCATCGAGGGAAAGGAAAGGGTTTTCCTTTCCCTCGATGTCTCTTTGAGCATTCCTGCTGCCCGATCGCGATGTGATCGGGCAGCAGGAATGCCCACTAGACACCAGGGATTTCTGTATGTGTGTGTGTGTGAGTGAATATTAGTGTAGGGGAGCCACCCCTTGGGCAAGGGTCGCTCCCCTTTGGGGGCACATGCTTTTTACGTCGTTTCTGCCCCCCCTGGGGGCAGATTGGCCCTATTTTTAGGCCGATCTGCCCCCAAGGGGGGCAGAAAGCCACTAGACACCAGGGATTTTATTGTTGCTGTGTATTTTTTGTGTTGGGGGGCGGCCCCTTGGGCAAGGGTCGCTCCCCTTTGGGGGCACATGTAATTTACGTCGTTTCTGCCCCCCCTGGGGGCAGATTGGCCCTATTTTTAGGCCGATCTGCCCCCAAGGGGGGCAGAAAGCCACTAGACACCAGGGATTTTATTGTTGATTTGTATTTTTTGTGTTGGGGGGCGGCCCCTTTGGCAAGGGTCGCTCCCCTTTGGGGGCAAATGTATTTTACGTCGTTTCTGCCCCCCCTGGGGGCAGATTGGCCCTATTTTTAGGCCGATCTGCCCCCAAGGGGGGCAGAAAGCCACTAGACACCAGGGATTTTATTGTTGATGTGTATTTTTTGTGTTGGGGGGCGGCCCCTTGGGCAAGGGTCGCCCCCAGGGGCCCTCATGTATTTTTGGGCAGTTCTGCCCCCCTTGGGGGCAGAGAGGCCTATTTTTTTTAGGCCTTTCTGCCCCCAAGGGGGGCAGAATCCCAATAGCGCCAGAAATAGTATGTATGTATGTGTGCTTTGTGTTGGGGGGTGGCCCCTTGGGCAAGGGTCGCTCCCCCCAGGGGCGCAATGTATTTATTGTCGTTTCTGCCCCCCTTGGGGGCAGATTAGCCCTATTTTTAGGCCGATCTGCCCCCAAGGGGGGCAGAAAGCCACTAGACACCAGGGATTTTATTGTTGATGTGTATTTTTTGTGTTGGGGGGCGGCCCCTTGGGCAAGGGTCGCCCCCAGGGGCCCTCATGTATTTTTGGGCAGTTCTGCCCCCCTTGGGGGCAGAGAGGCCTATTTTTTTTAGGCCTTTCTGCCCCCAAGGGGGGCAGAATCCCAATAGCGCCAGAAATAGTACGTATGTATGTGTGCTTTGTGTTGGGGGGTGGCCCCTTGGGCAAGGGTCGCTCCCCCCAGGGGCGCAATGTATTTATTGTCGTTTCTGCCCCCCTTGGGGGCAGATTGGCCCTATTTTTAGGCCGATCTGCCCCCAAGGGGGGCAGAAAGCCACTAGACACCAGGGATTTTATTGTTGATGTGTATTTTTTGTGTTGGGGGGCGGCCCCTTGGGCAAGGGTCGCCCCCAGGGGCCCTCATGTATTTTTGGGCAGTTCTGCCCCCCTTGGGGGCAGAGAGGCCTATTTTTTTTAGGCCTTTCTGCCCCCAAGGGGGGCAGAATCCCAATAGCGCCAGAAATAGTATGTATGTATGTGTGCTTTGTGTTGGGGGGTGGCCCCTTGGGCAAGGGTCGCTCCCCCCAGGGGCGCAATGTATTTATTGTCGTTTCTGCCCCCCTTGGGGGCAGATTGGCCCTATTTTTAGGCCGATCTGCCCCCAAGGGGGGCAGAAAGCCACTAGACACCAGGGATTTTATTGTTGATTTTTATTTTTTGTGTTGGGGGGTGGCCCCTTGGGCAAGGGTCGCCCCCAGGGTCCCACATGTATTTTTGGGCAGTTCTGCCCCCCTAGGGGGCAGATATGCCTATTTTTTAGGCCTTTCTGTCCCCAAGGGGGGCAGAATCCCCATAGCGCCAGGGATACTATGTATGTGTGTGTGTGCTTTGTGTGGGGGTGTGGCACCTTGGGCAAGGGTCGCCCCCCCCCAAAGGGTGCAATGTAATCTGGGTGATTTCTGCCCCCTCCCCTTGGGGGTAGATTGGCCTATTTTTTTTTTAGGCCCATCTTCCCCCAAGCAGAGAAGACTAGACTCGGGAAAATGAAAAAATGGTTAGTGGCGGAGTGTTTGTCAACTGGCGAAGTATTTACTTTTATGATAATAACAGTTTTTCTCCTTTTTGTTTTAGTTCTAAGCTTTTGCTGACTTTGCTGTGGCTTGTTGCAGTTTTGGCAGTAGTTGTCCTGCGGTTTGCGTAGTTGCATGTTTTAGGTAAGTAAATAAATTTACTCCAAGTGAGTATTGTTGCAATGCATGAATGACATGTTTGTAGGTGGTGTACTGAATGCAGGATTGTGTGTGAAATTGTCCTTAGAGTTATGCACAATGATTATTGTGTTGTCTTATGTCTAATTTGCTTTTTTTTTTCTCTTTTTAGTGGGATATCATTGGTGATTGCTGTGGCTGTGCAGAGTAGTTGCTGGTGAGTCAAGCTTTTTCAGGCAAGTGAGCAGTATAGTTTTTGAGTTTATAATTCTTAGTGATAAACCTATACTTTGTTACTTATCTTACACAGTGCTGGTTGTTGGTGGTGTATTTGTCCAGTTAATTTTAGTAGGAAGGATCATGGCCAGCCGTAGGATGACCGCTCAGCAGGTTGTTAGTGTGCTTTTTGAGTCATCTTCTGACCATGAATATGAGACTGACTCTGCATCTGAGGCAGAGGAGGAAGTGCAGGATTCTGGAAGTGAATTTTCTGTCAGAGATGAATCATCTGATGATGAAGCCACTCTCAGTGCTGATGAAGGGCCTGTTTTAGAGGAGGACAGTGATGTGCCAATGGTGCAGGAGCCAGCGGCTGAAAGGCTTCCCATTGGAAGACCTGACGCATGGGTTGCACCAAACATGGAGCAGCCACAGTTGCCTGCGTTTACTGGTTTTCCAGGGTGTCGAGTTAATACGGAAAACTTTTTGCCCGTCAACTTTTTTGAGTTGTTTATGGACGATATATTTTTGGAAGAGATTGTTGAGCAGACTAATTTGTATGCAGAGCAGTTTTTGAGGGACAACGCTGCCAGACTTAGGCCACACTCTAGAGCTAGCCGGTGGATTCCCACAAATCTGGAAGAGTTGAAAAAGTTCTTGGGTTTAACTTTTTTGATGGGGCTGATAAGGAAGCCGTCGCTGTCTTCATATTGGTCTACTAGTCCCTTGATGGCAACTGCTATATTTCCTGCCATCATGAGTCGTAACCGGTATGAGCTTCTTCTTCGGATGTTGCATTTTGTAGATAATGCTTTAGCCTTGCCACGAGATCATCCTGATTCTGACCGTCTTTTTAAGATTAGACCTGTCCTTGATCATTTGGTAGATCGGTTTTCAGAGATCTATGTTCCAGGGAAAGAAATATCTGTAGATGAGTCTTTGGTCCTGTTCAAGGGTCGTTTGGTTTTTAGGCAGTACATTCCTAGCAAGAGGGCACGGTATGGAATTAAATTGTATATGCTGTCAGAAAGTAGTACAGGATATGTTTATAATTTCCGGGTCTACACTGGTAGGGATTCCAATATTGACCCCCCTGGTTGTCCTCCCACTTTTGGAGTTAGTGAGAAAATTGTGTGGGAACTTGGTAGACGACTGTTTAACAAAGGTCACCATTTATATGTAGATAACTTCTACACTGGAGTTCGGTTGTTCAAGGAGTTGTTCAGAGTGGACACTGTTGCTTGTGGCACAATCCGCTCTAATCGGAAAGGCTATCCAAAAGAGCTTGTCTGTAAAAAACTTGAGAAGGGACAGTGCAGTGCCTTGCGGAATGATGAGCTGCTAGCTCTGAAATTTGTAGACAAGAGGGATGTATACATGCTAAGCACCATCCATGATGAGAGTACTTCACCTGTGGCTGTTTGGGGTCAGGTTGCCGAAGTGCGCAAACCTGTGTGCATCTTAGACTATAATAAGCACATGGGTGGTGTTGATAGAGTAGATCAGAGGTTAGAACCTTACACTGCTGCTCGTAAGTCTTATGTGTGGTATAAGAAATTAGCGCTTCACTTGTTCCACTTGGCAACTTTTAATGCTTTTGTTGTGTTTAAGGATAGTTCTCCAGAGTCAAGGATGACATTTGTGAAATTTCAGGAGTCTATCATAGCTAGCCTTGTTGTGCTGGAACAGGCAAGAGTTCCTAGAGAAGCAGTGGTGGAGGATGTGGCTAGATTGAAAGATCGTCACTTTGCTGAGCACATTCCTCCCACGGCCAAAAAAAACTTTCCTGCTAAGAGATGTAGAGTCTGTGCTCGAAGAGGTATCAGGAAGGAGACTAGGATGTACTGCCCTGATTGTCCTTCAAAGCCTGGGCTGTGTGTGGGTGGCTGTTTCAGGAGCTACCACACACAGAAGAATTATTGGGAAATTCCGTGAGCGTAAACTGGTGTTTTATATTTTTATATGTTCGGTTTCACGGTTGGCATTAGTCATGTATTCAGTTAGAGCTTTTGTGTTTGTAGTTTTGTACTAATTTATGATTAGTGGTTTCTTTGTTGTTTAAAAACAAAAAAAAGGGGATGGCATGTGTAAAGTGGCGCTTGGCTGGCGGCGTGGGTGTGGTGGCGCTTGGCTGGCGGTGTGTGTGGGGTGGCGCTTGGCTGGCGGTGTGTGTGGGGTGGCGCTTGGCTGGCGGTGTGTGTGGGGTGGCGCTGGGCTGGCGGTGTGTGTGGGGTGGCGCTGGGCTGGCGGTGTGTGTGGGGTGGCGCTTGGCTGGTGGTGTGGGTGGGGTGGCGCTTGGCTGGCAGTGCCGGCCAAACGCCAGTCCACACACTCATCAGCTGGTGTGATTGCTGTATCAGGCATGTGGGCGTATGAAAGTGATGGGCCCTTGACTGGCGCTGTCTGTGGATGCGAGTCTTGTAATGTGCTGGGCCCGTGGCTGGCGGCGTGAATGGTCTAGTGCATGTCATGTATGAAAGGTGTGTGAATGGACTGTAAAGCGGTTGGTGCCTTGTCGTGGCTTTACAGCTCACGAGCTGTGAGTCATTGGTTCAGTTTTTTGGCCTTTCAGTTATTACCAGTGCATTTCACTTTTGTGAAATCTCTTGTTAATAAAATTTGATCTACTGAACCATCACTCACCCTCGTGCCAAATCCAACCAGTATGTGTGGTACAAATGACAAAACCTGCTCCGCTGTAATCAGGCGTCGCAGCACACTTGAGACACGCTAGGTGCCTCAGGTGGGACCCCGATGATGAAGCATGCCACCAACTTGGTTGGTGGGTGAGGGGTCTTCTTCACATAACCTAAGTGTGTTTCTTTTCACAATTTTAGTGTTTGGCACATCACGGACGTATGTGCACACATCAAAGTGATATATTCCAAAAATACCTGTGTTTGGGGGGGAGGGCCCACCTATGTTTTTGGTCCTGGGTGCGGCCGTCATGTAGGGAAACCTACAAAACCCAGAAACTTTTTAAAACTAGGCACCCCAAGGAGTCTAGGGAGGTGTGGCTTGTGTGGCTCCCCCAACATTTTCTTACCCAGACTCCTCTGTAAACCTCACAATTTGCATAAAAAAGCATATTTTCCTGATTTTTCTTAGTAGGATCACCGCTCCAGCACAAAATTCCTACTCCCCAGTTTTCCCCTCAGTCTCCCAAGTAAAATGACACCTCACTTATGTGGGTCCCCAAAGCAGAGTCCGTCTAAAGATGTATAAAAGAATATGCCCTTATAAACTTGCTGTGCTATCCCTTCTATCCCTTCAGGTTTTGGGCCTTATTATTTTGCAGGCACCTGGGCCACCCACACAAGTGAGGTATCATTTTTATCGGGAGACTTGGGGGAACGCTGAGTGGAAGGAAATTTGTGGCTCCTATCAGATTCCAGAACTTTCTGCCACAGAAATGTGAGGAACATGTGTTTTTTTAGCCAAATTTTGAGGTTTGCAAAGGATTCTGGGTAACAGAACCTGGTCCGAGCCCCGCAAGTCACCCCTCCTTGGATTCCCCTAGGTCTCTAGTTTTCAGAAATGCACTGGTTTGGTAGGTTTCCCTAGGCGCCGGGTGAGCTACAGGCCAAAATCCGCAGGTAGGCACTGTTTTCTCCCAAAATTGTGGATGTGTCCACGTTGCGCTTTGGGGTGTTTCCTGTCGCAGGCGCTAGGCCTACCAACGCAAGTGAGGTATCATTTTTATCGGGAGACTTGGGGGAACGCTGGGTGGAAGGAAATTTGTAGCTCCTCTCAGATTCCAGAACTTTCTGCCACAGAAATGTGAGGGACATGTGTTATTTTAGCCAAATTTTGAGGTTTGCAAAGGATTCTGGGTAACAGAACCTGGTCCGAGCCCCGCAAGTCACCCCTCCTTGGATTCCCCTAGGTCTCTAGTTTTCAGAAATGCACAGGTTTGGTAGGTTTCCCTAGGTGGCGGCTGAGCTAGAGGCCAAAATCTACAGGTAGGCACTTCGCAAAAAACACCTCTGTTTTTTTCCAAAATTTAGGATGTGCCCACGTTGCGCTTTGGGGTGTTTCCTGTCGCCGGCGCTAGGCCTACCCACGCAAGTGAGGTATCATTTTTATCGGGAGACTTGGGGGAACGCTGGGTGGAAGGAAATTTGTAGCTCCTCTCAGATTCCAGAACTTTCTGCCACAGAAATGTGAGGGACATGTGTTTTTTTAGCCAAATTTTGAGGTTTGCAAAGGATTCTGGGTAACAGAACCTGGTCCGAGCCCCGCAAGTCACCCCTCCTTGGATCCCCCTAGGTCTCTAGTTTTCAGAAATGCACAGGTTTGGTAGGTTTCCCTAGGTGGCGGCTGAGCTAGAGGCCAAAATCTACAGGTAGTCACTTTGCTAAAAACAGCTCTGTTTTCTGTGATATGTCCACGTTGTGTTTTGGGGCATATCCTGTCGCGGGCGGTAGGCCTACCCACACAAGTGAGGTATCATTTTTATCGGGAGACGTGGGGGAACGCTGGGTGGAAGGAAATTTGTAGCTCCTCTCAGATTCCAGAACTTTCTACCACAGAAATGTGAGGAACATGTGTTATTTTAGCCAAATTTTGAGGTTTGCAAAGGATTCTGGGTAACAGAACCTGGTCCGAGCCCCGCAAGTCACCCCTCCTTGGATTCCCCTAGGTCTCTAGTTTTCAGAAATGCACAGGTTTGGTAGGTTTCCCTAGGTGGCGGCTGAGCTAGAGGCCAAAATCTACAGGTAGGCACTTCGCAAAAAACACCTCTGTTTTTTTCCAAAATTTAGGATGTGTCCACGTTGCGCTTTGGGGTGTTTCCTGTCACCGGCGCTAGGCCTACCCATGCAAGTGAGGTATCATTTTTATCGGGAGACTTGGGGGAACGCTGGGTGGAAGGAAATTTGTAGCTCCCCTCAGATTCCAGAACTTTCTGCCACAGAAATGTGAGGGACATGTGTTTTTTTAGCCAAATTTTGAGGTTTGCAAAGGATTCTGGGTAACAGAACCTGGTCCGAGCCCCGCAAGTCACCCCTCCTTGGATCCCCCTAGGTCTCTAGTTTTCAGAAATGCACAGGTTTGGTAGGTTTCCCTAGGTGGCGGCTGAGCTAGAGGCCAAAATCTACAGGTAGTCACTTTGCTAAAAACAGCTCTGTTTTCTGTGATATGTCCACGTTGTGTTTTGGGGCATATCCTGTCGCGGGCGCTATGCCTACCCACACAAGTGAGGTATCATTTTTATCGGGAGACGTGGGGGAACGCTGGGTGAAAGGAAATTTGTGGCTCCTCTCAGATTCCAGAACTTTCTGCCACAGAAATGTGAGGAACATGTGTTTTTTTAGCCAAATTTTGAGGTTTGCAAAGGATTCTGGGTAACAGAACCTGGTCCGAGCCCCGCAAGTCACCCCTCCTTGGATCCCCCTAGGTCTCTAGTTTTCAGAAATGCACAGGTTTGGTAGGTTTCCCTAGGTGGCGGCTGAGCTAGAGGCCAAAATCTACAGGTAGTCACTTTGCTAAAAACAGCTCTGTTTTCTGTGATATGTCCACGTTGTGTTTTGGGGCATATCCTGTCGCGGGCGCTAGGCCTACCCACACAAGTGAGGTATAATTTTTATCGGGAGACGTGGGGGAACGCTGGGTGGAAGGAAATTTGTGGCTCCTCTCAGATTCCAGAACTTTCTGCCACAGAAATGTGAGGAACATGTGTTTTTTTAGCCAAATTTTGAGGTTTGCAAAGGATTCTGGGTAACAGAACCTGGTCCGAGCCCCGCAAGTCACCCCTCCTTGGATCCCCCTAGGTCTCTAGTTTTCAGAAATGCACAGGTTTGGTAGGTTTCCTTAGGTGGCGGCTGAGCTAGAGGCCAAAATCTACAGGTAGTCACTTTGCTAAAAACAGCTCTGTTTTCTGTGATATGTCCACGTTGTGTTTTGGGGCATATCCTGTCGCGGGCGGTAGGCCTACCCACACAAGTGAGGTATCATTTTTATCGGGAGACGTGGGGGAACGCTGGGTGGAAGGAAATTTGTAGCTCCTCTCAGATTCCAGAACTTTCTGCCACAGAAATGTGAGGAACATGTGTTATTTTAGCCAAATTTTGAGGTTTGTAAAGGATTCTGGGTAACAGAACCTGGTCCGAGCCCCGCAAGTCACCCCTCCTTGGATTCCCCTAGGTCTCTAGTTTTCAGAAATGCACAGGTTTGGTAGGTTTCCCTAGGTGGCGGCTGAGCTAGAGGCCAAAATCTACAGGTAGGCACTTCGCAAAAAACACCTCTGTTTTTTTCCAAAATTTAGGATGTGTCCACGTTGCGCTTTGGGGTGTTTCCTGTCACCGGCGCTAGGCCTACCCATGCAAGTGAGGTATCATTTTTATCGGGAGACTTGGGGGAACGCTGGGTGGAAGGAAATTTGTAGCTCCTCTCAGATTCCAGAACTTTCTGCCACAGAAATGTGAGGAACATGTGTTTTTTTAGCCAAATTTTGAGGTTTGCAAAGGATTCTGGGTAACAGAACCTCGTCCGAGCCACACAAGTCACCCCTCCTTGGATTCCCCTAGGTCTCTAGTTTTCAGAAATGCATAGGTTTGGTAGGTTTCCCTAGGTGGCGGCTGAGCTAGAGGCCAAAATCTACAGGTAGTCACTTTGCTAAAAACAGCTCTGTTTTCTGTGATATGTCCACGTTGTGTTTTGGGGCATATCCTGTCGCGGGCGCTAGGCCTACCCACACAAGTGAGGTATCATTTTTATCGGGAGACGTGGGGGAACGCTGGGTGGAAGGAAATTTGTGGCTCCTCTCAGATTCCAGAACTTTCTGCCACAGAAATGTGAGGAACATGTGTTATTTTAGCCAAATTTTGAGGTTTGCAAAGGATTCTGGGTAACAGAACCTGGTCCGAGCCCCGCAAGTCACCCCTCCTTGGATCCCCCTAGGTCTCTAGTTTTCAGAAATGCACAGGTTTGGTAGGTTTCCCTAGGTGGCGGCTGAGCTAGAGGCCAAAATCTACAGGTAGTCACTTTGCTAAAAACAGCTCTGTTTTCTGTGATTTGTCCACGTTGTGTTTTGGGGCATATCCTGTCGCGGGCGCTAGGCCTACCCACACAAGTGAGGTATCATTTTTATCGGGATACGTGGGGGAACGCTAGGTGGAAGGAAATTTGTGGCTCCTCTCAGATTCCAGAACTTTCTGCCACAGAAATGTGAGGAACATGTGTTTTTTTAGCCAAATTTTGAGGTTTGCAAAGGATTCTGGGTAACCGAACCTGGTCCGAGCCACACAAGTCACCCCTCCTTGGATTCCCCTAGGTCTCTAGTTTTCAGAAATGCACAGGTTTGGTAGGTTTCCCTAGGTGGCGGCTGAGCTAGAGGCCAAAATCTACAGGTAGTCACTATGCTAAAAACAGCTCTGTTTTCTGTGATGTGTCCAGGTTGTGTTTTGGGGCATATCCTGTCGCGGGCGCTAGGCCTACCCACACAAGTGAGGTATCATTTTTATCGGGAGACGTGGGGGAATGCTGGGTGGAAGGAAATTTGTCGCTCCTCTCAGATTCCAGAACTTTCTGCCACAGAAATGTGAGGAACATGTGTTTTTTTAGCCAAATTTTGAGGTTTGCAAAGGATTCTGGGTAACAGAACCTGGTCCGAGCCACACAAGTCACCCCTCCTTGGATTCCCCTAGGTCTCTAGTTTTCAGAAATGCACAGGTTTGGTAGGTTTCCCTAGGTGCCGGCTGAGCTAGAGGCCAAAATCTACAGGTAGTCACTTTGCTAAAAACAGCTCTGTTTTCTGTGATGTGTCCACGTTGTGTTTTGGGGCATATCCTGTCGCGGGCGCTAGGCCTACCCAAACAAGGGAGGTATCATTTTTATCGGGAGACTTGGGGGAACATAGAATAGCAAAACAAGTGTTATTGCCCCTTGTCTTTCTCTACATTTATTCCTTCCAAATATAGGGGTGTGTGTAAAAAAGACATCTATTTGAGAAATTCCATGTAATTCACGTGCTACTATGGTCACCCCGGAATTCAGAGATGTGCAAATAACCACTGCTCCTCAACACCTTATCTTGTGCCCTTTTTGGAAATGCAAAGGTTTTCTTGATAGCTATTTTTTACTCCTTATATTTCAGCAAATGAATTACTGTATACCCGGTATAGAATGAAAACGCACTGCAGGGTGCAGCTCATTTATTGGCTCTGGGTTCCTCGGGTTCTTGATGAACCTACAAACCCTATATATCCCCGCAACCAGAGGAGTCCAGCAGACGTAACGGTATATTGCTTTCGATAATCTGACATTGCAGGGAAAAGTTACAGAGTAAAAAGTAGAGAAAAATTGATGTTTTTTTCACCTCAATTTCAATATTTTTCTTTTTCAGCTGTTATTTTCTGTAGGAAACCCTTGTAGGATCTACACAAATGACCCCTTGCTGAATTCAGAATTTTGTCTACTTTTCAGAAATGTTTAGGTTTCTGGGATCCAGCATTGGTTTCATGACCATTCCGGTCACTGACTGGAAGGAGGCTGAAAGCACAAAAAATTGCACAAATGGGGTATGCCCCAGTAAAATGCCAAAATTGTGTTGAAAAATTGGGTTTTCGGATTCAAGTCTGCCTGTTCCTGAAAGCTGGGAAGCTGCTGAGTTTAGCACCGCAAACCCTTTGTTGATGCCATTTTCAGGGGAAAAAGCACAAGCCTTCTTCTGCAGCCCCTTTTTCCAATTTTTTTGAAAAAAACGAAATTTTCACTGTATTTTGGCCAATTTCTTGGCCTCCTTCAGGGGAACCCACAAAGTCTGGGTACCTTTAGAATCGCTAGGATGTTGGAAAAAAAGGACGCAAATTTGGCTTGGTTAGCTTATGTGGACAAAAAGTTATGAGGGCCTAAGCGCGAACTGCCCCAAATAGGCAAAAAAAGGCCTGGCACAGGAGGGGGAAAAGGCCTGGCAGCGAAGTGGTTAAAGTACAAGGAAAGCATGAAAAGACAAGCAGACAAACACAGGTCTGAGGCCCCAATGTATAAAATTGGTGACAAGGTATGGCTCTCCACAAAGAACCTAAACATAGAGGGATCCCGAAAGCTGCAACCACGTTTCATTGGACCCTTTAATATAACTGCCATAGTAAACCCGGTAACAGTAAAATTAGATTTACCAAAAGAATATCCAGTACATACTACATTCCATGTGTCCTTGCTTAAGCCGTACAACTCAAAAACCCGACCTGAACCACCACCTCCACCCATACCAATTAAGGGAAATCTGGAATATGAAGTGAAAAGCATAAAAGACTCAAAAAGAATTAGTGGACATCTGTTTTATTTAGTAGAATGGAAAGGATATGATGAATCTGAGAATTCATGGGAACCAGCATCATATGTACATGCCCCACAGCTGATTAGACGGTTTTATTTAAAAAATCCAGGAAAACCCCGTCCTGTAGGAGGGCCTTTGAGGGGGGCAACTGTTAGGGTTTGTACACAGCAAAGAGCATGTCCCCTCTCACTGCACTAGTGGGTTCTGTAATAGCTCCCTTTTAAACTTACTATTGAAAGCCTTTCTTGTTATCTCACCTTCCCCCCCCCAGGCTTCTGTGTATGTTGTTTAATGTGCTGTTTTGTTTACACATTGGGCCTTGCTTTTACCAAGGCTTCTTTAAAATACTCCTCCCTAGGCCATGTGTTAATCCAACTCATTTGTATAATAACTGAAACTCTGCACACCTTTCAAGAACATGTGCAGCATGTGAGGACCACACCCAGCTCTTCAAACCACACCCAGCTCTGCACACCTTCCAAGAACATGTGCAGCATGTGAGGACCACACCCAGCCCTTCAAACCACACCCAGCCCTGTCTATAAAAGGCATCCCCCGAGCCTCACCCAGTGCTTGTGCTCGTCTACCTCCCGCTTACCTGAGAACAGATCCCTCGGCGCTGGCACTCCTGCTCTTTACAGACTTTCATTGACTTCAATGGGCGCAGCTTCTGGCTCTTCCTTCTTCCGGTTTCCGGTTCCTCCTTGCTTCAGCCTCTCTCCTATGAGTAACCTGCAAAAGAGAAAGAAGACAAGGTTAGACTGATCAGTATCTCTTGCCAGCAACAAGTAAGTGCAAAACCTTTTATTACCTGAAAGAACTTTGACAACAATTTCTGGATTCGTGTACAGAACTTTGTGAAGCAAACATTGTTTTTTCTCATGGAACCTTTAAGGATCGAACAGTGGAAACCATTAACAGCAAGGCAAACAGTAAATCAAGGACTTGCACAAATTACATGCTGTATTTTGATGTAAAAGTACAGTATTTGTTTTATAAAAGATTCTGGAAATATGGGAAAAGTGAGTCTGCTATTGGGAATTTAGGCTTTAGTTATATTATGATGAATGTTTGATATTGGTAATTCTGATAACGTATTTGTTTAATGTTTTAGAAGCTTTACAGTAATAGAAAACACATCCCAGAGCAGTAACACATTCCAAACCTGGAAACTAGAGACCAGGATCCAAGAGGTACTTTTAGAAGAGAATTTCTAATAAATAAAGGGATAGTCAGGAACCCATTTAGGAATAGGTTGCACTTATCTGTTCTTTGTTTATGTTTCATTAGGCACCAGTTTCTACAGAAGTCAGAAAGGGCCGCAGATTTGTGCAGCACTTCAACAGTGGAAACGCAAGAACGGTGTTGTCTCTCTTTTTTATTTTATCCACTTCCCCCCTTCCCTTGAGCTTCTGTTCTTAGTGCACTGTTTTAAAAACTAGTGTGCTGGAACAAGCAGTTTCAGGGTGGGGTCGGATTGTCTTCAACCTCCATCAAAACTGAACAAGAACTCAGGTGAGCTGGGCTTTGACACCCAGTTGCCCTGTTTCCCCGGGCCTCTGTCCCCTGGACGGTGTGCCCACTACCACTGCCCCCAGGTCCCTGTTGTTGTTGGGGTGGTGGGTCAGCCTGGGTGCCCTGTAGTGGCGGACACACCGCTGATTGACGCGTCCTGGAGACAGAGACATGGGCCCGCTGGGTGGGAGCTGTGCTGGTATTCCCAGAGGGGCGTGGGTCTGCTGTGGCCTGTGTCTGTGTGTGGGGAACCGACTGTCCAGAGGTCCCCAATGGTCCGGGCTGGTCATCAGGTTCTAGGTCGACAGAGCTGCTGTCATCACTGGGGGCCTGTTCTGGGGGCGGGATGGACAAATCTGGACCCTCCTGGCCGGTGTGTTGGCGTTCGGGCCCTGCAGGGGTAAAAGAGTATGGTTATTGCTTCTGTGTGTGCCATGGCGTGCGATTTGTGGGTTCCCTTGTCCCCCAGTGCTGGCATTCCCTTGTGGGAGGAGTTGTGAGGGTGGTTTGTGGGGGGGGATGGGTCTGTGCAGTGGTCATGCTTGGGTGATGGGTGTCCATGGTTTGTGTTGGCATTCAGAGATTGGTGTTGTGTTGGGTGGGTTGTGCTGGTGAGACATTGGCAGGGAGGATGTGTGCTGGGGGGTTGGGGGTGAGGGTGGGTGTGTGGGTTGGCATGCTGGTGGTTGGGGGGGGTGAAGTAGTTGGGATTCGACTTACCAGCGTCCATTCCTCCGCCTACTCCAGCGAGGCCCTCAGGATGCAGGATGTTCAAGACCTCTTGCTCCCATGCTGTGAATTCGGGTGACGTGGTTGGGGGTCCGCCGCCAGTCTTCTGCACAGCGATGTTGTGTCTTGACACCATCGACCGCACCTTCCCCCGTAGGTCGTTCCAGCGCTTTCGGATGTCTTCCCGGTTTCTGGGATGCTGTCCCACAGCGTTGACCCTGTCGACGATCCTTTGCCATAGCTCTGCCTTCCTGGCTATTGTGGTGTGCTGCACCTGTGTGCCGAATAGCTGGGGCTCTACCCTAATTATTTCCTCCACCATGACCCTGAGTTCTTGGTCCGAGAACCTGGGGTGTCTTTGCGGTGCCATGGGGTGGTGTGGGGTGGTGTTTGTGGTGATGAGTGTGGTGTGTGTGGTGGTGTGTGGTGTTTTGTGCGTGGATGTAGTGTGGGTGATGATGTTGTGTTCCTCTGTGTGTTGGGGTTTTTGATAGCTGTGCTCTCTCTCTCTCTCTCTCTCTCTCTCTCTCGCCTTCTCTCCGAATTTCTAGTAGTGGGGGTTTGTGGGTGATGTGGGTGTGTGTTTTATAGTTGATTGGATGTGTGGGTGTGGTGTGTGTATGTGTATCAGGTGTGTGTATTTCGAATTGTCCAATGTGGCTGTGTTTTGTAAAGGTGTGTGTATTTTGACCGCGGAAGGGTTTACCGCCAATGGAATACCGCAGTTGAAAGACCGCCGCGTGGATTCGTGGGTCGTAATGGCATGGGCGTGTTTGTGTTGGCGTGACTGTGGAGGTTTGGTCATCTCCACTTTATCGCTGTGCGCTGATGAGGCGGCCTTCCGTGGATGTCGGGTTTTTGGCGGTTTGGCAGTTGTGGGTAAGAATGACCGTGGCGGTTTACCGCGGCCGCGGCGGTAGAATGGCGGACTTCTGACCGGCGGTAAGGGCCTTTTACCGCCGAGGTCAGAATGACCCCCTAGGTTTTTGTTGAAACATCACTTGCATTTATTTTTGCGCATAGAATTTTGACTGAACGAGTGACTGCACGAGAAATTGTAAATGAGGTTGAGCCACTGCAAGGAGTGAGATTAACGCCACATTGTGCCCGACTGGTATAGGTTGGTTGGTGTAAAGCTGCGCTTGTATTGATGGACTGTGTCAAAGAGAGTGACTCTGATATTGGATGTGAACATTGAACATAGGATTATGGGTGCAGAATTACTTCCTGGTTGTAAACGAAAAGTCATTGTGAAAATTGCAATTTGATTGAAAAATGAAATTCTTTTAAGTATTGTAAAGTCTGCTGAAGGGACATGTGATTGTACTCATTAGAGTTGGAGAAGAGACACCTTCTCAGAGTAAGCCAGGTCACTATATGGTGACGAATGTAGGTCTTCACACATGTGTTTGGCTTGAACAATTGCATAATATCACCGAGAAAGAGGTTGCACTGGTATTTCCACGACCTGGAACATATAATTTGAGAATCATCGAAAATTGAATTCTGTTTGAGATGAAACTGCCTCCTAGACCCACACAATATGAAGGACATTGGTGGTCATTTTGATGTTGGTGGTAATGGCTGCGCCGTTGGCAGTAATTACCGCAGACGGCATGGCAGTGCAGACCGCCATCTAAAGATAACAGGAACTGGCTGCAAAGCAGCCAGTTTAATACTACCCACAGCCAGGCCTGAATCGACCGCTGGGGCAACAGTAGCCACTTTCATCCTGATGGTGGAGCCCAGACCGCCGGTGGATAATTAAGCCGTTTCCACCAGGGATTCCCTGGGAGGATACCCCACAAGGTAATCCCTGGCAGAAAGCATACTGGTGACAGGAAAACTCATTCCTTTCACCAGTATGTGACATGATAGCCCCCCCATTGCCACAACACCCAGATACCCCCCCAAGCCCCTGGACACTTCCCCAACCTGAACCCCAAAATCCTCCACCCTACCCCTCCTCCCAGATCATCCTGTAGGCCCTCCCCAACCTCCACTCACCATCCCCCACCCCCACCTCTGTTTAGGCCCCCCCCAACCTCCAACCCCCAAATACACATGCAAGCATACATAGACATACACACACACATTCACACACGCAGACACACGTCCCCCCTTCACAAACACACACACACACACACACATGCACACACTCACTCACTCAACACACACCCCCTTCCTCACCCTTCCCTTTTGGGCAGCACTTACCTGTTCCGTGGTGCTACTCCGGGAGGGAACGGGCTCCTAGGATGCTGCTCTGCCAGCATTGCTGCATCTCCATACACCACCAGGCCTATGGCTGCATCATTATAGGTGTGGTGGTGTCTGGTCTGACGTGGCAGTGAGGGTGAAGCAGCAGCCACCCCTGCCACCGACCGCCAGCATGACGGCCCTCACCGCCATCAATAGCGGTGAGGCTCTATCCATCATTATATGGTGGGGTGCCTGCCGCCGCCACTCGCATTCTTCCGTTGACCGTCAGCACGGTTGTCAGTGGGGCATCCTGCCATTATCATAATGACCGCCATAATACTTGGGAACACATAGCTCATCAGGAACAGAAATAGAAAAATGAGGTAAAGGTCAGGAGAGTGCTTTGTACTTGTGCAGATACTAGATGGGATAATCAACAAAAAGCTAGGAGAACAGACCTAATTGAAGGAACTATACTATATCCTGCCTTGACGAATGAAAAAGAGGGGAAAATTAGACCAAAGGATAGGAAAAAGAAAGATGAGGGGAAAAATGCTGAGAATAAGGGTGAAAACAGTGATAGTGATTCGGATGACAATTGCATACATGAACTGTTATTGAATCGTCCACCACCTTATAACATGATTCAAACAGGAGGGGGAACTAAGACAATGGGAAATTAGAATTTCAATATACTACACCAGAAGAACTAAATTCAATTCAGACAGGAGGGAATTTAGGGATGGCAGTTGCTCAAGGCCCAAATGCTTTTGCTACTCCAGATGAACTGTCCCTTCCCATTACAATTGGCCCTGGAGTTCCATAATATTGATCAGAAGCAATAGGGAATAACACACATGCACTGACAGTTCTTGTAGAAAGGGGTTTCCCAGGTAATGACAATTCAGATAATATGATAATGAGGAGACTTCCTTCAGTCCCAATGCAAACAAACACTATACGCATCACAAACACAGACCTGGCAACAAGTCAGATGGGATTTCCCCCCAGTGCAATGATTCGTCAGGGATAACCTCCATTTTTCGTACCTAGAATGATCAATATTCCAAATGCTGACTGCAGTACTCCCAGGATAGGAATAACTTTGAATATGCCAGAATTTTCAATATCCGATATAAATACACCAGGTCATGCAAATCTGAGTACCTCCTAACAAGAAATAATATCAAATACCCCAGTAGAACAACCAGGTGTTACTGCACAAGAATTAGACGACTGGCTTAAGGGTAGAAGCATTCCAAATGAGATTGAAGGATCAGGATTCAGTGGAGAACATTTCAAACAGCAGAGAGAGGGAAAGCAATAGATGTGGCTAAATTGAAATTGGAATTGAATAAATGATACTGGGGGTCTTGACATATCCCAATTAGATACTTACCAAGAAGACAATCTATTGTTCATAAGCAAAGACATTACAAGACGTGCAAAACAAGTTTATGAGAGATTAGCTGAATTAGCTCAGACATATATAAAGTAGGTCTGAATAAGTCACAAGCATTACAGAAAAGCTACCACTTAAACTTTAATAATCAAGATCGTGCTAACATGAGACTGTCAGGAATTAAGTTACAGGTCAGGGAAATAATTGGCTACATCCGAAAATGGAGTTAATTAGGTAGGTGGGAAGGAAGATGGGTAAAGAAGGATTTCAGGAAAGCAAGGTTAGATCTGTTCCTGGCTGAAGCAGAAGAGGATGGGGAAGGTATTCAAATTCTTACAATGAAAGAAGTTCTAGGTTGTAGATATGTTCATGTACCCTGGAGCAAGAGTAATATTGCGTCATTCACAAATTATTTCCCAAAGTTGAAAGAGTAGCCTGTAGAGTGGTGCAGACAGGTCCAGTGATTTGTGAAGCTTTCAAAAGTTTTATGGGAGGATTTGAACACCTTGTTGGATATTGTTGTTCCTTGTGATTTATGGGTTGACTGCAAAGCGGCTGTGGATTTGCCTGAAAAAGAACCAATGAGACATCCAGAGATGAAGGCTCCGTCTCCGATAGTGATGAAGTATCATCAGGTAATTTCATTCTTGAAATTAAAAGTGTCTCATAAAGACATTGGGTTATGGTTGACAGAACAGCCCAAGAGTCTAAAGGGTCAATACATTCTTACTATGAGAAACTGTTGCAGGCGTTCAAACAGTATAGCGCCACATAGACTATCAAGGGGAAAAACATGGACAGTTTTGTGTTCTTATTTGTGCAGGGATTGAAACCGGAAGTTAATACATGATTCAGTAGCATTTGGTTTGTTGACAGAGTAAGCCGATTGACGAGATTCTAAGATAAGTGAAATATTGCAGTGATGAATTGGAGAGGAAACAGAAGAAATTGAAGGAAAGGTCGATGGTGGCACAGAAGAACGCTGCACAATGGAGTCCTCAGTTTGAAGTGAATATTGGTGCTATGCAGGGAGTCTATCAGCATGGGGCTCTGATGATGCAAGGAGGTAATGGATTTTGCCTACAAGGTAAAGAATGAGGTGTTCCAGTAGACCTGAGTACAGAAGTGGATGTAGTGACTTTGAAAACGACTAACCTGTGTCATGTTTGAGGCAAAGTGAGCCATTGCTAGAGGCAATATTGTTTTAATCCAAATATTATGGCACAGAATGGAGGATTTGTGCAGTCTTGGGGAAACAATCTGGTTCAGTCACAGCATATATAGAGACAGCAAATGTAAAGTGTTATTGTGCCCCAAGGTCAAACGATGCAAGTTCCACAAGCCTGATGCCCCAACAAAAGACAAATGTTCCCAGGTCTAATTTGAATCAAGCCCCAATTGTGATTAGCAATCCCTTTGTGAATCAGGTAATGTCCCAACAGTACTCCATAATTTCAACAGATGAGGATTACAATTCTGATCAATCCCAATGACAGTGCCTGAGATGGGAGGAGGATTGCATACTTGGTGTATCTTTAGCGTTAGACCAGAGTGGTTCATTCGTGGATGGTGCGGTGAATGGTCACCCCCCTGTCATTTTTATTCAACACTGGTGCTATTTGTTCTACTGTGAGAACAGCAGAGGATCCTAAACTATCCCTCTCTGGAAACGAATCCAAGCTGTAGGAGTTGCAAATAAACATTTGACTAGCCTTGTCACAGAAGGTGTACCTGTAAAAATAGGGTCCTTTGAAGAGGATTGTCGTCATGACCTCTTGTGCAAATTAAATTGCTCTATCAACTCTACCCCAAGAGGCATAGAGCTGCAGATTCACAATGAGAATGTTGCATTTAAAATTGTGAATGAAGCCAGACGTCAGACTGTACCCCCTAAATCACAGTATTATCTGAAGTCTGGGACTTTTCAGGAAAGGATATAGGTATAATCATAGGCATTGAGCCTGTATGAATAACTATGAATCTAAATGCTGAGTATTTGAGAATCCCACAAGACAACATGACCCCAAAACAATTGCTGGGATTACTCTACTGATCTACTCCATAATTGAGCAAGGAATATTTAAAGAGATTACGGGAAGTCCATGTACCTCTCCCATCACGGGACCGCAGAAACCCAATGGAAAGTACTGCATAGTCCAACATTTGAGAAAGATCAATGAGTCTGTAGTTCCTTGCTGTCCTGTGGTACAAAATCCAGCTGTGACTGTGTTTCAGATTACATGTGAGGCCAAGTGGTTTACTGTGAGTGACTTTTGCCAAGCATTTGTTTCCATACCGTTGCATGAGAAAGGCCAATTCCTCTTTGCATTTCAGTTTGGAAGTTGTATTTTGGCATGGTGCTGAGTCCCACAGTGGTATAATGAGAGTCCTTAAATCTTCAATCAGATTCTGAAAAAAAATCAGGAAACCTTAGAGATGCCTTATCATTCAGTTCCGATTCAGAACATTGATGACCTACTGGTGGCATCAAACACACAAGAAGCTTGCAGATGAAACATAATTGCCCTGTTGAACCACTTAGCTGTGAATGGTCATAAAGTATCCCCAGCCAAACTGCAGTACTGTAACAAAGAAGTCCTATACCTTGGACATTACATAGAGAAAGGCGCAAGGAAGGTGTCAAAAGAGGGAATTTCAGCAGTTCTGAAAATGAATTCGCCAACCACTCAGAAAGAAGTCAGGATGTTCTAGGGAATGGTGGATTACTATCGTCAGTTGTTTCCCAACTTTTCCCTTCTGGCCAAGCCTTTACAGAGGCAGACACACAAGGATCTGTCAGATCTGGTATCATTCGTTGACATCTGCATGAGTGCCTTCTCATGGCTGAGAGAACATTTCCGTCATGTCCCTGCTCTGGGAATGTCTGATTACAACAAATCTTTTACTTTGTACTGCAGTGAGAGGTGGAGATGCACTCTCTCAGTGCTAACACAGGTACAGGGAAGCACTCATAGGCCTCTTGCCTATTTTTCAGCTACACTTGACCCAGTAGCTTCTGCGTTGCCAGGCAGTCTTAAGGCAATCGCTGCCACCAGTGTCAACAATGAACAGTGCTAGAGCATTGTCATGAGTCATCCTTTGAATGTTTTTCTTCCCCACTCTCTAGAAATGTTGTTAACCCGAACCAAGACACAGCTCCTCGCAAGCAGGAGATTGACAAGGTATGAGCCAAACATTTTGCCAGTGCTCAATGTAAAAGGTGTACAACATTGAATCCTGCAAATTTGATGCCCTTGACTGTGAATGATGAAAATGTTGTCAATGAAGGTGGCATGGTGAGCAAAGGAATTGATGGATTAATCCCAGAACTGTGACTGGGGGTGAATGTTTGATTGGTTCTGAATTCCTCCCATCATTTGTGTTTGTTTGCTTTTGTTGCCCTAAGTGCCCTGGGTATGCCCAGAAGTGGGTCCCGGGCTCACTATGCCATTGGATTAAAGCAAGCCTGGATGATGAAGGGTATTACCCTGAAACCAGGCCCAGGATGCATGTTTCTGGTCCAGGGAGGAGCTGGCCTGGCAATTCAGGGCTGGACTGTTCCCATGGGGAACAGGGCCAAGACTGATTTTCATATGACTGGGTTTTTATAACATTTTTAAGACCAAGATCATCAACATCGGGTAACTACTTTTTAAGTTATGATTTTTCAAAATTTAGAAATTGTCTGGTTTCTGTATGTAATTATGCACCACAGTCATCAATGGGAGAGAACTTTTAAAAAGCATTTAAAATCAGGCAATGTGTTTGCCAATGTCACCTTTTGCTTTTAGGTCAAGGTTGTCAGGAAGTCTTGTGGGCCAGCTGGAGGAGTTCGGGTCGTTCACGGTTTTGGCAGGAAGAGCTGTTGAAAATTCCCTGGAGCTGGTGCGGGACCACTGTGGGGGACCACTTGGTAAAGCAATGTACAAGTGACTTCAAGGTCAGTCTGTTGGGTCCCCTTGGAGTGTAGAGGTCGCAAGGGGTGGGGGACTCTTAGAGCACAGCTGGTTCTCTGGTGCAGGGCCCAGGGAAGCTGGGAGCAGAGGTGATAGGCGAGCCAAGAGCTGCGTACAAAGTCGCCCTTATAAGGAGAAGGAAAGTTACTTTGAGGGTGGATTGCAGGTTATCAGGGCCACTCTGGTGGGTGGTTCTGGTGGTTTCTGAAGCCCCTTGACTAAGGCTTCCTCTTGGTTCTTTTGGAGTCCAGAGTGGACTTTCCTTCTGGGTGTCCAATGTTGAGTGCCCAGGACCCTGGGGCTATTGCATGGTTCAACCACTGGAGGTCGCAGTCCTGCCGCACTTGGCACACTTTCACTGTTTGTCCTTTGGGTCCATTGGGTGAAATTTCGTTTTACTGCGTTGTTCGGTTCCTTGGTCAGCAGCTGGTCAGTGAACTGAACTTCACTGGTCTTTGTTGCAAATGTCCATGCAACCCCTCAACAGCGATTGCCGAGTCCTGGATGCAGCAGGCAGGGTTTGTCACCTTTTCTTTGTGCAGCAGAAATGGAGTTCTCAAGCCTTTTGTCTTCTTGGTAGCAGGCTTTCTTGTGTCCTTGGAATCTAATCTGCAGGTCTAGGGGTGCCTACAAAAGACAACACTTAGTAGGCTTTTAGGGGAGTGTTTAGTAGTGACTATTGGGTCATCTACCTTAGAGTGGCTACACCTACTACGTGACCACTTCCTATGGGCAGAGGCCAGTTCCCTATCCCTGATAGGCTATTTTCCTACCATGCAAGATGGAGGAAAATAAAATGCGAGGGTCAACTCGCATGCACAACCGTAGGTGTTGTGCACACTGGGGGTTGCCACTGCTCCTGTCCTTTGTGCATTGTGCTACCAATGTTCCCACCAAAAGTGGCAATGGTGGCAGCCATCGGCTGCTAGCAGCAGGGCCAGGGTGTTGAGTTTCCAGGGTGGTAAACCCTATGAAGCTATTAGGCAGGGCTGTGCACATTCCTGGGGGAGGAGGTATAACATCTCTTCCCAGGAAAGGCTTTGTTCTCTGGACCCAGAGAGTACAGGCTCTCACCCTAGGGTTCCATAATCTTGTCTGGTGGTGGCAGGCTGGTTGTGACTTTCCAGGAACCATGCCAGGGTAGTTAGCTATTGCAAGAGGCACTTCTAAGTGGCCCCTGGGTATATTTTGCAATAAATATAACACTGGTACCAGTTTGGATTTGTCATTCCGAGTTGTTTGAGATCAAACAAACCAGGTTGCAGAGTGGTCATCATGTAACTTTGAAACTCGCACTGACCAGTGTCCAGCACTCGCATTTAAAGTGGCTGGTCTGTTCACTTACTATGTCCCAAGTGTGGTAGGGACACAGTATGGGTATAGTGCCCATGCATCTTTTCCCACACATGCGGTATAGGGTACCCTGCCCTAGGGTGGAAGGCCTGCCAGAGGGGCAACTTACCTATATTGCATGCAGTATGTAGTAGACAGGGCACATAGGTTGTGTGCCATGTCAGTTTTGCAATTCAGTGTTGCACCAGGACACATAGCCTGCAATAGCAGTGCAGGGTGTACTTGTATGCATAGTCCCTGAGGGTGGCACAATCTGTGCTGCTGCCCTCAGGAGCCTACCCTTAGTACCTCATGCCTTAGGTACATTAGAACCATTTTCTAGGGACTTATAGTGGCACCTAAAGGGTGTTTCCAACTGTGCCAATGCATCACAACAGTTTCAGGAAAGAGATCTGTCCCAGGGAACCTGATTAGCAGGGGCTCAGGGCACTAACAAGTTTGAAACCGCGTCAAATACCAGGCAAAACGTGAGGGCTAACCATATTTAAAAGAGACCCTTTCTCACACTTCCTCTTCCTTGAAATTGCGTTGCTGAATATTTGCAGTACTCCAAATAGGAGGAGAGGGCTGCCACCCCATGAAATGTTCATGGGAAGAGCAATGCCATTACCAGCTGTGCCTGAAAATGCACTTGTGATCATTACCGATGACTTAGGGGGTCATTCTAACGCTGGCGGTCGGTGATAATGCGGCGGCCAACCCGCCAACAGGCAGGCGGTCCAAAAAATGGAATTCTGACCCTGGCGGGAACCGCCAACACAGCCCGCCACATTAACACTCCGACCGCCACGGCGGGACCGACAAACAGCGCGGCGGTCACCGCCAACAGGCAGGCGGCAGACAATGTACCGCCCACCCTATCACAACTCACCAATTCGCCACCTTTTCCGGGGCGGGAGCCCCGCCGATAAAAACACGGCGGAAACAGACTACGAACGGGAAAACGCTCACCTATACACAGTCC
This sequence comes from Pleurodeles waltl, assembly GCF_031143425.1. NCBI lineage: Eukaryota > Metazoa > Chordata > Amphibia > Caudata > Salamandridae > Pleurodeles > Pleurodeles waltl. The sequence goes on along the minus strand of NC_090437.1, from coordinate 350,343,056 downwards.
ACGAGGAAGGAGGACAGCATGGAGCCCGAATTACACATCCTACCGGCTATTGTCTACCTGCTCATCTACCAGGAGTATGAACGCCGGCGCAGACGACAACGGTGAGTACTGCACCTACGACACAGGGGAGGGGGGAGGAGGAAAGGTTACGGGCACACACATACGCGATGCAACCAACCCCCTTAACCCACCCCCCAATACCTACACACCAATGCAGAGCAACAAGTCAGAGTGACACCCCCAAACCCCCCGGAAGAATGCAAAGACATAATTAAAATGAAGTTTAAAATTTATGTATAAAATAGGTTCATTGAAGTCATGGTAAATATGCCAATTGAAATATACAAAAGAAATAATGAACATAGTGCAAAGTATAAACATAGTCAATAAGTCCTGCACAGTCCGTTAAATATCCATAGTCCGTGGGCCAATGTGTACAAACACATGGGCAAAGCCCACACATGAGACCGGATACCATTGGAGAGAACACTGCAGGGGCATCAGATGATAAAACAACAGGCACCTCAGGGGGAAGGGAAAGGGGGGCACCTCAGCCACATGAGTCCATGACGCCAGATCCACGAGGGGCCTCCATGCCCACTGTACCATCCTGGGGAGTGCAAAGCCACAGTCCATCAGATGGATAACCGACTCCACTGGTATTGGAGGAGGCATGGTGCCCAGAGTGCTTCGTGAACACCTGCTCGACACAGAACCGGCACTGTCAATGGACCAGCGGTGCTTGAGACGGCGGTGCCCAGCGGAGCGGTGCTTGAGACGGCAGTGCCCAGCGGAGCGGTGCTTGAGAGGAAGGCCCCAGCGGAGCGGTGCTTGAGAGGAAGGCCCCAGCGGAGCGGTGCCTGAGATGAAGGGCCCAGCGGAGCGGTGCTTGAGAGGAAGTGCCCAGCGGAGCGGTGCTTGAGAGGAAGGGCCCAGCGGAGCGGTGCTTGAGAGGAAGGGCCCAGCGGAGCGGTGCTTGAGAGGAAGGGCCCAGCGGAGCGGTGCTTGAGAGGTAGGCCCCAGCGGAGCGGTGCTTGAGAGGAAGGGCCCAGCGGAGCGGTGCCTGAGATGAAGGGCCCAGCGGAGCGGTGCCTGAGATGAAGGGCCCAGCGGAGCGGTGCTTGAGATGAAGGGCCCAGCGGAGTGGTGCTTGAGAGGAAGGCCCCAGCGGAGCGGAGCTTGAGACGGCGGTGCCCAGCGGAGCGGTGCTTGAGAGGAAGGCCCCAGCGGAGCGGTGCTTCAGACGGCGGTGCCCAGCGGAACAGTGCTTGAGATGAAGGGCCCAGCGGAAGCGGTGCTTGAGACGGCGGTGCCCAGCGGAGCGGTGCTTGAGATGAAGGGCCCAGCGGAGCGGTGCTTGACAGGAAGGGCCCAGCGGAGTGGTGCTCTTCACGGCGGGGCCCTGTTCAGCGGTGCTCTTCACGGCGTGGCCCTGTTCAGCGGTGCCTGTCTTGGCGGGGCCCTGTTCAGCGGTGCCTGTCTTGGCGGGGCCCTCTTCAGCGGTGCTCTGCACGGCGGGCCCTGTTCAGCGGTGCCGGTCTTGGCGGGGCCCTCTTCAGCGGTGCTCTTCACGGCGGGGCCCTGTTCAGCGGTGCCTGTCTTGGCGGGGCCCTGTTCAGCGGTGCCTGCCTTGGCGGGGCCCTCTTCAGCGGTGCTCTGCACGGCGGGGCCCTCTTCAGCGGTGCTCTGCACGGCGGGGCCCTCTTCAGCGGTGCTCTTCACGGCGGGGCCCTCTTCAGCGGTGCTCTTCACGGCGGGGCCCTCTTCAGCGGTGCTCTTCACGGCGGGGCCCTGTTCAGCGGTGCCTGTCTTGGCGGGGCCCTCTTCAGCGGTGCCTGTCTTGGCGGGGCCCTGTTCAGCGGTGCTTGTCCTGTCTTTCAAGGGAGCCAGACCTGGCCAAGACTCCCCGCTTAGTCGCCCTCCGACCTTGCGGTAGCGGGGCCCTCCTGTGATGGAGTCTTGGGCCCGTGGGTGTCGTCCGTCACACCTGGTATGGGGCTGGTGGGGCCCTCCTGGTGTGCTCGGCTGCTGCATGTCTTCTCCGCCCTGCTGCCCTTGCCCTCCTTCGCTGCAGCTCTCTGGCCCTTGCCTCCCTTAGATGATGTGGCAGGTGACGTGGCAAGGCCACTCTCCTTGGTGGCAGCCGTCTCAGGCTTTTCACGCCGGCCCTTAATTTTTCTTGTCCTCTTCCCAGGGGGTGGGCAGGCTGTCCCCTTGCTGCTGGCCAATGTTCCTTCCCTAGGAGCTGGTGGACTCCAATAGCCCTGCACTATGGTGATACTAGATGCAGGGCTGGTGGTGGATGAGGTGCTCTTCGGACTCTTACCAGATGGAGGGGGTGGGTCAGGTGATGCAAAGAGGTTAATTTTGGAGAGGAAAAGTTTTTTAGGAGCAACGGGAAGGGTAGGTGCAGTGGGTATGGGAGTGGAGGAAGAGGATGTGGTTGTAGGAGAGTCAAGTGTGCTGTCTTTGGGTGCAGGTGCTTGGGCTGGAGGCTGTCGTGAGGTGGATGGCTATTGGGTGGGTGGCTGCCTGCGTTTGTGTAGTTTGGAAGAGGGGGTGACAGACACAGTGGGAGAGGACACAGGGGACGTGTAAATGGCAGTGGGGGTGGTGACTGCACGTGTGCTGACTGTAATGGAGGGTGTGCTGGTGATGGAAGTACTGGCTGATAGTGGTGTGCATGCAGGTGTGAGTGGAGACGTCACAGGGAGGGAGGAGGGAGACGAGGAGGAGGGGGACACAGAGGTGGTAGTGACTGTTGGCATGTCTGCATCTGGATGTTGTTTGTGTGAATGCTTGTGGGATCTGTGGTGCTTATGTCTGGATGAGCTGCCCTTGGGTGTTGAGGTGTGTGCAGGCTGGTCTGATGGTGTGGATGGGATAGGCTGAGGAACAGGAGACTGGGACTGGGTGGAGGGAGTCAGAAGAGGGAGGCTGGAGACAGGGACAATGGCTGCCGTCAGTGCTGAGGCCAGAGCGTTGAACGATCGCTGATGGGCAGCCTGACCCGAATGAATGCCCTCCAGGTATGCATTGCTCCGATGCACCTCCCTTTCTACACCCTGGATGGCATTCAAAAGGGTAGACTGCCCAACAATGATGGTCTGGAGGAGGTCAATGACCTCCTCACTGAGGGCAGCAGGGGTAACTGGGGCAGGGCCTAAGGTGCCTGGGGCAAAGGAGATGCCCACCTTCCTGGGTGAGCGGGCACGGAGCGAAGGCTGAGGGGCTGCTGGGAGGGCGGGGCTGGTGCGCTGGGTGGCGGCTGTACCTGTTGTGGCGGTGGGCACGGATGTTGCCGCCACCGCAAGGGAGCTCCCTTCCGAGGACGTGTCGGTATCGCTGACGTCTCCACGGGTCCCCGTTGTGGAGCTCCCCTCGCCCTCCGTCCCACTGGTGAACTCGGAGTCGGTTGCATGGCCCTCCGGGGCCATGTGAGATGCAGCTCCCTCGTGCGCCGATGCCACTTCTCCTCCGCCTGATGATGCTAGTGCACACATGCACAGGAAGATAAAGAAAATGGGTGGGGGGAGAAATGAAGACAGGTTGAGTGCATGCATTGGCAACACCGTTGGCGGAGAGGACAGACACAGAAGCCCCCTGCACTACGCTGCGCAATCGGGGTACACTACTCAGTTCTTGTGACTAGGCCTACAGGTCTATGGACGAAAAATGCACACATGGGTGATGCAGGACCATGGATAGCTGTACTTGGCACCCTACAGAGGTGGGGTGCGGGGGCACAGGGCCATGCCTAACGGAGGGGACTAGCCTACAGAATGCGCCCTGGCCTTGAGTCACCCACAGCCCTCCTCCCCAACCCAGACACCTCCACTGCGCGCAAAGATAGCAGAATGTGCTGATACTCACCCCCTTGTGTCTGCTGTGATGTCCTCACGCGCCCATCCAAATCGGGGTAGGCCACCGCCAGGATCCGGGACATCAGGGGGGTCAATTGGCGGCTGGCACCCCTCCTACGTTGGGAGGCCATCCCCAGCAGAGACTTGGCGGTCTTTCTGGTCCCGCGGCGGATGTCCTCCCACCTCTTTTGGCAGTGGGTGCCCTGTCTGTTGTGGACCCCCAGGGCCCGGACGTCCTTGGCGATGGCACGCCAAATGTCGATCTTCTGATGGGCGCTGACCTATTTGACATGTACACGGTGGGAAAGGAAATATCATCACTTTTCTGCATGGTAGATGTGAGTGGCCCCCCCTCCCCAACCTTGCCATGTGGCACATGTTCCCATCTGTCGTGCTTTGCAGTCCTCATTCGCTCCCCTCCCCACCATCTTCCATACACCCCACTCAACACAGGCATAGCCCATTCAGCGTGCACCCTGTGTACTAACCTGTTGGTCTGGAGGACCGTAGAGTAGCGCATACTGGGGGAGGACCCCATCAACAAGTTTCTCCAATTCTTCGGAAGTGAAGGCAGGGGCCCTTTCCCCAGTCGCAGCAGCCATTGTATCTCCCAGACCGAGGTCACAGAAGCACTTGCAGTATAGGTCCTCTCCTGTGGATGATCAGGTCTCGAGTGATTAATCAGATAGAAAATGGCGGTCACGCCCGCGGCGGTGCGTACCGTGACCGACGGCGCACATCGTCATTAGCTCCAGAGACCCATAAGGTTCAATGTTAACCAATGCTGCTTTGCGCCGCGGTCTTCGACCGCCTACCGCCACGGTGTGCCACGCCAGCGCAGTGACCTCACATCCCACTGTCACACTTCACAGGTCAGGCAGCCGCCATTTCAAGGGCCCACATGGCATGATTTCTACTGCGTCACACAGGCCTAGGCCTTGCATTGCCACTCATACAAGCCGTTCCATGCATAGCGATTCGTGTACTGTGCAAGCTGTGTGAACGAACCTGTGGGTTGCTTGACTCTGTGCTCCATGTTGTCCTTCCTAGGCACCGTCCGCTGGGACTTGCGAGGAGAAGGATGAATCCTCCCGTGTACCGACCGCTGGTGGACCTGTCGACAATGGAAGAACGACATATCATACATTTATACCGGCTTGACAGAGCAACTATACATGAACTATGTGCCCAGCTGGAGCCAGACCTGATGTCCCCCATCCGCCAACCCACAGGGATTCCCCCTCTGGTGCAGGTTCTGTCAGTACTCCATTTTTTGGCAAGTGGGTCGTTTCAGACAACAGTGGCCATATCATCTGGGATGTCTCAGCCTATGTTTTCTAAGGTTTTATCCAGAGTGTTGTCTGCCCTGATGAAATACATGCGAAGCTACATTATTTTCCCTGAGGTAGGCGAATTGGCTACAGTGAAGGGTGATTTCTATGCCCTTGGACATATCCCCAACATCATTGGGCCATTGATGGGACCCATGTGGCTTTGGTTCCCCCCAAAGACAGTGAGCAGGTGTACCGAAACAGAAAAAGTTATCATTCGATGAATGTCCAGGTGGTCTGTTTGGCTGACCAATACATCTCCCATGTAAATGCCACGTTTCCTGGGTCAGTGCATGACGCGTATGTCATGCCAAATAGCAGCATCCCTTATGTGATGGAACAGCTACAGAGACACCGTGTGTGGCTAATTGGTGACTCTGGTTACCCCAACCTGTCGTGGCTACTGACCCCAGTGAGGAATCCCCGGACCAGGGCAGAGGAACGGTACAATGAGGCCCTTGGGCGATCTAGGAGGATCATAGAAAGGACCTTCGGGGTCCTGAAGGCCAGGTTTAGGTGCCTGCATATGACAGGGGGATCCCTCATGTACTCACCAAAGAAGGTGTGCCAGATCATCGTGGCCTGCTGTATGCTTCACAATCTTGCATTGCGACGCCAGGTGCCTTTTCTGCAGGAGGATGGTCCAGATGGTGGTGTTGTTGCAGCTGTGGAGCCTGTGGAGAGTGAAGAGGAGGAAGACGACGGGGACGACACGGACAACAGGGATACAGTCATACAACAATACTTTCAGTAGCACACAGGTAAGAAACAGCCACCCCAATTTACATTTACTTGAGGCCTCATGCGTCTCCACTGTCTGTGTTTCCCCCCAGTTCCTGTTAACTGATTTGTGACTTTCCCTTCCCTTTTCAGAGCTGTATGACCCACTGCCTGACTTCAGCTTTGTTTGCCCATGGACTAAAGCTTATTGTAAATGGTATGTTGTCATCACAAAGTAACTGGACATTATTGAACCGTTATGTGTAATGCATTTGTTAAGAATACAAGCAGACTCCTGTTTATTTAAGTTGATCAAGTGATTTATTTTAAGTGCTAGATATAGGTAAATGATTGGGAAGCGGGGATGGGTGGGGGTGGAGTAATGTCCATGGCAGAGTCCAGTTCTCAGTCGCACAGGTGCATTGTCCATATGCCCGTGGAAGGATGGAGCAGGGGCAGTTCAAGGTTGGACAGGGTGACAATGTGGGACAGTGGGATGACATCAGGGGGTATCTTAGGCTGGCGGGGGTCTTGCAATCCTACTCTGCCTTCTTGTGAGATCTCAGGTTCCGCTTGCGGGGTGGTTCTTCTTCTGCAGGAGGTGGGGTTCTGGGGGCCTGTCGTTGTGTGGGGGCCTCCTGTCCACTGGCGCCGGCGGAGGTGGTAGGCTGTTCCTGGCCTGGGATAGTGACAGGGGCCCTTTGGGGTGCCACATGGTCCCGCAATGTGGTGACGATCTGGGTAAGGGCCAGGACGATGGTCCCCATTGCGGAACCGATGTTCCTCAGTTCCTCCCTGAACCCCATGTACCGTTCCTCCTGCAGTTCCTGGATCTCCTGGAACCGGGCCAGTACCGTCGCCATCGTCTCCTGGGAGCGGTGGTATGCTCCCATGATGGAGGAGAGGGCCTCTTGGAGAGTCGGTTCCCCGGGCCTGTCCCCCCCTGTCGCACAGCAGCCCTCCAAATTCCTCTGTGTTCCTGGGCCTCTGTCCCCTGGCCGGTGTGCCCACTACCACTGCCCCCAGGTCCCTGTTGTTGTTGGGGTGGTGGGTCAACCTGGGTGCCCTGTAGTGGTGGACACACCGCTGATTTACGTGCCCTGGAGACAGAGGCATGGGCCCGCTGGGTGGGAGCTGTGCTGGTGTTCCCAGAGGGGTTTGGGTCTGGTGTAGCCTGTGGCTGTCTGTGGGGAACCGACTGTCCAGAGGTCCCCGATGGGCCGGGCTGGTCGTCTGGCTCCAGGGAGACAGAGCTGCTGTCATCGCTGGGGGCCTCTTCTGGGGGTGGGATGGACATCTCTGGACCCTCCGTGGCGGTGTGGTGGCGTTCGGGTCCTGCAGGGGTATAAAGGTATGGTTATAGCTTCTGTGTGTGGGATTTCGTGTGATAGGTGGGTGTCCGTGTACCCATGTGCAGGCATTTCCTTGTGGGGGCTTTTGTGAGGGTGGTTTGTGGGGGTGATGTGTGTGTGCAGTGGTCATGCTTTGGTGATGGTCACAAACAGTTAGGAGCACACCTGCCTAACATCCCAGCAAATAATCTGCCCCATTGCATCATGATAAATGTAGTTTCCTCAAAAAACGAACTCAGTTACTTTTAAATATTTCACCTCTAAATAGGTGCAGCCTTTGCTGTACATCTCTGGACACATGTGTTTCTGGGTGTAACCGGGCGCCTCCAGACGCCGGTTCCGGGTCGGAGCAAACGGCCGCCGGAGGATACCCCGGGGGCACCCGAGGGATTCCTGACGTGATGACGTCCCACGTCATCCGTCAGATAGAAGGAGGAGGGACGACCGACGGAGGAAGAGAGTCGCGCAACCCAGAGAGAGACGCCGACGTCAGGGAGAGCCGGAGAGACGAACGCCGTGGACCACCAAAAGAGAAGGAAAACCCCGCCGTAGAGAAGGAACAGCGGACAGAGAGCGGAAACCCTTGGGCGCCTCCCGCCCCTGTTGAGACGAAGTCGGGAGATCGCCTACAAGCCGGCCACGTCCCTGGAGGGGCGTGGCCAAGTCAGGTACGAGCGTACCGGGACTGGGACTGGGGTTCTGGGTGGTTGGCTGGGTTTAAAGGGGCTAAGTGGAGAGGGCTGAGGTCATGTAGGGAAGGGGATCCCATTTAAGTAGCACCACAGTTAACTGAAGGGTAACCCCACAAGGACCGTACCCAGACCAGTGGATAGAACTGTAAGGGGGTCACAAACAGGGCACAACAAAAGGAAGACACAAGAGAAACGTACCCCCCCCACATTCCTTCACCTCCACACAAACCCCCCCCCCTCTCACTCCTTACTAACCCCAATTAACCCTATATAGATAAATTTCCCCACTTACCTGTTCCTTTCTCCTTCTTTGTTTTGGGAAATCCTGGGGCCATGAGAGCCGGGTGAACAAGACCACTCCCTCCGGACCGGACCAGGCTGTCCCGGGAACATCAAGGAACCCTGAAAAGAAAAGGGATTTATATATTAGTTTGGACTTGGAATATAACACTTTGGCGGAAAAGCCAGTACTACAATCTCAACGAAGAAATAAATAAACGTACTACACCCTTAAGTGCCGCGTCTGTCCCCTTCTTCCAATATCCCCTCGACTCGGGATAAAGGACCCCGTCACAGTGGTGTCAGAAGTGGGATATTGGAATAGGTGACAGAGACTTCCCAACCATGGAGGAGAAGTGTACCATATCCGATATGATGCAACAGTTGGCCTCCGGACAAAGACACCTACAATTAGTGTGGGAAGAACAACAAAAAGAGGCCAAATTGGAAAGAGAGGCACTACAAAATGCCCTTAAGAGTCAGGCCACCATAATGGCCAACAACCAGTTGGTTCATGAAACCGCCATTAAGAATCTCACAGATACCATCGCTGCTACTCGCGTACACCCGAATGTGCCCAGTTCGGTCTTACAACGATATCAAGAAGGTGAAGACCCCGATGCCTTTTTCACCAATTTTGAACGAGTTGCTACTTCCGCTACTTGGCCTCAGGAGCGATGGGGCCAATATATCGCCCCCTTATTGACGGGGACTCTTCAAGCCGCCTATCAAGCGGTAAACCCCGGTGGAATAACCCCCTATAAGGATATTAAAAAGAGCATCTTAGAACGGGTGGGTTTTGATTCTGAACATTATCGCATCCGGTTTAGAAAAGCGAAGTGGGGAAACAATGAAAATCCCCGGGCCCTATATTTTAGGATCAAAGATCTGGGTCTCAAATGGTTGGGTCCCATAGGGACAAATCGGGAAGACATTATTGAGATCGTGCTCTTAGAGCAATACTTGGATGCTCTGCCTCCGTCTACCCGCAATTGGATCAAACAACATCCAAACCCGGATACCAATACTACCATCGAGTTGGCCTGTGCCTTTCATCGCTCCCTTGAATTCAAAGTAACCCCCCCCCGATCAACACCTAGTCCCCTGCGTCTGGGTTCGGGAACATCCGCGACAGCGGGACGAAGAATCAATGAGGACATAGCGAAATCCCGGGGACTAGATAGGCTCTATATACAACAACCTCAGTGTTTTAGTTGCCGGGAATGGGGCCACATAGCTCGAGGTTGCCCCCTGAAGACAGAAAAACCAGAACCCATGGAAATAGGGGTCACAAGGGGAAGAGTCTTTTATACAGGGAGAAGAGACAACCCTTATAAAAAGAGACTGAGTATCAATGGGAAAAGCACAGTGGCCCTCATCGATTCAGGGTGCAGCCAATCTGTGGTCAGGGCCGGGTTGTTCAACGCACATTACTATTCGGAATTCACGGTATCAATCTGTTGCATCCATGGGGAAACCAGAGAATATCCCCTAATCTGGACAACCCTCACCTGGGGAGGAAAAGAAATACCCATAAGAGTGGGTTTAGTAGAGCAACTGGTTGAAGAAGCAATTATAGGAACTGACTTTTCGGAGTTCCCGCAACTCCTAGACAGCCTTAGACAGCTCGAAGAAACCAACAACTGGTGGAAGGACGCTCCTTTCTCCAATATGCCTCTATCACCTCCGAGGGTACGACCTAAACTCACCCGGAAGGAGAAAAGAATAATTAAGAAAACCTATAACCAAGACCCCTCCAGCAGGACCAGGGTAATTACAAAGGTCCTCGCCCTCACTGCTCTTCCCAGCTTCCGGACTTCGCAAAGAGAAGACCCCAGTTTAATTCATGCATGGAAAAGTGCACGCCCACGGAACCCCCAGGATAAGGGTCCCTCGTTCACCATAGTTAAGGACCTATTATACCGAGTCACTTACAAAGACCAAGACGAAAAGAAACAGTTGATAGTTCCAGAACCTTATAGACAACAAGTTCTACACTTAGCACACAGCCAGCCCGGGGGTGGACACTATGGGAGGGAGAAAACAGAGGAGTATTTGTTGAGGAAGTTTTACTGGCCGGGGGTATTTTCCCAGATTAGGAAATTCTGTCAACAATGTCCAAAATGCCAATTGATTGACCCCGGCTCACGGAGAAAGGCCCCTTTACAACCCCTCCCCATCATTGATGTCCCCTTCTCCAGAATAGGGATGGACCTCGTTGGCCCTCTTCTGCCCTCGTCGAGAGGCTATCGTTATATATTGGTATTAGTAGATTACGCCACGAGATACCCTGAGGCTATTCCCCTCTCTAGTATTAACACCAAAAGTGTTGCTCACGCCATGATAGGGTTCTTTTCCCGAATTGGGTTTCCTCGAGAAATCCTAACGGACCAAGGTACCCAATTTATGTCCAACCTGATGACACAAATATGTCAACTATTGGGGATTAAACAGTTACGGACGTCGGTTTATCATCCACAAACCGATGGTTTGGTGGAGAGATATAACCGTACCCTCAAAACACTACTAAAGAAAACTATCTCGGAGACTGGTAAGGACTGGGATAGGAAACTCCCTTTAGTATTATACGCAATCAGGACACACGAACAAGCCTCTACGGGCCATAGCCCGTTTGAGCTGTTGTTTGGGCGACAACCACGGACCCTACTAGATATGGCCGCTGAGATGTGGGAAGAAGAAGACGGGGAAAAAAACATTCTAAAGTACGCCCGTGAGTTAAAAACCCACCTACATACAGTATGGGAAAGCGTAAGGGAACACATGGAGAGGGCCCAAGACAAACAGAAAAGGTATTATGATCGAAATACCCAATTAAGGTCCTTTTCCCTAGGAGATAAAGTGCTAGTTCTTCTCCCCAGTTCAGACAACAAATTGTTGGCCAAGTGGCAAGGACCCTACACCGTAACAGGACTAGTAACCCCCGTAACTTATAAAATTCAGCTTAACGACACTCCCCCTAGGTCACAGATCTTCCATGTTAACTTATTAAAAAGATGGGAAGAACCTCCGAACGACCCAAGGCACGGCTGCCTAGTTAATACCGTTAAGGAATTAGAGATAGGGTGGTGCCCCACTGATCCCCCTGGCGAGAGAGAGGTTCCTATCATTAATACAGAGATCTCGATTCAACAAAATAGACAATTGAAGAATCTCTTTGATAAACACGGTCGGGTGTTCTCCTCGATACCCGGTAGAACACGATTGGTACATCATCAAATCCTCACACCACCTGGGAAGACCGTACGACTAAAACCTTATCGTATCCCTGAAGCTAGGAAAACCCTCGTAGAAAACGAAATCGAGAAGATGTTAGATCTAGACATCATAGAACCTTCCCAAAGCCCCTGGTGTTCGCCCGTGGTCTTGGTACCCAAACCTGATGGCTCTATACGTTTCTGTATTGACTTTAGACGGGTCAATTCCATATCACAATTTGACACCTATCCTCTTCCTAGGATAGACGAGCTCTTAGAAAGGTTGGGGAAAGCGAAATACATGTCTACCCTTGACTTGACCAAGGGATATTGGCAGATCCCGTTGGGTCCCGAAGACAAGGAAAAGACGGCTTTCGCTACCCCCTCAGGATTGTATCACTTTAAGGTTCTCCCTTTTGGGTTACATGGCGCCCCCGCCACCTTCCAACGTCTCATTGACACCATATTACGACCTCATACCCGATACGCGGCGGCCTATCTGGATGACATCGTTATTTTCAGTGAGACCTGGGAAGACCATCTGGTCCACATAGACCACATCTTCTCGGCTTTAAGGAAGGCTGGACTGACAGCCAACCCCGCCAAGAGCCGACTGGCTTTTAATGAGATCTCCTACCTGGGTTATCACATTGGCAACGGTATACTTCGACCACAAAAGAATAAAATCGAAGCCATCCTACACACCAATGCTCCCACCACGAAGAAGGGAGTTCGTTCCTTTTTAGGTCTAGTGGGGTACTATCGAAGGTTCATTCCCCACTATTCCAGTTTGGCTGCCCCCCTAACCAATCTCTTAAGAAAAGGACAACCCAACAACATCACACGACTAGACCCGACTCAACTTCATAGTTATCATACCTTGCAAAGGTGTCTCACCACCCAACCGATATTGAAATGTCCTGAGTTTGACAAACCCTTTCATCTCCAAACGGATGCCTCCGACGTGGGGGTAGGGGCCGTTCTTTTTCAAAAGGATGAAGACGGAGTGAGCCATCCCGTCGTCTTTATTAGCCGTAAGCTGTTTCCCAGGGAGCAAAGATACCCCATTATAGAGCGGGAATGTCTTGCCATTAAGTGGGCTATCGAAAGTCTCCAATACTATCTTTTGGGCAGACCTTTCCTACTGTATACGGACCATGCACCCCTTACGTGGCTCTCAAGATATAAGAATACCAACAATCGTATATTGAGATGGTTCATGGAACTCCAACCCTTCTCCTTCCAGGTTTGCCACCTCCCTGGTGACCTTATGGGTCAGGCTGACTATTTGTCCCGGTTTCCGGATCTGGTGGGGCTCGATCAGCCCCATTCATGTGAGGGGATGTGTAACCGGGCGCCTCCAGACGCCGGTTCCGGGTCGGAGCAAACGGCCGCCGGAGGATACCCCGGGGGCACCCGAGGGATTCCTGACGTGATGACGTCCCACGTCATCCGTCAGATAGAAGGAGGAGGGACGACCGACGGAGGAAGAGAGTCGCGCAACCCAGAGAGAGACGCCGACGTCAGGGAGAGCCGGAGAGACGAACGCCGTGGACCACCAAAAGAGAAGGAAAACCCCGCCGTAGAGAAGGAACAGCGGACAGAGAGCGGAAACCCTTGGGCGCCTCCCGCCCCTGTTGAGACGAAGTCGGGAGATCGCCTACAAGCCGGCCACGTCCCTGGAGGGGCGTGGCCAAGTCAGGTACGAGCGTACCGGGACTGGGACTGGGGTTCTGGGTGGTTGGCTGGGTTTAAAGGGGCTAAGTGGAGAGGCCTGAGGTCATGTAGGGAAGGGGATCCCATTTAAGTAGCACCACAGTTAACTGAAGGGTAACCCCACAAGGACCGTACCCAGACCAGTGGATAGAACTGTAAGGGGGTCACAAACAGGGCACAACAAAAGGAAGACACAAGAGAAACGTACCCCCCCCACATTCCTTCACCTCCACACAAACCCCCCCCCCCTCTCACTCCTTACTAACCCCAATTAACCCTATATAGATAAATTTCCCCACTTACCTGTTCCTTTCTCCTTCTTTGTTTTGGGAAATCCTGGGGCCATGAGAGCCGGGTGAACAAGACCACTCCCTCCGGACCGGACCAGGCTGTCCCGGGAACATCAAGGAACCCTGAAAAGAAAAGGGATTTATATATTAGTTTGGACTTGGAATATAACACTTTGGCGGAAAAGCCAGTACTACAATCTCAACGAATAAATAAATAAACGTACTACACCCTTAAGTGCCGCGTCTGTCCCCTTCTTCCAATATCCCCTCGACTCGGGATAAAGGACCCCGTCACACTGGGTTAATCCCTTCTTCAGCAGAGAACAAGTTTGCGGGGTGCTGGAAATGCTGCCATCAATCATCCGGTTTCAATACCTCTTCACTGGCATGCTCCAGAGCTCGTCAGCCCAGTGGCTCAAGGGAGCCTTTTTAAAGTCACAAACAGTTAGGAGCACACCTGCCTAACATCCCAGCAAATAATCTGCCCCATTGCATCATGATAAATGTAGTTTCTTCAAAAAACGAACTCAGTTACTTTTAAATATTTCACCTCTAAATAGGTGCAGCCTTTGCTGTACATCTCTGGACACATGTGTTTCTGGGTTAATCCCTTCTTCAGCAGAGAACAAGTTTGCGGGGTGCTGGAAATGCTGCCATCAATCATCCGGTTTCAATACCTCTTCACTGGCATGCTCCAGAGCTCGTCAGCCCAGTGGCTCAAGGGAGCCTTTTTAAAGTCACAAACAGTTAGGAGCACACCTGCCTAACATCCCAGCAAATAATCTGCCCCATTGCATCATGATAAATGTAGTTTCCTCAAAAAACGAACTCAGTTACTTTTAAATATTTCACCTCTAAATAGGTGCAGCCTTTGCTGTACATCTCTGGACACATGTGTTTCTGGGTTAATCCCTTCTTCAGCAGAGAACAAGTTTGCGGGGTGCTGGAAATGCTGCCATCAATCATCCGGTTTCAATACCTCTTCACTGGCATGCTCCAAAGCTCGTCAGCCCAGTGGCTCAAGTGAGCCTTTTTAAAGTCACAAACAGTTAGGAGCACACCTGCCTAACATCCCAGCAAATAATCTGCCCCATTGCATCATGATAAATGTAGTTTCCTCAAAAAACGAACTCAGTTACTTTTAAATATTTCACCTCTAAATAGGTGCAGCCTTTGCTGTACATCTCTGGACACATGTGTTTCTGGGTTAATCCCTTCTTCAGCAGAGAACAAGTTTGCGGGGTGCTGGAAATGCTGCCATCAATCATCCGGTTTCAATACCTCTTCACTGGCATGCTCCAGAGCTCGTCAGCCCAGTGGCTCAAGGGAGCCTTTTTAAAGTTACAAACAGTTAGGAGCACACCTGCCTAACATCCCAGCAAATAATCTGCCCCATTGCATCATGATAAATGTAGTTTCCTCAAAAAACGAACTCAGTTACTTTTAAATATTTCACCTCTAAATAGGTGCAGCCTTTGCTGTACATCTCTGGACACATGTGTTTCTGGGTTAATCCCTTCTTCAGCAGAGAACAAGTTTGCGGGGTGCTGGAAATGCTGCCATCAATCATCCGGTTTCAATACCTCTTCACTGGCATGCTCCAGAGCTCGTCAGCCCAGTGGCTCAAGGGAGCCTTTTTAAAGTCACAAACAGTTAGGAGCACACCTGCCTAACATCCCAGCAAATAATCTGCCCCATTGCATCATGATAAATGTAGTTTCCTCAAAAAACGAACTCAGTTACTTTTAAATATTTCACCTCTAAATAGGTGCAGCCTTTGCTGTACATCTCTGGACACGTGTTTCTGGGTGAATCCCTTCTTCAGCAGAGAACAAGTTTGCGGGGTGCTGGAAATGCTGCCATCAATCATCCGGTTTCAATACCTCTTCACTGGCATGCTCCAGAGCTCGTCAGCCCAGTGGCTCAAGGCAGCCTTTTTAAAGTCACAAACAGTTAGGAGCACACCTGCCTAACATCCCAGCAAATAATCTGCCCCATTGCATCATGATAAATGTAGTTTCCTCAAAAAACGAACTCAGTTACTTTTAAATATTTCACCTCTAAATAGGTGCAGCCTTTGCTGTACATCTCTGGACACATGTGTTTCTGGGTTAATCCCTTCTTCAGCAGAGAACAAGTTTGCGGGGTGCTGGAAATGCTGCCATCAATCATCCGGTTTCAATACCTCTTCACTGGCATGCTCCAGAGCTCGTCAGCCCAGTGGCTCAAGGGAGCCTTTTTAAAGTCACAAACAGTTAGGAGCACACCTGCCTAACATCCCAGCAAATAATCTGCCCCATTGCATCATGATAAATGTAGTTTCCTCAAAAAACGAACTCAGTTACTTTTAAATATTTCACCTCTAAATAGGTGCAGCCTTTGCTGTACATCTCTGGACACATGTGTTTCTGGGTTAATCCCTTCTTCAGCAGAGAACAAGTTTGCGGGGTGCTGGAAATGCTGCCATCAATCATCCGGTTTCAATACCTCTTCACTGGCATACTCCAGAGCTCGTCAGCCCAGTGGCTCAAGGGAGCCTTTTTAAAGTCACAAACAGTTAGGAGCACACCTGCCTAACATCCCAGCAAATAATCTGCCCCATTGCATCATGATAAATGTAGTTTCCTCAAAAAACGAACTCAGTTACTTTTAAATATTTCATCTCTAAATAGGTGCAGCCTGTGCTGTACATCTCTGGACACATGTGTTTCTGGGTTAATCCCTTCTTCAGCAGAGAACAAGTTTGCGGGGTGCTGGAAATGCTGCCATCAATCATCCGGTTTCAATACCTCTTCACTGGCATGCTCCAGAGCTCGTCAGCCCAGTGGCTCAAGGGAGCCTTTTTAAAGTCACAAACAGTTAGGAGCACACCTGCCTAACATCCCAGCAAATAATCTGCCCCATTGCATCATGATAAATGTAGTTTCCTCAAAAAACGAACTCAGTTACTTTTAAATATTTCACCTCTAAATAGGTGCAGCCTTTGCTGTACATCTCTGGACACATGTGTTTCTGGGTTAATCCCTTCTTCAGCAGAGAACAAGTTTGCGGGGTGCTGGAAATGCTGCCATCAATCATCCGGTTTCAATACCTCTTCCGCCAGGAACAGGATGGCGGTATGGGGTGTCAGAATCCCCATGGCGGCGCAGGAAGCTGCGCCGCCATGGAGGATTCTGCAGGACAGCAGAAAACCGGCGGGAGACCGCCGGTTTTCCTGTTCTGACCGCGGCTGAACCGCCGCGGTCAGAATGTCCTGAGGAGCACGGCCAGCCTGTTGGCGGTGCTCCCGCATCCCCAGCCCCGGCGGTCCTTGACCGCCGGGGTCGGAATGACCCCCTATGTAACAAGTTAGACTGTGGGACAAGAGGGTACAATTGAGCTTGTGATGGTGTGATTGGAGATGTTACCTATTTGAATTGTGTGGTATTAACTAGGGCTTTTACAGATTGGTGTTAGGACACTTTCCCCTATAATGCAAGAGGTGTTTAATATGGCTTGGGCTTACACCTAACTTTCTAAGAAGACACTTGATGGACCTTATGAGATGCTGGCACCTTCCCATTCATTTTTCCTTATTTCTGCTAGTTTCCTTTTTCATTCTTAAGTGTTTTTCTAGGTAGATGTTTCCTTTTTCAACAGTTTAGACTCTTAGTGAACTGCTATTGATTAATATAGTAAGATGCTTTTAACTTGCAGTCATGTGTAAGAGAAATAACCAGAGATTACTCTCTGAGCATCATATCTTGTTGTTGATATTCTGTAGTGCTGTCACTGAATTTTTGGATGGTCTCATGCTAATTTGTCTCAACTTCTTCCAAAGATTTGGCTATCCAATTTTTATTCAGTATCTTTATAGTATATTTTTTGAGATTTCTTTACATTAACCTGAGTGGTAACCTCCTATTTGCCTCCTATTCAGGTCTTTATTGTGTAGTGAAATTGGCTACACTATATTTTAATAATGACTAATTGTTAACCTAATTTCCTAGTTAATCCCTTCAAGGGAACGAAACAGACCATCTCTTCAAGATTAGAGCATACAAATGTTCCATCACTGGTGTCAGCTGGTGAGCCATATGAGCTGTGTGAATTGAGGAAGCTGTAGCGGCTGTATTTTGGCTGTGATTTGGAAGCAAGGAGAAGCAATTAACCAAAGCGAGCGTGAGTGCAATAGACACATGTTAGACCTGACATCCTTAGGGTGGTCACCCCTAACTTTTTGCCTGCCTCCCTCCACTTTTTGGAAAATGGTAACATTCGATCATACCCAATTGGACTATTTAATCTACTTATAAGTCCCTAGTACTGTGCACTATATGGGCCCAGGGCCTGTAGATTAAATGCTACTAGTGGGCCTGCAGCACTGGTTGTGCCACCCACTCAAGTAGCCCATTAATCTTGTCACAGGCCTGCCATTGCAAGGCCTGTGTGTGCAGTTTCACTGCCACTTTGACTTGGCATTTCAAAGTACCTGCCAAGCCTAAAACTCCCCCTTTTCTACATATAAGACACCCCTAAGATATGCCCTAGGTAACCCATAGGGCAGGGTGCTGTGTAGGCAAAAGGCAGGACATGTGCCTATGTAGTTCACATGTCCTGGTAGTGTAAAACGGGAAACATCCTTTTTTACAACTTTTTTATTACGAAAGTCGTGGTTAACGAAAGCGCAACAACACTTTCTTTAACCACGACTTTGTTTTTTTGTGCCTTAACTACGTATGTTCTGAACAACGAACATCCGTGGTTAAGGTACAAAAAAGGGAGTTGCCGAAGGAGGACGATGCAGGTGACAAGGGGTTGACTAAGGTAAGTAGTGGGTTTAGGTTTTGGGGAGGGGTGGGGGGTCAGGGGGTTTTAGGTTTTGGGGTGGGGTTGGGGGGATGGGGCGTTTTTGGTTTTGGGGAGGGGGTGGGGGGTCAGGGGGTTTTAGGTTTTGGGGTGGGGTTGGGGGGGTGGGGCGTTTTTGGTTTTGGGGAGGGGGTGGGGGGTCAGTGGGTTTTAGGTTTTGGGGTGAGGTTGGGGCGTTTTTGGTTTTGGGGAGGGGGTGGGGGGTCAGGGGGTTTTAGGTTTTGGGGTGGGGTTGGGGGAAGTGGGGCGTTTTTGGTTTTGGGGAGGGGGTGGGGGGTCAGGGGGTTTTAGGTTTTGGGGTGGGGTTGGGGGGTGGGGCGTTTTTGGTTTTGGGGAGGGGGTGGGTGGTCAGGGGGTTTTAGGTTTTGGGGTGGGGTTGGGGGGGTGGGGCGTTGTTGGTTTTGGGGAGGGGGTGGGGGTTCAGTGGGTTTTAGGTTTTGGGGTGGGGTTGGGGGGTGGGGCATTTTTGGTTTTGGGGAGGGGGTGGTGGGTCAGGGGGTTTTAGGTTTTGGGGTGGGGTTGGGGGGGTGGGGTGAGGGATGTAGGGTGAATGGTGCCTATTAGTAATGGTTTTATCAGGAATGACTTTACAACGAAATATCAATGTTAAGGCATTCGTGGTCAAATCATTAGTAGTAAGGACGAGGTTGGTGTTCCGACCTCGTTGTCAAGGTTAGTAGTCGTTTTTAATTCGGTGTTCCGTCGTATAATCGTGTAAAACTCCCAAATTAGTTTTTGCACTGCTGTGAGGCCTGCTCCCTTCATAGCCTAACATTGGGGCTGTCCTCATATATTGTTTGAGTGGTAGCTACTGATCTGAAAGGAGTAGGAAGGTCATATTTAGTATGGCCAGAATGGTGATATAAAATCCTGCTGACAGGTGAAGTTGGATTTAATATTACTATTTTAGAAATATCACTTTCAGAAAGTGAGCATTTCTCTGCCCTTAAATCTTTCTGTGCCTTACAATCCAAGGGGCATATTTATACTCCGTTTGCGCCGAATTTGCGTTGTTTTTTTTTACGCAAATTCGACGCAAAACTAACTCCATATTTATACTTTGGCGTTAGACGCGTCTAGCGCCAAAGTTCATGGAGTTAGCGTCATTTTTTTGCGTGAACACCTTCCTTGCGTTAATGATATGCAAGGTAAGCGTTCCCGTCTTAAAAAATGACTCCGATGCATATGCGTCAGATTTATACTCCTGGGCAAAAAATGACGCCCGGGAGTGGGCGAGTCTAAAAAACTCGCATTAGCGCCGGATTTTAGCGCCTGGGTCAGGGCAGGCGTTAAGGGAACTGTGGGCTCAGAATGAGCCCAGAGGTGCCCTCCCCTGCCCCCAGGGACACCCCCTGCCACCCTTGCCCACCCCAGGAGGACACCCAAGGATGGAGGGACCCACCCCAGGGACATTAAGGTAAGTCCAGGTAAGTATTTTTTTTTATTTTTTTTTGTGGCATAGGGGGGGCCTGATTTGTGCCCCCCTACATGCCACTATGCCCAATGACCATGCCCAGGGGACAGAAGTCCCCTGGGCATGGCCATTGGGCAAGGGGGCATGACTCCTGTCTTTGCTAATACAGGAGTCATTTCAATGGGGGATGGGCTTCGTAAAAAAATGGGGCAAATCGGGTTGTGGCGATTTTTTTGCCTCAGCCTGACTTGCACCATTTGTGGACGCCCATACGCCATTTCCCCCCTACGCCGGCGCTGCCTGGTGTACGTCGTTTTTTTTAACGCACACCAGACAGCGCCGGCGGCTAACGGCGGCTAACGTCATTCAATAAATACGGCGCCCGCATGGCGCTTCAGAATGGCGTTAGCCGGCGCAGATTTTTTTGACGCAAAACTGCGTTGGCGCAGTTTTGCGTCAAAAAGTATAAATATGGGCCCAAGTCTGGCTGGGTTTAGTTGACAGCTCCTTGTGCATTCACTCAGACACACCCCAAACACAGGATATTCAGCCTCACTTGCATACATCTGCATTTTGAAAGGGTCTTCCTGGGCTGGGTGGGTGGAGGGCCTGCTCTCACACAAAGGACTGCCACACCCCCTACTGGGACCCCAGCAGACAGGAGTGAACGGAAAGGGGACCTGGTGCACTTCTAAGCCACTCTTTGAAGTCTCCCCCACTTCAAAGGCACATTTGGGTATATAAACAGGGCCTCTGCCCCTTCCAACTCAGACACTTCCTGGAGAAGAAACTTGTAACCAGAACCTGCATCCTGCTAAGAAGAACTGTCTGGCTGCCCAAAGGACTCACCTGACTGCTTTCTGTGAAGGACTTCTGCCTTGCTGTTGCCCTGCTGCCTTGCTACTCCCTGGCTGTGGTGAAAAAGTGCTCTCCAAGGGCTCGGATAGAGCTTGCCTCCTGTTCCCTGAAGTCTCAGGACCAAAAAGACTTCTCTCTTGCAACTGGACTCCTTGTGCAGCAAAAATTCGAAGCACAGCTTGCTAAAAACAATGCACAGCCTGCCCCGTGGTGAGAAATTCACCGCACGCTGAACCGGAACAACGCAGCCTGACTTCGCAAGGAGAAGATCGACGCAGCACCTGTATTGCGATCGGAACTTTGACGCACAGCCCACCGGATCGACGCACATCTGACCTGGGACGACACGGTCCGACTTCCAGAGGGGAAATCTACGCAACGCCCATCAGAACGACGCAGCACTTGTGACTCCGCTCCACAAGCCCAGGATTCCACGCATAGACCCCGGGGCATCTGAAAACCCCGCAACCCGAAGAGGATCCACAACCGAGCCACGAAAATCGCCACACAGCCGTCCCTGCGTGGAAACTAAACGACGCATCACCGTGTGCGGCCCGAGAAATTGACGCACACCCCTTTTGTTTCCACGCTTCTCCTCCTCTGCGGCCCATTGCGGAGATTTTTCACGCAAACCAGGTACTTTGTGCTAAAAAGAGACTTTGTTTACTTTTAAAAGACTTAAGACACTTTATACCACTTTTCAGTGATATCTCTACATTTACTTATTGCATCTTTGATCGTTTTGACCTGCAAATATCCAGATAAATATTAAATATTTTTCTAAACACTGTGTGGTGTATTTTTGTGGTGCTATATTGTGTTATTGTATGATTTATTGAACAAATACTTTACACATTGCCTTCTAAGTTAAGCCTGATTGCTCAGTGCCAAGCTACCAGAGGGTGGGCACAAGATAATTTGGATTGTGTGTGACTTACCCTGACTAGAGTGAGGGTCCTTGCTTGGGCAGGGTATAACCTGACTGCCAACCAAAGACCCCATTTCTAACAGCATTGCAGTCCCCCAGTGTGTGGAGGTGGCCAGTGTTAGACTGGTGTGGCTTGCACTCGATGGGTGATCTGCCTGGCTCATTTGGTTAACACAGATTGCTGCTTGCTGCTCATCTCTGGTACTGACTGTCTTGGATGAAGTATGTTACACTTTAACACACATCAGTGCTTATTGTGCCTGTTAGAAATGGGGTCTTTGGTTGGCAGTCAGGTTATCCCCTGCCCAAGCAAGGACCCTCACTCTAGTCCCGCCACACAAGGAGTCCAGTTACAAGTGTTTGGGGTGTGTCTGAGTGAATGCACAAGGAGCTGTCAACTAAACCCAGCCAGACATGGATTGTAAGGCACAGAAAGATTTAAGTACAGAGAAAGGCTCACTTTCTAAAGTGGCATTTCTAAAATAGTAATATTCAATCCAACTTCACCAGTCAGCAGGATTTTGTATTACCATTCTGGCCATACTAAATATGACCTCCCTACTCCTTTCAGATCAGCAGTTACCACTTCAACAATGTCTGAGGGCAGCCCCAATGCTAGCCTATGAAGGGTGCAGGCCTCACAGTAGTGTAAAAATGAATTTAGGAGTTTTTCACTACCAGGACATGTAAACTACACAGGTACATGTCCTGTCTTTTACCCACACAGCACTCTGCTCTGGGGGTTACCTAGGGCACACATTAGGGGTGACTTATATGTAGAAAAAGGGGAGTTTTAGGCTTGGCAAGTACTTTTAAATGCCAAGTCGAAGTGACAGTGAAACTGCACACAGGCTTTGCAATGGCAGGCCTGAGACAAGGTAAAGGGGCTACTAAAGTGGGTGGCACAACCAGTGCTGCAGGCCAACTAGTAGCATTTAATCTACAGGCCCTGGGCACATACAGTGCACCATACTAGGGACTTATAGGTAAATTAAATAGTCCAATTGGGTATGATCCAATGTTACCATGTTTAAAGGGAGAGAGCACATGCACTTTAGTACTGGTTAGCAGTGGTAAAGTGCGCAGAGTCTAAAAACCAGCAAAAATGAGGTCAGAAAAAGAGAAGGAGGAAGGCAAAAAGTCTGGGGATAACCCTGCAGAAGGGCCATTTTCAACAGTGCCCATACTGCTATACAGCTATATTGCTAATTACTGTCCTAGGGCACTCTCTTTTTGCTTCCCTGGTTTCCTCTAGATTGGCATTAGCTATATAGAGTTAATCCCTTGTGCCTTAAGCTGTAGTTTCAAAAGTCACTTCAGCTACGGCCCTACTATGTATGTTGCATGTGAGGCTTACCAAGGCCTACAGAAAATCACATGCCATAATAGACATTGTTAATGTTTACCTGAGGCATAGCAAGTATGGAAAACCTGAGGATCAACTACCGATACTACAGGAAGCCATTCAGGCAATATAGGCCAAAGTAAATCCCACTCATAAATACCATCTGATTATTTGCGGAGAAATCAATATCCACTCACTCAATTATATATGGAATGAAGCACAGAGGGAAGAGGATGAGAGCTTGGGTATCCCTTTTTCACACATTGCCTGCTCTTTTCTACTCGGCAGCCGAAGTAAAGAAAGTTTCTTCACTAACTTCCTCTCCAATTTAAAGCTAAGCTTTTTGAATGATCAAACTACTTCTGATAGCCCTGCCACTCCTACATTTCAAAGCAACAAGAGACGTAGCGTCATCGACTACATTCTATTTCTACCACCAATTGGTAATGGTGAGGGACATGCAAGTAGTCCAGAGTCCCAAGAGTAATCATGACACTCCGGCTCAGATTTAAGAGGGCCTAGCGCCATTTCAATGCAACATTAGCATCATTTTTTTTTACACTAATGTGACGTTGGCAGGCCAAAAACACTGCAGCATATCTACTGAGTGGCACAATGCATGCATTGCACCACTTTGGAACCCCTTGCGCCACATTATGCCTGCATCAGGCATAATGTATGTAAGAGGGGCGATCCGGTGCTAGGGGGGCGAACAATTTGCGCAAAGAAATCTAAGAGGTTTCTTTGCATAATTTTTATCTGAATGTTTAATGCCTTCTAGGAGCAGGTGTTAAACAGAGGCTCCTATTGTTTTCAATGGGCCTCTGGGTACTTTGCAGGATTAGCGTCAACATTTTTTATGCTAATCCTGCAAAGCGCCAGACTAGCATAAAAAATTATGAAGCTAGTACTCCTGAGTACCGGCTTGGTGCGCCGCATTTTAAATGCGGAGCACACATGGTGGCGTTAGGGGGGTGCAAACAGGTGCAAGAAAAGTGGTGCTGCACTATGGATTACGATGGGGGAAGTATACAACTCCTGCATGATGGTAGCAAACAATCTGTTTTTATGCACCTTCCTGATTATATGATGATGACTCATATGGGCTGTCTGGGATTCGACCGATATGACTCTACTGATCACTCATGCTTTTGTCTACTAGTTCATTGTTTGAGAATGTGGTTCTGTGCATATATTATACTCTTGAGTTGTGTAATAATTTTGCAGCAGTCCTACGGCTCACAAGTTCCCAAGGAGCCCTTTCCTTAGTATAGGACGGTAAGGCTACAATGTCTAAGTTTTTGTGTGTAATGATACAGGCCCTTATAATAAGGTTATTGCGTGAAACTTGTTGGTAGAATCATTGCACACACCCACTCTGTTTGGACATGTAAACGGTGAGTGCTTGGAAACCTTTATATTCCGAGATGTATATTATTTTGTGTTGTATAATTTTATACACCTTTCCCCCTTTTCCAGGTCAACCTAAATTTAGGGTATCTAGAATTATATGTACATTTTTTTTCCTTTAATATATTACAAGTTATTGATACACTTAGGGTCTCTGTAGTGAGGACTATTTTTTTTCTGTTTGTGGTCCTGAAGAAATTTCACCTGATCTTTTAGTGACAACAGGCATGAAACAAGTTGACCAATATATTGGGTTAAGGAAGAGATTCCCTTTGCCCATCTTCCATTTTGTTTGGCAAAAGCAGGAACATTATTTCCTTTGTCACTCCCCCAATATGTTTTTAACCTTGACATAGGGGGTCATTACAACATTGGCGGTAAAAGGTGCTTACCGCCGTGAAGAAGACCGCCAATGCACCGCTGCAGCAGCGGAATCCCGCCACAGGTATTATGACACACATCTCGGAATCCGCTGAAATTCAGACACCCACACAAGTCCGCCACAACAAAGGTCAGTGCTAAACTGGCGAAAACAAATCCTCCACCTCCACGCCAACAGAAACACGCCCATGCTATTACGACCCACAAATCCACGCGGCGGTCTTTCAACCGCGGTATTCCATTGGCGGTACACACCACCGCGCTCAAAATACACACACATCTCCAAAACACTGCCACATTGGACAATTCCAAATACACACACCTGATATACATACAAACAACACTCCCACACACCCAACACAATATAAAACACACACCCACAGCACCCACAAACCCTTACGACCAGAACTTTAGACGAAGGCCAGAGTGACAGAACAGCAAAGAAAACCCCACCATACAGAGGCACACAACACCATCACCCACACAACATCCACGCACAAAACACCACACACCACTACACATCACCACACACATCAACACTCACACCGCCCCACACATCACACACACCACCCCATGGCACGCCAAAGACACCCCCGCTTCTCCGAGGAGGAGCTCCAGGTCATGGTGGAGGAAATTGTCCGGGTAGAGCCACAGCTATTTGGCTCACAGGTGCAGCACACATCCATAGCCAGGAAGATGGAGCTATGGCACAGAATAGTGGACAGGGTCAACACTGTGGGACAGCACCCAAGAAATCGGGAGGACATCAGGAAGAGGTGGAACGACCTACGGGGGAAGGTGCGTTCAACGGTCTCCAGGCACAACATCGCAGTTCAGCGGACTGGCGGCGGACCCCCACCTCCTCCCCCACAACTAACAAAATGGGAGGAGCAAGTCTTGACCATCATGCATCCAGAGGGCCTCGGAGGAGTCGGTGGAGGAATGGACACAGGTAAGTCAAATCTTAACTATCATATCCCCCACCCTACCTGCATGCTATCATACACCCCCACCCTCACCCCCTCCCCTATCACTACAACTCCTCACTTATGTACTAATACCACAAACCACACATCCCAACACCAAGCCCTGCATGACACAACTAAGCATGGACACCCATCACGAAAGCATGGCCACTGCACATACCCATAACAAATCCCCTAACCGTCATATCACAATCCCCCACACAGGAATGCTTGCACTGGGGTACACGCACACCCACCCATTGCACACCATCCCACACACATGCAATAATCATGCTCTTATGCCCCTGAAGGATCACGAAGGACCGTCACCACACCGGAGGGTCCAGACAACTCCACTCCACCCACAGAAGAGGCCCACAGTGACGATAGCAGCTCTGCCCTACTGGAGCCTGATGACCAGCCCGGACCATCGTGGGCCTCGGGACAGTCCGTTCCCCTTGCACAGGCACAGCCCAACACTGACCTTCCACCCTCTGGTAACACCAGCACAGTACCCACCCAGCGGGCCCAAACCTCCGTACCCAGGACAGGTCAATCAGCTGTGTGGCCACAACTACAGGGAACCCAGGATAACCCACCACCCCAACAACAACAGGGACCTGGGGGCAGTGGTAGTGGGCACACGGTCCAGGGGACGGAGGCACAGGAACACAGGGGAACTGGGAGGGCTGCTGTGCGACAGGGGGCGGACAGGCCAAGGGAACCTACTCTCCACGAGGCCCTATCCTCCATCATGGGAGCATATCACCACTCCCAGGAGACGATGGCGACGGTCCTGGTCAAGTTTCAGGAGACCCAGCGCCTGCAGGAGGAACAGTATTTGGGGTTCAGGGAGGAGCTCAGGACCATCAGCTCAGCCTTGGGCACCATCGTAGGGGTGCTGAAGGACATACAGCAACCCATGAGGGACACCGTGGCACTCCAAGGGGCCCCTGACACTAGCATGGACGATGAACTGCCCACCACCTCCGCCGGCGGTAGTGGACAGTATGCCCCGCCACAGGACCACCACACCAGCACCCCACCCCTTGCAGACGGACAACCACCACCCAAGCGGTCCCTGAGATCCAGGGACAGGACAGAGCAAGATTGCAAGACCCTGCCAGGAAATGAGACCACCCTGATTGTCCCCCCACTGTCCCACTTTGTTACCCTGTCCATACTTAAACTGCCCCAATTCCACTTCCAAAGCCCCTTTGGACAATGCACCTGTGAGACAAATAAATGGACTCTGCCATGGACATTCCTCCGCCATCACCCATCACCATTTTACAACCCCCCTCCATTTTTGAGCACTTCAATAAACACCCTTGAAACACAAAACAATCTGGAGTCAGTCTATGATTTGGTAAAATGTATTATCAATGACAGTGCCAAAATGCATTGTTAGTTGTAAAGGCAACATACCAATGTCACACATCACAAGTCCTTGAAGGATGCATGCAGATGACACATGTTGGTAACCACACCTGTGAAACCGTAATGGAAAGAAACAACTCAGTTACCAAATAATCCCATGAAATTACACACAGGATAGAGGAGGACGTGTGACAGTGAATGTAATGGTAAAAATGAAAATGTTCTCACCTGTGTGTCACTGAAAATATTGCTGTATGACTGACTCCCTGTTGTCGTTGTCTTCTTCCTCAGCTTCCTCCTCATCACTGTCCACAGGCTCCACAGCTGCCACAACACCGTCATCTGGACCATCCTCCTGCAGAAAAGGCACCTGGCGTCGCAAAGCAAGATTGTGAAGCATCGAGCAGGCGATGATGATCTGGCACATCTTCTTCGGTGAGTAGAATAGGGAACCACCTGTCATATGGAGGCACCTGAACCTGGCCTTAAGGAGGCCGAGGGTGCGTTTGATCACCCTCCTAGTCCGCCCATGGGCCTCATTGTAGCGTTCCTCTGCCCTGGTCCTGGGATTCCTCACTGGGGTCAATAGCCAGGACAGGTTGGGGTAACCAGAGTCCCCTAATAGCCACACACGGTGCCTCTGGAGTTGACACATCATATCAGGGATGCTGCTATTCCGCAGGATGTAGGCGTCATGCACTGAGCCAGGGAACATAGCATTAACCTGGGAGATGTACTGGTCTGCCAAACATACCATCTGTACATTCATCGAATGATAACTCTTCCTGTTCCTGTACACCTGTTCACTCCTATGGGGGGGGGACCAGAGCTACATGGGTCCCATCAATAGCACCTATGATGTTGGGGATATGTCCAAGGGTCACCTTTCACTGTAGCCAAATCTTCCACCTCAGGGAAAATGATGTATCTCCTTACGCGTTTCAGCAAGGCAGACAACACTCTGGACAAGACGTTGGAAAACATAGGCTGGGACATCCCTGATGCCATGGCCACTGTTGTCTGAAATGACCCACTTGCAAGGAAATGGAGCACTGACAGCACCTGCACGTCAGGGGGGATTCCAGTGGGATGGCGGATTGGTGACATCAGGTCTGGCTCCAACTGGGTACATAGTTCCTGGATTGTGGCACGGTCAAACCTGTAGGTGACGATTAAATGTCGCTCCTCCATTGTCAACAGGTCCACCAGCGGTCGGTACACCGGAGGATTCCGCCATCTTCTCAAATGTCCCAGCTGACGGCGCCTAGCAAGGACAACAGCGACGATCGAGTCAATTTTTTTCCAGGTATGTACCCACAGTTACACAGAAGATGACACCAAACACAAAACTCTTCCTGTATGTGTGTTGAGTGTAGGCCTAGCTATGTGTGACGCAAAAGTAAATGAAGCCATGTGGGCCCCTGAAATGGCAGCTGCCTGACGTCTAAACTGGGACAATGGGATTGTGGGGTAACTGCGTTGGCGTTGCACACCGTCGCGGTAGGCGGTCGTAGACCGCGGCGCAATGCTGCATTGGTTAACATAGGTCCCTATGGGTCCCAGGAGCCAATGAACAGGTGCGCCGGCGGTGATGATACGCAACACCGCGGACGTCACCGCCGCGGACGTGACCGCCATTTTCTATCTGTTCAATCACTAGATACCTGATCTTCGACAGGAGAGGACCTACACTGCAAGTGCTGCTGTGACCTCGGTCTGGAAGAGACAATGGCTGCTGAGTCTGGGGAAAGGGCCCCAGCCTTCACTGCTCAGGAGTTGGAGAAACTGGTAGACGGGGTCCTCCCCCAGTAAACGCTACTCTACGGTCCTCCAGACCAACAGGTTAGTACATAGGGAGCACGTTGTATGGGCTAGGCCTGGGTGGAGAGGGCTGGTTGTAAGAGGGAAGGGGGCAGAGTTCAGGGAACATGAAGGCATGTGAATGAATTGGCCACATGGTTAGAGTAGGGAAGGGGGCCACTCACATCGACGGTGCAGTTGGTAATGACTTCTCTTCTTCCCTTGTGCATGTCATGTAGGTCAGCGCCCATCAGAAGAAGTACATTTGGCGTGCCATTGCCAAGGACGTCCGGACCCTGGGGGTCCACCAGAGACGGGGCACCCACTGCCGGAAAAGATGGGAGGACAGTCGCCGCTGGAGCAAGAAGACGGCGGAGGCTCAGCTGGGGATGGCCTCCCAACGTGGGAAGGGTGCCCGTCGCCCCATGACCCCCCTGATGTTCAGGATCCTGGCGGTGGCCTTCCCTGAGTTGGATGGGCGCTTGAGGGCATCACAGCAGACACAAGGGGGTGAGTACACTCTCAATCTGCGGACTTTGCGTGCAGTGGAGGGGTCTGGGTGGGGGAGGAGGCCTGTGGGTGTACCTAGGCCAGGCAGAAAAATGTGGACTAGGCCCTTCCGTAATGCAGGCCATGTGGCACTCCACCCCACCGCAATAGAGTGCCAAGTACAGGTATAGATGCCCCTGTGGCATCCATGTGTGCAGATGTCCACCATAGCCATGTAGGCCAGCTCCCAGAAATTGCATCTGCAGAGGCCAGGAGCATGGCGTAGTGCAGGGGGCTGCTGTGTCTGTATTTTTCCGCCAACGGTAGCGGTATGCCATGCACTCAACCTGTCTATCTTCTGTCTCCCTCCCCCCCTTTTTGTGGTCTCCCTGTTCTTTTGTGCATCAGCATCATCAGGCGGAGGTACAGTGGCACCGGAGCACGAGGGAGCTGCATCCCACATGGCCATGGAGGACCACACCACGGACTCAGAATGCACCAGTGGGACGGAGGGCGAGGGGAGCTTCACGTCGGCCACCGGATCACCAGGCAGTGACACGGACTCGTCCGCCGATGAGAGATTCCTTGTGGTGGCGGCACCATCTGTGCGCCCCACTTCTACAGGTACAGCCGCCACCTCCACTACCAGCACCGCCCTCCCAGCAGACCCTCAGCATTCGCCCCGTGCCCGCTCACCCAGGAGCGTGGGCATCACCTTCACCCCAGGCACCTCAGGCCCTGCCCCAGTCACCCCTGCTGCCCTCAGTGAGGAGGCCATTGACCTCCTCATGTCACTCACTGTTGGGCAGTCTACCATTGTGAATGCCATCCAGGGTGTAGAAAGGGAGTTGCAACACGGTAATGCATTCCTGGAGGGCATTCATTCTGGTCAGGCTGTCCTTCAGCGAACCCTGCAATCTCTGGCCTCAGCACTGATGGCAGCCATTGACCCTGTGTCTAACCTCCCCCCTCCAACCTCCTCCACCCAGACCCAATCGCCTGTACCCCAGCCCATCCCAAGCACACCTACAGACCAGCATGCACACAAGTCAACACACAAGGGAAGCTCAGGCAAACATAGGCACCACACAACCCACAGGCACACACACAAGCATCACCCACATGCAGACACAGCAACATCCACTGCTTCCACTGTGTCCCCATCCTCGTCGTCTCCCTCCTCCCTCCCAGTGTCGTCTACACTCTCACCTGCATGCACTACATCTACAGGCACCAGGAGTCGCACCAGAACACCCAGCACCACACTCCCATTTACACGTCCCCTGTGTCCTCTCCCAGTGTGTCTGTGATGCCCCCTCCCAAAGTACATAAACGCGGGCACCCACACACCCAACATCCATCCGCCTCACGACAGCCTCCAGTACCTGCACCTGCACCCAAAACACCTAAAGTGACACCTCCTACAACCACCTCCTCTTCCTCCACTCCCAGGCCCCCTCCAACTACCCATCCCAGTGTTCGTCAGAAACTGTCCCTCTGTAAAGTTGACCTTTTTGCCCCCACCCCCTCCTCCAATTCATCAGTCCCGTCGTAGTGCCTCAGCCAAAAAGCCTCCAATACCAGTGGTGGCTGTTCAAGGTGTGTGGAGTGCACCGGCCACCAGGGCAGGCAGTGTGACCCGGAGCCAAGGCACTGGCAGCCCACCCCCTGTAAAGGCTCTGAAATTGGAAAGTGGCCGACAGGAACCTGTGAAGACTCCTGGAGGCAAAACAACTCACAGGGGCCCCAGGGGGATTGCAGAGTCAGCTGTGACTCCTCCAAAGGTGGGGAAGGGCCAGAGGAAGTCTGCACAGCCTGGTGTGAGCATCACGGCGGAGAAGGGAGGCATCCTTCCCGGCGGTCGCGACGCCACAACCAGCACTGTCGTCACTGGTCCGGAGACCACCGCCAGAGTCATTGCCCAGGAGGGCCCAAGTATCGTCACTGGTCAGGAGACCACCGCCGGAGTCATTGCCCAGGAGAGCCCAAGTATCGTCACTGGTCAGGAGACCACCGCCGGAGCCTGTGCCCAGGAGGGCCCAAGTATCGTCACTGGTCAGGAGACCACCGCCACCGCCGGAGTCATTGCCCAGGAGGGCCCAAGTATCGTCACTGGTCAGGAGACCACCGCCGTAGTCAGTGCCCAGGAGGGCCCATGTATCGTCACCAGTCAGGAGACTACCTCCGGAGTCATTGCCCAGGAGGGCCCAAGTATCGTCACTGGTCAGGAGACCACCGCCGGAGTCAGTGCACAGGAGGGCCCAAGTATCATCACTGGTCAGGAGACCACCGCCGGAGTCAGTGCCCAGGAGGGCCCAAGTATCATCACTGGTCAGGAGACCACAGCCGGAGTCAGTGCCCAGGAGGGCCCAAGTATAGTCACCGGTCAGGAGACCACCGCCGGAGTCATTGCCCAGGAGGACCCAAGTATCGTCACTGGTCAGAAGACCACCGCCGGAGTCAGTGCCCAGGAGGGCCCAAGTATCGTCACTGGTCAGGAGACCACCGCCGGAGTCAGTGCCCAGGAGGGCCCCGGCTGCCACTGCCCTGCTGGGCAATGAGGGAACGTCATGCCACACACCAATGCCCAGTCCAGGGAACGTCATGCCACACACCAATGCCCAGTCCAGAACCGCCATGGCAAAGCACCGCTGAACAGTCCAGAACCGCCATGGCAAAGCACTGCTGAACAGTCCTGAACCGCCATGGCAAAGCACCGCTGAACAGTCCAGAACCGTCATGGCAAAGCACCGCTGAACAGTCCTGAACCGCCATGGCAAAGCACCGCTGAACAGTCCAGAACCGCCATGGCAAAGCACCGCTGAACAGTCCTGAACTGCCATGGCAAAGCACAGCTGAACAGTCCTGAAAGCACCGGGGAACAGGGCATGCACCGGGGAAGAATGAAAAGGCCGCCACAGCAAGCATCGTTATCCCATGTGCAGCTGGGACAGTGACGGGACAGGAACTTTCACGGGGAGACTAATCCAGTCTGGGCACCAGTCCCCCTCCAGAGCCAGTGGAGGCTGTTATCTACTTGCAAAACTGTGGCTTTGCACTCCCCAGGATGGTACAGTGGGCAAGCCACCCACTGTATAGACTTGAGAGACTGTGGCTTTGCACTCCCCAGGATGGTACAGTGGGCAAGCCACCCACTGTATAGACTTGAGATACTGTGGCTTTGCACTCCCCAGGATGGTACAGTGGGCAAGCCACCCACTGTATAGACTTGAGAGACTGTGACTTTGCACTCCCCAGGATGGTACAGTGGGCAAGCCACCCACTGTAGAGACTTGAGAGACTGTGGCTTTGCACTCCCCAGGATGGTCCAGTGGTCAACCCACCCACTGTAGAGACTTGAGAGACTGTGGCTGTGCACTCCCCAGGATGGTCCAGTGGGCAACCCACCCACTGTAGAGACTTGAGAGACTGTGGCTTTACACTTCCCAGGATGGTCCAGTGGGCAACCCACCCACTGTAGAGACTTGAGAGACTGTGGCTTTGCACTCACCAGGATGGTCCAGTGGGCATCCCACCCACTGTAGAGACTTGAGAGACTGTGGCTTTGCACTTCCCAGGATGGTACAGTGGGCAACCCACCCACTGTATAGACTTGTGAGACTGTGGCTTTGCACTCCCCAGGATACATCAATGGGCATGGAGCCCCGTCGTGGATCTGGCTTTGCACTCATCCGGCTGAGGTGCCCCCCCTTCCCTTCCCCCTGAGGTGCCTGTTGTATTTCCATCTGATGCCCCGGCAGTGTTCTCTCCGATTGTGGACAGGTATCTTTTGTGGGCCTCGCCCATGCATTTTTGGACTAGTGGTGCACGGACATTGATATGTGCATATCTGCACTACTTCTCGTAATGTATATATTTTTGAATGATTTTATAATATATCTGTATATTTTTGAAACATGTATATTGATAAATTACAATGTTTGAACTGATTTCGTTTTGTCTGTGCATTCTTCCGGGGGGATTGTGGGTTGTTACTGTGATTTTTGTAAATACATTGGTGTGTGTGTTGTAATATGCGAGGGTGGGGGTGTTTCGTGTGTGTCCCCCTAACTTTTGCCTTCTCCCTCCCCTATGTCTTAGGTGGAGTACTCACCGTTGTCTTCGCCCGCGCCTGCGTTGCTCTTCGTAGATGAGTTGGAATACAAGGGCCGGTAGGAATTGTAATTCCAGCTCCATGGAGTCCTCCTTCCTCGTGGGATGTGTTCAGGTGAGCGTTTTCCCATTGCAGTAACTGTTTCCACCGTGTTTTTATCCATGGTGAAACCGCCCCGGAAAAGGTGGCGGATTGGTAGGTTGTGATACTATGGGCGGTACATTGTCTTCCGCCTGTCTGTTGGCGGTGACCGCCGCGCTGCTTGTCTGTACCGCCGTGGCGGGCGGTGTGTTAAAGTGGCTGTCTTTGTTGGCGGTTTCCGTCAGGGTTATAATTCCCTTTTTTTGTCCGCCGGCCTGTTTGCAGTATTGCCGCACCTTTAACACCGTCCGCCAGGGTTGTAATGACCCCCATAGACACTTCAGGGATTAATGAACACATATGTTTTTGGGCCTTTATTCAATTCTAATTTTAACACACTTTTTCCAGTCTCTCACTTCCCTCACATGTAGATTCGAGTCTAGTTTATGTTGTGCAAACTTGATACAAAGGTATTACACTGCTTTACATGAGCACCGGTTACATTACACAAAACACACTCATTTTTGGCAGCAAGGAGAGACTCGAACTGTGTTCCCCTGCTCCAAAGTTGGCAGCTCTGGCCTTTAAGCCACATCCCCTCCCCTAGGGTTCTTTGTCTGGTGCGTGTTGGGGCAGTCTGAGAATAACCGTTTTTTTATACAGCACTTGGTAATACAGGTTCTGCCATTTTATAGCGCTGCAAAGCAGGTGTCAATCCTAATAAAATCGGTGTAATTCATTTGCATCGACCTTGCAGAGATGAAGAGGTAAATAATCTCTGTCAGAATTGTAATCTCTGACATTCTCGTTCTGTCAGTCAGGACCTCGGCAGAGATGAAGAGGTGAAAAAGCTATGTCAGGATTTTTTTTGCAGTTGTATGTAGCATAAACTTGACATGAAGCGCTTTATTATTAGTTTGTTTTGCAGCTTTATATCCCCTTCGCTGCCAGGCCTTTTCCCCCTCCTGTGCCAGGCCTTTTTTTGCCTATTTGGGGCAGTTCGCGCTTAGGCCCTCATAACTTTTTGTCCACATAAGCTAACCAAGCCAAATTTGCGTCCTTTTTTTCCAACATCCTAGGGATTCTAGAGGTACCCAGACTTTGTGGGTTCCCCTGAAGTAGGCCAAGAAATTGGCCAAAATACAGTGAAAATTTCGTTTTTTTCAAAAAAATTGGAAAAAGTGGCTGCAGAAGAAGGCTTGTGGTTTTTCCCCTGAAAATGGCATCAACAAAGGGTTTGCGGTGCTAAACTCAGCAGCTTCCCAGCTTTCAGGAACAGGCAGACTTGAATCAGAAAACCCAATTTTTCAACACAATTTTGGCATTTTACTGGGGCATACCCCATTTGTGCAATTTTTTGTGCTTTCAGCCTCCTTCCAGTCAGTGACAGGAATGGTCATGAAACCAATGCTGGATCCCAGAAACCTAAACATTTCTGAAAAGTAGACAAAATTCTGAATTCAGCAAGGGGTCATTTGTGTAGATCCTACAAGGGTTTCCTACAGAAAATAACAGCTGAAAAAGAAAAATATTGAAATTGAGGTGAAAAAACCATCAATTTTTCTCTACGTTTTACTCTGTAACTTTTCCCTGCAATGTCAGATTATCGAAAGCAATATACCGTTACGTCTGCTGGACTCCTCTGGTTGCGGGGATATATAGGGTTTGTAGGTTCATCAAGAACCCGAGGAACCCAGAGCCAATAAATGAGCTGCACCCTGCAGTGCGTTTTCATTCTATACCGGGTATACAGCAATTCATTTGCTGAAATATAAGGAGTAAAAAATTGCTATCAAGAAAACCTTTGCATTTCCAAAAAGGGCACAAGATAAGGTGTTGAGGAGCAGTGGTTATTTGCACATCCCTGAATTCCGGGGTGACCATAGTAGCACGTGAATTACAGGGAATTTCTCAAATAGATGTCTTTTTTACACACACTCCTATATTTGGAAGGAAAAAATGTAGAGAAAGACAAGGGGCAATAGTACTTGTTTTGCTAATCTATGTTCCCCCAAGTCTCCCGATAAAAATGGTACCTCACTTGTGTGGGTAGGCCTAGCGCCCGCGACAGAATATGCCCCAAAACACAACGTGGACACATCACAGAAAACAGAGCTGTTTTTAGCAAAGTGACTACCTGTAGATTTTGGCCTCTAGCTCAGCCGCCACCTAGGGAAACCTACCAAACCTGTGCATTTCTGAAAACTAGAGACCTAGGGGAATCCAAAGAGGGGTGACTTGTGTGGCTCGGACCAGGTTCTGTTACCCAGAATCCTTTGCAAACCTCAAAATTTGGCTAAAAAAACACATGTTCCACACATTTCTGTGGCAGAAAGTTCTGGAATCT
Organism: Pleurodeles waltl; assembly: GCF_031143425.1. Taxonomy (NCBI): domain Eukaryota; kingdom Metazoa; phylum Chordata; class Amphibia; order Caudata; family Salamandridae; genus Pleurodeles; species Pleurodeles waltl. The sequence goes on along the minus strand of NC_090437.1, from coordinate 350,307,238 downwards.
GAGAGGAGCCACAAATTTCCTTCCACCCAGCGTTCCCCCACGTCTCCCGATAAAAATGATACCTCACTTGTGTGGGTAGGCCTAGCACCCGCGACAGGATATGCCCCAAAACACAACGTGGACACATCACAGAAAACAGAGCTGTTTTTAGCAAAGTGACTACCTGTAGATTTTGGCCTCTAGCTCAGCCGCCACCTAGGGAAACCTACCAAACCTGTGCATTTCTGAAAACTAGAGACCTAGGGGAATCCAAGGAGGGGTGACTTGTGTGGCTCGGACCAGGTTCTGTTACCCAGAATCCTTTGCAAACCTCAAAATTTGGCTAAAAAAACACATGTTCCTCACATTTCTGTGCCAGAAAGTTCTGGAATCTGAGAGGAGCCACAAATTTCCTTCCACCCAGCGTTCCCCCACGTCTCCCGATAAAAATGATACCTCACTTGTGTGGGTAGGCCTAGCGCCCGCGACAGGATATGCCCCAAAACACAACGTGGACATATCACAGAAAACAGAGCTGTTTTTAGCAAAGTGACTACCTGTAGATTTTGGCCTCTAGCTCAGCCGCCACCTAGGGAAACCTACCAAACCTGTGCATTTCTGAAAACTAGAGACCTAGGGGAATCCACGGAGGGGTGACTTGCGGGGCTCGGACCAGGTTCTGTTACCCAGAATCCTTTGCAAACCTCAAAATTTGGCTAAAAAAACACATGTTCCTCACATTTCTGTGGCAGAAAGTTCTGGAATCTGAGAGGAGCCACAAATTTCCTTCCACCCAGCGTTCCCCCACGTCTCCCGATAAAAATGATACCTCACTTGTGTGGGTAGGCCTAGCGCCCGCGACAGGATATGCCCCAAAACACAACGTGGACATATCACAGAAAACAGAGCTGTTTTTAGCAAAGTGACTACCTGTAGATTTTGGCCTCTAGCTCAGCCGCCACCTAGGGAAACCTACCAAACCTGTGCATTTTTGAAAACTAGAGACCTAGGGGAATCCACGGAGGGGTGACTTGCGGGGCTCGGACCAGGTTCTGTTACCCAGAATCCTTTGCAAACCTCAAAATTTGGCTAAAAAAACACATGTTCCCCACATTTCTGTGGCAGAAAGTTATGGAATCTGAGAGGAGCCACAAATTTCCTTCCACCCAGCGTTCCCCCACGTCTCCCGATAAAAATGATACCTCACTTGTGTGGGTAGACCTAGCGCCCGCGACAGGATATGCCCCAAAACACAACGTGGACATATCTCAGAAAACAGAGCTGTTTTTAGCAAAGTGACTACCTGTAGATTTTGGCCTCTAGCTCAGCCGCCACCTAGGGAAACCTACCAAACCTGTGCATTTCTGAAAACTAGAGACCTAGGGGAATCCAAGGAGGGGTGACTTGTGTGGCTCGGACCAGGTTCTGTTACCCAGAATCCTTTGCAAACCTCAAAATTTGGCTAAAAAAACACATGTTCCTCACATTTCTGTAGCAGAAAGTTCTGGAATCTGAGAGGAGCCACAAATTTCCTTCCACCCAGCGTTCCCCCACGTCTCCCGATAAAAATGATACCTCACTTGTGTGGGTAGGCCTAGCGCCCGCAACAGGATATGCCCCAAAACACAACGTGGACACATCACAGAAAACAGAGCTGTTTTTAGCAAAGTGACTACCTGTAGATTTTGGCCTCTAGCTCAGCCGCCACCTAGGGAAACCTACCAAACCTGTACATTTCTGAAAACTAGAGACCTAGGGGAATCCAAGGAGGGGTGACTTGCGGGGCTCGGACCAGGTTCTGTTACCCAGAATCCTTTGCAAACCACAAAATGTGGCTAAAAAAACACATGTTCCTCACATTTCTGTGGCAGAAAGTTCTGGAATCTGAGAGGAGCCACAAATTTCCTTCCACCCAGCGTTGCCCCAAGTCTCCCGATAAAAATGATACCTCACTTGCGTGGGTAGGACTAGCGCCCACGAAAGGAAAGGCCCCAAAACACAACGTGGACACATCACATTTTTTTATAAAAAGCAATGCCTACCTGTGGATTTTGGCCTGTAGCTCAGCCCGCACTTGGGGAAACCTAGCAAACCAGAGCATTTTTGAAAACTAGAAACCCAGGGGAATCCAAGATGGGGTGACTTGCGGGGCTCTGACCAGGTTATGTTACCCAGAATCCTTTGCAAACATCAAAATGTGGCCCAAAAAACACTTTTTCCTCTCATTTCGGTGACAGAAAGTTCTGGAATCTGAGAGGAGCCACAAATTTCCTTCCACCCAGCGTTCCCCTAAGTCTCTCGATAAAAATGGTGCCTCACTTCTGTGGGTAGGCCTAGCGCCCACGAAAGGAAATGGCCCAAAACACAACATGGACACAACATATTTTTTCACAGAAAACAGAGGTGTTTTTTGCAAGGTGCCTACCTGTGGAGTTTGGCCTGTAGCTCAGCCGGCCCCAGGGGGGGGGGGGCAGAAATGGCCTAAAATAAATTTCTTCCCCCCAACCCCCACCCCCCCCCCGGAGTGACCCTTGCCTACGGGGTCGCTCCCCCTGCGTGACATTGGCGCCAAAAAACAAATCCCAGGTGCCTAGTGGTTTCTGCCCCCTTGGGGGCAGATTGACCTAAAATCGGCCAATCTGCCCCCAAGGGGGGCAGAAATGGCCTAAATACAATTTGCCCCCCAGGGGAGCGACCCTTGCCTGATGGGTCGCTCCCCATCTCGAAAAAAACAAACAAACAAAAAAAAAAAAACACAACAAAAAAATTTGCCCTGGTGCCCTGAGGGTTCTGCCCCCCCCCTGGGGGCAGTTCAGCCTAATAATAGGCCGATCTGCCCCCAGGGGGGGCAGAAATGGCCTAAAATAAATTTGCCCCCCCAGCCCCCACCCCTTCCCTGGAGCGACCCTTGCCTACGGGGTCGCTCCCCCTGCGTGACATTGGCGCCAAAAAACAAATCCCAGGTGCCTAGTGGTTTCTGCCCCCTTGGGGGCAGATTGACCTAAAATCGGCCAATCTGCTCGCAAGGGGGGCAGAAATGGCCTAAATACAAGTTGCCCCCCAGGGGAGCGACCCTTGCCTGATGGGTTGCTCCCCATCTCGAAAAAAACAAACAAACAAAAAAAAAACACAAAAAAAAGAAATTGCCCTGGTGCCCTGAGGGTTCTGCCCCCCTCTGGGGGCAGTTCGGCCTGATAATAGGCCGATCTGCCCCTAGGGAGGGCAGAAATGGCCTTAAATAAATTTGACCCCCCAACCCCCACCCCCTCCCCGGGAGCGACCCTTGCCTACGGGGTCCCTCCCCCTGCGTGACATTGGCGCCAAAAAACAAATCCCAGGTGCCTAGTGGTTTCTACCCCCTTGGGGGCAGATTGACCTAAAATCGGCAAATGGCCTAAATACAATTTGCCCCCCAGGGGAGCGACCCTTTCCTGATGGGTCGCTCCCCATCTCGAAAAAAAACAAACAAACAAAAAAAAAACACACAAAAAAAATGTGCCCTGGTGCCTAGAGGGTTCTGCCCCCCCCCCCTGGGGGCAGTTTGGCCTAATAATAGGCCGATCTGCCCCCAGGGGGGGCAGAAATGGCCTAAAATAAATTTGAACCCCCAACCCCCCCCCCCCGGGAGCGACCCTTGCCTACGGGGTCGCTCCCCCTGCGTGACATTGGCGCCAAAAAACAAATCCCCGGTGCCTAGTGGTTTCTGCCCCCTTAGGGGCAGATTGACCTAAAATCGGCCAATCTGCCCCCAGGGAGGCAGAAATGGTGTAAATACAATTTGCCCCCCCCCCCAGGGGAGCGACCCTTGCCTGATGGGTCGCTCCCCATCTCTAAAAAAACAAACAAACAAAAAAAAAAACACAAAAAAAAAACTTGCCCTGGCGCCTATAGGTTTCTGCCCCCCCTGGGGGCAGATCGGCCTAATAATAGGCCGATCTGCCCCCAGGGGGGGCAGAAATGGCCTAAAATAAATTGCCCTCCCCCCCAGGGAGCGACCCTTGCCTAAGGGGTCGCTCCCTTTGCGTGAAATTCACGCAAAGAAAAAACTCCCTGGTGTCTAGTGGTTTCTACCCCCCTTGGGGGCAGATTGGCCTCATTAAAATAGGCCAATCTGCCCCCAAGGGGGGCAGAAATGGCCAAAATATAATTTTACCCCAAGGGGAGCGACCCTTGCCTAAGGGGTCGCTCCCCACCCAAAAAAATAAAATAACACATAAAAAAAAAAAAAAAAAAAAAAAAGGTCCCTGGTGCCCTAGAGGTTTCTGCCCCCCCTGGGGGCAGATCGGCCTAATAGTAGGCCGATCTGCCCCCAGGGGGGGCAGAAAAGGCCTTCCAGAAAAAATGCCCCCCATGGGAGCGACCCTTGCCCAAGGGGTCGCTCCCTTTTGTCAATATCATAAAAAAAAAAAAAATCCGTGGTGTCTAGTGGGGTTTCAAAAGCCGGATTGCAAGCAATCCGGCTTTTGAAACCCTCGGAGAGACTTCAAAGGGAAGGAAATACTTTTCCTTCCCTTTGAAGCCCCTCCGGGCCTCCCCGGTGATTGAAAGAGAAATGCTTTTGCATGTCTTTTTCAATCGCGCTGGAAGCAGAGCTTCCAGCGCGACGAGGGAGGCCCCTGTGACACATCAGCGCGCGCGCGCGCGCTGACGTCACAGGGGGGAGCGGGGGGGCGGGGGTGGAAGGGGAAGGTCTTCCCCTTCCATCCCCGCCTTGGGGGGGGAGGGGGGGTGCACGGGGGGCGCGCTAGCGCGCCCCCAAGTTCCCCTGTGCCATGGACGAGATGATCTCGTCCAAGGCACAGGGGAACTGTAGCCTTGGACGAGATCATCTCGTCCAAGGCACCCAAGAGGTTAAAGTGCCAACTCGGTACAAAAGTATTACAGCTCTTTACATGAGCACCTGTTACATTACACAAGAACACATTCATTTTTGGTTGAAAGGGGATATCAAGTGATTTGCCCAGCATCACAAGATGTTGAGATGGCGTTGAAACTCATACCGTGTTCCCAAGCTTCAAAGTCGGCAGATCTGGCCTTTAAGCCACACCCTCTCCCCTAGGGTTCTTTGCAGGAGCGGCTCCTTGGCAATAGCTAAGGAGTGGTGCCCCACTGGCTGAGAAAGAAGCTAAAAAATAAAACAATATTTTACTATTGTTTTATTTGACAGTTGCTGTGACACCGCAGACTACCGCAGCATCCCTTTTGTGGACCACTGTCAGACCAGCAGTCCGCATCTCGGGACGCCGGAACCGCTGTGGCCCGTCTTTTGTTATCGGCCTGCATTTTCATGGCGCAATGCGGTCCAGGAGTCTTGTTTCCAGCTCTGCTTCGTGAATTGGGCACTGCAACCTCCCTGACCTCCCCCCCACTTACCTACTCAGTTCTTTTTCCTTCTTTTTCTTCTTTATCTTCTTTCTTCTTGTCTTCTTTCTTCTTTGGTCTCCATATTGTCTTCTTCTGTCGTGGTTGTCTTCCCAGCATGCCTTGTGTCTTTCCTTTTCTACTTGGCTTTTCTTCCCATTCATTTCTGTGTAGCCTTTTCCAATCCAATATGGTGTCATTCATTTTCCTGTTTTGTCTCTTCCTGTTAAATGGTACATAAGCACTAGAGTTACTTCTTTCTTTGCGCTGCAAACACTTCCGTCTTGGTGGTGATTCTTGTTCCTGTTTCCAGTTTTCTACTCGCTCCCGCATCTTCCCTGCAGTTTTGACCTCTATTTTTCGCCTTTTTCATTGTTTTTTCCTCATTTTCAGTAGTTCCTGTGATAGAGGTTATTTTCCCATTACTTGGGTTTTTCTTCTGGACTCCTTCTGGAGTGTGCAGTCTGCCTTAGCTTTTTTTGCAGTCGGCAGCACTGTGGCTACCAGAAGGGGTTGCCCTTATCTTGGACAGTCCAGAACCAGTAAGAAACCAAGCATCCCTCCAAGTACTGCAGCCTACGGTGGTAAGAGGCATGCAGAACATGACAGATTGCAATGCCAAAAGATTCAGCATTGCATGAAGACCATGGAGGGACCACATGATGATGTCGTAGAGAATGCACAATCCATGCTTCATACTGCGCAACAACAAGCCCAAGAATTACAACAACTGCATGCTGAGATACCACACCACGGCAAGCCATTACTTTTCGACCTATGAATATACCTTGTGTGTCCACCTCAACACCACGATATTCCGGAGATCCTCATAAAGTAAAATATTTTCTTGACTCTTTGACAGTCTTCTTTGCCTTTCGACCCTTCCAATTTTCATCTGACAAAGCCAAGGTGGGTTGTTTGATCAGTGCCTTGTCTGGCCCCACACTAGCTTGGGCAACCCCCTTGGTAATACCTGAGGATCCTGTATTATCCAAATATCTTGCCTTTCATAAACTCTTTAACCCCTTCGCTGCCAGGCCTTTTCCCCCTCCTGTGCCAGGCCTTTTTTTGCCTATTTGGGGCAGTTCGCGCTTAGGCCCTCATAACTTTTTGTCCACATGAGCTAACCAAGCCAAATTTGCGTCCTTTTTTTCCAACATCCTAGGGATTCTAGACGTACCCAGACTTTGCGGGTTCCCCTGTAGGAGGCCAAGAAATTGGCCAAAATACAGGGAAAATTTCGTTTTTTTTTAAAAAAATGGAAAAAGTGGCTGCAGAAGAAGGCTTGTGGTTTTTCCCCTGAAAATGGCATCAACAAAGGGTGTGCGGTGCTAAACTCAGTAGCTTCCCAGCTTTCAGGAACAGGCAGACTTGAATCATAAAACCCAATTTTGCAACACAATTTTGGCATTTTACTGGGACATACCCCATTTTTGCAATTTTTGGTGCTTTCAGCCTCCTTCCAGTCAGTGACAGAAATGGGCATGAAACCAATGCTGGATCCCAGAAACCTAAACATTTCTGAAAAGTAGACAAAATTCTGAATTAAGCAAGGGGTCATTTGTGTAGATCCTACAAGGGTTTCCTACAGAAAATAACAACTGAAAAAGAAAAATATTGAAATTGAGGTAAAAAAACATCAATTTTTCTCTACGTTTTACTCTGTAACTTTTCCCTGCAATGTCAGATTATCGAAAGCAATATACCGTTACGTCTGCTGGACTCCTCTGGTTGCGGGGATATATAGGGCTTGTAGGTTCATCAAGAACCCGATGAACCCAGAGCCAATAAATGAGCTGCACCCTGCAATGCGTTTTCAGTCTATACCGGGTACACAGCAATTCATTTTCTGAAATATAAAGAGTAAAAAATTGCTATCAAGAAAACCTTTGTATTTCCAAAAAGGGCACAAGATAAGGTGTTGAGGAGCAGTGGTTATTTGCACATCTCTGAATACCGGGGTGACCATACTAGCATGTGAATTACAGGGCATTTCTCAAATAGATGTCTTTTTTACACACTCTCCTATATTTGGAAGGAAAAAATGAAGAGAAAGACAAGGGGCAATAACACTTGTTTTGCTAATCTATGTTCCCCCAAGTCTCCCGATAAAAATGATACTTCACTTGTGTGGGTAGGCCTAGCGCCCGCGACAGGAAACGCCCCAAAGCGCAACGTGGACACATCCAAATTTTTGGAAGAAAACAGAGGTGTTTTTTGCGAAGTGCCTACCTGTAGATTTTGGCCTCTAGCTCAGCCGGCACCTAGGGAAACCTACCAAACCTGTGCAGTTCTGAAAACTAGAGACCTAGGGGAATCCAAGGAGGGGTGACTTGCGGGGCTCGGACCAGGTTCTGTTACCCAGAATCCTTTGCAAACCTCAAAATTTGGCTAAAAAAACACATGTTCCTCACATTTCTGTGGCAGAAAGTTCGGGAATCTGAGAGGAGCCACAAATTTCCTTCCACCCAGCGTTCCCCCAAGTCTCCCGATAAAAATGATACCTCACTTGTGTGGGTAGGCCTAGCGCCCGCGACAGGAAACGCCCCAAAGCGCAACGTGGACACATCCAAATTTTTGGAAGAAAACAGAGGTGTTTTTTGTGAAGTACCTACCTGTAGATTTTGGCCTCTAGCTCAGCCGGCACCTAGGGAAACCTACCAAACCTGGGCATTTTTGAAAACTAGAGACCGAGGGGAATCCAAGGAGGGGTGACTTGCGGGGCTCGGACCAGGTTCTGTTACCCAGAATCCTTTACAAACCTCAAAATTTGGCTAAAAAAACACATGTTCCTCAAATTTCTGTGGCAGAAAGTTCTGGAATCTGAGAGGAGCCACAAATTTCCTTCCACCCAGCGTTCCCCCAAGTCTCCCGATAAAAATGATACCTCACTTGTGTGGGTAGGCCTAGCGCCCGCGACAGGAAACGCCCCAAAGCGCAACGTGGACACATCCAAATTTTTGGAAGAAAACAGAGGTGTTTTTTGCGAAGTGCCTACCTGTAGATATTGGCCTCTAGCTCAGCCGGCACCTAGGGAAACCTACCAAACCTGTGCATTTCTGAAAACTAGAGACCTAGGGGAATCCAAGGAGGGGTGACTTGCGGGGCTCGGACCAGGTTCTGTGACCCAGAATCCTTTGCAAACCTCAAAATTTGGCTAAAAAAACACATGTTCCTCACATTTCTGTGGCAGAAAGTTCGGGAATCTGAGAGGAGCCACAAATTTCCTTCCACCCAGCGTTCACCCAAGTCTCCCAATAAAAATGATACCTCACTTGTGTGGGTAGGCCTAGTGCCCGCGACAGGAAACGCCCCAAAGCGCAACGTGGACACATCCAAATTTTTGGAAGAAAACAGAGGTGTTTTTTGCGAAGTGCCTACCTGTAGATTTTGGCCTCTAGCTCAGCCGGCAGCTAGGGAAACCTACCAAACCTGTGCATTTCTGAAAACTAGAGACCTAGGGGAATCCAAGGAGGGGTGACTTGCGGGGCTCGGACCAGGTTCTGTGACCCAGAATCCTTTGCAAACCTCAAAATTTGGCTAAAAAAACACATGTTCCTCACATTTCTGTGGCAGAAAGTTCGGGAATCTGAGAGGAGCCACAAATTTCCTTCCACCCAGCGTTCCCCCAAGTCTCCCAATAAAAATGATACCTCACTTGTGTGGGTAGGCCTAGTGCCCGCGACAGGAAACGCCCCAAAGCGCAACGTGGACACATCCAAATTTTTGGAAGAAAACAGAGGTGTTTTTTGCGAAGTGCCTACCTGTAGATTTTGGCCTCTAGCTCAGCCGGCAGCTAGGGAAACCTACCAAACCTGTGCATTTCTGAAAACTAGAGACCTAGGGGAATCCAAGGAGGGGTGACTTGCGGGGCTCGGACCAGGTTCTGTTACCCAGAATCCTTTGCAAACCTCAAAATTTAGCTAAAAAAACACATGTTCCTCACATTTCTGTGGCTGAAAGTTCGGGAATCTGAGAGGAGCCACAAATTTCCTTCCACCCAGCGTTCCCCCAAGTCTCCCGATAAAAATTATACCTCACTTGTGTGGGTAGGCCTAGAGACCGCGACAGGAAACGCCCCAAAACGCAACGTGGACACATCCAAATTTTGGAAAGAAAACAGTGCCTACCTGTGGATTTTGGCCTGTAGCTCAGCCGGCAACTAGGAAAACCTACCAAACCTGTGCATTTCTGAAAACTAGAGACCTAGGGGAATCCAAGATGGGGTGACTTGTGGGGCTCGGACCAGGTTCTGTTACCCAGAATCCTTTGCAAACCTCAAAATTTGGCTAAAAAAACACATGTTCCTCACATTTCAGTGGCAGAAAGTTCTGAAATCTGAGAGGAGCCACAAATTTCCTTCCACCCAGCGTTCCCCTAAGTCTCTCGATAAAAATGGTACCTCACTTCTGTGGGTAGGCCTAGCGCCCATGACAGGAAACGCCCCAAAGCGCAACGTGGACACATCCACATTTTTGGAAGAAAACAGAGGTGTTTTTTGCGAAGTGCCTACCTGTAGAATTTGGCCTCTAGCTCAGCCGGCACCTAGGGAAACCTACCAAACCTGTGCATTTCTGAAAACTAGAGACCTAGGGGAATCCAAGGAGGGGTGACTTGCGGGGCTCGGACCAGGTTCTGTTACCCAGAATCCTTTGCAAACTTCAAAATTTGGCTAAAAAAACACATGTTCCTCACATTTCTGTGGCAGAAAGTTCTGGAATCTGAGAGGAGCCACAAATTTCCTTCCACCCAGCGTTCCCCCAAGTCTCCCGATAAAAATGATACCTCACTTGTGTGGGTAGGCCTAGCGCCCGCGACAGGAAACGCCCCAAAGCGCAACGTGGACACATCCAAATTTTTGGAAGGAAACAGAGGTGTTTTTAGCGAAGTGCCTACCTGCAGATTTTGGCCTCTAGCTCAGCCGGCAACTAGGGAAACCTACCAAACCTGTGCATTTCTGAAAACTAGAGACCTAGGGGAATCCAAGGAGGGGTGACTTGCAGGGCTCGGACCAGGTTCTGTTACCCAGAATCCTTTGCAAACCTCAAAATTTGGCTAAAAAAACACATGTTCCTCACATTTCTGTGGCAGAAAGTTCTGGAATCTGAGAGGAGCCACAAATGTCCTTCCATCCAGCGTTCCCCAAGTCTCCCGATAAAAATGACACCTCACTTGTGTGGGTAGGCCTAGCACCCGCGACAGGAAACGCCCCAAAGCGCAACGTGGACACATCCAAATTTTTGGAAGAAAACAGAGGTGTTTTTTGCGAAGTGCCTACCTGTAGATTTTGGCCTCTAGCTCAGCCGGCAGCTAGGGAAACCTACCAAACCTGTGCATTTCTGAAAACTAGAGACCTAGGGGAATCCAAGGAGGGGTGACTTGCGGGGCTCGGACCAGGTTCTGTGACCCAGAATCCTTTGCAAACCTCAAAATTTGGCTAAAAAAACACATGTTCCTCACATTTCTGTGGCAGAAAGTTCGGGAATCTGAGAGGAGCCACAAATTTCCTTCCACCCAGCGTTCCCCCAAGTCTCCCAATAAAAATGATACCTCACTTGTGTGGGTAGGCCTAGTGCCCGTGACAGGAAACGCCCCAAAGCGCAACGTGGACACATCCAAATTTTTGGAAGAAAACAGAGGTGTTTTTTGCGAAGTGCCTACCTGTAGATTTTGGCCTCTAGCTCAGCCGGCAGCTAGGGAAACCTACCAAACCTGTGCATTTCTGAAAACTAGAGACCTAGGGGAATCCAAGGAGGGGTGACTTGCGGGGCTCGGACCAGGTTCTGTTACCCAGAATCCTTTGCAAACCTCAAAATTTAGCTAAAAAAACACATGTTCCTCACATTTCTGTGGCTGAAAGTTCGGGAATCTGAGAGGAGCCACAAATTTCCTTCCACCCAGCGTTCCCCCAAGTCTCCCGATAAAAATTATACCTCACTTGTGTGGGTAGGCCTAGAGACCGCGACAGGAAACGCCCCAAAACGCAACGTGGACACATCCAAATTTTGGAAAGAAAACAGTGCCTACCTGTGGATTTTGGCCTGTAGCTCAGCCGGCAACTAGGGAAACCTACCAAACCTGTGCATTTCTGAAAACTAGAGACCTAGGGGAATCCAAGATGGGGTGACTTGTGGGGCTCGGACCAGGTTCTGTTACCCAGAATCCTTTGCAAACCTCAAAATTTGGCTAAAAAAACACATGTTCCTCACATTTCAGTGGCAGAAAGTTCTGAAATCTGAGAGGAGCCACAAATTTCCTTCCACCCTGCGTTCCCCTAAGTCTCTCGATAAAAATGGTACCTCACTTCTGTGGGTAGGCCTAGCGCCCATGACAGGAAACGCCCCAAAGCGCAACGTGGACACATCCACATTTTTGGAAGAAAACAGAGGTGTTTTTTGCGAAGTGCCTACCTGTAGAATTTGGCCTCTAGCTCAGCCGGCACCTAGGGAAACCTACCAAACCTGTGCATTTCTGAAAACTAGAGACCTAGGGGAATCCAAGGAGGGGTGACTTGCGGGGCTCGGACCAGGTTCTGTTACCCAGAATCCTTTGCAAACTTCAAAATTTGGCTAAAAAAACACATGTTCCTCACATTTCTGTGGCAGAAAGTTCTGGAATCTGAGAGGAGCCACAAATTTCCTTCCACCCAGCGTTCCCCCAAGTCTCCCGATAAAAATGATACCTCACTTGTGTGGGTAGGCCTAGCGCCCGCGACAGGAAACGCCCCAAAGCGCAACGTGGACACATCCAAATTTTTGGAAGGAAACAGAGGTGTTTTTAGCGAAGTGCCTACCTGCAGATTTTGGCCTCTAGCTCAGCCGGCAACTAGGGAAACCTACCAAACCTGTGCATTTCTGAAAACTAGAGACCTAGGGGAATCCAAGGAGGGGTGACTTGCAGGGCTCGGACCAGGTTCTGTTACCCAGAATCCTTTGCAAACCTCAAAATTTGGCTAAAAAAACACATGTTCCTCACATTTCTGTGGCAGAAAGTTCTGGAATCTGAGAGGAGCCACAAATGTCCTTCCATCCAGCGTTCCCCAAGTCTCCCGATAAAAATGACACCTCACTTGTGTGGGTAGGCCTAGCACCCGCGACAGGAAACGCCCCAAAGCGCAACGTGGACACATCCAAATTTTTGGAAGAAAACAGAGGTGTTTTTTGCGAAGTGCCTACCTGTAGATTTTGGCCTCTAGCTCAGCCGGCAGCTAGGGAAACCTACCAAACCTGTGCATTTCTGAAAACTAGAGACCTAGGGGAATCCAAGGAGGGGTGACTTGCGGGGCTCGGACCAGGTTCTGTGACCCAGAATCCTTTGCAAACCTCAAAATTTGGCTAAAAAAACACATGTTCCTCACATTTCTGTGGCAGAAAGTTCGGGAATCTGAGAGGAGCCACAAATTTCCTTCCACCCAGCGTTCCCCCAAGTCTCCCAATAAAAATGATACCTCACTTGTGTGGGTAGGCCTAGTGCCCGCGACAGGAAACGCCCCAAAGCGCAACGTGGACACATCCAAATTTTTGGAAGAAAACAGAGGTGTTTTTTGCGAAGTACCTACCTGTAGATTTTGGCCTCTAGCTCAGCCGGCAGCTAGGGAAACCTACCAAACCTGTGCATTTCTGAAAACTAGAGACCTAGGGGAATCCAAGGAGGGGTGACTTGCGGGGCTCGGACCAGGTTCTGTTACCCAGAATCCTTTACAAACCTCAAAATTTGGCTAAAAAAACACATGTTCCTCACATTTCTGTGGCAGAAAGTTCTGGAATCTGAGAGGAGCCACAAATTTCCTTCCACCCAGCGTTCCCCCAAGTCTCCCGATAAAAATGATACCTCACTTGTGTGGGTAGGCCTAGCGCCCGCGACAGGAAACGCCCCAAAGCGCAACGTGGACACATCCAAATTTTTGGAAGAAAACAGAGGTGTTTTTTGCGAAGTGCCTACCTGTAGATATTGGCCTCTAGCTCAGCCGGCACCTAGGGAAACCTACCAAACCTGTGCATTTCTGAAAACTAGAGACCTAGGGGAATCCAAGGAGGGGTAACTTGCGGGGCTCGGACCAGGTTCTGTTACCCAGAATCCTTTGCAAACCTCAAAATTTGGCTAAAAAAACACATGTTCCTCACATTTCTGTGGCAGAAAGTTCTGGAATCTGAGAGGAGCCACAAATATCCTTCCACCCAGCGTTCCCCCAAGTCTCCCGATAAAATTGATACCTCACTTGTGTGGGTAGGCGTAGCGCCCGCGACAGGAAACGCCCCAAAGCGCAACGTGGACACATCCACATTTTTTGGAAGGAAACAGAGGTGTTTTTAGCGAAGTGCCTACCTGTAGATTTTGGCCTCTAGCTCAGCCGGCACCTAGGGAAACCTACCAAACCTGTACATTTCTGAAAACTAGAGACCTAGGGGAATCCAAGGAGGGGTGACTTGCGGGGCTCGGACCAGGTTCTGTTACCCAGAATCCTTTGCAAACCTCAAAATGTGGCTAAAAAAACACATGTTCCTCACATTTCTGTGGCAGAAAGTTCTGGAATCTGAGAGGAGCCACAAATTTCCTTCCACCCAGCGTTCCCCCAAGTCTCCCAATAAAAATGATACCTCACTTGTGTGGGTAGGCCTAGTGCCCGCGACAGGAAACGCCCCAAAGCGCAACGTGGACACATCCAAATTTTTGGAAGAAAACAGAGGTGTTTTTTGCGAAGTGCCTACCTGTAGATTTTGGCCTCTAGCTCAGCCGGCAGCTAGGGAAACCTACCAAACCTGTGCATTTCTGAAAACTAGAGACCTAGGGGAATCCAAGGAGGGGTGACTTGCGGGGCTCGGACCAGGTTCTGTTACCCAGAATCCTTTGCAAACCTCAAAATTTAGCTAAAAAAACACATGTTCCTCACATTTCTGTGGCTGAAAGTTCGGGAATCTGAGAGGAGCCACAAATTTCCTTCCACCCAGCGTTCCCCCAAGTCTCCCGATAAAAATTATACCTCACTTGTGTGGGTAGGCCTAGAGCCCGCGACAGGAAACGCCCCAAAACGCAACGTGGACACATCCAAATTTTGGAAAGAAAACAGTGCCTACCTGTGGATTTTGGCCTGTAGCTCAGCCGGCACCTAGGGAAACCTACCAAACCTGTGCATTTCTGAAAACTAGAGACCTAGGGGAATCCAAGATGGGGTGACTTGTGGGGCTCGGACCAGGTTCTGTTACCCAGAATCCTTTGCAAACCTCAAAATTTGGCTAAAAAAACACATGTTCCTCACATTTCAGTGGCAGAAAGTTCTGAAATCTGAGAGGAGCCACAAATTTCCTTCCACCCAGCGTTCCCCTAAGTCTCTCGATAAAAATGGTACCTCACTTCTGTGGGTAGGCCTAGCGCCCATGACAGGAAACGCCCCAAAGCGCAACGTGGACACATCCACATTTTTGGAAGAAAACAGAGGTGTTTTTTGCGAAGTGCCTACCTGAAGAATTTGGTCTCTAGCTCAGCCGGCACCTAAGGAAACCTACCAAACCTGTGCATTTCTGAAAACTAGAGACCTAGGGGAATCCAAGGAGGGGTGACTTGCGGGGCTCGGACCAGGTTCTGTTACCCAGAATCCTTTGCAAACTTCAAAATTTGGCTTAAAAAACACATGTTCCTCACATTTCTGTGGCAGAAAGTTCTGGAATCTGAGAGGAGCCACAAATTTCCTTCCACCCAGCGTTCCCCCAAGTCTCCCGATAAAAATGATACCTCACTTGTGTGGGTAGGCCTAGCGCCCGCGACAGGAAACGCCCCAAAGCGCAACGTGGACACATCCAAATTTTTGGAAGGAAACAGAGGTGTTTTTAGCGAAGTGCCTACCTACAGATTTTGGCCTCTAGCTCAGCCGGCAACTAGGGAAACCTACCAAACCTGTGCATTTCTGAAAACTAGAGACCTAGGGGAATCCAAGGAGGGGTGACTTGCAGGGCTCGGACCAGGTTCTGTTACCCAGAATCCTTTGCAAACCTCAAAATTTGGCTAAAAAAACACATGTTCCTCTCATTTCTGTGGCAGAAAGTTCTGGAATCTGAGAGGAGCCACAAATGTCCTTCCATCCAGCGTTCCCCCAAGTCTCCCGATAAAAATGACACCTCACTTGTGTGGGTAGGCCTAGCACCCGCGACAGGAAACGCCCCAAAGCGCAACGTGGACACATCCAAATTTTTGGAAGAAAACAGAGGTGTTTTTTGCGAAGTGCCTACCTGTAGATTTTGGCCTCTAGCTCAGCCGGCAGCTAGGGAAACCTACCAAACCTGTGCATTTCTGAAAACTAGAGACCTAGGGGAATCCAAGGAGGGGTGACTTGCGGGGCTCGGACCAGGTTCTGTGACCCAGAATCCTTTGCAAACCTCAAAATTTGGCTAAAAAAACACATGTTCCTCACATTTCTGTGGCAGAAAGTTCGGGAATCTGAGAGGAGCCACAAATTTCCTTCCACCCAGCGTTCCCCCAAGTCTCCCAATAAAAATGATACCTCACTTGTGTGGGTAGGCCTAGTGCCCGCGACAGGAAACGCCCCAAAGCGCAACGTGGACACATCCAAATTTTTGGAAGAAAACAGAGGTGTTTTTTGCGAAGTGCCTACCTGTAGATTGTGGCCTCTAGCTCAGCCGGCAGCTAGGGAAACCTACCAAACCTGTGCATTTCTGAAAACTAGAGACCTAGGGGAATCCAAGGAGGGGTGACTTGCGGGGCTCGGACCAGGTTCTGTTACCCAGAATCCTTTGCAAACCTCAAAATTTAGCTAAAAAAACACATGTTCCTCACATTTCTGTGGCTGAAAGTTCGGGAATCTGAGAGGAGCCACAAATTTCCTTCCACCCAGCGTTCCCCAAGTCTCCCGATAAAAATTATACCTCACTTGTCTAAGTAGGCCTAGAGCCCGCGACAGGAAACGCCCCAAAACGCAACGTGGACACATCCAAATTTTTGGAAGAAAACAGAGGTGTTTTTTGCGAAGTACCTACCTGTAGATTTTGGCCTCTAGCTCAGCCGGCAGCTAGGGAAACCTACCAAACCTGTGCATTTCTGAAAACTAGAGACCTAGGGGAATCCAAGGAGGGGTGACTTGCGGGGCTCGGACCAGGTTCTGTTACCCAGAATCCTTTACAAACCTCAAAATTTGGCTAAAAAAACACATGTTCCTCACATTTCTGTGGCAGAAAGTTCTGGAATCTGAGAGGAGCCACAAATTTCCTTCCACCCAGCGTTCCCCCAAGTCTCCCGATAAAAATGATACCTCACTTGTGTGGGTAGGCCTAGCGCCCGCGACAGGAAACGCCCCAAAGCGCAACGTGGACACATCCAAATTTTTGGAAGAAAACAGAGGTGTTTTTTGCGAAGTGCCTACCTGTAGATATTGGCCTCTAGCTCAGCCGGCACCTAGGGAAACCTACCAAACCTGTGCATTTCTGAAAACTAGAGACCTAGGGGAATCCAAGGAGGGGTAACTTGCGGGGCTCGGACCAGGTTCTGTTACCCAGAATCCTTTGCAAACCTCAAAATTTGGCTAATAAAACACATGTTCCTCACATTTCTGTGGCAGAAAGTTCTGGAATCTGAGAGGAGCCACAAATTTCCTTCCACCCAGCGTTCCCCCAAGTCTCCCGATAAAATTGATACCTCACTTGTGTGGGTAGGCCTAGCGCCCGCGACAGGAAACACCCCAAAGCGCAACGTGGACACATCCACATTTTTTGGAAGGAAACAGAGGTGTTTTTAGCGAAGTGCCTACCTGTAGATATTGGCCTCTAGCTCAGCCGGCACCTAGGGAAACCTACCAAACCTGTGCATTTCTGAAAACTAGAGACCTAGGGGAATCCAAGGAGGGGTAACTTGCGGGGCTCGGACCAGGTTCTGTTACCCAGAATCCTTTGCAAACCTCAAAATTTGGCTAAAAAAACACATGTTCCTCACATTTCTGTGGCAGAAAGTTCTGGAATCTGAGAGGAGCCACAAATTTCCTTCCACCCAGCGTTCCCCCAAGTTCCCGATAAAATTGATACCTCACTTGTGTGGGTAGGCCTAGCGCCCGCGACAGGAAACGGCCCAAAGCGCAATGTGGACACATCCACATTTTTTGGAAGAAAACAGAGGTGTTTTTTGCGAAGTGCCTACCTGTAGATTTTGCCCTCTAGCTCAGCCGGCACCTAGGGAAACCTACCAAACCTGTGCATTTCTGAAAACTAGAGACCTAGGGGAATCCAAGGAGGGGTGACTTGCGGTGCTCGGACCAGGTTCTGTGACCCAGAATCCTTTGCAAACCTCAAAATTTGGCTAAAAAAACACATGTTCCTCACATTTCTGTGGCAGAAAGTTCGGGAATCTGAGAGGAGCCACAAATTTCCTTCCACCCAGCGTTCCCCCAAGTCTCCCAATAAAAATGATACCTCACTTGTGTGGGTAGGCCTAGTGCCCGCGACAGGAAACGCCCCAAAGCGCAACGTGGACACATCCAAATTTTTGGAAGAAAACAGAGGTGTTTTTTGCGAAGTGCCTACCTGTAGATTTTGGCCTCTAGCTCAGCCGGCAGCTAGGGAAACCTACCAAACCTGTGCATTTCTGAAAACTAGAGACCTAGGGGAATCCAAGGAGGGGTGACTTGCGGTGCTCGGACCAGGTTCTGTGACCCAGAATCCTTTGCAAACCTCAAAATTTGGCTAAAAAAACACATGTTCCTCACATTTCTGTGGCAGAAAGTTCGGGAATCTGAGAGGAGCCACAAATTTCCTTCCACCCAGCGTTCCCCCAAGTCTCCCAATAAAAATTATACCTCACTTGTGTGGGTAGGCCTAGAGCCCGCGACAGGAAACGCCCCAAAATGCAACGTGGACACATCCAAATTTTGGAAAGAAAACAGTGCCTACCTGTGGATTTTGGCCTGTAGCTCAGCCGGCACCTAGGGAAACCTACCAAACCTGTGCATTTCTGAAAACTAGAGACCTAGGGGAATCCAAGATGGGGTGACTTTTGGGGCTCGGACCAGGTTCTGTTACCCAGAATCCTTTGCAAACCTCAAAATTTGGCTAAAAAAACACATGTTCCTCACATTTCAGTGGCAGAAAGTTCTGAAATCTGAGAGGAACCACAAATTTCCTTCCACCCAGCGTTCCCCTAAGTCTCTCGATAAAAATGGTACCTCACTTCTGTGGGTAGGCCTAGCGCCCATGACAGGAAACGCCCCAAAGCGCAACGTGGACACATCCACATTTTTGGAAGAAAACAGAGGTGTTTTTTGCGAAGTGCCTACCTGTAGATTTTGGCCTCTAGCTCAGCCGGCACCTAGGGAAACCTACCAAACCTGTGCATTTCTGAAAACTAGAGACCTAGGGGAATCCAAGGAGGGGTGACTTGCGGGGCTCGGACCAGGTTCTGTTACCCAGAATCCTTTGCAAACTTCAAAATTTGGCTAAAAAAAAACATGTTCCTCACATTTCTGTGGCAGAAAGTTCTGGAATCTGAGAGGAGCCACAAATTTCCTTCCACCCAGCGTTCCCCCAAGTCTCCCGATAAAAATGATACCTCACTTGTGTGGGTAGGCCTAGCGCCCGCGACAGGAAACGCCCCAAAGCGCAACGTGGACACATCCAAATTTTTGGAAGGAAACAGAGGTGTTTTTAGCGAAGTGCCTACCTGCAGATTTTGGCCTCTAGCTCAGCCGGCATCTAGGGAAACCTACCAAACCTGTGCATTTCTGAAAACTAGAGACCTAGGGGAATCCAAGGAGGGGTGACTTGCAGGGCTCGGACCAGGTTCTGTTACCCAGAATCCTTTGCAAACCTCAAAATTTGGCTAAAAAAACACATGTTCCTCACATTTCTGTGGCAGAAAGTTCTGGAATCTGAGAGGAGCCACAAATGTCCTTCCATCCAGCGTTCCCCCAAGTCTCCCGATAAAAATGACACCTCACTTGTGTGGGTAGGCCTAGCACCCGCGACAGGAAACGCCCCAAAGCGCAACGTGGACACATCCAAATTTTTGGAAGAAAACAGAGGTGTTTTTTGCGAAGTGCCTACCTGTAGATTTTGGCCTCTAGCTCAGCCGGCAGCTAGGGAAACCTACCAAACCTGTGCATTTCTGAAAACTAGAGACCTAGGGGAATCCAAGGAGGGGTGACTTGCGGGGCTCGGACCAGGTTCTGTGACCCAGAATCCTTTGCAAACCTCAAAATTTGGCTAAAAAAACACATGTTCCTCACATTTCTGTGGCAGAAAGTTCGGGAATCTGAGAGGAGCCACAAATTTCCTTCCACCCAGCGTTCCCCCAAGTCTCCCAATAAAAATGATACCTCACTTGTGTGGGTAGGCCTAGTGCCCGCGACAGGAAACGCCCCAAAGCGCAACGTGGACACATCCACATTTTTGGAAGAAAACAGAGGTGTTTTTTGCGAAGTGCCTACCTGTAGATTTTGGCCTCTAGCTCAGCCGGCAGCTAGGGAAACCTACCAAACCTGTGCATTTCTGAAAACTAGAGACCTAGGGGAATCCAAGGAGGGGTGACTTGCGGGGCTCGGACCAGGTTCTGTTACCCAGAATCCTTTGCAAACCTCAAAATTTAGCTAAAAAAACACACGTTCCTCACATTTCTGTGGCTGAAAGTTCGGGAATCTGAGAGGAGCCACAAATTTACTTCCACCCAGCGTTCCCCCAAGTCTCCCGATAAAAATTATACCTCACTTGTGTAAGTAGGCCTAGAGCCCGCGACAGGAAACGCCCCAAAACGCAACGTGGACACATCCAAATTTTGGAAAGAAAACAGTGCCTACCTGTGGATTTTGGCCTGTAGCTCAGCCGGCACCTAGGGAAACCTACCAAACCTGTGCATTTCTGAAAACTAGAGACCTAGGGGAATCCAAGATGGGGTGACTTGTGGGGCTCGGACCAGGTTCTGTTACCCAGAATCCTTTGCAAACTTCAAAATTTGGCTAAAAAAACACATGTTCCTCACATTTCAGTGGCAGAGAGTTCTGAAATCTGAGAGGAGCCACAAATTTCCTTCCACCCAGCGTTCCTCTAAGTCTCTCGATAAAAATGGTACCTCACTTCTGTGGGTAGGCCTAGCGCCCACGAAAGGAAATGGCCCAAAACACAACGTGGACAGAACATATTTTTTCACAGAAAACAGAGGTGTTTTTTGCAAAGTGCCTACCTGTGGAGTTTGTCCTCTAGCTCAGCCGGCCCCGGGAGGGGGGGGGGCAGCAATGCCCTAAAATAAATTTGCCCCCCCCTGCCCGGGAACAACCCCTGCCTACGGGGTCGCTCCCCCTGCATGACATTGGCGCCAAAAAACAAATCCCAGGTGCCTAGTGGTTTCTGCCCCCTTGGGGGCAGATTGACCTAAAATCTGCCAATCTGCCCCCAAGGGGGGCAGAAATGGCCTAAATACAATTTGCCCCCCAGGGGAGCGACCCTTGCCTGATGGGTCGCTCCCCATCTCTAAAAAAACAAACAAAAAAAAAAAAAAAAAAAAATTTGCCCTGGTGCCTAGAGGGTTCTGCCCCCCCCGGGGACAGTTTGGCCTAATAATGGCCTAAAATAAATTCCCCCCCCCAGCCCCCCCGGAGCGACTCTTGCCTACGGGGTCGCTCCCCCTGCGTGACATTGGCACCAAAAAACAAATCCCAGGTGCCTAGTGGTTTCTGCCCCCTTGGGGGCAGATTGACCTAAAATCGGCCAATCTGACCAGAAATGGCCTAAATACAATTTGCCCCCCAAGGGGAGCCACCCCTGCATGATGGGTCGCTCCCCATCTCTAAAAAAACAAACAAAAAAAAAAATTGCCCTGGTGCCTAGAGGGTTCTGCCTCCCCCCCCCTGGGGGCAGTTCGGCCTAATAATAGGCCGATCTGCCCCCAGGGGGGGCAGAAATGGCCTAAAATAAATTTGTCCCCCCAACCCCCACTCCCCCCCCCGGGGGCGACCCCTGTCTACGGGTTCGCTCCCCCTGCGTGACATTGGCGCCAAAAAACAAATCCCAGGTACCTAGTGGTTTCTGCCCCCTTGGGGGCAGATTGACCTAAAATCGGCCAATCTGCCCCCAAGGCGGGCAGAAATGGCCTAAATGCAATTTGCCCCCCAGGGGAGCGACCCTTGCCTGATGGGTCGCTCCCCATCTCAAAAAAAAAAAAAAAAGAAAAAAAAAAACACAACAAAAAAATTTGCCCTGGTGCCCTGAGGGTTCTGCCCCCCCCGGGGGCAGTTCGGCCTAATAATAGGCCGATCTGCCCCCAGGGGGGGCAGAAATGGCCTAAAATAAATGTCCTCCCCCCCAGTCCCCACACCCCCCGGGAGCGACCCTTGCCTACCGGGTCGCTCCCCCTGCGTGACATTGGCCCAAAAAACAAATCCCAGGTGCCTAGTGGTTTCTGTCCCCTTGGGGGCAGATTGACCTAAAATCGGCCAATCTGCCCCCAGGGGGGCAGAAATGGCCTAAATACAATTTGCCCCCCAAGGGGAGCAACCCTTGCCTGATGGGTCGCTTCCCATCACTAAAAAACAAACAAACCCAAAAAAAAAAATTTTGCCCTGGCGCCTAGAGGTTTCTGCCCCCCCCCCGGGGCAGATCAGCCTAATATTAGGCCGATCTGCCCCCTGGGGGGCAGAAATGGCCTAAAATACTTTTCCTTCCCTTTGAAGCCCCTCCGGGCCTCCCCAGTGATTGAAAGAGAAATGCTTTTGCATTTCACTTTCAATCGCGCTGGAAGCAGAGCTTCCAGCGGGACTAGGGAGGCCCCTGTGACAAATCAGGGCGCGCTCACGCGCTGACGTCACAGGGGGGGGTGGGGAGGGTTGGGGGTGGAAGGGGAAGGTCTTCCCCTTCCACCCCCGACTTGGGGGGGGAGGGGGGTGCACGGGGGCGCGCTAGCACGCCCCCAAGTTCCCCTGTGCCATGGACGAAATGATCTTGTCCAAGGCACAGGGGAACTGTAGCCTTGGACGAGATCATCTCGTCCAAGGCACAGAACAGGTTAAACAGATGTTTGAACAACCTGGGTTGGAGGCTGCTGCTGAAGAAGCATAATGTGACATACAGCAAGGCAATCAGGATGTACTGCGGTACATAAGCCGATTTAAACAGTTAGCAGCCAAGACCACTTGTGTAGAACGCACTTTTGTTACCCCGTTTTGCCGAGGACTTCGAGAAGAAATAAAGGATGAATTGGTGCATGCCACTCAATTAGTATCCCTGAATGAACTGATGAATCAAACATTGAACATAGAGTATCGGTTATGAGAATGTAAGATGGAAAGGCAAAAGACTCGATTACAGTATGAGTCCAGATTATCCTGTTCCCTAGCCCGTCGTTCTGACGAAGTCCATTCTGAGGCACATAAATCTACGGAAGAAGAACCTATGCAGATATGCCTAGTCCATGGTCCTTTATCTGAATCAGAAAGAAAAGATAGCTGATGAAAGGGCCTTTGTCTTTATTGTGGCAAGGCTGGTCGTATGATCCAGATGTGTCCTGTCCGTCCTTCCGGACCTTTGGGAAACGCCAGCTCCAGCCTCCTGTGAGGAGGGAGGGGAGGAGTAGACTTACCTTCAATATGTTCCTCCAAAGTAAATACCACAGCTCTGTTTATACTGTCCGTTACCGTACAGTGTTCCCAGAATCAAGAAGGCCAAGTATTTGCATCATTGAATTGTGGAGCAAGTGGGATATATTTGGATGATACTTGGGCCAAAGAAAGAGGTATACCACAAATTCCTAAAGAGATGCCGGAACAAGTTTACAAGGTAGATGGTTCCCGGCTAACCTCAAGACCAGTGGTGGGTACCACACCCACCCTCTGTCTGCGTTTTGGAAGACATCAGGAACACATTACCTTTAATTTAATATCCTCTCCCAATCATACCATGATATTAGGAATTCCCTGGCTGACTCAGCACAACTCATATATTAATTGGGAAACAAGAACAATATCTTTATCATCACAGTTTTGCCAATAGAACTGTTATTCCACAAACTCTTATTGGTCCCATAAAGGTTTAATCCTTTCTTCCAAAGAAACTAGCTGCTCTATTAACATGATACAGGGAGTACCAAGTTGTTATTAAGAATACTGTGATGTGTTCCAGAAGCCAAGCAAACCTGTTTTACCTTCACACCTGGTTTATGACTGCACCATTCCTTTAATTCTGGGAGAAGTGGTTTCATTTGGACGGATGTATTAATTGACCAAACAAGAAAAGAAAGTACTTACGGAATACCTCGATGATAACAAACAGAATGGGGTAATCTCCCCCTCTTCATCTCCTGCTGGGGCTCCTCTTTTTTTGTTCCCAAAAAATCAAAAGATCTGCGGCCCTGTGTTGGCTTTCAAGGACTGAACAAGATAACCATCAAGGATCGATATCCCTTGCCCCTTATTAGGGATATACTTGACGCATTCCAAGGTGCCAAGAGGTTTAATAAATTGGATTTGAGGGGTGCCTATCATCTCTTACGTGTCAATGAACAAGATGGATGGAAAACAGCTTTTCGTACTCCATTTGTCCACTATGAATACAGTCATGCCTTTTGGTTTAACAAACTCACCTTCAATATTCCAACAATTCATGGAATCTGAATTTTCTGATTTATTGAACCACAGTGTGGTGATATATCTGGACGACAACCTAGTATATTCTTGCATTCCTGAACAACATACTAAACATGTTTTGGAAAGACTCAGACAGAATCAATTATGCAAACCTGAAAAATGTGAATTTAACAAAACAGAAGTACAGTATCTTGGGTTCTGCATCAATATGACTGGAATAACTATGGATCCAGACAAGGTACACACCATTTTGGATTGGCCCTCTCCCTCTTCTAATAAGGAAATCAATTGCTTTCTCAGTCTCTCCAACTTCTATCTTCAATTCATACAAGACTTTGCCCATCAACAAAGTTTTACCACTCAGACTATTAAAGGAGAAAATCTGAAGAAGGGATTTGTTTGTACTAAAAGTGCAGAGAAGGCCTCTCAAAATCTTAAATGGGCCTTTACCCAAGCTCCTATCTTACTGCACCCAGATACAACTAAGAAGTTTATAGTGGTCACTGACACCTCCGAGAGAGCTATTGGTGTGGTCTTACTTCAGAAACAAGAAGACGATGGCCTGGAACATCCTGTCTTTTACTTATCCCACATACTGACAGAAGCAGAACGCAATTATTCTGTGTTAGAATGGGAATTAATTGCTCTCAAGGCTGACTGCAAAGAATGGAGACATTTCCTAATGGGCACCAAAGAACCATTCGAAGCAAGAACTGATCACCGTAACCTACAATGTCTCTGAAATTTCCAGTGTCGAAAGAGCCAGCATGTCGCGCCGCTGTGCGTGGCACGAGCCGAACATTCGGCTCGGGCCGCAGCACGCGGTCATAAGACGCGACGCGCCCCCAGCCTGCTCTGTACCTTACGAGGCCCCAAATTGGGCATCGTTCTTGTTTAGCGCTCCGTGTGTCTAGGCAGGTCTGATCCCCCCACTCACCTGTTCTGCAGGTACCTTCGCTGCTTTTGTTATTCTACCCAGAGCAACCGGAACACTTACCTTCCTATCGCTGAGTTCTCTTACAATAACACTGTCCATAGTGCCTGCAAGTTCACTCCTTTTTTCTGTTCTTATGGCTATCATCCTAACTCTTTTCCTACTACTCCTTAGTCTGCCTCTTCTCTTCCTGCTGTTACTTCATTCTCCAGACGACTTTTACAGATCCATAAATTGATTCAAGCTAACTTGTTGAACACCAAGAGATACATGAAGAGAATAGCAGACAAGAAGCGTAGGGATGCTCTAGAATATCACCTTCAGGATAAAGTCTGGCTTTCGTCAACATTTTTACCGTTACGCCTTTCTCAAAATAAGTTCACACCTCGTTACTATGGTCCTTTCCGTATCCTTCAGCTGATTAATCCTGTCACTGTCCGTCTTCACCTGCCTCGTACCTGGAGGATTCACCCAGTCTTTCATGTTTCTCAGGTCAAACCCTATGTCCCTGATCCTTACTCTTGTCAGTTTCCCTGTCCTCCTCCTGTGTTAGGGGATGATGTACCTGAATATGAGGTACAAGAGATTCGTGACTCTCGTATCTTTCACAAACATCTTCAGTATTTGATTCATTGGAAGGGTTACCCTCTCAGTGAATGCTCTTGGGAAGAAGCATCTTCTGTTCACGCACCTCTTTTGATTCGCTGTTTTCACCGCTTGTTTCGGCACAAACCTGGGTCTTCGGGGGGGGACCTACTGTTGCGCCGCTGCGCGCGGCACGAACCGAACATTCAGCTCAGGCCGCAGCACGCGGTCATAAGACGCGCCGCGCCCCCAACCTGCTCTGTACCTTACGAGGCCCCAAATTGGGCATGGGGCCTCGTTCTTTTTTAGCGCACCGCATGTCTAGGAAGGTCTGACCCCCCACTCACCTGTTCTTTTATTTTTTTCTGGACATCTGGTTGTGCCTTCTTTTATGTTTTTCCCCCTTTCCCATATTACCCTTCTCTTCCCAGCATTCCTTGTTCCCTACTCTCTATGGTTCCTAGTCCATTCTATTCTATGTGCTTTTCCCTATCTAAGATGGTGTGTTTTTACTTCATGTTGGTCGTTTCCTGTTTGTTGGTATTTAAGGGCTGTGTTTCTTTCTCTCCTTGCGCTGCAACACTTTCTGTTTGGATGGTGTGTTCGCTCCTGCTTCCTTGTATTCCTGTGCTGATTCTCATCGGTTCCAGTGTATTTTCCTGTATTTTGTTCCTGCTGTTACCTATTCTTTTTGTTCCTGTTGCAGGATTCTATCTTTTTGGAGGTTTTTTTCCCCTTTCAGGGTTTTTTTCCCTCTGGCACTACTTCTGAGGGACACGGCCTGCTCTTGGCGTACCCAATGCCTGCAGCACCGTGGGCCAAGGCCGGACATTCAAGAACAGGATCCACGCCACTCGCTCTGCGGCCTCCAGGGTAAAGCAGCACGCAAGTCGTGACACAGCAGACAAGATGGGCTTTCTTTTTCAGCCAATATGAATTTGTAGTGGCCTACATTCCTGGATCTCAGAATTTAGCAGCTAATGCATTATCTCATTGCTATTCCGAAAGTGCAAACACTTCCTCTCCACAAATAATAGAACCTAGTCGAATCATCGGGGTTGCCTAGTCCTTTCTTGATCGTGTTAAGACAGAATACCAATATCTTTCACTTGAAGGATGGGATATCTGGAGTCCTCAGTTACAAAAGAATCAGGACTACTTCAATCATCACAATGCTCTATTTTTGCTGATAGAGAAAGTACAGACCGAGGCATTACAGATGTGCCATTATTCACCCGTGCCTGGACATCCTGGAATCAAGAAAACACAGGAGTTGCTCCTACGTCTTTTTGGTGGCCTACTCTTAAGACCGATGCCGAATCCTATGTAAAATCCTGCCCTGTATGTACTCAAACCAAGACACCACAGATTAAGCCAGCAGGATGATTGATGCCCCTGACTGTTCCCTTTGCTCCATGTCACACCCTGTCTACAGATTTCATATGTTTGTTACCGTCTTCTTCAGAGAATCATGTCATTATGGTAACCGTTGATTCATTTACCAAGATAGCACATTTCACAGCCTTAAAGAAATTGCCTACAGCCAAAGAAATGAGCCACATTTTTATACCAGATGTCTTTTGTCTACATGGCCTTCCACAAGTAATCATTTCAGATTAGGGACCCCAATATGTGTCACATTTTTTGAAGGCTTTTTGTACCTCATTAAACATAGATGTCTCAATTTCATTGGGATTTCACCCACAGACTAACTGTCAAACTGAACGTTTGAATCAGGAACTTCCACAGTATTTACGTTGTTTCTGTAATGCCAAAGCAACTGGTCTGACTTTCTTTCTTTAGCTAAGTTTCTTTTATAACAACACAGAGCATAGTGCAACAGGATCAACACCTTTTTTTGCACCTACGGCTTCCATCCCAAGACATTCCCAACAGTACTTTATGCACCTCCTTAAATTCCTATGGTCACCTCATTTGCTCGGTGACTCCATCATATTCAGGACCTGGTTCGTAACAAATCTTTTGGCTTCTAAACAAACTATGAAGAGAAGGGCTGATAGCTGACGTTGCTAGGCACCATCTTACCAGCCAGGAGACAAAGAATGGCTTCCTTCCAGATTTCTGCCCTTCTGTTTTTCTCATAACAAATTCAAGCCCCACGATTACAGTCCTCGGTTACAGGGAACGCCGTGTGATGATTTGACCACGGTTACGATGTTCCCGCAAATGATATTGACACATTGGAAATAAGATTACGGATTAGGATTCCTGCAGTACTAACTTTGATGTGAAAATTAATTGTGTTCATCACACAAGATTGTTTAGACCACGATAAGAGTACCATTGAACACAGGACGTACCTGATTTCAAGCCCTGATGAAGTCCGTGAGAGGGATCTCTCATTGGACGAAACACGTGTTGGCTGTGGTGGCTAATTGTATATGAACTTCAAGGACATTTTTCTAATTATGAACGAACTGCTTCAAGAAATAAATTTATCCTGAACCAGACTTTGGCATGATTGCCTTCCATACATAGGATCTATTACATCACCAAACTCCGAAATTTACTTTCGTGAGTGCCCTGACAGCTGTTTGTTGTCAAATTCAAGCCCCACTTTTGTGGTCCTTTTCGGATACTCCAATTATTGAATCCAGTTGCTGTTCGACTAGGTTTGCCTCATACTTGGAAGGAGCATCCTATGTTTCATGTGTCACAACTCATGCCTTTCCTTCCTGGTCTGTATCATAGGCGCTTTCTCGTACTCCTCCTCCTTCTGTGGATGGCCATCCTGAATATGAGGTACAGGAGATCTGTGATTCACGCATTTTTCCGAACAAACTTTAATTCCTGATTCACTGAAAAGGTTATCCCCTCAGTGACTGTTCTTGGGAAGATGCCTCTTCGGTCCCTGCTCCCCATTTGATTTGCAGTTTCTTTTCTCTTTTCCCAGACAAGCCCAGGGCCACGGGGAGGGGACCTACTGTGATGCCGCAGACTACCACGGCATCCCTTTTGTGGACAACGGACAGGATGGCATTCAGTGTCTCAGGATGCTGGAACCGCAGTGGCCAGTCTTTTGTTATCGGCCTGCATTTTCATACCGTGATGTGGTCCAGGAGTCTTGTTTCGTGCTCTGGTTCATGCATTGAGCACAGGCAACCTCCCTGACCTCCCCCTCCATTTTCCTACCTACTCAGTTCTTTTTCCTTCTTTTTCTTCTTTATCTTCTTTCTTCTAGTCTTCTTTATTTTTGGGTCTCCATCTTGTCTTCTTCTGTCGTGGTTGTGTTTCAAAAATGCATTGTGTCTTTCCTTTTCTACTTGGCTTTTCTTCTCATTCATTTCTATGTAGCCTTTCCCAATCCAAGATGGTGTCAGTCGTTTTCCTGTTTTGTCACTTCCTGTTTAATGGTATAAAAACACTGCAGTTCCTACTTTCTTTGCTTTGCAAACACTTCCGTCTTGGTGGTGATTCTCGTTCCTGTTTCAAGTTTTCTACTCGCTCCTGCTTCTTCCCTGAAGTTTTGACCTTTATTTTCTGCCTTTTTTCATTGTTTCTTCCTCTTTTTCAGGGGTTCCTGTGATAGAGGTTATTTTCCCATTACTTTGGTTTTTCCTCTGGGACTCCTTCTGGAGGGTACGGTGTGCCTTGGTGGTTTTTCCAGTCGGCAGCACTGTGGCTACTAGAAGGGGTCGCCCTAATCTTGGCCAGTCCAGAACCAGTAAGAAACAAGCATCCCTCCAAGTACTGCAGCCTACGGCGGTAAGAGACGTGCAGAATGTGACAGCTGCTGGCTCAGCTAGCATGTGCAGGGAGGGGCAGGGCTGGGCCATGGGATGAGGAGGAGGAGGAGGAGGAAGATGGCCGGCCAAACTGATATGCTCACTTAGGTTTCTCCAGCCCAGCTGTGTTGCAGATGAGGAATCCGCACGGACTCAAGTGCACGGGCTGAGCGCAGACCAAGCCACTTAGACCAATCCTGATGCTTCTCTCATGCTAGATATAGCATGAAAGCAGCTCCAGGACTGCACAGGAAGCCTGTGCCGGTGTCCCAGGGACTGCCGGGACACCAACACCATCGGAATAGGAGCAAGGCAGCTGGTGGCAGCGGCAGGAACAGCTACTTTTTTTCCCCTAATTATTATTTTTTTCCATCCTTGTCCCCCTGTGCCCCTCCCCTTGAGATTTGCGGCAGACGCTGCTGGTTTTTTGTCTGGTATGTGTTGGGGCAGTCTGGCAATAACTCTTTTTTTACGTAGAGCTTGGTAATGCAGTTTCTACCATTTCATAGCAGTACAAAGCAGGTGCCATTCTTAACAAAATCGCTGTAATTCTTTTGCATCAACCTTGCAGAGATGAAGAAGTGAAAAAGCTATGTCAGAATTGTAATCTGTGACATTCTTGTTCTGTCAAGACCTCTGCAGTGGGCGCATTGACCCACTGACTTGAGTAGAGCTTAGCACTAGGCGATAGCATGTGGTCTTGATAACCTCTGGAGGGTCACTAACCAAGCACATGGGTTAGTTCTAGGCAGGAAGATGGTGAAAGGTGTTGTCTCCAAAATGGTGGAAAAGGAGTCATGACTCCAGACCCAAGCACTTCACAGCCTCAAGTCTGATAGTTAAAAACATCTAAGGTTTTGATGTAAATGAGGCTTCTTCAGATAGGGTTAAGTTAGCGCGAACTCGATGCAAAGGTATTTACAACGCTTTACATGAGCACTGGTTACATTACACAAGAACACAGTAATTTTTGATAGCAAGGCGAGATTAGGTGATTTGCAGAGAATCATAGGATGTTGAGCTGTGCCGAAATTCGAACCGTGTTCCCCAGTTCCAAGGTCAGCAGTTCTGGCCCTTACACCACATTCTCTCCCCTAGTGTTCTTTGTCTGGTATGTGTTGGGGCAGTCTGGGAATCACCATAGCGCTTGGTATTAAAGGTTCTGCCATTTGATAGCGCTGCAAAGCAGGTGCCATTCTTAACAAAATCACTATAATTCTGTAATTCTCTTTGTATACAGTCAATGTTTTTAAAAGTTAGGCTGGTGTTGCCAATGTAGAGGAATAATTCCTTTAAACATTTAACACATAGAAATATATGGCTGTTCCCTTTTCTTTGCTCCTAACTCTTTTGAGCCCCTCATTCTCCTGGTTGAATGCCACAAAGGTGCCTCTTTGTGGCTTGTTTAGTGCTATAGTAGTTCAGGCAAACACACTAGAAAGTGTTGCATCTCTAGGGTATCACAGACAGTCTGTAGGAATGAGGCAAAACACTCCCAAGATGGTGGCCTTGTTGTTTTCACTCTCCTGCAACGACGCCTGGGAGGGTTGCTGTGGCACCTGGCACACATCCATTACACTCCAAATCAAAATACATAGGTGAAGGACACTGGCCCAAATTTAAGAAAAGTGGCAATTCATTACATGAAGCGTCACTTTTCTTGCGCCCCTTTGCGCCCACCCGTAACGCCTAATGTGTGCACTGTATTAATGATACGGCCCACCATGGCGCACGTTAGGATCAATAGCATCATAATTTCTGATGCTATTGTGGTACTTTGCAGGAATAGCACCAAAAATGTAGGTGCGAATCCGGAAAAGTACATAGAGGCCAATTATAAACAATGGTGAGCCTCAGTTTAATGTCTGCACTGAGCAGGCGTTAAAAATGACAATAAAAATGACGCAGTGGAATCTCATAGATTCCACTGCACCATTTTTCTTGGCCTCCCACCAGAGGAACGCCCCCCCTTGCATACAATGTGCAAGGTGCAGGCGTAAAGTGGTGCATGGGTTCCCAAAATGGCTCAATGTATGCATTGCACCACTTTGTAAATTTAGCGGAGCGTTTTTGCCAACATATCGCCACATTAGCTTAAAAAAAAGACGCTAATGTGCACTAGGTGGAGCTAGGCCCTTCTTAGATTTGGGCCATTGTCATTTACAATGCCAATAGCTCTAACTCTCACAAATGTGAGACCTATTGCATTGCAAATGCTTGTTCAATATGCTCTCTGGTACAATAAGGGTGTGTATTTACCCGTTCCTGTTTTCCCTATTTTCAAATGACTGCGAAGAACTTTCATGAAGAGGAAGGCCACACGTTCTGAAGTCATGTAACAAAAAAAAGTAATTCTTCTTTTCGCAGATGCAGTTTTATTGATGTGTTCGCAGAATGAGATGCACAAAACCTTTGAGAATTTTGAGTTTCTTTAGGCAGAATCTCTGCATTAATGCACAAAAAAACAAAAGTAATGCCAATTTCATTGGCCACGCCATGAAGGAAACTTGCAAGAACTGAGGGCCAGGTGCTTGATACCATTAGGAGCTATAATTACCTGGGTATTTGATTCGATGTCAAACTGAACTAGCGTGACCATACTGAAAAGGCAATCAATAATTTGCAGCGGCAAGCAAACGATATCCTAAAGGTTAAGGCCCGTATTTATACTTTTTTTGCGCCGCATTTGCGTCGTTTTTTGACGCAAAAACGGCGCAAACTTGCAAAATTCCATTGTATTTTGTAGGTTTGCGCCGTTTTGCGTCAAAAAGCGGCGCAAATGCGGCGCTAAAAAAAGTATAAATACGGGCCTAAATTTTAAACTGGTTGCCGTTCCCTGACCATCATTTTCCATGTTTAAACACAAAAAGATGGCATCGATATGCACCACTGAAGTATGGCAATACAGGGACTGCAAGCGATTGAAAACATTACAAACTCATTCCTGCGATCCCTTTTAAATTTGGGTCCTGGCACGCCACTTTTTCCTCTGTTTCTGGAATTGGGGCCCGTATTTATACTTTTTTTAGCGCCGCATTTGCGCCGCTTTTTGACGCAAAACGGCGCAAACCTACAAAATACAATGGAATTTTGCAAGTTTGCGCCGTTTTTGCGTCAAAAAACGACGCAAATGCGGCGCAAAAAAAGTATAAATACGGGCCTGGGTATCTTGGAAACCATCGCGCCAGCACCAGTGTTGTACTGGCTACATCTATATTGCAATCGCAACAGATCGTCGTATGTGGCTATGAAAGCATCAACCCCATGTATTCTTCAGTATAAACCCTGGCAATTTTATGATAAAAGGTGTTCTGAATTAACTAGAATTTTGCCATCTTAATTCCAATCCAGCTCTTACAGATCGTTCAATGGTTGGCTTGGTAAAAGACAACTTCACGAACTGAAAACGTAAGTTCATATGGGACAGGCCTGTTCCTCATGCCTGGCGGTTAACTATATGCAAGTAAAACATGCATTGGACATTGAAAAATATTTACACTAAATTGTCCCCATTCCGCACCGTACTTTGGGTCCTATTTATAGGCCCCTAGCACCACCTTGCGCCTCATAAACGTCATTTATTTTGACGTTAATGTGGCCCAACAAGGCCAAAATCCCCTGGCCTTATTTACAGTCTCTGTAACCCTTTGCGCTACATTATGCCTGTGCCAGGTATAATGTCTGCAAAGGCGGTGTTCCCCTGTTAGGGAAACCGGAAAAATGGCGTAAGGAAATCAATGAGATTTCCTTGTGCCATTTATTAAGGCACTTTTAACACCTGCTCAGGAGCAGGTGTTAAAAGGGGCTTCCATTCTTTAGAATGTGCCCCTCCGTACTCTGCAGGAAGAGCGCCAATATTTTGGCGCTACTCCTGCAGAGTACATCAATTGCGCCATAAAAAATTACACTATTGCCCCCTACCCTGTGCGCTGTATTTGAAATACTGCGCACATATGGTGGCGGTAGTGAGGTGCTAAGGGGAGCAGGTAAAGTGGCGCTGCACTTGGGGAAGCGTCACTTTCCATAAATCTGCCCCTTCGTTTTTAAAATTCCACTTGGGCATTTTACTTACCAGAATGTATCTGGCTAAGTTTGCTGCTAACTGATTTTAGATTGATTGCTGTGATTGTAAGTTTGGAGGGCGGGACCCATTATCACACGTTATGCTGTTTTGCACAAAAATGAAGCAACTTTGCTAAGGCCTGTAGCACTGTTAAAGCAGTTCTCACTTGTAACTTTGCACTAAAGCACTTGCACTTTGCTATAGAACAGAGGATCCAATGAGTTACATGGCAGTGCCCAGCTATATCCCAGCTGCCTAGGCAGTCACATAAAAATATTTTAACAGCCTAGACCCCAGCTAATGTTCTAGTAGGCTGAAATTTTCCCTACACTTCTATACCTATTGTCTTATTTAACTAATGAAAATCTCTCATTTCTATTTTAGTACCTTTTTATGGGGCTGATTATGTACTACGAATTATGGAAACTGGTGGATCAAAGAATGAGAAGGTTGTTATTTTTTTAAAAGTTTTTAATGGTTGCAAATGTAATATTGTGTAATTTAGTTTGCTGTGCTATGGCATATTAATGCTAAGAAAGTTTGTTGACTTGGTAAAAAAATAACATGACATGACATAGCACAGCATAGCTTGGCATAACATAACATAACATAAGTCATTACGGACAGGCGCATTCCACTTTGCCTACCTGCCTTTGAGGGGGACTCCAGTCCCACCACACACTGTGCCAAGCGGTGCCACAATCTGCAAGAGGGAAAAAGAAATACCCCACTTGCTATATGGCGCTTGTCCTTTGGCCGCTGAGTGGAACGCTTTTCATTTTGCAAGTCTGCCTTTGGGGGAACTCCAGGTCCCAAGAGAAACTGCTCCAGGAGGCTTCACCATCTGCAAGAGGGAGGAGCAAGTACCTCAGGCGCAATATAGGGATTGTCCTTCACCTGTCATTGCCCAGAAGAGGTCGGGCAAGGCTATACCTCTTGGCTATTGTCTCAGATCATAGAAAAGGTACTGTTTTCCAGGCTTTGCTTATAGGATGATGTTTTGCTGATCTGTTTGGCCTTAAGGTTTAAACTGCTCACCCATTTGACTGACCCCCTCCTTTCTCTTTTAAGCTGCCCTCAGCCTATTGGGCATACAATGCGGAAGAACAAATTGTCTGTGAGATCTTCTGCTCCCATACCCCCTGCAAAACCCACCACTATTGATCGTATGCTTTAGGGAGCTGCGGGACTCATCAACAAGATAATTGCCCTCGTTGAAAGGAGACTTTCATTTAACATTGGTCAAGGGATTGGGTCTGACTGCATGATTTTGCCTTTTGAGGGCCTTACTGCTGAATCCTGTGCAGTTTTTTCTAATAGCCCTATTTCTATTATCATGACCCCTGTCAATGATGCTACTTCACCCAAGTCAATTAGTCCCACATCAGATAAATGTATTCCATCCTCTGTTCCCCTTAGGAAATGTAAATGTTGTACTCAGCTGAAGAATTCAAGTATCAGTTTATCAATACAACAGGACACGGTTCCACAAGTTGTAGATCTGACAGCCTCCTACCTTTCCTCGCTCCCATTATCCTCAATAAAAAAGGAGTATATTGTCAGTGCAATCAAATAATTGTGGCCAGTCTCTGGCGGGTCACTTTGAGAGTGTTATGGCACTATTGAAGGCAGAGATATCACCCCTTGTCTCCCGTTTGACTACCATTGAATAAAAATGACTGCTCCTTGTGCCTGAGCCCATCTTATCTTCACATACAGGCATGAGGGGTAGAGATATGGAGGGTGGTAGTAGGCCAAGTGTCACGAAGGCCCCCTTTAAAGGTCAAGCCACTCCACCAAAAGGCCCTGGGTGGGTTGTGGCATCCACTAGCGACCACGCACAAGTTAACTTGTTAGCTAAGCCTCACACTTCCCGATCTGTTACAGGGCCTCCCTCCCCAGTGTTCACACTGATGGTGTAGGCCTCACTTCAAGGGAGCAAAATATGACGGGCCCAAGTGGGTGCCCTTATTCCCACATCTGACCAGGCTGTTGTCAATCTGCCCTCCCCGCAGCCTGCCCATACTTAGCAATTATGAAGGGGTACACCTTCTTTGGAATGGGATGTATGAGTCTGGTGACAAGCTTTTCAATAAGACCTTAGAATGGCTCATGTGAGATAGATGGTTGCCTCCACACCACCCTAAAGATATTTTGATGGTTCGGTGATGCGCAAGGATAGGCCCAGATCCCAGTGACACCTCTGGTGATTGTGTCATTGTGAGTTTTAGATTCCCGTTCCTGGTGCATAACCTTTTGTTTGGCATGAACCATTGAGCTACAGTGAGAAGCAAAATGTCTCTGGTTCCTTTAGGCTACATTTACAAGCCCCCTGCCCTCCGCTCTCAAAGTCCCACCTTTTTTTGAGGTCCCTCAACCAACCTGCCTATACACTTCCATAGGGGCTCAGCAATGCTCAATTCTCATGCCTTTTCAGCTCCCCCTAACAATGCATTTACTCTGAGGTAAAATAGGAAAATATGCGAACTATTGGTAGCATAGCACAATATTTGCTCTAGCATGTTTGTGTATTATTTTATACACTTGCCACAGTGTTTTTTTGGGTACCTTTTCTATTTTTTGTTCTGTAATATCACTTGATACACACTTTTTCGTATTTTTCGTTACAAAGTCGTTTTTTTTGCATGATGGTTACTTCCCATTCACTCATCTGATCCATCTCTTTTGTCCTCCCCATCCCTTTTTTTCCCACTGTCTCTCGTTTTCCTCCATACCTCCACCATATCCTCTTTATCTACTCTATGTACTTTTTGAGCTTTGTGTACTTCAATGCAGTTTACTTTACTAACACCATTACATCTGGTTTTCAATCTTTGATTTACAGCCTTGAAAAAGTCCTTCGGACGAAACATGTGTTGGCTGTTTTGTTCATTGTGTATACTTTCCAGAAATAAAGGTTACTCATTGGAAGAAGAAAAATTTCTTTATGAATTTTGGACCTTTTTCTACTATTTGTTTACACTGCTTATACTACCTTTTGGAGTGCCCTGGTATTTTCTTAGTAAATCCTAATTAGTAATCAACCACGACTTTGATCAATGCATCAGTTATATTCATTTAATATTTAGGCACATCATTAATATGAAGCAACTTAGCAGAGTCTCATTAGTACATGGATACAACAAAGCAAGAACTCAGTCATTTATCTATTGCATAGGATAATTGTGAATTCCTTAACTAACCACGAATTAGCATTATTATGTTGGGCCTCATGCAAAACATTTTAGTAAAGACAAATTTGGAAAACATCTAAACTAAGGCCTCTATCAAAATAGCAGTTGGTACCTAGAAAGAAAAGGCAAACAGACAATCACAATGTGACATAGGATAGTTACCAATCCAACAGATCAGCAAACAGCGTCAGTCTTCGTCCTCAGGACATTAGTCAATTCACCATCAGCAGAGATAGGACGGAGTAAAGTCTCAAGATAGCATAGTTCAGAAAACGAATTACTTCCCTCACATGGAGGAGCAGTTAATATCTGACAAGAATGGGGTAGAGGATGGTTTGAAGTGGCAGGACACTTTAACTCTAAAGTATGGGTTTGAAGTGTCCGGCTAAATGGCAAATGAAAAAAGTCTTTATGGCAAAGGAAAAGGCAAATGTCCCCGTCAAAGTGGAAAAAGGAAAAGTGGAAAATGTTTCCCTTGGGTTACACCGTTAAATCAAAACTGTCTCATTGTTCCTTAATTCCTCATTGGATAATGTAAGGAAATGCCTCCTTGGCATGGTTACCCCTAACTTTTTGCCTTTGCTGATGCTAAGTTATGATTGGAAGTGTGCTGGGACCCTGCTAAACCAGGCCCTAGCACCAGTGTTCTTTCCCTAAACTGTACTTTTGTCTCCACAATTGGCACAACCCTGGCACTCAGCTAAGTCCCTTACAACTGGTACCCCTGGTACCAAGGGCCCTGATGCCAGGGAAGGTCTCTAAGGGCTTCAGCATGTCCTATGCCACCCTAGGGACCCCTCACTCAGCACATGTACACTACCTCACAGATTGTGTGTGCTGGTGGGGAGAAAGCCGACATGGCACTCCCCTCAGAGTGCCATGCCAACCTCACACTGCCTGTGGCATAGGTAAGTCACCCCTCTAGCAGGCCTTACAGCCCTAAGGCAGGGTGCACTACCCCACAGGTGAGGGCATATGTGCATGAGAACTATGCCCCTAAAGTGTCTAAGCAAAACCTTGGACATTGGAAGTGCAGGGTAGCCATAAGAGTATATGGCCTGGGAGTCTGTCAAAAACGAACTCCACAGCTCCATAATGGCTACACTGAATTCTGGGAAGTTTGGTATCAAACTTCTCAGAATAATAAACCCACACTGATGCCAGTGTTGGATTTATTAAAAAGTGCACACAGAGGGCATCTTAGAGATACCCCCTGTATTTCACCCAATTGTTCAGTGCAGGACTGACTGGTCTGTGCCAGCCTGCTGCTGAGAGACGAGTTTCTGACCCCATGCGGTGAGAGCCTTTGTGCTCTCTGAGGACAGAAACAAAGCCTGCTCTGGGTGGAGGTGCTTCACACCTCCCCCTGCAGGAACTGTAACACCTAGCCGTGAGCTTCAAAGGCTCAAGCTTCATGTTACAATGCCCCAGGGCACTCCAGCTAGTGGAGATGCCCACCCCCTGGACCCAGCCCCCCCTTTTGGCGGCAAGTCCAGGAGAGATAATGAGAAAAACAAGGAGGAGTCACTGGCCAGTCAGGACAGCCCCTAAGGTGTCCTGAGCTGAGGTGACTCTGACTTTTAGAAATCCTCCATCTTGCAGATGGAGGATTCCCCCAATAGGATTAGGGATGTGCCCCCCTCCCCTCAGGGAGGAGGCACAAAGAGGGTGTACCCTCCCTCAGGGCTACTAGCCATTGGCTACTAACCCCCCAGGCCTAAACACGCCCTTAAATTTAGTATTTAAGGGCTCCCCAGAACCAAGGAACTCAGATTCCTGCAACCTAAGAAGAAGAGGACTGCTGAGCTGAAAAACCCTGCAGAGAAGACGGAGACACCAACTGCCTTGGCCCCAGCTCTACCGTCCTGTCTCCCCTTTCGGAAGAAAACTGCTCCAGTGACGCTTTCCCCAGGACCAGCGACCTCTGAATCCTCAGAGGACTGCCCTGCTCTAAAAGGACCAAGAAACTCCCGAGAACAGCGGCCCTGTTCATCCAAGACTGCAACTTTGTTTTCAAAGGAGCAACTTAAAGACAACAGCGTTTCCCACCAGAAGCGTGAGACTTGCAACCCTGCACCTGGCGACCCCGACTCGACTGGTGGAGAAACAACACTTCAGGAAGGACCCTCCGGCGACTCCGAGACTGTGAGTAACCAAAGTTGTCCCCCCTGAGCCCCCACAGCGACGCCTGCAGAGAGAATCCCGAGGCTCCCCCTGACCGCGACTGCCTGACTCTAAGATCCCGACGCCTGGAAAAGACCCTGCACCCGCAGCCCCCAGGACCTGAAGGATCGGAACTCCAGTGCAGGAGTGACCCCCAGGAGGCCCTCTCCCTTGCCCAGGTGGTGGCTACCCTGAGAAGCCCCCCCCCTTGCCTGCCTGCAGCGCTGAAGAGACCCCTTGGTCTCCCATTGATTCCTATTACAAACCCGACGCTTGTTTGCACACTGCACCTGGCCGCCCCCGCGCTGCTGAGGGTGTACTTTCTGTGTGGACTTGTCCCCCCCCCCGGTGCCCAACAAAACCCCCCTGGTCTGCCCTCCGAGAACGCGGGTACTTACCTGCTGGCAGACTGGAACCGGGGCATCCCCTTCTCCATTGAAGCCTATGCGTTTTGGGCACCACTTTGAACTCTGCACCTGACCGGCCCTGAGCTGCTGGTGTGGTAACTTTGGGGTTGCTCTGAACCCCCAACGGTGGGCTACCTTGGACCCAAATCTGAACTTACCTGCAAGAACTAAAAATTACTTACCTCCCCTAGGAACTGTGAAAATTGCACTGTGTCTAGTTTTAAAATAGCTATATGTGTTTTATTTGAAAAGTATATATGCTATTGTGATTATTCAAAGTTCCTAAAGTACTTACCTGCAATACCTTTCATGCAAAGTATTACATGTAGAATTTGAACCTGTGGTTCTTAAAATAAACTAAGAAAAGTGATTTTTCTATACAGGGGCCTATTGGCCTGGAGTTGTCTCTGGGTGTGTGTTCCTCATTTGTTGCCTGTGTGTATGTGCAGCAGGTGCTTGGCGCTACTCCTTTGGTGGGCCTGCTGCTCGACCACGCTGCCACGGAATGGAGCAGTGGTGTTATCTCTTTTTACCACTGTCTTGCCTCTGGGGGGAGCCCTTGGACTCTGTGCATACTGTTCCTTGCTTTGGGGTGGTGCATGCAGAGCCAACTTCCTACAGCAATCAACACCAGTTGCTAGCCCACCGATGGTGCAGTCTCCAACACACACAAGCATGAGCCAAGATGACCCAGATGCATGGGATCTTTATGATGCGCCTGTGTCAGATAACAATCCTGACTGTTACCCAGCAAGACCATCACCACCTGAAGACAGTACTGCTTACACGCAGGTGGTGTCCAGAGCAGCTGCCTTTCACAATGTCACCCTGCACGCTGAACCAATCGAGGATGACTTTTTATTTAACACTCTGTCATCCACACATAGTCAGTACCAGAGTCTTCCAATGCTACCAGGAATGTTAAAGCATGCAAAGGAAATATTTCAGGAACCCGTGAAAGGCAGGGCTATTACTCCTAGGGTGGAGAAAAAGTACACGCCTCCACCAACAGACCCTATGTACATTACGCAGCAACTAACTCCAGACTCTGTAGTAGTTGGCGCAGCGCGGAAAAGGGCGAATTCACACACCTCCGGGGATGCACCACCACCCGATAAAGAAAGTCGCAAGTTCGACGCAGCGGGAAAAAGAGTGGCAGCACAAGCAGCCAATCAATGGCGCATTGCGGATTCACAGGCTTTGCTGTCAAGATATGACAGAGCCCATTGGGACGAAATGCAACACTTTATTGAACATCTTCCCAAAGAATTCCAAAAACGTGCACAACAGGTGGTAGAAGAAGGCCAAAGCATCTCAAATAACCAGATACGTTCAGCAATGGATGCAGCAGACAGAGCTGCAAGAACTGTAAATACAGCGGTGACAATTCGGAGACATGCATGGCTGCGCACCTCAGGATTCAAGCCCGAAATCCAACAGGCTGTGCTTAATATGCCTTTTAATGGACAGCAGTTGTTTGGGCCGGAAGTGGACACTGCTATCGAAAAATTGAAGAAGGATACAGATACGGCCAAAGCCATGGGCGTGCTCTACTCCCCACAGAGCAGAGGCACTTTTAGGAAGACACCATTTAGAGGGGGGTTTCGGGCTCCAACAGAACCCTCAACTTCACAAACCAGGCCCACATACCAGAGCCAGTATCAGAGAGGAGGCTTTCGGGGACAGTATAGAGGGGGACAGTTCCCTAAGACTAGAGGGAAGTTCCAAAGTCCCAAGACCCCTCAAAACAAACAGTGACTTCAGTGTCACAAATCCCCAACACGTAACACTGGTGGGGGGGAGACTAACAGATTTTTACCAAAAATGGGAGGAAATAACAGACTCGTGGGTCCTAGCCATCATCCAACATGGCTATTGCCTAGAATTCCTACAGTTACCACCAAATGTGCCACCAAAAACTCACATGTCCAAACACATGGATCTATTACAAATAGAAGTCCAAGCGTTGTTACAAAAAGAGGCAATAGAACTAGTACCCAGTCATCAAAAAGGAACAGGGGTTTACTCCCTGTACTTTCTCATACCCAAAAAGGACAAAACTCTAGGACCTATATTAGATCTCAGAATACTAAATCAAATCAGATCACTTTCACATGGTAACACTTCAAGACGTAATCCCCCCACTCAAACAACAAGATTACATGACGACATTAGATCTCAAAGATGCGTACTTACATATACCCATACATCCTTCACACAGGAAATACTTAAGGTTTGTATTCCAAGGAGTACATTACCAGTTCAAAGTGTTACCATTCGGAATAACAACAGCACCAAGGGTATTTACAAAATGCCTTGCAGTAGTAGCAGCACATATCAGGAGAGAACACATACACATATTCCCATATCTAGACGATTGGTTAATCAAAACCAACACCCAGAAACAGTGCCTTCATCACACAAAATACGTCATAGAAACCCTTGACAAACTAGGGTTCTCACTAAACTACCAAAAATCACACTTACAGCCGTGTCAAATACAACAATACTTAGGAGCAACAATCAACACAACAAAAGGGATTGCCACTCCAAGTCCACAAAGGGTACAAGCATTCCAAACCGTACTACAAAGCATGCACCCAAAACAAAAGTATCAAGTAAAATTAGTGATGAAACTGCTAGGCATGATGTCATCATACTCATATGTGGTGACTGGAAACATTATGACCCTCTGTGCGTCTGGCCTGACGATCTCGGACCACCTCCTCAATTATCCAAGGAAGTTAAAAACCTAGGAATCACCATGGATTCCAAGCTAACTATGAATGCCCAAGTAGACAAATTAGAACGCACAAGCTTCATCACCTTAAAGACTTTACGACGCATCTTCCCCCACCTCGGATTTCCACACAAGGTGCAAGCTACTATATCGCTTGTACTATCCAAACTGGATTATGCCACTAGCCTCTACCATGGATCATCTCTATCTGTTATGAAAAAACTACAACGTATCCAGAATTCCGCAGCCAGGCTACTACTGCATATAAAGCCGCAAGCCCACATCTCCCCTGCCTTGAGAGCACTACACTGGTTACCCGTTGCCAAAAGATGCACTTTCAAGCTGCTTTGTATCACCCACAAAGCTATACATGGAACAGGACCGCTTTTTATCAGAAAGAAAATGACCAAATACATCCAACAAAGAACCCTCCGCTCAAGACTGGCACCCCGCCTTAGAACACCACCACACAAGAAAAAGACTATAGGTGGTACATCCTTCTCCGTCCAAGCAGCCAAACTATGGAATTCATTACCCCCAACTATAAGAGCCACAGATAACTTTCTTGTCTTCAGAAAACTTCTCAAGAGTTGTCTCTTTCCTTCATAACCACCTTTTTCAAACAACTATGAACTGCATATTCCTATGTGGATAAATATTTTTTTCAGATTATATGTATATTTCTATTTATTTATAGTTTCTTTGGAAAATATGTATTGCTACTATGTCATAACAATAAAATACACACACACTCTTTAAACCTGTCTGACTAAGTATTTTTTACCCATGATTCTAATGATGTATTGTATGTGCATATGTGTGTGTGTGTGTGTATATATATATATATATGTATATATATATGTATGTGTATATGTTGTTTCTGTGCTTGGCATGTTCGTGGATCATTGCATGGCTCCTGTTTTTTTTTTTTTTTTGGGTTGTTATACTAGATATCTACGAATTCCTGCTCTCATCTTATCACACTTATCTACTCATCACTCTTATGTCATGTCTCTATCAAACTATCCTCCATTCTCACTCTGACTCATCCCAAATCCCTTCTACCACTTTCATCTCCTAAATATCTCTGCCTAAGCTCTTCCCTCCACATCTAACTCACCAAACCTCACTCTACCTCTGTGACCTCCCACACAACCCTACTAAATTCTCCTGCATTCATCTCACCCCGCTACTATGCTCTCCCTAACCCTTCCACATACTCTTCCCCCTCCACCCCCCTTTACTCATCCCAAGCCTTTGGGTTGAGTAAATGAAGGATATACTCCCAATTAACACCTCTGGATTTATTTCCTCCTCCACCCCTCCATTACTCCAGTCTAACAAACAAGCTCTCATATCCGCGGCTCAAATTAACTCATAATAATACTAAAACTGTACTCATTATTTAACGATACTAATCCATCACTAATTCTTGTTGGGTTCCGGAGTAGCGTGCTACTCATCGAAAAGCGCTTCGATGCCTCGTCAGGGGTAGTAAGCGCTATATAAATACGATTACAATTACAATTACAATTACACTGAATTTAACTGACCTTATCAGTAGTTCTAGGGGTACCAACCCCATTCTGCCTTCGTTTAGAGGAGGGGAAGCGGCTCGATCATCGATTACATGTTTGTAACCAAGAACTTCCTGCCTCAGTTCTCTGGTGGGAGAGGTTGTGCAGACTGACTGTGTGGATCCGAATAGCCTCCTAGCCAGGGGGTTACTACCGGTGAAGACGTATACTCGCTACACAAATCTTACCTG
Organism: Pleurodeles waltl; assembly: GCF_031143425.1. Taxonomy (NCBI): domain Eukaryota; kingdom Metazoa; phylum Chordata; class Amphibia; order Caudata; family Salamandridae; genus Pleurodeles; species Pleurodeles waltl. The sequence goes on along the minus strand of NC_090437.1, from coordinate 350,263,736 downwards.
TATTTCACAACATTCCTCTGATGGCCCAAGGCTTATTTGGCACCTAAAAGACCCAAAAGAGACCCTGAACCTTTTATTGAAGTCCTTAAAGGGCTTATTCTTAGATTGTTTAGAAATTGCTAGCGGGGAAGATTACACATGATTGCTTAACTCATGGGATTAGACAGCTAATCGTAGGCTGAGAAAAGCACTGACCGCTATCGCCCGGGTTGGGCTCGAAGTTCGAGATGCCCGGTTGGCTATAAATGTGCACTGAAACACAGATTGAAAGCTCTTTTAAAGTGTGACCAGGAGCTCTTGGAGTCTGAAGCCATGGGGAAAAACAGTGAGATTTTTTGGGACACTGTTAAAAAAAGATTAGAGACCTCCGAAAGCCCTTTCCTGCAATGTAATGTTTTGTGATGTGACTTGTTTTTGCACTTTAGGACTATATACCACATATTGGAGGATGTTGGTATGATTAGTTAGTTGAAAGGTATACTACTGAATTCCCGCTTTCTTATCAGAAGTTGAACTGGCCATACAGCAGTGTTTGGGTGGGAAATTTCAGGACTCGACGGGTTCCCAATGGATCTTATAAAATGTAAAATGGATTTGTGGGCCCCATTGACTACTAACATGTTCAATCAGTCTTTGAACTAAAAGATCCTCTATTCATGGGCTTTATCCATCATTGTACCTATATTAAAAAAGAGAGACTGAGCCTCACTTAAATTCCATAGACCAATTTCTTTAATTGATAGCACTGTAAAAATCATAGGCAGTTTGGTATTTAACCATCTTTACACATCGGCCCAAGAAAACAACGTTCTTTGTCCATTCCAATTGTGCTTTCGGGCAGGTCTCAGTGGAGCAATGCCTAAACTTTAGTTTGTTAATCGGTAAAAACACACTTCTTGGGCATGGCCCTCTTTACCTAGCCTTTATCGATTTCTCCACAGCCTTTGACTGTGAATCGGAATAAGCTGTGGGTGATGCTATTGGGCTTGGGCGTAGAGCTACCAGTAGCTAACTTTCTGCACACGCTGCATGTAGATCTCGCAGCTGAAGTATGTTTTAACGTACATGGAGATATGCCCAGGGAATTTCCTCACAGACCAGGTGTCCATCAAGGTTGCATAATGGCCCATTGCTTTTTACCATTTATTTAAATAACTTCCATTCTTTACTGGTGTTTTCTCCAGTGGATACTCCTAGGATTGCCTAGACCCAGGTGCCCGCACTGCTTTACGCTGATGATTCGGTTTTACTAGTGGGTACACCTAACATGTTATGGAGTCTGGTCAACCTGAGCAGCCTGGACCTGAAAACCAATTATGGGAAGGCACTCGTAATGGCGTACAGGCCAGGTAAAGGAAACCTCTCTAGGCTCAGATTGAAGGGTCAGTCCATAGGTTGGGTGAACAATTTCAGCTATTTAGGTGTCATCTTTAACTCTAAGGGCTCTTGGCAGCCTCAGTTGAACCAAGCACGGCTTAAACTCAATAAAACGGCTGGTGCACTGTTAAATTTACCCAGAGGAGTAGGGAAAGGAACAAGTGCCTCACTCTTAAATAGCTATAATGCACAGTGAGTCTCTGCTGCCACATATGGGGCTGGGATTTGGGGCCATTATAACAATTCAACCCTCTAAACTGAAGAAAATCTTATCATCCGGAAGTTGCTCCAGGTACCTATATCCAGTTCAAACTTTATAATACATACTGAACTCAACTTAAAACAATTAATAGATAAGGTTAATCTGGCCCCTTTTCTTTTGTGGATGAGTGTGTGGTCAAATTCTGTGGCATCTCTGTGTAGAAATATAATTTTGAATTGCCTTAGCTTAGACAAGGGCTGATCAATCCTTTTGTTAAATTATATATCTAAAACTTTTTACACTTTGGGGTTGACAGACTTATTTATGTCTCCGACATCAAAAGAATCGTCCGTCAAAAAAATTGACAAGCTGAGAGTAAAGCATCATTTTTTTTAATACTGCATTATCAGAAGGCGGGATTCTGAACTGTCTAAAGTTTCGGTTTAAAATGTTTACAGATCGTTCACAACTTTTCAACTCACACTAAATTTTTTGTACCCCTTAAAAATTAGGAGAAGCCGATTTTGTTTCATTTTAGAGCAGGCATGGTTTGGCAGCTCCTGTGCTTCTGGGGCGTCAGTAGTCCTCTTGAAGGCCCAGTCCCGCCATGCCCATGCTATGGCCAGGAGAAGCAGTTGTTATTGCATTTTATGCTCTTTTGCATTTTTTTTTAATCTTCAGTTTAGACATTATCTCAAACCTTTGCCAAATAAACTGGGGCATCACAAATATAGAGAGGAGCTATTGCACTTATAATTGCTGAATAGCTATGAAATATGTCTGAAAGTAAACTCCATCCTCCGAGCCGCTGTAAAGTGTAAAAAGTCTATGAAAGGGTAGCTTGGGAGGTTATGTTGCTTAACTACAATATTTGTTAAGGGCACCGTCTGTGCTTTCTTGTACAAGCCGTTTTAGTAGCTAATTCTTGTATTTTATTATGTGAATAGCTATGTATGTGTTCAGCAAAGATGATGGCTGGCCTCTTTTATAATTATTAATGCTGCTGTTCTGACATAATATGAATTACAGCTGGTCTTGCCACAAGTTTTATTATGAAATTGCATGTTTAAACTGTTTTGCATTCTCTTTTATGGCCAGATTTTTTTCCAAACAAAGATTTTATGATGATGATGATTACATATGGTCACGTACGTGTGCCCCTAGGCTTAGAGACGAGAATGAAGAAGATAACCATCTTACTAAGCACAAAGGTGAGGGGAAAACTTATGGCTGATTATGCGTACAACCAATCGGAGCCGGCTTTAGGACTGGTGGTGCCCTGTGCGACAAAATCATTCTGGCTCCCCTATCCCATTACCTCCTTTTCGGTTTCACTCACTACCACCCGGCAAATGTGCCCCTCATCTCTCCATCGCTCTCCTTTCACATACATTCATGTGTTTTAAAGCACTTGCAAGGGCTGGCTTCACTAATCCACTCAGCTAGCCACATAAAATATAGGGGCATATTTTACATTTAACAGCCCCTAGCGCCATACTAACGCCACATTAGCTTAATATTTGTAATGCTAATGTGGCATTAGAGGGCCAAAAACACTGTGCCATATTTACAAAGTGGCGCAATGCATGCAAAGGGGTCATTCCCCTGTTGGGGGGACCAAAAAAATAGTGCAAGAAAATCTGATAGATTTCTTTGCATCATTTTTTCCGGCACGTTTAACACCTGCTCAGAACAGGCATTAAAAGGAGGCTTCCATTGGTTACAATGGGCCTCTGGGTGCTTTGCTGGATTAGCATCAAACTTTTTGATGCTAATCCTGCAAAGCGCCAGACTAGCATAAAAAATTCTGATGCCAGTCCCCTAACTACCGCCATGGTGCACCGTATTTTAAATATAAAGCACACATGGCGGCATTGGGGGGGCACTAAGGGGCGCAAGAGAAGTGGCGCAGCCCTGTGTCCAGCGCCACTTTTTTCAGATATGCCCAATAGGGGCATATTTAAGAGCCCCTTGTGCCATTCTAATGCTACATTAGGGTCGTTTTTTTTAGCTAATGTGACGTTAGAAGGCCAAATACACTGTGCCATTTTTACAAAGTGTTGCAATGCATGCATTGCACCACTTTGAAACCCTTTGCGCAACATCATGCTTGCGCCAGGCATAATGTAGGCAAAAGGGGCATCACCTCGTTAGGGAGGCCAAAAAAAATGACGCAAAGGAATCTGTCAGATTTTTATTTTTTTAAATATATTTATTTATTATTTTCAACAAACAAGTGACAGACAACAAAATAGCCATTTGAACAGTGAGTACTAAATTGCGACAGTGTAAAGTCCCACATCAATATGTAAGAGGTCCAAACCGTGCCATCAGCACCAAAGTAGTTTTTAGTAGGAATACGAGTCCATTGCCATCCAGTTGGCTCGGCCAAAACCTCCCCCATAAAATAAGAAGACATTAAGGATCTAAAGTCCAGGGACAAGGAGAGCAATACTGCACGTTCGTAGGCCAATAACATCCATAACCAACTACATATAGAGATAGATAAAACAGGGGAAAAAAGGAGGGAGGGGCAGGGCGACGACCAGATCACACATTATAGCTATGGTGCACAGGAAGTCAGCATTAACCAAAACCCCACACGCGTGGCCTGCCAGCTCACATCCGAGTAGCACTACTACAGGGATTCCAGATAGGCACGCAGCGGCACACAGATATCCCACGGACGGGTGCCCCCAGGGACCAGCTCCCAAAAAATCATCAATTGCTCATGACAGAATGAGGCATCATCCAGCCAATCAGATCCCCGGGGAGCCCAACCGCGACCCCAGCAAATCGCTACCCTGAGCTTCGCAAGCAGCAGCAAAAGGCCCACCAAACGCCTGTGGGTCGATGGCACCTCCTCAACATAGCCGAGCAACGCAAGTTTAGGGGAGAAGGGCAGCCGCAGACCAGTTATCTCCTCAATCATATTCATTACCTCCATCCAATAGGTATGAACATTTCCAGAGGCCCACACAAGATGCAGAAAGTCAGCGTCCGGGGCGCCGCACCGCTCGCGTCCGTGCGCAGACCCATAGTATAAAGGCCCTTAGGGGTGTAGTATATGTGAAGGAGAAACTTGAAATGGATAAGTCGCAGCCTGTAATTAGGGGACAAGGCCCTCATATGCGCACAGCATTTCTGCCACATTCCCTCTGTGATAGTCTCACCCACATCCGCCTCCCAGTGTGCCCTAGCAGCTGACCCAGCGTCGTCCTGCCGATCCTGCAAGCAATTATATAATTTGGTAATGAGCCTATGCGGCGTCTGTGGCCAACACACCATCTCCAGAGCCTGACATACCGGTGGAGTCTCTGGAAGCCCCACGAAGCACGCACGCAGCATCGCGCAAACATGCAACACATACAGCCGATGCAGTGCGGTATCACAACCCTCCCCCAGCAAAGCCTCTGAAGAAACCAACCGCCCATCCTCAAACCAGTGCCCCAGCTCAGCAAAATCAGAATCCCGAAGAAATTCACGTAGTCTCACATCACTGAACATCCTTTCATCTGCGATATCCAGCACTGACAACGAGGGAACAAAGGGCGCATCCACACCAGACCATTTCAGCACCGCAATCCACGCCTTAATAGTACACTGCACCGTGCTAACGCCGCACACCCTACGACGGGGGGAGCCTCAAACACTCTGGACAAGTAGTCGGGCCACACCGCACCGCTTTCGGGTGCCAGATGTGGTATATACCGAATAGGGTGGAACCAGTAGTATGCAAAATGGGCCTGAGCACAATAATAGTAAAGCTCCAAGTCAGGTGCAGCAAGTCCGCCCAGCTCAAATGGTAGCGTCAGTGTCTCCCAGGAAATCCTTGGCTGCCCTCCTGCCCAGACCAGTCGGATCAGAGAAGACTGAAGGCGCCGCAAAAAGCTCACAGTGAGAATAAGGGGCATATTCACAAACAGGTACAAGAATTTAGGCAGCACCACCATTTTTGTTATCGCAATGCGCCCTATGAGTGAAAGCGGCAACGAGCGTCATGCCTCATCCCTGTCCTCCAACCATGGAATCGCCTTTCCATAATTAGCCATCCAAAGGGTCTCCACATCACAGCTGAGTCAAACTCCCAAATAGCGCACCGGGCCATCCGTCCATCCTATCGGATACCGGGAGGAAAATTCAGCTGTCCCCACTGAGAGGGGCATTACCACAGACTTGGACCAGTTGATTGTGATTCCAGAGAAGGTGCCAAATCATACAATCTCATCTAGAAGCACATCCAGATTTTTCTGCGGCTCGCGTACATACAGCGTGATATCATCAGCATACAAGGATAGCAAGACAGGCCGCTGCTGGAACGGTAGCCCCCTCATATTGTGATGTTGCCTCAGATATGCCGCAAGAGGCTCCACCGCAACTGGAAATAGCAGTGGGGAGAGAGGGCACCCCTGTCGGGTCCCCCGAGCAATCTTGAAGGGGCCAGAAACATTTCCGTTTAGCCACAGTCTAGCAGTGGGCTCTGAGTACAGCAGTCGGATCAATTGCACAAAGCGTGCCCTCATGCCCACTCTTGCGAGCAACGCAAACATATAATCCCATGCTAGCGAATCAAAAGCCTTGGTGGCATCTAAAAACACCGCCGCCTCCTCAGCACCAATCGTACTCACAATTGCAAAATACGTGTGCAAATTATGAAACATGGATCTACCAGGCACAAACCCGGACTGGTCCGGCAGTACCAACTTTGGAAGAAACGGCTGCAATCGTGTCGCAATCCTCTTAGTCAGGATTTTATTATCAATATTGATCATGGAAAGCGGGCAATGTGAGTCACAGCAATGTGGATCTTTACCCTGCTGTAGAATCGCAACAATCAGGGCCTCGCGCAGAGAGGCGGGGAGAACCCCAGTCTCCATAGACTCCGCATAAACCTCCAGAAGATAAGGAGCCAGAATGTCAGCGTACTCCTTATAAAACGCCGGCATCAGGCCGTCTAACCCAGGGGCCTTATCACCGGGTAAACTGCGTGTCGCCGCCAGAACCTCTTAGACGGAGAAGGGGGCATCAAAGTAAGACTTGTGCACGTCATCAAACCAGAGTAAGGAGATCTCAGAAAAATAATCCTGAGCCGCATTGATATCCAGCCCTGAAGGCTCAGCATAGAGATCCGCAAAGATTTTGGTGAAAACCCCCATCACTCCATCTATCCCCACCACCCGCTCACCCTCCGCACTGTCAATCTCAGTGATATAATTGCTAGCCCAGGGCCTGCGCAACATATCCGCCAGCATGCACCCGTCTCTCTCAACTTCGCCATATCTTTGTGCCCTTGTGTATTTCCCAAAGAAGCAGATTTCCCGAAGCGAGGCCTCCTCATATCGCGACACAGCCTCCCCCAAATCAGCCAACGTGGCACCTGACCAATCCGCCACCAGACCTCGCTCAAGCTCCACAATCTGGTCTTCCAAGTCAGCCAGTTCCTGTCGCAACATTTTTAGCACACCGTGTTGTTTCGCAAGACAGACACCAAGAATCACCACCTTGAAGGCCTCCCATAATGTGCCCATCGAGCTCACGGAGCCGCAATTCTCAGTGAATAGAGAATAATGGCCTCACGAACCTCCGCACTAAATGCATTGTCCCTTAGCGCCCCATGAGGGAGGCGCCACAGACCCGCACGACCAGGCCCACCAGGTACTGCCAGCACCACCTTGACCGGCGAGTGATCTGACAAGGTTCGCGCCATATGCTCCACCGACCTGGCCCAGAGCTCCAAGTCCCTCGAGCCGAGCCAACGGTCAATGCGGGACCAACTGTTATGAGCATGGTTGATGCACGTGGCCTCCTGAACAGTCGCATGCGTAGCCCTCCATATATCCACCAAAGCTCCCTCATCATAACTGACGACAGGGCCCTAGCTGCAAAAACTTGTTGCATCTTGGCCTGACACTCACGGTCCATCGCAGAATCCGGAACAACATTGAAATTGCCGCCCCAGATTACTGTGCTGCTGCCCAGCAAATCAACCAAACGCCACACCTCACGGAAGAATTCAGGGTCATCTGTATTCGGGCCGTAAACCGAGACGAGTCTACAAGCTCTGTCAAGCAACATACCACGCATCAAGACATAACGGCTATTTGGATCGATAGTGACTTTCTGAGTGCGCCACTGTAAGCCTCTATGGATCAGAATTGCCACTCCTCGAGCGTAGCTCGAGAACACCGCACAATGACATTCGCCAATCCAGCCAGCCTTCAGCCGATGCCCCGTGTCAGCCACTAAATGGGTTTCCTGCAACATCCAGCTATCTATTGCCTGGCGCTTAACGTAAGCTGACATAAGGCGCACCTTGCTCCATCATTTAAGCCACGCACATTCCAAGTCAGACATCTGATCAAGGTCTCACCCCCCAGCACCATTAGCTCAGTCCAACCAAAGCGTGGCACAGCCTCAGCGCCCCACCCCGCCAGTCAGCCCCATATGAGGGGAGAAGGGGAAAGGTAGAAAACAGGAAATTAGAGAAAAACCAGAACATAAACATGCGCACCCCCCACCCACGCAGACCCCCCAACCGGGTCAAAGCATCTAGCCCACCCCCCCTGAACATCAGTACCCCTTTTTTTTTAACATACATCAGATAACCAGGACTCATGCTTACCAGTCCCAGGGCCAGTGATCTGTGTAAAATGGATATGCAAATTAGGCTAATTATACTTGGCTAAGTTAACCTACCTATAAGTCCCTAGTATATGGTAGGGCATGTAGGTTTAGGGACCACAGCATAGGTAGGTGCACTGCTGAGGTGCCCAGTGTCATTTTAAAGGCAGGCCTGCCTTGCTGGCTGCTTTTAAATTAAAGTTATATGCAAATTCGACTTTGGAATTAAAAGTAGTTCCAAAGTCTTAAACTACCTTATTTTTACATATAGGTCACCCCTAAGGTGTGCCCTATGTGCCCCTAGGGCTGGGTGCCATGTAACTATAAGCAGGGACCTTATAGAAATAGTTTTATAAGCCCTGGTGAGGTAAAAACAGACAAATTATCTTTTCCCTCATTGTAGTAAATGGCCTTCGTAGGCTAGAATGGGGAGACTTTATTTTAATTTGTAAAGTCTCCTTAAATGATGGATACCAAGAGTTTGGTATCAAATTAATTGTAATAAATTTGACAACTTCCAGTTGTGGGATTTAATATAACTTGTTCAGGTAAAGGCCCATATTTATACTTTTTGACGCAAAACTGCGCCAACGCAGTTTTGCGTCAAAAAAATTAGCGCCGGCTAACGCCATTCTGAAGCGCCATGCGGGTGCCGTATTTATTGAATGACGTTAGCCGGCGTTAGCCGCCGGCGCCGTCTGGTGTGCGTTAAAAAAAACGACATACACCAGGCAGGGCTGGCGTAGGGGGATATGAGGCTTGGGCGTCAAGAAATGGGGCAAGTCAGCTTGAGGCAATTTTTTCGCCTCAACCCGATTTGCGCCATTTTTTTTCACTCCCAACCCCCATAGAAATGACTCTTGTCTTAGCAAAGACAGGAGTCATGCCCCCTTGCCCAATGGCCATGCCCAGGGGACTTCTGTCCCCTGGGCATGGTCATTGGGCATAGTGGCATGTAGGGGGGCACAAATCAGGCCCCCCTATGCCACAAAAAAATAAAAAAAAAACACTTACCTGAACTTACCTAAATGTCCCTGGGATGGGTCCCTCCAGCCTTGGGTGTCCTCCTGGGGTGGGCAAGGGTGACAGGGGGTGTCCCTGGGGGCATGGGAGGGCACCTCTGGGCTCCTTCAGAGCCCACAGGTCCCTTAACGCCTGCCTTTTGCAGGCGCTAAAAAACGGCGCAAAAGCGGCCGTACGTCATTTTTTTGGACCCGCCCACTCCCGGGCATGATTATTGCCCGGGAGTATAAATCCGACGCACATGCCTCGGAGTCGATTTTTTAGACGGGAACGCCTACCTTGCATATAATTAACGCAAAGTAGGTGTCCACGCTAAAAAATGACGCTAACTCCATTGACTTTGGCGCTAGACCCCGTTACCAATTTGAACCAAGTGATGACAGAGATAGCTTGGTTTGCTGATTTCTCTGGTCTGTGGATTAACTGGCATAAGTCTGAGCTGTTTCCCCTCATGGAGGTGACTACCGAAGTGCACTACGAGTTCCCTCTCTCCTGGCGTGAGGACCAGGTTAAGGCCCATATTTATACTTTTTGACGCAAAACTGCAAAGTGGGTGTCCACGCAAAAAAATGATGCTAACTCCATGGACTTTGGCGCTAGACGCGTCTAACGCCAAAGTATAAATATGGAGTTAGTTTTGCGTCGAAATTGCGTTAAAAAAAACGACGCAATTCCGGCGCAAACGGAGTATAAATATGCCCCAAAGAGTTTTAAACTTTACCTAAAAAGTTGCCAATTTCAGCCCTGCATTGTTTTTGCAGCTGTGCTCTGATTAGCCAGCCCCTAGCAGCCTGGCCAGGCTGCCTTGATGAGGTGTGAAGTGGCCTGGCTTCACACAAAGGAATGTGCCTGTGGGAGGGAATCTCCCCTCAGCAGATGGTGAGGCAGGAAGGGGGAGGGCTGCCAAACTGGTCTTCAAAGGCAGAGAAGGACATTTGGAGCAACCAGCAACACCCCCACATACTGCAACCCCAGACAACTAGGTGCCCCCTTGATTAGATTAGGAGAGGGCAGGAGAAGGGTGTGTTTATGATTTTTAGCCACACTAGTGGGTGGGCTCAGCCAGATGTAACCTCTAAAAATCAGATTCAGCCATGATGGATTTTTGGAGAATGTTGCCTCCTGGGATTGATTTTTGCCACACTTCCCAGGAAGTGGTCATCACAGGGGTGTAGGAAAGTACCATCTTGCCTGGCATGTTACCCCCATATTTCACTGTATATATGTTGTTTTAGTTGTATGTGTCACTGGGACCCTGCCAGCCAGGGCCCCAGTGCTCATAAGTGTGCCCTGTATGTGTTACCTGTGTTATGACTTACTGTCTAACTGAGGCTCTGCTAATCAGAACCTCAGTGGTTATGCTCTCTCATTTCTTTCCAAATTGTCACTAACATGCTAGTGACCAATTTAACCAATTTACATTGGCATACTGGAACACCCTTATAATTCCCTAGTATATGATACTGAGGTACCCAGGGTATTGGGGTTCCAGGAGATCCTTATGGGCTGCAGCATTTCTTTTTCCACCCATAGGGAGCTCTGACAATTCGTACACAGGCCTGCCACTGCAGCCTGAGTGAAATATCGTCCACATTATTTCACAGCCATTTTACACTGCACTTAAGTAACTTATAAGTCACCTATATGTCTAACCTTTACCCGGTAAAGGTTGGGTGCTAAGTTACTTAGTGTGTGGGCACCCTGGCACTAGCCAAGGTGCCCCCACATTGTTCAGGGCCAATTCCCCGGACTTTGTGAGTGCAGGGACACCATTACACGCGTGCACTATACATAGGTCACTACCTATGTATAGCTTCACAATGGTAACTCCGAATATGGCCATGTAACATGTCTAAGATCATGGAATTGCCCCCCCAATGCCATCCTGGTATTGGGGAGACAATCCCATGATTCCCCGGGTCTCTAGCACAGACAAGGGTACTGCCAAACTGCCTTTCCCGGGGTTTCACTGCAGCTGCTGCCAACCCCTCAGACAGGTTTCTGCCCTCCTGGGGTCCATCCAGGCTTGGCCCAGGAAGGCAGAACAAAGGACTTCCTCAGAGAGAGGGTGTTACACCCTCTCCCTTTGGAATAAGGTGTCAGGGCTGGGGAGGAGTAGCCTCCCCCAGCCTCTGGAAATGCTTTGATGGGCACAGATGGTGCCCATCTCTGCATAAGCCAGTCTACACCGGTTCAGGGATCCCTCAGCCCTGCTCTGGCACGAAACTGGACAAAGGAAAGGGGAGTGACCACTCCCCTGCACCTCCCCTGGGAGGTGCCCAGAGCTCCTCCAGTGTGCTCCAGACTTCTGCCATCTTGGAAACAGAGGTGCTGCTGGCACAATGGACTGCTCTGAGTAGCCAGGGCCAGCAGGTGACGTCAGAGACTCCTTCTGATAGGCTCCTTCAGGTGTTGCTAGCCTATCCTCTCTCCTAGGTAGCCAAACCTCCTTTTCTGGCTATTTAGGGTCTCTGCTTTGGGGAATTCCTTAGATAACGAATGCAAGAGCTCATCAGAGTTCCTCTGCATCTCTCTCTTCACCTTCTGCCAAAGAATCGACTGCTGACCGCGCTGGAAGCCTGCAAAACTGCAACAAAGTAGCAAAGACGACTACTGCGACCTTGTAACGCTGATCCTGCCACCTTCTCGACTGTTTTCCTGGTGGTGCATGCTGTGGGGGGTAATCTGCCTCCTCTCTGCACTAGAAGCTCCGAAGAAATCTCCTGTGGGTCGACGGAATCTTCCCCCTGCAACCACAGGCACCAAAGAACTGCATCACCGGTCCTCTGGGTCTCCTCTCAGCACGACGAGCGAGGTCCCTTGAACTCAGCAACTCTGTCCAAGTGACTCCCACAGTCCAGTGACTCTTCAGTCCAAGTTTGGTGGAGGTAAGTCCTTGCCTCCCCACGCTAGACTGCATTGCTGGGAACCGCGTGTTTTGCAGCTACTCCGGCTCCTGTGCACTCACCAAGGATTTCCTTTGTGAACAGCCAAGCCTGGGTCCCCGGCACTCTAACCTGCATTGCACGACCTCCTGAGTTGTCCTCCGGCTTCGTGGGACCCTCTTGTGCAACTTCGGGTGAGCTCCGGTTCACTCCACTTCGTAGTGCCTGTTCCGGCACTTCTGCGGGTGCTGCTTGCTTCTGAGTTGGCTCCTTCTCTTGCAGGGCGCCCCCTCTGTCTCCTCACGCAATTGGCGACATCCTGGTCCCTCCTGGGCCACAGCAGCATCCAAAAACCCTAACCGTGCCCCTTGCAGCTAGCAAGGCTTGTTTGCGGTCTTTCTGCACGAAAACACTTCTGCACAACTCTTTACGACGTGGGACTTCCTCCTCCAAAGGGGAAGTTTCTAGCCCTTGTCGTTCCTGCAGTATCCTCAGCTTCTACCATCCGGTGGCAGCTTCTTTGCACCCACAGCTGGCATTTCCTGGGCATCTGCCCACTCCCGACTTGATCGTGACTCTTGGACTTGGTCCCCTTGTTCAACAGGTACTCTCGTCAGGAAATCCATCGTTGTTGCATTGCTGGTGTTGTTTTTTCTGGCAGAATTCCCCTATCACGACTTCTGTGCTCTTTGGGGAACTTAGGTGCCTTTTGCACCCACTTTTCAGGGTCTTGGGGTGGGCTATTTTTCTAACCCTCACTGTTTTCTTACAGTCCCAGCGAACCTCTACAAGGTCACATAGGTTTGGGGTCCATTCGTGGTTCGCATTCCACTTCTAGAGTATATGGTTTGTGTTGCCCCTATCCCTATGTGCCCCCATTGCATTCTATTGTGACCATACATTGTTTGCACTGTTTTCTATTGCTATTACTGCATATTTTGGTATTGTGTACATATATCTTGTGTATATTTGGTATCCTCATACTGAGGGTACTCACTGAGATACTTTGGCATATTGTCATAAAAATAAAGTACCTTTATTTTTAGTATATCGGTGTATTGTGTTTTCTTATGATATTGTGCATATGACACTAGTGGTACTGTAGGAGCTTCACTTGTCTCCTAGTTCAGCCTAAGCTGCTCTGCTAAGCTACCTTTTCTATCAGCCTAAAGCTGCTAGACACCCCTCTACACTAATAAGGGATACCTGGGCCTGGTGCAAGGTGTAAGTACCCCTGGGTACTCACTACAAGCCAGTCCAGCCTCCTACAAGGGGGAAGGACCCTGCACCTGATTGGAGGACCAGAACCCCCCTGCTTTTCACCCAGGAGGAAGGATAAAACTGGCAGACCTGCACCCACACCTCAAATCCCCATCAGATTCCAACAAGGAAGAACCAAAGGAGAAGAAGGACTGCCCTGCTGGACCCCTGGCCTGCACCTGGAACCTGCACTCAGAAGGACTGCACCAGCTGCAGACTTGGGCTTCACCACAATAAGGACTTTGCCTGGCTTCAACTGGTTCAAGGAAGGACTCCCTGTTTGCTACAGGTGAAAAATTGCTAACCAGAGTCCCCTGCACCACCTCCTGAAGAAATCAACCAGCTGACCACTTCCCAGTGGCCAAAAAGGAGTTTGCGCCAGGTGCATTCTGGGAGTTGTAGTCCGCACCCCCAGGACCATCTCAGAACTTCTGGTCCCTTGGGGTGAGCTGTGGACCCCAAAAGAACCTTAAAAGGACATCTGGGAGAAGCCCCAGAAGTTTGAAGAAGTTTGGAGAACTTTTGAAAAAAAGCACCACAGAGGGACCGACCCGCCGCGGCAACTCTAGCTGGCTTGCCTCAACCATGACCCGGCCTGATTTGTTGGTTCGTCCCCGTAAAGAAAATCTCCGAAAAAGAGACTAAGTCCGAAGGTAAAAAGTTGACCAGGACCTGCCAGCCAGCGTATCCGAGGAGGGCTCCAGGGACGTCGGATCGAGATCCAGATCCAGGTTTACCCCGGTCAAAGGATTTTCACCTCGAAAAAACAACAAAGTCCGAAGGTAAAAATCTCCACCGAGGATTCCTGCGACACGTATCCATAGAAGGGCTCCAGGAGGTCGGATTGGACTGGCAGATTCGTCCCGCTGAAGAAAATCTTCGAAAGAGAAAGTGTGAAGGTAAACTTTTAACCGAGGCCTCCCGCGGCCTGTAGCCGAGCAGGGCTCCATCGCGGTCGGCCTTAAACTTTGACTTTTCCCCGGTCGAGGTGCAACCAGATGACCCGATTGGCGCTTTTTGTTTCTAGGCGCTAAAAACACAATAATTCTTTAAAAATTCATATCTCCGGTTCCCCTTATCCGATTTTATTCGTTTTTGTGTCATTTTAAAGATAAAAATATAATCTATTTTTATGAATTGGTTTTGGATTTTTAAACTGTTTCCTGTGTTTTATTTAATTACTGTTTTGTGATATTTGAATGCTTTACACTCTGTCTCCTAAGTTAAGCCTTGACGCTCGTTGCCAAGCTATCAAGGGTTGAGCTGGGGTTAAATTACTGAGACCTAACTGGACCTTAGTGGAGGTTGGTGGCCTATTGCTAAGTGTAGGTACCTACCTGCCCTTACCAATAACCCATTTTCCAACACCGGAAAAATATTCAACTCTGTGTTCTTGTAGATCATGGGTTTCCGCTCCCTGGCCAGTGTAAGGACAGTATCTCTATCCCGGTAATTCAACAGACAGACAATGATGGGACACGGCTGAGTGCCAGGCGGGGGCCGATGGCCCAAGGACCCATAGAGGCATATTTAAGAGCCTCTAGTGCCATTCTAATGCCAAATTAGTGTCTTTTTTTTAATGCTAATGTGACGTTAGAAGGCCAAATACGCTGCACCATATTTACAAAGTGTTGCAATGCATGCATTGCGCCACTTTGTAACCCTTTGCGCTACATGATGCCTGTGCCAGGCATAATGTCTGGAAAAGGGGTATTCCCCCTTTGGGGGGGCAAAATAAATGGTGCATAGAAATCTGACAGATTTCTTTGCGTCAATTTTGTCTGGTACGATTGGTTACATTGGGCCTCTGGGTGCTTTGCTGGATTAGCGTCAACATTTTTTATGCTAATCCTGCAAAGCGCCAGACTAGCGTGTAAAAGTCTGACACTAGTCCCCTAACTACTGCAATGGTGTGCCGTATTTTAAGTACAGCGCACACATGGTGGCATTAGGGGGGAGCTAAGGGGCAAAAGAAAAGTGCCTCAGCACTGTGTGCAGCGCCACTTTTTTCAAATATGCCCCATAGGGGCATATTTAAGAGCCCCTAGTGCCATTCTAACTCCACATTAGTGTATTTTTTTAAAAGCTAATGTGACGTTAGAAGGCCAAATACGCTGCACCATATTTACAAAGTGTTGCAATGCATGCATTGCGCCACTTTGTAACCCTTTGTGCTACATGATGCCTGGCCAGGCATAATGTCTGCAAGGGGGGTGTTTCCCCTTTGGGGTGGGGGGGCAAAATAAGTGATGCATAGAAATCTGACAGATTTTTTTGCATCATTTTTGTCTGGCACGTTTAACGCCTGCTCAGAGCAGGCTTTAAAAGGAGGCTTCCATTGGTTACAATGGACCTCTGGGTGCTTTGTAGGATTAGCATTAAAGTGTTTTATGCTAATCCTGCAAAGCGCCGGACTAGTGTCATAAATTCTGGTGCTAGTCCCCTAACTACCACCATGGTGCACCATATTTTAAATACAGCGCACACATGGTGGCGTTAAGGGGGGCGTTAAGGGGTGCAAGAAAGATGGCGCAGCACTGTGTGCAGCACCACTTTTTTCAAATACACCCTGTAGGGGCATATTTAAGAGCCCCTAATGTCATTCTAACGCCACATTAGTATAATTTTTTTAAGCTAATGTGACGTTAGAAGGCCAAATACGCCTTGCCATATTTACAGTGGCGCAGTTAATGCATTGCGCCACTTTGTAACTCCTTGCGCTACATTATGCCTGCATCAGGCATAATGTATGTAAAGGGGGCTCCCCCCATTAGGAGGGCCAACAAATTGGGGCAAAGAAAGCTGACAGATTTCTTTGCGGCATTTTATTCTGGCACTTTTAACGCCTGCTCAGAGCAGGCATTAAAAGGAGGCTTCCATTGGTTACAATGGGCCTCTGGGTGCTTTGCTGGATTAGCGTCAACATTTTTGATGCTAATCCTGCAAAGCGCCAGACTAGCATGTAAAATTCTGACACTAGTCCCCTAACTACCGCCATGGTGTGCCGTATTTTAAATACAGTGTACACATGGTGGCATTAGGGGGGAGCTAAGGGGCAAAAGAAAAGTGGCTCAACACTGTGTGCAGCAGCACTTTTTTCGAATACGCCTCATAGGGGCATATTTAAGAGCCCCTAGTGCCATTCTACTGCCATATTAGTGTCTTATTTAAAGCTAATGTGACGTTAGAAGGCAAAATACACTGTGCCATTTTTACAAAGTGTTGCAATGCATGCATTGCACCACTTTGTAACCCTTTGCGCAACTTCATGCTTGCGGCAGGCATAATGTCTGAAAAGGGGGCATCCCCTTGTTATGGAGGTCAAAACAATGACGCAAAGAAATCTGTCAGATTTATTAGTGTGATTTTGTTCCGACACTTTTAACACCTGCTGAGAGCAACCATTAAAAGGAGGCTTCCATTGGTTACGATGGGCCTCTGGGTGCTTTGCAAGATTAGCGTGCAAATATTTGACTCTAATCCTGCAAAGCGCCAGACTAGCGTGTAAAATTCACACACTAGTCCCCTAACTACCGCCATAGTGTGTCGTCTTTTAAATACAACGCACACATGGTGGCGTTAGGGGGAGCTAAGGAGCAAAAGAAAAGTGGCTCAGCACTGTGTGCAGCGCCACTTTTTTCAAATATGCCTCTTAGGGGCATATTTAAGAGCCCCTAGTGTCATTCTAACGCCACATTAGTGTCTTTTTTTTCAAAGCTAATGTGACGTTAGAAGGCCAAATACGCTGCACCATATTTACAAAGTGTTGCAATGCATGCATTGCGCCACTTTGTAACCCTTTGCGCTACATGATGCCTGCGCCAGGCATAATGTCTGCAAAGTGGGTGTTCCCTCTTTGGGGGGGGGGGGGCAAAATAAATGGTGCATAGAAATCTGACAGATTTCTTTGCGGCATTTTTTTCCGGCACTTTTAACGCCTGCTCAGAGGAGGCATTAAAAGGAGGCTTCCATTGGTTACAATAGGCCTCTGGGTGCTTTGCTGGATTAGTGTCAACATTTTTTATGCTAATCCTGCAAAGCGCCAGACTAGCATGTAAAATTCTGACACTAGTCCCCTAACTACCGCCATAGTGTGCCGTATGTTAAATACAGCGCACACATGGTGGCGTTAGGGGGGAGCTAAGGGGCAAAAGAAAAGTGGCTCAGCACTGTGTGCAGCGCCACTTTTTTCAAATATGCCTCGTAGGGGCATATTTAAGAGCCCCTAGTGCCATTCTACTGCCATATTAGTGTCTTTTTTTTCAACGCTAATGTGACGTTAGAAGGCCAAATACACTCTGCCATTTTTACAAAGTGTTGCAATGCATGCATTGCGCCACTTTGTAACCCTTTGTGCAACTTCATGCTTGCGGCAGGCATAATGCAACTCTTTGCGCTACATTGTGCCTGCATCAGGAATAATGTATGCCAAGGGGTCTCCCCCCATTAGGGGGGCCAAAAAAATGGGGCAAGAAATCTGACAGATTTCTTTGCGGCATTTTTTTCTGACACCTTTAATGCCTGCTCAGAGCAGGCATTAAAAGGAGGCTTCCATTGGTTACAATGGGCCTCTCAGTGCTTTGCTGGATTAGCGTCAAAAAATTTTATGCTAATCCTGCAAAGCGCCGGACTAGCATACACCGCCATGGTGCGCCGTATTTTAAATATGACGCACACATGGTGGCGTTAGGGGCGCAAAGAGGCTCAGGAATAGTAGCGAAGCACTGTGTGCAGCACCACTTTTTAAAAATATGTCCCATAGGGGCATATTTAAGAGCCCCTAGTTCCATTCTTAGTGTCATTTTTCTATGCAAATATGGGGTTAGAAGGCCAAAAACGCAGCGCCATATTTATAAAGTGGTGCAATGCATGTATTGCGTCACTTGTAACTCTTTGCGCTACATTATGCCTGCGCAGGCATAATATATGCAAAGCTGGCATCACCTCGGGGGGCCAAAAAATGACGCAAAGTGATCTGTCACACTTATTAGCGTCATTTGTTCTGCACTTTTAACACCTGCTGAGAGCAAGCATTAAAAGGAGGCTTCCATTGGTTACAATGGGCCTCTGGATGCTTTGCAAGATTAGCGGCAAAAAATGTTATGCTAATCCTGCAACGCGCCGGACCAGCGTACAAAATTCTGATGTTAGTCCCGCAACAACCGCCATGGTGCGCCGTATTTTAAATATGCTGTACACATGGTGGCGTTATTAGTGGGGAGCTAATGGGTGGAAGAAAAGTGCCCTATAGTTCTGTTTTTTGCAGCAGGTATGTTAACCCTCTATGCTACTCTATCTTGAGTCAAAACTGCCACTAGGGAAAACTCCCATCTCTCTCCCTAGCAGAAACATTAATCACAAGAGGTATCTTAACATTTTAATAGTTTCCTGAGGACTGGACGCACAAGGAACGTTTCAGCAGGTGCTTTTAAATCACAAGTTTAGGAAGTTATTGCTAAACAAAGTGCCCACCTGAGGGCAGTGCCCGGTGCGGCCGCACCGCCCAACAGCCGGCCCTGCAACCATTCACAAATGGAGCATTATTTAGAACTCTGTGGTACATAGCATATGACGGTAGACAATGGCCAGCAAACATATTCTGGTTGTCTGTTTGCTAAAACCCTTTTAGACGCATATTGCTAATTTTTCAATTACTAATTTTTGTTTTACATTTTACTAAAACGCACACTCAACGCGAGATGCAGTGTGCTGCTTTGCAATAAGTTTAAACCAAATCAGCATTTAACTAAAATATATATTTTTCATCCCGAAAAAAACTAGGAGGAAGCAGAATGACTATAAATATTCAGGAAAGGCTAAGCCTAAAGAAATATCCAACCCAGGCTAGGGTAAGGACGCGAGTCCCAAGTATTTACAGAGCAAATAAGGTCAGAAACAGCCCTAATTTCGAGAGGCAGAGATGATCAAAGTCTGGGCATCTAGTAGAGAAGGCTCGATGGGTACGTGTAGCATCTTACAGATCCATTGGCAAGCGTAGAAGTAATTTACTGTAGATGCTTCCTACTCCACCAAAACAACTAGAGATGGGGAGGTCAGGTGGGCTGGTGAACCTATCAAGTAATATACGCCAACCTAACCTATGCACGAGAATGTAAAAAACGGAACTGTAAAAATAATAATAATAGGGATTATGTGATCAAAGTCCTTAGAACCCAGCAACCGACACAAGACATGCAGTAGCATGACAAAACGATCTGAATAGTGCGTAACAGCAGGAAGACGGTAGCTTCTCAGCGATCAGACAGAGACACTGAAATTACAAGTAGGTAGGTTCAACCTTGGTCCTCCACACAGCGACCAACTGGCCTGTCTGCTGCCCATGTTCGTCAACTCACCAAAATGCCAGGGGTAGCGGAAGTGACATCAGGGTCCCCTTGACTTCCACTTTCGTTCACAGACACATACTTACGCATACATACAAATTCACACTTACACACACTCTCTCACATAAACACACTCTCACCTGCAAGCCCAAATAGCATGCATTTAAAAGCATTTTTCTAACCTCAGCTGCCATGGAAAGACATATTCACATTTTTAGTACACTAATAGTGAATAATATTTTATTTTTTACTATTAGTGTAATAAAATAAATATCAGAAAACAAAGAGAGCGGTGCTCTAACTGACATCCATAAGGAGGAACTACCACTGTGTTCCTGGCACTGAATTTGCCACTTCTGAAGCCAGGGGTGGCAAAGGGCAAGACAGAGGTCACAGCTGCGACTCCTGGCGACCCCTAAATGTCCATGCTGCTGCCTTCCTCCAACCCTATTCTCTGGCTCCTGTAGGCTGTCCTCACGTCAGGTGGCAATGTCTCATTACAAAGTAGCTCGAGAAAACCAAGTAACACTACACAGATCCACAAAGGGTGCATTTGTGTGATCAAATCTAAAAAATAAGCATGATTTGGACATTTGGCGAAGGTCAGGGGCAATAATTAAAGGATCTTTCAGGCCGATGAAATGTAGCTGTAATGTTAAGATGTCAGTCAGTCAACCTGGGTTATTTTGTCCTGAATTCCATGTCCCTGTACATACTAAGAGTAGATTTTTATAGGGAGTTATGAGTTTATATTCAACCCAAACTATTGAGGGATTTAATGTATCTTCCCGAGGCTGATGTTAAAGCGCACAACAGTGGCCCTGATTCAGTTGCATTTCTAACCTATGAGGACCAATGAAGACTGAAAGTTTTCACCATGCACACTTCAAGGGTTTGCCTTACCTACGTAGATACGTGTTGCAATTCTGCTCGACCACGGCCTGGATTACCTTGTTTGCAGCTAGTCAGGTAACAAGAGAGCCCCGGCAGGACTGGTGGTAGCTCCATGAGACAGATGATTAAGCTTAACCAAAGGAAGGAATAAGGGTTTTATTCACAACACTTACACTTTCGAGTAATTTACACTTTTTAGTAAGTTTACTACTTGGCTATTGACAAAATCCAAGTGTAAATTTACTCCAAAAGTGTATCTTACACCGGGATTTTGTGAACAGCCAAAAAGTCGTAAACTTCCTCAAAAGTGTAACTTACTTCAAAGTGTAAGTTACCATTGTAAATCAGGCCCTATATGTCTGGATATCTGCATCCTACAAATTTGGCATCCTACATTTGGCCGAGGTATAACAGAAACAGCCTATCTGGATTAATTGTGGCCTACAACTTGAAACCGGTCCTCAGCAAACATAATGTAATGAACCGAAAGTGCTTGTTTATTGCAATTATTTTTATGTAAAACATTCTATCACCACATCAGGTCTAGTATGCGCTATATTAAACAGCAAATAAATAAAAGTAATTCCCAAAAGAGGAACTGGGCAAGTCTTAAGTCACTGGGGTTCCTCTGTAGTGGAGCATTCAAGGTCTGGTCCAGGTAGTGGCAGTTCCAAGATACAGTTCAGGGGATGAATATTGATCTGAACTTAGCCCCACATATGTCAAGTGCAGTCAGTTGTGGAAGACAGGTTGGTACAACATGGTTGCCTGTGATTTGGTGTTCTAAACTTCAGAGGCCCACATCTTGCTAACATCTGGTGTGGAATAATGCTCACTAGTGAACACAGCCTTTATGGGACCAAAGCGTACACAGTGGACTAGTTGGTACAAACAAGGACAAAGGAACCCCCTGATTTAAGGTGCTACTGTGGTTTCTTTAGAATTATCATAGAATGTTTTTGCTAATGGTTTGGGGCACCCACCTGAAGCTAACTCAACTCACCATCCAGTAATTCCTCCCCATTATACCATTAGCTGTCTGGGACTTAGGTTAGCTTAAACCACAAAATGATGGCATCTTTTATGCATGCATACTTATAGCCTTATTACAAGTGCCCTTGTTACTGATAGGCAGATGGCCAGGGAGGTTGCTCTGTCCTCTTACTTAGTCAACCATTGCATTTCTCAATGCATAAGGTCAAACTCACATCAATTTAGGAATATCTGCACCAATGATGTTTTTCAACACAGGCTTCTTGGAGATAAAGTGGGATGAATATCAGTATCCAGAATTGCATTGGAGGTTGAGCTCACCTTCTCTATCTTCAGTTTAAGCTCATTCAGCTTCAGGACATTGGCATGATTTGGTTTTGTTAGAAAGCTACCCTTTTCTTCACTGCTCTCTCATGTTTCCTTTCTGCCATTTCTTCTTGTTCTGAGGGTTGCCCTTACACTTTCCTGTTTGACCTCTCAGCCCTATCCTCTTCCCAAGCATGCTCTCTAAGTACCCTGAGCCTAAGATGTTTAGGGGCATATTTATACTTTTTGATGCAAAACTGCACTAGCGCAGTTGTGCATCAAAACGTTTAGCACCGGCTTGCGCCATTCCTGAGTGCCAGCCGGGTGCCATATTTATGGAATGGCGCAAGCCGTGCAAAGGGTGGACTAGCGTAAAAAAAAATGATGTTTCCCAGGTGGGGGTGGTGTATAGGAGAAGGGGGTTTTGCACCAAAAAATGACATTAGGCTGGTTAGAGGCAAAACAAAAATGCCTCTAACCAGCCTAACTTCATTTTCTGATGCAAAACCATCCATACCACATGACCCCTGTCTTGGAAAAGACAGAAGTCATGCCCACCACCACACTGGCCAGCACAGGGGACCAGTGTCCCCTGGGCAAGGCCATTGCCTCCTGAGCCATGCAGGGGGCCTGAAGTTAGGCCCCGAATGACACTTTAATAAAAAAATAAAAAAACGTACCTATACTTACACTACTTACTTGGGATGGAGTCCCTCATCCTCCGGTGTCCCTCTGGTGTGGGTGGGGGTGTTCCTGGGGCTAGAGGAGGGCACCTGTGGACCCATTCCATGGTGTTTAACCATGGGAATGAGTCCACAGGTCCCCTAATGCCTGGTCTAACTCAGGTGTTAAATAATGGTGCAAAGCAAGCTTTGCACCATTATTTAGCCCCTTCTTCCACTTCTTGTGCATAATTTTAGCACAGGGATATTTATGGGTCTATGGGGTTATCACCATTTTCTAGATGGGAATGCCTACCTTGCATCTCATTGATGCAAGGTAGGTTCATGCATCTAAAAAAAAGTGCAAACTCCAATATTTTGACATTAGACGGGTCTAACCTCAAAATATAAATATGGAGTTAGTTTTGTGCCAAATGTGAGTAAAAAAATGATTCAAATTCGTCGCAAATGGAGTATAAATATACCCCTTCATTTTCAACATATCTTAGGAATCTGTGACAGGGAGACTGAGAATCATGGCTACTGGATGAGGTACAGAAAACGATACCACATTGAGGGATCTTGACTCTTCCCAGCCCAAGCCTCTAAGATTGCCTGATTTCCTTGTCGGATATCACTGCTGCTAGGGGGTTGCCTATCTGATGCCAGCTTTTCTTGCTCACTCTTCTCTTTGAACAAGCTCATTCTCTGTAAATGCTTCCAATGTTTCATGAAATGCCCAGCTAGTCTGTGTTGTTTGCCACCAGCTGCCACTTCTCATTGTAGTTTCTGTGATACAGATACGTAATACCTGCTGGCCAGTGTCTAATTCTAGTAATTTTTGGCAAGTCTTTCATATCTCTCCTCACCCTCTTCACTGGGCTCATCGTGCCCAACAGTCCACACTGACTCCAGTTGCTGGAGGACTTGAGGGTGACCTGCCTCAACTACATCCTCCTGGTCTTGTATTCTTCCTCTATCTCACAGGAAGCCTCCTACTCTCTCAGTGCTTTGCCACATTGGGTCGTTTAACACTTCGTCGTCAATTTGGTAAATCTTGTGGAAGGGGTTTCAATGATGAAATATTAGCAGTCAGATGAAAAAGGGTATCTTCCTTATTTATACAGTAGGTATTTAAGTAAGGCGTAAGGAACAGACCTCTAGCTAGTGCGTCAGCCTCACAACAAAACAAACAAAAAAAATTCAATTTTATCACAATTCACTCCCACCATTCCAGACACCAGGTCTGAAAGATAAGAAATGTGGTAGCACTGAATATTACAGTTTCAGAATCTAGCTTCAGATGCTTTTACACAATGACTTTTGGCACATACCCTCCTTTATTGACATGAAAAGATTTGTTTTCTAATACGCTTTCCACTATTTTATTTTAATTTTAGTTATTCTCTCTGTCTTTTATTTTCTATCCCTTATTCTCATCCATTTTGCCTTTCAACATTCAAGGAGTATAGTAAAATTTGCAACTATAGGATCAAACATTAATTCATTAATACATTTTTCTGTACTTAAGTCTTTTTGTCTACCTCTCTGTCCAGTCATCCATCTGTTCAAATGGTGTGGCCTTCTGGTCAGCTCATCCAGGAGTATTAAGATGTATTTGGGTTTTAATCATTAAAATAAAAAATAGAACAACTATATAGAAAGCTTAAAAACAAAACTGTTTATAGTCATGGTGAGGGCAGTGGTGTGGAAAAAGTTCAGACTGAGCCACTTTCAAGTGTAAAGAAGAATTACTAATATTTTTCAGCAGTTCAAAAACATTCCAGTGTTAATGGAAATTAATCTTCATCTTTGAGGTTAGCTTTTAAGTGGAACAATGGCTCACAAAACCATGTTCTGCCTTTACTGGCAGGATCTACAATGCGTCAGTGTTGCTGCAGTATCCCGGTCATATCAAGAGTGATTGGCAAATAGAGTATGTAAGACATGCTAGTCAGTAGCGTCAGTGTAAAAAGTTCTGACAATCCCATTCACTTTTGGTTATACGCGACGTACCACTGCATACTGACCCAGCTCAACATTGTATTTTAGGCAATCGCCTCCTTCCCCCACTTCCCTCGATAATAGTTGCAAGGATCGTGCTTAACTGTAAACAAAAGGCCTCATTTAAAAAAATCCGACCCATCACCAGATTTATTTCCCTTCCTGCAGATTCCCTAACCATGCGTAGATGTGCTGTTTTTACAATACAGAGCTCCATAGCACACGTTTTCACAGATGCATCAGAAATTCTGACACATCTGTAAGCGCCAAACTGACTCATTCCTAGAGTAGTGTTGTTAAACTGATGCAACTCCAATAATGTGAGGAGTCTCCCATAGGAAAAAGCCCTCTTCAATTTTTATGACTGCTCTGAGCAGGCAATAACATTTTGACACAGTGAAGTTGCTGTATGACACACTGAAATGTAAATTTCACTGCATCAGTTCTGTGTGTCTTTTCCTGTGGGAACACCTACCCTACATAAGTAGTAACTGGTGTAGGAATGTGACGCAGGGCTTTACAAACAGGCGCATTGGGCCCATTGTGTCAGTTTGTAAATATGGATCAGTGTATTGCACTGCTAGAGCCACAGCTGCGTCAAAACAAAATGACACAGCAGTGGCGGAAAGGGCTTGTAAGTGAGGCCCAAAGTGCAGGCACACTGCCTGCTAAAGCTATGTGGTTGTTCCCTCCGAGCGTTGCTGAGGCTAGGACAGTGTACTTTGCATTTGTTTACTGGTGTGTCTTGCTACAGTAAAAGACACAACTGAAAATGCTTTCCAAGCTTGGTCAGGTTAAATATCCGGATTTAATCAATCTCAGGTAAACCGGGATTTCTGTTCTTGTTATTAGCTTCTAACTGTCAGAATAAAGACAAAAAGGGCCTGGTTGAAGCTTATAAACGGAAGTCCAACGATACCGTTACACTTGTCCTCCCTCAAAGCCTGTTTGCCCTAACGTCCAGCCGCCACTTCATGAATCCACACATTTGTCCATCCGTCTGTTCAAATGATGTGGCCATCAAGTCAAATCCCCATGAGGATAAACA
Organism: Pleurodeles waltl; assembly: GCF_031143425.1. Lineage (NCBI taxonomy): Eukaryota > Metazoa > Chordata > Amphibia > Caudata > Salamandridae > Pleurodeles > Pleurodeles waltl. The sequence goes on along the minus strand of NC_090437.1, from coordinate 350,238,117 downwards.
GACATTGAGACTTACATTAAATTAAAGGTGGGGAAGCTGGGAAATGTAATGCTAAAGCCGAGCCATGGCAATGTCTTGGTTCTAATAGTCAAAACAAGAGGAGAGCCAGCACAAAACTGTCATCCGTTGATGGGGTGCACATGTGAAAGGCAGACTGACCCAAACTAGATTAAGGGGTTGTTGTGACGGGTTGGTGTTCCTTGTAGGACGATAGCGCAGGCAGTCACAGTCGGGAATGTGTCATTGAATCTTTACCAGTTAAACCCGTCTTTCAAACCAGCCTCTCACAATTTCACCTATCTTCCATTGTTTCCGCCCCTGCTTCCATTTCTCTCCCACTCCTCAATGCTACTCAGACCAAGCCCCTCTCCCCCTTTACCCCTAGCTTAGATGTCCCTCGTCAGGCTGTCAAATGCATCCCTCTATTCCCTGTCTCTTCCTCTCCTCTGTCCCTTCCTGTCCATTTTCTCTCTCACTCAAATTTGGCAAAACCATGGGGAAGCACTGGAAGAGGGGTTCATGAGGAGGGCCCCCTCGACACAGGGCCACGCCACACCTGGAAGCAGCGAGAACATCGGTGATGGACAGCTCGAATGAACGGCTGCACTTGCAGCTCAGCTTTTTTGGACTCCTAGAGGACTTCCGAATAAAGCCGGACTGTCTTTCAGGCGTGAACAAGTCTAAAACCTATAATGGCATACCCACCTTTAATCGAAATAGAATCAAATGTTTGCTTTTTGCTGTCACTCTGGTCAGCACAGTGATAAATTCCGATCTCTGTGCAAAGCCCTCTTTACACACGGGACAGACTTATAAATTGTAAACAAAGCACGTCCTACCCCTTAACTCTAGCCAAGTAAATGTAGGCAGGCTAAACTTACCAATATTTACTGGAGAAAAATGCCCAGTCAATTCAAGTAAATGCAGGAGGCTCTATAACCCAGAATATGAGATATTCATGCAAACCAGTTAAAAATGATCACCCCATTGTATTGATATTTAGTGGGTGCGGTCAATACGTAATCCCCATCTGGGGCACTTGTAATTAGTATCTGTGCAGGCAATCATAACACGTTTGTGAAAAAATGTATACCATATCAAAAGATATGTAGGTGCATACCTTACATATCTTTATCAATTCTTAAATGTTATTTTGTGTGGTTAGTGTAATTTACACAAGACAAGTGTAGACACCGTCCCTAGGAATAAAGAAGGGGATGAGCTGGGCAGACGAGTTATCTTGTTGTGCATTCGTCTGTGAGAGCAGAGTACCCAGATGGGGTCAGCTGGTGGTGTAGTGGGTGTGCATAGACTAAACGTCATGAGTGACTGTATGGGGTAACCTCGTTAGTTGAATCCATTTGTGAGCCTAAAAGAGAGTGTGTGCAAGTGCTAATAGAGGAGGCAGATTAGGGTTTGCCTAAATTTAGATATTATACTGCCTAGCAATCCTAGATGCATGATCTGTAGTGGTGACCAAACACTGCAGCAGAAGGTTGTGAAGAAGCCACGCAAGAAGATACATGCACTATGATTGGGACAGGCAGGACAGATGGAAGCAAGAATTAGTTTTACTGATTTAATTTTATTCAAGGCCTATATGTGAGAAATAGCTTTTGCTAGGTAGGCGGGAATTCATGTGGATATATGCACCCACCTAGATTGCACTGAGGCAGATATTTTGATGCTTACTAAAACAGGAGACATTGGCAGCCATGTGGAGAGGGCAGAGTGAGGGATGGTCACAGACAGTTATGGCAAACTAGATGAATTCACTCCTTTCTATGCACAGCTATATACCCCTAAGTAGATATATCAGTAAAGCATAGATGATATGGCAAAATGAGCAAGAAACCCAGGTCTGGGTATATCCTTGGGCACATAGGGCATTATATCAGACACACACAAGAAAGGAGGATTGCTAGAGAATACTCTAATACAATTCCAGTAGTTCTGGGTGGGATTCCAACCTATTATTTTTCACCCATTGTACCACTCCAGACAGAGGCCTGTCGTATGCAATGTATAATTGCTCAACCTTCTCCTCATTGGATCAGTCCATCTCAAACTGATAAACGATGTCTCCACTGGAAAGGAACACAAGCAATGCCTAACATCTTTTATCCTTCTTAGGCCTCTTCAGTGAGGTATGGCTTGAATCATGTCGCACGGTGAGCAAGGGACCGGCATCTGTGAATAGCCTCTGCCACAGAGATCTTACATCAGACACACAAAAGGCAATCAGAAGAGTATTTGTAAACAGTCTAAACCCATCATTTTTACACACTGCACAATTCTGGACAGAGGCAGTCTTATGAAAATCATTCTTATTCCTGCTCTTCGTGGAAACGGTCCATCCCTAACTGCCAGGAGAGGTCCCTTCAGACAACAACATCAGCATTGGGTGCCACACGATGAAATATATATATTGGAAGGCTATCCAAAGCAATTGCCAGAGGTTTAGGCCAGTGGTTCTTCTGTCAACTGAATCACTACTGGAAGACAGGGACCCTGGAATAAGTTATTTCTGATATTTGACCTACACAAGAATAGTCTCAAATTTATTGATCAGAATAAATCAAATACTTATACAAATAAGGAAATATTTAGTTAATTAACAAATAAATAATTGTAACTTGAATGGTAAGGTTGGAGCTTTTTATAGTCTGGTTTTATTTCTATACAGCAAAGCAATAGGCTGTCTTTTTTGCTCTTAATCAGTGCTTTCCCTTTGGCAGCACATACCAGTGATTTGATTGAGAACAACAATGAATTGTCCATACTAGATTCTTATTGGTGTAAATCCATTCAGTACTTTTTAAAATAGTAAAAGAAATCTAAATATAGATATGTAAAGGCATGAATGGTTCGCAAATAATAACAAGCTCATGGAGGGAAATGCAGAGCTCTCTTTGGCCACCAACACTTCAACCAGGAAGTGTTGGCAGCCATCTTGGGACTCGGGTTCAGCCGAGTCCCACAAAAAATGATCTAAAAGAGAAAAGGGGCAAGGTTAGGGACACCTTGACCCCTTAGCTCTGGTGCTGGGGTCCCAATGGGACACCCTCACCAGAGCTAAAAAGCATTTTTGTAATTTTTTGCTGTGATTCATGACAGATCCGCTGATCCAGCAATTAAAAAAAAACAATTAGTGCCGGCTCCCGTGCTTGCTAATTCTGTAGCCCCTGGGTGGGACAAGTCCTGGGCACATACCCTTTTTAATGTGGTGGGGCCTGCAACCCCTCACTGCCCTGGGGACTTCCAACTCCCCCGGAGCCTCAGGGCTAAATCAAATTTAATGCGGGGGCTGTGTAACCCACAACTGCCTCGGGGACACAGACCTTCCCAGAGCTATTACCAAATATGATTTAGGGGGCATGTGGCTCTCCTGCAGCCCTGGGAACCACCACCTCCCCAGGGCTACAATAAAGATGGAAGGAGTTTGGTTTCGGATCTCTGCAGCCCCAGGGACGACCACCTCCTTGGGCTAGGCTCATTGGAGGTTGGCCACGGGGTCCCCCTCATGGAGCACTAATGGCCCTGGGCACCACCATCCCCCAGGGCCGGCTCATACTATGTCTGGGGGTACCCACCCCCGGACATAGATATTTGCTTGGCAGCTCCCACCAAGAAAAAGCAAACAAAGTCTGCTTTCTGATAGCAAGAGCTGTCAAACAGCTCCTGCTGTTGGAGTTTCCATCTGTTTCTCTGCATGCAAATATGCGTGCAGGGAAACAAATGAAAACGTTGCTCCCACAAGCATTGAGCTGCTATTTAAAGCATTGTGGTGCAATGCCGGCACCCGCAGGATGTGAGGAGTCATATAGGACTGGGGGGGCCTCGAGGTGCCCCCCATGGTTCTGTCACTCTCTTTCTCTCTCTCTCTTCCATCCAATAGTGGGATGGAAGAGACAGAGAGATAGTCATTGCAATGGTATCTCCATGTAATGACTCCAGTAAGCAGCCACTTGTGACATAATTGTTAAGGACACAGACCCTCACACTGAAAGTTGAGGGTTCTAGACCATGTGTGTCTGTGGTCATTTCCCTACTTTACTTTCTTTAAAAGTTCAAGGTTCAGACTGAAAAGTGATCTCACTGTTTTTAATTTACAAATACATTTTTCTTTTCAATTTGTCCATAAATATCTCATTCTTAGTATATCATTCACCAAAGTCTAAAAAACTCTCTCTCTCCCTCTCTTTCTCAATTTCTCTTTTTCAATCTCATTCTCCCACTCACACACCACTCAGACCTTTATGCACCCACTCAGGCACTCATGCACCCGCTCACAGACCCTCAGACCCTTGTTCTCCCACTCACAGCCCCACTTACACCTATTCACACTCACTTACAGATCCACTCTGAGACTCACACACCTAGTCACAGAAACACTGAAACCCTCACGCACCCGCTCACAGATCCACACTGACACACCCACTAAGACACTCATGCACCCACTCTCACACCCAGACACTCACACACCTACTCACAGACCCACCCACTCTCACACACCCACCCACAGACCCATTGAAACCCTCACCCACACACTCAGAGACCCACACAGACACTGACACACCCGCTAAGACACTGATACACCAACTCTCACACCCAGACAGACAGTCTGACAGCCACTCTCACCCTCAGATACACCCTCTCACACCCAGATAGACAGGACGTGGCCAACTCCTGCTGTGCATGGCCAAAGGTACTTGTGCAGCATGGGATTGAGTGGTTACAGGTGATGGCCGTAGGGTCTGGCCCCAGGCAAGGCCCTGCGGCCAATTTCTGCCATGCACAGCCAAAGGCCGTGCGTGGCAGTAGTTGAATTAAAATATAGTAATGAAAATTAAGTACATTAGAAAAACCAAAGACATTCACTGAAAAAAACAAAGGTGACACGGACATTATAACTATGAAATAGAATTTAAAAAAACATAGAAATTCACTTAAAAAAAGAAAGATTACATGGACGTTATAGCTAAGATTACATTTTAAGTACACCAAATCATAGAAATTCATCTGTTATACTTATAGTTATCTCAAGTAAGGTAACTATAACTTGCACTCGCAGCCTGCGCTGCTAATTACCCCACAAATTACGGCACTTGTGAATTCTTTGATATCATCATTGACAATATAAATGTAATATTTGCATTAAAAATGTTGATGAAAAAACTGTGCATGGAGGGACAGAATGGAAGGAGGATGGTTGGGGAAGATGCAAAGGAGCTATCATATCTATTACCCCCACTGGGGCTTAATCGAGTATAGACTGTTTATGGAGGTGACAGTGGGTGACAGATATGGTGAAAGCCACATCCATTTGGGCAGTGTTTTTTTGTCTTACTGTTGTTATTGACCCTGTGACGATCTCCATTTGGTGTCCGGACTCCATGTTTTAGCAACCCAGATACATCATTATTTGTGTTTCGAAGTTTATTTACTAATGTTTACTAATGTTACTAATGTTGATTTTGTGCTTTCACCTTGGAAATGTATATGTATTTGCATGTATATGTATTTGCTCTGGGCTTCTCCTCCTTGACGTTGTTTACAATTTAAAAGATTGGAAGTTGTGTTCATAGCTGTATCAAAAGAGGATCTACGCTTTGAAAAGAAAAAAATAAGTGTAAAAAAATGTTTGCATTGTTATGTGATTGGTGGAGTTTATCACATGATAAGATCTCAAGGAGAGGCAAGATGGAGCCTCTGTAGTTGAGAAAGGCACACAGGCCCTTATTTTGACTTTGCCGGTAAGCAACCAAAAGCCTGTCTCTGCGGCTAACATCCATCTGCCAAATAATGACCACAGCCGGATTTCTGCCACAAGAAGGGCGGAAATCCGGCTGTGGCCATTCTGGCGGATGGCGTTAAGGTGGCGCTGCTACCACCAGCAGCGCCACACTAGTGGACTGCCGCCAGCCGTATTATGAAAAATAATACGGCCTGGCAGTATTCTGCTGGCGGGCGTTGCAGGCGGTAGCAGTGCCCCATCCCATCCCCTGCAGGAAGACCCATTGGATCCAGGTAAGTTGGGTTTTCAACAGGGTAGGTGGTGGGGGGTGTTGTGTGTGTGCATGAATGTGTGAGTGTGTGCGTGAATGCGAATGTATGTGTATTGTTGTTTGCGGGCGTTTATGCATGTGTGAGAATGCATGTATGAATGGATATGTGAATGCGTGTTTTGGTGTCAGTGTGAATGTGGTACAGATGTGTGCATGAATGAATGAATGCATGCGTGTATGCCTGTGTGAGTGGGTGTGTGTAAGTGTGGTGCGTGTCTGCGTGTGTGTGTGTGTAGGGGTGGGAGATTGCAAGGGGGAGCGTGGATGGGGGGGTGAGGGGTGTCTGGGGAGTTGTTGGGGGGGGGGGTGCTGGCCTGATAGGGCCTACTACCATGGTTTTCGCGGTGTTATGAATACCACAAAAACCATGGCGGTAGGCAGGGTTAAAGTGCCTGAGGTGGTACAATAGCAGCCGTCAAGCTGGTGATTCTCATCTCCAGCCCAGAGGCTGCTACCGCCATGGAGGTTGGAGTGGTACATTGGTGGGTTGGCTTCAGCCAACCCGCAAATGTCATTACGTGGCGGTATGTACTGCCAGCTTGTTGGCGGTGCCACCGCCACATTACCACCAAGCACCGGGGTCAAAATGACCCCTATGGTGCTGAAACGTGTCCTGTTTGTCACTTTTATTAAAAAGTTCACAGCTATATCCAAGTGCTGTCCTTCCTATAATTGAGAAAGGAGAGAGAGGCAGTTTAGAAGACGCTGTGGAGTCATGTCTTTGGCAGGACCAATGGCAGTCAGGCAATTCACAGCAACGTCATAGTACTTTCTACATATATGTGTGTGTGTGTGTATATATATATATATATATATATATATACATATATATATATATATATGTATATATATATATATATATATATATATACATATATATATATTGATATATACACCTTGCATCCTCTGCGTGGTCTCCCCTGTCTTTTTTGCCTCTGCTTCCATGTTTTGACTGTGTGCTGGTCTCTGTTTTTGGTACTCTGCGCACTTAACCACTGCTGACCAGTGCTAAAGTGTAAGTGCTCCTGTGTCTAATATATGTGTAATTGGCTTTTCTATGATTGGCACATTTGATTTACTAGTAAGTCCCTAGTAAAGTACACTAGAGGTGCCCAGGGCCTGTAAATCAAATGCTACAAGTGGGCCTGCATCACTGGTTTTGCCACCCACAAGAGTAGCCCTTTAATCATGGATGATGTCTGCCACTACAGTGTCTGTGTGTGCAGTTTCAAAATGCTCCACCTGCATTGCGGCTTGGAGATCGACGCATCACAGCTGGAGAAATAACGCAACACTCGCTTGTGGCTGCTGATAACGATGCAAACCACATGCAGTGCAGTTTTCTAACACACTGTGACCGGATTTCTCCCACATCATCCCTTGGCGTCAAAGTCATCCTGACTCAACGTGGATCCAAGGTGTCGTGTACGGAAATCGACGCATCACTCTCTTGCAAGGGAGAAAAACTACACATAGCCCACTCAACCTGAGAAGAAACGACGCACAGGCTCACTTGTGAGTAAGGAATTGATGCATCGCTGACTTTTCTGACGCACGCTCGCCTGTGCGTCTTTATTGTTTACTCAAACCAGGGAAAAATCCATATTTCCATTGCTTTCTATGGAGTAAGTCTCTTATTCTTTTGAAAATTCATATCTTAACTTGTGTATGTTGAATGTTTGTCGTTTTGGTCTTGTTTGATTTAGATAAATATTGCCTATTTTTCTAAACTGGTGTGGTGTCCATTTTGTAGTGTTTTCACTGTATTACTCTGTGTGCTTGTACAAATACTTTACACATTACTTCTGAGATAAGCCTTACTGCTTGTGCCAAGCTACCAAGGGTAAGCAGGGGTTATCTAAGTGTGTTTCTCCTTTGCCCTGGCTAGAGTGAGGTTCCTTGCTTGGACAGAGTGCAAACTTACTGCCAACCAGAGACCCCAGTTTTAACATACATACATACATATAACTATATATCTATATATCTATCTCTCTCTCTCTCTCTCTCTCTCTATATATATATATATATATATATATATATATATATATATTCACCAAAAAAAAAAAAAATACCGAGGCTCAAAAAAGTGGCGGTCCGACAATGGTTTCGGGAAACACCATAAATAAAACAAAACAAATTCTTGTAATAACAAGAAAGGTCAGGACACTTCCAGTGAAATTGAAGCTTTTACTATCATACAGATATCCACAGATTATTCCTCCCAACGTGTTTCAGCCGTAGCCTTGTTCACAGATTGGGGAACTTAGCACATTAGCATACAAATACCTAAAATCAGCAAAACTAAAGACAGACAAATGCAACATATACATCGATTTGCTTTGAAAGCGTAGTGGCCGTATTGGACTAGTCCCTTGTACATAATATACCTTTCACACTTTAGTATTATTCTTTATCTTGGTGTTGCTCAACCTATATAGCAGGTATCTTAATTAAATTAATTATTTGTTGATGTCCTAGATATTTTTCATAATATTATTATGATCTCTTATACTTGGTATATGCAATACTACTGTTCAGATCATATCCTCTATACTGCATTAAATATATACACGTGCTCATAACCCCATACTCAAAAGTCAAAAAAACCCTGTGTATTAAAAATCAACACTAATACTATCAATAAATGTACATACATCTATACCTAAAATTAATTCAAAATAAATGTTCCATTCTTATTACCCAACTTTTGCCCAGAAGTAACTAACCAAGATGACTACTCACCTCCTCGCTGGAGTTCAACCCTCCAGGCGAGAGTGTCATAAACCTAATGATATATTTGGACTCCAAAATGCGCAACGTTTTTTGTCTGCCACCACCCCACAGGTTACTCTTAACATGATCACATACCAAATACCTGAGTAATTTCTCATTTCCTTGATGTACCTCTTGAAAATGCCTCGCTACCGGGGAATTACAATCATTATTCCGGATAGCTCTCATATGTTCAAGGACTTTCTTTTTGGCCTTGTGAATTGTGCTGCCCACATATATCCTATCACAAGGGCATCTCAAACAGTACACACAAAATTCAGTATTACAATAAAAATGTCCTTTAATCCGATGTTTGTTTTGTCCGTCGCCCCAAGTAACATCTGTACAGTTAACACTATATCTACAAGCTTTGCAGCATTGGCAACAGTAGAATCCCTGGATAGGAGCCCCAGTCTGTATCGTGTTATCAGCGCTCATTATCATGTTATAGCTCAGATCACCACATATAGCTCTTCCTTTTCGAAATGTGATAGAAGGCAGATCCTGCACTACACTCCTCAAATGGGAGTCAGTTTGCAAGATGTGCCAACTTTTCCTCAAGATTTGTCTTAACTGGCATTATAAGTATTGAATGCCGCCAAGGGTTGCCTCTTGCACACTTTCAAATGCAGTTCAACAAGAACATAATACAAAGTTCAGCACTCCATTCACAGCACTTCTCATGATATGACTTTGTGAGTGAGGGTTTGGTGCTCAGATAGTGCATTGTGAAACATTTCTGAACACCCCCATAATTAATGTGTGTACATCAGATATCCATTGCATGTTCTTGACTACTCGTCAGTTGCAGTGACTTTAAATTCATTCATATTACAGCTGTATAACATACATAATGCACATGTAGAACAGTTTGTCATGCCATTCCACTATGTACAGAAGACATTTGTTTAAGGCTTAAGATACACACAGAAATCCAGTGCTGCAGCATGGGAAGACCTATAGGCTGTGTGGAAGAGAATTGTTGCTAATTTGACTTTTCTGCCTAGTCACCCAACAATTTTTGGTCGTTTCTTGGACTCCATTTCTGCTGGTATTCGATCATGTGCCATGTGGTACTGTTATTCAGTGCCACAATGCATTTGCACTAGCCTTAAAATGGCAATGGTAAAATTGTGTTAGCCCAACTGGTCTATTTATTTTTCTTGTAAGGCCATGGTGAATGGCATAGAAAATGCACCAATGGCATGGCAGTTAAATTTCATATGTCAGCTGCACTATGTATTTACACCAACTACATATATGCAGAAAAATATTTGACAGCCAGAAGCACCACTGTGCTTTGGCTAGACTTGCAGTTTAAAGGCAATGAAATAAAACGTTGCAAGGAAAACTGCATTGGCCACAAAGAAAAAAATATTTTATACACTAATAGGTCACCTGTGAAGTGTGCCTTGCAAACTCACAAGGAAGGTCCTAATATGTTCAAACGTGTCACATTATATATTTAAACAGGGTGCCCCCACAGCAACTGACGGCCTAAGCCTATTTCCACTGTGTAGGCTAAACGGCATATTCCATAAAACATACATAGGTATCATTAAAATATTTATTTCCCTTCTTCACATGGGAAAATGCTCGAAAAGTCATTCATGGTATGTTCCACTGAATTTAAATAAAATGGTTTAGTGGTGAAATCAGACTTTCAATAACGCTAGGGCCAAAGTAACTTTAGAAAAATGTATTTTAGGTTGCCAGCGACAGGATTAACTTGAAATCAGTTCTAACACTCATTACATGTTCATGGCTGGAATACACATTTTTAGCTGGGAGAGTTAACAACTCTAGCAGGGAGGACAATAACATACATCTGAGACTACCAAGAAAAGGGGAGTATTAACTACTGTTCACTTAGTATGGATTAGCTAAGTGGCATTGGATAGGAACACCTGGCATAAACAAGGACAGTTTTCACACTTCTTTCCAGTTGACAATGGCAAAGAGGTCTTCAACTGATCCTGAGGTCCTGCTAAGCAGCCAAGCTCCAGTCACAAAATGAGGGAGAACCAGTTTGGACATTTTCAGGTGGGAAAAGAGGTCTCTAAATATCGGAGTAGCTAGGGAGCTAAACAGGGGCCTGTCTGGTGGCATAACTATTCGGCCATTTCAAAGCAGGGACTCCTGGTTGTAGAAGAAAGGCTGCAAAAGGGTGTGGACAAAGGGCAGGAGAGTGTAATGACTTGATAAGAAATAATCTCTAATAACTGGCTAGTGCACAGGGTAAGACTGCTGCCTCACCTCAACCACCTCAAGATATTCCTGGACCTAGGAAGAGTACACCTGATGGTTAAAGCCTGGCTGGAAGAAAGAAGACTTCTGACTCCGACTCCTCCTGTTAGAAGAAGACTCAATCAAGGACTGCTGATTCTTTCTGGCACCCAGTGATTGAATCTGCTCTCCAAGGTTCAAGTGGCTGGCCTCCTGATTGCCTGCTTCAGGGATGCAAAAGTCATAAGCACTCCTGACTGCAAAAAAGCTCAACTGACCACAATGGACTGAATTGTTCAGAAAACCCTGTTGGAGAGAGACCTCCTGGTGCCTAAACACCTTCCCTGAGAACCAAGAGGCTGAAAGACTGTCCAGAAGGAATTTCCCCCACAGTTGGAGAAAAGTGATGTTTAGTAATGTTTTCCAACTTTGGATGACTGGGATGAGGCTTGTAAGGGAATTTGTGTAGTATAGTATCCCAAAGAAACACAAAGCTGTGCTATGTACTGCTTTGGGTTACTATGCTTCAAGAGGGTGTTCTATGGGTGGTGCCTGGGCATTTTCATGCAACCATCCATGTGTTCTGATGGGAATCTCTATCTACTAACAATGGTATTCAGGGATTTGTGCCAAATACCTATTCCTCCTTGAGACAAGTGCAACAAAGAAAATGCTTTCATTTCTCTTCATTTTTCCAACTTTTCACTTGTGTTACAGCATACTGCACACATACATAGTGGTCAAAAACTTGAAAGCATAGTTTTTGTACTGGAAGGAACCCCCTCCAGTACAAAACCTATGTTTTAGAGATAGCACACACCATTCCAGTAAGTCTCAATGGAGCATGCATTAGTGCATAGCTACCAAAAGTGCACCAATGCAGGGATAGAGTAAAACAGCACCACATCTCAGTAGGCATGGTGGTGTTCTGCTCTCTAATTTTCACACAACGCACTGCAGCCAGTTTAGTTGCTGTGCTCTTGTGCTTTGTGTGTTTTTAGTAACTCTATTCCTAGCTTTGCCCCTCTATGAACGTCTGACAGTGCTGAAAATGGGTCCAGCTTCATGTTACATTAAAAGAAATTGCCTTGAGGATTCCTGCCCACTACAACCTCCATCCTTGTCCCACTGGAGGAGCACCAAAAATAAATGTGACTAACCACCTCATTTAGAATTTGGCAGTCAGGTACTCTGTCACAAATGTGACAAACATCCTGCCTGCCTTATTACTTATACATTACATCATGAAGAACTTGCAATAAGGTAGATTGAATATCTGTGATATTTGTGAAAAAGTGCCCATTCTTCAAACAGTAACCATGCTCTAAGTCTTAAGGTAAAACCTTGGAAGGTAAAACCCTGCACTGGGGCGAGGCAGTTCATCTCTCCAAAGAGAAGCAACCTCAGGGGCTATAATTCCAGCTTTGTACTACTTTGAGTTTTTGGCACCACAACTAACCGCTTCAGTGGGAGCTCAATAATGACCCATCTGACAACGTGGAACCCTCACTGGTATCAGACTTGGGCTTTGCCTCAGTGAAGAATTTTGAATTCTATTTCAGAGACTAAGGCCCTCATTACAACATCAGATGTCTTTTTGACAGACCGCAGAAGCCGCTGCAGCCAGGAGACTGCCAGTAATAGCAGTCAGAAGACCGCCATTATTGAGGTGGAAAGCAGCCAGCAGTCATTCTGGCAGTCTGCAGTGCAGAGGTGGTTCTCTCCCCGGTACTGCCACACCAGCAGGATTCCACCTGCCGTATTATGAGCTGTAATACGGCTTGGCGGAGTCCTGCTGGGTGGTGATGGCAACGAGGGAAGACCATCAGGACTCATCCCCTCCCGGATGTCTTCCTCGATGGAAGAGGTAAGTGGGCATCCGAAAGGGGTGAGAGGGTCTGTGGTGTGTGTGGGTGCATGTGTGGGTGTTTGCAGAGGGGATGCCGAATGGGTGGGTGTCTGCGAGTGTATGTGTGTGTGTATGTGTGTGTATGTGCACATGTATGGGTGTGTCTGTATGGATGAATGCAAGTGAGTGGGGTGTCTGTGTTGATGAATGTGAGTGAGTGGGGGTGTCTGTGTTGATGAAAGTGAGTGAGTGTGGGTGTCTGAGTGCATATATGCGTATGCTGAATGGGTGTGTATGTGAATGCATGTGTACGTGAAGGGGTAGCGGGCACCTGTGAGTGTGTGGACGGGTGGGGGAGATGTGTGCATGTGTGGGGACATGTGTGTGTGTGCCAGAGACAGGAATGAACATTCCTGTCGCCGGGTGTGTGACCACCAGGGTTTTTGTGGCGGAGTGACCACCACTGAAATCCTGGCGGTGTGCAACCTCGTAATCCGGACGGCAGGCTGAGGCCTGCCTCCAGGATGGAGGTGCTCCCCGCCAGCTGCGGCGGTGCGACTGAACCAGTGGGCCAAGTGGGGTTGTGGAAGCCTGGCATCTGCCAAGCCCCACAATTTGTAATGTGGCAGTCCATACCACCGGCTCCGCAGGGCTGGTGGTCTCATGACCGCCAGTCTCGTAATTAGAACCTAAGTCCAAAGGTAATCTTTTTTTGACCAGCATGATCCTCATTTTGTCTTTGACCTCTGCTCCATTGCGGTTGACCTGAAATCATGTAGGTCACAGACAACTACAAACTGTCGTTTGTCAATGCGGTTTTAGTTTTTGCAGATGCTTTTTGCCTTAAAACTTTACAAATGTATATTTCGGGTTCCCCTTGTTCACTTTTGCTGATCTTGGTGCCTTTGTGCTTATTCATTTTATCTAAATTAGTTTGGGAATTTTATTGTTTTCTTCATGACTTTAAGATTGTGTGTAATGCTTAAACATTGCACTCATTTCTCTAGGGAGCCAGAACTGCCTGCTGATAAAGATTCTCTAAGAAGTATGTTTTGGCCTAACCAGATTCAGGGGGTCATTACAACCTTGGCGGTAAAAGCCGCTTACCGCTGTCAGAAGACCGCCAACATCCCGCTGCGGTAAACCGCCACGGTCATTCTGACCCACAACAGGCAAACCGCCAAAATACAGACATCCACAAAAGTCCGCCACACCAAAGGTCAGCGAGAAACTGGCGATGACCAAACCTCTATCGTCATGCCAACAGAAATACGCCCACACTATCACGACACACGAATCCACGTGGCGGTCTTTCAACCGCGGTATTCCATTGGCGGTACACACCGCCGCGCTCAAAATACACACACTCTTACTAAACACGGCCACATTGGACAATTCAAAATACACACACCTGAGACACATACACACACCACACCCATACACCCAATTAAATATAAAATACACACCCACATCACCCACAAACCTCCACTCCTAGAGAATCGGTACCACGTACAGAGAAATAGATATCAGAGCACCCAGACGCGCATATTACATTCACCCTGCAATATTACCACGCACTTCACACAACACACCAATACACATCACCACACTTAGCACCACACAATCCACCCCACACATCACCCACACCACCCCATGGCACTGCAAAGACACCCCAGGTTTTCTGAGGATGAACTCAGGGTCATGGTGGAGGAAATCGTACGGGTAGAGCCACAGCTCTTCGGGACACAGGTGCAGCACACCTCCATTGCCAGGAAGATGGAGCTATGGAGCAGAATAGTCGACAGGGTCAACGCTGTGGGACAGCACCCAAGAAATAGGGACGACATCAGGAAGCGGTGGAACGACCTACGGGGGAAAGTGCGTTCAATGGTATCCAGGCACAACATCGCGGTTCAGCGGACTGGCGGCGGTCCACCACCTCCTCCCCCAGAATTTACAACATGGGAGGAGCAGGTCTTGGCGATCCTGCATCCTGAGGGCCTCGGCGGAGTATCTGGAGGAATGGACTCTGGTAAGTCTCATCTTCACTACTTCATCCCCCCCACCCCACCAGCATGCCAACTCATACCCCCACCCACACCCTCACCCCATCACACCTACTCCTTGCAAATGTCTCACCATCACAACCCACCCATCCCAACCCCAAGCCCTGCATGCGACCACAAAGCATGGACACCCATCACCAAAACATGCCCACTGCACATCCCCATCCCCCCCCAAACCACTGTCACAAAAGCTCCCACACAGGAATGCAAGCACTGGGGTACACGGGCACCCACCCATTGCACGCTATGGCACACACAGATGCAATAACCATCCATTTATACCCCTGCAGGACCCGAACGCCAGGTCACCGTGCAGGAGGGTCCAGACATGTCCACTCCACCCCCAGAAGAGGCCCACAGTGATGACAGCACCTCTGTCGACCTGGATCTAGATGACCAGCCCTGCCCATCGGGGACCTCGGGACAGTCGGTTCCCCTCAGACAGCCACAGGCCACAGCAGACCTTTGCCCCCTATGGGAACACCAGCACAGCACCCACCCAGCGGGCCCATACCTCTGTCCCCAGGACACGTCAATCAGCGGTGTGTCCACCACTATAGGGCACCCAGGTTAACCCACCACCCCAACAACAACAGGGACCTGGGGGCAGTGGTAGTGGGCACACGGTCCAGGGGACAGAGGCCCACGGAAACGGGAACTGGGAGGGCTGCAGTGCGACAGGGGGGGGAGAGGCCCAGGGAACTCACTCTCCACGAGGCCCTCTCCTCCATCATGGGAGCCTACCATCATTCCCAAGAGACGATGGCAACGGTACTGGTCAGGTTTCAGGAGATCCAGCTCCTGCAGGAGGAACAGTATTTGGGGTTCAGGGAGGAACTACGAACCATCAGTTCCGCCCTGGGCACCATTGTAGGGGCTCTGAATCTGGTAGTCACCACATTGCGGGACACTGTGGCACCACAAAGGGCCCCTGACACTAGCATGGACCAAGAACTGCCTACCACCTCTGCCGGCGCTAGTGGACAGGAGGCCCCGCCACAGGACCAACAGGCCACCAGCACCCCACCCCCTGCAGAAGGAGAACCACCCCGCAAGCGGGCCCTGAGATCCAGGAAGAAGACAGAGTAAGATGCCAAGACCCCCGCCAGGAAAGGATACCTCCCTGATTGTCATCCCACTGTCCCACATTGTCACCCTGTCCATCCTTAAACTGCCCCTGCTCCACTTTCCACAGGCATTTGGACAATGCACCTGTGATACAAATAGTCTGGACTCTGCCATGAACAATCCTCCACCATCACCCCTCACCGATTTGCAACCACCCACCAATATAGAGCACTGTAATAAACACAGTTATTGCACAAAACAATCAGGAGTCTGGCTATGATTTTGAACAAATGTATTAGACATTAACGTGCCAAAATGCTTATTTACAGTGTGATGCCAACATACCAATGTCACACAGCTGTAGTTCATGGGGAAACAAAGCAGATGTCACGCAGTGGGGCCCACATCTCTGAAATCGGAAGGGAAAGGGGGAAAGGGACAGACAGTAGAGAGGTAGTAGTGTTTAAGTATATGTAATATGCAGGTGTGTATTCTTACCTGTGTGTCATTGGAAATACTGCTGTATTACTGTGTTCCTGTGGTCTATGTCGTCTTCTTCGACTTCCTCGTCTTCACTCTCCACAGGCTCCACAGCTGCTACAACACCACCATCTGGACCCTCCTCCTGCAGAAAAGGCACCTGTCATCGCAAAGCCAGGTTGTGAAGCATACAGCAGGCCACGATGATCTGGCACACCTTCTTTGGTGAGTAGAATAGGGATCCACCTGTCATATGGAGGCACCTGAACCTGGCCTTCAGGAGCCCGAAGGTCCGCTCGATCACCCTCCTAGTTCTTCCATGGGCCTCATTGTAGCGTTCCTCTGCCCTTGTCCTGGGATTCCTCACTGGGGTCAGTAGCCATGACAGGTTGGGGTAACCAGAGTCACCAATTAGCCACACACGTTGCCTCTGGAGTTGACCCATCACGTAAGGGATGCTGCTATTCCGCATGATGTACGTGTCATGCACTGAGCCAGGGAACATGGCATTAACATGGGAGATGTACTGGTCTGCCAAACATACCATCTGTACATTCATCGAATGATAACTCTTCCTGTTTCTGTACACCTGTTCACTCCTATGGGGGGGAACCAAAGCCACATGGGTCCCATCAATGGCACCTATGATGTTGGGGATATGTCCAAGGGCATAGAAATCACCCTTCACTGTAGGCAAATCCCCCACCTTAGGGAAAACGATGTACCTGCGCATGTGCTTCAGCAGGGCAGACAACACTCTGGACAACACCTTGGAAAACATAGGCTGGGACATCCCTGATGCTTTGGCCACTGTTGTTTGAAATGACCCACTTGCAAGGAAATGGAGCACTGACAGCAACTGCACTAGAGGGGGGATCCCTGTGGGTTGGCGGATTGGTGACATCAGGTCTGGCTCCAGCTGGGCACACAGTTCATGAATAGTGGCTCGATCAAGCCAGTATGTCAGTATGACATGTCTTTCCTCCATTGTCGACAGGTCCACCAGCGGTCTGTACACAGGAAGATTCCGCCATCTCCTCGCATGTCCCAGCGGACGGTGCCTATGAAGGACAACAGCGAGCACAGAGTCAATCAACCCACAGGTACGTAACCACAGCTTGCACATAACACGATTCTCACTCCATTGAATGCTTTGTATGAGTGTTGATGCAAGGCCTAGGTATGTGTGACGCAGTAAAAAGTAAGCCATGTGGGCCACTGAAATGGCGGCTGCCTGACCTGTGAAGTGCGACAATGGGATGTGAGGTAAATGCGCTGGCGTGGCACACCGTGGCGGTAGGCGGTCGAAGACCGTGGCGCAAAGCAGCATTGGTTAGCATTGAACCCTATGGGTCTCATGAGCCAATGACGATGTGCGCCGGCGGTCGCAGTACGCACCGCCGCGGTACGCACCGCGGCGGTGCGTGACCACCATTTTCTATCTGCTTAAGCACTCGATACCTGATCTTCGACAGGAGAGGACCTACACTGCAAGTGCTGCTGTGACCGCGGTCTGGAAGAGTCAATGGCTCATGCGACTGTGAAAAGGGCCCCTGCCTTCACAGCTCAGGAGTTGGAGAAACTTGTGGATGGGGTCCTCCCCCAGTACGCGCTACTCTACGGTCCTCCAGACCAACAGGTTAGTACTGAGGGAGCATGCTTTATGGGCAATGCCTGTGTTAAAAGGGGTGGATGAAAGATGGTGGGGAGGGGAGCGATTGAGGCATGCATCAAACGACGGTGAGAGCATGTGCCACATGGCAAGGGTAGGGATGGGGGGCCACTCACATTGATTATGCAGAAGGTGATGACTTTTTTTCTCCCCCTGTACATTTCACATAGGTCAGCGCCCACCAGAAGCTCGATATTTGGCGTGCCATCGCCAAGGACGTCCGGACCCTGGGGGTCCACCACAGACGGGGCACCCACTGCCGGAAGAGATAAGAGGACATCCGCCGCTGGAGCAGGAAGACGGCAGAGGCTCAGCTGGGGATGGCCTCCCAACGTGGGAGGGGTGCCAGTCGGATTTTGACCCCCCTGATGTCGTGAATCCTGGCGGTGGCCTACCCCGATTTGGATGGGCGCGTGAGGACATCACAGCAGACACAAGGGGGTGAGTACTCTCTCATTCTGTTGACTTTGCGCGCAGTGGAGGTGTCTGGGTGGGGGAGGAGGGCTGTGGGTATCCCTAGGCCAGGGCGATTTCTGTAGGCTAGGCCCCTCCGTAAGGCATGACCCTGTGCCCCCGCCCCCCACCTCTGTAGGGTGCCTAGTACAGCTATTCATGGCCCTGTGTCATCTATGTGTGCAGATGTCGTCCATAGGCTTGAAGGCCATGTCCCACGGACTGAATAGTCGACCCCAAGTGCGCGGCGTAGTGCAGGGGGCTTCTGTGTCTGTCCTGTCCGCCAACAGTGTCGCCAATGCATGTACTCAACATGTCTTTATTTTCTCCCCCCCCCCTTTTTTCATGTGTGCATTAGCATCATCAGGCGGAGGAGAAGTGGCATCGGAGCACGAGGGAGCTGCATCCCACATGGCCATGGAGGGCCATGCAATGGACTTCGATTTCACCAGTGGGACAGAGGGCGAGGGGAGCTCCACAGCGGGGACTCGGGCAGACATCAGTGACACCGACTCGTCCTCTGAAGGGAGCTCCCTTGTGGTGGCGGCAACATCTGTGCCCCCCGCAACAACAGGTACAGCCGCCACCCACCGCACCAGCACCGCCCTCCCAGCAGCCCCTCAGCGTTTGCCCCGTGACCGCTCACCCAGGAAGGTGGGCATCTCCTTCACCCCAGGCACCTCAGGCCCTGCCCCAGTCACCCCTGCTGCCCTCAGTGAGGAGGTCATTGACCTCCTGAGAACGCTCACTGTTGGGCAGTCTACCATTTTGAATGCCATCCAGGGTGTAGAAAGGGAGGTGCACCAGAGTAATGCATACCTGGAGGGCATTCATTCTGGTCAGGCTGCCCTTCAGCGATCGTTCCAGGCTCTGGCCTCAGCACTGATGGCAGCCATTGTCCCTGTCTCTAGCCTCCCCCCTCCAACTTCCTCCACCCATACCCTGTCACCTGTACCTCTGCCTATCCCAGGGACACCATCAGACCAGCCTGCACACACCTCAACACCCAAGGGAAGCTCAGGCAAACATAAGCACCACACATCACACAGGCATTCATCCAAGCAACATCCACATACAGACATACCAACACCCACTGCCTCCACTGTGTCCCCCTACTCCTCGTCTCCCTCCTCCCTCCCTGTCACGTCTCCACTCACACCTGCATGCACAACATCTTCAGCCACTACGTCCCTCAGCAGCACACACACCAAAACCCCCCGCACATGTGCAGTCACCACCCCCACTGCCATTTACACGTCCCCTGTGTCCTCTCCCAGTGTGTCTGTGACCCCCTATTCCAAGATACACAAACGCAGGCAGCCACCCACCCAACAGCCATCCACCTCATGACAGCCTCCAGCCCAAGCACCTGCACCCAAAGACACCAAACTTACAACTCCTACAACCACAACCTCTTCCTCCACTCCCATACCCACTACACCTACCCGTCCCACTGCTCCTAAAAAGCTTTTCCTGTCCAAACTCAACCTCTTTCCCCCAACTCCCCCACCCCGTCCATGTCATAGGACTATAGTCAGCACCTCAGCCACGACAAAACCGGCCTCTGTCATCACAGTCTGCCATGGACTGTGGAGTGCCCCAACCTCCAGGGCAGCCAGTTGGGAACGAAGCCAAGGCACGGGCAGCCCACCCCCGGAGAAACATCCCAAGATAGGCAGTGGCCGGCGCGAGACGGTGAAAACACCAGGGACTAAACCCCCTACCATGGCTCCGGCAGGAAGTGTGAAGACAGCTGGCACACCGCCCAAGGTGGGGAAGGGCCACAGGCGATCAGGGAAGGCTGGGAAGGGCAGCACGCCCGACAACACCGCCATCAGCCCAGCTGGCCAGGAGGGCCCCGCCAGCCCCATCCCAGGTGGGCAGGAGGCCACCAACAGGCCCGGCACAGCTGCCCAGGAGGGCTCTGCCAGCCGTAGGACAGATGGGCAGGAGGGCCCCGCCAGCCAGAGGACAGGTGGCAAATGACCTCCCCGCCATGGCCGGATGCGCTGCACTGGGCCCTTCATCTCAAGCACCGCTGAACTGAGCACCGCCGTCTCAAGCACCGCTGCACTGGGCACCTCCGTCTCAAGCACCGCTGCACTGGGCACCGCCGTCTCAAGCACTGCTGAACTGGGCCCTTCATCTCAAGCAACGCTGAACTGGGCACCGCCGTCTCAAGCACCGCTGAACTGGGCCATTCATCTCAAGCACCGCTGAACTGGGCCCTTCATCTGAAGCACCGCTGCACTGGGCCCTTCATCTCAAGCACCGCTGAACTGGGCACTGTTGTCTCAAGTACCGCTGCACTGGGCACCGCCGTCTCAAGTACCGCTGAACTGGGCCCTTCATCTCAAGCACCGCTGCACTGGGCACCGCCGTCTCAAGCACCGCTGAACTGGGCCATTCATCTCAAGCACCGCTGAACTGGGCCCTTCATCTCCAGCACCGCTGCACTGGGCCCTTCATCTCAAGCACCACTGAACTGGGCACCGCCGTCTCAAGCACCGCTGTACTGGGCACCGCCGTCTCAAGCACCGCTGCACTGGGCACCACCGTCTCAAGCACCGCTGAACTGGGCCCTTCATCTCAAGCACCGCTGAACTGGACCCTTCATCTCAAGCACCGCTGCACTGGGCCCTTCATCTCAAGCACCGCTGAACTGGGCCATTCATCTCAAGCACCGCTGAACTGGGCCCTTCATCTCAAGCACCGCTGCACTGGGCCCTTCATCTCAAGCACTGCTGAACTGGGCACCGCCGTCTCAAGCACCGCTGAACTGGGCCATTCATCTCAAGCACCGCTGAACTGGGCCCTTCACCTCAAGCACCTGAGCCTTTGTTTCTTATCAGACATTTAGGGGGTCATTCCAACCCCGGCGGGCGGAAGCCGCCAAAAGACCGCACCGCGGTCAAATGACCGCGGCGGTCATTCTGACTTTCCCGCTGGGCCGGCGGGCGATCTCCAAAAGATCGCCCGCCGGCCCAGCGGGAAAGCCCCTGCAAAGAGGAAGCCGGCTCCGAATGGAGCCGGCGGATTTGCAGGGGTGCGACGGGTGCAGTGGCACCCGTCGCGATTTTCAGTGTCTGCAAAGCAGACACTGAAAATCTTTGTGGGGCCCTGTTAGGGGGCCCCTGCACTGCCCATGCCAGTTGCATGGGCAGTGCAGGGGCCCCCAGGGGCCCCACGACACCCGTTCCCGCCATCCTGTTCCTGGCGGTAAAAACCGCCAGGAACAGGATGGCGGGAAGGGGGTCGGAATCCCCATGACAGCGCTACAAGCAGCGCCGCCATGGAGGATTCCCTGGGCCAGGGGTAAACCGGCGGAAAACCGGCGGTTCCCCTTTTCTGACCGCGGCTTTACCGTCGTGGTCAGAATGGCCCAGGAAGCACCACCAGCCTGTTGGCGGTGCTTTCGTGGTCGTTGGCCCTGGCGGTCGGTGACCGCCAGGGTCAGAATGACCCCCTTAATGTAGAATATTACCATTTATGTAAATTCCACGTGAATGAAAAATCAATGTATATTTTAAGTAGATCGATGTAACAGCAGAGAGTAACAGAAGACTTGGGCTCTGCTGAGCACAAAATCTGAGAGAATTTCTATCTGATGAGCTGTGTGATTACAAACCAATGTGTGCTGTCTCTTGAGATGTGCTATTACAAACCAATCTATTTTGTACCTTTTCTCATAATCCTATTCCTAGTGCCTCCTCTACAGCATTAGCGTCAGGTGCAGTCATGGACATATTTAGCACTGTAGACAGGAACACAGGTGGGTTTAACATTGTTCCCGCAGTATCATTCCGGTCTTCTGGTCAGTGATGTCTTCCATACACATGGCCTCTGGCCATTCACATCAGAAGTTAGAAGGGCTTTGTTTGTGGCCAAACACTGTGCCCAAACCTTATTGGGTGGCATATATTATCAACTGAAAAAAACAAAGGTTAAAGTGAGGTAATAGTGAGGTAACAATGTCAGTTGCAAAATAAATAAAAACACACAAATTATCTGGTTATAGTTAACAGTAACTCAAGCTCTCAAGTAACTGTAACTCACACCCCACTAAGCATAGTTTTGTCATAAATTATGTAATGTCATACATCACCAATGATATAAACAGTGCTGTCATTGACCATGTCATGATTGATGTAATATGTGAGGTATAGACAGTGTATGCAGAGGGCACATAATAAAGGGGAGCGGGGTGCGTGGCCCCATCCCCAAATCTTTAAGAGGCCTGGGAACCTCATTCCCTAGAGTCATCATTTTACTTAAGGGGAGGGGACCCACACAGCCTCCTTCCCTGAGACTGAAAAAGGCCCAGGGGACAAAACTCAGTAACTGGGGAGTGGGTGCACACCCACATTCCCAAGAGCCATTGAATGGCCCCAGGGGGCAGGGACCCCATCCCCTGCAGCTGGATGGGATTCCTAACTCTGGGACATGGTCAAGAGAGGGAGCAGGAAAAGGGTAATGTGTTCACACAGCAGCACTCATTGGATGGGAGCACAAAAATGTTGCCCTGCATGGGCTCTCAGGCAGGTAAATGTAGTGAGTTGCTCCTGCCTGGTGGGATAAAAAGAAAAGTGTTCTCCCAGGTGGGAGCAATGCTGGGTCCCACCACACTTGGATGGGTGCAGCCAGGAGAGCCAGAGGGGCATCTCCCTGCAGCCCCTATTGAGGAACATGCTGAGGGTTCCACGAAATGTCACTGGGGCACCCCACTTAAAAAGCAAACATTAAGCATGCTGGCTAGTGCAGGAGAAGGGAGGTGGCATGGCCGCAGGGGTCCTAGGACTTCCCTCCACTGCCTCAACAAAAATATTGGTGTAGAGTGCCCCAGATGAGCACCATGGCACAACATAACATTTTAAAAAACACAACACAACATCAGCTGCAATGATATCAATGATGACAAAACTGTGCACAGCGGGGCTGCAAGTTATCGGTACCTTAGAACACTAGTTATAGTTTCTTGAGATAACTATAACTGGTGAATTTCAGTGGCTAAAATGGTACGCTTTCACTGATATTTTTGACTAACCATGTAGTCACTTCAACTTTTGTTTCTTCAGTGAATATAAGTATACATATATGTATGCATGTATATATATATATATATATATATATATATATATATATATATGCATATATATATACATATGTAAACATGTGTATGTATACATATGTATATACACACATACATATGTATATATATATATATATATATATATATATATATATATATACACATATATATATATAATTTACTCACACAAAACCAGAGAAATTCAGAATTTACAGTTAGAGTTATTTCAACTCTCACCCTCGCCATGCACAGTTTTCTCATCAATAATTTTACTGCAAATGTTATAGTGATATTATCATTGATGTCACAGGAGATGTCACGAGTGATGTAATATCTGGGGTAATTAGCAGTGCATGGCAAGGGTGCAAGTTATAGTTACCTTATACTACGAGTTATGGTTACTTGAAATAACCCTAACTATAACTGCAGAATTTCTCTGGTTTTGTGTGAGTAAATTCTGAACCTAACTATGAGGTCCATATAACCTTTGTTTTTTTCAGTGAATTTCTATGTTTTTTTTTCATGTAAAGTAATTTTCATTACTATGGCCCTCATTACAACTTTGACGGGCGGCGGAGGCCGCCCGCCAAAGTTGCGCCGCAGGAATACCACACCGCGGTCTGAAGACCGCGGCCGGCATTCCAAGTTTTCCCCTGGGCTGGCGGGCGGCCATCGAAAGGCCGCCCGCCAGCCCAGGGGAAAACGACCTTCCCACCATGAAGCCGGCTCGTAATCGAGCCGGCGGAGTGGGAAGGTGCGACGGGTGCTACTGCACCCGTCGCGTATTTCACTGTCTGCTATGCAGACAGTGAAATACAAGCGGGGCCCTCTTACGGGGGCCCCTGCAGTGCCCATGCCATTGGCATGGGCACTGCAGGGGCCCCCAGGGGCCCCGCGACTCCCCCTCCCGCCATCCGGTTCCCGGCGGGAGAACCGCCAGGAACTGGATGGCGGGAGGGGGAGTTGGAATCCCCAAGCCGGCGCAGCAAGCTGCGCCGGCTTGGAGGATTCCTTGGGGGCAGCGGGAAACCGGCGGGAGATCGCCGGTTTCCCTTCTCTGACCGCGGCTAAGCCGCCGCGGTCAGAATGCCCCGCGGGGCACCGCCGGCCTGTCGGCGGTGCCACCGCGTCCCGCGGCCCTGGTGGTTACAAACCGCCAGGGTCGTAATGAGGGCCTATATGTTAATCCAACCACCAACGCGTGGGCCTTCCACCGTGCTTGATAGGGGTTGGGCGCAGGGCCTCGCCTGTGGCTTGGCTCTCCAGCAAACCCACTGTAGTCACCCAATCCCACGCCATGCACAGCCTTCCGCCAAGGGTGGAAGGGATTGGCCACAGGGCCTAGCAGTGAGTTTTTGAGTCTCTGAGTGGGTCTAGGAGTGAGTGTGTGAGTCTCTGAGTTGGTCTGTGAATGGGTGTGTGAGCCTTGGAGTGGGTATGTGAGTGGGTGCATGTGTAAGTGGGTCTGTGAGTGGATGCGAGCGCGCTTGAGTAGGTCTGTGAGTGGGTACATGAGTCTCTGAGTGTGTCTGTGAGTGAGTGTGTGAGCCTGAGTGTGTCTGTGAGTGGGTGCATGAATGTCTGAGAGAATCTGTCAGTGGGTGCATGAATGTCTGAGTGGATTTGTGAGTGGGCGCATGAGCCTCTGAGTGGGTCTGTGGGTTTGTGCATGAGTGTCTGAGTCTGTGTCTAAGTGCGTCTGTGAGCATCTGTGTGGGGTTGTCAGTAGCTGTGTGAGGGAATCAACCACAAAGAAACCTGCCCTTTTATCCACCAAGAGTCCACAGCTTTGACCAAATATCTACCCAAGTGGAGTTATTTCCACCTCCTTGGGTAAATGTCCAGTATGAAATCTACACCATAGCTGTGTAACGGAGCACAAGGAAATGTCACCAGTGACCTTGTGTCCTTCTGGCAACATTATTTTGACTGTTGACTCTTTCTCTAGAATTCTGTGACAACATGAATCCTCCTATAGAGAGGCCAAAGAAACTACAATGACGTAAATTTCCACCAAACAAGGTCCTTACTCTTAGCATTATGATGTAAGTGCTTCTTTGTTAGGTGGGAATGTCCTCATATTCCTCCACATCAAGAACGCACCACCAAAATCAACTGAAATGCACTGGCGGGCCCTTTGGTAAGCTGTCCATCATCCTGGTAAAATGTGGGAAGGCCATTGCATACTACTAAGGTGGACAGAGCGGGGCAAAGCGAGCACAGCTTCCAAGTGATTTGCACACTTGCATACTCATAGCAATTTAAAGGGAGAACCATAGACTCTAAGTGAGCGGGGTCATGTGGCACCCCTCTCCCAGATGATTTTGTCCCCAGGGACTCCATTCTCTGGGACCTGGCCATCAATAAATAGAGAAGAGTGGCTACATGGCCCCCCTCTAAATTTGGTCCTGCGGACCCCATCCCCCAGGGCACAGTCTTCATTTAATAGGGTAGGGAGGCTTATGTTCCCCCTCCCTGGGCTAATTTCAGCAATGCGTACACCATCCCCCAGAGCCAGCCCGTAAATAAATGGAGTGAGGGGGGCGCAGCCCCCCCTCCAGGCGACTATTTTGGCCCCAGGGACCCTATCCCCCTGGGCACAGTCATGTCTTCTGGGGGCCCCTCCTGCAGGAGACAGCATTGCTCTTGCACACACACAGCTCCTTGTGTGCAAGAGCAATCACCCTAAGGTAACTGTAACCCGAACCTGCGCCATGCATATTTTTCTCATGAATAAATCTACAGCAAATTCCAGTTCCAGCAATATTTACAATGATGTTATAAAAGATGCCCTGAGTGCTGTCATATCTGGGGAAATTAGTAGTGCAGGGTGAGGGCGCAAGTTAAATTTACCTTATGGCACAAGTAAAAGTACTTGAAATAATTCTAACTATAACAGGTGAATTTGTATACTTTTGTATGCTTAAAATGTGAGCCTACCTATAATGTCCCTGTAATCTTTGGCTTTTAAGTGACTTTCTATGTTTTTTTAAATTGTATTTTCTAATCATAACGTCCCTGTAACCTTTGTATTTTTCAGTGACCTTCTATGTTTTTAAGTACTATACGTTAATCTAACCACTGCTATGCACAGCATTCAGCCAGGCCCTGTGGCCATCTCCTAGAACAACCAAACCCTGCACTTGTCACATCTCCCCCCAAGCAAAAGCAAACAGCTATCTCCCAAAAGTGGGCACCTTGGGAGGTAGCCAGAGCTGGCCAAGGGTAATGGCAGTCCTCAAGGCCACATATGGCTCCAGGAAGGGCCATGCAGTCCCCCTCCATCTTTGTAAATATCCATTTGGCCCCAGGGAGGTGGTGGTCCCTGGGGCTGGGGTGTCCACGTGGACCCCCTTGTTAAATGTAATTTCTTGTTGCCCAAAGGAGATGGCGGTCCCTGGGGCCTGGGGGGGGGGGATCAGTGTGGCCCAACCACATCTCTTTCATTTTAATGGTCGCAAGGAGGTGGCAGTCCTTGGGGCCCCTGGGGTCCACACTGTCCCTGTATTGCTTTCATTGTTTTTGCCCCAGGGAGGTGGCAGTCCCCGGGCGTTCCGCGCACCCCTGCATCTCTTTCATTACTGTTGCCCTGGTGAGGTAGTGGTCCCCAGGGTCCAAAAGGTCTGCGTGGCCTCCACGCATTCCTTTCATTGTTGTTGCCTCGGGGAGGTGGCGGTTCCCGGGGAAGGGGTCCATGTGGCCCCCTCTGCCTCTGGGTGGTGTGAGAAAACTGGGCTAATTGTAGAAGACCCCTACGTTTTGCCCCCATTTATTACTTTTGGATGGTGTTTTCCTCACTCTGATGGTGCCCTGGGTACTGCTAACCAGTCCCAGGGCCTGTGTTCTGATGAGCATGCAAATTAGGCTAATTATAATTGGCAGTGTCATCCTACCTATAAGTCCCTAGTATATGATAGGGCATGTAGGTTTAGGGAGCCCAGCATAGGTAGTGCCCCCATAGATGCACTGCTGAGGTACCCAGTGTCATTTTAAAGGTAGGCAGGCATGCTTTGCTTGCTGCTTTTAAACTAAAGTTATATGCAAATTCAGCTTGGAATTAAAAGTACTTCCAACATCTTAAACTACCTTCTTTTTACATATGTCACCCCCAAGGTGTGCCCTAAGTGCCCCCAGGGCTAGGTGCTATGTACATATAAACAGGGACCTTATAACAATTGTTTTTCAAACCCTGAGGAGGTAAAACAGCCAAATTAGTTCTTCCCTCACTGTAGTGAATGGGCTCCATAGGCTAAAATCGGGAGACTGTATTTTAATTTATAGAGACCCAATAGGAGCCAGATATTTCAACCTTGGAATCAAACTAATGGTCATATTAAATCCCCCAACTTGCCATTGTTGGATTTAATATAACTCGTTCAGGGAAAGAGTTTTAGCACTCTACCTCAAAGTTGCCAACTTCAGCTCTGTAGTGCTCTTCTCTGATTGGCCAGCCTCTGGCAGCCTGGCCAGGCTACCTTGATGAGGTCTGAAGTGGCCTGGTCTGAACACAAAGGAAGTGCCTGGGGGAGGAAATATGCCTCAGCAGATGGTGAAACAGGACAGGGGACAGCAGCCAAACTGGTTTTCAAAGGAGGAAAGGCCATTAGGGACAGCTCAGGACCTCATCCATTTCTTGCAAACCCAGACAACCAGGTGCCCTCTTGATTAGATTAGGAGAGGGGTGTATTAAGGATTTTTAGCCACACCAGTGGGTAGTGTCAGCCAGACCTAACCTCCAAAATTCAGTTTCTGCCATTTTGGAGTTTTAAGGAATGTTGCTTCCTGGGATTGATTTTTGCCATACTTCCCAGG
Source organism: Pleurodeles waltl (assembly GCF_031143425.1). NCBI lineage: Eukaryota > Metazoa > Chordata > Amphibia > Caudata > Salamandridae > Pleurodeles > Pleurodeles waltl. Next base: position 350,209,562 of record NC_090437.1, on the reverse strand, counting down.
AAGTGGTCACCCAAGAGAGCAGGTGCATGCCTGTGACTGGACAGCTGCCCCCTTGCTTTTCACCCCAAGAGCAAGGCTAAATTTGTCAGAGCTGCACCCACACTTCAGATCCCTAAAAGGAACAACATCAGAAGAAAACGGACTGCTCTGCTGGACCCCTGACCTGCTCCTGGACACTGCACTCTCAAGGACTGCAACAGGTGCACACTTGGGCTTCACCACAAAAATGACTTTGCCTGGCTTCAACTGGTTCAAGAAGGACTGCCCATTTGCTACAGGTGACAAATAGCAAATCAGAGTCCCCTGTTTCAAATCCTAAAGAAACTGACCAGCTGACCATTGTCCAGTGGTCATTTTGGAGTTTGAGCCAGGTGCATTCTGTGAGTTGTAGTCCTAGCGCCCAAGGAGCAACTCAGGGCTTCTGGAACCTTGGGGTGAGCTGTGGACTCCTAAAAGACCTTCAAAGACATTCTGGAAGAAGACCCAGAAGTTTGAAGAAGGTTGGAGAACCTTTGGTAAAAAGCTCCAGAAAGGGACCGACCTGCCGTTGAGAGTCAAGCCGGCTTACATCAACTGCGACCCGGCTTGACCTGCAGGTTCATCCTGCTGAAAAGCTCCGGAGCCTCGGACTTCCAGGATTTCACCGGAGGCTCCCGGTAAGGCAATTTGATGACGTAGACTTGAAACTGGCTTGCTGTGGACGCTATCCAGGTGGGGGTGGCGGTGTGAAAGATGGGGGTTTAGCACCAAAAAATGATGGTAGGCTGGTTAGAGTCAAAATAAATTACTCTAACCAGATTAGTGTCATTTTATGGGGCTAAACCTACCATGCACATGACTCCTGCCTTAGAAAAGGCAGGAGTCATGCCCACCACCCCAATGACCAGCACAGAGGACAAGTGTCCCCTGGACATGTCCATTGCACCCTGTGCCATGTATGGAGGCCCATTTCAGGGCCCCCTATGGCACCTTAAAAAATAAAATGAAATACCTACCTGTGCTTACCTGTGCTTACCTGGGATGGTATATATATATTACCTGTTTTGCTAATAACTTTGACACCGTTGATGAATCATCACAAAATTTTCCCAGAAAATATGACTCTATCAGCTGGTTTCTGGAAAGTTTCAGTGTGAATGGTCAAGTGGGGGCCGAGAAAAAGGGGTGGTGCCACAAAGCTTTTCCCCTATTCATTTTTCCATAAGGATTTTGAACAATGATAGCTCCCAAACTACTGGACGGAATTACACCAGATTTGGAAGAATGGTCGCTCTTGGTCCAGAAAGCAACCTTTTTGTGATTTGATGTAAATGCATTCAGTGTTTTTGAGTAATTAAGGAAAATGTAAATGTGTATATACAGGGATACGAAGGCTTTGCTAACCCTTCTGATCTTGTGGTGAGATTTGATTGGCTGCCAGCACTTCATCAAGGAATTGTCGACAGCCATGTTGAGACTTCAGCCCAGAAAAAAGTGTAAAATAAATCAAAAGGGGCTAGGGTAGGGGCAACCTGATCCTTTAACCCTGGTGCTGGGGACCCAAAGAGACCTTCCCAGAGCTATGAAACATAGTTTAAAAAATATTTGCCACAATTAGGTGAAAATTTAAAAAAAACTAAGCACAGGCTCCAGCGCTTGTTTGACTGTAGCCCCAGGGTGGGCCAAGTCCTGGGGGCATTGCCATTTTCATGCACCTCCAGAGTGTGTGGGTGGGCCACCCAGCCCCCTGCAGCCGCAGGGACTGCCACCTCCCCAGGGCATTAAAGAATTGTAAAGGGGGGCCACCCAGCACCCCCGCAGCACCGGGGACTGCCAGCTTCCTGGGGTTTAAATCAAATTTAATGTGGGTTGGGCTGCACAGCCTCCCCACAGCCCTGGGGACCCTCAACTCCCTGAGGCTCTAAAGTAAAATATGGGGAGGATGCACAGCCCACTCATAGCCCCAGGGACCACCACCTCCCAGGGCTTAAATCCAATGCAATGCAGGGGCTGCACACCCCCTGCCTCCGCAGGACCGTCACCTCCCGGGACTATTATTCAATTCAGTGCTGGGGGAGCATAGTCCACCCACGCCCCGGGGACCACAACCTCCCTGGGGTTATTATCCAAATCGAAGGGGGGGCGCCCAGCCCCCGCATTGCCCCAGGGACCACCATGGTGGGGACATGAGTTATAGTTACCTTAGAGCACTAGTTATAGTTACTTGAGATAAATCTAACTATAACAGGTGAATTTATATGATTTGGTATGTTTCAAATGTGAGCCTAAATATAACATCCCTGTAACCTTTGTTTTTTTCAGTGAATTTATATGTTTTTTTAATTCTTGCTGTTTTTGTTGCTCTGGGCACTTAACCACTGCTAACCAGTGCTAAAGTGCAAGTGCTCCTTTACATAATTATGTGTAATTGGTTTATCCATGATTGGCATATCTGATTTATTAATAAGTCCCTAGTACAGTGCACTAGAGGTGCCCAGGGCCTGTAAATCAAATGCTACTAGTGGGCCTGCAGCACTGGTTGTGCCACCCACATAAGTAGCTCTGTAATCATGTCTCAGACCTGCCACTGCAGTGTCTGTGTGTGCAGTTTTAACTGTAAATTCGACTTGGCAAGTGTACCCACTTGCCAGGCCTAAACCTTCCCTTTTCCTACATGTCAGACACCCCTAAGGTAGGCCCTAGGTAGCCCCAAGGGCAGGGTGCAGTGTATGATTAAGGTAGGACATATAGGCGGTCATTCTGACCCTGGCGGTCGGTGATAAAGCAGCGGCCAACCCGCAAACAGGCCGGCGGTCAAAAAAATGGTATTCTAACTCTGGCGGGAACCGCCAACACAGGCCACCACATTAACACTCCGACTGCCACGGCGGGACCGACAAACAGCGCGGCGGTCACCGCCAACAGGCAGGCGGCAGACAATGTACCGCCCACCCTATCACAACTCACCAATCCGCCACCTTTTCCGGGGCGGGAGCCCCGCCGATAAAAACACGGCGGAAACAGACTACGAACGGGAAAACGCTCACCTATACACACTCCACGAGGACGGAGGACAGCATGGAGCCCGAATTACACATCCTACCAGCTATTGTCTACCTGCTCATCTACCAGGAGTACGAACGCCGGCGCAGACGACAACGGTGCGTACTGCACCTACGACACAGGGGAGGGGGGAGGAGAAAAGATTACGGGCACACACATGCGCCAGACACCCACCCCCCCACCACAAATACCTACACCCCAATGCCGAGCAACAAGTCAGAGTGACACCACACAAACCCCCCGGAATAATGCAAAGACACAATTTAAATTTTCGATTAAATTTATGTATAAATAGCTCCATTGAAGGAATGGCAAATATGCCATATAAAAGATACAAAAATAAGGAATGAACATAGTCAACAAGATATCCATAGGCAAAAAGTCCTGCACATTCCGTCAAAGTTCCATAGTCCGTGGGCCAATGTGCACAAACACATGGGCAAAGCCCACACAGGAGACCAGATACCATTGGAGAGAACACTGCAGGGGCATCAGATGATAAAACTACAGGCACCTCAGGGGGAAGGGAAGGGGGGGCACCTCAGGCACATGAGTCCACGACGCCAGATCCACGAGGGGCCTCCATGCCCACTGTCCCATCCTGGGGGGTGCAAAGCCACAGTTCATCAGATGGATTACCGACTCCACTGTTATTGGAGGAGGCATGGTGCCCCGAGTGCTTCCTGAAGCCCTGCTCGACACAGAACCGGCACTGTCAATGGGCCAGCAGTGCTTGAGATGAAGGGCCCAGCGGAGCGGTGCTTGAGATGAAGGGCCCAGCGGAGCGGTGCTTGAGACGGCGGGGCCCAGCGGAGCGGTGCTTGAGATGAAGGGCCCAGCGGAGCGGAGCTTGACAGGAAGGGCCCAGCGGAGCGGTGCTTGAGGTGAAGGGCCCAGCGGAGCGGTGCTTGACAGGAAGGGCCCAGCGGAGCGGTGCTTGAGACGGCGGGGCCCAGCGGAGCGGTGCTTGAGATGAAGGGCCCAGCGGAGCGGTGCTTGAGATGAAGGGCCCAGCGGAGCGGTGCTTGACAGGAAGGGCCCAGCGGAGCAGTGCTTGACAGGAAGGGCCCAGCGGAGCGGTGCTTGAGATGAAGGGCCCAGCGGAGGGGTACTTGACAGGAAGGGCCCAGCGGAGCGGTGCTTGAGATGAAGGGCGGAGCGGTGCTTGACAGGAAGGGCCCAGCGGAGCGGTGCTTGACAGGAAGGGCCCAGCGGAGTGGTGCTTGAGACGGCGGGGCCCAGCGGAGCGGTGCTTGAGATGAAGGGCCCAGCGGAGCGGTGCTTGAGACTGGGGGCCCAGCGGAGCGGTGCTTGAGATGAAGGGCCCAGCGGAGCGGTGCTTGAGATGAAGGGCCCAGCGGAGCGGTGCTTGACAGGAAGGTCCCAGCGGAGCGGTGCTTGACAGGTAGGGCCCAGCGGAGCGGTGCTTGAGACGGCGGGGCCCAGCGTAGCGGTGCTTGACAGGAAGGGCCCAGCGGAGCGGTGCTTGAGACGGCGGGGCCCAGCGGAGCGGTGCTTGACAGGAAGGGCCCAGCGGAGCGGTGCTTGAGAGGAAGGGCCCAGCGGAGCGGTGCTTGAGATGAAGGGCCCAGCGGAGCGGTGCTTGACAGGAAGGGCCCAGCGGAGTGGTGCTTGACAGGAAGGGCCCGGCGGAGCGGTGCTTGAGACGGCGGGGCCCAGCGGAGCGGTGCTTGAGATGAAGGGCCCAGCGGAGTGGTGCTTGACAGGAAGGGCCCAGCGGAGCGGTGCTTGAGATGAAGGGCCCAGCGGAGCGGTGCTTGACAGGAAGGCCTCAGCGGAGCGGTGGTTGACAGGAAGGGCCCAGCGGAGCGGTGCTTGAGACGGCGGGGCCCAGCGGAGCGGTGCTTGAGATGAAGGGCCCAGCGGAGCGGTGCTTGAGATGGCGGGGCCCAGCGGAGCGGTGCTTGAGATGAAGGGCCCAGCGGAGCGGTGCTTGACAGGAAGGGCCCAGCGGAGCGGTGCTTGAAAGGAAGGGCCCCGCGGAGCGGTGCTTGAGACGGTGGGGCCCAGCAGAGCGGTGCTTGAGATGAAGGGCCCAGCGGAGCGGTGCTTGACAGGAAGGGCCCAGCGGAGCGGTGCTTGAGATGAAAGGCCCAGCAGAGCGGTGCTTGACAGGAAGGGCCCAGCGGAGCGGTGCTTGACAGGAAGGGCCCAGCGGAGCGGTGCTTGAGACGGCGGGGCCCAGCGTAGCGGTGCTTGACAGGAAGGGCCCAGCGTAGCGGTGCTTGACAGGAAGGGCCCAGCAGAGCGGTGCTTGACAGAAAGGGCCCAGCGTAGCGGTGCTTACAGGAAGGGCCCAGCGGAGTGGTGCTTGAGATGGCGGGGCCCTGTTCAGCGGTTCTTGTCCCGGCGGGGCCCATTCAGAGGTTCTTGTCCCGGCGGGGCCCATTCAGCGGTGCTTGTCCTGTGTGTCTAGGGAGCCAGACCTGGGCAAGACTTCCCGCTCATGCACCATCCGAACTTGCGGTCGCTGCGCCCTCCTGTGATGGAGTCCTGGGCCCGTGGGTGTCGTCCGTCACACCCGGAATGGGGCTGGTGGGGCCCTCCTGGGCAGCTCGCCTGCTGCCTGACTTCTCCGCCCTGCTGCCCTTGCCCTCCTTCGCTGGAGCTCTGTGGCCCTTGCCTCCCTTGGATGATGTGGCAGGTGACGGGGCAAGGCTACTGTCCTTGGTGGCAGCCGTCTCAGGCTTGTCGCGCCGGGCCTTTTTCTTTTTTGTCCTCTTCCCAGGGGGGGGGGCTGGCTGTCCCCTTGCTGCTGGCCGATGTTCCTGCCCTAGGATCTGGTGGACTCCAATAGCCCTGCACTATGGTCACAGTAGATGCAGGGCTGGTGGTGGCTGAGGGGCTTTTTTTGGTCCTACCAGATGGAGGGGGTGGGTCAGTGATTGGAACGAGCTCAAGGTTGGAAAGGAAAAGGACTTTGGGAGGACAGGGACGGGTAGGTGTAGTGGGTTTGGGAGTGGAGGAAGAGGATGTGGTTGTAGGAGAGTCAAGTGTGCTGTCTTTGGGTGCAGGTGCTTGTGACGGAGGCTGTTGTGAGGTGGATGGCTGTTGGGTGGGTGGCTGCCTGCGTTTGTGTGCTTTGGAAGAGGGGGTGACAGACACACTGGGAGAGGACAAAGGGGACGTGTAAATGGCAGTGGGGGTGGTGACTGCACGTGTGCGGACTGTAATGGAGGGCGTGCTGGTGATGGAAGTACTGGCTGATGGTGGTGTGCATGCAGGTGTGAGTGGAGACGTCACAGGGAGGGAGGAGGGAGATGAGGAGGTGGGGGACACAGAGGTGGTAGTGACTGTTGGCATGTCTGCATCTGGATGTTGCTTGGGTGAATGCTTGTGGGATCTGTGGTGCTTATGTCTGGATGAGCTGCCCTTGGGTGTAGAGGTGTGTGCAGGCTGGTCTGATGGTGTGGATGGGATAGGCAGAGGAACAGGAGACTGGGACTGGGTTGAGGGAGTCAGAAGAGGGAGGCTGGAGACAGGGACAATGGCTGCCATCAGTGCTGAGGCCAGAGCGTTGAACGATCGCTGATGGGCAGCCTGACCCGAATGAATGCCCTCCAGGTATGCATTGCTCCTATGCACCTCCCTTTCTACACCCTGGATGGCATTCAAAAGGGTAGACTGCCCAACAATGAGTGTCCTGAGGAGGTCAATGACCTCCTCACTGAGGGCAGCAGGGGTAACTGGGGCAGGGCCTGAGGTGCCTGGGGTGAAGGAGATGCCCGCCTTCCTGGGCGAGCGGGCACGGAGCGAAGGCTGAGGGGCTGCTGGGAGGGCGGGGCTGGTGCGCTGGGTGGCGGCTGTACCTGTTGTGGCGGTGGGCACGGATGTTGCCGCCACCGCTAGGGAGCTCCCTTCCGAGGACGTGTCGGTGTCGCTGACGTCTCCACGGGTCCCCGTTGTGGAGCTCCACTCGCCCTCCGTCTCACTGGTGTACTCGGAGTCTGTTGTATGGCCCTCCGGGGCCATGTGAGATGCAGCTCCCTCGTGCTCCAATGCCACTTCTCCTCCGCCAGATGATGCTAATGCACACATGAACAGGAAGACAAAGAAAATGGGGGGGGGGTGGAGAAATGAAGACAGGTTGAGTGCATGTATTGGCAACATTGTTGTCGGAGAGGACAGACACAGAAGCCCCCTGAGCTAGGCCGCGCAATGGGGGTACACTACTCAGTTATTGTGACTAGTCCTACGGGTCTATGGATGACAAATGCACACATGGGTGAGGCCGGACCATGGATAGCTGTACTTGGCACCCTACAGAGGTGGGGGGCGGGGGCACAGGGCTGTGTCTAACGGAGGGGCCTAGCCTACAGAATGCGCCTTGGCCTGGAGATAGCCACAGCCCTCCTCCCCCACCCAGACACCTTCACTGCGCGCAAAGATAGCAGAATGTGCTGATACTCACCCCCTTGTGTCTGCTGTGATGTCCTCACGCGCCCATCCAAATCGGGGTAGGCCACCGCCAGGATCCGGGACATCAGGGGGGTCAATTGGCGGCTGGCACCCCTCCTACGTTGGGAGGCCATCCCCAGCAGAGACTCGGCGGTCTTTCTGTTCCCGCGGCGGATGTCCTCCCACCTCTTTCGGCAGTGGGTGCCCCGTCTGTTGTGGACCCCCAGGGCCCGGACGTCCTTGGTGATGGCACGCCAAATGTTGTTCTTCTGATGGGCGCTGACCTATGTGACATGTACAGGGTGGTAAAAGAAATCGCATCAGTTTTCTGCCTGGTCAATGTGAGTGGCCCCCCCTCCCCAACCTTGCCATGTGGCACATGCTCTCATCTTTCGTGCGTTGCACTCCTCATTCGCTCCCCTCCCCACCATCTTACATACACCCCACTCAACACAGGCATAGCCCATTCAACGTGCACCCTGTGTACTAACCTGTTGGTCTGGAGGACCGTAGAGTAGCTCATACTGGGGGAGGACCCCATCAACAAGTTCCTCCAATTCTTCGGCAGTGAAGGCAGGGGCCCTTTCCCCAGTCGCAGCAGCCATTGTATCTCCCAGACCGAGGTCACAGCAGCACTTGCAGTATAGGTCCTCTCCTGTGGATGATCAGGTCTCGAGTGATTAATCAGATAGAAAATGGCGGTCACGCCCGCGGCGGTGCGTACCGCAGCGGTGCGTACCGCGACCGCCGGCGCACATCGTCATTGGCTCCTGAGACCCATAGGGTTCAATGTTAACCAATGCTGCTTTGCGCCGCAGTCTTCGACCGCCTACCGCCACGATGTGCCACGCCAGCGCAGTGACCTCACATCCCACTGTCACACTTCACAGGTCAGGCAGCCGCCATTTCAAGGGCCCACATGGCATGATTTCTACTGCGTCACACAGGCCTAGGCCTTGCATAGCCACTCATACAAGCCGTTCCATGCATATCGATTCGTGTACTGTGCAAGCTGTGTGAATTAACCTGTGGGTTGCTTGACTCTGTGCTCCATGTTGTCCTTCCTAGGCACCGTCCGCTGGGACTTGCGAGGAGAAGGATGAATCCTCCCGTGTACCGACCGCTGGTGGACCTGTCGACAATGGAAGAACGACATATCATACTTACATACCGGCTTGACAGAGCAACTATACATGAACTATGTGCCCAGCTGGAGCCAGACCTGATGTCCCCCATCCGCCAACCCACGGGGATTCCCGCTCTGGTGCAGGTTCTGTCAGTACTCAATTTTTTGGCAAGTGGGTCTTTTCAGACGACAGTGGCCATGTCATCTGGGATGTCTCAGCCTATGTTTTCTAAGCTTTTGTCCAGAGTGTTGTCTGCCCTGATGAAATACATGCGGAGCTACATTATTTTCCCTGAGGTGGGCGAATTGGCTACAGTGAAGGGTGATTTCTATGCCCTTGGACATATCCCCAACATCATTGGTGCCATTGATGGGACCCATGTGGCTTTGGTTCCCCCCAAAGACAGTGAGCAGGTGTACAGAAACAGAAAAAGTTATCATTCAATGAATGTCCAGGTGGTCTGTTTGGCTGACCAGTACATCTCCCATGTAAATGCCAAGTTCCCTGGGTCAGTGCATGACGCGTATGTCATGCGAAATAGCAGCATCCCTTATGTGATGGAACAGCTACAGAGACACCGTGTGTGGCTAATTGGTGACTCTGGTTACCCCAACCTGTCGTGGCTACTGACCCCAGTGAGGAATCCCCGGACCAGGGCAGAGGAACGGTACAATGAGGCCCATGGGCGATCTAGGAGGATCATAGAAAGGACCTTCGGGGTCCTGAAGGCCAGGTTTAGGTGCCTGCATATGACAGGGGGATCCCTCATGTACTCACCAAAGAAGGTGTGCCAGATCATCGTGGCCTGCTGTATGCTTCACAATCTTGCATTGCGACACCAGGTGCCTTTTCTGCAGGAGGATGGTCCAGATGGTGGTGTTGTTGCAGCTGTGGAGCCTGTGGAGAGTGAAGAGGAGGAAGACGACGGGGACGACACGGACAACAGGGATACAGTCATACAACAATACTTTCAGTAGCACACAGGTAAGAAACAGCCACCCCAATTTACATTTACTTGAGGCCTCATGCGTATCCACTGTCTGTGTTTCCCCCAGTTCCTGTTAACTGATTTGTGACTTTCCCTTCCCTTTTCAGAGCTGTATGACCCACTGCCTGACTTCAGCTTTGTTTGCCCATGGACTAAAGCTTATTGAAATTGGTATGTTGTCATCACAAAGTAACTGGCCATTATTGCACCGTTAAGTGTAATACATTTGTTAAGAATACAAGCAGACTCCTGTTTTTTTAAGTGGAATAAGTGATTTATTTTAAGTGCTACATATAGGTAAATGATTGGGAAGCGGGGATGGGTGGGGGTGGAGTAATGTCCATGGCAGAGTCCAGTTCTCAGTCGCACAGGTGCATTGTCCATATGCCTGTGGAAAGATGGAGCAAGGGCAGTTCAAGGTTGGACAGGGTGACAATGTGGGACAGTGGGATGACATCAGGGGGTATCTTAGGCTGGCGGGGGTCTTGCAATCCTACTCTGTCTTCTTGTGAGATCTCAGGTTCCGCTTGCGGGGTGGTTCTTCTTCTGCAGGAGGTGGGGTTCTGGTGGCCTGTCGTTGTGTGGGGGCCTCCTGTCCACTAGCGCCGGCGGAGGTGGTAAGCTGTTCCTGGCCTGGGCTAGTGACAGGGGCCCTTTGGGGTGCCACATGGTCCCGCAATGTGGTGACGATCTGGGTAAGGGCCAGGACGATGGTCCCTATTGCGGAACCGATGTTCCTCAGTTCCTCCCTGAACCCCATGTACCGTTCCTCCTGCAGTTCCTGGATCTCCTGGAACGGGGCCAGTACCGTCGCCATCGTCTCCTGGGAGCGGTGGTATGCTCCCATGATGGTGGAGAGGGCCTCTTGGATTGTCGGTTCCCCGGGCCTGTCCCCCCCCTGTCGCAGAGCAGCCCTCCCAGTTCCCCTGTGTTCCTGGGCCTCTGTCCCCTGGACGGTGTGCCCACTACCACTGCCCCCAGGTCCCTGTTGTTGTTGGGGTGGTGGGTCAACCTGGGTGCCCTGTAGTGGTGGACACACCGCTGATTTACGTGTCCTGGAGACAGAGGCATGGGCCCGCTGGGTGGGAGCTGTGCTGGTGTTCCCAGAGGGGGTTGGGTCTGGTGTAGCCTGTGGCTTTCTGTGGGGAACCGACTGTCCAGAGGTCCCCGATGGGCCAGGCTGGTCGTCTGGCTCCAGGGAGACAGAGCTGCTGTCATCGCTGGGGGCCTCTTCTGGGGGTGGGATGGACATCTCTGGACCCTCCGTGGCGGTGTGGTGGCGTTCGGGTCCTGCAGGGGTATAAAGGTATGGTTATTGCTTCTGTGTGTGGCATTTCGTGTGATGGGTGGGTGTCCGTGTACCCATGTGCAGGCATTTCCTTGTGGGGGCTTTTGTGACGGTGGCTTGTGGGGGTGATGTGTGTGTGCATGCTTTGGTGATGGGTGTCCATGCTTTGTGGTTGCATGCAGGGCTTGGTGTTGGGATGGGTGGGTTGTGATGGTGAGCCTTTTGCTAGGGGTTGGTGTGATGGGGGAGGGGGTGAGGGTGGGGGTATGATTTGGCATGCAGGTGGGGTGGGGATGGGAAGCTGTAGTGAATATTTGCCTTACCAGAGTCCATTCCTCCGCCTACTCCTGCGAGGCCCTCAGGATGCAGGATGTGCAAGACTTCCTCCTCCCACGCGGTAAATTCTGGGGGATTTGGAGGGGGTCCGCCGCCAGTCTTCTGCACCGCAATGTTGTGCCTTGATAAGATGGAACGCACCTTCCCCCGTAGGTCGTTCCATCTCTTCCTGATGTCCTCCCGATTGTGTGGATGCTGTCCCACCGCGTTAACCCTGTCCACTATCCTTTGCCATAGCTCCATCTTCCTGGCAATTGTGGTGTGCTGCACCTGTGCCCCGAAGAGCTGGGGCTCTACACAGACTATTTCCTCCACCATGACCCTGAGTTCGGCGTCACTGAACCTGGGGTGTCTTTGGGGTGCCATGGGGTGGTGTGGTTGAGGTGTGGGGTGGCGTTTGTGGTGATGAGTGTGGTGCGTGTGGTGGTGTGTGGTGTTTGGTGCGTGGATTCTGTGTGGGTGATGGTGTTGTGTGCCTCTGTGTTGTGGGATTCTCTATTCTGTGCACTGTCTCTCGCCTTCATCAATGATTTCGGGTGGTAGGGGCTTGTGGGTGATGTGGGTGTGTGCTTTATATTGTGTTGGGTGTGTGGGAGTGGTGTTAGTATGTGTATCAGGTGTGCGTATTTCGAACTGACCAATGTTGCTGAGTTTTCTATGTGTGTGTGTATTTTGACCGCGGCGGTGTGTACCGCCAATGGAATACCGCGTTTGAAAGACCGCAGCGTGGATTTGTGGGTCGGAATGGTATGGGCGTTTTTCTGTTGGCGTGACGGTGGAGGTTTGGTCAGCGCCATTTTTTCGCTGACCTTTGGTGTGGCGGATTTTTGTGGATGTCGGGTTTTTGGCGGTTTGACAGTTGCGGGTCAGAATGACCGTGGCGGTTTACCGCGGCCGCGGCGGTGTTATGGCGGCCTTCTGGCCGGTGGTAAGCGACTTTTACCGCCGAGGTCAGAATGACCCCCATAGTAATGTGTTTTATATGTCCTGACAGTGAAATATTGCAAAATTTGTTTTTTCACTTTTGCAAGGCTTCTCCCTATCATGGGTTTACATGGGTCTACCTTTAAATCTGATTAAAGTGTAGATTCCCTTTGGGACCGAATGGACATGTGGAGTTTGGGGTCTCTGAGCTCACAATTTAAAAATTCTTCTTTTAGTAAAGTTGATTTTAAAATTGTGTGTTTGAAAATGCCACATTTAGAAAGTGGGCATTTTCTTGCTTATACCATTTCTGTGACTTTTCCTGTTTGTGCATTCCCTGTCTGGGTCAGTTTGACCGTTGGGCTGGTTGCACCTCACACTAGACAGTGACACAAAGGGAGCACGGGTTTAGCCTGCATATCTTGATGAGCCATCTGTGCTAGGAGGGAGGGGAGGAGTGGTTGCTTACACCTGAAAGGGCTGTGCCTGTCCTCACACAATGCAGTCTCCAACCCCTGATGAGTGTCTAGGCCTGGCCTGGGCAAGGCAGGATTTCACATTCAAAAGAGACTTTCCTTTGAAGTAGGACTACTTCAAAGGAGAAATTGGGTATAAGAACGGCACCCAAAAAAAGGGAGAAGGGGGAGAGTGAATATTTGAGAACTCTGATGCTGGTATTAAGTGTGCAAGATGATTTCGGTCGACATTTATATACCCCCTTATGGCTTTGGGGAAAAACTTGACAAAACAAATAATAGTAGATACAGCTTTAGTGTCGTCTGGGGTAAAAGGACTATTTAGGCTGTTGGCACATGCATTAAAAACTAAGATGCCTCCCAAACCCTTCCGGAATTTAGGAGAAAAGATGGAAGGGGTGAAAGTGACTCGGGCTGGTCGCGGCAAAGGAGAGCAAACGGGATCAAACAAACGCCTGACGACAGCGGTGGCTAAATCGGCTGTGGAAAATGTGTTGAGAGGTGTCAAGACAAGTGAGAGTAGTATTACCACTCCCCCCACCGAAATAAAGGTCAAGGGCAAAAGTCAATCTACTATCACAACGTTTCTTGAAGGAGGGGCACAGGATATGCGGCCGGTACATTTTACCCTCCCCTCTGAGAGTAAGGTGGTTGGGACAGAACCCCCTCCGAGCAGTAGTAGTAGTAGTATAAGTGGATGTATTACGAACAACGATCCCTCTGTGAAACTTAAGCAAGGCATACCAGAGTCAGAAGACAGTCAGAGGGAGGTAAGGGAAAAAAATTCTGGCTCCTATACAGAGATTAAGCAGCCTCAGGCACAACATCTCGACTGGTCTGAGCAATTGGAATATCGAGATGGGGAAGGAGGTGCGTCTATATTAAAATCTACAACAGAAGAAGAGAATTTGCATAAGAGTTTCGCAAATACTAAAACTTTGGGCAAAACAGCAGGAAAAGTCTCTCAATTGGCGGAATGGGGAAAGGATAATAGTGATAAATTTGATTCTTTGACAGAAGAGTCTGATCTCAGTAGTGGTGATCACAGTCTTGGCGGGTCTGAGGACAGTGAAACGTCGGAGACGGAAGATAAAACCTCAAGCAACGAACCTACAGTGCGACAGCTGCGTCGACAGCGTAAATTGGTCAAAGCACGGCCTTGCGCTCAGGGGTCCTCAGGAAACCCGTCATCCACGGGCGGTAAGAATTTAAAATGGGACTATGCAGGTATTGGACTCACAGATTCCTCATCTATAACTTTAACTAACCAGGGCTCAGCTAATGGCAATAAGGAATCAGATATTGGCCCTCTTACTTATAGCCCACCCGCGCTGGGGGCTGAGGCAGGAATGTTGCAGTCAATTTACAACTCAATCAAAGAGTTGCAAACAGAAACAAGGATCGAAAGTCGACGTGCAAGGGTTGCCACGAAGAGATTACAGGGAACAGTTCGTAAAGTGGCCAAATCATGTACAGAAATTGGGACTAAGCTATCCTTAATGGAAGAAAGGATCATAACGGTCGAGGAGGATGTTGTTAATCTTAAAGAACAGAATACTATGAGGGATGAACAATTGACAGATGTAATGTGGAAATTGGAAGATTTTGAAAACAGGCAAAGAAGGAATAATCTCCGAATTCTGGGCATACCGGAAGGGCTAGAAGGAACTAATATACGGACATATATGATCAATTTTTTGCGTGGTGCTTTTCCGGAGCTGGGGAATTGGAGCTGGGAGAATGAACTGCAGCGTGTACATAGGTTCCCACTAAACCGGCGGGAGGGGGGCCAACGTGCAGATTCCAAATATCCCAGAGCAATTTTAGTGTATTTTGGGAATTATTTATTGCGACAGGAGATCTTGGATAAAACCCGCCCAAATACTCCTCGCACTGTGGATGGGGTGACTTTTTTCACTCGACCTGATTTTTGTCATGCTACTGTTGAACGGAGATGGCGGCTCCGACAACTTATTAAACCAGTTCTAGAAAAAGGCGGGGAAGCGTATTTGCTGGCCCCGGCTCGCCTCAAAATAATATTGAATGGGAAAACAGAGATATTCACGTCAGAAATTAAAGCAAAAGAATATGTGAGGGGGGACAGATAACGAAATAGAGTTTCTTGGTCAGCAAAAGTGCTCCGGTAACTGGTGGGTGGGTTCGCACTTTCACGACGCCAACATTCAGACCATGAGTGGTCTGATTGCTCTACAGGATGGGGGGCCAGTCTCAGGGAGGAAGTTAATACGGGAGGGGGGTGGGAGGGACTGGTCCAGGGAGGGGAGGGGAGGGAGGAAGGATGGCGGTTGGGGAGGGGGAAAGGAGGGAGGGGTCGGTGAGGAAGAGAAGAAGGATTGGCAAGGGAGGGAAAGGATGGAAAACGAGGGAGTAAAAAGGAAAGGGATGGAAGTAGGAGTGCAACAAGGGAAGCAACTGATAGCAGGGGCAGGAGAGACAAAAGGAGGGGAGCAAATTGAGTGGAAAATTCAAGATAAAGCACAGTCAGATATGAAAATCTGGGAGGACAAAAGGAGAGAAAGAAAGCCTAAAATAGAAAATGGCTAGACTTCGAATCGCGTCAGTTAATTTTTGTGGGTTAAATGACTCTCGTAAAAGAAGTAGAGTAGTGGAGGAATTTAAAACTTTTAAAGCAGACATTTACTGTTTACAGGAGACACATGTGGAATATAGGAATGTCGGAATTCTGGGTACACTTGGTATGAAAGTAATTGCCCGAACAGAACAAGAGGTTAGAACTAAAGGGGTTGCGATATTAGATCGGACTAATAAATTAAATTTTGGTAGGCAAAAGGCAGATAGGGGAGGAAGATGGGTAATTGTAGAGTGTAGTTATGGACATTGTAGCTTTACACTCTGTTCCGTATACAGCACGGTCACGGATGACCCAATAGTTTTAGATACCCTGGCTATAGAATTAATAGGATGGGCTCCCCCGTATGTTCTTTGTGGCGATTGTAATTTGAATGGATCCTGGGAGGGACTACAGGATGTTTTAGTGCCTACAAAGAAATACCAAGGGCGGAAACCGCGAGTATATAATGCAATGGTCGCTATTCAGAAAGAACTAGGATTAGTGGACGCATGGGTGAGATTATGTAAGCCAGATCCTGGATATACCTATTACTCTGCCCCGCATATGAAAGTAGCACGACTCGACTATTTTCTGGTTTCCCCAGTACTATTAAACCAGGGTCAGATGGAGTTATATCCGCGGGTGGTTTCAGATCATAATCCCCTAGTACTAGAATTGGAGTTAGACGGGTTGGAACAAAAGGAGAGGAGATGGACATTTGAAAGAGGGCTTCTTAGGGACCCGGAATATTGTACGCATATGAGTAAGTGGATAGCCGAATTTCTGGGGTTTAACCAAGGGACAGCTCCGGTAGAGATAGTCTGGGACACTTTAAAAGCTGGAATACGTGGTGAAACATTGAGTTTTAGTATAAAAAAGTACCCAAAACAGAGTAAAAGATCTTCAAATGAAACTGAGGGTATTGGAAAGACAGCTGGTTGTGGCGATAGAAACAGGGAGTGATGTTAAAAAGGTTCAGGAGGACGTGGTAATAGCTAAAGCCGCAATTAACGAAACTATGACTCAAAGAATAGCAGAGAAATATCTTGCGCAGCGTTCATTAGGATACGAGTATGGAGAAAAATCCGGGCGTTTATTAGCAATACGGGCAAGCCAGAAAATAGCATCCGGGACTATTAGAGAGATTAAAGATTGGCAAGGACAAATGGTTGTAGAAGTGGATCAAATTAGGAGGGTTTTCCACAGATATTATACGGAATTGTATGATGACGCATCTATATACTCGGATGAAGAAATATCGAGATTTTTAACCCCCATTAAAGTTAATAAATTATCGGAGAGTGATACTTCATATCTAGTGGAACAAATAGATATCTCGGAAATTGACAAAGCACTGGGGGATTTAGCCACGGGTAAAGCTACAGGCCCCGATTCAATTCCTTTAGAGTTTTATAAAACATTTAAAGCCATATTGCTTCCGGTAATGATAGAACTGTTTATTCAGGTACAGAATGGAGGGGCAATTCCACCATCATGGGATACGGCTAATATAGTAATGTTTTTGAAGAAAGGGAAACTCGCATCAAACCCGGCGTCATACAGGCCAATTACACTAATCAATAGCGACACTAAAATATATTCAAAGATATTAGCCGCTCGACTATCTCTTGTGATCAGGAAGATAGTTTTTCCTAGTCAGCATGGGTTTGTGCCAGGAAGAGATACTACCGATCATATCCGAAAAGTTATTGCACTTTTGGACGCTACAGAAGTGGCCCAGGAGCCGATGGCAGTTGCATTATTAGATGCGGAAAAGGCGTTTGACCGGGTGAGCTGGAAGTATTTATGGCATGTAATGGAGTATTATGGGTTAGGGAAGAAATTTATTGCAGCAATAAGGGCTCTATATAGATCACCGGTAGTCAAAATACAACTAATGGGGGGACAATCGGAGAGTGTCCAGGTTAAGAGAGGTACTAGACAGGGATGTCCATGCTCTCCGCTCCTGTTTGCTGTTTATATAGATCCCTTGCTTAGACAGATTGAAGAGAACAGCAAGATTCCACCAATTCATAGGCAGGGATGGGATATAAAAGTTCTAGCATATGCAGATGATATTGCTATACTAACTCCCACCCCTGATCCGGCATTGAGAGAGGTTGAAAAGGTGTCAATGAAGTTCGGAAGATTTTCTGGATATCGTCTAAACAGAGATAAAACACAGATATTGATTAATCAATACACCAGCACTCAGGATACACGAAGGGTCGACCATGCAGTATATTTGGGAATAGATATCACGCCACAAGTAGGAGAAATTGTTAAGTTAAATCTGGATCCCATACTTGCTAAAGCAAGACAAGATATGTGCAGATGGAATAATTTACATTTAACCATCATGGGGAGGTGTAATATGGTAAAAATGATTTTCCTCTCTAAACTGTTGTATTTGTTCCGGGCTGTACCATTGAGCTTTACTAACTCGAGATTTAAAGAGATAGATAGAGTGGTTATGAGATTTATCTGGGCATATGGTAAATGCAGAAGAGCAAGTAAATTCATGTCACTTTCCCGAGAAAGGGGGGGTGGTCTTTGCCGAATATAAAATTATACCAAATGGCGGCAGCCTTTCAGTATATGCGCCCTTTATGGGGTTCTAAAAAAGGAGGGATTCCAGAAGAGGATAGTCCTAATATATATGAGCTGCAGATGGGTGCAACAGCTAATGGATGTTTGGTAACTTTTCATGAGCCCGGGTACTATAAGAAAACTCGATATAAGGTATTGGAGGCGGCCTATAAGTGCTGGCGGTCATGGTATAAAAAGAAAGGTTTTGGTAGATATAATTGTTATACCATGATCAAAAAGAACCCATTGCTCCCCGACATATTCAAGGATAAATGTATGGCAAGCTGGGTTTCGGCAGGTATAGAGAGGTTGGGGAATCTCTTTGATAACTCGGGGGTTAAGGCATTTGTCGATCTACAGAAGTGTTATGGTTTAGAGCGTAGGGATTTTTTTAAATACCTTCAGATACGAGATTTCCTTTTAAGAAAAACAGGAGGGGTGCAGGGATTTAGGAGCGTTCAATTGCTGGATGATATTGTGACTAATCCTAATATATCAATCAGGTCAATCTATCGATTATTAATGTTAGAACAGCCCGATGATTTAGAGAAGAATTGTGAAAAGTGGAGTAGGAAACTGGAAGACGGGAGTAAAATCTTTCTAAGGTCATTAGAATTGGGACACACTATTCTACTCTCTTCCTCCCTCCAAGCACAACATTATAAAACTGTGTTTGATTTGTATCATACCCCAGCTCATCTTGTTAAATGGGGCAGTTTATTGGGAACCAGCTGTCCAAGATGTAGAATGTATGGAATAGATATTGTACACATGATGGCTACATGCGGGGAATTGAAGGATCTGAAGGAGGGCATTCAATCTGTATTGAAAGAAGTCCTGGGATTTGATCTAATCCTAACCCCCGAGGTAATGGTTTTAGGGGTGTTGGGTGATACGGACAATCTTTATGAAGCATTTATATTTGTGGCTATGGCAGTATTTCGATTATGTATAGCATCCGCCTGGCTCAATGTCCGACCCCCGACTTGGCAACAATGGTTGGCCAGATTATTGTCAGTGTATTATTTGGAAATAGCATTATATGAACGGAAAGGGAAATATGCGAGGAGGAAAGGGAAGGTAATATGGGGGGCATTGCAGGATTGGATTTTTGCTCATAATGTTTAAATGTTTAAACCAAAATGGTATGTCACCATTTAAGAGATGGACATTTGTCTTCCAAAGGTTTATCCCCCGCTGGGTGTTATTTGCTTTATTTTCTTATTTGTATTTGTTGTATGATACCTTCCCAATAAAAAAAAAAAAAAAAAAAAAAAAAAGAACGGCACCCAAAACCACAGACTTTAGATCACTTCTGGACATCAAGAGAAACCTCTGCCTGGAGAAAGAGCTGAAGAGCTGAGGAGAAGTGCTGCCCTGCTTGTGACCGTGCTTTGTGGAGCTATCCTGCAGTTGCTGTTTCTGCCTGTGCAAGGGGACAAATACTGGACTTGGACTCTCCAAGGGCTTGGACTTAGCTTGCCCACTGTTCTGGATTCTCAGGACCCTCAAAGACTTCCCTTACCAGCACCTGGACTCTCTGCTGAGACTCCTGCCCTGACAAGTGATGCCCTACCCAGTCCCTGGGCCCTTGCTGGTGAAAATTCAAGGAAACCAACTTCGGACAACTCTGGACCAATGCCGCTGCTGAATCCGGTGATGCCGTCTGCAACCGACTCCGTGATCTGTGCTGGAACGCGACGACCTTCGCAGGCCCGACATCGCTGCAGCCCTGCTGAAGACTGCGACTCCGTGAAAGTCGCTGCATCACGGCATGGCCGACGCTGCTCGAAGTGCGCAGAGGCAACGTTTCGCACTGACGCCGCGATCCCCGACTTCACACATTGGCTTGTTTCCATTCTTCACCAAGGTACTGTACCTGGGGGTCTACGTGACTCCGTGGCCGGTGCCGCTGGTGTCGGATTTTTGGGAACGACTCCGTCATGACACAGTGTTAACACCTCATCGAAGCATTTTGTGTTTCCAAGCGTTATTTTGGGATTTAATCTTTAAAAAATCAGAACTTGACATGTGTATGGTGGACTTTTGTCGTTTTGGTCTTGTTTTGTTTAGATAAATATTTCCTATGTTGTTAAACCTGTGTTGTGTCATTTTGTAGTGTTTTCATTAAGTTACTGTGTGTGTTGGTACAAATACTTTACACCTAGCACTCTGAAGTTAAGCCTACTGCTCTGCCAAGCTACCAAGATGGTAAGCAGAGGTTAGCTGAGCGTGATTCTCTTTTACCCTGACTAGAGTGAGGGTCCTTGCTTGAACAGGGGGTAACCTGACTGTCAACCAAAGACCCCATTTCTAACAATATATATTTATTTGCATAACAGTTTTTTCTTTAATAATTTGTAGCAGTTTGACATAATTATCAGTGTATGGTGAGGGCGTGAGTTATAGTTACCTTAATGCACAAGTTATATCTACTTAAAAGAATTCTAACTATAACTGCTGAATTTCTATGCTTTAGTACAAGTAAACTCAGAACCTAACTATAACGTCCCTGTAACCCATGTTTTTTTCAGTTAATTTCTATGGGTTTTTTAATGCACGTGTTAATGTTTGTGTCAAGTTGGGGAAAGCCAATCAAGGTCTTGCTTTTCCCAAGTATCCAAGGAGGATCCCAGGAGGATCAGTGGAGGATTCAAGGATGATCCGTAAATCCACGTTTTAACTAAAAAAACAAAAGGGCTATTTTTTGTATTCTGACCCCTTATGTGTTTTACACTGTTTTTTTTCACCCCCCAAGCAATGCGAGAAACCAAATGGCAGCTGCAACCTTTCTGTCAGGTTGTAGTCAGCTAATCAGGGCCTTGCTTTTCTTCCTAACCTGCAGAGGATGTGAGGACGATCCATGCCTCTATATATATATATATATATATATATATATATATATATATATATATACAAATTTGTTTTCCAGTTAATTACAAGAAAACCACTGAACATATTCACACCAATCACCAAAAGGTCGCTTTCTGGACCCTTACCTACCTTCCTGGCAAATTAGGTGTAAATCCGTCTAGTACTTTTGGTGCTATCCCTATGGAAAAACAAATTTAGAAAAAGCGTTTTGG
Organism: Pleurodeles waltl; assembly: GCF_031143425.1. Classification (NCBI taxonomy): domain Eukaryota; kingdom Metazoa; phylum Chordata; class Amphibia; order Caudata; family Salamandridae; genus Pleurodeles; species Pleurodeles waltl. The sequence goes on along the minus strand of NC_090437.1, from coordinate 350,188,694 downwards.
GACCCTTCTTTTTTCTCAGCCCCCTCTTGACAAATCACCTGAAACTTTCTCGACAGCAGCTGATGTGGCTGGCAAATTACTTCGGAAAATTTTGTGAAGATTCAGCAACCGGCAGTAAAAAACACTTTTTCTCTAGAAACTTGGGGGCATATTTATACTCTGTTTGCACTGAATTATCGTAATTTTTTAAAACTCTAATTTGGTGTAAAACTAACTCCATATTAATACTTTGGCGTTAGACCCATCTAGCGCCAAAAATATATATATACATACAAAATAAACAATAAGATACACACACTCAGAATTAGAAATATATTCAGTTACATAGAAACAGGACCAAAGAAGGGAAAAATAGAAAACAAGACAAAATATAATAATTTCTCACAAAATAGGGAGAAAAGGGAACAGGTCCATCAGCAGATTTTTCCAATATTTAAAAAGAAAAATGCTTGTTAGCCATAGTGGGTTTCCTTAGTGACCCCAGCACCAGGGCTAAGGGCTCAGGGTGACACTACCCTGGCCACTTTTCTTTTTTTGGCTTTTTTTCTGGCACTCGGCTGAAGTTGAGTCCCAAGATGGCTATCAACACTTCCTTGTTGAAGTGTTGGCAGACAAACAGATATTAGCACGGGGACCGTTGGAGCCACGGAGGATCCGCAGCCCTAGATATCTATCTTTTTTGGCCTTAAATAACTCCAAAAATACTGAACAGATTTGCAGCAAACCTGCAGAACAGAATCTAGCTTTGTGCCAAATTTGGTGTAATTCTTTTCAGTGGTTCGGGCAGTAGGCGTTTCTAAAGGTCCTATCGAAAAATAAATACTGGAAATGTGTTTTGGAAACTCACCTTTTTCTTGGCCTTCGCTTTCATATCACCCCAAAACTTTCAAGATAGCAGCTGAACTGATCAAAGTCTATGCCTTGTAAATTTTGTGAAGATTCATCAAGCGGTGTCAAAGTTATAGGAAAACAAAAAAAGGCTCCATCTATGGAAACATGGTCCTAACTATAACTACCTACTGGTGACCACCAGTATACATAAAACTTAGTTATATATTGGGCATCAGTATACCGAGGTTTCTTTGCTGAACACTAGGGTACATGGTGATGGTGAAATACTATATTATTGGGCAGTCAAAGCCCTTGCAAAATTAAAAGGCAGCTGTATGTTTTAGAGCACACATTGTCTTTGTTCTGTGTTCTAAGGTGAAATATAGTTAATTTCTCTTTTTTGTTGTATATCAAAAAATAAGACAGTTTAGGAGACTCTGTAGTGTTAGGGAAACATAGTTTTATTGATTCATATATTTTTTTAAAAGTTTACTGAATGCTGCAGTACTCTTCAAAAATATCTACAAAGTACACAGAACTTCTTGAAATATAAAAGAAACCCTTCTATATGACAACATAAAATTAGTTCTAACACAGGGTGCCTCTTAAAAGAGCCCTGTTTTTTTATTTAGTAAACATATTTATATATGTTTGTCAGGCCAAGTTATTATGTTTAAATGAAAATATGGTTTTCATATGTTGAAAAATGCATACCATCAGAATGATTCAGTGCTGCATGACGTATTTTATATTTAAATGGAAAATGTAAGACATGTTATGACCGCAAAGAAATGCTGACACTACCTTCTGCACTTTTTGAGTCTTTTCAAAACTTATTAGCATTTTCAGCAGACCTACTCTTCCACTTTTGTCTGTGACAAATATTTGATAACACAAAATGTATATTAGAAAACATAGACAGTAAGATGGAAAACCTCTCCTTCATTTCATATTCCAATTTAACTCCAGATAAGTGTGCTATATCATTGCACCACAGCGGGTAACCATAAAGTGGGGATGGTCACACGTACTAACAGAGGAAAGAAAGGGAGTAATGATTTCATTACAAACCTCTTTCAAAAACTAATTGGGTTAATCTCCTTTCAAACCTAAGGTCCTGATTTAGATGTTGGTGGTAATGGTACTGTCGTTGATTTTTCGACTAAAAACCTGTCTGCCTAATAGGTGGTCCAACCTTACAATTTAGATGTTGGTGGTCCCATAGTTCATAACCCACCTGAGTCCTGCTGACTCAGTCAGAACTTTCCAACCGTGTTGACGGTGCCTTAGGAAAAAGCAGCTGGTGGCAGGACTACAGTCACTCTTCCCACCGAGCAGATTTCAATGTGCCTTCCCACCAGGCCATCTGTGAAGGTGCTACCTCCACACCTGAGTTGGCAGATCGAAGAGGAAATTAGGTAAAACCCTACCTTTTTTCCTGATTCCACTTCTGTTTTTCCTAGACACGACTGGACAATACTTTCAGTCGCTGCTGCCACTGGACCATCGGGAAAACATGAGCACCCCACCACCCCCCGTCACCAGATTTGAAGGCAGGGAGTCCGCATTGCCAGTCTACATTGTGTAGTCACTGCACATGTGCTCTGGACCACTACAGTCATATAAATGTCACAGTAATTTTTTTAAATGACTGTGACATGCATATGTTGGGAACACAATTGTATTGTACATGGATGGTGATACACTGGTACAGGGCACAGATTGCACACTTACACAAATGCCATTTTGGTGGCAGTATTCATTACCAAATAACGCTGACATCACAATTACATTACAATCCTACTCATACTTGTGAGCTATATCCATGTGTGCACACTGCAAGGGGAGCTTTAACTGTCATATTTTGCTTCCAGTTGTGTATGTGAACCAGTACATGTATGTGGGTGAGATTGGATTGGCTGGATGAGATAAGAGATCTAGAGTGGGTTGTGTCCTTCTGTGTGCCACTTGCATACGGGTCTGATGTTGTGTATGTTTGGTTGTGTGTTGTGTTGGTGTGTGCAACATTCAGAGTGTTGTTGACTAGTGATTGCTGTTGTGATGTGTGTAGTTGTGCTTTTGTGTGTGTGTTTGTGTGGATGGGTGTGTAGTTGTGTTGGTTGTTGCAGTTGTGTCATGTGTGGGTGTAATATCAATAGTGTGCGTATGTTGTATCATGGATGTATGCTCATGTGTGTTTCAGCATGTACGTGTTGTGTTGTGGTCAAATGTAATGATTAATAGTGTGTATGTGGTGTGCTGTGTAGTATGTAGTGCAGGATGACACATATGGCTAAGATACAGTGTGTGTGTGTGTGGGAGACTCACCTCTCGTCCATAGCCACTGCAATTGTTTGATTTCCATTGGGTCCCATAACGGCCTCCCTCTGTCAGCAATCTGCAGCCAGAACACCGCCTGCAGGACTGTAACATTTAAATATGGGAACCCACCAGCCTGATGGCTAGGAAGTGCACTCAATCGTGATAGTCAGAGGCTCAGCCACAATATTTCTAAAAACAGAAGTTGGAACACCGTTGACTTGACTGAGTACTCGGGTCTGAGGCAGCAGCAGCTTGGTAGTAATACTGTTAAGATCTATATCAGGCCCTTAGCCATTTTCTTCACCTACCTTCTTAGCATACTGTCTGGTCTGAAACATTAAACCATGCCCAAGAAACCAAACTCTAACCATCTTGCACATACACTGATATACAAGAATAAGAAACACAGAGGCAGACAAACAAATGGATAAAGAGTTAGATGACTGGTCATTAGGAAAACTATATAATGCTACAAACTTAGGCCCTCATTATGAACACAGCAGTAAACACTGTCAACCACCGTGGCGACCTCGAACAGAAGACCGCCATTGGCGGTGAACATAAACCCGCCATATAATGATGCAAAAACCATAATCCGACAAAAATCTCCCTGCCACCAGTCACTGGCAGGACCTTGTCGGTGGAAATGCTGGAACTCCCACCCCGCCACCGCCGAACATACAAACACCCTGCCCTTCGAATAATGAAGCAGAAATCACTGCAGCGGTCAGTGGAAGCCGAGCGACCATTGGCGGTACAGATCGCCACGGGCGGCAAGTGGACCCAACAGTAAGAAATGGAAAGTTTGAAACCCACACATCTGACACACATCCACAACACTATAAAACACTCAGAGACACACCCCACAATCCTTTGCAACAATAGTAGGCCAACTAATACAGAGAACTCCAGAAACAGACACCAAACGACACAATCCATGATACTTACACCCAACCACACAAGAGCACCCTCACCTAGATCCATACAAGACACCATTCACAACACTCACCATGGCACCCCTCAAACACCCACGCTTCACAGAAAGGGAGCTAAAGACCATGGTGGACGAGATCCTGAAGGTGTCACAGGTCCAGTACACACCCATCGCCTGGAAGATAGAGCTATGGCAAACAATAATCAACAAGGTCAATGCAGTGGGACACCATCCACGCACCAGGGACGACATCCGCAAGAGATGGAATGACCTGCGTGGGAAGGTCCGGTCCATGGCATCCAGGCACCACATTGCAGTCTAGAAGACTGGGGGAGGACCTCTGCCAACACTACCCGACTACACTGACTGGGAGGTAAAGGTACTGGCCATCCTACACCCTGAGGGACTCACTGAACTCACTGGAGGAATGGATTCTGTAAGTCATCTACAATTACCCCATATCCATCACATCTGGAATGCACCCGCCACCCCACCCCTCCAAATACCACCAGGATCACAACCCCACCCAGGCCACAATCACTTAATCCAGTCCCCATACATGCCCACAAACCCACTAGCAGGCCCACATCCCTCCCCCTGTGCTCAGCCACCCATGCAAGGAATCACAGTGGCCTACAACACCCACAATGCACCTCCACATCCTAAGCAAAAAGCAATGCTAACCTTACAACAGCATCCTGCATGGTCCCAAGGTGTAAAACCTGCACAGAACCGCCCAGGCCTGTGCACCCCATCCGATCATGCTAATGTAACAGACATGTCCATTCCTCCCAACAGGCGCCAACACCCATGCCACCCTGACGGACAGGACAAGGAGTGGCAGTGCCCCACAGGGAGACAGAGGCACATCCCAGGACATTTGGGATTGAACCCTAGACACTGACGATCACCCTGGCCTCATTGTAATTCCTCTCTGCATCTGTTTCAGGATTCCTCACTGGTGTCAGCAGCCAACACAAGTTGGGATAGCCAGAATCACCTAGAAAAAGGTGCAAAACAGGACTTTCATTGATAACCTTCAGAGGCAGACAGCCTGGCTGTCTGCTATGTGGCAATAAGTGTCAGAAACACCCACCTATAATCCACCCTCTGTCCTCTTGTAGTTGTTCCATCTTGTGTGGCACACTACTGTTCAGCACAAAGGAATCATGGACTGAACCAGGGAACATGGAATTCACATATGAGATGTACTGGTCTGCAGTAAACACCAATTGAATGTTCATGGAATGAAAGTTCTTCCTGTTTCTGTACATCTGTTCACTGACTCTTGAGGGGATGATAGCTATGCAGGTGCGATCAATGGTACCTATCACATGGGGTATGTTGGCAAAGGCACAGAAGTCCGACTAGATGGCAGGGAGGTCAGCGCTTTGGGGAAAACCTCACATAGGACTGTGGGTGTCGTACAAAAGCATGCAGGAATCTTGACAGTATAATGCTAAACATTGTCTGTGAAAAACCTGCACCCATGCCCACTGTCACTTGAAATGAGCACGTGGCCAGGAAATGGAGTGCAGAGAGCACCTGCACTTCAGTAGGGATGGCATGCTGATTACGATTTGCCGGTCTCAGTGCTGGATCCAGTAATGCACAAAGTTCAAGAATAGTTGCACGAGTGAGTTTGTAATTGATAATGATCCGATGCTCCACCATGGTCCGCAAATCAACAAGTGATCTGTCCACGATGGGCCCTTCCTCGCCAGAAGGCTCTGTACCTAGGAGGAGTTGAAAACACGCGTGAGGAACACACATACATCTGCACACAGGTGAGGTAATGTATATCGTTTCATGTCTATGGGCATTTATGGGACAATAGGGCCTGCATTGTACTGATAAGAGTTTTCCAACTGCGTAGTTAAGGCCAAAATGCCTGTCCCCTGTAATCCAGAAGTGTTGTGGTGGAAGTGACCTCATACCACTAGCGGTCGACGTAATAGCATACGGTGGTGTTTACCACTGTGCGCAAATTCATTGGTTAACATGGTTGTCAATGGGGATTCTTAGCGTATCATGATCGCCGCTGGCGGTGACAGTGCACACCGCTGCGGTGTGTACACGAACTCGTCACCCCAACTACACTTGACTCCCTGATCTCGTGCATGCAGGTACTCCACTGAGTGTACTTCTGTGTCCTGCCTCTGGTCGTGGAAATGGCATGTGTTGCAGGGGAAAGGGCCCCAGCCTTCACCAATGAGGAATTAGAGAAGCTCGTGGATGGGGTCCTCCCCCTGTAGACCAAGCTCTACGGTTGGCCAGAGGTACAGGTGAGTAGGAGGATTGGAGGCATGGATGTGTGTAGTGGTGGGTGTTGGCTGCCACATACATGTGTGCACTTGTGACACTGTGTGGTCCAGGATTCCTGACATGCTGTGTGTGTGTGTGCTGTTAGGCGGTTTTAAATGTCCGTCCCATAGTGGACGCATAGCCAGCTGTATACGATTGGCCAGTGTCTGACATCAGTGTTACTTTTCCGTGTGTCCCTTATAGGTAAGCGCCCACCAGAAGAGGGGACTTTGGCATGCCATCGCCAAGGAAGTGCAGACCTTGGGGTCTACAACCTGCGGAGCACCCACTGTAGGAAGAGGTGGGAGTACCTGCAGCGCTGGGCGAGGAAGATCTGCTAGGCCCAGCTGGGGAAGTCCTCCCAACGGGGAAGGGCTGCCTGTCGGGCACTGACTCCCCCTTATGCCACGCATCCTGGCTGTGGCGTACCCTTACCTGGATGGGCGCTTGAAGGCTGCACAGCAGTCAAAAGGGGGTGAGTATACATACCATATTTTTGCCCATTGATGGATGTGTGTGTGTGTGCATTCATACTTATGTTGTCTACTGACAGGGACTATGACTGATGTCCATCTACATAATGGCCCCCGTGGGGAGTAGATGTGTTTGGGTCAAGTCTGCAATACGTCAGGTCCTTAAGTTAGTTGGGGAATGGCTGTAGAGCAGCGTTCTGGCCACTAGTCAGGGGCATAGCCATGTGTATAGCATTAGGTGCTGCCTATTGGAGGGTTTTCTGGGTGGGTGCATGTGCTATTCAAAATTTACCTCCTGTTTTGTCTCCCCATCCCTGTTCTCTTGTGTTGCCTGTGTACATCAGCATCATCTGGCGAGGGAGCTGAGGCACTGGCGAGTGGGGATGCAGCGGCCCACGGATCCTCGGATGCAGAGAGGTCCGACGCCAAGGGGACCAGTGGGTTGGAGGACGAGGGAAGTACCACGGGGAGGCAACAACCATTGGAGGTAGTGACTCTGAAACCTCCTCCGATGGGAGCTCCCTGGCGGACCCTAGTGGGCCCATCCCTACTGTGACATCTTCTGCCACCCCATACCATCACCGCCCTCCCAGTTGCTCCCCACCGAGTTGCCTGTGCCCACTCACTCAGAAAGGTGGCATCTCCTTCATCATCCCAGGCACCTCCTCCCCTGCCCCAGTCAGTCCTGCTGCCCTCACGGAGGAGGCTATTGACCTCCTGAAAACCATCTCTGTAGGGCAGGCAAGCATTGTCAATGCCATCCAGGGGCTAGCATCAGAGGTGCAGCATACCAATGCCTATCTGGATGGCATTCACAATGCCGTGTCTGGCCTACAGAGATCTTTTCAGGCACTGGCTTCCTCTTGGATGGCAGCTAGTGTACCTGGTCATTCCGTCCCCCCTCCAACCACCCCCAACCCTTCCAGCACCCCACTCCCTTCACCAGTCCAAAGCACACATTCTGACATGCTGGCACACACCTCAACACACAAGAAGCACACTTCAAACACAAGCACCACACCTCCCACCACAAGCATACACGCAGCCAACATACATATGCACACACACCAACATCCACTTCCCCCAGTGTGCCCACCTCTTCCGCCTCCCTGTCTGTCCCCTTTACATGCACACCCACAGGCACTGCACCCTCATTCAATGTTGCTGACCCTGTTCCTGCAGTCACCACAATAGCACACATCCATTCATGCACCCCAAACACCACACCTGCACTCACGACAATGACATTGACTGACACATGTAGCACACTCACCAGACATGCAGACACCCAGACAACATCCATTTACACTGGCAGCCTGTCTTCTCCCACTGTGTCCACCCCCCCCCCTCCCAAGGCACTCAAACGCACCAAAACACACATCCATCACACATCCACCACACCTCAGCATACTGTCCAGTCACCTGCACCCACTTCACGCACACCTACACCTGTCACAACCACTCCCTCTACCTCCACTCCCACGCCTTCCTCCAGGTCCACCCTAATAGCACCTAAGAAATGTTTCCTCTCCTGTTGACCTATTCCAACTCACTGGCCCACCCCGTTTCGTCCCTAAGCGTGCTCACCTCCTTGCCCTGTCCACTCCTCCTACGTCACAGCCCACCCCTGTCCACACTTCCCATTCCCATGCCCCTTCCCCAGAGAGGAAGAAGACCCGTGCTGAACCAGGTCCATCTGCCACCCCAAGGTCCAAGCCCACTCCCCCACCTTCCAAGGGCAAAACCAAACCCTCTCCACCTGCCAAACAAAAATCTAAGGCCCCCAGTTCTAAATCCTGACCCCCACCACTCCCTGCCCCTGTTCCATAAGGTGCCTGGATGCTCCATTGTTGCCCCTATGAGGTGGAGTACCGTAGCACTTGTGGGAGTCAAGTTGGGGCCATTGTGGCCCATTGGACTTATTTTACTATGGACTGGCCATTGGCCATCTATGCACTTCTGTTGCTCAGTGAGCATAATAAAGGTTAGTGTGTGGCCTGTGTTGTTAGAGGCACACTCTGGAGCCATGGTCTCTCGTTTCATTGTGGGTGTGGGGCACATGTATGTACTTTGGGCAGGTTGGATTTGCATTGTGTCGGTTAAGTACCTCTTGTTGTGGGGTGTATGGCTTGTGCTGTTGTGAAGAGTTGTGGGAGCACTGCAGGGTAGGTGGAGTGGGTGGGTATGTAACTGTGCCCTTTTTTCCCTTGTTTCATATGGTTGTGGTACTTACCGTCGTCGTCTTCGTCAGTGATCTTGGTCATGGAGGTAGATGGCAAGGAGCAGGGCTGGCATGATCTGCAACTCTCTCTCCATGTCTGCTTCGGCGTGCTGTGTGGCCCTCCGGTGAATGTTTCCTTGTATTTGGTTTGTTTCCGCCTGGCTTTGCGTGGCGGTTGTTCCCGCCCCTGAACTGTCGGCCTATGGGCGGGCTCTGCCGTCATTGTCAGCACTCCTCTGCTGGCGGTGAGTGGTTTTCAGTATACCTGTGTTTCAGTTGGTTCATTATTTGAGGGTTTGGACCGCACGTCTGTTGGCGGTTATTACCGCCACCGCCGGCAGTGTTGTGTTTACCGCCGTGTTCATAATGAGGGCCTTAATTTTGAAAGGAAGACAATTATTGGCTTAAATATAATTTTGGCTACTAATGTAGCACAATAGTACCACATCTGAAACTGAAGTAAGAAGATAAAAGTGTGCAACAATGCTGTTTAACAAATATTAGAAAGTCATTTTAAACACACCTTTCTGGTCAAATGAAATGAAAAAAATAGAATATAAATAAATCAGATGGGAAAGAAAGCCTCATGTGGTTGCTTAATAACACAAAGTGGGCTATAAACACAGCCCAGTACTACTAAATATCTCCAACAACAATAGAGGCTTCATTGACTGTGGGAGAGCAATAGAGCTCTATTGATTCTTCAAAGACAATTGCCAAAACTGTTTAGCCCATATTACATCCAAAACATAAAAACCATACCAAGAGAAGCAAAAAAAATAATAATTGTACTACAAAGAAAGCAGACAAAAAATTAAACAGAGAGACAAACAATATTGCTGGTATGACTACAATACATTTTTGTCCACACACCCTAACATCAGGAGTAGAAGGGTTAATAACAAACAATTTACTAAGAGACTAGCACTATCCGTTAGCCATTCCAACAATGAAAATGCTGCTTAATCAAGAAAAATATACACTTTCACAGCAAAAGAGAAATCTAGGAGCATAACGACAAACTATTATAAAACATGTGCCCCATAAAGTCTGCTGCAAACCTCTCCTTTTGAAAGTAAAACATAGAGAATTTCATTCAGAAATAATGGCCCTCATTTTGACATTGGTAGGCGGTGAAGGCCGCCTGCCAATGCCATCCCACCATCAGGCCACCTGTGCGGCCTGAACCTCGCCGGCCCTTTTATGGCTTTCTTGCTGGGCCGGCGGGTGGAAACAGAGTTTCCGCTCATCTCCCCAGCGGGGAACAGGGCCTTAACATTGCAGCCGGGTCCTAACAGAGCCGGCGGCAATGTGGTGGTGCAGCGGGTGCAGCAGCACCCATCGCGCATTCCACTGCTCGTAATTCGGGCAGTGGAATGTGCGATGAGGCTGTGCATTCCAAGTGCATGGGCAGTTCAGGGGCACCCAGGGGCCCCCCGAGTCCCCCATTCCGCCAGCCTTTCCATGGGGGTGGTTACCGCCATGGACAGGCTGGCAGATAGGGTCTTGTAATCCCGAGGGCAGCGCTGCCTTGGCAGATTACAGCTGCTGGGACCGACAGGTTGCAGGCTGGCGGCAGCCTGGCTGTGTCGGTGGTTTGACCGTGGTGGCTCTGCCACAGTCATAATGTCACGGCCGGACTGCCACTTTGATGACCTCCAGGATCATAATGACCCCCAATAAGTTCAAAATACTGTTGAAAAGCCTTTAATTTCCATAATGAACAAAGTGTAAATTCTTTACTGTTTGATTACATTCTATAAAATATATAAACTATGGAAGAATCAGTCCACAATAAAGGCTGGTATTCTGAAGTCTTACATGAAATGTAGTAGGGCAAGGAAAACATTTCAAACTAAATACAATATGTAGTGAAGATTTACTGGAAAAATATCAGAAGCCCATATATGAATGAAAAAGTCACTGCTATTTGCAATATCAGTGAAGCATCCATTCTGAAGCTAAGGATATTGGTATTGGGGTATAAAATGTCACTACAACTTAAAAAAAACCAAGCTTCACAATAACTGACACGTCTGCCCATTTTGTACCATTGCTAACCTCCAAGAATAGTCATAAGGCTGTCTGAGAAATCATATGTGTGACACCCCATTCCATCCTATCAAAATACTCTCAACAACACTCAAAAGCCAGAAAACTTTTTCTGATATGATACTTGGTGAAAACACCATTATTGCAATTGGAAGCACCACATTATACTTAAATTAACTTCAATCTATCATGTCAACCCTAATATGGACTATATCCAATCTAAATACTTTGATCCACTCTCTGAGAACAATATTTGTCTAGACTTTGGGGGTCATTACTAACATGGCGGTCTGGATCGCCATGCCGGCGGTGGCGGTAACTTCCGCCAACTGCATTGCAGTCCAGACCGCCATATAATGAATGTGGCAGAACCACCATGGATGAAACGCCGCCACCCCAAGGCTCCTCCCACCAGACAGCCTGGCTGTGGCAGTGTTTCTGATCTGACAGCACAGCACTGCAAGTAGCGCAGCCCGCCGGATAATGAGTCCGATTCCACCAGCCTGGAAAGGCTGGCGGAATGAATGACTCGGGCCCCCCTTGGGGCCCCTACACTGCCCAAGCAGTTGGCACGGGCAGTGCAGGGGGCCCCCATGCACAGCAATGTCGCGCATTTTCACTGCCCGATTTACGGGCAGTGAAATGCACAACGGGTGCTGCTGCACCTGCCGCACTGCTACATTGCCACCAACTCTATTTGGAGCCGGCATCAATGTTCAGGCCCTGATTCCAGCTGGGCCAGCTGGCAGAAACACTGTTTCTACCCGCCGGCTCAGCTGGATGTTTATTATTTGGCCGGCGGGGGGGTTCTGCGTGCCGGAGGTCTTCTGTTGACGGTCGACACTGATCTCGGCCGGTTTCCCCACCGAGATCGTAATGAGGGCCTTTGTATTTACTCAAAATGATTCCGAAAATCCATTAATCGGCTTATCCAATTACAAAGTAGATATTGTTGAATTAAAAAAAAAATCAGTTTCGGAAATCCTTAATCAGGTTTGCATTTGAGAAAAGAAATGATATAATGACTTTGTGTTATGTGTATTAAATACTATAAGATATCACTGGAATAGTTTATTATTAACTTACCACCTACTATGACACCATCATAAGACAGAGGTTTAACTTACCTACAACATACAATTTATCTCTATATCAAATACACTTAGGCCCTCATTCCAACTGAGGCGGGAACCGCCATTTGGCCGCTCTGCGGTCGGAAGACCGCTGGGGCCATTCCGATCTTCCCGCTGGGCTGGCGGGCGCTAACATTGTTAGTGCCCGCCGGCCCAGCGGAAAGGCTGCCTGCAACACAGAAGCCGGCTCCGAATGGAGCCGGCGGTTTTGCAGGTGTGCGACGGGTGCAGTTGCACCCGTTGCGCTTTTCACTGTCTGCTAAGAAGACAGTGAAAAGCTTCATGGGGCCCTGTTAGGGGGCCCCTGCACTGCCCATGCCGGTGGCATGGGCAGTGAAGGGGCCCCCAGGGGCCCCAGGACACCCATTCCCGCCATCCTGTTCCTGGCGGTAAAAACTGCCAAAAACAGGCTGGCGGGAAGGGGGTCAGAATCCCCATGGCGGCGCTGCTTGCAGCGCCGCCATGGTGGATTGGGCCAACCGGGGTTAATCCGGCGGGAAACCGCCGGACCCGGTTTTCTGACCCCGGCTTTACCGCCGCGGTCAGAATGGCCCAGGAAGCACCGCCAGCCTGTTGGCGGTGCTTTCCGTCGTTCGCGGCCCTGGCGGTTTTTACCGCCAGGGTCGGAATGACCCCCTTAGTGTTCCTAATACCTGAAAATATGATTAATACTAGTACAGACACTTTACTTATAAGATATTTGGTTAGTTCTGAAAATATTTTTCCTTCTTTTTTATTTTTCAATATATGTTTTTAGACTTTTTTTTTTTTCAAATGTCAATGTGGCCTACCAACAAAAAAAGTCTTAACTAGAAAGAGAAGACCAACAAAGAGAAAAAACAACCCAAGGCTGTTTTGGAGGACACTGGTGAGCTGTGAGAAGCTCACGATGTATGGTCATATCTCACTCTTCCACAACAATGACAGTACGACAGAGGAGACAGTATGTTACAGTACTGCCATACTGCTGTATATTTTTTCTATTTTACCTCAACAGACATATTGGCACTGCGGTACCAGTGTTGCGTGGGCTCTCATTATTCTAAATGAGACTACTGGATTTCTAGGCAGCAGGATCTATAACGGTGTGGGGGACTGAGTCTGACCCACGTGTAAAAAACTCTGTCACCCTAAATCCGTTTTTTGCTCCGGCTAACTAGCAGTGCCTCATTTCTCCCATGTGGAAGGAATGATTCGGCAGCCGAGCGCATGACATCTCTGGAACTTCTCAGGGAAGTCGTGGTTACTCAGATCCAAACCAACTCTCTTATTTCCAATATGATCTCATATACAAATGACAAAGACAGTATAAGTTTTATATAATGTTTTAATAAAACGACTGTATTTTAGATATTAAGGCGTGAGCCGCAATAACCAGAACCATACAACACAGTAGGATTGAAATAGTCACCAGGAGAGTAAAACATAAGAACAAAGCTATCATATTGTCTAACAGTTTCTACTCTCCCTCTGCTTGTTCTATTTAGAGCACAGCATGTTAAGCGTCTAGCTTGCCTATTAGAATCACTGTGGAGACATCAGCCCTCATACCTGAGCAAAGACCTGTGATCTTGGTTCAGCATCTGCAACGAGGCAGTCAGCGTCTAGTTGTGGTTCTCTGGTCGGAATCTCCCTCTTGCGTGTATTGGGACAAGGAAGTGATTTTATAACTAACATGTCATCGTGATCACAAAATGTCCCTACGCAGGAATGCCAAGTCTAAACTCCTACCACGTCTATCGGCAATGTACCAGACTGTATCCTTGACTGAAGCACAGAGTAAATATGTTATGGAGAACTCCAGTGCTGAAGTAGGCAAAACAGTGTGATATGAATAAAAAACAACACCGTAGAACTGGCTATTTGAAAAATAACAGTACGAAGCCTAATAAAAAGCATGTAGAGCAAAGTGCACAGAGGCTCTAAGCTGTCAGCAAATGAATAAAATATATTCAGGGCAAAGTGCACAAAGGCCTAAAGCCTGAAGCTAAAGCGCAATGAATACGTAAAACTAACCACACTACACCCTCCCCTTGTCGGTAGCAAGTGGTTCCAATAATATAAAAGGATGCCCCAAATATAAACAATATCTAAAACAATCATTTTGACAAGGTGAGAAGACAACAAAGTCATAAATTTAGGTAACATGTGACCATAAAGCCAAATTCAATATAGTGTCAATCTCGTAAAAATCCAATTGTCAGACAGACGCAATAGAACGCAGGAGTTCCTCCACTTCGATATATGTCAATATCGGAAGATCCACGTCACAAAGTACCATGGAGCAGGTGTGATCCAAAGCCCCAAAACCATTCAGGGCGGCACCCCGTGCAGGGCCTATGAAAGAGACAATACCTTCCTCCTCCAGGAAGGGAATCTCATAAACCGCCTCACGAAGCAAGCGCATCCGTAGTGCACAAGTCTGGGAATGAGCCCTAATCGGGAACATCAACAGATCAGTATCGACCATTGGAGGGCACTGCAGTGAGAGACAGAGAGCCAGTGCATGTTCAAACGAGCACCAAAAGCATCGAAACACGGGTTGCACACAATCCAAAACCTGTCTGAATGACAGAGACCAGTCACACTCCAAATGTCCCAGGAGTGTTGCTCCAAAATGCTGCATCATGCGTTCACGACACAGCTGCGCTGACGGGAGCAGCAATACAGGATCTCGTCGTGACGGGACAGCCATTGCGAAAAAATAGCAACAACAGCAAGACTCCAGCCAATAAAACCAAAGTAATCGGGAAACCCCCAAAAATGCTTCCGAAAATAGAATGTATAGCCGAAGGTATCAAACCGAATATGGAAGAGAAGGGATGAGCAAAACCAACACCAACGACTTTGAAAAAATGTGCAATACCAGCAGTGCTGGATGCATTAAATATACGTCCCACAAGTTCACCGAAGTGATTTGGAAAGTTAGTATTCAAAAGGGACTGTATCTCCGCCGATGACCTTGCCACCTGAAGTGCGTAGGTCTCGCTAGCAGATGTAAGGGCCACATGCTTTTGAAACAATAAAGCTTTTAGCCGACTCAACTTGTCGAAATCAACCTTGGAAGTAGCAATATGAGGCCAGATGTCCGCTACCTCCCTAAATTGAGTGGGGGGAAACAACACATTCCCGCAGCACGTAACGGCCTTGTTGGCAACGACGATGTAAACTATTCCGGCACGCATGCCACAGCAGCGTTCGCTGTTAAGAACAATGTAACTGCCGTTAGAAAGCACCTGGAAAGTGTTTTTAATAACCGGGACTGGAACTCCCTTCAGATAACAAGCTAAGTTAGCAATCGAAGCGTTACACGCCCCGTGCAAGGACAGCTGTTTACAAACCATTGAATGGCTGACAGAAGCTTCGCATTCGCTGCCGCTAAGAAAAACCTCCTTCAAACCATTAACACATCTGTACTGAAAGGGAAGCTCCCACACCTTGTGTATGTAACTGTCTCCCAATAGTTCATATCTACCCACCGGAATGTGCTTCAAACAAGAAGTAAATTGCAAAGTGGAGATAGGCAAATTAATAACCCCATGAATCAACCACTCAGCTGACGGAATCTCAGCCACCGTGAAAGGCAGTTTCTCTAATTTCTCAATATTTAACATAATATATGTTGCTTCCTTTTTTGCCATCAGTTGTTGTTGACGAGTCAAATTAAAAGAGATAAAGATCTCAGTGAAAATCGCGACAGGTGCCACTGCACCCGTCGCACCCCTTCAACTCCGCCGGCTCCATTCCGAGCCGGCTTCATTGTTGAAGGGGCTGTCCCGCTGGGCCGGCCGGCGGTCTTCTGGCGGTCGCCTGCCGGCCCAGCGGGAAAGCCGGAATGGCCG
The DNA here is from genome assembly GCF_031143425.1 of Pleurodeles waltl. Taxonomy (NCBI): domain Eukaryota; kingdom Metazoa; phylum Chordata; class Amphibia; order Caudata; family Salamandridae; genus Pleurodeles; species Pleurodeles waltl. The sequence continues at coordinate 350,172,582 of NC_090437.1, read as the reverse complement.
CCGCGGTCTTTCGGCGGGAACCAGCCAGAATGACCGCCAAAGTCTGCATCAGATTTTCCTGATCAATCTGCCTCAACCGGGCTGCAGCCTCTTGTTGTGAAAGCTTCCAAATCTCATTATAAACCTCGTATAAGAACCTTTTCTTCCGTGGTACTTTGGGACCAGACAAAAAATCTTGTAAATCAGTATCATTAGACAGTAACTTGAGATGTGACTTAACTGCATCCAGCGTGGATGACTTCAACCATTGCTGATAAAGCTTCCCCACACTGTATGTAGTTATAATATCAGCATGTTCTGGTGATACGTAACGAGGGTCTGCCCTACTAGTCCTGAACCCCCCTGAAGAGGTGACAAAACGTTGATGACACACATTAGTGTCTACAGGCCATAATAACCACCCGCCTGGATGTAACGATGAAGTGTTAAGCGTACCATTCTGGACCCAATGTGTAAAGTCACTAAAAGTAGCATTCACATAGTGCTGCCAATTTTTTTATTTAGAAGGGACAGGTATACTAGGCAAAGTCAACTCCCTAATTGTCGCTAAGCCCAAACAGCTAGTCTGTTGTACTGTGTCATTGAGGAAAATCATCTGCACAGGGATAATACATGCTCTAAATAACGTGTCCCTGCCTTGCATTTGCCAATTTTTCGAACCCCAAACACTTTTTAAGTCAACAGTTTTAAACCAGTATTCATACCCCTCGACCGAAAGTTTAGATACAAACAAATTTGAATACAGTAATTTAGTATCAGTCAATAACATTTGCTTATTAGAATACGGTGCAACTTTAAAATACTAGGACTTAGCATTTCGTTGATCATGCCCAGAAAAATATGCAAATTTATCATAATACGTTTTCGAACTCCCTTGTGGAGGAGTCGAGCAATGTTCCCATTGCACATAATTAAACATGAACTTAGGGCTACTAGCTTTATGAATAAAGTGGTGTCCATAATAGTTGTAACAAAACATGTCACCATGATTATCTCTAAACTGGTAAGCCTCTTCATCGTCATAGACAGTATAATATTGCAAATCCGTTAGCATAGAATCTACTGTCTTCACATCCCAATCATCAGAAACAATGCCAGGTATAACAATATCATTCATTGATAACTTGAGGACATACGGTATTTGAATCAATTCAGTGGGACCATATATATCAAACATTACTTTATCCCACACAATCCCATCCGGAATTAGTATTGCAGAAATGTTTACAGTGGACAAGTCTCTTCGAACCATATGAGACGAAAAATGCGGTTTTAACACAGTCTCCACGTGCTCAATGTCAGATCGATCAGGAAGAAAATGACCATGTATTATCAGAAAAAAAGTAACCACAAATCCCAACCATAAAAAAAAGTCATCACGGCCAAAAACAGCCAAAAATAGTTCCAAGGAAAAACAAAATATGTGCGTTTAAGCCAACCCAGCAGCCGCTGTGGACCGTGGACAGAAGACATCGAGGACGAGGAGCCGGACACATCATTATCAGCGTCGTTGAAGCAGCCAGAAGCAGTTCTAGCAAAAGGTGCAACTGTGAACAAAGAAGCAGATGGAGGCTCTCGCCGTGGCACGCTATAAACCACATGTTCAGAAACATCAGTAGAACGTACAGCAACTTGATCAAAAGATTCCATATTAATCGCCGTCGGTGGAACAATCGCAAGATCATCATCCACCCTCCCCAAGCTCGGAGAGGAAACAGTGTCGGTGAAAATCACCTGCAGCGGGACTTCTTCCCCAGTAGTGAGAGGGATTCCGGAACTACTGGGTGTCCCTCTTGGTCTGCTGTGCAGAATCGGCCACATGTTGTAACTTGACATTATCAATGGAAACAAAGCGATTTCCTTTGGCCCCTCGCAGCGGCGGTAAAATCACAGTTCTCGTGCCGCTCACCCCCAACACAGGGACAGGTTCTCGATAAGAAGGACCAAATTATTTTTCAACTGCGACCTTTTCACGCACTAGATCCCCAATCCTGGGTATCCAACCAGTAGGTGTTACTGGCTCATCCTTAATTCCTGAGGAGGCAGCACTGGCAGAAGAGTTATCTTCACGGAATTGTTGTAAATCCTGCAAAACAGTGACACGATCATTTATGTCAAAGGGCGTATCTGCCGCCTCCACACCAGGACCATCTAGATCAGGAACATACATTTGTGTTCCAAACAGGCACTCATATGAAGTACGACCCCCCAGTGACCTTCTAGGCAAGTTATTAAGTGCTCTCTGTACTCCATATAGGTGGGCTAGCCAACCACGACCCGTACCTATAACTCTGGCCGTTAAGGACTGCTTTAAATCACGATTTAAGCGATCCACGACAGAATTTCCCTCGGGATGAAATGGAGACGAGAATTGGAGTTGGACCCCCAACGAAGCCATGGTGTCCCTGAATGCCTTAGAGGCAAAAGCAGGGCCCTGGTCCGAATGAAAAGCCGCAACTGCAAATATATCGACAAAGATGCGCAAATCTTTAATAACAGTTCGAGCGTCAGCCGAGCGTTGTGGCCATACCCACACAAATCTGGAGCACGAATCTACAGCAACCAATATATATTTGTATGCACAATCTGGTGTCAGCGGACCACAATGATCCAAGTACACACACTGTAATGGTCTATTTGAAATCAGAAGGGGCGTCTGCTGCGGGCGTCTAGCCGACGATGCTTTAATTTGTTGACAAATGTCACAACAAAGGACATATTGCTTCGTCTCTTTATAGAGACCAGGCCACCAGTAACGAGCCTGTAAAAGTGAAATCGTGGCAGCCACACCAGCATGTGCAGAAGCCACCCCCTCATGTGCTGCAGAAATTAATCGAGGTCACTCAATTTTATTGGGAATTTCACGTACACCAATGCCTGGAATTGTAACAGTAGCATTCAGCGCACCATTCAAGCAGTAACTATATTTTGAAGGAAATCCTTTAGGAAAGGGCGTGCCATCAACCGTAGCCTTTATGGCAGCCAAAATTTCTGTGTCTGGTTTGGAACTCGAACGAGTCACTGCGGCCACAGTGGCGACGCCACTGCTGATTTCGCGGCTTCATCAGCCAAAGTATTCCCAGCAACGTGTATTCCAACGCGCTGGTGTCCAAGTGTATGCACAACATGGACGTTAGGAAGCGTTTCCTTCAGATCCGCAACCTTACCCCACAACATTTTATGTTTAATGGTGTTGCCTTTAGAATCTCTGAACCCATTCATCTTCCAATAGTGTAGATATTCATTGAAAGACTGAACACAGTAGTAGGAGTCACAGACCAGCAAGGTTAAAGTCGCCGGATCCGCGTGCTCCAATGCTAACAATAGAGCTTTGAGCTCAGCCAGCTGTGCCGTGCAATCTCCCAAGGTTTTAGTATAAGTATGTCGGGGGCAGAACACTTCCCCCTCCATAGTGCCACTCACCACCGCACATGCAGCAGAATACTGTTGTTTAGTCCCAACCGCTGGTTGCGCAGAGCCATCGGTATACATGACCACTTGATATTGGTCAATAGGCAACGTACCAGCAGGAACAGGGTATTCCATCTCATATTGAAGAAATTCTTGAGTCTGCAGTTTAGGGTCAAATACGTAATCTACATCAGTGGCTGTCAAAGACGTAGCCCATTGTATCCATCGCGGGTGCAAAGCTTTCGAATTTGGAACACTCGCTTTTGTAACTGCCTCTAAGGCCGGAATTGGGGAAACGACAATAATGCGTTAGCCCTGGGCTAGAGGTCTTTCTTTAATAACAGCCATCTGTACTGCAGTGAGAATTTTCGCAGTCTGTGCAAATTGTTGTTCTGCAGCAGAATACAAATGAGATTTGTATGCAATCGGGACTGTCTCCCCCTCATTAAAGGTGACATAAGTAAACCCAACAGCCCCAGGTATCACCCTGATGACTAAATGTGTCTTATTTTCCCGTGTGTGTAAGTGTTTAACTGCTAAGAGATCACTCTGTAACTCTCGTAGTATGTGTGTATGTTCAATCGTCCAAAATCTACTCGAAATATTCGGGCGAATCAACTCGTATAAGGGTTTTATACGCGTTGCATAATCAGGAATGTAAGTTCTGCCAAAATTCAGAAACCCCAACAATGACTGGAGCTTCCGAACCGTATTAGGAGGCTGCAATAAAGCACATTTCTCCCAAAAACTCATATCCCAGGAAAATGACGCTGAGGAAGGCAATCTTTGATTTCTTAAAATTAAACTTATAGCCAATATCCGCAAACCCCACAACAATGCGCGATACACGCCTTAGATGTTGCAGAATCTCATCATCTGTCAGATATATGTCATCAACATATGACAACGCTTCAGGGTCGAACTCATGCAGCATTTCAGTGACACGAGCCGAAAACAGTCCTGGGCTATTCTTATACCCATGAGGCAAACGACAAAAAAAATTCTGAGAGCCAAACGCACTGAAACAGGTATAGTCCCGACTCTCGGGCGCTATATTCTGGCAGAAAAATCCATTCGAGATATCTAATGTTGTCTTGTACTTCTTTCGTACGATATTATTCATAAGCGCTGCGCTATGTGAATTCTGTATTGCATATGTGCGTGTATGACTATTCAAATGTCGGTAATCCACCACTATCCTATATGAATGGTCCGGTTTAGCAACCGGAAACAAGGGATTATTCATTGGCGAGACACAGGGCTCAATTACACCCTGATACTCCAATTGTGTAAGAATTTTCCTAACCGATGCCCTTGCTTCAAACTTGATAGGATACTGCGGCTGTGGCTGAGGTTCGCCCTTTATCGGAATTACATGATAAGGTGATTGTCTATCCCACCCCACGTTATTTCTATACAGGGCGGGAGCCTGTGCTAGAGCCCATGACTTACTATAGGACTCCGCTAGTTCTCTCGGAACAAGTGGTGAGAAGGAAGGTGTAATAACCTCCTCCCCAACCGGACAGTCGCGAACAAAGTCAGGTGGCCAATCCTGTTCGGCCAACAGAACATCATATGATTTTACCACATGGTCCCAAAAAATGGCGTTTATAATACGGTCAATGTCCCCTTCTAATTGTAGAGTCACTTCATATCCTCTATCAGGATCAGAGACTCGCATGTCCGCCGTCTCGACTTGTATGAAGTCATCAGTTGCTTTCACCTCCAGATGCTCTAGAAGACTCCAGCGAACTATTGTGACCTCTAACAGTGCTAACGCCCACGTCTTGTTCATCAAGAGAACTCTCTTCTTGAGCGGCATGTCTAACTGAGACTGCTTCCACTTTCTTCTTTTTAAATTGCTGTTTTTGTTGCAGCGGTTTCTCTTCTTGTTTAATAGAAACCTCCGCTGAGCGTTGTGAATCCTGTCTCGGTTTCACGTACTCCGTCCTCCGCTCTGACCGCCCACCTCTCTCACTTCTCTTTTCCGAGGAGTCCTGAAAGGAACGAGATTGGCGTGTATCAGTATATTGATATCTATCAGGCGTCTTCAAAGTATCCCCATTCCTGAGATTATACTTATTCTGTGGGGTCTCCGGTTGCGGAGACTGCCCACTATCTTTTTTAGGTGTTTGCTGTTTCTTTTCCCAGCGCTTTTTCGAACCCTCAGGTTGTTGCTGTTTAGTATTATCTTTATTATTTTTACCCTGTAATTGGGGTTTTTGTGGTCTAGCCCCTAGGCTATAACGACCAATACTAGAATATGTTTCCGCTATTATTCTCGGAATCTCCCGATCCTGATTAAGCAGCGGAACATCCCGAAGACGCATACGCACTGCTAGTGCTACTGCCTCTCCTTTGAGATTACTCAAAATAATAGAAGAAACTGTGGCAAAATTGCCCAGCAACTGCATGCCCAAAATCTAAGGCAGGGGCAGCCCCATATTCATCTTGAATCTCTTTAAGCACGTCCGGTAAATTAGCTAATGTCGGTGTACCGTGTGCCGTAGTGTAGAGCGCGGCAAACACCGTGCCCCAGGTATTACAAAGGTCCACCGGAGGAACCATCCCATACGGCAAAGACATCGTCAAAATTCTATGTTTATCCTGAGGTCCCGTATGGGGAAATACTGCTTCCAGCGTGTTAATTTTTTGCGCCAGCCAAAATGGAGTCTCCTCTCGTTTAGCCGGTACTTTACCCATAACTGAGTGCACAGTGGCCGGATTAATACCCGGAACCACAGCCTGTGGGTGCGCTGGAGCAGCACGCGCTGCATTCGTATTTAGAGTCTGCATGACAAACTGAACTAATCGTCTATATGTAGCCGTTAAGTCTGTATATAAACGACGAACTTCAACCACTGCCAATTGAGCAACCGCAGGATGAGGTGTATATGTAGCCAATAAAGGCCAGGTAGGACCATCATTACTTAGCGGACCTACCCTAACTTGTGCTACTGTGTGTTGGAGGGCGCCATCAAGCCAATTATGGTGTTCTTGATAAGATAGAGGTATTTCTAAATAAGCGTAAGCCCTGTATTGTCCAGGGACATTCGCAACAGTGTATTCGTGAAAAGTATTTGTTCCCCCATCCACTGCTGGAAATCCGACCCAAGAATAAAAAAGTTCCGTTCTATAAGCTGCATGGGCGTCCACCACAAAAGTGACTGGACCCCCCTGGACTGTCAGTCCATGTGTCAACAGATGTCCTGTGAGCGGGTGACGCATATTAATTGCTATATTCACTACATTAGGATTCGCCATTTATAAAAAATAGCTGCAGGTCAGAGAAGGCACACCAATATCGGGGTTTTCCTTTCAAAGTTCAAGCTTGAACAACCAACCACTAAGCAATAGGAAGCTCCTATGCCGTGGCGGAGGAAACCCTTAGCCCCACGGACATCTCCGTATACGGAACCGAGGAGTCAAACTATATATGAGACCAAGAGAGTCAGTCGGACCTAATCATTAGAGCCTGACCAAACGTTGGCGGTGCCATGTCGCGTGGGCTCTCATTATTCTAAATGAGACTACTGGATTTCTAGGCCGCAGGATCTATAACGGTGTGGGGGACTGAGTCTGACCCACGTGTAAAAAACTCTGTCACCCTAAATCCGGTTTTTGCTCCGGCTAACTAGCAGTGCCTCATTTCTCCCATGTGGAAGGAATGATTCGGCAGCCGAGCGCATGACATCTCTGGAACTTCTCAGGGAAGTCGTGGTTACTCAGATCCAAACCAACTCTCTTATTTTCAATATGATCTCATATACAAATGACAAAGACAGTATAAGTTTTATATAATGTTTTAATAAAACGACTGTATTTTAGATATTAAGACGTGAGCCGCAATAACCAGAACCATACAACACAGTAGGATTGAAATAGTCACCAGGAGAGTAAAACATAAGAACAAAGCTATCATATTGTCTAACAGTTTCTACTCTCCCTCTGCTTGTTCTATTTAGAGCACAGCATGTTAAGCGTCTAGCTTGCCTATTAGAATCACTGTGGAGACATCAGCCCTCATACCTGAGCAAAGACCTGTGATCTTGGTTCAGCATCTGCAACGAGGCAGTCAGCGTCTAGTTGTGGTTCTCTGGTCGGAATCTCCCTCTTGCGTGTATTGGGGCAAGGAAGTGATTTTATAACTAACATGTCATCGTGATCACAAAATGTCCCTACGCAGGAATGCCAAGTCTAAACTCCTACCACGTCTATCGGCAATGTACCAGACTGTATCCTTGACTGAAGCACAGAGTAAATATGTTATGGAGAACTCCAGTGCTGAAGTAGGCAAAACAGTGTGATATGAATAAAAAACAACACCGTAGAACTGGCTATTTGAAAAATAACAGTACGAAGCCTAATAAAAAGCATGTAGAGCAAAGTGCACAGAGGCTCTAAGCTGTCAGCAAATGAATAAAATATATTCAGGGCAAAGTGCACAAAGGCCTAAAGCCTGAAGCTAAAGCGCAATGAATACGTAAAACTAACCACACTACACCAGGAGCAGGTAATGCTTCAGGGACAGATGCACCTGATGGTGGTGGAGGTGCTAATGGAGCAGAATTAGAAGGTGCTGCTGGAGGGACAGGTGCAGCAGATGATGGTGGAGCTGCTGATGATGCAGAAGTAGTTGAAGGTGTTGTAGTAGCTGAAGAACTAGCTGCTGCTGATCTTCCTGCTTCAGCCTCTCCCATGTCCATCTGATGCATGCAATTTTCTCATTCCCATGTTACAGAAAAAATACTGTTTCACATTCCCATGAGAAATTACTTTATTGCATAGGTTGCAGGTTACCATTTTTGAGTTCACCTTTTTCCCTCCTTTTTGCAATAAGAAAAAAAACCACACACACTCTATTCCTTTAGTTTCTACATCCACTCCAACTCTTGTTCCTGCTGTTCCAAAAGCATAGGATCATCTTCTTCAGCCACTGCAGGTCTTTAAACTTTGCAAGGTGGCATGTTTCCTACAAAGGACTTTCCGACCAACAAGAAGTTTCGAATGCTGTTTCCTACTCCAATAACCTGTCTCTCTGGAGCCAGGCACAAACCAGTGGGGGTGACAAAGAAAGAGCATCAATGGCTTCATACAAAAGTGTACAATGATCCACAGTTTCTGAAAGATAGCGACATCATCTGGAAAGTGGTGGTAGTGGGTGACTCTAATGCTGGATTGCATAAATTCTCCTTCCTTAATAATATGGCATAGAAGTTACTAAATGGCAAGACACAAGACTATGGCCTCATTTAGATGGAAATGAAACAACTGCCAAAATGTGGAAGATGTCCCAAACACGATGTTCCCACTTTTCCTACCTCAGACGAAGTGCTGCATCTCTAACGAAAGAGATATTGTGGCTCAGCTGCCTAAAACACCCTGACCGTGGATCAGGTGCAGCATTTGGCACTGGGCTTCCAGCTCCATGTCTGCCTTGTTTTTTCCCGCCAGGAAAAAAGGTCTTGAGTAGGAAAACATGATTAATATTTCCCATGTGCTGCGAGAAAAATTGCGGCACGTCCTGGACACGGAATGAACCTTTTCCAGAAACAATTTCTCACTTTGGGGGTTAGATTTTGGAAAATAAAAAATACTAACCAGTCTGCATCCGGGGCTGGACGGCAGTTTGTCACTTTGCAGAAAATACTCATCGTGTGTTAGCAGAAGACCTTGCTGCGAAAACTCCCTTACGAATAGGCACTTGAACCTAAATCGGGGGTCGGTCTGCCCGGACAACAAAAAAGGAGGGCAATGTTTTTAGACTAGTATAATTTTTACTGCTTGACAGATTGTTTGAGTCTTCACTGTGTATTATTGCAGCAGAAAGAATTCTGTAACATCAAAAGGTTATAGACGAATTGCTATTCAATCGTGTTGCATCAATCTGTTCCTCAAGAACTTCTGCAAGGACTTGGCACAAAAGTGTAAGCTCATATACTGCCCAAATAACGCTGTTTACAGATGTACGAAAACACGAATTTTAAAATAGAATTATAGGGGTTAGCTTATAGTAATTCAGGTATACTAATAAGATTTTTGTGTTCAATACTTTCACTCACTGCACATTTTAAATAAAATACAAAGAAGTGAACATGCCGATAAAAGAGCCTTTGATCTGACATAGAAACACAAAAGGTCACCTTCTAAGCTGTGCAGTTTGTTTCAACTGCTCAGTTACTAAATGTGTTAAACTCAGATATTTCATGCAACACAGATGCCAAGTTGCCCCACAAGCCACAGATTAGCGACACAGATGTATAGCTGAGGGGTTCTACAAAGCCACTTTTATCACTGGAGTCTCTCTCTATAACAACCGGCAATTCTCAGCAGGTGGGGATGCCCTTCTTTGATGGATTCTGGAAAATGTCCACACATGAAAGCAGGCGCAATTTCTGTTCTCACAATGATGAAGTCATGTTTAGGAGAAATGGGGTAAGTAAGTGGACAATTTCAGCCTTCCTTCTTATCTTTCATCAAAGACGCTTTGGCCGGCCAGTTAGGTTAGGACACCTTAATCCAGTTGAATAAACACAAAGGGCCTGATTACAACTTTGGAGGAGGTGTTAATCCATCCCAAAAGTGACGGTAAAGTGACGGATATACCACCAGTCGTATTACGAGTCCATTATATCCTATGGAACTCGTAATACGGCTGGTGGTATATCCGTCACATTTGGGACGGATTAACACCTCCTCCAAAGTTGTAATCAGGCCCAAAATATTGAGGCTCAATGTAAAATGTGTTCAGACATTCCTCTTCCCTAGCTAGAGGCGCAACAAAATGGGAGCTCCCTCCCTGCAGTATACCTAGAGGGGGCCCCCTCCCCCTTTGATCCAGTCAGGGGCCTGCCACCCGTGCAGAGGTTACTGTGCTGAGGGCCCACCCTGGAACTGACACTCCCCCCTTTCATCCCCCGCATCGGTCATGTTAATAGTAAGTTATTAACATGCCCGATTTAAACCTAAAGCAGAAAGTAGTATCAGGAACACCAGCCTCCATGGATAATATGCTGAAGGAGTTTTGCAGGATTCTCCTAAACTGTCCTCTCTCCTAAGCTGTTGTTAGTAAATTTCTGTTACTAACAACAGCCATAAACAAACATGCGAAACCGAGGGACACCTTACTGAATGTTTTAGGTTCGATATAAACAGAAGTTTCTATACTCCACCTACTGAGATCCCACTCACCACCTGAAACGTTACTCAGAAATCTGAACCTCTTCTGAAATTAATTGTACATTGAGATATGATTAAACTCTCTGACTTCCCTACTTTACATTGTTGCAGTACCTGTAATAGGTGAACTCTAATCGGTCATAGACAATCACATTACCTACCCCCTTCTTTACCATTTCTCACAGTCGTCATCCTTTTTGCCCTCTCAAAAGGTCATTCACCGTAATTGGAACTGATGTTTACAGTTCCTATTCGTTTTCATTAGGACCAGCAAAGTGCCAAAGGACAGCATCCTCATACTGCTCTTACTAAGATGATGTCTTACTATGCATCTCTGATCCTGCAACATCCTGCCCTGGCCCACAAAACAGAAACACGTGTCACCATGCACCACAGATGTGGCATTTACCCTTTCTGAAATCTAAAACTCCATCTCCTTTGAAGCTGTGAGAAACTGAGTTACTGGCTTAGGGGGACTGAAAACCTACTCAAGCTGCAGCCACAATTTCTGTCAGGGGAGTCACAAGCAAACCTCAAAATAACCTGTGTTCAACCCTCTGGTAGCCTGGCACAGAGCAGGCATGTTTAACTTAGAAGCAATGTGTAAAATATCTATGCAGCATTTCAAACAGTAAAAAGTAAAAACATAACTCAAGAAAAACTTCACATCAATTTAGAAACATAGAGCAACATTTACTAAGTGAATCAAGAATAAAACAACAAAAATCCAATCAGTAGAACAGGAGATAGGCAATTTCAAAGATTTAAGTGAAAATAGTGCCAAAAAACCCAAAGCATCACTTGTGGCTATCTGTTCATGCAAGACCCAGAGAAAGTCACAACTTCAGGCTGACTGAAATGGAGCGTATGTTGGATACAGGGAACAGGATAGTCCCGCTGGAAAATTTGCTTCTCTGTCCAGCTCAAAGAGCTCCATTCATGGTGGAGGGGGTCGTAAGGAGCAGAGAAGTGCCAAAGATGGTTATCGATGTAGAAGGAAGATTCTTTGGTCATCGCAAGTGGACAGGCTGAGCTACGCAGTGACGCTCCCTGTGGTGCTGTAAAGCGAGGAGTGGAGGTGGGAGAACTTTGCATTTGCAGGCTGTGCAAGTGACAAGGTTTCAGCTGCAATGGACCTGGTTGCGGCAGCAAAAAGTCCAAAAACTTTAATTTATCCTCTCTGTGGAACAATGAGGGTCCAGGGCCTGGGGGATACCATTTGGGGTCAGGGGCCTTTCTTCAGCTGGATCTGAGTGCTGATTCAGGTGGTTGTGAGCCTGTAATGTCCCTGTCGCTCCAAACAGGAGGCCAGCAGAGTTCAGGTGTAGGTCCAGTCCCTCTGACATAGGCAGGAGGGTAGCAGGGTGCAGCAATCCAGCAAGGCAGTAGTAAAACAAGGCAGTAATCCAGAAGGGCCGCAGTCCATCTGAGTGGCTGCACTTTCAGAAGCACAGCAGCTCTTCTTCTTGGCACAGTCTCCACAGGTCCAGAAGATTAATGAAGGGTTGGTTCCTGAGGTCCAATACTTACACATGGGTCTGCCTCTGAAGTGGAAAATCTTCTAGAGGTTTCCTTTTGAAGTATACAGGTTTCCTGCCTTCCCTGCCCTTGCTCCAAACTAACTACAGGGGATATGCAGCCCTTTGTGTTGAGGCAGGACACAGCCTATTCAAGTGTAGGTACGGCTGTGCCCAGCTCCATCCTCCCATCCTGCCAGTGATGGCCCGTCCAGGCACACTGTTATGAAGTTACTCCTTCATATTTTCTGAAATATATATATTAAGATCAAGGGTGCACAGCCAACGATGTCAGCTTCAGCCAGCTCCCAGTCTCCGACTGACAGCTGAAATTCTACCAACCTGGAGTCTGTGAACATTCTTGGCAGGTGCTGACTTAATTCTCTTAACGGAACAGCACTGAGTATAACTACAACACATCCCCCTTAGATAACAAAATGCAATTAAGAAAAGCCTAATAAGCATAAATAAACTCATTAGTCTTTTAAGATAAAATCTAACAAATTAATATAGGATATAAAAATTGCTTAAGTGGTGAAACAAATGATAACTTATTTAAAATCATAGGAACTGATCAGATGTAGAGACATGCAAGACCAAAGTACAACAACATGAGTGAGTTATAATCAACCCAATTCCAAGATATAGTCCTTGAATCGAACACGTACCCTCCTTTTTCTCCTGGGGGACTTGGCTTGAAAATCCTTTCCAGGAACTCCTTTAGTGAAAAAGTCAGTGGGTGGGCTCATCTCGCTGCTCTCACCCTTTTTCGTCCTAGCATCTTGCAGGATAATGTCAGTCCCCCTTGGCAATATGTTACCAGGGTACTTCACCAATCTAGACATGCTCTATTTGCTCCCAACTGAGTCACTCCTTTTCTCTCTCACCGTGGTTTCTTTACTAAAACTAGTTCTCCCACACTCCACTTTTTCCCTATCACTGAGTTTTTCATATCATATCTGATTTTGTACTTCTGTTGATATGCCTTAATTCTGGCTCCCACCTCATCCTCATTCAATTTATCAGTATTCTTAGTAGTTACCATTCAGGATTTTGTTATAACTCTCCTACCCCTCAAGATCTGAAAAGGGGATCTCCACATAACACTATTGAGAGTAGTGCAATGTGCCCACCCTGTGTCTCTGAGTACACTTCTGAGTGTGATCTTTGTTTCTAGAGCTCTCTCTACATAAACTTTTATCACTCTATTTATACGCTCTGCAAGACCATTGGCCTGTGGTGTATAGAGAGTCATTCTTTGATGAATTATTCCAAAATCAGCCAACAAATCTTACATTTCTCTTGAGGTAAACTGCACCCCATTATCAGTGACTAGATACTTAGGTACTCCTTCATTCACAAACTCTTTCTTGAGAAACTTCAAAACAGTCCTCGTGCTCACTCACCGTATTCACACAATTAATGGATACCCATTTTGAAGTGTTATCCACCACAGCACAATAAATCTCTCAGTCAGTGGTAACAACTCAAATGGACTGCTTATGTCCAAACCTAACTTGGTCCAATGCTCTTCAGGCACAACAACCAGCGATAAGAGAGCAGAATCTGAGACACAAGTTTTGTCACTGGAAGCACACAAATAACACTCGTTGACTACCTCCTCCACTTGGCGATCCATGTCTGGCCACCAATAGCTCTCCCGGATCCTGGCTTTGGTGAGACTCCTGCTAAGATGACCCTAATTACCTAAGTTCATTATTTTGGTTCTTATACTGTTAGGGGGAACTATTTTTTCACCTCTCATGAGTTCATCTTAATACAACGTGAGTTCATTTCTTACTGGTTGAACACTTGAATCCAATCTTTTATAATCGGGCCAACCCTTTATGACATATGCTTTGATTGTTGGAAACAATTCTTCTTTTTCTCCACTCTTCTCCCATTCATCTTTTGTAATTGCTGCCTCTCTGACCCAATTAACACAATCCCATTCAGTGGTTACTCCTTCATTCTTTCTTTCACAGGTAATCATGATAAGCAATCTGCTGCCTTGTTTCCCAACCCAGGAAGATAGGAAGGTATTGCACTTGAAAATGGAATTCCTCCAACCCTTCACTCCATTGCTTGAGTCTGGGTTTCAGCCTCTCACTTTGGTTATAAGAAAATAATTGTACCAGAAGACGATGGTCTGAGCTCACTAAAAAGGGGAAGCCTCACAAATGAAACCTAAAATGTGTACTTACTCATACTATAGCCAAAACTTCTCTCTCGATAAAAGAACAATGTTCTGCTTTTTTCAATGACCTTAAGACAAAAGCAGGTACTTTTCTTTACCACTTTCCACTTGAGTGTGTACAGGACCCAATCCCTTAAGACTGGTGTCCGTGATAAGGATAATTTTCTTCTTAGTGTTAAAATGGCCTAAAGTACAAAGTAGAAATTACCTTTACTGCCTTGAATGCCACATCACACTCATATGACTATGTAAACTGAACTCCTTTTTTGAGTGGTAATCTGATGGGTTCTACTTTACTCGCAAATACTTTTATGAATTTAGAATAGAACTCTGTTTGTCCATGGAACAGTCTAACTTCTTCCTTGTCACAAGGAGTGGGGCATTCACTCTACTATCTGCCAACTCCAATTTGGGTTGAATGCCTTCTCCTCATTTGACATAGCCTAGGTAGTTGACTGACGTTACTCCAAATCAGTATTTCTGTTTTTTCACACTATGTCCCTTGCCTACCAGTTTTCTCAAGACCTTTCTCAAAACATCATCATGCTCACACTCATATCTACCATATATAAAATGTCTTCCAGAAAAAACAGGACATTATGGTGGTCATTTCAACCTTGGCGGTATAAAAGCCGCTTACCGCTGTCAGAAGACCGCCAACATACCGCCGCGGCCGCGGTAAACCGCCACGGTCATTCTGACCCACAACAGGCAAACCGGCAAAATACAGACATCCACAAAAGTCCGTCACACCAAAGGCTAGCGAGAAACTGGCGATGACCAAACCTCCACCGTCACGCCAACAGAAATACGCCCACACTATCACGACACACGAATCCACGCAGCGGTCTTTCAACTGAGGTATTCCATTGGCGGTACACACCGCCGCGCTCAAAATACACACACATTTACAAAACACATCCATATTGGACAAATCGAAAAACACACACCTGATACACATACACGCACCACTCCCACACACCCAATACAATATAAAACACACACCCACATCACCCACAAACCCACACTGCTACAGAATCGGGACCACGCACTGAGAAAAAGAGAACTGAGCACCCAGACGCGCACTTTACTTTCACCCAGCAATATTGCCACGCACTTCACACAACACACCAATACACATCACCACACAATCCACCCCACACATCACCCACACCACCCCATGGCACCGCAAAGACACCCCAGGTTCTCCGAGGATGAACTCAGGGTCATGGTGAAGGAAATTGTACGGGCAGAATAGTCAATAGGGTCAACGCTGTGGGACAGCACCCAAGAAATAGGGACGACATCAGGAAGCGGTGGAACGACCTACGGGGGAAGGTGCGTTCAATGGTATCCAGGCACAACATCGCGGTGCAGCGGACTGGCGGCGGACCCCCACCTCTTCCCCCAGAATTTACAACATGGGAGGAGCAAGTCTTGCCGATCCTGCATCCTGAGGGCCTCGCAGGAGTTGGAGGAGGAATGGACTCTGGTAAGTCTCATGTTCACTACTTCATCCCCCCCACCCCACCAGCATGCCAACTCATACCCCCACCCTCACCCTCACCCCCATCACATCCTGCTCCTTGCAAATGTCTCCACATCACAGCCCACCCATCCCAACCCCAAGCCCTGCATGCGACCACAAAGCATGGACACCCATCACCAAAGCATGCCCACTGCACATACCCATCCCCCACCAAATCACCGTCACAAAAGCCCCCACACGGGAATGCCAGCACTGGGGTACAAGGGCACCCACCCATTACACGCTATGGCACACACAAATGCAATAACCATACTGTTATACCCCTGCAGGACCCGAACGCCACGTCACCGCGCAGGAGGGTCCACAAATGTCCACTCCACCCCCAGAAGAGGCCCACAGTGAGGACAGCACCTCTGTTGACCAGGATCTAGATGACCAGCCCGGCCCATCGGGGACCTCGGGACAGTCGGTTCCCCTCAGACAGCCACAGCCCATAGCAGACCTTCCCCCCTCTGGGAACACCAGCACAGCACCCACCCAGCGGTCCCATACCTCAGTCCCCAGGACACGTCAATCAGCGGTGTGTCCACCACTACAGGGCAACCAGGTTAACCCCCCACCCCAACAACAACAGGGACCTGGGGGCAGTGGTAGTGGGCACACCGTCCAGGGGACAGTGGCACAGGGAAACTGGGGAACTGGGAGGGCTGCTGTGCGACAGGGGGGGACAGGCCCAGGGAACCCACTCTCCACGAGGCCCTCTCCTCCATCATGGGAGCCTACCACCACTCCCAGGAGACGATGGCGACGGTCCTGGCCAGGTTTCAGGAGATCCAGTTTCTGCAGAATGAACAGTATTTGGGGTTCAGGGAGGAACTACGAAACATCAGTTCCGCCCTGGCCACCATTGTAGGGGCTCTGCCATCAGGTAGTCAACACATTGCGGGACACTGTGGCAGGACAAAGGGCCCCTGACACTAGCATGTACCAAGAACTGCCTACCACCTCCGCCGGCGCTAGTGGACAGGAGGCCCCGCCACAGGACCAACAGGCCACCAGCACCCCACCCCCTGCAGAAGGAGAACCACCCCGCAAGCAGGCCCTGAGATCCAGGAAGAAGACAGAGTAAGATGCCTAGACCCCCGCCAGGAAAGGATACCTCCCTGATTGTCATCCCACTATCCCACATTGACACCATGTCCATTCTTATACTGCCCATGCTCCACTTTCCACAGGCATTTGGACATAGCACCTGTAAGACTAATAGTCTGGACTCTGCCATGGACAATCCTCCACCATCACCCCTCACCGACTTGCAACCACCCACCAATATAGAACACTGAAATAAACAGTTATTCGACAAAACAATCAGGAGTCTGGCTGTGATTTTGTACTAATGTATTAGACATTACCGTCCCAAAATGCATATTTACATTGTGATGCCAACATACCACTGTCACACAGCTGTAGTCCATGGGGAAACAAAGCAGATGTCACGCAGTATGGCCCACATCTCTGAAATTGGAAGGGAAAGTCACAACTCAGTTACCATACACAGGGGGAAAAGGTCAGACAGTAGAGAGGTAGTAGGGGTTAAGTATATGTAATATGACGGGTTGGACTCTTACCTGTGTGTCATTGAAAATACTGCTGTATTACTGTGTTCCTGTTGTCTATGTCGTCCTCTTCGTCTTCCTCTTCTTCACTCTCCACAGGCTCCACAGCTGCTACAACACCACCATCTGGACCATCCTCCTGCAGAAAAGGCACCTGGCGTCGCAAAGCCAGGTTGTGAAGCATACAGCAGGCCACGATGATCTGGCACACCTTCTTTGGTGAGTACAATAGGGATCCACCTGTCATATGGAGTCACCTGAACCTGGCCTTCAGAAGGCCGAAGGTCCGCTCAATCACCCTCCTAGTTCTCCCATGGGCCTCATTGTACCGTTCCTCTGCCCTTGTCCGGGGATTCCTCACTGGGGTCAGTAGCCATGACAGGTTGGGGTAACCAGAGTCACCTATTAGCCACACACGGTGCCTCTGGAGTTGACCCATCACGTAAGGGATGCTTCTATTCCGCATGATGTAGGCGTCATGCACAGAGCCAGGGAACTTGGCATTAACATGGGAGATGTACTGGTCTGCCAAACACACCATCTGTACATTCATCGAATGATAACTCTTTCTGTTTCTGTACACTTGTTCACTCCTGCTGGGGGGTACTAAAGCCACATGTGTCCCATCAATGGCACCTATGATGTTGGGGATATGTCCAAGGGCATAGAAATCACCTTTCACTGTAGGCAAATCCTCCACCTCAGGGAAAACAATGTAGCTCTGCATGTATTTCAGAAGGGCAGACAACACTCTGGACAACACCTTGGAAAACATAGGCTGGGACATCCCTGATGATATGGCCACTGTTGTTTGAAATGAACCACTTGCAAAGAAATGGAGTACTGACAGCACCTGCACTAGAGGTGGGATCCCTGTGGGTTGGCGGATGGGTGACATCAGGTCTGGCTCCAGCTGTGCACACAGTTCCTGAATAGTGGCTCGGTCAAGCCTGTATGTCAGTATGACATGTCTTTCCTCCATTGTCGACAGGTCTACCAGCGGTCTGTACACGGGAAGATTCCTCCATCTCCTCGCATGTCCCAGCAGACGGTGCCTATGAAGGACAACAGCGAGCACAGAGTCAATCAACCCACAGGTACGTAACCACAGCTTGCACATAACACGATTCTCACTCCATTGAATGCTTTGTATGAGTGTTGATGCAAGGCCTAGGTATGTGTGACGCAGTTAAAAGTAAGCCATGTGGGCCCTTGAAATGGCGGCTGCCTGACCTGTGAAGTGTGACAATGGGATGTGAGGTCAATGCGCTGGCGTGGCACACCGTGGCGGTAGGCGGTCGAAGACCGCAGCGCAAAGCAGCATTGGTTAACATTGAACCCTATGGGTCTCAGGCGCCAATGACGATGTGCGCCGGCGGTCGCGGTACGCCGCGGTACGCACCGCCGTGGGCGTGACCGCCATTTTCTAACAGCTTAATCACTCAATACCTGATCTTCGACAGGAGAGGGCCTACACTGCAAGTGCTGCTGTGACCTCGGTCTGGAAGAGACAATGGCTCATGCGACTGGGGAAAGGGCCCCTGCCTTCACTGCTCAGGAATTGGAGAAACCCGTGGATGGGGTCCTCCCCCAGTATGCGCTACTCTACGGTCCTCCAGACCAACAGGTAAGTACACTGGGACCATGCTTTGGGGGTAATGCCTGTGTTGAGTCGGGTGGATGAAAGATGGTGGGGAGGGGAGCGAATGAGGCATGCATCAGACGACGGATGACAGGATGTGCCACATGGCAAGGGTAGGGATGGGGGGCCACTCACATTGAGGGTGCAGAAGGCAATGACTCTTTTTCTCCCCCTGTACATTTCACATAAGTCAGCGCCCACCAGAAGATAGACATTTGGCGTGCCATCGCCAAGGACGTCCGGGCCCTGAGGGTCCACCAGAGACGAGGCACCCACTGCCGGAAAAGATGGGAGGACATCCGACGCTGGAGCAGGAAGACGGCGGAGGCTCAGCTGGGGATGGCCTCCCAACGTGGGAGGGTTGCCAGTCGCACTTTGACTCCCCTGATGTCCCGGATCCTGGCGGTGGCCTACCCCGATTTGGATGGGCGCGTGAGGACATCACAGCAGACACAAGGGGGTGAGTACAACCTCATTCTGCTGACTTTGCGCGCAGTGGAGATGTCTGGGTGGGGGAGGAGGGCTGTGGGTATCCATAGGCCAGGGCGATTTCTGTAGGCTAGGCCCCTCCGTAAGGCATGGCCATGAGCCCCCGCCCCCCACCTCTGTAGGGTGCCAAGTACAGTTATCCATGGCCCTCTGTCATCTATGTGCGCAGTTGTCGTCCATAGGCTTGTAGGCCATGTCCCACGGATTGAGTAGTGGACCCCAAGTGAACGGCGTAGTGCAGGGGGCTTCTGTGTCTGTCCTCTCCACCAACGGTGTCGCCAATGCATGCACTCAACATGTCTTTATTTCCCCCCCCCCTTTTTTGTGGTCTTCCTGTTCATGTGTGCATTAGCATCATCAGGCGGAGGAGAAGTGGCATCGGAGCCTGAGGGAGCTGCATCCCACATGGCCCTGGAGGGCCATGCAACGGATTCCGAATACACCAGTGGGACGGAGGGCAAGGGGAGCTCCACAGCGGGGACTCGTGCAGACATTAGTGACACGGACTCGTCCTCTGAAGGGAGCTCCCTTGTGGTGGCGGCAACATCCGTGCCCCCCGCACCAACAGGTACAGCCGCCACCCAGCGCACCAGCACCGCCCTCCCAGCAGCCACTCAGCGTTTGCCCCGTGCCCGCTCACCCAGGAAGGTGGGCATCTCCTTCGCCCCAGGCACCTCAGGCCCTGCCCCTGTCACCCCTGCTGCCCTCAGTGAGGAGGTCATTGACCTCCTGAGGACGCTCCTTGTTGGGCAGTCTACCCTTTTGAATGTCATCCAGGGTGTAGAAAGGGAGGTGCACCAGAGTAATGCATACCTGGAGGGCATTCATTCTGGTCAGGCTGCCCATCAGCGATCGTTCTACACTCTGGCCTCAGCACTGATGGCAGCAATTGTCCCTGTCTCTAGCCTCCCCCCTCCAACTTCCTCCACCCATACCCTATCACCTGTACCTCTGCCTATCCCAGACACACCATCAGACCAGCCTGCACACACCTCAACACCCAAGGGAAGCTCATCCAGACATAAGCACCACACATCACACAAGCATTCACACAAGCAACATCCACATACAGACATACCAACACCCACTGCCTCCACTGTGTCCCCCTCCTCCTCGTCTCCCTCCTCCCTCCCTGTCACGTCTCCACTCACACCTGCATGCACAACATCTTCAGCCACTACGTCCATCACCAGCACACCCACCAGAACCCCCCGCACACGTGCAGTCACCACCCCAACTACCATTTACACGTCCCCTGTGTCCTCTCCCACTGTGTCTGTGACCCCCTCTTCCAAGCTACACAAACGCAGGTAGCCACCCACCCAACAGCCATTCACCTCACGACAGCATCCAGCCCAAGCACCTGCACCCAAAGACACCAGACTGAAGACTCCTACAACCACAACCTCTTCCTCCACTCCCATACCCTCTACACCTACCAGTCCCTCGGTTCCTAAATTGCTTTTCCTTTCCAAACTTGATCTCTTTCCAACAACTCCCCCACCCCGTCCATCTCATAGGACTCCAGTCAGCACCTCAGCCACCACAAAAGCAGGACCTGTAATGACAGTGTGCCATGGACTGTGGAGTCCCCCACCCTCAAGGGCAGCCAGTTCAGTAAGGAGCCAAGGCACGGCCAGCCCACCCCCGGTAAAACATCCGAAGATTGTCAGTGGCCGGCGCGAGAGGCCGAAGACACCAGGGACCAAAATCCCTACCATGGCTCCGGCAGGAAGTGTGGTGCCACCTGGCACACCGCCAAAGGTGGGGAAGGGCCACAGGCGAACAGGGAAGGCTGGGAAGGGCAGCACACCCGACAAGTCCGCCAGCAGCCCAGCTGGCCAGGAGGGCCCCGCCTGCCCCATCCCAGGTGGGCAGGAGGACACCCACAGGCCCGGTACTGCAGCCCAGGAGGGCCCCGCCAGCCACACGACAGATGGGCAGGAAGGCACCACCAGCCACAGGTCAGGTGGCGAATGACCTCCATGCCATGGCTGGATCCGCTGAGCTGGATACTCATCCGATGCACCGCTGCACTGGGCAACGCCGTCTCAAGCACCGCTGAACAGGGCACCGCCGTCTCAAGCACCGCTGAACAGGGCACCGCCGTCTCAAGCACCGCTGAACTGGGCACCGCCGTCTCAAGCACCGCTGAACAGGGCTCTTCATCTCAAGCACCGCTGAACTGGGCCCCGCCGTCTCAAGCACCGCTTAACAGGGCACCGCCGTCTCAAGCACCGCTGAACTGGGCACCGCCGTCTCAAGCACCGCTGAACAGGGCCCTTCATCTCAAGTACCGCTGAACTGGGCCCCGCCGTCTCAAGCACCGCTGAACAGGGCACCGCCGTCTCAAGCACCGCTGAACAGGGCACCGCCGTCTCAAGCACCGCTGAACAGGGCACCGCGGTCTCAAGCACCGCTGAACAGGGCCCTCCATCTCAAGCACCGCTGAACTGGGCACCGCCGTCTCAAGCACCGCTGAACAGGGCACCGCCGTCTCAAGCACCGCTGAACAGGGCACCGCCGTCTCATGCACCGCTTAACAGGGCACCGCCGTCTCAAGCACCGCTGGCCCATTGGCGTAAGGGGCAGGCCCGCCTCTGTGTCGGCCAGGGCTGCACGAAGCAATCTGTGCACCATTCCCCCTCCAGAACCAGTGGAGACTGTTATCCACTTGTGAGACTGTGGCTTTGCACTCCCCAGGATGGCACAGTGGGCAACCCACCCACTGTAGAGACTTGAGAGACTGTGGCTTTCCACTCCCCAGGATGTACCAGTGGGCATACCACCCACTGTATAGACTTGAGAGACTGTGGCTTTGCACTCCCCAGGATGTAACAGTGGGCATACCACCCACTGTAGAGACTTGAGAGACTGTTGCTTTGCACTCCCCAGAATGGAACAGTGGCCATGGAGGCCCCTCGTGGATCTGGCGTCGTGGACTCATCTGGCTGAGGTGCCCCCCCTTCCCTTCCCCCTGAGGTGCCTGTAGTTTTGCTATCTGATGCCCCTCCAGTGTTCTCTCCGTTGGAGTCAGGTATCCTGTGTGGGCTTTGCCCATGTGATTTGGGCCCAGTGGTCCACGGACAATGCCTGCTACGATGATCGGACTTTAAAATTTGTGTATATAAAGGTTTTAGATGTGTGATATATTTTTAAGCCAGTGATACAATATATTCCAATGTTTAGAATCATTTCCTTTTGAATTTGCATTCTTCCGGGGGGTTTGGGGGTGTAACTCTGAGTTGTTGCTATGCATTGATGTGTGTGTTGTAGTGGGTGAGGGTGGGGGTGGGTGTGTCGCATATGTGTGTCCCCGTAATTTTTTTCCTCCCCCTCCCCTGTGTCGTAGGTGCAGTACTCACTGTTGTCTTCTGCGCCGGCGTTCGTGCTCCTCGTAGAGGAGCAGGTAGAAAATCGCTGGGAGAATATGGAGTTCGGGTTCCATGCTGTCCTGATTCCTCATGGGCTGTATGGAGGGGAGCGTTTTCCGTTCGAAATGGCTGTTTCCGCCGTGTTTTTATCAGCGGGGCTACCGCCCCGGAAAAGGTGACGGATTGGTAGGTTGTGATGGGGTGGGCGGTACATTGACTCTCGCCTGTCTGTTGGCGGTGACCGCCGCGCTGTTTGTTTGTACCGCCGTGGCGGGCGGTGTGTTGAAGTGGCGGTCTCTGTTGGCGGTTTCCGCCAGGCTCGGAATTCCTTTTTTTTACCGCCAGACTGTTGGCGGTTTAGCCACCGCTTTAACACCGACCGCCAAGGTTGGAATGACCCCCTATGTATCTTCCTAAAAACCATCTTCATCATTCTGAAAACAGGCAGCAGCTGAAGCCAGCCTGAATGGCATCCTTACAAACCTAGAAGCACTGAGGAGAGTCACAAAAGAGGTTAAATATTTTAAATCCTGGTGCAGTTGTACCTGATGGTATGCTGAGGAAAGATCTAAAACGCTGAAATTCTTTGCCCTTGCAGCATGATAATGGACCCAGCAATTTGGGAGTGGTTGGCGGTCGACCCAGATCCATCTATTTATTTATTAGATGGCACTCTGGCCAGTCAATCAGTCAGTCAGTCAAAAAATATTTATTTCTGCAAGATATATCAGCAATAAAAGCAAAAATAAATAACATTTAAAAAGTAAATAAACACAATAAATAAAAATGTGCCATTAACCCCTTCGCTGCCAGGCCTTTTCCCCCTCCTGTGCCGAGCTTTTTTTTGGCTATTTGTGGCAGTTCGCGCTTAGGCCCTCATAACCTTTTGTTCACATAAGCTACCCACGCCAAATTTGCGTCCTATTTTTCCAACATCCTAGGGATTCTAGGGGTACCCAGACTTTGTGGGTTCCCCTGAAGGAGACCAAGGAATTAGCCAAAATACAGTTTCAAACAAATTGGGAAAAAAGGCTGCAGAAGGCAGCTCTTGTTTTTTACCCTGAAAAGGGCACCAACAAAGGGTTTGTGGTGGCAAGATCACCATCTTCCCAGCATTCAGGAACAGGTAGACTTGAATTGGAAAACCCAATTTTTCAACACAATTTTGACATTTTACTGGGACATACCCCATTTTTACTATTCTTTTGTGCTTTCAGCCTCCTTCCAGTTAGTGACCAAAATGGGTGAGAAACCAATGCTGGATCCCAGATAGCTAAACATTTCTGAAAAGTAGACACAATTCTGAATTCAGCAAGGGGTCATTTGCGTAGATCCTACAAGTGTTTTCTACAGAAAATAACAGCTGAAATAAAAAAATATTGAAATTGAGGTGAAAAAAACCAGCCATTTTTCTCCACGTTTTACTCTGTAACTTTTTCCTGCGATGTCAGATTTTTTAAAGCAATATACCGTTACGTCAGCTAGACTCTTCTGGTTGCGGGGATATATAGGGCTTGTAGGTTCATGAAGAACTCTAGGTACCCAGAGCCAATAAATGAGCTACACCTTGCAATGGGTTTTTATTCTATACCGGGTATACAGAAATTAATTTGCTGAAAGGTAAAAAGTGAAAAATAGGTATCAAGAAAACCCTTGTATTTCCAAAATGGCCACAAGATAAGGTGTTGAGAAGCAGTTGTTATTTGCACATCTCTGAATTCCGAGATGCCCATACTAGCATGTGAATTGTCTGGGCATTTCTCAAATAGACGTCTTTTTTACACACTGCCTTACATTAGAAAGGAAAAAATGTAGAGAAAGACAAGGGGCAATAACACTTATTTTGCTATTCTGTGTTCCCCCAAGTCTCCCAATAAAAATGGTACCCTACTTGTGTGGGTAGGCCTAGCGCCCATGAAAGGAAATGGCCCAAAACACAACGTGGACACATCACATTTGTTCACAGAAAACAGAGGTGTTTTTTTCAAAGTGCCTACCTGTGGATTTTGGCCTCTAGCTCAGCCGGCACCTGGGGAAACATAGCAAACCAACGCATTTTTGAAAACTAGACACCTAGGGCAATCCAAGATGGGGTGACTTGTGGGGATCTGACCAGGTTCTGTTACCCAGAATCCTTTGCAAACCTCAAAATTTGACCCAAAAAACACTGTTTCCTCTCATTTCGGTGACAGAAAGTTCTGGAATCTGAGAGGAGCCACAAATTTTTTTCCATCCAGCATTTCCCCAAGTCTCCCGATAAAAATGGTACCTCGCTTGTGTGGGTAGGCCTAGTGCCCACGAAACGAAATGGCCCAAAACACAACGTGGACACATCACATTTTTTCACAGAAAACAGAGGTGTTTTTTACAAAGTGCCTATCTGTGGATTTTGGCATCTAGCTCAGCCGGCACCTGGGGAAACCTAGCAAACCAGCGCATTTTTGAAAACTAGACACCTAGGGCAATCCAATTGGGGTGACTTGTGGGGTTCTGACCAGGTTCTGTTACCCAGAATCCTTTGCAAACCTCAAAATTTGACCCAAAAAACACTGTTTCCTCTCATTTCGGTGACAGAAAGTTCTGTATTCTGAGAGGAGCCACAAATTTCCTTCCACCCAGCGTTCCCCCAAGTCTCCCTATAAAAATGGTACCTCACTTGTCTGGTTAGGCCTAGCGCCCACGAAAGGAAATGGCCCTAAACACAACATGGACACATCACATTTTTTCACAGAAAATAGAGGTGTTTTTTGCAAAGTGCCTACCTGTGGATTTTGGCCTCTAGCTCAGCGGCCCCAGGAGGGGCAGAAATGGCCTAAAATAAATTTGCCCCACCAACCCCCCAGGAGAGCGACCCTTGCCTACGGGGTTGCTCCCCCTATGTGACATTGGCGCAAAAAAAAAAGATCCCCGGTGCCTAGTTGTTTCTGCCCCCCTGGGGGCAGATTGACCTAAAATCAGCCGATTTGCCCCTAAGGGGGGCAGAAACCACTAGGCACCAGGGATTTCTGTTGTTTTAGTTGTTTTACAGATGGGGAGCGACCCCTTAGACAAGGGTCGCTCCCCTGGATGGGCAAATTGTATTTAGGCCATTTCTGCCCCCTTTGGGGGGCCTAATTAAAATAGGCTGATATGCCCCCCAGGGGGGCAGAAATGGCCTAAAATTAATTTTCCCCCTAGGGGAGTGACCCTTGCCTAAGGGGTCGCTCACCACCTCAAAAATACAAAACAAAAACAAACAAACAAAAAATGATCCCTGGTGCCTAGAGGAAAAGGCCTTTAACCCCCCCCCCCCCCCCCCCCCCCCCCCGGAGCCACCCTTGCCCAAGGGGTCGCTTCTTCATGCCAATTACATTTACAAAAATAAATCTCTGGTGTCTAGTGGGCATTTCAAAAGCCCTGCCTTGGGGGGCTAGGGGGGACCCCGCAGAGGGAGCGCTATCGCTCCCTCTGGGCTCTGTGCCCAGGACGTAATGGCTACGTCCTGGGCACACGAGCACTGTGCCTCAGGACGTAACCATTACGTCCTGGGCACAGAAGGGGTTAAGACAAAACATCCATAATCTGAAACTATCAACAGGCGAAATAAATATGCATACGATTTTTTCTCAATTTGATTGCAGTCATAATATAATTAGGAACAGCGATTTAGGATCCCATAGTCAAAAGTGACTGTAGGAAATACCTTTATATGAATTACTTGGATTTAAATGAAAAATAGAGGCAAAAAGTGTGCCCGGGGCATTCCATATAAAGGACAAAATAATAAAGTGCAGGGTAGATTGCTGTGATTTTGAGTCACAGGGGCAACAAGGGAGGGATGCCATGTATTCATAGTTGTAAATGAACAGTATTTAGCTAGAAGCATGTAAGGCACAACCTCTGCAGAGGGTGAACAAACCATGCTAAATCAGATGTGAGTACTAGGGATGGAGAAATCAACATGTAGGCCATTATTGAGGACTGATCAAAGGCGCCTATGATTCTCATCTCCTCTCTATGAGACTTGGAGATTGCCTGTACCTGTGACCTTGAATTTTTCCCAATGGTTTCCTGTTAGACCTGGCATCCTTGACATGGTCTCCCCCGGCTTTTTTGCCTCTGCTTCCCATGTTTTGACTGTATGTTGGACTCCGTTTTTGCCGTTTTTGGTACTCTGGGTACTTTACCACTGCTGACCAGTGCTAAAGTGCAAGTGCTCCCTGTGTAAAATGTATGTGTAATTAGCTTTTCCATGATTGGCACATTGGCACATTTGATTTACTAGTAAGTTCCTAGTAAAGTACACTAGATGTCCCCAGGGCCTGTAAATCAAATGTTACTAGTGGGCCTGCAGCACTGATTGCCCAACCCACATGAGTAGCCCTGTAAACATAGCTCAGACCGGCCACTGTAGTGTTTGCTTGCGCAGTTTTAACCTACCAATTTGACCTGTCAGGTGTACCCACTTGCCAGGCGCAAACCTACCCTTTTTATACATGTAATGCACCCCTAAGCTATGCCCTAGGTAGCTCCATGCCATGGGCAGGGGGCATTGTATGCTAAAGGTGGAATATTTACTGATGTATTTGTACATGTCCTAACTGTGAAATATTACCAAATTCAGTTTTCACTGTTGCAAGGCCTATCTCACTAGTAAGTTAACATGAGGCATGTCTTTAAATTTCCTTAAAGTGCATTTTTCCTTTGAGAGCAGATTGAAATGCGGGGTTTTATGTCTCAGAACTCACAATTTAAAAATATATATTTTGGTAAAGCTGTTTTTCAAATTGTCAGTTTGAAAATGTCACTTTTAGAAAGTGGCCATCTTCTTGTTTAAACCATTCTGTGACTCTGCCTTCTTGTGTATTCCCATCTGGGTCAGACTGACAGTTGGGCTGTTTTTGAATTCCCTCTAGATAGTGACACAAAGGGAGCTGAGGTATAGCCTGCATTTCCCAATGAGCCATCTGGGCCAGAGTGGATGGAGGAGTGGTCACTTACACCTGAATGGGCTGCGCCTGCCCTCTCACAATGCATTCTCCAACTCCCTGGTGTGTGCCCTGGGCCAAGCTTGGGCAAGGCAGGAGTTTGTGAACAACAGAGACTTTCCTTTGAAGTTTGCCTACTTCAAAGGCAGAAAGGGGTATAAGTAGTGGGCCCAAAACTCCAGATTTTCAGATTACTTCTGAAACCAATAGAAACCTCTGCCCAGGAGAATATCTGAAAAGCTGGAGGAGGAGTACTGCCCCTTTGCCTGTGAATGTACTCTGCTGGGTTGGCCTACAGTTGCTGCTTCTGCCTGAAAGAGGACTTTGTGGTATATTCCTACTTGTGAAGAATCTCCAAGGGCTTGGACTGAGCTTGCCTTCTGTTTTCAGGGCCATCAAAGACTTCCTCTGCCAGCACTTGGACTCTCTGCTGAGACTTCTGCCCTGCCAAGTGGTGCCTGGGCCCTTGAAAGGTGAAGCTGGTAAAACAAGGGATGAAATCCATGCACAGGAAGTCGTGCAGGGAAACGTTTGATGCACCACCTGCAAAGCGGCTGTAAAAACAATGCGCCACCCGCCTCACGGCTGAAGTCGATGCAACACCTGCATCGCGCCTAGGATATTGATGCATCACCTGCATCACGGCTGGAGAAACGACGCAACACCCGCTTGCGACTGCTGAAAACGACTCAAACCCCACGCAGTGTGGTTTTCCAACACCGTGTGACCAGATTTCTCACGCAGCATCGCTGGGTGTCAAAATCACTGTGAACCTGCACAGATCTGAGGTGCCCTGTCCGGAGATTGACACATCGCTCTTTTGCAGGAAAGAAAAACGATGCATCATATACCCGACAGGAGAAGAATCAACGCACGACCTCACTTGCTAGTAAGAAATCGACGCATCTCTGACTTTTCCAAGGCACGCTCACCTGTGCGGCTTTATTTTTGACGCAAACCAGGTACTTTGTGTGAAAGCAACAGTTCTATTGTTTTCTATGAAATAAGACTCTATTAGTTTGAAAATTCATAACTGTTAGAAATGGGGCCTTTGGTTGACAGTCAGGTTACCCCCTGTTCAAGCAAGGAACCTCACTCTAGTCAGGGTAAAAGAGAACCACCCTCAGCCAACCCCAGCTTACCCCCTTGGTAGCTTGGCAGAGCGGTAGGCTAAACTTCAGAGTGCTAGGTGTAAAGTATGTGTACCAACACACACAGTAACTTAATAAAAACACTACAAAATGACACAACACAGATTTAGAAAAATAGGAAATATTTATCTAAACTAAACAAGACAAAAATGACAAAAATCCACAATACACAAGTGAAGTTATCAATTAAAAAGCAAAAAGAGTCTTTATGTAGTTTAAAGCACACACTAACACTGTTAGCGTGAAAATGTACTTTGGGTGCGTCAAAAATAACCCTGCACGGGCGAGTGTGCGTCAAAAAGGGCTTGTGATGCATCGATTCCACCCACGAGCAGGATCTTGTGTCGTTTCTCCTTTCGTCGGGTCCGGGCGCGTCGTTCCTTCTCTACGCAGGATAGTGATGCATCGATCCAGGCATGACACTCTCGGGTCGGGGCAGGCCTTGCATTGTTTTTTACACGCTCAGGGGTGTGTTTGTGTTGGAAATCCAGCCACATGATGATCCGAAAACTACACAGCGCGAGTTGCGATCTCTTAGCCTCCGTCAGCAATGCTGCGCGTCGTTTCTCCAGCTCTGTGCATCGATTCTTTGGTCGCAGATTGGAGTTGCGTCAATCTTTTCCCCGCATGGCACTCAGGGTCACAGGAACTGGATGGGCACCACAGGGCAGAGTAGGAGTCTCTCCAGGGACTCCAGGTGCTGGCAGAGAGAAGCCTTTGCTGTACCTGAGACTTCAAACAACAGGAGTCAAGCTCTAAATCACGACCTTGGAGATTTCTTCTCAAGATGGAAGGCACACAAAGTCCAGTCTTTGCCCTCTTACTCTGGCAGAAGTAGCAACTGCAGGATAGCTCCGCAAAGCACAGTCAAAGGCAGGGCAGCTCTTGTTCCTCAGCTCTTCAGTTCTTTTCCAGGCAGAGGTTCCTCTTGTTTCCAGAGGTGTTCTAAAGTCTAGTTTTGGGTGCCCTTCTTCTACCCAAATTCTCCTTTGAAGTAGGCCTACTTCAAAGTAAAGTCTGTTTTGAATGTGAAATCCAGCTTTGCCCAGGGCAGGACCCAGACACTCACCAGGGAGTTGGAGACTGCATTGTGTGAGGACAGGCACGGCACTTTCAGGTGTGAGTGACCACTCCTCCTCTCCCTGCTCTCCCTCCTAGCACAGATGGCTCATCAGGAAATGCAGACTACACCCCAGCTTCCTTTGTGTCACTGTCTAGTGTGAGGTGCAACCAGCCCAACGGTCAAACTGACCCAGACAGGAAATCCACAAACAGGCATAGTCACAACAGAAATGGTATAAGCCAGAAAATGCTCACTTTCTAAAAGTGGAATTTTCAAACACACAATCTTAAAATCAACTTTACTAAAAGATGTATTTTTAAATTGTAAGCTCAGAGACCCCAAACTCCACATGTCCATCCGCTCCCAAAGGGAATCTACACTTTAATCATATTTAAAGGTAGCCCCCATGTTAACCTATGATAGGGAGAGGTCTTCCAACAGTGAAAAACGAATTTAGCAATATTTCACTGTCAGGACATATAAAACACATTACTATAAGTCCTACCTTAACCATACACTGCAACCTGCCCTTGGGGCTATCTAGGTCCTACCTTAGGGGTGTCTGACATGTAAGAAAAGAGAAGGTTTAGACCTGGCAAGTGGGTACACTTGCCAAGTCGAATTTACAGTTAAAACTGCACACACAGACACTGCAGTGGCAGGTCTGAGACATGATTACGGCGATACTTATGTGGGGGGACAGCCAGTGCTGCAGGCCCATTGATAGCATTTGATTTACAGGCTCTGGCACCTCTAGTGCACCTTACTAGGGACTTACTAGTAAATCAAATATGCCAATCATGGATAAGCCAATTACATGCACATTTTGCAAAGGATCACTTGCAGTTTAGCACTGGTTAGCAGTGGTAAGGTGCCCAGAGTAACAAAAACAGTCAAATCAGAGTGCAGACCACATCAACAAACCTTGAGAACACAGGCAAGAAGTTAAGGGAGACCACGCCAAGGATGAAAAGTCTAACAATAACTTTATTTGGGTATGTTAGATTTTTGTTGTTTGATTTAGATAAATATTGCCTATTTTTTTTAACTGGTGTGGTGCCCATTTTGTAGTGTTTTTAATGTATTACTGTGTGTTTCAGTACAAATACTTTACATATTGCCTTTACGATAATCCTGACTGCTTGTGCCAAGCTACCAAGGGGGTTAGAAGAGGTTATCTAAGTGTGTATCTCCACTGATCTGACTAGAGTGAGGGTCCCTACGTGGACAGAGTGCAAACTGATTGCAACCAGAGACCCCATTTCTAATATCCGGTTTACAAAAGAAGTGCTTGAAACCGAGGGTTATCAGGTTTTCCCTAATATAATCTATCTACAGTATTGCCAGCTTTTTATGAATATATTGCCAGCTTTTTATCAAGCCTAGATCGGCAGATGAGGGTTGACACCCCAAAACTGGTCCCAGGATGCTTGTTTCCAGTGCAGGTAGGGCCTGGCAGTTTGGGCTGGACTGTTCCCATTGGAGCAGGCTCAAAACTGATTTGCATATAGCTGGGTCCAAACTGGGGTGGCGTTGTGGGCAAACAAATGATGGGTTAAATCCAGATCTCTGTGACTTGGGGTGAATGTTTACATTGTTCAATATTCTGTCCATCATCTTCTTTTTCACTTTCTAAAAGTAGCATTTTCAAAATTGTAATCAAACATTTGACTTCACCATAAGAGAGGGTGTTTCATTACACTTCAAAAGACACCAAACATGACCTGGTCACCTACTCATAGTTGAAAATGTTCAATTATTAAATGTAATAGGCCTTGCAGTAGTGAAAAAGAAATGTAAATGTCACTGCCAGGACATGTAAAGCTTAAAAGTACATGTCCCACTTTTTAACTACACTGCACCCTCCCCATTGGGCTGTCCAGGACCTATCCTAGGAGTGACTTACATGTATTAAAAAGGAAGCCTGGCGAAAGGTGTATCTTGCTAGGTCAAAATGGCAGTTTGCAACTGCACACAGAGGTGGTCATTACAACCCTGGCGGTCGGTGTTAAAGCGGCGGTAAGACCGCAACAGGCCGGCGGTAAAAAATTAGCAATTACGACCGTGGCGGAAACCGCCAACAAAGACAGCCACTTTAACACTCCGACCGCCACGGCTACACACCCCACGGGGAACAAGGACGCCATGGACCAGGAACTCCAAATTCTCCCTTCAATAGTCTTCGTCCTCCTCTACCAGGAGCACGAATGCCAGCGGCGAAAACCTCGGTGAGTACTGCACCTACCACACAGGGGAGGGGGGAGGCAAAAAACAGGGACACACACACACAACACCCCCACCCCCACCCTCACCCACTACGACATACACACTAATGCATATCAATACATCACAGTTACACCCCCCAAACCACCCGGAAGAATGCAAAGACAATAGAAAATGAGTGTAACCATTGTAATATATTAAAAGCAAGTAGGCAGAAATATATATATACACCATGTACATAATATATACCAAGCATAGTAGTCCAGGAAGTCCTCTCAGAAAGTCCGTGGAACACTGGGACCACACGGTATGGGCCAGGCCCACACAAGATCCCCGACCATGACGGAGAGAACACTGCAGAGGCATGAGAGAGCAACTAAACAGGCACCTCAGGGGGAGGGAAAGAGGGGGCACCTCAGCCGCTTGAGTGCACGACGCCAAATCCACGAGGGGGCCACATGCCCACTGTTCAGTCCTGGGGAGTGCAAAGCCACAGTCTCTCAAGTCTCTACAGTGGGTGGTTTGCCCACTGCCATATCCTGAGGAGTGCAAAGCCACAGTCTCTCAAGTCTCTACAGTGGGTGGTTTGCCCACTGCCATATCCTGGGGAGTGCAAAGCCACAGTCTCTCAAGTCTCTACAGTGGGTGGGTTGCCCACTGCAATATCCTGGGGAGTGCAAAGCCACAGTCTCACAAGTGGATGACAGTCTCCACTGGGTCTGGAGGGGGCATGGTGCCCAGAGTGCTTCATCCTGCCAAGGATTGTGGTAGTGGATGCTTTTCTCCACTGGTTCTGGAGGGGGCTTGGTGCCTAGAGTGCTTCATCCTTCCAAGGATTGGGGTAGTGGATGCTTTGCTCAACTGGTTCTGGAGGGGGCTTGGTGCCCAGAGTGCATCATTCACCCCGTGATGGACTCAGTTGCGTCAGTGCCCTTGCCGCTCATGGGCCAGCGGTGCTTGAGACGGCGGTGCCCTGTTCAGCAGTGCTTGAGATGGCGGTGCCCTGTGAAGCGGTGCTTGAGACGGCGGTGCCCTGTGCAGCGGTGCTTGAGATGGCGGTGCCTTGTTCAGCGGTGCTTGAGATGGCAGTGCCCTGTGTAGCGGTGCTTGAGATGGCGGTGCCCTGTTCAGCGGTGCTTGAGACGGCGGTGCCCTGTGCAGCAGTGCTTGAGACGACGGTGCCCTGTTCAGCGGTGCTTGAGACGGCGGTGCCCTGTGCAGCGGTGCTTGAGACGGCGGTGCCCTGTTCAGCGGTGCTTGAGACGGCAGTGCCCTGTTCAGTGGTGTTTGAGACGGCGGTGCCCTGTTCAGCGGTGCTTGAGATGGCGGTGCCCTGTGCAGCGGTACTTGAGATGGCGGTCTCCATTGCAGGGTCTCAGCTGCTGGCGGTCCTTCATGGCCCAGCGGGGCTTTTGCTGGCGGTCCATCATGGCCCAGCGGGAGTTTTTGCTGGTGGTCCTTCATGGCCCAGCGGGGCTTTTGCTGGCGATCCTTCAAGTCCCAGCGGGGCTAGTGCTGGCGGTGGCCTACTGGGCAGGTGGGCTGGTGCTGGCGGTGGCCTCCTAGGCAGCTGTGCTGGTGCTGGCGGTGGCCTCCTGGGCAGGTGGGCTGGTGCTGGCTTTGACCTCCTGGGCATGTGGGCTGGTGCTGGCGGTGGCCTCCTGGGCAGCTGGGCTAGCGGTGGCCTCCTGGGCAGGTGGGCTGGTGCTGGCGGTGGCCTCCTGTGCAGGTGGGCTGGTGCTGGCGGTGGCCTCCTTGGCAGCTGGGCTAGTGCTGGCGGTCCTGTCCTGGGCAGCTGGGCTTGTGCTGGCGGTAGGCTTCTGGGCATCAGGTTTCTTGTGGCCCTTCCCCACCTTGGAAGGTGTCACAGCTGACTCCACACTCCCAGCGGGACCCCTGGGAGCGGCTTTGGTGGCTGGAGTCTTCCCCCTCTCCCGCAGGGCACTGGCCAACTTCTGATGCTTCACAGGTGGGGGACTGTCTGTGCTGTGGCTCTGTGCCACACTGGCTGCCCCGGTGGCTGGTGCACTCCGGATTCCGGTGACTACAGGCACCACTGGTCCCAGAGATGTTGTGGCTGAGGAACTAGTTCGGGACCTATGAGACTGACGGGGTGGGGGAGGTGTGGGAAAGAGCTCAAGGTTGGACAGGAAAAAGATTTTTGGACACACTGGGATGGGTAGCTGGAGGGGGTTTGGGAGTGGAGGAAGAGGTGGTGGTTGTAGGAGGTGTACGTTTGGTGACTTTGGGTGAAGGTGCATGCGCTGGAGGCGGTTGTGAGGTGGATTGCTGTTGGGTGGGTGTGTGCCTGCGTTTGTGTATCTTGGGAGGGGGCGTCACAGACACACTGGGAGAGGACAGAGGGGACATGTAAATGGTAGTGGGGGTGGTGACTACACGTGAGCGGGGTGTGCTGGTGGGTGTGCTGGAGAGGGACGTAGTGGCTGTAGAGGTAGTGCATGCAGGTGTGAGTGTAGACGAGACAGGGAGGGAGGAGGGAGACGAGGAGGAAGGGGACACAGTGGAGGCAGTGGATGTTGGTGTGTCTGCATGCGTGTGATGCTTGCGTGAGTGCCAGTGGGATGTGTGGTGCTTATGTTTGCCTGAGCTTCCCTTGTGTGTTGACGGGTGTGCATGTTGGTCTGTAGGTGTGCTTGGGATAGGCTGAGGTTCAGGGGATTGGGTCGGGGTGGAGGAAGTTGGAGGGGGAGGCTAGAGACGGGGACAATGGCTGCCATCTGTGCTAAGGCCAGAGTCTGAAAAGCTCGCTGAAGGGCTGCCTGACCAGAATGATTGCCCTCTAGGAATGCATTGGTTTGTTGCAACTGCCTCTCTACACCCTGGATGGCATTCAAAATGGTAGACTGCCCAACAGTGAGGGACCTGAGGAGGTCAATGGCCTCCTCACTGAGGGCAGCAGGGGTAACTGGGGCAGGGTCTGAGGTGCCTGGGGCGAAGGTGATGCTCACCCTCCTGGGTGAGCAGGCACGGGGCAAAGGCTGAGGGGCTGCTGGGAGGGCGGTGCTGGTAGGGGGGGTGGCGGCTGTACCTGTAGATGCGGGGGACACAGATGTTGCCGCCACCACAAGGGAGCTCCCATCAGAGGACGAGTCTGTGTCGCTGGTGTCAGCTCCTGTCCCCGCCGTGGAGCTCCCCTCACCCTCCGTCCCACTGGTGAACTCTGAGTCCATAGTCTCGCCCTTCAGGGCCATGTGGGATGCAGCTCCCTCGTGCTCCGGTGCCACTGCTCCTCCGCCTGATGATGCTAATGCACACAAGAACAGGGAGACCACAAAAAGGGGGGGAAGATAGAAGAAAGACATGTTGAGTGCATGCATTACCGCTACCGTTGGCGGACACGACAGACACAGAAGCCCCCTGCACTATGCCGCGCTCTTGGGGTCCACAGTTCAATTCCTGGGAAATGACCTACAAGGCTATGGATGACATCTGCACACATAGATGACACAGGGGCATGAGTAGGTGTACTTGGCACTCTACAGAGGTGGGGTGGGGTGGGGTGGGGTGGGGTGCCACATGGCTTGCCTTACGGAGGGGCCTTGAGTACAGAACTCGTCCTGGCCTAGTGAAACCCACAGCCCACCTCCCCCACCCAGACACCTCCACTGCGCGCAAAGTCACCAGAATGAGAGTGTACTCACCCCCTTGTGGCTGCTGTGATGCCATAAAGCGCCCATCCAACTCCGGGTAGGCCACCGCCAGGATCCTGAACATCAGGGGGGTCATGGTGCAACGGGCACCCCTCACACATTGGGAGGCCATCCCCAGCTGAACCTCCGCCGTCTTCTTGCTCCAGCGGCGAATGTCCTCCCATCTTTTCCGGCAGTGGGTGCTCCATCTGTGGTAGACCCCCAGGGTCCGGACGTC
Source organism: Pleurodeles waltl (assembly GCF_031143425.1). Classification (NCBI taxonomy): domain Eukaryota; kingdom Metazoa; phylum Chordata; class Amphibia; order Caudata; family Salamandridae; genus Pleurodeles; species Pleurodeles waltl. The sequence goes on along the minus strand of NC_090437.1, from coordinate 350,136,376 downwards.
CTTGGCGATGGCACGCCAAATATCTTTTTTCTGGTGGGCGCTGACCTACATGAAATGTACCGGGGAAAAGAGAAGCTATTACCAGCTGCACCGTCAAAGTGATTGGCCCCCATCCCTACCCTTGCCATGTGGCACATGCATTCACTGTCTTTCATGCATGCAGCACTCTCCCCCCTTCCTTCTTACATCCATCCCTCTCCACACAGGCATAGCCCATACAGCATGCTCCCAGTGTACTTACCTGTTTGTCTGGAGGACCGTAGAGTAGCGTGGACTGGGGGAGGACCCCATCCACGAGCTTCTCCATCTCCTCTGATGTGAAGGCAGGGGCCCTTTCCCCTGACACTCAAGCCATTGTCTCTTCCAGACCGAGGTCACAGCAGCACTTGCAGTGTAGGTCCTCTCCTGTCGAAGATCAGGTATTGAGTGATTGAACAGATAGAAAATGGTGGTCACGTCCGCGGTGGTGCGTACGGTCACCGCCGGCGTACATCGTCATTGGCTCCTGGGACCCATAGGGTACAATGTTAACCAATGCAGCATTGCGCCGCGGTCTTCGACCACCTTCCGCGACGGTGTACAACGCCAGCGCAGTTACCTCACATCCCATTGTCCCACTTTACAGGTCAGGCAGCCGCCATTTCAGGGGCCCACATGGCTTCATTTCCAACTGCGTCACACATACCTAGGCCTAGACTCAACACACATACAGGCCACCTTTTGTGTATGATTGGTGTTCTGGGTAAACTGTGGGTACGTACCTCTGAGTTGTTTGACTCTGTGCTCGCTGTTGTCCTTCATAGGCACCGTCCGCTGAGACATGTGAGGAGATGGCGGCATCCTCCGGTGTACCGACCGTTGGTGGACCTGTCGACAATGGAGGATCGACATGTGATTATCACATACAGGCTTGACCGTGCCACAATCCAGGAATTGTGTACCCAGTTGGAGCCAGACCTGATGTCAGCAATCTGCCATCCCACAGGAATCCCCCCTCAAGCGCAGGTGCTGTCAGTGCTCCATTTCCTTGCAAGTGGGTCATTTCAAACAACAGTGGCCATAGCATCAAGGATGTCCCAGCCTATGTCTTCCAACGTATTGCCCAGAGTGTTGTCTGCCTTCTGAAACACATGCGGAGCTACATCGTTTTCCCTCAGGTGGAGGATTTGCCTACAGTGAAAGGTGATTTCTATGCCCTGGGACACATCCCCAACATCATAGGTGCCATTGATATGACCCATGTGGCTTTGGTCCCCCGCCCACAGGAGTGAACAGGTATACAGAATCCGGAAGAGTTATCATTCTATGAATGTACAGATGGTATGTTCGGCAGACCAGTACATCTCCCAAGTGAATGCCAAGTTCCCTGGCTGAGTGCATGACGCCTACGTCCTGCGGAATAGCAGCATCCCTTATGTGATGGGTCAACTTCAGAGGCACCGTGTGTGGCTATTAGGTGAGCACCTGGAGGCAAGTGAGTGGGAATGGTTGTCTGGGCCTGGGGATATCCCTCCAGGTTAGTGCGTGTCTAACAGTTGTCCCTCGCCATTTGCAGGTGACTCTGGTTACCCCAACCTGTCATGGCTACTGACCCCAGTGAGGAATCCGAGGACAAGGTCAGAGGAACGCTACAATGAGGCCCATGGGCGAACTAGGAGGGTGATCGAGTGGACCTTCGGCCTCCTGAAGGCCAGGTTCAGGTGCCTCCATATGACAGGTGGATACCTATTCTACTCACCAAAGAAGGTGTGCCAGATCATCGTGGCCTGCGACAGCAGGTGCCTTTTCTGCAGGAGGATGATCCAGATGGCAGTGTTGTTGCAGCTGTGGAGCCTGTGGACAGTGAAGACGAGGAAGCAGAGGAAGAAGACATGAACAACAGGGACTCAGTGATCCAGCAATATTTCCACTGAGACACAGGTAAGAGTACAGACCTTCCTACTACATGTATTTTAGCACTACTATCTCTCTACTGTCTGATGTTTTCACCCAGTGTATGGTCACTGAGTTGTCACTTTCCCTTACGATTTCGCAGATGTGGGTCCCACTGTGTGACATCTGCTTAGATTCCTCATGGACTACAGCTGTGTGACATAGGTATGTTGACATTATAATTGAAAGAGCATTTAGTCACTGCAATTGATAATACACTATTTCGAAATCACAGACAGACTCAAGATTGTTTTGTGCTTTAAGTGTGTTTATTTTAGTGCTCAATATTGGAGGGGGTAGTGAAATGGTGAGGGGTGATGGCGGAGGAATGTCCATGGCAGGGTCCAGTCTATTAGTCTCACAGGTGCATTGCCCAAATGGGCGTAGGAAGTGGAGCTAGGGCAGTTTAAGGATGGACAGGGTGACAAAGTGGGACAGTAGGATGACAATCAGGGCGGTCTCATTTCTTGGCGGGGGTCTTGGCATCATGCTCTGCCTTTGTCCTGGATCTCAGGGACCGTTTGCGGGGTGGTTCTCCCTCTGCAGAGGGTTGGGTGCTGGTGTGGTGGTCCTGTGGCGGGGTGTCCTGTCCACTACCGCCAGCGGAGGTGGTGGGCAGTTCATCGTCCATGCTAGTGTCAGGGGCCCCTTGTAGTGCCACAGTGTCCCTCCTGGTGTTGAGTACTTCCTTCAGCACCCCTACGATGGTGCCCAGGGTGGAGCTGATGGTTCTGAGTTCCTCCCTGAAGCCCAAATACTGTTCCTCCTGCAGGCGATGGGTCTCCTGAAACTTGGCCAGTACCGTTGCCATTGTCTCCAGGGAGTGGTGGTAGGCTCCCATGATGTTGGAGAGGGCCTCGTGGAGAGTTGGTTCCCTGGGCCTGTCCGTCCCCTGTCACACAGCAGCCCTCCCAGTTCCCCTGTTTTCCTGGGCCTCCGTCCCCTGGACCGTGTGCCCACTACCACTGCCCCCAGGTCCCTGTTGTTGGGGTGGTGGGTTATCCTGGGTTCCCTGTAGTGGTGGACACACAGCTGATTGACTTTTCCTGGGGACGGAGGTATGGGCCCGCTGGGTGGGTGCTGTGCTGATGTTTCCAGAGGGGGGAAGGTCTGTGGTGGCCTCTGCCTGTGTGAGGGGAACCGACTGTCCTGAGGTCCCCGATGGGCCGGGCTGGTCATCTAGATCCAGTTGGACAGAGGTGCTGTCATCACTGTGGGCCTCTTCTGTTGGTGGTGTGGGCATGTGTGGACCCTCCTGTCCGGTGACGTTGGGTAGGTATCCTGCAGGGGTATAAAAGGATGGTTATTGCATCTGTGTGTGTCATGGTGTGCAATGGGTGGGTGACCGTGTACCCCAGTGCTTGCATTCCTGTGTGCGACCTTGTGTGATGATGGTTTAGGGGGTTGTATGGGTATGTGCAGTGGGCATGCTTTAGTGATGGGTGTCCATGCTTTGGTGTTGCATGCAGGGCTTGCTGTTGGGATGTGTGGTTTGTGATGTTGGGACATTTGTGAGGAGTTGGGGTGCTGGGGGTGAGGGTGGGGGTATGTGATAGCATGCAGGTAGGGTGGGGGATGTAATAATTAAGATTTGTCTTACCAGAGTCCATTCCTCCAGCTACTCCTGCAAGGCCCTCAGGATACAGAATCGCCGAAACCTACTCCTCCCATGTTGTTAGTTGTGGGGGAGGAGGTGGGGGTCCGCCGCCAGTCCGCTGAGCCGCCTGGTGGTGTCTTGAGACCACGGAACTCACCTTCCCCCGTAGGTCGTTCCACCTTTTCCTGATGTCCTCCCGATTTCATGGGTGCTGTCCCACTGCGTTGACCCTGTCCACTATTCTTCGCCATAGCTCCATCTTCCTTGCAGTTGAGGTGTGCTGCACCTGTGCTCCGAATAGCTGTTGCTCTACGTGGACGATTTCCTCCACCATGACCCTGAGCTCCTCCTCCGAGAACCTGGGGTGTCTTTGCCATGCCATGGGGAGGTGTAGGTGATGTGTGGGGTGGAGTGTGTGGTGATAAGTGTGCTGATATGTAGTGGTGTGTTGTGTGAGGTGCGTGGAAGTTCTGTGGGTGATGGTGTTGTGTGCCTGTGGATGCTGTTGTTCTTGCTGGTGGTGTCTCTCTCTGGCCTTCTTTCGGAATTTGTGGTCGTGGGGGTTTGCGGGTGATGTGGGTGTGTGTTTCATATTGTAATGGGTGAGTGGGAGTGGTGTGTATGTGTATCAGGTGTGTGTATTTCGAATTGTCCAGTGTGGTAGTGTTTTGTAAGAGTGTGTGTATTTTGAGCGCGGCGGTGTGTACCTCCAATGGAATACCGTGGTTCAAAGACCGCTGCGTGGATTCATGTGTCGTGATAGTGTGGGCGTATTTTTGTTGGCGTGACGGTGGAGGTTTTGTTTTCACCAGTTTCTCACTGACCTTTGGTGTGGCGGACTTTTGTGGGTGTCTGAATTTTGGCGGATTCCGAAATGTGGGTCATAATAGCTGTGGCGGAATTCCACGGCCGCGGCGGTGTGTTGGTAGTCTTCTGCACGGCGGTAAGCGGCTTTTACCGCCAATGTTGTAATGACCACCATAGGCTGCAATGGGAGAATTAAGAGATGTTTGAAAGAGCTCCTTAAGTGGGTGGCACAATTGGTGTGGCAGGTCCACTAGTTGCATTTCATTTACAGACCTTACGTACCTACCACTTTACTAGGGACTTATATGTAAATTAAATATGCCGATTGGCTGTAAGCCAATTCTACCATATTTTAAGAAGAGAGCACAAGCAATTTAGCACTCGTTTGTAGCGGTAAAGTGTGCAGAGTCCAACAAAACAAAGCAAAAAAAGGAGAACGGAAGGCAAAAATGTAATAAAGAACAACGACAACGATGCCAGGTCTAACAGGAATGATCACATGAAACCTCAAAAAAAGACCACCTTTATATTTCTGTCCAAATATTTCTCCTGCACGTACTTTAACTCTCTGAGACACCAGAAATTAGAGGCCTTGTTTTTGAGTCTACCTCATTCATAGTTCATGAACACATTCCTGATGGCAACAACTAACTACTTCTGAACTACAGCCACAAAGTGATGTCCATTCAACCTTTTCACCTCAATAGCTCTTGTAACATTTGAAGGCTCCATTACTCAGCTCTTACGGTCACACACACATTGACTTTCACCACTGATCATCTTGGCTTCCGTGTTTTTGTTCATTGGTCACCTCCTCACCATTATCTCTACAGGCTGTAGGGATTCTTTAAAACTTGTACCGTGCTATTTGCCATGCCAAACTCTCAGATGATACCACCAAACAAATCTACAAAGGGAGCTTGAACTAATGCTTTCTCCAGTCTTCACTATTCATAACATACAATCTACTTATGAGAACTTGCACACTCTTCAATGTACTTTATCGTTGCTACCATCCCTATGCAACAAATTAAAACGCTGGATAGCACATTTATTTTCTAAGCTAAATTAAAAAAAATGATCACGGGGGGTTACTATAGTTAACCGAAATTTCAACCTAGTTGGTTTTAAACGCCTCCTACTGTGAAAGCTCATGTTCACAGACTCCCCGCTTGTAAGAAATTGATAGTATTGATACATGCTGAACCCACAGCATTTCTCAATTGTGCCAACACAAATTCACCAATCCCTATGCCAACTATCAAAGCCAAATCATATTCCTTCTGATATTTTTGAAGGGTAAGAGAAAGGAAGAGAGGCATTAGAGAATATGAAAATCTCTCTCACAAACCAAAACTAAACCCACATTCCATGTGAAGTTTTACTTCCTCTTCTTCTCGCTAAGTAGCTACAGCTTACTGACTGTTAAGAATTTCTGGAACCAATATTATATATGCTCATTTAAATAAAGATTGTTTGTGAAGCTTTTAACATTTTTATTGTCAAAATCATGTTATATATGTGATAGATCTCCTACGGTTTAATGACAATTGTAGACTGTACTAATAAACCAAGCATTATTGCCTCTCCAGTATTTATGTTCACTAAATGAGCAGCAAGAGGTACCACAATGTTCCTTTCTGGCGCTTACTAATTTTCGTCTGTATTTAGAAGTGCTTGAAATTCTCCTTGAGAAATCCTAAACAATACACCATCAATGGGCTAGCAATACCCAACCATAACTTAAGATCTTCTCATCCAATATGTTGCACCTCTCATACTCTTCATGTCAAGCAACAGTGGAGTACAACCCTTCACTTAAAAACATAACCCATTAAAAATTGAGTTCATAATATCATCTGGGAAGGAAAATGCATCTGAACCATATGGGATCGACTCAAACAGTTTCCTTTGTTGTAAACCCAGTATCATTAACAGCACACAATCATTGGGCCCACCCACTGTACTTGGAGGGCCGTGCCTTCATTAAATTATCTGCTCCACATAATGCCTATGCTTCTTTGGGCAAGACCATTCAACATCCATACACACCTCACTGGGAACAGTGCTTGACTAAATTCATCATTTCTCTTGAATTATATCAGTGTGTGTGCTAGGTGTCTTTCATTACAACCTAACTTGTTGGTGGGTGGCAGCAGAGGTGGGGAGGCAAAGATGAAGGCCCATATTTATATAACGCATGGCAGCAAGCAAGAGTTGTTGTCCTGCATTGAGTGAACTCGAGAGAGCAGAAGGTAACCATATCTACAAGGAAAGGGGGCAGTTCTGGTCTCTCCATGCGCTCAGGCAGTTTGTGCAGTAATAAGCCAACGCAGGCGCCCTTGGGCCATAGTGCAAGGCTGTCTGCATTGTGGTCTGCATTGTTTTTGTGCAGAAAGGGACCCCTTCTTATGCTTTAATCCTATTTCCTCTATGTGTGCTGCAGACTGCAAAGAGGAAAAAACTATGAGAAATAAATATATTTCTCCTTGTTATGCCATCCTCAGGTAGAGGCAGAATTTTCACTTAAATCCATGTCTGCAACTTTTTTTAGATATGGATTTGCGTCCGAATTAATGGATGAATGCATGGGAACACCGATGCACCAACCATGGAACGCCTCCCTGAGGAAAAGTAATGCAAGGTAGCGCATTGAGCTGCGCTGTGTTACTTTTTGTTATAAAACAACACATATCGTCATTTGCGTTAGTTTGTAAATCACTGACAGGATTTTGCGTCTGGTCTGCATTAGAAAAGCAGGGCAAACCTGAGGTAAAACCTTTGCAGTATCTGTGCTGAAGATTATCACACGTTTACGTTTACTTGGGCCCTTCCTATGTGTCTCAGGTCCTTCCAGCCCAAGAAACTCCCTGATACTCTCCCTGCTGTTGTGGGTTACTTGATAGGCCATTATTCCTCGATTTATGTTTTTAGCAGAGGAGCAGAACTCCTGACAGCTGTAATGGACACCGTGCCACTAAGAAAATTGTCTGTAACTTATTTATCAATTGTTTTCTGCATACCACAGAAGAGGCCATCTATTCGACGGCTGGCTCTGAGGCATTTGAGAGCACCCGAAGTTCATAGTTTTCCGGTATTGTAAGTTCAGCTTATGGCTTTTCCTGTATATGACACACAACACCACCCCTGTGGTCTTGAAGGCCGCTTCTTCTTTACTTTCCACAGTCACAAATCATCCCGAGGCATCCCTTAAGTGCATTTGTATTGTTAAGTGCACCGGCCTGATTTGGTGTTAATTCAATGTGAGTGCCCTTAATATCTTGCGGGGGTGAGGCAAATGCATGCAGCCGTACCTTGTTAGCGCAGGTTTCAGGTCTGCCTGGGAGCGGAGCACCTTCCTCTCAGCCATTTAGAAACGCTGCTGATAAAAGTTTCATAAGGAAGCCTTTTTAGCCTGACCTATTGTGTTATCCTGCCATTAAGGATCTGAAATTGAGACCTGCCTTCCTGGTGACAGTTTTTCGCTCGCTCCATTACTGCTGTCTAGGTGTAGCCCTCGCCGATGGGTCACAGCCTAACCTTCCCTGCCGTGACCCCTTTATTTGCGAGGAGGAACGTTTTCAAAAAGTCACTAAAAACTAGGCGCAGAGCGTGGAGGTATTCTTTGTCTTCTCTGCTTTTGTCGGCGTGGCTGAGCTGCGCTTCTACCAACTAATCACCTCACGCTTTCAGTGATGTGGTACTGTAGGACATTTAAGTGCACTGGGCTTTTGAAACGCGCGAGTGAATGCAAAGAAAAAATCAAAATAAAATATGCGTTAGACCCTTACAAGCTCTAGACAACTGTGTGCATATTAGGCATACCACAAGGAAAGGAAGGGCAGGACAGGCCTTACCCATTCTGTAGTATGGAAATGTACTGGTGACGCATTAAAGTTGTACCTACCATAGTATTTTACCCCCAATTCCAATTTAGTTGCAGCATATCTCAGCCATATCCATTTTTAAATGTTTGCATAAAGAATAAATATTGTTACTTAGGCTAGTATCCTGATGAAGACATGCGACTATCAAGGGCTGTGATTATTGCATGTTTACGTTCATTTTAACAACTAACCTTTACGTTTACGAAAGCTTTGTGTGGGCACTCTGGTCTCAAGTTGTGCAATGTATTACTGAAACTGAGTCCCATTCCCACTCTGAACCTCCGTGTTGACTAGGGCAGGTGCCCATATTTTTCTTGCACCTCATTTGACGGTACTCTAATTCATTCATTCAAATAGAAGGGCCAAAATAACACAGGTACATTTTGCAACAAAGTTTACCTCTTTTATGCTTTCCAGGACTCCACAAAAGGATTCCTGGCAGGTGTAAGTCAATTTACAAAGTCAGAGGTTTCCCGCACGAATGCAGGGGTCTACTGACTCCTAAATGTCACTGAAGGGGTGGGAAGTGGGAGTTTGCCTTGGTTGTTTTGGGATGCCCAAAAACACGTATGCTTGTGGGCATTCCTTAACTTCTCTCTGACTCCTTCTTTCCCTGGAAATAGCTGGATATTTACTCCAGCAAAGGGCTGGAATAACTCCCCTTCTAAGGTGAGATGCAGAATGGGTGACGCTTTTTTTCTGAGGGTGTAAGAGAATGACTTATTTTAAGGGGAAATCTATTTTTAAGCACAGTAAAAAAAATCCAAATTCCTGTGAGCGGATTTTTCCGCTATGGAGAACTTCATACGGTGGGAATAGGTGAATGTGGCACAGCTTTCCTGTCATATTTCTAAGGCTATTAGTGAATAGGGAAAAGTTAGAAAAGTGCGTGCAGGCAGAGAGAAAGGACTTTGTCCATACTTTTATGACTATTTTTCTAGCCTGCAGCACCGTATGCTTACAGTGATAGCGTTATGCAATGTACTTATGATAGACTGATCACCTTATTCCAACAATGTGACCCTTTGAAAGATTTAATAATGTTTTAAAATTGTCCCATTAGTCAAAACCACAAATCTAAGTCGTGAATTGCTGAGTGGGTCAGCTGTATGATGGAACCACGCATACGGCAAACACGCATGCCTGAACAACGCAGTCAGAACAACTACCGCATTGTTTCCACACATGCCTTTACCACACATGCCTTTACAATGATTTTTCGTCGAAAAGGCAAGCCTACTAAAGGCATGTGTGGAAATGGCATGCATGGTTGTCACATGCAATCCCCCACCCTAAAAACAAAAGTACCCCTACCCCCACCCTTGAAAACTACACAGATTAGCCCCCACCCACCCTGAGCCCTAAAACTGTCCCCACCCCCAAAAATAAAACAACCCAACACCTAAAAACAAAATTACCGCAACCCCTCCACCCCGCCCCTAAAAACAGAAGTACCCTGACCCCCTACCCTTAAAAACTACCCCGATACCCACACCCACCCTGAGCCCGAAAACCAACTCCCAACCCCCAAAAATAAAACTACCCAACCCCTAAAGACAAAATCACCCGACACCCAAACCCCTGCCCCTAAAAACCCATTGCCCCCGACTGCCCTGAATACAAAATTACCCCAACCCTCACCCCATCCCTAAAAACACGACACCCCACCCGCCCTAAATACAGAATTACCCCAACCCCACCCCACCCCTATCAACCCACCCTCCACCCGCCCTAAATCAAAATTACCCCAACCCCCCACACCACCCCTAAAATCCTGCCCCACCCTAAATACAAAATTACCCAAATTACCCCAAACCCCACGCCTAAAAACCCACCCCCACTCGCCCTAAAAACATAACTACCCGAACCCCCAAATACAAAATTACCCTGACCCACACCCCACCCCTAAAAAACAGACCCCCCCACACACCCTAAATACAAAATTACCCTGACCCCCACCCCTAAAAACTCACCCCTAAATACAAAATAATACTGACCATCCCCACCCCACCCCTTAAAAAAAAAGAAAACCCTAACCACTCCAACCCCTTCACCCCCTGCCCCACCCCTAAGAGCTATCCCCAATCCCACTTACCTGACCGCGTCCTCTCCCGATGGAACTTCCTTTTTCACTGCCTTAAACACGCATGTGTGTTGTTCAGCACATGCGTGGCTAAGGCAGAGTTAAAGGCCTGCGTTGTTCAGGCACACGTCATTCCGCTTGCGTGAACAATGCAGGCGTGGTTCTGGACGCATTGTTCTCGATCTTTCCTGAGTGGGCCACAAAAAAGGCATCAGTATTTTAAATTGGTCTATTCTGGTGCACACTTCCAGCTCTGCTAACTTCCTCTTGCGTAGAAGATAATGATTTTGTGAAATGGTGGCATTCATTGGAACATCACTGTGAGATAATTGGTTCCATTCAAGTGAATCAAGATTACTGCTCCCAGAAGGCACTGATGTGTTAAATCACCTCCCAGTGACAAGGCTACGTAAAATGTACTGTATTTATTTGAGTACTCCATGCTTGAAATCAAAGATACGGTTGCCTACTCTGCAAAGCAAATAGAGGTATAAAAATGTGTGATTTACTTGTCCTTTCTCTTCTCTAAGAATTGATTAAAAATGAGCTGCTTCAGTTTGGTGAAATACCATATCCACTGTAGACTGGCACTAAAACATTTTCAAAATAGGATACCACTAAGCAATCCTGTAGGAAAGTGCCCTTTTTACATTATTACCCCCACACGTTTTGCTGTAGTTAGCTGTTGGATATGACTCTGAAAGTGCACTGGTGCTTGCTAATCAGGCCCCAGTGCCAGTGCTCTCTTTCTAAATTGGTAAATGTAAATTAGTATCCCCTACTTGCAAGCACTTTAACCCCCTTATAAGTCCCTAGTATATGGTACCAGTGGTACCCAGGAAATGGGTGTTAAATGGTTACCAAGGCCTGAAGCACTGTTTGTACCACCCTGAGTGGTGTGACACAAGTAAACTATTGATAGACAGCAGGCCTGCGGTGGCATACTGCAGGAGCAGTGTCCTTCTGTAATATGTCAGTCTTCCCTAAGGAAGGCCTCCTGAGCCCAGAAGGCAGAGTGCATTTTATTAAAGGTGTGGAAATATAAACGCAATCTTATATGTCCTCATAGTGGCTTTTACCATAAAAATCTATGATAAGTGAACATTGGATCATAGGATGACATGAGCTGGGACCAGGGCAAACCAGAAGTCGCCAGCTCTATTATGGTACTGCTGAAATGGGTAATGTTTGGTATCAAACAACATGCCTTCTCACCCCTGACATGAATCTCATGTTTAGGGTGATGTGGCATGGATCCAGAGAGCAACCTTAGAGGTTCCCATCAAGTTGCCCCAGTTTTCCTGTGTACTGACTGCCAACTCTCAGGTGCTGCTACCAAGATGGGATTCTGACCCCCTAGGCAGAAGTGTGAATACTCCCAGGAATCAGGACAATGGCCTGGATGAGAAGAAGGGTACACCCCCTCTTTCCCATCAAGGTTGTTGAAGTGGCACATCAAGGTGTTGAGCTTCAAAGGGCACATCACCTCTGATATGCAAGCAGGATGCCCCCCAGGGGAGTACAAAGTCAGCCCCTGTTCCTAGACATATTTGCACCCAGGCAGGTAGGAAAATTAGATTTGTTAGTCAGGAGGTGTACACTACCAGAAGTCTACCCACACCTCTACAGTGGGTAGTCTGATCTGTACAGGTGAGGAAGACTTCTGCCATCTTGAAAAGAGGCAAAACAGAGGATTCTGGCTAGAAAAAGTGCCACAACTCACCAGATGTAGTCATCTCCTGGCAATTTAACCTCTGGGGGTAGTAGTCCAAAGGCTACTTGTACCCACACACCTAACACCCCTATATCTATGATTTAAGGGGCACACTTGGCATCAGAACCTCAGATCTGCAAAAACTTATGAAGAAAGGACAAGAGAAAACCCACATAAATGACAACAGGACAACTGCACAAACCAAAGGCGTGATACCTTGAAACTGCGGCAACCTTCCTGGAACTGCTCAACTGCAGCTGATCCTGGACCAAAGATAATTTCCCCCATCAAGAGGGTAGCCTTTGTGAGCCAAAGGCAAGACCAAACTCCCTTGGACTAGTGGCACTAGTCTCCTGCCTAACGCAGGTAAAAAGAACCTACCGGAACCGAAGAAGTGCTGGCCGTAGGGCCTTCCAAGGTATCACCCAAAAGCAAGTGGTCCAGTGCATTGTGAAAAGTGTAGTCCAGCTCTCTACCAAGTTACGGCTGGCTACCATTTTCACCAGGACCTGCAGAAGGGGAGATAACTTCTCCTTGACCTTACCACTGCCAAGTATTTTTGGCCAGTCCGGTCATCATCATCTTTACTCAATGCTGCAATCCGAAGACACACTGCAACACCTGCGTCTGACATCATCAGTCGCTCTGTTGTCAAGTTTTTGCTCCTAGTTCCTCACTTGCACCATCACAGTGGTAAAACCAGCAACTGCAGCTCTTGTTCAGCACCACAGATAGCCAAGCACACCTCAGCATCTGAAATGGTCGAGCTAGGTGGACTTGTTCTGCCAAGTGTATCCTGGTCCAGGGGGCATACAAGCGTAACCCCCAGTGGACTCCCACAAACTCCACCTGAAAGTGAACAAGTGTCACAAGTATCATTTTTCATCACCCTCTGCTCCCGCATTCAGCACCAAGGACAGCCAGAACACCTCTGCACCCGGGCTCCATGAGCCGGGTAAAATTGGTCCGACTGTCGCAGCTTGGTCCTGGGACTAGCACAACCTTAACTACAAGTGGGTTCCTCTGAACTCACCCCGCAAGTTACCGAGTGTCACTAGTGATGTTTCCCATTGACCGAAGTTGTGAAGGTTAGACAGTTCAACTGCATTTAATTATTTTTCCTTTTAAAATAGTGTGGTTATATGTATCTGACTTACTTTGTTTTGGTGTCTAAATAATATAAAAATCTGCTTTATGTTTATAAATTGGTGTTGGATTCCTTTTGAGTCGTGTCAATTACTTATCGTTCATCTTGGTACTCTATAATGCTTAACATATGTCCCTCTAGTAAAACATGACTGCTCTTCGCCACACTGTCAGGAAGAGCTAAGGATATATTATTGTGAATCCAAAGGAGCATCTTTGGGGGTTTATAAGAATATTACATAGTGAAGCCTAACCAGCTTCACTGCATAATATTTTGCTTTCCTACAAAAAGCAAACAAAAAATATTTCACACTTTCATCAATGAATCAGTCATTCTGCAGTGGACTGCCTCTTAACTTGGTTGACCCCACATCCCATCTTAGAATAATCTTGCAGCCTATACTCCAGAGCCAAAACATACTGACTGGTGACTAGAATTTCCCATTGTGTTCATCACATGCTATTTCTTGTCCCTTGTCTTATCACTTTCATACACAAAGACAATTTGAGCAATTCAAATGAGGGAATCCGTCATTGACATTAGGTGAGTGGGAAATGTGCGCATACACAATGGGTGTTTCAAAATGGATAGCTTACGCGTTTACAGCCCTTTCTGTAATATAGATGTGCTGTGGGACACATCTGTAATCTGTTGCCTGATTACAAGAGGATCCACAAAAGATACAGTTGGCAGTAAAACAACATTGCAGAAAGAAGGACATGTTAAAAAAAAATTGTATAAAAAAACTCTGCTTAAAAACAGAATGAAAATAGTTGTGGTTATATGAAAATAAAAAGATGTTGTGCTTTTCAGAGCAAAGCAAAGAGTACTGGAAGCAAGGGCTAGGGGTTGCTCGCTCTACTAAAATAAAGAATAGATTCATAGTGAGGTGGGGAAGGAGGCTGAGGGACTAGTAAGGGGTTTTTGATTTCTGGGAAGGCTAGCATTAGGAGGTGGTAAGAGGTTTATGGAGTACAGAGCAGGGTAGTGTCAAGGGGTGGTAAGAGTATTTTGTAGGTACAGTTAGGCTAATTAAAACATATGTAATAAATAAAAAAAATTAAATTCTAAGGTCATGATTTAAGGGGGCCTAGCCCCATCCAACTACACATTATCGTCATTTTTTATGCTACTGTGGTGTTAGATGGCCAAAAATGCTGTGCCATATTTAAAAAGTGGCGCAATGTATGCATTGCGCCACTTTGTCACTTTTTGGGCAACATTATGTCTGCACCAGGCGTACTGTATGCAAGGGGGGCGTTCCCCCATTAGGGTGGGCCACAAAAATGTTGCAAAGAAATCTAAGAGATTTCTTTGCGTCATGTTTTCTGATATTTTTTACCCCTGCTCAAAGTAAGGATTAAAAGGGGGCAAGCCATTGAATTCAGTGAGCCCCTATGTACTGTTCAGGGTTAGTGCCAAAGTTTTGGCACTAACCCTGACACATCAATAGCGTCAGAAATTCTAATGCTATTGCCCCCTATCCTTCGCCATGCATGGTGTGCGGTATTTTAAATACAGCACACACATGGTGGTGATAGGGAAGCGCAAGGGGCCGCAAGAAAAGTGGTAATACATGTGATATAGCACCAACATTTCTTAAATCTGGCCCTAAATTCGACAAGTTTGGAATTGAAATAGAAAATAATGAAGGACAGAACATATTTACAGCAACAATTTCAACTAGACTTAAATGTAGACAACAATTTAAAAGTGGACTCTATAACTTACATCCAACCTACAGTAACCTTTGGTGCTTACATTTATTTGTGACTGGAAAAATACAACTTCAGTTGTGAAGGTACCTGCATATGTTGTGGTTAGCTAAAATTAAACGTGAAATGGATGTATCCTCTTAAGCCCATATTTAAGATGGCCTAGCATCTCTGTGCGTCACA
This sequence comes from Pleurodeles waltl, assembly GCF_031143425.1. NCBI lineage: Eukaryota > Metazoa > Chordata > Amphibia > Caudata > Salamandridae > Pleurodeles > Pleurodeles waltl. The sequence continues at coordinate 350,121,311 of NC_090437.1, read as the reverse complement.
TTACCGTCGTTTTTTATGCTAATGTGGCCCACGTGCTAAAATTACCGCTCCAGATTTACAAAGTGGGGCAATGCATGCATTGCTCCACTTTGTAACCCTTGCGCCACATTATCCCTGCACTAGGCATAATGTGTGCAAGGGGCGTGTTCCCCCGTTAGGGGGACTGAAAAAATGGTGCAAAGAAATCTAAAAGATTTATTTGCACCATTTTTTGCACCATTTTTAACGCCTGCACAGAGCAGGCATTAAAAGGAAACACACCATTATTTATAATGGACCTCATTGTGCTTTGCAGGATTAGAGTCACATTTTTTTATTCTAACCCTGCAAAGCGCCAAGCTAGCGTCAACATTTTTTATGCTAGTTCCCTCACTACTGCCATGGTGTGCTGTATCTTATATATGGAGCATACTTGGTGGTGGCGTTACGGGGGCACTGAGGGGCAAAAGAAAAATGGCACTGCATTGGATGCAGCGTCACTTTTCTTAAATCAATCCCTTAATCTTTTTACACTCGTCTCACAAAACACCATCAAGATGATAATGTCTGTTCTTGCATTGGCCAGGGCCATGGCCCACTCATGTACGATGTCGAGTGGACCGAGGAGGTTTATAGAATGCTATTTCAATAAAACTAATAATACAAATTAGCAATTATTAATGTGCCAAGCAGTGACGCCAAACTCAAAAAGATTCTTCATTTCTAAATTCTACATTCTTTGTAAATTTCACTGTGCTTATTTTTTCACATAACCTGGACACATACATAGCCCAGACCTCACACAATTAAGCATTTTTTCCAAGAACTAAAACTAAAATTAAATATTAGGATGTAGTTTAATGTTGGGGAAATACATGTAATGTTTCAAAGCTGGAAGGGCCTCAGCGCAACTGCAAAAGGAATAAATGAGTATAGTAAACGAATCAAAGCAGATAAGTGCTGTTTAAGTAGAAGCCATGCTTTCTGTTCTTACGGTTACGACTTTCAAGAAACTACATTTTTTTCGTCAGCCTTTATCTAGACAACCAACTAAAACATTTGTAAACTTTTTTTTTTTTCCAAGTGAATTAAAATCTGATTTTAACGCAGTGTCTTAAAGTGTAAGAACGAAAATCGCGTTTGCTTCTATCTACGCTACACTGTCATGTATGCGGCTCGCGTACCCCACACGCTCTATACTCTGGAAATACGGAGCAGAAATTCTACATCTCTACCTTCCCGCTCACTCTTAAAGATCAAGAGCTCGTGGTTTAATCTATTATAAATTCTAAAGTAACCGAGTCCTTTGACCAGAGCCCGGCCCCCCTCTTTTTGCCTCAAGCTTTTACCAATATTTCATCAACTAATCAACGCACCCGCTTTTTTCCTTCCTCCAGAGGGCGCTGACCTCTTCCTTTGACTTGAAACCTTCCGTGGCACTGCTGGGGTTGGAATTATCATTTTTTTCACTGAGGGGACCTTTGCTGCCTGGAGTGCGAAACAAGTGGAACTGTATGAAAAAAGAGCTCAAATCTCTTTTAGGAAGAATTTGACCCGCGCCTTTCTCTCTTTTTTATTCTTATCAGCATTATTTGATCCTTTCTTTTAGTTGAGCTAGTTGAAGTTTGTATAACAGCCTGCTCTACGATATGGGATTGACAAAATAATACCACGGGACCAATGCTATATTTTGTTTGCAAATATCAACAATTCTAAAATTGATATAATAGAAGCAAAATACATGGATTCTGATTACTAGTTAATAGGTGTTTTCCAACCCCTTTGTAAAGCCTGCTTGCACAGGGGTCAGAATTACAAGTTGTGCGGTATTTACCGCAATCGGTAATTACCTGGTGCCTTACAAAATCTCACCCTTACTTCAGTTTCACCAGATCAAACCTGCTAGAATTTAGGAGCGGAAAAGTGTACGATAGTTACTGTGCCATATGGATTTTGGTGTGGAAACAGGCTATTCCCTAGAAACCTGTATGTACGATTTATCACTGACAATATTTAACATACCCCAGGGTATTGTTTTATATATATATATAAGGATATTGGCTTTGTCAAAGAGTAGGGACCTCAATATATGTAAAGGCGAGCCTATTGACTTTATCCAACATTGGCAGGTTAGGAAGCATTGCAATGTTTGTCACACATTTACATACAGTGTTTCCATTCAGAAGCACATTAAACATGTCACAGAATCTTTCTTTCACATTCCTCAGGCCCTTTAATGTAGCCATACGACCAACCAGTTGCAAAGGATCATTGCATTACGAAGATAAGACCAAATGTTTTTCTTTTAAAAATGCTTAAGTGATCATGCAGTTTTCCTGGGGTCATGTTTTATTAACCCTAGGTAGCATAGGGTTACTATCAGTAAATTATTTCTAGCGGGCTCCTGTACTCCTTGTATCTCCCACAACACGTAAATAGCATGCTGATAGTTGCTGTGCCCAGACTGAGGCACCACCACGGAGTAAAATGTATGTAATTTAGCCCATGAAGAACATTATGGGCCACTCCTTTTAGGAAGCAGTGAATAATAAATGAGAGGGTTCAGCTGCTCAATCATTCTTTCCTCTTTATTTGTTTATGGCTTTTTTTTTTTTTGGTGTCCCCTTTCCACTTGCGGTACGCAGTTAACTTAATTTGTTGGGGCAATGGGGGAGACCCAGGGCCCCATGGCCTAGCTGGATCCCTGCAAGCAGCCCCATTGCATGGGAACACGGAGGACTGGCCACATCTTAATTTTTTAACCTATTTCTTTGGATGCAACTGTAACACCTGGGGAACCTGCAGCTTTATACAACTTTGGGGACTGCAAGAAGAGGTCCATGGCCATCAGGGTCAATCTGGCTACCATGCCAGCTCCATTCTAGGGTGCAGGCACTAGCCAATTCTGTGGTTTGCTGCCTGTGAGAGTGCAGGAAGGGAAAAATGATTGTGCTCCCAACTAGTGGGAGCCTTTCTGTTCCTGCAGGGCGGCAGCACTGAAGCCTTCCCTGCCCACTATCTCTCTGCGGGCAAGGAGCCGTGTTCCAGTGGATGGGGCCCCCTGTGGTACTGAAAATTCTGGACCCGTGTTATAAACATCGTCGTATCACAACGATTTTGGTATCAGCAGACCGAGAATGATTAGAATAGTATGCACAAGCATTGTATTCATATTCGGGTAACTAAATCACCCGAATATCAGAGTTTCCGTCCTGAACCCTCATGTTCCATTTAAACGACAGCCATTTTGTGATTGCCCTCACATAGGCCAATGTCTAATGCTGAAAACGAGTCTGAAGGACACGTACATCTTTGCTGACTCCTCTGTGACCTGGGCAAGCTGACTCCACTGCCTGAAGCCAAACCTGTTCGGCCAGTTTCTTTCCCAGTGGCCGAATGAGATTAGTATCAAGGCACAACACATCATAAACCTTTCATCACACACAAACCATGCCTAATCTTACACGCACCTGTCCCTGTTTCTTTCTTTATGACTTGCTTTACAAGGAGGAGGTGCCTGTTTATATTGGGGGTCCGTCGATATCTGATGAAAGTACTGAGCCTTGCCGGGTAATTGATTGAGGGCTGGACAAACTGAAATATGGGCTTGTCATCATAACCCTGTTATTTCTTTGTAGTGAAAATATGTGAATGGTCAACTGTAAAATAAGGAATGTTTGCCCAAAGCATAATATTTTGTATAAAAGAGAAGGTTAGCTTTGCAAGAGGAGCAGTCTCCTGAGAATATACACCGTGTTGTACTTCTAGGATACCTGTTACTGGCTGCAGCCAATAAACAAGATCTTTGACTTCACCAAGAAGACTCTGTGTTTCTGTAGTCTGAAACAGGAAGGACTCGAAGTCTTAGGGTGTGTTCCCTGGCACCACTGGGTTCTGAAAAACCCAGTACTTCAGTTGGCGCCCAACGTGGGGCGATTTCAGCGGTACCAGTCCAAGCCAGAGGTTCGTGATGAACTTCGTGTGAAAATTCTGGAGGGAGGCCGCCACTTCATCGACCCCTGTATGTCGACGTGGTCCGAAAGTCTTTGCTGCGAGGTTCCCCGCTTCCCGACGGCTACGAAGGACTGCTGCCCTGACTATCGCCCTGTTTTGGACCCTTGATAATTTGGTAGAGCGAAACGATAAACGAGTCTTCTGGTGACGTCATCGATACCTCAGTTAAGTATAAGTGGAGCGTCTCCCAGTCCTTAGTTTGGTTCTTAGTTTGGTATCCCCTTGGGATCTTTGATTTGGAACTTGCAAGTACCAAAGCCGAGGGATTCGTGTATTCACGAGACTATCGTATTCGATAATCCTTTGAAGTTTGAAGCTAGACTAGAGAGCGAAGATGCCTGGTCTTAGCAGACATGGAAATTTGTTTTGTCTTGGTTATAATAGGGATTCCCGATTGGAGGACTCGTGTCCGGTTCCTCTGATTGGAACTCCAACCTATGAACTATATGTGAAACATGGCATAGGCTCCCTCACATATAATGAAGAATGGATCCGATACACCAGGAAAGATGGTGTTTTAAAATGGCCCCAATATGGTAGTTTTGACACAGAGATTCTGAATAATCTGGAGGTTAAACTTTTCAAGAAGAAAGCCCGGCCGGCGATGTTTGACTCTTTCCGCCTACGGTGTAAGGAAGCCAAACAGAAGGAAATTAAATTAGCAAAGAGAAATAAGAGGGAAGAGGGTATCTCGATAATGCAAGCTGCCATGCAGTTTAAAGATGATGAAGAAGAACAGATGAATGAGCAGTTGCACAGGCAACGTAAAATGGTGACCTATAAATGTTATCCAGTTTTTCTGCTTCTTCAGCAAGATGCAGCAAAAGAACTTGAGAAAGATCCTTTAATGTCACACTTGTTGAGTTCGCCACCCCCTTATGCGCAGAATGCTACAGCACCTCCGCAACCTTTAGCTGTGCAACCTCCGGTTATTGTGCCTCAGGTTCTTCCACAGCCACCAGCTCCTCTTCAGTTGGCTCCTACTACTATGGCGCAGCCCCTTCAAGGGCCGCAACTTTGCTACCTGCTTCATCTGTACCTCCTGCGACTTTATGTACTACATCGACTGCCTCTTCTGGTGTTCTTCCTGATACTGCCTCTGCGTCTGCTTCTGCGTCTGCCTTGCCTCCCTCTGTTTTTCCTCCTGTTCTTTCATCAACTTCTCCTTCTGTCCGACAGAGAATGACAGATACTGTTGCCAGCCTTATATTTCCTCTCTTTGGGTCGTCTGGTGTGACCCCAGATTCGGAGCGTAAACAGTCGCGTAGTCAACTGCCTAATTCTCAAGAGAGAGAAATGTTTGACCGTATGGCGCGTAAATGGGTTGTTTACCCTTTAAGATACGATGTAGAGTCTGTTATGGATGTCTTCCGTCAATGGGGAGCACCGAAACAAAGATACGTTTTTGAGAAAATGTGTGCTTTCCTTTGTGAGGAATTGGAGGATAATGATTTGGAAACAAATCCGCCTGATTTGTGCCGTGTACGGTTTGAGTTTGAAAAAGGCACGATTGTGGGTCCCGATGTTGAGAAAGCAGTTGCGACGTTGTTGTCCTTTAGGAATAAGGATCCTTCTCAATCATTGTTCCAACATGACTCCTCTGTTAAAAAAAAGGTGCAACAGTACCCAATGAGAGAAGTCCCTCCGGTATGGAAGGACGCCGTTGCGGCTGATGTTGCTAATCAAATTGATGCTGTCCCAGCTCATTTTCAGCGTGTTTGGATACATGTTCCGTGGAAGCGAGCTGAAGTTTTAGCCCTTAAGCAGACTTTGCCTGATCCCCATAAAAACCCTGCAGGGTATTATAAGGAATTATCACAGACTGCAGACTCATGCATTATGAATTTAGCCGACATAGACATGTTATTTGGGAATGTTGTTCCACAGCCTTTGTGGGGATTGATTCGCCATACAGATCATGCACAAGAGTTAGGTGACTCATGGGCTAATATTAGTGCTGCAAATGATAGACAAGTTGGTGGTGCCAAGCCTGAGCCTTTGGTAGCAGAACTGCCTGCTAGGATCATTACTTATATGAAGACTTTAATGCCTGCGATGCGTGTGAATTGGGATAAATTGTCTGCGTGTAAGCAGAAGAAAGATGAAACAGTGTCTGATTTCTTCACCAGGTTTGAGGAAACGTTTATCAACCACAGTGGTCAAGATATGAGTACAGAAGGTGGTCAACGGTTGTTCGTCAACAAGTTTGTGCACAATTTGCTTGCCGAGCTGTGTAAGAAATTGAAGGATTCAGAGAGTTCTTGGGCCGTTTCCTCTTCAGCACAAATATTGGCTACTGCACAGTACTACGAAAATAGGGATAAAGATGAGAAGGATAGAGCAGACAAGAAAACTAAAGAATTAAAGACGAAGGTTCTTTTACAACAGGCGTATCCGCCACGTGGTGGTCAGAGTAACTATCAGCAACCTCAACAGTTCCAGAGAAACTCGCAAAGGTTCGAGTTTTCTCAACCACGTGTTCCTGTAGGTCCCAATCAGTGTTCATATTGTAAAGAAGAGGGTCATTTCAAGTATAGTTGTCCTATTTTGTTACAGCGTACGAATGGTGCTTCTGGCGCAAGAGGTCGAGGTGTTCAACAAGCTCCTAGAGGTAGAGGACGTGGAAGTTTTCCCCAGAACACGCGTTCCTTTCCGTCTCAAAACTCAATTAATAGTTTTGACCAGCAACATAACGCGTCTGGTAGGACGGCTCAGTACTATGCTGACGACTACTATGCAGAAGATGAGAATCTGGAAGGTAATAATTGCTAGGACAGCCATAGACGAAGAGAGGGAGTTTTTTTAGTTCCAGTGGATCAGAATGGACCTTATGTTAAGGTGATTACATCAGGTGTGTCGGAGCCTTTTCTGTTGGATACTGGTGCTACAAAGAGTTCTATTATGCGCTCAAAACTCCCTGGCGCACCTTTGTCTGGCGAGATGAATGTTTCAGTAGGTTTTTCTGGCGCCCCGGTTAGGAACCCGATTTCTAGTCCTATGTCCCTTTCTGTTGGACCTTGTGAATTGGAAGCATCCCTTATTCTGACGACAGGTTGTGGTGAAAACTTGTTAGGATTGGATTTGTTGAAAAGATTGTATGCGACATTATATTGTTCTCCTTCGGGAGTACAACTTACACTGGGTAGGAAAACGGTCTCTCCAATGTATTTGTCAAAGGATAAACTTCCGACCGAATTGTCGTTTCTTCCTGATACCATTTGGGCTACTGGTCCTAATGACGTGGGTCTTTTGGAAATACCGCCTTATGTTGTGACATTGAAAGCCAATGTTAAATTACCACGCATTCAACAATACAAGATCTCTAGTGAAGGTGAAAAGGCGTTGCTAGCGATCATTTATGATTTAATTGAAAAAGATGTAATTGAAGAGACAAGAGGCAACTTTGTAATAGTCCTGTTTTGCCTGTTTTGAAACGTACTGACCCATCTAAGCCACCTGTTAACAGGCTCGTGATTGATCTTAGAGAGGTAAATAAAATAGTTGTGCCACAGTTTCCAGTTGTTCCTAATATCACTGCCCTATTGACTATGATTCCAGCTTCCGCCACCTGGTTCTCGGTGATTGACTTAAAGAATGCTTTCTTCAGCATCCCGATTGCCGAGGAGAGCAGGGATATTTTTGGCTTCAGTTTAGGAGGCCGAAGTTTCCGCTTCAAACGCGCTCCACAAGGCTACTGTGAAAGTCCATCAATATATAGTCAGGCTTTAAAAACACAGCTTGATGCAATTGTTTTACCTGACGGCGCTACCCTTATTCAGTACGTCGATGATTTGCTAGTCACTACAGATACTGAAGAGATTTGGAAAGAAGCCACCTTGACGTTGTTGCGTCATTTATCTGATTTACATCACAAAGTGTCCCTTTCAAAACTGCAATATTGTCGACAAGAAGTGACCTACTTAGGTCATCTCTTATCGAAGGAGGGAAGGAAACTGACCTCAGAAAGAATTCAGGCAATTGCAAAATTGAGTGTGCCAAGGACACAGAGAGAAGTACGTGCTTTCTTGGGCATTACATCATACTGCAGACAATGGATACCAAATTTTTCTTTGCTGGCCAAACCTTTGGTAGCATTGACCTATAAAGATACACCGAACCCCGTTCCGTTGTCTGAAGATTGTCAGAAAAGTTTTTCCGAATTGCGTAATGCATTGTGTTCGGCTCCTGTGTTGGGTACCCCCGACTACAGTAAGCCCTTTACACTGTATGTCCATGAGAAAGAGGGTTGTGCATTGTCAGTGCTGACACAGTCTTTTGGAGACAAGCAGCGCCCATGCGCATATTTTTCGTCAACTTTAGATCCGGTAGCTAAAGCATTGCCGAGTTGCTTGAGAGCCACAGCGGCCGCAGCTGTTTCTATTCGACAGTCTGCTGGGTTAGTGATGAATAATATGTTGATTGTGATGGTTCCACATGCAGTGGACACGTTGTTAAACAGGACCAAGACACAGCATTTAACTAGTGCTCGATTGTCAGGTTACGAGTTGACACTGTTAGCGAGTCATGTGCACATAAAGAGGTGCAATACGTTGAATCCAGCCACGTTATTGCCGATTTCAGTAGAGACAGATGATGTTGAACAACATGATTGTTTTCTTAGGACAGAAGAAGAAACGAAAGGGAGAGAAGATCTTAAAGATACTCCTCTTGTAAAGTGTGATGGTACCTTATGGGTGGATGGTTCATGCTTCAAGCTTCCGAATGGTGATACGACTGCAGCATATGCTGTCACAACTTTGCATACGATAGTTGAAGCTGCACGTATACCACATAATTCAGCTCATGCAGCAGAGCTGATTGCACTTACGAGAGCGTGTGTGTTATCGAAAGGAATTAATGTGACCATATATACCGACAGCCAGTATGCGTTTGGTGTGGCCCATAGTTTTGGACGATTGTGGAAAGAACGTGGGTTCCTGACTTCGCATGGAGCTAAAATTCAGCATGGTCAGTTGGTGAATGAGCTTCTTGAGTCACTGACCTTGCCTTTACAAGTTGCGATTGTGAAATGCAGTGCACACAAGAAGGTTACTGATGATGTCGGTCGTGGCAATGCATTTGCTGATGAAATCGCAAAAGAAACAGCAAAAGATGTGATGAATCGAATGTATGTTGCAGGCCCCGCAAGATGGGTTGGTGACGTTGGAATATGTGAAGATACGATAGAGGGTGTGAAGTCTCTTCAAGCTGAAGCTTCAGAGAAAGAGTTGAGTGTGTGGAAAGAAAGTACGGGTAAATTGGATGAAAATGGTTGTTGGGTTGACTTGTCAGAACATCAGCGATGGTTGTTACCCGATGCGTATGTGCTTGCAGTGGTGACAATGGCTCATGGAATGGCCCATATCAGTGTGAAAGGGATTTGTAAGTTGTTGGCTCCAGTATGGCAAAATGCTGGAATTCCTAAATGTGCAGAGAATGTGGTCAAGAATTGCATGGTGTGTCTGAAATACAATCCTGGTAGGAGAACCCCAACTCCAGCTGGTCATTTTGCGCCTCCAACGTATCCGTTCGAGGTTTTGCAGCTAGATTTCATCCACATGGAAAGGTGCAACAATCTGAAATACGTACTCTTTGTTGTTTGTGCTTTTTCAAGATGGGTAGAAGCATATCCCTTAAAAGACAACACTGCCTTATCCACAGCTAAAACCCTTGCCAAAGAATTCTTCCCTAGGTTTGGAATGCCGAGAATGGTCTGGAGTGATAATGGGAGTGAATTTGTGGGTCGAGTGATGAAAAAAGTATGTGAGGGGCTAGGTACCCAGCAAAAATTCTACGCTGCAAATCACCCCCAATCAGCTGGACTAGTAGAGTGCTATAATGTCACGCTAAAACTGAAGTTGGCAAAGATACAAGCGAGCTCTGGTCTTAAATGGCCTGACGCTCTGCCTTTAACACTCCTATCAACAAGAATGACTGTGCATTCGCGAGTGGGACTTAGTCCCTATGAAATTGTGTTCGGCCGCCCGGCCAACATATGGGGAGTGCCAAGACCAACAAAATTCAGTGAGATCGAACACCCTGTACTGCTTGATTATTTGTATGAATTGACGGCTAAATTGCGTGTTCTACACCAACAGGTTCACGATACTCTGCCTCAGGTCTCTGAAGCTCCAGGACATCTTATCGATCCTGGATCATGGGTGCTGGTCAAGAACTTCCAGCGGACAAAGAATGACCAGCCCCGTTGGACCGGCCCCTACCTCGTCCTTCTCTCAACAAGATCAGCTGTTCGAGTGGAAGGGAAAAAGAACTGGATCCACGGCGTACACTGCAAGAGGGTCCCTTTTCCTCTACCGTACGACCGGTGGGACCAGGAGGGGATCGCTGACTCTGAGACTGAGACTGTGCCTTGTTTTTTGCCATTTAGCGATGCAAGTGTAAAAGGAACAATTTCTGAACGAGAAAGTGACAATAATTTGCAAGAAGCTGTGCCACCGTCAATTCGATTGAACACTACAGAGCCTGAACTCTTGTTCCAGAACCAGACAGTACCTGGAAAAAGCCGTTATAATTTGAGACCAAGAACTAAGGACAAATAATTTTTTTTCCGTTCCTTTGCTATTTTTTTGAAAGTGCGGCTCTCTCATCTGAGAAACGTTCTCATTTTAGTTTTTTTCTTTTCGAGCCGCCATCCGGGTTCAGCTGTAGGGTCGTGGTTGCCCAAGTCTTTGGAGTGCAGCTGAAGACGTTAGGTCGACAGTTCTGGTCGGTCTAAGGGAGTTGCCCTGGACTGACAGAAGCATTCCCTAGCATAGAACACCCTACCACCACGAGCAGCAATTAGAGAGGATGGAGTTTTTCAAGAATGAGAGACCTGCCAGACAGATGGACTTTAAAGCCAGAATGTGTATAATAACGACAAAGAAACGATTTTTGATATTATGTATTTTCATGTTGCTTAGTGTAATGACGTTTTTAATAGGATATGTTTTATTCTCTTTTCAAGTGACATTTGCACCCATTACACAGCCCATACCTCCTTCTACTGTTTCCTCGCATTCTTTTCACCCCCTGCCTGAACACGAGTCTGCCAGAAGATTAGAATTTGTCAACAATTCATTCATTCAGCTTCTACACCAACACCAATTAGTAGTGAACACAACTAACTGTTGGGTGTGTGGTCTTATGCCTCATACTACTGATAAAGGTATCCCTTATCTGGTCCTGCCTTTCAGCCATAATGGTTCTGTATGGGCATATAGAACGGTGTTCATATACGCGTATGAAGCCAACCCCCTACGTTCTGTGAAAGATAATCCTAAGAATAGTGCTCTAGCTAAGGGTATAGTAGATATGATTAGGGAAGATATTTCCTATGAGACTATCCCGAGAGATGAGACACTAGCATATATTGGATGGAACATAACAGGATATGGAGTTACTCTGAGTGGGAACCAGCGAGCAAAGAGATCCTCCCCGATTTGGATTGTACCCCATCACAGTCACCTATGTCTGCAAGGTAATGGCAAGAATCCCAGAGCTCAGTTAGGGATAAGTATCTGCACTGAAACATATGTTTTTGCGCCTCAGACTTCTCCTTCGTTCTTAGCAGCTAAGGGTACCTATTTCATCTGCCATAATAGAGCCTATACATGGTTGCCCCCTGACTTCTCAGGCACATGTTTTGTTTCGTTCCTGTTACCTCCCACCTACACGGCCGCGGCAGATTACCATAAGACAAGGATAGTTAGAGGTGTCATAAGTAAAGAAGACACTACAGGACAAGAATTTGGAGATTTCGTAAAGGGTTTTCTGCCGTTTTGGGGTCCTATGGTTAACAGCAGGAACATAAGGCAATTGACAAAGGTGGTTGAATCCACGTTAGTTGAAACCGCCGGTGCCCTTGGTAATTTGACTGCTGAGCTCCAGTCGGATCGCCTTATGACTCTTCAGAACAGGGTCGCATTAGACGTCATACTTGCAGACCGAGGTGGGGTATGTAAAGTGATCCAATCAAGTTGCTGTGTTTTCATCCCAGATAACGCTCCGACAGTCTACCAGGCCATTTCCAAACTGCATAAGATCTCTGAGTCTATTCACGTGGATAAAGGAGATTGGTCATTGATGGGGTGGTTCTGGGAGCTGATATCCGCCTGGGGATGGAAGACTCTGGTAGTCATTGGGATGATCTTAGCCATTCTTTTCCTGTCCTGTCTGTGTGTACAGTGTGCTCCTGCAATATGTGGCCTCTGTGCTACATCGTGTGTAAGGAAACCTGTATCAAGGGACGAGCTAGCTAATAGGATGATGCTACAGCAACATCTCAACGACTTTATGAATATAGACCTGGACTCAGATTAGCGTGAGTATAGGTTATTGCCTATGTAAGGGCAAAAGGAGGGTCTGTGGTACTGAAAATTCTGGACCCGTGTTATAAACATCATCGTATCACAACGATTTTGGTATCAGCAGACCGATAATGATTAGAATAGTATGCACAAGCATTGTATTCATATTCGGGTAACGAAATCACCCGAATATCAGAGTTTCCGTCCTGAACCCTCGTGTTCCATTTAAACGACAGCCATTTTGTGATTGCCCTCACATAGGCCAATGTCTAATGCTGAAAACGAGTCTGAAGGACACGTACATCTTTGCTGACTCCTCTGTGACCTGGGCAAGCTGACTCCACTGCCTGAAGCCAAACCTGTTCGGCCAGTTTCTTTCCCAGTGGCCGAATGAGATTAGTATCAAGGCACAACACATCATAAACCTTTCATCACACACAAACCATGCCTAATCTTACACGCACCTGTCCCTGTTTCTTTCTTTATGACTTGCTTTACAAGGAAGAGGTGCCTGTTTATATTGGGGGTCCGTCGATATCTGATGAAAGTACTGAGCCTTGCCGGGTAATTGATTGAGGGCTGGACAAACTGAAATATGGGCTTGTCATCATAACCCTGTTATTTCTTTGTAGTGAAAATATGTGAATGGTCAACTGTAAAATAAGGAATGTTTGCCCAAAGCATAATATTTTGTATAAAAGAGAAGGTTAGCTTTGCAAGAGGAATTTTTTTGGCGCAGTTTTGCGTCAAAAAGTATAAATATGGGCCTCTGTGTTTCTGTAGTCTGAAACAGGAAGGACTCGAAGTCTTAGGGTGTGTTCCCTGGCACCACTGGGTTCTGAAAAACCCAGTACTTCAACCCCCAGACACCAGAAATGTGCGGGTCTTGGGGGGTAGGGTCCCCAGGGTTTTACTGTAGCATGGTGAGGGGGCCCCATGCCCTATTCACCAAAATAAAACATGGCGGGCCCTGGGGGATGGCATCGCTCAGGGAAGGGGGCCACATACCCTTTTCATTTTTAATTTTGCTATAGATTTGCAGACCTGATAAAAAATGTTTTTTTTGCCCCTGTGGAGGTCTCTTTGGGACCCCCAAGCCGAGGAAGTCAGGATATCGCCACCCTGCCCTCCCTATTTTTTTTTTCCGTGCAGGCGACAGTCTCTGGGTTCTAAATTGGCTGCCAGAACATCTTTATTGATGTAGACAGCAGCCAATCAGATTTTATAATTAGACTTGTTGGTCCTGCAATACTACCCATCTCTATATATACATACATTTTTCAAAAACTACTGAACTGATATACACCTAATCACAAAATGCACGCTTTTTGGGTAAAGATTTTCCTTTCTGACAATTTTAGAGTAATTCTATTCTGCTGTTTTTTCCGCTTCACCATTCAATTTTCCTATAGAAAATCACATAGGTAAAATTAGTTTTTGGTCCCACCCTTTACTTGGCCCTCTCCAAAACTTTCAAGGAGGATGCTGAGGCAGGTGAAGAACCTTTTTTGGAAAGCCTCATGAAGATTCATTGTTAGGAAACAAACAGATACTTTTCCAATAGAAACTCAGTCCTCACTGCCACTGTGAAATATCTATCTATCTATCTATCTATCTATCTATCTATCTATCTATCTATCTATCTATCTATCTATCTATCTATCTATCTATCTATCTATCTATCTATCTATCTATCTATCTATCTATCTATCTATCTATCTATCTATCTATCTATCTATCTATCTATCTATCTATCTATCTGTCTATCTATCTGTTCATTGAAGAAACTAAAGTTACAGGGACATTATAGTTAGGTTGACGTTTTACCCATACACAACCCTTTCATTCAGCTGTTAATGGCAATACTTATAGTTATACTTATTTTAGGAAACTATAACTTGTAACCTAAAGTTACTTTCTGGCATGAACTATAGTTTTTTCAGATAAGTATAACTATGCTCTGTTGTGCTGCAACTGCTCCTCCTGCCTGCCGTGCATGGTCTGTTGTGAAACCCCTTCCTCCTGCCCTCTCTTGTCTGTGTCCAACCCTGTCCCCTCCCTTCTGTCCTCCATGGTCCTTTGTGCATGCCTCTGCCCCCTCTCACTTGCTGATCCTGGCCGTTGTACTGCCACTAAACCTCCTGCTTGCCATGCACGATCTTCTGTGCTGCCTGAGTCCCTCCTACCTGCCCTTTGAGTTCAGCTTGCTGCACCTGGCCCCCCCACCTCCCCTCCTTTGTCTGTGTGTATGCCATTATAGTCTTACTGTTGCCCTCCATGGTGTGTTCTGTTTCGGGGGCCCATCTCGCCTGTCCTCCAGGGTTATCTTGCTGCTCCTGCTTTGTCCTATTGCTCCCTGCCCTCCATTTTCCACATGTAGGCCCATATTCTCTCCCTGCTGCCTTGTCAGGTCTGTTGTCATTTCCCCACCCCCTGGTTCCTGCCCTTCGTGGTCAATTATGCTGCAACTGTCCCTCCTGTCTGTCGGGTATGGCCAGCTTGCTCCCCTTGCCTCTTTCCCCTCTGCTCTCTGTTGTCCATGTGCATTACCCTGTCCCTTCCCTATTGGTTTCCTTGGTCCGTTGGGCTTCACTGCTCTACTGCTTGCCCTGTGTGGTGTATTGTGCTGTTTCAGCCCCTAGTGCCTGCCCTGACCATCTCCCTCCTGCCCTCTGTTATCCGAGTCCATGTCCCTATCCCATTCCTCCTGCCCTCCGTGATCCAATGTGCCACACTGGCCAACATTTTGAACTTGGTAAGAGAGAGATTTGGAAAAAATCCTGGGGAATTGATTTTTCCTATTGACTTAAATTGCAAAAGTGGAGATTTTAGGCAGGAGACAGATAAAAAAGCCCTTTTGGGCTAAAAAAAACATCATGACTCTCCTGCCTGAAATAGACCTGTTCAGAAAGAGGCAAAATAGAGAAGCAGGAAAATGGCTCTACACCAGTACTCAAACAAACGCCCTCGAACAATTAATTTGCTCTAAGCAACATAATAAATTACTAACTATTTTAACCAATATAAATGATCATACTCAGCAATCGTAAATGTTGTATTCAACTTTACATTTATTTAGTAGGAAAAAAATTCTAATAGGGGTACAAATATTTATCAATGTTTTCATTTTTCTTGTTTTATTTTAATGTAAAAGCAACAAATTCTCTATGTCCTTTCATATACAAAATTAAGTAATAGTGTATATCACAAAGCCTGTCAAACCCATGAATTCTGGGACTAAGAATGTCCAAGTGTGGTCATACATAGGATCTTCAAAATATAATCCACCGATCAGGTCGCCTTTCAGCAAACACATATATTTATTTCCATGTGTCAGCCTACTTAAATGTTTTGTTTCTAAGATTTAAAAAATGTGTTTCAAATTGTAGAGTCTAGTGTAGCAAGTGGAGAGTTGTTATGTGGAGTGTCCTACAGTATAGAGGAGGTACGTGTTGTAAAGTCTATTGCTATAAACTGGAGTATTGTAGATTGGAATAAAGTGATGTAGAGTACACTGTAGTAGCATCTCGTACAGTGTAGTAAAGTATTATATGGTGTAGTGGCATGGTGTCTCATATACTGGCGTCAAGAATTGTAGACTGGAGCAGCTACTTGTACAGTGGAATGGCATGTTGAACAGTACACTATGGTGTCGCAGACTGCTATAGAGTGGACTAGAGTGTTTTAGAAGGTAGTAGGGTGAAGTAGAGTGGTATAGAGTGGAATATTGTCAAGTGGTGTGTAGTAAAGCACAATGGAGGAAAGTGTCATAGAGAGGTGTGCTGTGTCCTATAATGGAGTGGTGTATTGTAGAAAGAAGTTGGATGGCGTGTTGTCAAGTGACATACAGTGTAGTTCAGTGGCGTAGAGTGGATGAGCACAGAGGTGGAGTAGAGTGTCATGGAGTGACATTCGGTCTTGTGGAGTGGGGTTGCATATAGCTAAGCAGAATGTCAGACAGTGAAGCAGCTTTGAGACGAGTAAATATAGTGGTGTAGAGTGGGATAAAGTGTAATAGAGTGGAATATAGATGAGTGAAGTCCACTGGAGTGGGGTAGTGTAGAGTGAAGTAAAGTGCCATAGAGTGGAGTGGCATGTTGTGGACTACAGTGTTGTGGAGTGCAGTAGAGTGGAGTAGTGTAGCATACAGTTGAGTAAAGTATCAGAAATTGGAGTACTGTGTTGTACAGTAGAGTGTAGTGGGATATTGTACCATAGTGGAAAGTGATGTAGACTACAGTACAGTAGAGTGACATACGGTGTAGTTCAGGGGTGTCAACACCAGGACAGTGCGCGCTCTACGGGCATCTAGAATGCAAAAAACCAACACTCGCAAGATAATGTAATTTATGCATTATGATGATATGTTATTGTTTAACCTTTTGCATTGCAGAATTACATCCAAAAGATTCATTTTTAAGGTGCTTATAAATACTGTACATTTGCAATGTATTGCTGCAGACATTCAGAGTGTGTTAGGGTGTGGTCCCTTTCCAGGGCCTTCTAGAGACTTTCCTAGCAACATGCCTGGGTGTGGTTCTAGGCTGGGCCAAGACTCTATAAAAGAGAGTCAGACCAACTTCCAGTGCTCACTATTCAGAGGTCCCGGTGCAGAGCAGCAGCTTCTTCCTGAGCTCCTGTCCCGGCGGCCTATTTGGATTTTCCAGTCTTCTGCACTCATCTCTCATTGGTGATCACTGTTTCCAGGCGGTAAGACGGTGTTTGGACATTTTCCAACACCGTAATTGAGAAGTTTCATATTCTTGATTTTAATTCTTAAATGAATAACAGATTACTTGTGCGCTGCCATTTTTTGACATGTGTATGGTGGTTTGCAAATAGGGAGGACGCGCAATTTATTCCATAAAGATTTGACTTCGTTATTACATTGTTGTTCATTGCGCGCTGATATTTCTTGACATTTACATGATGTTTTACGAGTTGGCAAGACGTGCAACTCGTTTCATGAGCATTTAATTGTATTGTTCATTGCGCGCTACCTTTTCTTGACATTTACATGGTGGCTCACTTCTCGTGTGTAATTCATGCTGTTCATTGTGCGCTACCATTTTCTGGCATTTACATGGTGGCATTCGAATCGGCAACACGCGCGATTCTTTCCTTGAGTGTTTTTTCATGTTATTCATTCTGCGCTACCATTTCTTGGCATTTGCATGGTGGCATTTGAATCGACAAGACGCGCAATTTTTTTTCCTGAGTGCTTTTCATGTTGTTCATTGTGCGCTACCATTTCTTGGCATTTGTATGGTGGCATTTGAATCGGCAAGACGCGCAATTCTTTCCTCGTGTATAAATAATGTAAATTACTGTGCGCTACCATTCTAATACATTTTCTTGGTAGCATTTCAAGTTGACACGTCGCGTGATTTATTCCTTGAATCTACTTTGTGTGATTTCATGGTGCACAATCCTTTACGGTGCTTAATACTCATATACAAATCTGCAATGTGCGCAATTCACTTTCCAATGTTTTTTCTGCGATGAACACAACAATACCAGAGTTCTAGATGTAATGCTGTGTGTTCCTGATATGTATTCTTAAAAGGGGATTCATATGGTTGTTTAGAAATTGCTCAGAGTGTTTCCTGATTCTCATGCTAAAGAAAGTACTTGAATCTGAAAGTCCTATTTAACTTTTCCTGTTTCCTCCTCAGGTATTCGGTCATCTAAAGCCTAGTCAGTTTTAGGACTATTCTAGGGTTGTTCATGTTTTTTCGGAAAAGACGAAGCTTAGAGTTGTAGCATGGTACTGATTTCATGAGATGTAATTTTGATGTTGTGTTTGAACCTTTTGCTTCCTACAGGTCTCCTTCCCAGCTGTTCCCGTCCTAATCCCCTTTTCCCCACTTGGACTCTCTTAGACTCTGTGATAAATCTAATCAGAGTATTGGAGCTGTCTTGTGGTGGAAGTGTTGGGAACGTGCACAGACCCCGAGGATCTGGTGACTCTGACAAGGGGTCTCCCACCTTTTAGCTAATGAGAGCTACTTATGTTCAATGAGTACCATCATGAGCTACTAATATTATTAGTGTTGCAATAGGGACCACCTCGGACAAGATTATGTTAGTGACCACCATATGAAAGATTACTAGCAGTGGTAACCTCAGCGCATCAGGCACAACAGCCAACAGGAATGTAAAATATTCTTTATCACATAGAAAATTCATAAATAAATGAATGAAAATAAATTTATAGAGCACACTGTTGCTCCTGGGAATGTCCTGGCGCTCTAATGCACAATAGCCATAGCTGCAATGCCCCAACATCAAGTTAACAATACTAGTAATAATTCTACCCAATGCCACATGATTTATCAATCAACTATCAGCTTTAAAATATTTTGGAAATTCAACCCCAAGCATTTTCTCTAAACATCAGTTTATGAGGTCTAAAAATGCACAATTTTTTTTCTCAAATACACAATTTTTAATTTTGCTGTACATACACTATTTCAACCAAGCAAAAGCTTCTAATTTAGTAGGCTGGACTGCACACAGTAGAGCTACTTCCAAGTAGATAGAGAGTTACCAGTACCTCACGAGCTATCCATTGGAGAAGCCTGATCTAGCTGATTTTTGTAGAATGTAGTGGTGTACAGCACAGTGTTGTAGAGTATGGTACAGTGGAAGGGCATACAGTGTTATAGAGTACAATGGCAGTAGTTGTATTCTGAAACTTTACTTATGCAGTCTAGTTTATTTTTTGCACTTCCTTGCTACTTTTAGTAGGATTGTGCTACACATGAAACCCAAAGTGAATGAAAGCCAATCATTGTTGCTATAAAAATCAGGATTATTTATTTTTCCTAATGGCCAATTATCATGTCCTCCATATAGTGGTTTGTATAGCTCACTGCTAGGTCACTTTTTAATTTTGTTGCACAGGAGTACATAAGGAAGATGGTTTTTGCTTGCCATGCTGCACACAGTTTTATTTTGTGAGCCAGAAAGCATGCAAAGAAAACCTTTTTTCTAAACTATAGGTTTTCATTGGCATTTAGAGGGTCATTCTGACCCTGGCGGCCGGTGGCCGCCAGGGCCACCGACCACGGGAGCACCGCCAACAGGCTGGCGGTGCTCCAATGAGCATTCTGACCGCGGCGGTTCAGCCGCGGTCAGAAGCGGAAAGTCAGCGGTCTCCCGCTGACTTTCCGCTGCTCATTGGAATCCTCCATGGCTGCGGAGCGCGCTCCGCAGCCATGAGGATTCTGACCCCCCCTACCGCCATCCAGTTCATGGCGGGAAAGCCGCCATGAACAGGATGGCGGTAGGGGGGGTCGCGGGGCCCCCGTAAGAGGGCCCCAAAATGTATTTCACTGTCTGCCTTGCAGACAGTGAAATACGCGACGGGTGCAGTAGCACCAGTCGCACCTTCCCACTCCGCCGGCTCGATTACGAGCCGGCATCCTCGTGGGAAGGTCGTTTTCCCCTGGGCTGGCGGGCGGTTTAACTGGAACCGCCCGCCAGCCCAGGAGAAAACTCGTAATACCCGCCGCGGTCTTTTGACCGCGGCGCGGTAATTTGGAGGGCGGGATCCTGGCGGGCGGCCTACGCCGCCCGCCAGGGTCATAATGAGGCCCTTAATGTCATTAAGGCAAAATGGTATCACAAACCATCATGATGACAGAATACAAACATTACTGTTGCTGAAATGTACGTTCAGCAACAAAACGGATCCCCACCTACCCAGAGCCCCACATCCTGTTCCTAGTCCCATTACAGCATAATGGGAAGCTAGACATGTCATTTTTCCGAAACCAAGCTGTCCACATCCCCCTACCCCGACTCCCAGGAGCCCTTGACCCCTCCCCTCTCTGTTTGTAGGCCCACCGAGGGGTCCAACAGCTCAGCGGGCATTGCAGCCCAAGCCTGCAAATCATCAGCAAGTTTATCATCCCTACGGGTTTTCCACATATGGAACTCTTCTGCATTTGCCAATTCAGTCTTGTCTATTTTCCACTTAACAAACTTTGGAGCCCTCAGGACAACCATTGTATAGCTAACCTTCGCTTGGCCAATGTGAGTCCCAGCACTAAAAAATTCCTACTTGATTTCTTTTAGTTTTTAATTGGAACCCAACTTATGAGGTATTGCCCTTTGTCCCTGGGGTTGCCCACCCAGTATCCCACCTAGGGAGACGAGAATCTCATCCCAATATCCAAATTATGTCTGGGCAGCTCCATATCATATGAATGAAGTCCACATCCACATGATTGCACCTGGGACAGGAGGAAGATCTCATGGGGTATTTGGTGTGCAAGGTTATGGGGGATAAGTACAGCTGGTGTGCTACATTGAATTGTGTCAATTTAAAATGACCGTTAGATTACACAATCATGACCCCCTAGTGTATAGGAACCCAGTCCTTCAGCAATAATGGGGTATCCAGTAGTTTCTGCCATCTATTTTGCACAGCGAGATCAGCACTCAGCAGGTCCTTTCTCACTGCCTTGTACAGGTGGGATACCAGTCTACCTCCACCCCCAAGAATAGTAAGGTCCCTTGTATCCAGGATTCTGGGGGTGCCTCCAAAAAGGACGGCCTGATCGCACAGGCTGTCACCAAAATCTTAGCATATTGAAAAAACTGCTCTGTATCCAGGCCAAACAAGGACATGACGAAGGGTGATGTAACAAAACGGTAATATGGGTACAAATCTCTCAGGGTCTCACATCCCCCTCACACCACCCAACCACAGACATTGATCTGATTTATCTGGGAGAAGAATGGGAGTGCCAATATTGCTAAAAAGCGAACAGCGCTCAGCGCAGTGCCTCTTCAACCATTTGATCCCAGGACACACACACAGACCTAAGTACACTAGGCACTACAGGTGGGACTCCAGTGCTCATCATTAAGTGCTTGGGAAGGGAAAGGTCTCCACAGGTGCCCCTAAGCAATCCGGGTTCCTAGTTCTTATTGCATCAAACCAATGAACTGCATGCCTCAGTTGTGCAGCAAAATAGTAGAGTTCCAAAGAAGCCAGCTTCAGGCCTCCCCCACCCCAGGTACGTTTAGGCATAGAAAGGCCTATCCACTTCCTCCCTGATGCCGACAATAACTCAACAATTAGTTTATACAGTTCTATGAACACCTTCTTGGGGATCTCATAAATGATCCCCTGAAAGATATACAGACTGCAGGACAGTACAATCATCTTAACTAGTGCCATTTTTCCCACTAGAGATAAATGCAGAGTTTTGCAGAATTTTATGGATGGCTTTAGCTTCTCCAATACTCTCCCCATGTTGAGGTCCTCAAAGCTCGATGCACCATGGACCATTCTGATTCCCAAGTACCTAATATTTTCATTTACCCAGTGTATGTCCATCCGAAGGGGAGTCACCAAAGGTCTACCAGCAGGCCTTCACATGGGGAACAGCCTAGATATGGTGCAGTTGACTAATTCACTGAACTCATCCAGAAGTGCCAACAAGATAGAAGATAGGGACTGAATATTCAGGTTGTCTCAAATAAATCAAGCCATCATCAACATATTGGGAGATCACATGTGCACACTCACCAATTTGCACGCTCCATCCCTATAAGACGTCGCACAGTTGGCATGCACCGGATCTATTGCTAATTCAAACACCAGGGGGGGCAAAGAGCACCCCTGCCGAGTACCGCAATGCAAAGAGAACCAGTGAGACACTGTTCCCCCCCCAGCCTCACCTGTGCCGTAGGCTGCTTATAAAGCAGTTGAACCCATTGCAGGAATGTGTCCCCAATGCCTTCTGTGTGTGGGGCGTCCCACAAATAGTTCCATGGTAAAGAATCAAAGGCTTGTTCGATATCTAGGAGGGCCAGCGCTTATGGGCCCTCCTCAGAGGTCAGGGCATGCCAGACCAAGCAAGGCTCCTCAGATTACAGATGGTAGTTCTCTGTAGTATAAAACCACATTGATCTTCGTGAATTAATCGAGACAAGGAGGGCAGGATTTGCGCCGCCAGAACCTTACTCAGCATTTTTATATTGACACTGAGCATGGAATAGGAGCGGTACAGAGTGACCTCCCCCATGTCCCTATCTGGCTTGGTGTCCCTATCTGGCTTGGCAAGCATAACTACAATGGCTTCCCTCATGGAAACCGGGAGTATTCCTTTTTTGAATGCTTCAGTGTAAGCTTATAAGAGCCTGTCAGCCATCATCCCCACCCTGCGGTGATAAAATTCTGTTCGTAGGCCTTTGCTGTCTTCAATGCCTATATAACCACCAGTATCTCCTTTTTAGAAAAGGGTGCCTCTAATCTGTCTCTCTCTTCTCAGGGCAGGGATGGCAACTCCAAGCCCTCCAGATAACAGAGTCTTATCTGGCAAAAAGTGCCTCCAGATGTGAGGCAAACACCCTTGTTATGCCCTATTGTGTGCAAACCCTTCCCCCTGACTTATCATGAATTCCTGTCAATGGTGGAACCTGTGTTTCACTACAGAGGAGAGTGGCAAGCAATCTACTAGCATTGTCTCACTCCATATGGAACTGCTGCCGATAGCTGGTGTGGACGAATTTGTCTAAACGATCTCATATTTCAAGTAGCTCTCGCTTAAACTCCTTCCACTCAGCCAGTGCCTGTGGCCATTCTGTCACTGTGTTCTCCAGTGCACCCAGTCTTTTTTTCAGAGAACCCCATTCAACCCGTCTCATTAACGCACTGTCCCAATTTTCTGTAAAATAATGATCAACTGTCTCTCGTACAGCTTCATTGAACACCGGCAATCCAACTCCCCATCGAGCAAGCAATTAAGGTCCCCCATAAAATGGATCTCCGTACCCATATGCTCAGCTGCAGGAAAAAAGCTCCCATCATCTGTACTGTGTGCATAGACATTCACCAAGCAAACTTCTTTAGCATCTAATGCTCCCAAAACAATCACAAACCTCACCTGGTGATCAACTGTACTTTTGCAGGAAACAAAGGGGACTCTAGGAGCCATTCAGATAAGCACGCCTCTAGTGTAGCTCGAATAGGAAACTACAAAGAGCTGACCCCTCCACCTGCGCCTCAAAGATGCCACACAGTTCCACCAAGTGTGTCTCCTGTAAGAATGCCACTGACACCCCATATCCTCCTTTTTTCAGACTGTCCCAACCCACGTACATTCCAGGTCAATATGTTCCAGTCACCCGCCATAATTAATCAGGACTCCAACACCCCACATTGCGCCGATGGGTCCGGGGATCATACTAACATACACTCCATATGCTCCAGCAAGGGAGCTGCAAAGCACCATCACCAATCAGCCAATACCTTTACATCAAGAGAACCACAACACACAACAAATATGGGAAACTATACCCCACTCCCACAGGCAATGAGTCTAAATAACTGGGGCCCATAACGTCAGGCCAACCTCTAAGTCCCACCACTCGATTTCCTCTTTAAGGAACAAACCACAACTTCAGAATTCGCTTTGTGCTGTGAGCCTTGCATCCCACCTGGGTGGCGAGGCCAAAGGTGCTCTAGCTACCAGCAAGAGGAACTCAGCCCACCTTGCACCTTGATCCCACACCAGCAAATTCCAATCAATACCTCACAACATTATTACCATATAAAACTTCATGATTGATGAATCCTTCAAAACGCCCAGCATAGTAGTCAAATATAGAATTCATGCATTCTGCACCCTGTACTACAGCAGCATTTTCTTCTCGAGGGCGGGGGAGCATCGGCTCCCCGCCCACTGCGAGCCACTCAGGCAAAAATAAAATGGTGATGAAAATATTTTATTGCCATTTTACTTTTACCAGCACAGCATGCGCCAGCCCAGAGACATGCTACAGATTGGTAGCAGAGGACTGGAGCAGTGGCTTGCCTGGATGCTCCTAAGTGTACATGTCACTTTGGCTGGCTGTATTGTCCCAGACAAAATGACATGTACACTTTGAAGTTCTCCACCTAGCTGTCTTAAGACCTCTGGGTGGGGACAAGCATAGGCCTCTAGGGCTTGAAGGAGCATTCGGCCAGGCCGCTGCATCCAAGCCAGATACTTCTGTCATGCTGGTTTAACACCATGGGTGCAGCATCTGAATTGGTTAGGGTAGTTCTTCCGGCATCAGAGAAGGAAAAGAGCACCAAGGAGGACACATAGCCTGTGTGTAAGTGCTGTTTTTTTATTTTAAATGTTTAAAGCCATTTTTGGGCTTCCTTGCTAACTTTTAGTAGGATTGTGCTACATATCAAGGCCAACATGAATAAAAGACAGTCATTGTTATTATTACAAAAACTGATTTTATTATTTTTTCCTAGTAGCCAATTATAACGTCCTCCAAAAAGCAGTTTGTGTGGCTCACTTCTAGATCAATTTTTGTTTTTGTTGCACAGAGGTGCAGAAGAAAGATTGTCTTTTTTTTGGTTTGTTGGGTCAGTGTTATTTTATGAGCCAGAAAGAAGGCCAAGAAAACTTATGTAAATTAAGATGTATTTTCTTTGTTTATAGGTTTGCATCAGCATGTAACAATAAATGGGTCTTTCAGTTGTTCATGTGGTTAATCTGAAACTTTACATATGCAGCTAAGTTTATTTTTGGGCTTCCTTGCTACTTATACTAGCATTGTTCTAAAATATATCATTAAGTTGAAAAACCTTATAACTTATGAACTACCTACTCTGTTACCTGCAGCCCCCAAAATAGTCATCTGCGCACCTTAATATCTAATGCTGTCAAATTTCAGCAAAATACAACTATGTAATGTATTGGATTTCAAGCTCGTTTTGGGACTTCCCCTTTTTTCTTTGCACCTCCTTGACCAAATGCATTGAAACGTTTTGTACTCCAACAATGAAACAGGGGCAGTGGGTCTGCAAAGTTTCACAGATATTCGTTGAAAGGGTGCAAAGTAATTAAGTAGCATATATCCCAAAAATCCCGATCTCTGGTCACCCTAACTATAACTACAGAGTGGCTTGCTCCCATAGGCATTATTTTGAAGCTTTCCATGCCTGCGCTTCTAAAATACTGGCATCACTATTGTGCATGCTGAGCTAATAAGTGAAGCTAGCTGAATTTGGGTGTGTGATGAGTTACACAGGTCCACTGCCTGACACAGGTGTGGGGGATGAGAGTGCAGGTGGAGTGGGATGGGCCGTGAAGGACTGTAAGATTGAAAGTATGGTCGTCCGTAGAGGCATGTATTGACTCTCCGGCGAGGCAGTTATGGACAATGATATTCCAAGTGGGGCGATTAGTCTTCTGTATTAGCTCCCAGACACTGCGCAGCATGGTCCCCCATAGTTAAAGAACACCAACGTTGGGAATGTTTGTAAAACACATTTGATTGTGTGGATGGTACTGATTTCACAGACTTGTTTTGAGGGGTTATCGAAGGGCAAGGGGAACTTGTGATTTATGGGTGGAAGTTTGAACTTCTTTGGAGCATTACATGGCATCAATTAGTCTGTTTTTCACTCTACTAGTTCAACACCCAGCCTTCCGCTATGGTATCAGATGAAGACAGACATAGGGCTTTGGTAGCCAAAGCATTATTTTTGGCCTTTGGGTCATCATATGTAGGGATAATAAAAATCCTTAGTCTCTGAGGATTTATATCAGAGTCAAGATAATTTTGGAGAGAGGTTGCTTCCCACCATTTGCTCAGTTCCAGTATGGGCAGTTTTTCCATTTTGCACAATCAAGCACGTAATGTAGGATACACATCAGGGCCTTTATGGGATTAGAGCCCTGCCTTATGAATGCCCACAAGCCAGCAAATGCCATAGGACTCATTTGTCACTTGTGAGAAGGATGATGAGTTAATAGCTGCTCTGGGGACTAGAGTATGGTGCTCCCATGTCTCTGATGAAGATTTTCCCGCATTAGCTGTGTACAGGACACAGTGATCATTTCTGCTCAGGAACATCAGGGGTTGCCCTATTGGTCTTTCTAAAGGATGTATGAAGGGTGAAGCAGCCAATAGTATGCAAAGAAAGCCTGGCCACTATAATAATTGAGCTAAAAATCCAGGAGTACATGGCCCCCTTGCTACTATGACAGTGTTAGGCCCTCATTACAACCCCGGGAGTCGGTGTTAAAGTGGCAGTAAAAAAAATGGAATCATGACCACGGCAGAAACCGCCAACACAGACAGCCACTTTAACACTCCGACAGCCACGGAGGTAGCAACAAATACCGTGGTGGTAACTGCCAACAGCCAGGCAGAAAACAATGTACCGCACACTCCATTACAACCTGCCCATCCGCCAGCTTTTCTGGGGCGGTACCAACGCCATCCAAAGCACGGCGGAAACAGTACTTTGGAGGGAAACCACTCACCTCTCGACAGTTAAGGAAGAACCAGGACGCCATGGAGCCTGAGCTGCAGGTCTTACCCGTGCTGGTGCATCTGCTCATATACCAGGAGTACCAACGCCAGTGACGACAACCACGGTAAGTACTGCACCTAGCACACAAGGGAGGAGGGGAGGAAAAAGAGAGTGACACACACACGAAACACGCAACACACACACCCCCACCAACATCCCCAACACCATACACACAAACACATGCAACAACATTACCCTCTGGAATAACGCAAGGACAAAAGGAATGAAGTCAAATGAGTGTAATATTAGAAATAATTAGAAATACATTCATAAAAAAATAAACAGTATGTACAATATATGCAATATATACAAAATGAGGAACAATGTCCACACAAAAAGAGTCCGTGGCCCACTGGGCCATAACACATAGGCCAAGCTCACACTTGACTCCTGACTCAATACGGAGAGAACACTACAGGGGCATCAGGTCGAAAATGCTCCTGGAGGGGGCTTCATGCCCATTGCTTGGTCCTGGGGAGTGCAAAGCCACAGTCTCTCAAGTAGGTGGTTTGCCCACTGCTTGGTCCTGGGGAGTGCAAAGCCACAGTCTCTCTAGTGGATGCCTTCTTCCACTGGTTCTGGAGGGGGCATTGTGGCCAGTGCGCTTCATCCTGCCAAGGATAGGGTGAGTGGATGCCTTCTTCCACTGGTTCTGGAAGGGGCTTTGTGCCCAATGGGCTTCATCCTGCCAACGATAGGGTGAGTGGATGCCTTCTTCCACTGGTTCTGGAGGGGGCTTTGTGCCCAGTGTGCTTGATCCTGCCAAGGATAGGGTGAGTGGATGCCTTCTTCCACTGGTTCTGGAAGGGGCTTTGTGCCCTGTGATGCAGATCTTGGGGAGTGCCAGGTAACAGTCCCTCACCTGGGTGTCAGACCCACAGGATTTGCAGTGGGCAGGATGCATGACACTCCATGGAGGCACTACTACAGTCCATCCGCCGGCGGTGGTAGTGCCAGTGCTTGTGGTGGTGCTGCAAGTGGGGGGGGAGGCTCCAGCCCTTCCCCTGCAGCCTCAGACGGCTGCCCACTGGGGCTGCTGCTGCTGCCAGTGGGGCTACTTGCGGTGGTGCAGGTGGCGATGCTTGCAGCGGTGCTTGCGGCGGTGCAGGTGGTGGTGCTGGCCGCGGTTCAGGTGCCGGTGCTGCCAGTGGTGAGGGGAGGCTCCAGCCCTTCCCCTGCAGCCGTGGACGGCTGCCCACTGGGGCTGCTGCTGCTGCCAGTGGTGCTACTTACAGTGGTGCTTGTGGCGGTGCTTGCAGCAGTGCACGCGGCGGTGCAGGTGGCGGTGCTGGCCGTGGTGCAGGTGGCGGTGTTGGCGGCTGTGCTGGTAGCCACCAGGCCTTCACCTGCAGGCTCGGACGGCTGAAGTGCCCTTGCTGGTGTTCTGTGCCCATTCCTGCCCTTTGCAGATGGTGGTGCCTCCTTGGGTCTGCCAGATGAAGTCTTTGATGTGGCCTTGCTGGGTGGTTGTGGCTCCTTCTCCTTGCTGGATGCTGTCCCCTTCTTGCCCTTGCCAGGTGGCGGAACCTTCTCGGCCTTGGCAGGTGTTGGTGGCACACTGGCTGGGCTGACAGGTGCCTCTTAGAGCCTCTGACTGCTGCAGAAGCCACAGCGGACGTGGACTTGGTGGCTGAGGTGCTGGGCGCGGTTCTGGCCACCCTGGCCCGAGGTGAAGGATGGGAGGAGGGGTAGGGAAGAGGTCAAGGGTGGCCAGGAAAAGCTTCTTAGGGACATGGGGGCAGGAAGAGGGTGAAGGTTTGGGAGTGGAGAAAGAGGGAGTGGTTGTAGGAGGAGTCAGTCTGCTGTGTTTGGGTGCATGGCTGTTGGGTGGGTGTGTGCTTGTGTTTGTGTACTTTGGGAGGAGGGGTCACAGACACAGTGGGAGTGGACACAGGGGAGGTGTGCATGGATGTGGGGGTGGTGACAGCCAGTGAGGGGTGTGCAGTGATAGGCGTGATGGTGATGGAGGTAGTGGATGAGGATGTAGTGCATGCAGGTGTGAGTGGAGACGCTGCTGAGAGGGAGGTGGACGATGAGGAGGAGGGGTACACAGTGGTGGCAGTGGATGTTGGTGTGTCTGCATCTGGATGGTGCTTGTGTGAGCGCCTGTGAGATGAAGTGTGGTGCTTGTGTTTGTCTGAGCCACCTCTGTGTGTTGATTTGGGTGAATGCTGGCCTGAATGTGTGCTTGGGATAGGCTGGGGATGAGGGGATTGGGACTGGGTAGAGGAAGTTGGAGGGGGGAGGCTGGAGACAGGAACAATGGCTGCCATCAGTGTGGAGGCCAGAGCCTGAAATGCTCTCTGTTGGGCCGCCACACCAGAGTGGATGCCCTCCAGGTATTCATTTGTTTGTTGTAAATGCCTTTTGACACCCTGGATGTCATTCAGTATGGTTGACTGCCCAACTGTGAGGGATCTTAGGAGGTCAATAGCCTCCTCACTGAGTGCAGCAGGGCTGACTGGGGCAGGGCCTGAGGTGCCAGGGGTGAACGAGATGCCCACTCTCCTGGGTGAGCGGGCAAGGGAAACCCGCTGAGGGGCTGCTGGGAGGGGGGTGGTGGCTGTACCTGTTGTTGGGGTGGGCACAGAGGTGTCCGCCAGGGAGCTTCCATCGGAGGAGGAGTTGCTGTCTGTAGTGTCCCCTCCTGTCTCCTTCGTGGTACTCCCCTTGCCCTCCGTCCCACTGGTGCCCTCTCCATCGGTGGATTCGGCCTCCACGCCCATGTGGGATGCAGCTCCCTCTGTCGCTAATTCACACAAAGACAGGGTGAGAAAACAAGAAGGGGGGGAGAGACAGAGGATACACTTGGTCAATGCCAACAACAACACTACTGTTGCATACACAACACACAGGGATCAGCCCTATGCACTAGGCCATGGACTACCAGTTACAAAGCTAGTCACCAGCCCATGGGGTACATAGCATAATGCCATCAAATGCACACCTGAAACCAACAGGAGCCTGCCCAGTAGTAGATGGCCACTAACACTATTGAGTGCTTCAGAGCCTGCCCAACAAGGGACCTACCCTGCAATGTTTGCCCTGGCCTAGGGGCACCCACAGCCAACATGCCCCACCCAGGTAAAACCTGAAAGCGTGCAAAGTCATGACTCAAAATCTGTACACACCCCCTTGTGGCTGCTGTGATGCCTTCAAGCACTCATCCAACTCCAGATAGGCCACCACCAGGATGTGGAATATCAGGGGGGTCAGGGTACAACGGGCACCACTTCCTCGTTGGGAGTCCAGCCCAGCTGGTCCTCCGCCGTCTTCCTTGCCCCAACAGCGCAGGTCCTCCCACCGTTTGCAGCAGTGGGTGCTCCGCCTGTCAAAGACCCCCAGGGTCCGCACCTCCTTGGCGATGGCACGCCAAATACCCTTTATTTGATGGGCGCTGACCAGCAGGAAAAATACAGCAGAAAAGGGATTAGTCAGACCGTCCAGACTGTTATACTCATGGCCCACCATATCCCCCATCCCCTTACACACATACTTTGACCACCATACATGCAGCACTCTGCCCAGAACCCCTCAGCCCCCCACGTGAGGCTTACACACACAGCACTCCATGCATTCATGGCCCACGCATCATGCTCACAGTGTACTCACCTGTTTGTAAGGAGGACCATAGAATAAAGTGTATTGGGGTAGGACCCCATCCACCAGTCTCTCCAACTCCTCGGAAGTAAAGGCAGGGGCCCTTTCCCCAGACACTTGAGCCATTGTCGCTTCCAGACAAAGGTCACAGCAGCACTCGCAGTGTAGGTCCTCTCCTGTTGAAGGTCAGGTAGCAAGAGAGTGAACAGATAGAAAATGGCGGTCACGTCCGCAGCGGTGCGTACCATCACCACCGGCGTACATCGCCATTGGCTCTTAGAACCCATAGGGCCTAATGTTAACCAATGCAAAGTTGCGCAGCGGTCATCAACCGCCGACCGCTACGGCACACAATGCCAGCGGAATGACCTCATTTCCACTTGTCTCTCCTCAGAGGTCAGGCAACCGCCATTTCAGGGGGGCACAGGCCATGGCACCTAACTGCGTCACAGCAGACATTGGCACATCAACTGACTCTCGAATTCACATACTGTTTCTGTAAAGGAAGAAATGCATCATTATTTCAACATATATGTGAATATGACCCTCTGCTCACCGTTTTAGTCCCTAGATTGCAACCGCTGCAGATGAATATCAGATGGAGACATCCCCCGTGTACAGACCCCTGGTGGATCTGGCGGCAATGAAGGACAGACACATTATCCTGACCTACAGGCTTGATAGGGCCACAATCCAAGAACTGTGTGCCCAATTGGAGCCAGACCTGATTTCAGCTATCTGCTAGCCCAAAACCCTCTTGTGCAGGTCCTGTCAGTGCTCCATTTCCTGGAAAGTGGTTCCTCCCAAGCGACAGTTGCCATGCCTCTGTCCCTGAACTGTGTGCCCACTGCCACTGTCCACAAGTCTCTGGTTGTCTTGGGTTTGTGGCGTTGCCTGGGGTCCCTGTAGTGGTGGACACACTGCTGATTGATGTGTCTTGGGGACAGAGGGATGGGCCTGCTGCGTGGGTGCTGTGGTGGTGTTTCCTGAGGGGGGAGGCTCTGTGGATTGTTGGGACTGTGGCAGGGTAACCGACTGTCCAGAAGTCCCTGATGGGCCAGGTTGGTCATCGTGATCCAGGCGTGCAGAGCTGCTGTCATCACTGTGGGCCTCTTCTGTGGGGGTACTGGAGTTGGTGGTACCTCCTCTCCGGTGACGTTGAGTGGGGGTCCTCTGGGGATGAAATACAGTGTTATTGTATCTGCCTGTGCAATCTTGTGCATGGGTATGTTTCCCTCTATGGTTGTTATTAGCAAGGCAGCTTTGACTTGTGTGAGTTGTGATTCGGTTGGCTAAGTGATGGTCACTAGTGTGCATGCTGTGACGATGGGTGCCCATGCAGGTCTGTGATGGGTGTCCATGCATTGTTGTTGCATGCAGGGCTTGGTATTGGGATGGGTGAGTTGTGACAGTGGGGTATGTGTGAGGTGGTGGAGTGATGGTGGTGAGGGTAGGGGTAGGAGTTTGTAATGGCATGCAGGTAGGGTGGGGGATATAGTAGTAAATAATTGACTTACCAGAGTCCAGACCTACTGCTACTTCTGCGAGGCACTCAGGATACATGATCGCCAAGACTTGCTCCTCCCATTTTGTTAGTTGTGAGGGAGGAGGGAAGGGTCCACCACCAGTCCTCTGGATGGCTACCTGGTGTCTTGCAACAACGGAACCCAGCTTCCCCGTCGGTCATTCCACCTCTTTCTGATGTCATCCCTTGTTCTTGGGTGCTGTCCCACGGCATTGACCCTGTCCACGACTCTCCGCCATAGCTCCACCTTCCTTGCAATGGACGTCTGCTGCAGCTGTGAACAGAATAGCTGTGGTTCTACCCGGATGATTTCCTCCACCATGACCCTTAGTTCCTCCTCTGAAAACCTGTCGTGTCTTTGTGGTGCCATGAGTATAGTGTGAGTGGTATGTGTGAGGGAGTGTGGGGTGATGTGTTGGGGTGTGTGGTGTGAGGTGCGTGGATGTTGTATGGGTGATGGTGTTATATGGCTCAGATTGAGTGGGTGCTCCTGGCTTGTCTCTCTCTCAGTTGGCAATTTTATTTTTCGTTGTAGGGTATTGTGGGTATTGTAGGTGTGTGTTTTATATTGGATTGGGTGTGTGGGTGTGGTATGTGTATATGTGTCAGCTGTGTGTAGTTTGGATTGTCCAATGTGGTGTAGTTTTGTTAGTGAGTGTGTAATTTGAGCGCAGTGGTGTGTACCGCCAATGGTTTACTGCGGTTGAAAGACCGCCGCAGTGATTTATGGGTCCTGATGCTGTGGGTGTATTTCTGTTGGTGTAACGTGTGGGTTTTGCTACCGCCAGTTTAGCACTGACCTTTGGGCTGGCGGACTTGTGTGGGTGTCTGTATAGTGGGAGATTTCTCTGTGTGGGTCATAATACCTGTAACGGTATATCGCTGCGGTCACAGTATCTTGGTGGCCGTCAGCATGGCGGTCGGCGGCATTTACCGCCAGGGTTGTAATGAGGGCCTTAGTGTTTCCCTCTTTATCCGAGGTTGTTTTCCTACCCAATGCCAAAGTGGGTACGATAGATTTGAGTGTGCGGAAAAAGTGCCATCTGAAAGGTATGGGGATATCATAGTAAAGTTATAGTAGTTTGCTCAGCACAATAATTTTCACTGAGGCAATTTTGACATTTAGGAATAGCTGAAGCTTCATCCATTTTTGCACTTGTTCGATGTACATGATGGAGGTGCCATAGTTTTTGGTGATGACAATTGTTGCATCTTGATTGGCCCAGATGCCTCAAAATTTAACAGACAATTAACACCAGGGAAGAGGGTAGTCTAGTAGACAGATCTGTGTGACCTGTGTCAGAGGAAAAATTATGGATATATTCCAATTGATTGTAATGCCAGAAAATTCCTTGAATAGTGTAAACTCTCAGACAACATGCTGTAAGGTCTTTTCTGGATCACTTAAATAAAGTGTTATATCATCTGCATGACGTGATACTACAACACTTTAAGGGAGAGGGTGAGCATCCGATGACCAGGTTTCTAAAGGTACTAATTTTAGTGGTCCTATAGCAAGGTCACTTTTCCCTGATGTTGTCTTGCAAGTCAGTTGTGTCAGGTAGCCAGAAGTGTTTAGTCATTATCGTTTACATAGCTATGCTTGTCCAGCTCATCTGATGAGTTTCCTGTGGCAGAACCATGTACATGCATGTGGCAGGAGCTAAGGGCCTGCCCAGGGTCCATGAAAAACATGAGAGTTACCATTATGGAGAACTCTCAACTTTGCTGTATGCACTAATGCATGCTTTATTCCGGCATTGAGAAGTATTCTCATAGTCGAGAGGAACTTGTGTCTTGCCACCTGGACAGTAGCAGTTAAGTCTGGGCATATGTATAATTGATTTCCTGAGTGATTTAGTTCACTGCATTTTGTGTCAGATGTAGGATGGTGTAGTGATCCGTCTAATTATATAGGCATGCTATAGTAGGCCTGGCCGGTGCCCAAAGAGAGCAACATGCCACACAGGCCCAGAGATCTGTGTGCACATTTCACAGAAAACAAAAAAAGAATACTGAGCATAGTTTCCACATAGTTTTTGATCTTTGTCATTGCCATGATTTCTGGAATGCCAATAATCCTTATGTTATGATGCCAGGAGCATGCCTCCATATCAATTCTTCTCTTTAACAACTGCCACCACTTTTTCTATGCATAGCTGCTGTTCATTCAGTGAGGTGGCATTGTCTTCAATGTATCATATTCTGCTTTCCACTTGCTCTATGTATGTATCATGTCTATCTGTTTATCAATTTGTTCTTTCATGTGGTCTAGAGGAATTTTAAGAGTGTCCATTTTTACATCAATTGTGCTAAGGCTGTTCTTCATGTCTGCTAGGATAGTTCTGATATCGTCCATTGGAGTTTCCTTGGCACCATCTGGTGGTATTGAGCACTGTTCATCTTGTACTGTTTGGACAATTTTTTAGTGCAGAACTGAAGTTTGGATTGGCGCTGGTCATGTAATCTAACAGGTTAGCTCATAGATATCTATCTATAAACCCATCTACATGTTTCCCCCAGAGAAACACTGGTTCTACCCTTCCTGAGTCCCACCTTATCATAGGTGTGTACACAGTTGGAGTCAAGGGCTATGATCAGACCTGCAGAACAATGCCTTGCCATCCAGTCTGTGGGCCCTCAGCCATGCCAAACATGCAGTGGAAGTATGGATTATGGACAAATATTTCCACAGGAAGAAGGGACCAATGTAGCAGAGCACAATGGTGTAAACTAGTTCCAAGTCACTGCCCTAACATGTCTCCGCAGGCCCGCCCGGCTCCCCACCCCGGCAGGGCAAACTTGTTTAGCTTGGAGAGTTCCTACAGTGGGCTAGGCGAAGTGCGCCTCAAAATAAGGGCCCCTTTGTCCTCTACCACGGCAGGCCATGTGTTCAATTCCTGCAGTCTCCTAGTGGGGGCCCTGTCCAAGGTCGATTGTGTAAATGTAAACTCATCCTTAGTGAAGTAATGATTGCTGAATAACCTGGCACCTTTCTCACCATAGCAATGTTATGGTCTATTCATCACATGCAGCCAAATATGTTCAGACAGTGGTGAAAATAACAATAAAATGGGGCCGACCCAAGCAGTACAAGAGGCATGAGCTCTCTGCCTCTTCCATTTCCCTTTACCTCATTCACGCCACTCACCTATTATACTTTGTGATATTAGTCACAAGTGAGAGAGGGAGTGGTGGATTCATGTTACTACTGTAGGATCTGCAACAACATTTTACAGTTAAGTCTATGCTGTTCCCTGATGCAGTTTAGGATTGAGGAGAATTATTGATGGGAATGATTTCTGTGGGACTCGAAAGGACAGGGGTGGTATCTAGACTCCAACCACTGAAAGATGCATTGTTCAGTATTGGCACTGGAGGGATTGATGTTCAGTAGATAGGATACTGGACTTGAATAAGATAAGTACTCTATGTGGGAGTGAGTTCAGTGCAGTGTTTGGCCAAGGACTGCCATTTCACAGTGATGAGATTATGGTGATCACTCCTGTTATTAGCATGAAATTTCGAGTTGGGAGTTTTGACAAATGAAATATTTGATTAGAGCATGTTTCCCACAGTTGCAAGGCAGGATCAGAGGCTAAGTCTGACAGTGCTCTAATAGGACTCAATAGGGGGGGTTGACGTCAATGATGTCACCTCAGATGTTGCAGTCATGCTATCAATGATATCAAAGATCATGTCATGAATTGTAGTAAGTGGGGTAATTAGCAGTGCATGGGGAGGGTGTTGGTTACCTTAGGGGACAAGTTATAGTTACTGGAGATAACTACAACTGGTGAATTTCTGGGCCTGATTTACAAATGTGAGTCTCTGCATATAAAAAAATAGGTCATTTTTGTGTGCTGAGACTCCCCACTCGTAAACCTACTACTCGTAAATCCCTTTGTGAAAAGCAAAAAATTATATGCTTACAACAAAATGTAAGTTTAACTTTGTGAATGAGGCCGTCAGTGTTTTTTTTAGTTAAAGCATTAGGCTGTCACTGAAATTTCCATCTGAGTATAAATCACTTCAGCCTTTGTTTTTCTGTGAATTTCTAGTCTTTAAAGAAAAAAAACAAAGCACCCTTCTTTGACCATGCATGGTGTTGGCTGCAGGGTCTCGCCTGTGGCTAGGTCCTGCAACCAACCCCCTGTGGGCAGCCAACTTCCTGCCAAGGGAAGGGGTCCTGAGGCCCCTCTCCTCAAGCCAATATTTACTCCGGCACCTCGTCCCCCAGGGCCTTTTGTTTTTAAAAAAGGGGAGGGTGCACATGGTCCCCTTATCCTGGGACCCCATTCCTGGGGCTTTTTTTTTTCATTAAAGTGGATGGGGCTTGTGGCCCACCTTCCAAAGGCATTATTGTTCTTGGGGACCCTATTCCGCAAGGTCTTTTTTATAATAAAGGGGGGGGGGTGACCCACCTCCCGAAGGCCCTATAGGCCCCTAGGGCTTCATTCCTAGGGCCTTTCTTTTTTTAATTTTTTTTAAAAAGAGGGGTGTGCAGCTCTCCTCCCCAAGGTTCTATTGGGCTATTGAATCCTATTTCCTAATAAAACTAAACAAATTCATAGTAGGGTGAGAGGGTGCATTGTTCCCATCCCAAACCCAAATTGGCCCTGGGAACCCCATCCCCTGGGGCCATACACTAATTAGCTGTGGTGTGCGACCACACTTACAAGCCTTATGCGACCCTAGGGACCCTCTCTCTCAGATCCAAAAACATTAATTTCAGGGGAGGGATGTGTGACCCCAATATCTTCATGCCCTGGCGCAAAAAATAATAATTGGGGAGGGGGAGCACATGGCTGCCCTCTATTTCTTGAAATTGGGTGCTGGGACCATGGTGACATTCAGGCTCCCCTAGCAGTCCCCAACACTGCTGATGGGGTGCCCTGGGGGAGAACCTAGATGACGTGGCCAAGATCAGCAGTGCAGCCCCCCCCCCCAAAAAAAAGAAAACATATCTTAAGACCGGTCAACAGCTTCTTTTTTGAAGTGTTGTCAGCCAATCAGATCTCAGCATGAGATCGGGAGGGGCAGTGGATCCTCTGCGTCCCCAGATATACAAATTTGTTTTCCCCTTAATTCCTCAAAAACTACTGAATGGATTTGCACCAAAACAAAAAAAGGATTTCGTTCTGGATAAGGACCTACCTTTCTGCCAAATTTGGTGTAATTGCATCCAGTAGTTTCGGCGCTATCGGTGTTCAAAATCCCTATGGAAAAATAAAGGGGGGAAACCATGTTTTGGGACACCCCTTGTTCTCGGCCTCCCTGAATGGATCACTCCGAAACTTTCCAGACAGCAGCTGACGTCACTGGCAAATGTTTTGGAAAAGTTTTATTATGATTCGTCAAGCAGCACCAAAGATATAGGCAAGTAAAAAAATGCATTTTATATAGAAACTAGGTCCTAACTATAACTACTTAGTGGCGACTGCCACTAGGTAATATATATATATAGCAGAGAAAGGGTATTATTTTTATTTATATTTATACTGGGTGCTTCTTTGTATCTGGACAAAACTATACCTCTCCAAAAAGCTCTAATAAGAGCAAAACACATGTCAGGGATTGTTTTCATTCATTCTGGGTTGGCTTGAGTGGTAATTACAATTCAAAGCTGCAAAACAGTGCCTGGAGTCGTACAAGTCTTTTGTCATTTTTCAGCTCGGAGTAGATGGCACTACCTAATCCTATGCTTAAAGACTTTACTGTAAAAATGGCAAAAGACTTTGGCCCTCATTACAACCCTGGCAGTCAGTGTTAAAGCGGCTGTATTACCGCCAAGAGGCCAGCGGAAAAAATTTGGAATCATGACCACGGCGGAAACCGCCAACATAGACAGCCACTTTAACACTCGACTGCCACGTCGGTACAAACAAACAGCGCATCGGTAACCGCCAACAGACAGGCGGAAGACAATGTACCGCCCACCCTATCACAACCCGGCAATCCGCCACCTTTTCCAGGGCAGAAACAACGCGCATAAAAACACGGCGGAAACAGTACACAGAAGGGAAAATCACTCACCTCTCCACACCCCAAGAGGAACCAGGACGCCATGGAGCCAGAACTGCAGATCCTTCCGGCGATGGTCTTCCTGCTCTTCTATCAGGAGCTCCAATGACGGCAGCGACGACCACGGTGATTACTGCACCTACAACACAGGGGAGGGGGGAGGAAAAAGAGAGTGACACAAACACATGCAACACCCCAACCCCCAACCTCACCCACAACACCATACACACAAATACATGCTGCAACCTTACATTTGTACCCCCCACCCCACTTGAATAACACAAGGACAAAAGGAAATTATTTGTATGAGTGTAATCAATAAAATTCCAGTAGTCAAAACTCCAAATCCAGTATATACATTTATGTACACCAACTACACAAGTCCGGATAGTGCACCAATCATTGTCCATGGACCACTGGGCCCAAAATTCATGGGCGAGGCCCACACCAGATACCTGACTGGAAACGGAGAGAACACTGCCGGGGTATCAGATCGAAATTAAACAGGCACCTCAGGGGGAGGGAGGGCACCTCAGCCTGATGAACGCACGACACCACTGCTCCACGAGGGGGCTCCATGCCCATTGAAGTATTCTGGGGAGTGCAAAGCCACAGTCTCACAAGTCTTTTCAGTGGGTGGTGTGCCCACTGCTTTATCCTGGGGAGTGCAAAGCCACAGTCTCACAAGTGGATAACAGTCTCCACTGGTTCTGGAGGGGGCTTTGTGCCCAGAGTGCTTCATCCTGCCAAGGACTGAGGTAGTGGATGCCTTTATCCACTGGTTCTGGAGGGGGCTTTGTGCCCAGAGTGCTTCATCCTGCCAAGGACTGAGGTAGTGGATGCCTTTCTCCACTGGTTCTGGAGGGGGTTTTGTGCCCAGAGTGCTTCATCCTGCCAAGGACTGAGGTAGTGGATGCCTTTCTCCACTGGTTCTGGAGGGGCCTTTGTGCCCAGAGTGCTTCATCCTGCCAAGGACTGAGGTAGTTGATGCCTTTCTCCACTGGTTCTGGAGGGGGCTTTGTGCCCAGAGTGGACTGAGGTAGTGGATGCCTTTCACCACTGGTTCTGGAGGAGGCTTTGTGCCCAGAGTGCTTCATCCTTCCAAGGACTGAGGTAGTGGATGTGATACTCCACTGGTTCTGGAGGGGGCTTTGTGCCCAGAGTGCTTCACCCTGCCAAGGACTGAGGTAGTGGATCCCTTTCTCCACTGGTTCTGGAGGGGGCTTTGTGCCCAGAGTGCTTCACCCTGCCAAGGACTGAGGTAGTGGATGCCTTTTTCCACTGGTTCTGGAGGGGGCTTTGTGCCCAGAGTGCTTCATCCTGCCAAGGACTGAGGTAGTGGATGTGATACTCCACTGGTTCTGGAGGGGGCTTTGTGCCCAGAGTGCTTCATCCTGCCAAGGACTGAGGTAGTGGATGTGATACTCCACTGGTTCTGGAGGGGGCTTTGTGCCCAGAGTGCTTCGTCCTGCCAAGGACTGAGGTAGTGTATGTCTTTCTCCACAGGTTCTGGAGGGGGCTTTGTGCCCAGAGTGTTTCATCTTGCCAAGGACTGAGGTAGTGGATGCCTTTCTACACTAAAAGAGATGCTTCATGGAAGCTGCCCAGGCTCCTGAAGCTCACCACCAGCCTTGGATGACTGACCACTGGGGATGGCAGCCATGTCTGCGGTGGTGTCACTGGCTCAGGATGTTCTGGGGCCGCTGGCAGTGCTTGCGGCGGTGTCAGTCGCGGCTGAGCTTGCGGCGGGCTCTGTGGCAGGGGTGCTGGTTGCGGGCTCTGTGGCAGTGGTGGTGGTGGCGGACTCTGTGGAGGTCGTTCTGATTGCGGGCTCTGTGGCGGCAGTGCTTGCGGCGGCATCTGTGGCAGCGGTGCTTGCTGCGGGCTCTGTGGCGGCGGTGCTCATTGTGGGTTCTGTGGCGGCGGTGCTGGCAGCAGGCTCTGTGGCAGCGGAGCTTGCAGCGGGGTCTGTGGCGGCGGTGCTGATTGCGGGCTCTGTGGTGGTGGTGCTGGTTGCGAGCTCTGTTGCGGCGGTGCTGCCGGCGAGCTCTGTGGCAGCGGTGCTGGCGGTGGTGCAGGTGTCAGTGCAGATGGAGGTGCAGGTGGCGGTCTTCTCCGCCGTACAGGTTGAAGTCGACGTGGAAAGAAGGTGTGACACTGGTCCCTCAGTCGGTGCCACCATGCCCTCTCATGACCTGCCCTTCAGTTTCTGGCCCTTCCCCACCTTTAATGATGGCGCAGCTGACTTGCCACTGTCCCCTTTCATTTTCCCAGAACCCTTGGTGGCAGGTAT
Organism: Pleurodeles waltl; assembly: GCF_031143425.1. Classification (NCBI taxonomy): domain Eukaryota; kingdom Metazoa; phylum Chordata; class Amphibia; order Caudata; family Salamandridae; genus Pleurodeles; species Pleurodeles waltl. Next base: position 350,081,226 of record NC_090437.1, on the reverse strand, counting down.
TTTCGGCTTCTCCCTCTGGGATGTGGGCAACTTTTTTAGCTTGACAGGTGGCGGAATGTCCTTGCCCTCGCTCCTTGGCACACTGGCAGCCCTGATGGTTGTCGCACTCCAATAGCCCACAGTTCCTGGCACCACTGTGCCTGGGGATGTGGTGGCGAGGTGCTGGGTTGGGACCTGGAAAGCCTGGCCCTAGTGGACGGACGGGGGGAGGTGTAGGGAAGAGGTCAATATTAGCCAGGAAGAGATTTTTAGACACACTGGAACGGGTAGATGGAGGGGGGTTTGGGAGTGGAGGAAGAGGTAGTGGTTGTAGGAGGTGTTCATCTGCTGAATTTGGGTGAAGGTGCATGGGCTGGAGGCTGTTGTGAGGTGGATGGCTGTTGGGTGGGTGTGTGCCTGCGTTTGTGTACTTTGGGAGGAGGGCTCACTGACACACTGGGAGAGGACACAGGGGATGTGTGAATGGTAGTGGGGGTGGTGAGTGCACGTGAGCGGTGTGTGGTGATGGGCGTGCTGGTGGTGAAGGTAGTGGCTGAAGATGTAGTGCATGCAGGTGTGAGTGGAGACGAGACAGGGAGGGAGGAGGGAGACGTGGAGGAGGGAGACACAGTGGAGGCAGTGGATGTTGGTATGTGTCGATGGGTATGATGCTTGTGTGAGTGCCTGTGGGATGTGTGGTGCTTATGTTTGCCTGAGCGACTTTTGTGTGCTGAGGTGTGTGCATGCTGGTCTGATGGTGTGCTTGGGATAGGCTGAGGTACAGGGGATTGAGTCTGGGTGGAGGAAGTTGGAGGGGGGAGGCTGGACACAGGGACAATGGCTGCCATCAGTGCTGAGGCAGGACCCTGAAATGCTCTCTGTTGGGCCGCCTGCCCAGAATGAATGCCCTCCAGGTATGCATTTGTTTGTTGCAAATGCCTCTCAACACCCTGGATGACATTCAGAATGGTAGACTGCCCAACAGTGAGGGATCTCAGGAGGTCAATAGCCTCCTCACTGAGGGCTGCAGGGCTGACTGGGGCAGGGCCTGAGGTGCTTGGGCCGAAGGAGATGCCCACCCTACTGGGTGAGCGGGCATGGGACAAATGCTGAGGGGCTGCTGGGAGGGCGGTGCTGGTAGAGGGGGTGGCGGCTGTACCTGTTGATGCGGCGGCACAGAGGGGCCCGCCACCACAAGGGAGATCCCAGCAGAGGAGGAGTCGCTGTCACTGCTGTCACCTCGTGTCCCCGCCGTGGAGCTCCCCTCGCCCTCCGGAGGAACACTGGTGGCTTCTGACTCCGTTGTTTTGCCCTCCAGGGCCAAGTGGGATGCAGCTCCCTCCTGCTCCGGTGCCACTGCTCCTCCGCCTGATGATGCTATTGCAGAAAAGAACATGGAGACCACAAAAAGGGTGGGGGGAAGACAGAAGAAAGACATGTTCAGTGCATGCAACACCACTACCGTTGGCAGACACTACAGACACAGCAGCCCTCTGCACTACGCCATGCACTTATTGTTCCTAAATTATTCACATGCCAATGGGGTACAAGGCCTAATCCCGATTGCTGCACACATGGAAGTCACAGGAGACTGACTAGGTGTAGATTGCTCTAACCACTAGTGGGGTTGGGGTTCCACTGAACCTGCCTCTCAAGGGACCTTGCCTACCAAGCTCGCCCTAGCCTAGGGGAACCCACTGCCCACCTCTCTCACCCAGACACCTTGTAATGCGAGCAGAGTCAGATGAATGTGACTGTACTCACCCCCTTGTGGCTGCTGTGATGCCCTCAAGCGCCCATCCAACTCCGGATATGCCACCGCCAGGATCCGGAACATCAGGGGGGTCATGGTGTAACAGGCACCCCTCCCATGTTGGGAGGCCATCCCCAGCTGGGCATCCGCTGTCTTCTTGCTCCAGTGGCGAATGTCCTCCCATTTTTTCTGGCAGTGGGTGCTCTGCCTGTGGTGGACCCAAAGGGTCCGGACGTCCTTGGCGATGGCATGCCAAATATCCTTCTTCTGGTGGGCGCTGACGTAGAGAAATAGTACAGGGGAAAAGGAAGATCTTTACCTGTCCGGACCGTCATACTCATTGGCCCACGATCCCACCCTTGCCCTGACGCACATACACTCACCGTCTGCTCATGCAGGCCTCACCCCCCCCCATGTATCTTCCATCCACACCACTCCAAACAGGCATTGCCCGTGCAGCATGGTCACAGTGTACTCACCTGTTTGTCTGGAGGACCGTACAGTTGTGTGTACTGAGGGAGGACCCCATCCACTAATTTCTCCAACTCCTCCGAAGTGAAGGCAGGGGCCCTTTCCCCAGACACATGAGCCATCGTCGCTTCCAGACACAGGTCACAGCAGCACTTGTAGTGTAGGTCCTCTCCTGTTGAAGGTCAGGTATCAAGTGAGTGAACAGACAGAAAATGGCAGTCACGTCCGCAGCGGTGTGTACCGTCACTGCCGGCGTACATCGTCATTGACTCCTCGGACTCATAGGGTCCAATGTTAACCAATGCAGGATTGCGCTGCGGTCTTCGACCGCCTACGGCGACGGTGTAGAACGCCAGCGCAGTTACCTCATATCCCCTTGTCCCACCTTACAGGTCAGGCAGCCGCCATTTCAGGGGGCCCCATGGCATTAATAATAACTGCATCACACCTATCTAGGCATTGCATACACACAGTAACAGACACATTGCGGATTAATAAATGTGTGAAAATGACATTTTGTGATACCTCAGTGTAAGCTGACTCTCTGCTCTCTGTTCTCCTCCGCAGGGCACGTCCTGATGAGATGGCGGCATCCTCCGGTGTACAGACCGCTGGTGGACCTGTCGACAATGGAAGAGAGACACGTAATAGTCACCTACAGACTTGATCGTGCAATAATCCATGAACTGTGTGCCCAGTTGGAGCCAGACCTGATGTCAGCTATCCGCCATCCCACAGGGATACCCCCTCTAGTGCAGGTCCCATCAGTACTCCATTTCCTGGCAAGTGGGTCTTTTCAAACAACAGTGGCCATTGCATCAGGGATGTCCCAGCCAATGTTCTCTAACGTGCTGTCCAGAGTGTTGTCTGCCCTGCTGAAACACATGCGCAGCTACATCGTTTTCCCTCAGGTGGAGAATTTGCTTACAGTGAAAGGTGACTTCTATGCCCTGGGACATATCCCCAACATCATAGGTGCCATTGATGGGACCCATGTGGCATTGGTACCCCAATGCAGAAGTGAACAGGTGTACAGAAACTGGAAGAGCTATCATTCGATGTATGTGCAGATGGTGTGTTTGGCCGACCAGTACATCTCCCATGTGAATGCCAAATTTCCTGACTCAGTGCATGACGCTTACATTCTGAGGAATAGCAGCATCCCTTATGTGATGGGGCAACTCCAGAGGCACTGTGTGTGGCTAATAGGTGAGGACAAGGACCCTATACAGTGTGAATAGTTGTCTGGGTGTGGGGTTGTCCCTACGGGTTAGTTTGTGTCTAACAGTTGTCCCTCCAAATTTGCAGGTGACTCTGGGTACCCCAACCTGTCATGGCTACTGGCCCTAGTGAGAAATCCCAGGACAAGGGCAGAGGAACGCTACAATGAGGCACATGGGTGAACTAGGAGGGTGATCGAACGGACCTTCGGCCTCCTGAAAGCCAGGTTCCGATGCCTCCATATGACAGGTGGTTCTCTCTACTACTCACCAAAGAAGGTGTGCCAGATCATTGTGGCCTGCTGTATGCTGCACAACCTGGCTTTGCGACGACAGGTGCCTTTTCTGCAGGAGGATGGTCCAGCTTGTGGCAGCTGTGGAGCCTGTGGACAGTGAAGAAGAGAAGGCAGAAGAAGAGGATATCGACAACAGAAACAACGTTATTCAGCAATACTTCCAGTGAGACACAGGTAAGAAGATGTCACTGCCTCACACATCTCATACTATTGTTTGAGCTATCAGAAGTCTGTCATTTTCACCCAGCGTATGGACCCTGACTTGTCACTTTGACTTTCCATTTACCAGATATGGGTCCCACTTTGTGCCCTCTGCTATATTTCCTCCAGCCCTACAGCTGTGTTTCAGACACATTAGTGAAAGCACAGACTGGCTCCACATTGTTTTGTGATTGATGTGTGTTTATTTCTGTGCAAATAAGTGGAGGGGGGTATAAAATGGGCTGGGGTGATGGTGGAGGAATGTCCATGGCAGAGTCCAGTCTATTTGTTTCACTGGTGCATTGTACAAAGGGGGATAGGAAGTGGAGCAAGGGCAGTTGATGGATGGACAGGGTGACAAAGTGGGACAGAAGGGTGACATTCAGGGGGGTCTTATTTCCTGGTGGGGGTCTTGGCAATGTTCTCTGTCTTGTTCCTGGATCTCAGGGACCGTTTGCGGGGTGGCTATCCATCTGCAGGGGGTAGGGTGCTGGTGTCGTGGTCCTGTGGCGGTGCCTCCTGTCCACTTGCGCCGGCGGAGGTGGAGGGCTGTTCATCATCCAGGCTAGTGCCAGGGGCCTCTTGTTGTGCCACAGTGTCCCTCCTGGTATTGACAAGGTCCTTCAGCACCCCTACAATGGTGACCAGGGTGGTGTTAATGGACTTCAGTTCCTCCCTGACCCCCAGATAGTGTTCCTCCTGCAGCCGCTGGGTCTCCTGAAAGTTGGCCAGTACGTTGCCATATTCTCCGGGAATGATGGTACGCTCCCATGATGTTGGACAGGGCCTCGTGGAGAGTGGGTTCCCTGGGCCTGTCCTCCCCCAGTCGCACAGCTGTCCTCCCAGCGCCCCTGTTTTCCTGTTCCTCTGTCCCCTGAACTGTGTGCCCACTGCCCCCAGGTCCCTGATTTTCTTGGGGTGGTGGGTTTCTCTGGGTTCCCTGTAGTGGTGGACACACTGCTGCTTGACGTGTCCTGGGGACAGAGGTATGGGCCCATTGGGTGGGTGCTGTGCTGGTGTTTCCTGAGGGGGAGGGTCTGTGGTGGCTTGTGCCAGTGTCAGGAGAACCGACTGTCCTGTGGTCCCAGATGGGCCCGGCTGGTCATCTTGATCCAGTTGTGCAGAGCTGATCTCATCACTGTGGGCCTCTTCTGTGGGAGGACTGGATATGTCTGGACCTCCTGTCCGGGGTCGTTGGGTAGGGGTCCTGCAGGGGTGTAAAGGCATGATTATTGCATCTCTGTGTGCCATCGTGTGCAATGGGTAAGTGACCCTGTACTCCAGTGCTTACATTCTTGTCAAGGTCCTTGTGTGATATTTGGTTTGGGGTCTGTGTGGGTATCTGTAGTGGACATGCTTTGGTGATGGGTGACCCTGCTTTGGTATTGCATGCAGGGCTTGGTGTTGGGATGGGTGGGTTGTGATAATGGGACATATGTGAGGTATTGAGGTGATGGGGGTGAGGGTGGGGGTATGTGATGGCATGCAGGTAGGGTGGGGGATATTATATACAAGAGTTGACTTACCAGATTCCATTCCTCCTGCTACTCCTGCGAGGCCCTCAGGATGCAGTATTGCCAAGCTTGCTCATCCCATGTTGTTAGTTTAGGGGGAGGAGGTGGGGGTCCACCGCCAGTCCTCTGTACTGCAATCTGGTGTCTTGAGACCACGGGACGCACCTTCCCCCGTAGGTCATTCCACCTCTTCCTGATGTCATCCCTAGTTCTTGGATGCTGTCCCACTGCGTTGACCCTGTCGACTATTCTGCACCATAGCTCCATCTTCCTAGCAATGGAGGTGTGCTGCACCTGTGATCTGAATAGCTGTGGCTCTACCCAGACGATTTCCTCCACCATGACCCTGAGCTCCTCCTCAGAGAACCTGGGGTGTTGTTGTGGTGCCATGATGTGGTGTGGGTGATGTGTGAGGGGATGTGTTGTTGTGTGTTGTTTGAGGTGTGTAGATGTTGTGTGAGTGATGATGTTGTGTGCCTGTGGATGCTAGTGTTGTTTCTAGTTGTGTCTCTCTCTGGCCTTCTTTCGGAATTTTTGGTAGTAAGGGTTTGTCGGTGATATGGGGGTGTGTTTTATATTAGATTGCGTGTGTGGGAGTGGTGTGTGTATGTGTATCAGGTGTGTGTATTTCGAATTGTCCAATGTGGTTGTGTTTTGTACATGTGTGTGTATTTTGAGCGCGGCGGTGTGTACCACCAATGGATTACCACGGTTGAAAGACCACCACGTGGATTCGTGGGTTGTGATAGTGTGGGCGTATTCCTGTTGGCGTGACAGTGGAGGTTTTGTTTTCGCCAGTTTATCACTGACCTTTGGTGTGGCGGACTTGTGTGGGTGTCTGTATTATGGCGGATTCCGAGCTGCGGGTCGTGATAGCTGTAGCGGAATTCCGCGATCGCAGCGGTGTGTTGGCGGTCTTCTGCACGGCAGTAAGCAGCATTTACCGCCAATGTTGTAATGAGGGCCTTTATCACTTTTTAGCTCAGTGTGGTTGGCAATGTGCTAATTCTATGATAGGCTATTAATAGATTTGGATGGAAAGGCCTCACCCACTTTTTCCTGGCATGCTTCATCATTGGCCTGTTCGCCCCACTGTGTTGAAATAGTACCACCTCAGTGGTCTCAACCTCTCAAAGAGGGAGCGCAAAATAAATATTTCTGTTCATAGAAGAGGTCTAAATGTGTTTCTATGCCTATCTCTTCATAAAAATCAAGGAATTCCATTTATTCCATGGGTATCCAGGGGAAAGTTAAAATATAACATTGTATGTTAACATGAGTTGATAGGGTGAACATCCATGATAATCATCATTTGGCAAAATGTTTCAGACACAAAACAGATATCCCTCCAAAATGAAAGGGGCCTTGGTCAGGGCAACAAAGGTACCCCTACAGTCTAGTCTACATTTACGCCAGTACAAGCAGGTAAGAGTAAGTCCTACCTCTACTCCTCCAGTACTTACATTTTTGCCCTATTGCTTTAAGGTTCCAGCTTACAAGTCACACCGGTTGGGAACCACTCCTGTAGTCACACATTCATCAAGACACATGTCCCACAATGTCACCTAAAAGGTTTCTGGTGCACCTCCTTTCCTACGCCTCCAGTTCACAAAAGGGAGCACACCTGAAGCTAGTTAGGGGGCATCTTAGGACCTGTGCCTTAATGAATGTGTGACTACAGGAGTGGTCACCAAATGTTACTTTAACCTTTGGCTTTTCCAGTAAAGTTTTAGTTTTGTTTTAACAAGTAATATTCATGAGCAGGAGTTTGGCTGCAGGCCTTTACTTAGGGAGGGGGGCATGGAGCCCCTCTTCCCAAGCCTTTATATGTCCCTGGGTCCCCATTCCCCCAGGGCCCAATGGTAGTAGAGTTCCAGGGACAACATCATCAGGGACACTGTGATGTTCCCTGCCGGGAGAGCACAAACAGGGAACGTAAATCCAACTCTCTGCTTGCACTCTCCCAGACAGGGAACATAGGCTTGCTGCTGTCAGACAGGGGCAAATAGAAATGCTGCTTTCGCCAGGCAAGAGCAAACTAATGTGGCTGGCTCATGCTGCACCTAGGATGGGTGCTGTCAGGGGAGCTGGCAGGACCACAGGAGCCTTGGGTTGCCTCTCCCTGCAGCTCCAAGCTCTCTAATTGCTGTGGATTTTCCAGGTGGGACTGGGGCAACCATGGCAACTTTTCAGTTGGTGAGGCTGTGGGGATGAGATATCCGGAAGCATGGAATGGCTTAGATAGGAAGGTTGCATGCCCCCTCCCCTAATAATAAAGAAGCATCTCCCTCTGCCCGCCCCACCTAGGCAAGATTACAATTTAAAAGAGCAGTTTTGTTTACATGACCACAGGTCTTCTGAGGCTCTATAATCCCATGGAAAAAAAATATGTTTTTAACCTGGGGGTGGGGTGGGACATCAGACCAAGGGATCAGGGTATCCCTGCCATGCCCTTCCCCCAAATATGTTTTTCTATCTTTTTTCAGGACGGGGAGACTGACTCCTAAAATTGCTGCTGTAGCATCTTTGTTGATGTTGCGCAGCCAATCAGATCAGATCGTATGATTTGTTGGGTCTGTAACAACTGCGTCCCGGGCCATACCTTCTCACCTTTTGCCCCTCAAGAATAGTGTCTGTCAGGCTGAGCAAAGGTCAGCCTGACAGACATTCCTCATTTTCAGGTCATGCAGCTAGGAGCTACACATGCGCTATTTGTGTAGGCTCCTGGCTGCCTGAGTTGAACTTTGCTGGGCTGAGGAAGTCACAGTTCTTGTGGGTGTGACCTCCTCCACTCAGCAAATGTCTTCAAGGCCCTCCCACTCAGCGGCGAGGGGTAGTGTTGCTCATTGACTTTGACCTCAGCACTTCAGTTTTAAGTGCTGGAGTGCCGAGGGCCAAGTGACAATCAGTGACACAACGTCACAGAGTGGGTTGGGGTCAGCAGACTCACTGACCTCATCCCACTCTGTGGCAAAGTTGGGCTGCTGCCTTCCCTCACTGACTAAGGGAAGGCAGCATTCCTAACCCTCCTGGGACCTCCGAGGCTCGGGACTGCTGGCTTCCCTCATTGGCAGGGAAGACAGCATCCCCAACCCTTCTGGGACCTCCGAGGTTGTACTGCAAGTAAGTATGTTTTTTTTTACAATTAATATTTGGTGCATGTGTGCATGTATGTTTGATTAATTGGTAATGAGTGATGCAAATTGACGTGTGCGTGTGTGTGTGTGATGAATGAGTGTAAGTGAGTGCATATGTGTATGTGTGCATGTGTGTCCCATCTACCCCCTTCCTAAAATTACTGACTGCCCTTGGTCTGTGGATGCTCTGCAGCATGAAATATACATACATTGTGATATTTAATTTCACAAAAAGCACACTGTCTAGATCAAAATCTAGATTTCTGGCTACTATGATGTAGTACAATTCAGAGTGTTTTTACATTATTGATGTTGAACCTTCCAGTGGAAAATTGCCTAGGAAAAATGCATTTTGCCACCTCCCTTTTATAGGCCCCCCTCATGCTGGATTGCCCAGAACATTTATAGGAAGAAACTGAGGTGGTAAGCTTTGTGTATCCAAAGAATCAATTTCCTACGGAAACCTGGTCCTAGCTATATCTACCCAGTGGCCCAATGGACTGTTGTGTGCAAGAGGTAATGTAGCTCTGATGAAGCATATGGGGTAAAGAAAAATACTATGATTGCCAGATTAAAGGAACAAGTCTATAGTTGTAAGATCATCTTAACAGCTGTCCAAAAAGTAGAAACAGTACAAGTATCCAACCTTTTAAAACTTAAAGATGTGAGAACCAAACATGATTTCCCCCCAAAAGCATAAGGTTGATGAGCACATTCAGTAATAAGGCACAAAACATAACATCAGAAGCACTGACACATGTAGAAGACAGATGATACATTGTCCAGATTTGTGGATGATTCCCAAGAAATACATGCAGGGAAAAATACATATTTTGAGAGATCCAATGATAAGAAAATGGTTTTACAAATGTAAAAATTGCAAAGCCTGTAAATTTAGCACCAACACACAGAATTTCAAGATTCCCAATAGTCAGAAGTTATTCCATATAATGATGGGATTGCCTTGTAACTCTGATTACAATGTTTAATGTCGTGTGTACCCTTGTAATACGATGTATCTCACCAACACAATACAACCAAAGAAAGATAATTCTGGAGCACTCACAAGTTTTCAAGAAACATAACACACAGTCCCTATAAGCAAAACATCTTTTCAGTTTTTAAAAACAGAATGTTGATCAACTACTATTTTTTGCCTTTGACGGAACTCCTACAAACATCAGAGGAGTCAAAACAACATTAGAGTTATGAAGATTGGAATTGAAATATATAATCAGTTTTGACACACTAATCCCAGTAGGTCTGAACTCTGATAGAGAAATGCCTGTCCATTTAGAATAAGTGAAGGTATATACCCATGTCGTGGCTGCAGCTGTGCATCCCTGACTCTAGTGTGCAAGGCAACCAATAATCAGGAAGTGAGGGTAAGGCCTGACGCATCTGTTATTCCATATCTCTTCAACATCGGCCTCCGTCCCGAAAGCAGAGCTGATCACGTTTAGGTTTCTCAAGTGCAGCAGCATGAAATCAGCACTCAGGAACCCACTGGTGTCTGTAATTAAGTTTCCATATTATACTTACTTGGATTCTTTGATGGCCTTCCTTTTCTGACTCATTTTAGTTCACAGTTTTCCTTGCTGTATTGCTTCCCACGTTGTGTTTGGTGTTGCTTCGGACCTGGTGCCTTCATCCAGTTTCTTCTACTGCTCCTGATTTTAATCACAGTCCTTCAGTTGGATTGCAAAATTAGCTTCTGTCCTGTGATATTTGGGGATGCTGCATTAAATAAGGAAAGACTATAAAATTTGACATGAATTATCTGTAAAAGAAAAGACTGGCCTAAAAAATATTATTCTTTGAATACCATTATTTTACACTGACAGTTTAAGATTTCAAAACACTTGTTTTTGTCATTTACCCTTTGCTTTCTTATTTTATCTTCAAAAATGAAGTAATTCCAGTTCACTGTTTGCTCTCAGGAAGATTCCGTAATTAGGTATCACTGTGTTCAAGTGAGGGTTACCTTAATTACATTTCTGAGAATGCTTATGATTCATCATTCAGCGCTACATTCAGCACAAGTGTTTTCTCTTTTAGGATTTCATTACATTTATGGGGTTGATATCAACAGAAATAAAAGTTGGAAAGTGGGAGGTATTATGTAAGAATTATATAACATTTGTCCGTAGACTAATTAGAGAGATCCAGTATTAGAAATAACTCTAAGGAAGCCCTGTGTTATTCTTTTTAGACATATACTTGAGGCATTGAAGGAACCTTTTTGAGTCAAGAAGTGAATTAGTTCCCTTGAAGAGGTCTTGGAGTGCTGCCTTGTGTATTTTCTACACGTCCCCTTTCCCCTGGGTGCTGGAGCTTCTTTTTAGTGCTCAAATTGTTTCAAGGCTTTGAGTGATACAAGAACTAGGCTTCTGAATTCACATCTCACTCTCTAAAGTTGGCAAGGCCAGTTTCCTACAGAAGATATGCTTGGTTGTTACAACCTATGATACTGAGTAAGTAACAGCTATTTTTAATTGTAAACTGTATTTTTTTTTAACCTTTGTATCTTTCACATAATTAACAATCAACAAAATAATTAATTTTAATAAAAGAAAGTCTATTACATTTAAATTATTATAATTTAAATACCTTCCCAGTCTATTCCCCTACAAACTTAACAACCCACTCCTAAACTTAAAATTACTAATTAAAATTAAAAAGAAATTACTAAAACACTTAAAATTACAAACTATATTTATAAAAATAAATAACAATAATACCAACAGCATTACCTCCTAAAACTAATATATTAACTAAAAACAACAATTTAATTAAAAAACTATGGCCTTCATTACAACACTGGAGGTAAATCCCGCTTACCGCCGTACTGACGGCCTTCAAGATACCGTGGACGCGGCGGAAATCCGCTACAGGTATTATGACCCACATCTTGTAATCCGCCACAATATAGACACCCACACAAGTCCGCCACACCAAAGGTCAGTGATAAACTGGCAATAGCAAAACCACCACCGTCACGCCAACAGGAATACGCCCACACTATCACGACTCACAAATCAACGCGGTGATCTTTCAACCGCGGTAATCCATTGGCGGTACACACCGTCGCGCTCAAAATACACACACACACACTTACAAAACACAACCACATTGTGTTGTGTAGCCATTTTAAATATAGCTCCATGCACGTTAGTTTAATACACTAGGCCGCTGTGCACCTTGACCTAGATATATTTTATTCAGCTTTGCACTGTTATTTCTACAATAACCAGTTTTATTGTCTTGTTTTAATTTCTTCTATCAAACTGTTTTGCTTAGTTCAGCACTGTGTTCTCAAACAACACATTCTTGATCACCCTGTGCTTCAGTCAAGGCTACAGTCTGGTATATTGCCGGTAAATGTGGTAGAAGTTTAGTCTCCAACGTTCATAGAAAATACACATCTTTACGTAGGGACATTTTCTTAGAACATCTGCTCTGTTAGTTATAAAACACCTTCTAGTCCTATTACACGTTAAGAGGGAGATTCCAGCCAGGGAACCACAACTGTATGCTGAATGCTCAGTTGCAGATGCTGATGCAGATTACAGGCCTTTGCTCAGGTAGGAGGGTTGATGTCCTCCCGGGGAACCTGAAAGGCAGGATTAGAGCTTAACATGCTGTGCTCGAAATATGATTTAGATAGGGAATAGTCCATCGATCCTAGTGGCACTAAGATAGCATTATTCTTATGCTTCACTCTCATCATCACTATTTTAATATTGTTGTGTTGTGTAGTTCTGGTTATTACAGCTCACGCTTTGCTATCCAAAATGCAGTCATTTTATAAAACCAATCTTTAAAACTTATACTGCTTCTATTGTCATTTATATATGAGACCACAATGTGTATGAGAGAACCGGTTGTGACCTGAGTGACCACGACTTCCCTGAGAAGTACCAATATGTCATGCGCTCGGCTGCCCAATCGTCTCTACCTTTTGGGACAGATGAGGCACTGCTAGTTAGCCGGAGCAAAGCCCGGATTTGGAGCGACAAGTGTCATCCACTGTGGGTCAGACTCAGTCTCCCACACTGTGGACGATCTTGCTGCTCGAAATCCAGTAGTCTCATTAGAATAATGAGAGCCTAAGTGACATGGCGCCACCAACGTTTGGTCAGGCTCTAATTTTCGGGTCCACCGGAGTATCTCAGTCTCATTTTATATAATGACACCTCAGTGCCGTATACGGAGACGTCCGTGGTACTGAGGATTTCCACCACAGCCATATAGGTAATCCTATTACAGCTGGTGGTTGTTCATGCTTGAACTTTAAAAGGAAAAACCCCATCTTGGTGTGCCTTCTCTGAACTCATTGTGCTTCTAACATGGCGAATCCCCAAATTTTTACAAATAGCTGTTAACATGAGACAACCTCTCACAGCACACTTATTAGCAAATGGCCTAACGGCCCAGGGAGGCCCAGTCACATTTGTGGTGTACGCCCATGCAGCTTATAGAACAGAACTTTTTTACTCTTGGGTCACATTTCCAGCAGTTGATGGGAACACAAATACATTTCATACCTATACAGTTGCGAATGCGCCTGGACAATACAGCCGTACGCATATTTAGAGGTACCTCTATCTTATCAAGAACATAATAATTGGCTTGATGGCGCCGTACCCCATACAATATTACCAGTTAGGTTAGGTCCACTAAGTAATGATGGTCCTACCAGGCCTTTATTGGCCACTTATACACTACATCCTGCGGTTGGGAATTGAGCAGTAGCTGAGGTTCATTGCTTATACATTGAGTTAATAGAAATATATAGACGATTAGTGCAATTTGTGATGCAAACTTTAAATACAAACCCAGCATGAGCTGCTCCAGCACATCCACATGCAGTAACACTGGGTATAAATCCAGCGACTGTACATTCGATTATGGGTAAAGTACCGGCCAAACGAGAGGAGACTCCGTTTTGGCTAGCACAAAAAATAAATACGCTGGAGGCAGTATTTCCCCATACGGGACCTCAGGATAAACATAGAATATTAACGATGTGCTTGCCTTTTGGAATGGTCCCTACAGTAGAAAACTGTAATACATGGGGCACGGTATTTGCCGTGCTCTATACAACTGCACATGGTACATTGACACTTGCCAACCTACCGGAAGTGCTCAAACAAATTCAAGATGAATACAGGGCTGCCCCAGCCCTAGATTTGGGGATGCAACTGATGGGTAACTTTGCCACAGTGTCTTCAATCATTTAAAGTAATCTTAAATAGGAAGCAGTTGCACTCACAGTGCGCATGCGACTCCGTAACGTTTTGCAACAAAATCAAGAATGAGAGCTGCCTAAAATAATAGCGGAAACATATTCAAGTATCGGTCGAGATAGCCTAGGGGCTAGATCACAAAAACCTAAATTTCAGGGTAAAACAAATAAAGACACCTCCAAACAACAGCCTGAGGGTAATAAGAAACACTGGGATAAAAAACAACAAACGCCTAAAAAAGAAAGGGGAGAATCTCCATGTACGGAGACCCCACAGAATAGGTATAATCTCAGAAATAAAGAAAATATCAAAACGCCTTAAAGATACCAATATACTGATACACGCCAATCTCGTTCCTTTCAGGACTCATCGGAAAAGAGAAATGAGGGAGGTGGGCGATCTGAGCGAAGAACAGAGTACGTGAAACACAGACAGGAATCACAACGCTCTTCGGAGGTTTCTGTTAAAAAGGAAGAGAAATCTGTCCAACAAAAACAACAATTTAAAAAGAAAAAGGTGGCAGCAGTCTCAGTTCGACATGCCACACAGGAAGAGGGTCCTCTTGAAGAACAAGAACTGGGCTCTATCATTGCTAGACAGTGCGGCAGAGGTCACAATAGTTCGCCGGAATCTTCAAGAGCATCTGGAGGTGAAAGCAACTGATGACTTTATACAAGTAGAAACAGCAGACATCCGTGTCTACGAGCCTGAACAAGATTGGCCGCCTGACTTTGTCCATACCTGCCCATATGGAGAAGATGTCATTAAGCCTTCTTTTTCGCCCCTTGTTCCAGAGGAACTCGCTGAATCCTATTTCATTGAATGGGCTCTAGCACAGGCACCAGCATTATACAGAAATCACATAGGATGGGATAAGGAATCCCCCTACCATGTCATCCCCATTAAAAGTGAACCTCAGACACAACTGCAGTATCCTATAAAACATGAAGCAAAAGCACCAGTGAGAGAAATACTCACGCAATTAGAGTACCAGTGTGTGATTGAACCCTGTGTCTCACCGATGAATAACCCCTTTATTTCCTGTATCTAAACGGGACCATCCATACAGAATAGTCTTAGACTACAGACATTTAAACAGTTATACACGCACATATGCTATACAAAATTCACATAGCACTGCACTAATGAGCAACATAGTGTGGAAAAAATACAAAACAACTTTAGACATTTCAAATGGGTTCTTCTGCCAGAATACAGCGCATGAAAGCAGGGACTTAACAAGCTTTAGCGCACTAGGCTCTCAGAAAAAAATCTGTTGTTTTCCTCAGGGGTATCAGAACAGCCCAGGACTTTTTGCAGCTCGTGTGCCCACCATTTTACACAAGATTGACTCTGAAGCATTGTCATGTGTAGATGATATATATCTCACGGATGATGAGTTACTACAACATTTAAGACGGGTAGCCTGCATTGTTGTGGGGTTTGCCGAACTCGGCTACACATTTAACTTCAATAAAACAAAAATTGCCTTCCTCAGCATCCTGTTCCTGGGATATGAGCTGTCGAGTGAAGGAAAGAGCCTAGCGCCACAATTCTTAGAAAAATTTGCACAATTACAACCACCGAATACGATTAAAAAACTCCAATCATTGTTGGGTTTCTTAAATTTTGGCAGAACATACATTCCCGACTATGCTACGCGTATAAAATCTCTATATGACTTGATATGTCCTGATTTTTTAAGTAGATTCTAGACAGTCAAACATACACGCACTCTTCGAGAGTTGCAGACAGATATGCTAGCAGCAAAACATTTACACACAAGGGAAAACAAAACACATTTGGTCATCAGGGTAATAGCTGGGGCCATCGGTTTCACCCATGTGACATTCAATGAAGGTGAGACAGTTCCGATTGCATACAAATCACATTTGTATTCAGCAGCTGAACAACACTTTGCTCCCACAGAGAAAATTCTCACTGCTGTGCAGATGGCTGTTATTAACGAAAGACCTCTTGCCCAAGGAAAACACATTATTGTTGTTTCTCCAATTCCAGCCCTGGAGGCTGTTACAAAAGCTAGCGTTCCGATCGCAAAAGCACTACATCCACGTTGGATACAATGGGCTACATCTCTGACAGCCACTGATGTAGATTACATCTTTGATCCAAAGTTGCAAACTCAGGAATTTCTACAATATGAAGTAGAATATCCAGTTCCAGCGAATACCTTGCCCATCGATCAATATCATAGAGTCATGTACACCCATGGCTCTGCGCAACCGGCGATTGGAACTAAACATCAATACTCTGCTGCTTGGCAGTCGTAAGTGGCTATATGGAGGGGGACAAATTCTGCTCCTTCCATACCTTTACACAGACTTTAGGGGATTGTACAGCACAATTGGCTGAGCTAAAAGCTCTGTGGATGGCACTATAACATACGGATCCGGCACAGCCTACGCTGATTGTTTGTGATTCATATTACTGTGTCCAGTCCTTTAATGAATATCTGCATTATTGACACCAGAATGGGTTTAGAGATTCCAAAGGCAACACCATAAAACACAGACTCCTGTGAGGGAAGGTAGCAGACCTGAAAGAGACGCTACCGAAAGTCCATGTTGTGTATACACTTGGACACCAGTGCATTGGAATACACGTTGCTGGAAATACTTTGGCTGATGAAGCCGCAAAGTCAGCAGTGGTAGTAGCCACTGTAGCTGCAGTGACTCCTTCGAGTTCCAAACCAGACGCAGACATTTTGGCGGCCATAAAGCTACGGCTGATGGTATGCCCCATCCTAAAGGATTCCCTAATAAATATCAATACTATATGGGAAGTATGCTTAACACTGAGGTTAAAATACCAGGCGTAGGCGTACGTGACATCCCTAACAAAGATATAAGACCACAATTGATCAAAGCAGCGCATGAAGGGGTGGCATCTGCACATGCTGGTCTGGCGACTACAATCTCAATCTTACAGGCCCGCTATTGGTGGCCCGGTCTCTATAAGGAGACTAAGCAGTATGTCCTTTATTGTGACATCTGTCAACAAATCAAAGTTTCCACGGTCAAGTGCCCGCCGCAGACACCCCTCCTAATTTCTAACAAACCGTTACAGTGTGTGTACTTGGACCACTGCGGTCCACTAACACCTGATAGTGCATACAAATACACATACATATTAGTCGCTGTTGATTCATGCTCCAGATTTGTATTGCTGACACTCGGACTGTTATTAAAGATTTTCAAGTCTTTATCGGTACAAATGCGGTTGCGGCGTTCTACTTGGACCAGGGCCCTGCGTTTGCCTCAAGGGCATTCAGGGACACCATGGCTTTGTTGGGGGTCCAACTGCAGTACTCGTCTCCATTTCATCCCGAGGGAAATAGTGTTGTGGAGCGATTAAACTGCGATTTAAAGCAATCCTTAACAGCCAGAATCTTAGGTACGGGTAGTAGTTGGCTTAATCACCTGTATGGAGTCCAGGGAGCACTAAAAAACCTGCCTAGAAGGGCCCTGGGGTGTCGTACTTCATAGGAGTGCCTGTTTGGAACTCAAATGTTTTTTCCGGATCTTGATGGTCCTGGCGTGGAGGCAGCAGAAACACCTCTTGACATAAATGAGCGTGTCACTGTTTTACAGGAATTACAACAGTTCCGTGAAGATAACTCTTCTAAAAGTGCTGCCTCCACAGGAATTAAGGATGTGCCTGTAGCATCTACCGGTTGGATTCCCAGAGTTGGGGATCTTGTACGTGATAAGGTTGCAATGAAAAAAGAATTTGGCCCTTCTTATCGAGCACCATTCCCTGTACTGTTGATACACGGTACCAGAACTATTATTCTACCACCGTTGCCAGGTGCCAAATAAAATCATTTTGTTTCAATTGACAATGTCAAATTACACCATTTTGCCGATCCTGTACAGCCAACCAAGAGGATCATCCATTAGTTCCTGAATCCCTCTCACTACTGGAGAAGAAGTTACACTACAAGTTGTTTATACCAACACTGATACCTCTCTGAGCTTGGGGAGGGTGGATGATGATCTTGCATTAGTTCCACTAACAACAAACAATTTAGAAACATTTGATCAAGTCAACTCGACTACGAGCCAGACGGATGGTGCTGTCTACAGTGTGCCACCACAGGAAACACCAACTCCACTGACACCACTGACAACAGCTGCGCCATTTGCACGAACTGCCTCTGGTTATTTTGCCAACTTCAACGACGGTTTATCGGACTCATTCGCCTCTTCGACAGCTGACCTGTCAGGTGCACGTAAGCTAATATATTGGCTTAAAGAAACATACTTCATTTTTCCATGGAACTATGTATGGCTTTCTTTGACTGTTTTAGCCTTTCTACTTTGGATTGGTTTTGTTATAACATTTTTCTTGTTAATACATGGTCATTTTCTTCCCAAAAGATCGGCGCTTGAACAGGTAGAGGAGGTTTTGAAACCACATTTTTCATCACATAAGATCCGAAAAGACTTGTCTTTTGTGAACATTTCTGCAGTGCCAATTCCTGATGGGATTGTTTGGCACAAAGTAATGTTAGATATATATGGTCCCACAGAAATTATTCAAATACCGTATGTGTTAAAATTATCAATGAATGATATAGTCATACCAGGCATTGAATCTGATGATTGGGACATGAAAACAGTTAATTCTATGATGACAGCATTGCAATATTATACTGTCTTTGAAAACGAAGATGTTTACCAGTTCAAAGAAAATTATGGTGATATGTTTTGCTATAATTATTATGGGCACCATTTCATACATAGAGCGTGGAGTCCCAAAACAATATTTAGTTACATGCAATGGGAACATTGTCCGACTCCACCGCAAGGGAGTTCCAAAACGTATACTGAAAAGTTTGCGTATTTTTCTGGGCATCATCAAAAAAATGCTGAGTCATATTATTTTAAAGTAACTCCTACTAAGGATATACATATGTTATTGACCAATATGAAATTTATGTATTCGGAATCCTTTGTTTCCCGGTTATCAATAGAAGGTTATGAGTATTGGTCCAAATCTATTGATTTGAATAGTGCTTGGGGAACGAAAAATTGGCAGATCAAGGGAAAGGAAGCATTGTTTAGAGCATGTCTCATCCCTGTTCAAATGATTTTTTAAAAATGAAACAGTGCAACAAACAGGTTGTTTAGGCTTAGCAACAATCAGAGAATTAAACATGCCCAGTATACCTGCCCCTGCAAAATTTGACAACTGGCAAAAGTATACAAATGCAACTAAAGATGAGCTCAATGAGTGGGTCCAGAATGGTACGTTTAGGCCCATATTTATACTTTTTGACGCAAAACTGCGCCAACGCAGTTTTGCGTCAAACAAAATTAGCGCCGGTTAACGCCATTCTGAAGCGCCATGCGGGCGCCGTATTTATTGAATGACGTTAGCCGGCGTTAGCCGCCGGCGCTGTCTGGTGTGCGTTAAAAAAAACGACGTACACCAGGCAGCGCCGGCATAGGGGGAAAATGGCGTATGGGCGTCCACAAATGGTGCAAGTCAGGCTGAGGCAAAAAAATCGCCACAACCCGATTTGCGCCATTTTTTTACGATGCCCATCCCCCATTGAAATGACTCCTGTCTTAGCAAAGACAGGAGTCATGCCCCCTTGCCCAATGGCCATGCCCAGGGGACTTCTGTCCCCTGGGCATGGTCATTGGGCATAGTGGCATGTAGGGGGGCACAAATCAGGCCCCCCTATGCCACAAAAAAAAACAAAAAATACTTACCTGGACTTACCTTAATGTCCCTGGGGTGGGTCCCTCCATCCTTGGGTGTCCTCCTGGGGTGGGCAAGGGTGGCAGGGGGTGTCCCTGGGGGCAGGGGAGGGCACCTCTGGGCTCTTTCTGAGCCCACAGGTCCCTTAGCACCTGCTCTGACCCAGGCGCTAAAATCCGGCGCTAATGCAGGTTTTTTAGACCCGCCCACTCCCGGGTGTCATTTTTGCCCGGGAGTATAAATACGACACATATGCATCGGAGTCATTTTTTAAGACGGGAACGCCTACCTTGTATATCATTAACGCAAGGAAGGTGTTCACGCAAAAAAATTACGCTAACTCCATGAACTTTGGCGCTAGACGCGTCTAACGCCAAAGTATAAATATGGAGTTAGTTTTGCGTCGAATTTGCGTTGAAAAAAACGACGCTAATTAGGCGCAAACGGAGTATAAATATGCCCCTTAATGCTTCACTGACACGTCCAGGCGGGTGGTTATTGTGGCCCATAGATACCAACGGGTATCATCAACGTTTTATTAACTCCTCGGGGTTTTAGGACGAGTAGGCTAGACCCTTGCTATATATCACCAGAACATGCAGATATAATTACGACATATAGTGTAGGAAAATTGTGCCAACAGTGGCAAAAACCATCCTCACTAGACGCAGTTAAAGCACACCTCAGTCTCCTGTCTAACACCACTGACTTACAAGATTTTTTGTCAGGCCCCAGGATACCACGTAGGAAGTGTTTCTTATATGCAGTATACAATGAAATATGGAAGCTATCCGAACAAGATGCTGCAGCGCTTTTAAGGCAAACAGATCAGGAAAATAAAGAAGCGACTTATGTCATGCTTAGCATCGAGAAAATAGACAGATTGCCTTTCACCGTGGCCGAAATACCTTTGGCAGAGTGGTTAATACACAGGATTATTAATCTGCCTATTTCAACACTAAAATTCACCTCGTTTGAAACACATTCCAGTAGGCAGATATGAAAAGTTGGGAGATAGTTACATCCATGAGGTGTGGGAGATTCCCTTCTTGTACAAATGCTTCAATGGCATGAAAGAGGTCTTCAGTCAGCTATTCGATGATTTGTTAGCAGCTGTCTTTGCATGGGGCATGTAACGCCTCGGTTGCAAACTTGGCTTGCTATCTGAAGCTACCAGTCCCCATGATTAGACCAACGTTCCAGGTGCTTTCAAATGGCAGCTACGTCCTTCTCAATAGTGAAGACTGTTGTGGCATGGGGGCCGGAATAGTTTATGTTGTTTCGGTCTCTAAGGTCCTTACATGCTGCAGGAACGTGCTGTTTCCCCCCACTAAAGTAAAGGAGGTAGCTGATATCTGGCCTCATATTGCTACTTCAAAGGTGAATTTTGGCAAGTTGAGTAGACTCAAGGCTTTATTATTTCAGAAGCATGTGGTCCTTACATCTGTACGCGAGACCTATGCACTTCAAGTGGCAAGGTCGTCGGCAGAAATACTGTCCCTGTTAAATACAAACTTTCCGAGACACTTTGGTGAACTCTTGAGATGTATATTTAATGTGTCCAGCACGACTGGATTAGCAATTTTTTCAAAGCTGTTGGTATTGGTTTTGTTCACACCTTCTCCTCTATATTCGGTTTGATACATTCAGCAATCCACTCAATTTTCGGTAGTATTTTGGGGGGATTTCCGATAACTTTGGCTTTATTAGCCGGCATCTTGCCGTTGCTGTTGTTTTTCCGCAATGGCTGTCCTGCCGCAACAAGGACAAATGAAGGCGCTCCCATCGGCGCAGCTGTGTCGTGAACGTATGATGCAGCATTTTGGAGCAACACTCCTGGAACATTTGGGGTGGGACTGGTCTTTGTCATTCAGACCAGTTTTGGATTGTGTGCAGCCCGTGTTTTGGTGCCTTTGGTGCTCTTTTGAACATGCACTGGAAGTTTGTCTTTCACAGCAACGCCCCCCAGCAATTGATGCTGATCTGTTGATGTTCTCGTTGAGGGTTCATTACCAGACATGCGTACTGAGGTTGCGTTTGCTACGTGAAGCTGATTACGAGCTACCCTTCCTGGAGGAAGTTGCCATCGACTCGTCAATGGGCACTGCTCGGGATGCCACCTTGGTTGATACTGGGGCTATGGAACACACCTGCTCCTTGGTCATTTTTGGCGTGGATTTTCTGGTTTTGTCATCTGCCGAAGTGGAAGATCTCTTGCTTTCCATGACTTGTGCCTGATTCAGAACTATTCTAAATTGACATTTTTTATTGAATTCGGTTCTAAGCCGCATGCTCATTTTTTAAATTGTCAAGTAGTATGCTTGTGTGTCCTCTTAAACTTGTCAAAATTGAGTAGGGTTTTAAATATATTTTAGGTTGAGATATTTTAGTTTTGGCTTGAACCACTTTCGACCGACAAGGGGAGGGTGTTGTGTAGCCATTTTAAGTTTAGCTCCATGCACGTTAGTTTAATACACTAGGCCGCTGTGCACCTTGACCTAGATATATTTTATTCAGCTTCGCACTGTTATTTTTACAATAACCAGTTTTACGGTCTTGTTTTAATTTCTTCTATCAAACTGTTTTGCTTAGTGCAGCACTGTGTTCTCAAACAACACATTCTTGATAACCCTGTGCTTCAGTCAAGGCTACAGTCTGGTACATTGCCGGTAAACCTGGTAGAAGTTTAGTCTCCAACGTTTGTAGAAAATAAACATCTTTACGAAGGGAAATTTTCTTAGAACATCTGCTGTGTTAGTTATAAAATACCTTCTAGTCCTATTACACGTTAAGAGGGAGATTCCAGCCAGGGAACCACAACTGTATGCTGAATGCTCTGTTGCAGATGCTGACGCAGATTACAGGCCTTTGCTCAGGTATGAGGGTTGATGTCCTCCCGGGGAACCCAAAAGGCAGGCTTAAAGCTTAACATGCTGTGCTCAAAATAGAACTTAGAAGAGAGAACGTAATCTAGTAGCACTATGATAGCGTTATTCTTATGTTTCACTCTCCTCGTTACTATTTCAATCCTACTGTGTTGTATGGTTCTGGTTATTGCGGCTCACGCTTTGCTATCTAAAATGCAGTCGTTTTATTAAACCAATCTTTAAAACTCAAACTGCCTTTGTCATTCATATGTGAGACCGCATTTTGTATGAGAGAACTGGTTGGGATCTGAGTGACCACGACTTCCCTGGGAAGCACTAAGATGTCATGCGCTCGGCTGCCCAATCATCTCTTCCCTATGGGAGAGATGAGGCACTGCTAGTTAGCCGGAGCAAAACCGGATTGAGGGTGACAGGGGTCCTTCGCCGTGGGTTAGACTTAGTCCCCCACACCGTGAACGACCCAGCTACCCAAAAATCCAGTAGTCTCATTAGGATAATGAGAGCCTACGCGACAGTGGATGAGGATGTAGTGCATGCAGGTGTGAGTGGAAACGAGACTGGGAGGGAGGAGGAGGAAGTGGAAGAGGAGGACACAGTGGAGGCAGTGGATGTTGGCGTGTCTGCATGGAGATGGTGCTTGTGTGAGTGCCTGTGGGATGTGTGGTGCTTACGTTTGCCATGTCCACTCTTGTGTGTTGATGAGTGTGCATGCTGGTCTGATGGTGTGCTTGGGATAGGCTGAGGAAGAGGGGATTTGGTCTAGGTAGTGGACGTTGGAGGGGGGAGGCTGAACACAGGGACAATGGCTGCCATCAGTGCTGAGGCCAGAGCCTGAAATGCTCTCTTTTGGGCTGCCAGGCCAGAATGAATGCCCTCCAGGTATACATTTGTTTGCTGCAAATGCCTCTCAACACCCTGGATGGCATTCAGAATGGTTGATTGCCCAACAGTGAGGTATCTCAGGAGGTCAATAGCCTCCTCACTGAGGGCAGCAGGGTTGACTGGGGTAGGGCCTGAGGTACCTTGGGCGAAGGAGATGACAACCCTCCTGGGTGAGCGGGCATGGGAAACACGCTGAGGGGCTGCTGGGAGGGCATTGCTGGTAGGGGAGGTGGTGGCTGTACCTGTTGATGCAGTGGGCACAGAGGTGCCTGCCACCGCAAGGGAGCTCCCATCAGAGGAGGAGTCACTTTCGCTGTCCCCGTCGTGGAGCTCCCCTCGCCCTCCGTCCCACTGGTGCCTTCAGACTCCGTACATTCACCCTCCTGGGCCATGTGGGTTGCAGCTCCGTCCTGCTCCGGCGCCATTGCTCCTCTACCAGATGATACTAATACACACAAGGACCGGGTGACAAAACAAAAAGGGGAGGAAAGACAGAAGAGACACATGGTCAATACGTGTACCAGTACTAGGAAGTGTTTTTATAACTAACACACCGGTGTTATAAGAAACGTCCCTACGTAAGAATGTGTACTTTCTACGAACCCTAAAGACTAAACTTCTACCACGTCTATCGGCAATGTACCAGACTGTATCCTTGACTGAAGCACAGAGCGAGCAAGAATGTATTGTTTGAGAACTCCGGTGCTGAAGCATAGAAGAAAATTGAAAAATAACAGTGCGAGGCTAAATAAAATGCATCTAGAACAAAGTGCACAGAGGCCTAATGCTTTAAGCAAACGCTATATTGAAAATGGCTATACTACACCCCCCCTTGTCGGTAGAAAGTGGTTTCAATCTAATCCTAAATAATGCCTTATGTTAAAACAAAAGGTAACTAAAATCTTATATAATTTCAACAAGTCAAGAGGACACCAAAGCACAATAATCCTAAATTTAAAAATAAGCATGTGGCCAAAAGCCAAATTCATATAACAGAGTCAATTTAGACCAAATCCAATTCAAATGGTGGTCATTGAAAGCAGGAGGTTCTCCACTTCGGCAGATGACAAGACCGGAAAATCCACGCCAAAGACTATTAAGGAGCAGGTGTGTTTCAAAGCCTCAGAATTAACCAAAGCGGCATCCCGTGCAGGGCCTGTGAACGAGTTAATGTCAACTTCCTCCAGGAAGGGTATTTCTTATCAGCCTCACGAAGCAAACGCAGCCGCAGCACGCATATCTGGGAATGAGCCCTCATCTGGAACATCAACAGCTCAGCATCAACCACCAGGGGGTGTTGCTGTGAAAGACAGATGACTAGTGGATGCTCAAACGAGCACCAACGGCACCGAAACACGGGCTGCACACAATCCAAAACTGGTCTGAATGACAGAGACCAGTCACACTCCAAATGTCCCAGGAGTGTTGCTCCGAAGTGCTGCATCATGCGTTCATGACACAGCTGGGCGGATGGGAGAGCCCACATTCGTTCTTGTTGCGGCGGGACAGCCATTGCAGAAAAACAACAGCAACAGCAAAACGCCGGCTAATAAGCCAAAGTGATCGGAAATCCCCCCAAAATGCTTCCGAAAATTGAATGAATAGCCGAAGGTATCAAACTGAATATGGAAGAGAAGGTGTGAACAAAACCAACACCCACGGCTTTGAAAAAATGTGCCAATCCAGCTGTGCTGGACGCATTAAATATACGTCCCACGAGTTCACCAAAGAGCCTCGGAAAGTTGGTATTTAACAGGGACTGTATTTCTGTTGATGACCTTGCCACCTGAAGTGCGTAGGTCTCGCACGCAGATGTAAGGGCCACATGCTTTTGAAACAATAGAGCCTTTAGTCTACTTAACTTGTCGAAATTCACCTTGGAAGTAGCAATGTGAGGCCAGATATCTGCTACCTCCCTTAATTTAGTGGGGGGAAATAACACATTCCCGCAGCAAGTAACGACCTTGGTGACCGAAACAACGTAAACTATTCCGGCCCGCATGCCACAAGGGGACCGGAACTCCCTTCAGATAGCAAGCCAAGTTCGCAACTGAGGCATTACATGCCCCATGCAAGGACAGCTGCTTACAAATCATCGAATGGCTGACTGAAGTCTCGCATTCACTACCGCTAAGAAAAACCTCTCTCATGCCATTGAGACATTTGTAGAAGAAGGGAAGTTCCCACACCTCATGTAAATAACTATCTCCCAACTGTTCATATCTGCCTACCGGAACATGTTTTAAACAAGAAGTGAATTGTAGTGCAGAAATAGGCAGATTAATAAACCCGTGTATTAACCACTCAGCTGAGGGAATCTCGGCCACAGTAAAAGGCAATCTTTCTAATTTCTCAATGTTAAGCATGACATAAGTCGCCTCCTTCTTAGCCATCAGTTGTTGTTGTCGTGTCAAATTAAAGGAAAAAAATATCTCCCTAGCTCTGATGTGCTGCCACGGAACGCGACCCGCCTTCAGTGTCTGAAGTGTCCAACCCAACTGCATAATGGACCGTGTTTGACTTTGTTCATGATATAAAGAAGACATCTCAGATTGTATAATGTCTATGGCAGAAGAAACGATGTTGTCGATGGTATATTCGGTCGGACACAGTGTGAATTCCATTATCCACAAAAGCTACTGCCTTTTTCAAATTTTCCTGATCTATCTGCCTTAACCGTGCCGCAGCCTCTTGTTGGGAAAGTTTCCATATTTCATTGTACACTTCGTACAAAAAACGCTTCCTGCGTGGTGTCTTCGGGCCTGACAAAAAATCTTGCAAGTCAGTGTTATCAGACAGGAGAGTGAGATGTGTCTTTACTGCATCTAGCGAGGAATATTTTAACCATTGTTGACACAATTTTCCCACACTATATGTTGTAATAATTTCAGCATGTTCAGATGATATATAGCGAGGGTCTGCCCGACTCGTCCTGAAACCCCCCGAGGAGGTAACAAAACGTTGATGACACCCATTGGTGTCTTCAGGCCACAATAACCATCCGCCCAGACGTGCACATGAAGTGTTAAATGTACAATGCTGGACCCAGTCTGTAAGTTCACTAAAAGTGGCATTGATATATTTCTGCCAATCCTTCATTTTTGTAGGGACAGGTATACTAGGCATATTCAATTCGCTAATCGTTGCTAAGCCCAAACAGCTAGTCTGTTGTACTGTTTCATTTAAAAAAATCATCTGGATGGGAATGAGACATGCTCTATACAATGTTTCTCTACCCTGTGTCTGCCAATGTTTTGTTCCCCAAACACTTTTCAAATCAACATTATTTGACCAATATTCATAACCTTCAATTGACAGTCGGGAATCAAAAGAATCCGAATATATGAATTTTGTATTAGTCAACAACGTTTGCTTATCTTTAGACGGAGTTAACTTAAAATAATATGACTTAGCATCCATTGGATGATGCCCAGATAAATAAGCAAATTTGTCAGAATATGTTTTAGAACTTCCCTCCGGGGCAGTCGGGCAATGCTCTCATTGCGTGTAATCAAATATCGTTTTCGGACTACTTGCTTTATGTATAAAGTGGTGCCCATAATAATTATAACAAAACATGTCACCATAATTCTCTTTAAACTGGTAAACATCTTCATTCTCATAGACAGCATAGTATTGTAATTCATTCATCATGGAATCAACTTTCTTCACATCCCAATCATCAGATACAATGCCTGGTATTACGATATCATTCATAGATAATTTTAGAACATATGGTATTTGAATTATCTCAGTGGGACAAACATTACTTTATCCCATGCAATCCCATCCGGAATTGGTACTGCAGAAATGTTCGCAAAGGAAAAGTCTCTTCGAACCTTATGTGACGAAAAATGTGGCTTCAACACCTCCTCCACCTGTTCAACCGCTGATCTCTCAGGAAGAAAATGACCATGTATCAAAAGAAAAAAGGTAACGACAAACCCTATCCACAGAAAAAATGCTATCATAGTCAATAAGAGCCACAGATAGTTCCAAGGAAAAACAAAATACGTATCTTTAAGCCAATAAATCAGCTTACGTGGACCTGGGTCAGGTGTTGAAGAGGCAAATGAGTCCGATAGATCATCGTTATTGTTGGCAAAGTACCAAGAGGCAGTTCTTGTAAAAGGTGCTGCTGTATTCAGTGGAGGAGTTGGTGTTTCTCGTGGTGGTACGCTGAAGATAGCACCACCCGCAACATCAGTAGTCATGGTGACTCGATCAAATGTTTCCAAGTTATTTATCATCAGTGGAACTAACGCAAGATCATCTTCCACCCTCCCCAAGCTCGGAGAGGCAACAGTGTTGGCATAAATAACTTGGAGCGATACATCTTCCCCAGTAGTGAGAGGGATTTGGGAACTACTGGAGGTTCCTCTTGGTCTGCTGTTTAGAATCGGCCACATGTTGTAACTTGACATTGTCAATGGAAACAAAGCGATTTTCTTTGGCACCTGGCGACGGTGGTAAAATAACGGTTCTTGTTCCGTGTATCCCCAACATGGTGCTCGATAAGAAGGGCCAAATTCTTTTTTCACTGCGACCTTTTCACGGACAAGATCCCCAACTCTGGGAATCCAACCAGTAGGCTTTACTGGCACATCCTTAATTCCTGTGGAGGCAGCACTTTTAGAAGAGTTATCTTCACGGAACTTTTGTAATTCCTGCAAAACAGTGACACGATAATTTATGTCAAAAGGCGTTTCCGCCGCCTCCACACCAGGACCATCTAGATCCGGAACAAACATTTGTGTTCCGAACAGGCACTCATATGAAGTACGACCCCCCAGGGACCTTCTAGGCAGGTTATTCAGTGCTCTCTGTACTCCTTAGAGGTGGGTTTGCCAACTACGACCCGTACCTAAGACTCTTGCCATTAAGGATTGCTTTAAATCGCGATTTAAACGCTCCACAACAGAATTTCCCTCAGGATGAAATGGAGACGAAAACTGGAGCTGGACCCCCAATGAAGCCATGGCATCCCTGAATGCCCATGAGGCAAAAGCAGGGCCCTGGTCCGAATGGAACGGCGCAACTGCATATGTACCGACAAAGACACGCAAATCTTTAATAACAGTTCGAGCGTCAGCCGAGCGTTGTGGCCATACCCACACAAATCTGGAGCAAGAATCAACAGCGGCTAGTATATATTTGTATGCACTGTCTGGGGTGAGTGGACCGCAATGATACAAGTACACACATTGTAATGGTCTGTTTGATATTAAGAGGGGCGTCTGCGCCGGGCGCTTAGCCGTTGAAACTTTAATTTGTTGACAGATGTCACAACAAAGGACATACTGCTTCGTCTCCTTATAGAGACCAGGCCACCAGTAACGGGCCTGTAACAGCGAAATTGTGGAGGCGGCCACGCCAGCATGTGCAGATGCCACCCCCTCATGCACTGCATTAATCATTTGAGGTCTTACAACATTATTGGGGATCTCGCGTATGCCTACGCCTGGAATTTTAACCTCAGCATTCAGCATACTTCCCATAAAGTATTGATATTTATTAGGAAATCCTTTAGGATAAGGCATGCCATCAACCGTAGCTTTTATGGCAGCCAAAATCTCTGTGTCTGGTTTGGAACTCGAACGAGTAACTGCGGCCACAGTGGCAACTGCCACTGCTGACTTTGCGGCTTCATCAGCCAAAGTATTCCCAGCAATGTCTATTCCAACGCGCTGGTGTTCAAGAGTATGTACAACATGGACCTTGGGTAGCGTCTCCTTCAGGTCCGCTACCTTCCCCCACAGTAGTCTGTGTTTTATGGTGTTGCCCTTCGAATCTCTGAACCCTTTCAATCGCAAGTAATGTAGGTATTCATTAAAAGACTGGACACAATAATATGAATCACAAACAATCTGTGTAAACTGTGTCGGATTTGTATGTTCTAGCGCCATCAATAGAGCTTTCAGTTCAGCCAATTGTGCCATACAGTCCCCTAATGTTTGTGTATAAGTATGCTGGGGGCAGAATTTCCCCCCCTCCATATGGCCGCTCACTACTGCACATGCAGCTGAATATTGGTGTTTCATCCCCACCGCCGGTTGCACAGAGCCATCGGTGTACATGACTACTTGATAATGATCAATAGGCAACATGTCAGCGGCAACTGGATATTCAATTTCATCTTGCAAAAATTCCTGAGTCTGTAACTTAGGGTCAAAAATGTATTCTACATCAGTGGCTGTTAAAGACGTAGCCCATTGTATCCATTGCGGGTGCAGTGCTTTCGCATTAGGAACACTCGCTTTTGTAACAGCCTCTGGGGCCGGAATAGGGGAAACTACTATAATGTGTTTACCCTGGGCAAGAAGTCGTTCTTTAATAACAGCCATCTGGACAGCAGTAAGAATTTTCCTCGTTGGTGCGAATCGTTGTTCAGCAGCCGAATACAAGTGAGACTTGTATCCAATCGGGACTGTCTCACCTTCATTAAAGGTGACATACATAAACCCAATGGCCCCAGCTATTACCCTGTTGACCAAATGTGTCTTATTGTCTCGTGTATGTAAATGTTTTGCAGCTAGGAGGTCTGCTTGCAACTCCCGAAGAGTATGTGTATGCTCAATCGTCCAGAATTTGCTTGAAAAATCAGGACGTATTAATTCGTATAACGGTTTAATGCGTGTAGCATAATCAGGAATGTATGTTCTGCCAACATTTAGAAAGCCCAACAACGATTGGAGTTTCTTAATCGTATTAGGTGGTTGCAATTGTGCACACTATTCTAAAAATTGTGGCGCTAGGCTTTTACCTTCATTTGACAGCTCATATCCCAGGAATATGACGCTGAGGAAGGCAATTTTTGATTTTTTGAAGTTAAATTTGTAGCCAATTTTGGCAAACCCAACAACAATGCGGGCTACCCGTCTTAAATGTTGTAGTAATTCGTCATCCGTGAGATATATATCATCCACATATGACAACGCTACAGGGTCTAACCCTTGTAAAGTTTCAGTCACAGGAGCCGCAAACAGTCCCGGGCTATTCTTATACCCCTGAGGCAAACAACAGAATTTTTTCTGGGAGCCTAACGCACTAAAGCTTGTAAGATCCCTGCTTTCGGGTGCCATATTCTGGCAGAAGAAACCATTCGAGAAGTCTAAAGTCGTTTTGTACTTTTTGCGCACAATGTTGTTCATTAGTGCCGCGCTATGTGAATTTTGTATAGTGTACGTTCAAGAGTCTGTAGTCTAAGACTATTCTATATGAATGGTCCGGTATAGCTACAGCGAATAAGGGATTATTCATCGGCGAGACACAGGGTTCAATTACTCCCTGGTATTCTACTTGCGTAAGTATTTCTCTCACCAGTGCCCTTGCTTCATGTTTTATTGGATATTGCGGTTGTGGCTGAGGTTCGCCTTTAATCGGAATTACATGATATGCAGAATCCCTATCCCACCCTATGTGATTTCTATATAAGGCAGGGGCTTGTGCTAGAGCCCATTTGATGCTATAGGACTCCGCGAGTTCTCCTGGAACAAGTGGTGAGAACGAAGGTTTAATAACCTCCTCCCCAACGGGGCAGGTGCGCACAAAGTCAGGCGGCCAATCTTGTTCAGCCAGCAAAACGTCATATATCTTGACCACACAATCCTAAAAGATTGCGTTTATAGTGCGTTCAATGTCTCCTTCCAATTGTAAGGTCACTGTATATACCCTATCGGGTTCAGGGACACGCATATCTGCTGTTTCAACCTGTAACAAGTCATCAGTTGCTTTCACCTCCAGATGCTCTAGAAGATTCCGGCGAACTATTGTGACCTCTGCCGCGCTGTCTAGCAGTGCTAGTGCACACGTCTTGTTCTTCAAGAGAACTCTCTTCCTGTGTAGCATGTCTAACTGAGACTGCTGCCACCTTTTTCTTTTTAAACTGTTGTTTTTGTTGTATCGGTTTCTCTTCCTTCTTGACAGAAACCTCTGAAGAGTGTTGTGATTCCTGTCTTGGTTTCACGTACTCTGTTCTTTGCTCTGACCGCCCACCTCTCTCATTTCTCTTTTCCGATGAGTCCTGAAAGGAACGAGATTGGCGTGTATCAGTGTATTGCTATCTATCAGGCATTTTCAAGTTATCCCTATTTCTGAGATTATACCTAGTCTGCGGGGACTCCGCTCTCGGGGATTCTCCCCTTTCTTTTTTAGGTGTCTGTTGTTTTTTCTCCCAGTGCTTTTTAGTACCCTCAGGTTGTTGTTTAGTATTATCTTTACCACTTTTCCCTTGAAACTGTGGTTTCTGTGGTCTAGCCCCTAGGCTATCTCGACCGATACTGGAATATGTTTCCGCTATTATTTTAGGCAGTCCCGCTCCTGATCTAGTTGCGGGACGTCACGAAGACGCAGACGCACCGCTAGTGCTACTGCCTCCCCTTTAAGATTACTTAATATTATTGAAGAAACCGTGGCAAAATTGCCCATCAGTTGCATTCCCAAATCTAAGGCTGGGGCAGCCCCATATTCATCCTGAATCTGTTTAAGCACTTCCGGTAAGTTAGACAATGTTGGTGTACCGTGTGCTGTTGTGTAGAGCGCGGCAAAAACCGTGCCCCATGTATTACAATGTTCCACTGTGGGAACCATGGCAAATGGTAAACACATAGTTAATATTCTATGTTTGTCCTGAGGTCCCGTATGGGGAAATACCGCCTCCAGCGTATTAATTTTTTGCGCCAGCCAAAATGGAGTCTCCTCCCTTTTTGTTGGAACCTTACCCATGATAGAGTCTACAGTCGCCGGGTTTATACCTGGAGCTACTGCATGTTGTTGTGCTGGAGCAGCACGCGCTGCGTTTGTATTTAGTGTCTGCATCACAAATTGTACTAAGCGTCTATATGTAGCCGTTAAGTCTGTATATAAACGACAAACTTCAGCCACGGGCATATTTGCAACCGCAGGATCTGGTGTATATGTGGCCAATAAAGGCCAGGTCGGACCATTATTACTCAGTGGACCTAACCTTACTGGTAATATTGTATGGGGTAGGGTGCCATCAAGCCAAATATTATGTTCTTGATAAGATAGAGGTATCTCTAAATATGCGTACGCCCTGTACTGGCCAGGCGCATTTGCAATCGTATATGTGTGAAATGTGTTTGTATTCCCATCAACTGCTGGAAATGTGACCCAAGAGTAAAAAAGTTCTGTTCTATAGGCTGCATGGGCGGCTACCACAAATGTGACTGCACCCCCCTGGTTTGTAAGACCATGTGCAAGCAAATGCGCTGTGAGCGGTTGTCTCATATTAAGAGCTATTTGTATTACCTGGGGATTCGCCATCAGAAAAACAGCGAGGGTTCAGAGAAGGCACACCAACACGGGGTCTTTCCTTTTAAAGTTCAAGCTTGAACAACCATCCGCTATATCTAAGATTACCTTTATCGCGGTGGTGGAAGTCCTCAGTGCCATGGACGTCTCTGTTAAAGGAACTGAGGCATCATTATAATATATGAGACCGAGAGAGACTGGTGGACCTGAAAATTAGAGCCAGACCAAACGTTGGCGACGCCATGTCGCGTAGGCTCTCATTATCCGAATGAGACGACTAAATTTTTGGGTAGTTCGGTCGTTCACGGTGTGGGGGGACTAAGTCTAACCCAAGGCGAAGGACCCCTGTCACCCTCAATCCGGTTTTGCTCCGGCTAACTAGCAGTGCCTCATCTCTCCCATAGGGAAGAGATGATTGGGCAGCCGAGCGCATGACATCTTAGTGCTTCCCAGGGAAGTCGTGGTCACTCAGATCCCAACCAGTTCTCTCATACAAAATGCGGTCTCACATATGAATGACAAAGGCAGTTTGAGTTTTAAAGATTGGTTTAATAAAACTACTGCATTTTAGATAGCAAAGCGTGAGCCGCAATAACCAAAACCACACAACACAGTAGGATTGAAATAGTAACGAGGAGAGTGAAACATAAGAATAACGCTATCATGGTGCTACTAGATTACGTTCTCTCTTCTAAGTTCTATTTTGAGCACAGCATGTTAAGCTTTAAACCTGCCTTTTGGGTTCCCCCGGGAGGACATCATCCCTCATACCTGAGCAAAGGCCTGTGATCTGGATCAGCATATGCAACAGGGTAGTCAGCGTCTAGTTGTGGTTCCCTGGTCGGAATCTCCCTCTTACGTGTACCAGGACTAGGAAGTGTTTTTATAACTAACATGCCAGTGTTCTAAGAAACGTCCCTACGTAAGAATGTGTACTTTCTACTAACCCTAAAGACTAAGGGCCTTATTTATACTTTTTGGTGCAAAACTGCACTAAGGCAGTTTTGCCCCAAAAAGTTTTGCACCGGCTTGCACCATTTTTTAGCACCAGCTGGGCACCATATTTATGGAATGGTGCAAGCCGGTGCAAAGGATAGGCTAGCTTAAAAAAAAAATGACGTTAGGCAGTTTTGAGTCAAAATAAATGATTCTGACCAGATTAGCATCATTTTTTGACGCTAAGGGGCATATTTATACTCTGTTTGCACTGAATTAGAGTCATTTTTTTTTTTACTCTAATTCAGTGCAAAACTAACTCCATATTTATACTTTGGTGCTAGACCCGTCTAGCACCAAATTTATGGAGTTAAAGTCATTTTTTGGAAGTGGAAACCTACCTTGCCTTAATGAGATGCAAGGTAGGCGTTCCTGTGCAAAAAAATGACTCTATGGCCTTAACACCATATTTATACTCCCATGTAAAAATGGTGCAAGGGAGGGAGGAGGGGTCAAAAAATGGGGCAAATCTTGCTTTGCCCCATTTTTTAAGACCTGGGTCAGGGCAGGTGTTAGGGGACCTGTGGCCCTATTTCCATGGTGGAACACCATGGAATAAGCCCAGAGGTGTCCTCGCTAGGCCCTAGGGGCACCAAAACCCACACTAGAGGGACTGCGAGGATGGGGGACCCCATCCCAGGTAAGTACAGGTAAGTGCATTTTATTTTTGAAAGTGCCATAGGGGCGCTGAAATGGGCCCCCATACATGGCACTGGGTGCAATGGCCATGCCCAGGGGACCCCTGTCCTCTGTGCTGGCCACTGGGGTGGTGGGCATTACATCTGATTTTTCTAAGGCAGGAGTCTTGTGGCATGGTAGGTTTAGCACCATAAAATGACGCTAATCTGGTTAGAGTCATTTTTTTTACTCTAACCTGCCTAAAGCCATTTTTTGGTGCTAAGCCCTCTTCTTCTATACTGCCAGCCCCACCCGGCTAAAGTCATTTTTTAAAACTCTAGCCTACCCTTTGCACCGGCTTGCACCATTCAATAAATATGGGGGCATATTTATACTCCGTTTGCGCCGAATATGCGTCGTTTTTTTAGACGCAAATTCGACGCAAAACTAACTCCATATTTATACTTTGGCGTTAGACGTGTCTAGCGCCAAAGTTCATGGAGTTAGCGTCATTTTTTTGCGTGAACACCTTCCTTGCGTTAATGATATGCAAGGTAGGCGTTCCCGTCTTAAAAAATGACTCCGATGCATATGCGTCGGATTTATACTCCCGGGCAAAAATGACGCCCGGGAGTGGGCGGGTCTAAAAAACCCGCTTTAGCGCTGGATTTTAGCGCCTGGGTCAGGGCAGGCGTTAAGGGACCTGTGGGCTCAGAATGAGCCCAGAGGTGCCCTCCCCTGACCCCAGGGACACCCCCTGCCACCCTTGCCCACCCCAGGAGGACACCCAAGATGAAGGGACCCACCCCACGGACATTAAGGTAAGTCCAGGTAAGTATATATATATTTTTTTTTGTGGCATAGGGGGGCCTGATTTGTGCCCCCCTACATGCCACTATGCCCAATGACCATGCCCAGGGGACAGAAGTCCCCTGGGCATGGCCATTGGGCAAGGGGGCATGACTCCTGTCTTTGCTAAGACAGGAGTCATTTCAATGGGGGATGGGCATCGTAAAAAAATTGCGCAAATCGGGTTGTGCCGATTTTTTTGCCTCAACCTGACTTGCACCATTTGTGGACGCCCATACGCCATTTTCCCCCTACGCCGGCGCTGCCTGGTGTACGTCGTTTTTTTTAACGCACACCAGACAGCGCCGGCGGCTAACGCCGGCTAACGTCATTCAATAAATACGGCGCCCGCATGGCGCTTCAGAATGGCGTTAGCCGGTGCTAATTTTTTTGACGCAAAACTGCGTTGGCGCAGTTTTGCGTCAAAAAGTATAAATATGGGCCATGGTGCCCAGCTGGTGCACAGAAATGGTGCAAGCCGGTGCTAAACTTTTTGGTGCAAAACTGAGTTAGTGCAGTTTTGCAGCAAAAGGTATAAATAAGGGCCAATATTTTGTAAGTTTGCGCCACTTTTGTGCCATAAAATGACGTTAATGCGGTGCAAAAAAAGTTTCAATCAGGGCATTGATGCTAGATGGGTGTAGCACCAAAGTATAAATATGGAGTTAGTTTTGCACTGAATTAGAGTAAAAAAAAAATGACACTAATTCGGTGCAAACAGAGTATAAATATGCTGCAGAATATAAATATGCCCCTAAATATGGCGTTAAGGCCATAGAGTCATTTTTTGCACGGGAACTCCTACCTTGCATCTCATTAAGGCAAAGTAGGTCTCCACTTTCAAAAATAGACTTTAACTCCATAAATTTGGTGCTAGAGGGGTCTAGCACCAAAGTATAAATATGGAGTTAGTTTTGCACCGAATTAGAGTAAAAAGAAATGACACTAATTCGGTGCAAACAGAGTATAAATATGCCCCTAAACTTCTACCACATCTATCGGCAATGTTCCAGACTGTATCCTTGACTGAAGCACAAAGCGAGCAAGAATGTATTGTTTGAGAACTCCGGTGCTGAAGTAAGCTAAACAGTGTGATAGAAGAAAATAAAACAAGACCGTGAAACTGGTTATTGAAAAATAACAGTGTGGGGCTAAATAAAATGCATCTAGAACAAAGTGCACAGAGGCCTAATGCTTTAAGCAAACGCGCAAAGGCTATATGAAAAATGGCTACACTACACAACTACCTCCATCACCAGCACGCCCATCACCACACACCGCTCACGTGCAATCACCACCCCCACTACCATTCACATGTCCCCTGTGTCCTCTCCCAGTGTGTCTGTGAGCCCTCCTCCCAAACTGCACAAATGCAGGCACACTCAACAGCCATCCATCTCACAACAGCTTCCAGCCCATGCACCCTCACCCAAACTCAGCAGACGTACACCTCCTATAACCACTACCTCTTCCTCCACTCCCAAACCCCCTCCATCTTCCCGTCCTAGTGTGTCTAAAAAACTTTTCCTGGCTAACATTGACCTCTTCCCTACACCTCCCCCCCTCCTTTCCCTAGGGCCAGGACGTCCAGATTCCAGCCAAGCACCTCAGCCACCAAATCCTCAAGCACTGTGGTCCCCACAAGTCCAGTAATATCGCGGGTGGAACCCATCAGGGCTGCCAGTGTGCCACCTAGTGAGGCCAAGGATCACCCTATTCCTCCACCTGCCAAGTTGAAGAAGGGGCTCACATGCCGTAGGGAAAAGCCGCACCAACCACCCAGCAAGGCCTCCTCCAAGAGAAAAGAGGACAGTGCCAAGGTCACAGCAGCGACTTCCAAGGTGGGGAAGGGACACAAGGCTAAAAGGAAGTCAGCTCAGGGCAGGGAGCCTCCGGGTGAGGGACTGGTGTCACCCCTTCTGCCAAACAGAACAGCAACCTGTCCGGCGGTGGCCACTGCCGTAACAACCGCCACCTGCACCGCCACCTGCACGTCTGATGCCTCTGCAACTGTCCCCAGCATCATCCCCAGTGGGCAGCAGTATGAGGCTGCAAGAGACATCCTGCTGTCTCCCTCCACATGCACCACCGGCAGCATCTCCACCACAGACACCGCCGCAACCACCAACACCTGTCCCGCGACGTGCACAGTCAGTGCCACCACAACCAACATGAACAACATTCCCAGTGGGCAGCCGTCCGAGGCTGCAGGAGATATCCTGGACCCTGCACAGACTACATGAGGCACCACAACCAGCACTGTTAGTACCAGCAGTTGGCAGGCAAAGTCGCCGAAGGGTGGAGTGTGTCTCTGCCTCCATGGAGTATCATGCTACCTGTTCCCAGAAAATCTCGTGTCACACACACCCAGGTGAGG
This sequence comes from Pleurodeles waltl, assembly GCF_031143425.1. Taxonomy (NCBI): domain Eukaryota; kingdom Metazoa; phylum Chordata; class Amphibia; order Caudata; family Salamandridae; genus Pleurodeles; species Pleurodeles waltl. The sequence continues at coordinate 350,043,793 of NC_090437.1, read as the reverse complement.
GAATGGGAACTGCCACACACCATGTGCAGCACTGTGGGCACCATACCCCCTCCAGAACCAGTGGAGAAAAGTATCCACTATGCCAGTCCTTGGCAAGATGAAGCACTCTGGACACAAAGCCCCCTCCAGAACCAGTGGAGAAAAGCATCCACTACCCCAGTCCTTGCAGGAAGAAGCACTCTGGGCACCATGCCCCCTCCAGAACCAGTGGAGAAAAGTATCCACTACCCCAGTCCTTGGCAGGATGAAGCACTCTGAGCACAAAGCCCCCTCCAAAAGCAGTGGAGAAAAGCATCCACTACCCCAGTCCTTGGCAGGATGAAGCACTCTGGGCACAAAACCCCCTCCAGAACCAGTGGAGAACAACATCCACTACCTGGTTCCTTGTTGGGTGTCAAAAGGTGAGTGGTTTCCCTTCTGTGTACTGTTTCCGCCGTGCTTTTGACTGCGTTGGTACCGCCCCGGAAAAGGTGGCGGAATGGTTCCTTGTAATACAGTGGGCGGTACATTGTCTTCCGCCTGTCTGTTGGCAGTTACAGCCGCGGTGTTTGTTTCTACCGCCGTGTCGGTCGGAGTGTTAAAGTGGCTGTCTGTGTTGGCGGTCTCCGCCATGGTTGTGATTCCATTTTTGTTCCGCCAACCTGTTGACGGTATTATCGCCGATTTAACACCGACCTCCAGGGTTGTAATGAGGGCCTATATTTTTTACAGCCAAACTAAGGGCAACGATAATAAAAACAGCAATATTTTTTTTAACAATGGGGCATATTTCCAAGCCCTTGATGCTAAGGCACCGCTAAGATGGCTTTTCTGCCGTGCCATTTTCAGAAAGTGGCACAATGCTCGCGTTGTGCCCTTTTGTACACCCCTGCGCCACATTATGCCTGCGTCCAGCATGATGTATGCAAGGGGGGTTGTTCCGTTGCAGGGAGGCCTGTTAAAATGGTGCAGTGAAATTTACAGCATTTCACTGCACCATTTTTCCTGTCATTCTTAATGCCTGCTCAGAGCAGGCGTTAAAATTACGCATCCATTATATTCATTATATTCAATCTGCCTCTCTGCACTTTGCTGCACTAGTGTCAAACTTTTTGTAGCAAATAGCATCAAAAATGTTGACGCTATTGTAGTTAACGACCCACATGGTGCACCATATTGTAAATACAATGCAACCATGGTGATGTTAGGTTCCGGTAGGGGGGGCAGAAGAAAAGTGGTCCTTCATCAATGATGTGCCACTTTCTTGTAAATATGGCCAAATATTTCTTACCAAGAAAACGATATGCTTGACAGGAATATTGAAAATTATAATAAGCCACTTTGCGGTTCTGCAGAATCAAAGTTTGCATCCTGTTGGCATTCACAATGAGAGCCATTTTGGTTATTACAGGCCTTCCCTGTCCCTCCACGTACCCCAGTCATTCTTGTCAGTGGGATTAGGGGAGAATGTTTGTTGAAACATATTTATACATATGTAATATGACATAGAAGAGAACTATGCAATACAAGAAAATGACTGACACCCCTTAATCCAAACCAAAATAAAAACCCCAAGGAGACAGCACAAGCAGTCCATTCTCATTAGAGAAGCCACCTTCCTAAATTAGCAAATTAAATGAGTTTCTAACCCTGCTGGTGATTATTCAAATACTCACTCAAATTCTGAGCTCCTTCATGGCTCCCTAACTCCATCATTTGTCTCTGAATGTATTTATTTTAAAGAAAATATCAAAACCGTCATAGAAGAAATTGCATCCTATTGAGCTTCAACAAAGGAATGTCTCCTACAATCAACAATACACCTTCTCACCCATCAACATGGATGACCTTTCTAAGAACATAAGATATTTCAAGCCAACTAACTACTATTTAGGCAGACCCTGTTAACATCATCAATGCGATATTTCACATCTTTGAAATAGTTGGTGTTCAATGATGAATGCTAGACATTTCATTGCAGTGAAAACTTCCTGTTTTTAATTATCTTCATATATATGCATTTTTTGTCCCATTGCACAAGTACTGAACACGATGCTTACACACTTAGGGGGTGATTCTAACCCTGGCGGTCGGTGTTAAAGCGGCGGCCAACCCGCCAACAGGCTGGCGGTAAAAAATATGGAATTCTGACCCTGGCGGGAACCGCCAACACAGACAGCCACTTTAACACTCCGCCCGCCACGGCGGTACAAACAAACAGCGCGGCGGTCACCGCCAACAGCCAGGCGGCAGACAATGTACCGCCCACACTATCACAACTCACCAATCCGCCACCTTTTCCGGGGCGGGAGCACCGCCGATAAAAACACGGCGGAAACAGACTACGAACGGGAAAACACACACCACTACGCACTCCAGGAGGAAGGAGGACAGCATGGAACCCGAATTAAACATCCTACCTGCTCTCGTCTACCTTCTCATCTACCACGAGTACGAAGTCCGGCGCAGACGACAACGGTGAGTACTGCACCTACGACACACGGGAGGGGGGAGGACGAAAGGTTACGGGCACACACATATGCGACCCCCCCCCCCCCCAACTATGTACACACCAATGCAGAGCAACAAGTCACAGTGACACCACCGAAACACCCCTAAAAAATGCTAGGACATAATCAAAATTGGAATAAATATTTATGTACCAAAAAGCTCCTGAAAATTATCGTACAACCATGAAAGATATTCACAAGAAAACAAATGACATACACATCAGTGTATAACTGAAGTAACAAGTCCTGCACATCCTACGAATTCATCATGTCCGTGGGGCAAAGTTTTGAGAAACAAGGGCAAAGCCCACACAGGAGACCTGAGTCCTTTGGAGAGAACACTGCAGGGGCATCAGATGTAAAAACTACAGGCACCTCAGGGGGAAGGGAAGGGGGGGGCACCACAGCCACATGAGTCCACGACGCCAGATCCACGAGGAGCCACCATGTCCACTGTACCATCCTGAGGAGTGCAAAGCCACAGTCTCTCAATGTCTCTACAGTGGGTGGGCTGCCCACTGTACCATCCTGGGGAGTGCAAAGCCACAGTCTCTCAATGTCTCTACAGTGGGTGGGCTGCCCACTGTAACATCCTGGGGAGTGCAAAGCCACAGTCTCTCAATGTCTCTACAGTGGGTGGGCTGCCCACTATACCATCCTGGGGAGTGCAAAGCCACAGTCTCTCAATGTCTCTACAGTGGGTGGGCTGCCCACTGTACCATCCTGGGGAGTGCAAAGCCACAGTCTCTCAATGTCTCTACAGTGGGTGGGCTGCCCACTGTACCATCCTGGGGAGTGCAAAGCCACAGTCCATCAGGTGGATGACAGTCTCCACTGGTCAAGGAGGAGGCATGGTGGGCACAGTGAACCATAAACAGTGATTGAGACGGCGGTGCCCAGCGGAGCGGTGTTTGAGAAGAAGGGCCCAGCGGAGCGGTGCTTGAGACGGCGGTGCCCAGCGGAGCGGTGCTTGTGATGAAGGGCCCAGCGGAGCGGTGCTTGAGATGAAGGGCCCAGCGGAGCGGTGCTTGAGATGAAGGTCCCAGCGGAGCGGTGCTTGAGACGGCGGGGCCCAGCGGAGCGGTGCTTGAGACGGCGGGGCCCAGCGGAGCGGTGCTTGAGATGAAGGGCCCAGCGGAGCGGTGCTTGAGATGAAGGGCCCAGCGGAGTGGTGCTTGAGAAGAAGGGCCCAGCGGAGCGGTGCTTGAGATGAAGGGCCCAGCGGAGCGGTGCTTGAGATGAAGGGCCCAGCGGAGCGGTGCTTGAGAAGAAGGGCCCAGCGGAGCGGTGCTTGAGATGAAGGTCCCAGCGGAGCGGTGCTTGAGACGGCGGGGCCCAGCGGAGCGGTGCTTGAGACGGCGGGGCCCAGCGGAGCGGTGCTTGAGATGAAGGGCCCAGCGGAGCGGTGCTTGAGATGAGGGGCCCAGCGGAGCGGTGCTTGAGAAGAAGGGCCCAGCGGAGCGGTGCTTGAGACGGCGGTGCCCAGCGGAGCGGTGCTTGAGATGAAGGGCCCAGCGGAGCGGTGCTTGAGACGGCGGGGCCCAGCGGAGCGGTGCTTGAGAAGAAGGGCCCAGCGGAGCGGTGCTTGAGATGAAGGGCCCAGCAGAGCAGTGCTTGAGAAGAAGGGCCCAGCGGAGCGGTGCTTGAGATGAAGGGCCCAGCGGAGCGGTGCTTGAGACGGCGGGGCCCTCTTCAGCGGTGCCTATCCTCACGGCGGGGCCCTCTTCAGCGGTGCTCTTCTGCACCGCGGGGCCCTGTTCAGCGGTGCTCTTCTCCACGGCGGGCCCTGTTCAGCGGTGCTCTTCTCCACGGCGGGCCCTGTTCAGCGGTGCTCTTCTGCACCGCGGGCCCTGTTCAGCGGTGCTCTTCTCCACGGCAGGCCCTGTTCAGCGGTGCTCTTCTCCACGGCGGGCCCTGTTCAGCGGTGCTCTTCTGCACGGCGGGCCCTGTTCAGCGGTGCTCTTCTGCACCGCGGGGCCCTGTTCAGCGGTGCTCTTCTCCACGGCGGGCCCTGTTCAGCGGTGCCTATCTTCACGGCGGGCCCTGTTCAGCGGTGCTCTTCTCCACGGCGGGCCCTGTTCAGCGGTGCTCTTCTCCACGGCGGGCCCTGTTCAGCGGTGCTCTTCTCCACGGCGGGCCCTGTTCAGCGGTGCTCTTCTCCACGGCGGGCCCTGTTCAGCGGTGCTCTTCTGCACCGCGGGCCCTGTTCAGCGGTGCTCTTCTCCACGGCGGGCCCTGTTCAGCGGTGCTCATCCAGCAGGTCAAGGGAGCCAGACCTGGCCTGGACTCCCTGCTCAGTCGCCCTCGGACCGTGACGTTTCTGGACCCTTCGGGGACGGACTCCTGGCCTCCTTAGTGTCCTCCTTCCCAGCTGGGATGTGACATGTGGGGTCCACCTTCTCCGTGCTCCTGCTGCCCTTCCGCTCCTTTGAAGGGGCTCTCGGGCCCTTGCCTCCCCTAGATGGTGTGGCTGGTGAAGTGGCCGCACATTGCTCCTTGGGGGCAGCCCTGTCGGTCCTCGCACGGCGGCCCTTGTTTTTGCGGGTCCTCTTGCCGGGCGGGGGGGGCTGGACGTGTCCTTGCTGCTGATCGATGTGTCACTGCTGGCAAAGGGTGGACTCCAGATCCCATGCACAACAGTGACACGCAAAGCTGGGCTGGTGGTGGCTGCGGTGCTCTTGGGACTCTTTGCAGATGGAGGGGGGAGCTCATCGGAGGGAAAGAGGTCAAGATTAGCCATGAAAAGTTTTTAGGGCCAAGGTAAAGGGTAGGAGAAGTGGTGATGGGAGTGGAGGAAGAGGAGGTGGTTGTAGGAGAGTCAGGTGTGCTGTCATTGGGTGAAGGTGCTGGTGCTGTAGGCTGTTGTGAGGTGGATGTCTGTTGGGTGGGTGGCTGCCTGCGTTTGTGTGTCTTGGAAGAGGGGGTGACAGACACAGTGGGAGAGGACACAGGGGACGTGTACATGGCAGTGGGGGTGGTGACTGCACGAGTGTGGACTGTACTGGAGGGTGAGGTGGTGATGGAAGCACTGGCTGATGTTGGGGTGCATGCAGGTGTGAGTGTAGACGTCACAGGGAGGGAGGAGGGAGACGAGGAGGAGGGGGACACAGAGGTGGTTGTGACTGTTGGAATGTCTGCATCTGGGTGTTGCTTGGGTGAGTGTTTGTGGGATCTGTGGTGCTTGTGTCTGGATGAGCTGCTCTTGGGTGTTGAGGTGTGTGCAGGCTGGTCTGATGGTGTGGATGGGATAGGCTGAGGAACAGGAGACAGAGAAAGGCTGGAGGCAGTAAGAAGAGGGAGGCTGGAAACAGGGACAATGGCTGCCGTCAGTGCTGAGGCCAGAGCAGTGAACGCTCGTTGATGAGCAGCCTGACCCGAATGAATGCCCTCCAGGTACGCATTGCTCTGTTGCACCTCCCTTTGCACACCCTGGATGGCATTCAAAAGGGTCGTCTGCCCAACAATGAGCGTCCTTACCAGGTCAATGAGCTCCGCACTGAGGGCAGCAGGGGCAACAGGGGCAGGGGCTGAGGTGCCTGGGGGGAAGGAGACGCGCGCCTTCCTGGGCGAACGGGCACGGAGCGAAGACTGAGGGGCTGCTGGGAGGGCGGGGCTGGTGCGCTGGGTGGCGGCTGTACCTGTAGAGGCGGGGGGCACGGATGTTGCCGCCACCGCTAGGGAGCTCCCATCCGAGGACGTGTCGCTGTCGCTGCTCTCACCAGCGGTCCCCGTCGTGGTGCTTCCCTCGCCCTCCGGATCACTGGTGCCCTCGGTGTCTGTTCCTGGGCCCACCGGGGCCTTGTGTCCTGCAGCTCCCTCGTGCTCCGATGCCAAATCCCCTCCGCCTGATGATGCTAATGCACACATGCACAAGAAGATGAAGAGAAAGGGTGGGGGGAGAAAAAAGAAGACCAGGTTGAGTGCATGCAATGTCAACACCGTTGGCGGAGAGGACAGACACAGGAGCCTAATGCACTAAGCCGCGCATTCGGGGTACACTACTCAGTACTACTGACTAGGACAACAGGCCAAGAGACGTCAAACGTGCACATGGGAGATGCTGGACCTTCAATGGCTGTCCCTCCTCCCCCACCCAGACGCCTCCACTGCGCAGAAAGATAGGAGAATGTGCTGATACTCACCCCCTTGTGTCTGCTGTGATGTCTTAAAGCGCCCATCCAATTGAGGGTAGGCCACCGCCAGGATCCGGGACATCAGTGGGGTCATGGTGCGACTGGCACCCCTCCTAGGTTGGGAGGCCATCCCCAGCAGTGTTTCTGCGGTCTTCCTTGTTCCGCGGCGGATGTCCTCCCACCTCTTGCGGCAGTGGGCGCCCCGTCTGTTGTGGACCCCCAAGTTCCGGACTTCCTTGGCGATGGCACGCCAAATCTCGATCTTCTGATGGGCGCTGACCTATTTGACATGTACAGGGTGGAAAGGAGGAAATCATCAATGACCTGCATGTTAGATGTGATTGGCCCCCCCCACCAACTTTGCCATATGGCACATGCTCTCATCTGTCGGGCGTTGCACTCCTCATTCGCCCCCCACCCCACCAACTTACATCCACCCCAATCCACACAGGCATAGCCCATTCCATGTGCACCCGGTGTACTCACTTGTTGGTCTGGAGGACCGTAGAGTAGCGCATACTGGGGGAGGACCCCATCCACGAGCTTCTCCAACTCTTCAGACGTGAAGGCAGGGGCCCTTTCCCCAGTCGCAGCAGCCATTGTCACTTCCAGACCGAGGTCACAGCAGCACTTGCAGTATAGGTCCTCTCCTGTGGATGATCAGGTCTCGAGTGATCAATCAGCTAGGAAATGGCGGTCACGCCCGCGGCAGTGCGTACCGCGGCGGTGCGTACCGCGGCGGTGCGTACCGCGACCGCCGGCGCATATCGTCATTGGCTCCTGAAACCCATAGGGTTCAATGTTAACCAATGCGGCTTTGCGCCGCGGTCTTCGACCGCCTACCGCCACGGTGTGCCCCGCCAGCGCATTGACCTCACATCCCATTGTCCCACTTCACAGGTCAGGCAGCCGCCATTTCAAGGGCCTACATGGCTTAATTTTGACTGCGACACACAGGCCTAGGCCTTGCATTGCCACACATACACGCCTTTCAACCCATTGCCATTCTTTAACTGTGCAAGCTGTCTGTACGTACCTGTGGTTTGCCTGACTCTGTGCTCCATGTTGTCCTTCCTAGGCACCATCCGCTGGGACTTGCGAGGAGAAGGACGAATCCTCGCGTGTACCGACCGCTGGTGGACCTGTCGACAATGGAAGAACGCCATATAATACTTCGATACAGACTTGACCGTGCCACTATCCATGAACTGTGTGCCCAGCTGGAGCCAGCCCTGATGTCCCCCATCCGCCAACCCACAGGGATTCCCCCTCTGGTGCAGGTTTTGTCAGTCCTCCATTTTTTGGCAACTGGGTCATTCCAGACCACAGTGGCCATGTCATCTGGAATGTCTCAGCCTATGTTTTCAAAGATTTTGAGCAGAGTGTTGTCTGCCCTGATGAAACTCATGCGGAGCTACATCATTTTCCCAGAGGAGGGTGACTTGCCTACAGTGAAGGGTGATTTCTATGCCCTTGGACATATCCCCAACATCATTGGTGCCATTGATGGGACCCATGTGGCTTTGGTACCCCCAAAAGACGATGAGCAGGTGTACAGAAACAGAAAAAGTTATCATTCGATGAATGTCCAGGTGGTCTGTTTGGCTGACCAGTACATCTCCCATGTAAATGCCAAGTTCCCAGGGTCAGTGCATGACGCATATGTGATGCGAAATAGCAGCATCCCCTATGTGATGGAGCAGCTACAGAGACAACGTGTGTGGCTAATAGGTGACTCTGGTTACCCCAACCTGCCTTGGCTACTGACCCCAGTGAGGAATCCCCGGACCAGGGCAGAGGAACGGTACAATGAGGCCCATGGGCGAACTAGGAGGATCATCGAAAGGACCTTTGGCCTCCTGAAGGCCAGGTTTAGGTGCCTGCATATGACTGGGGGATCCCTGATGTACTCACCAAAGAAGGTGTGCCACATCATCGTGGCCTGCTGTATGCTTCACAATCTGGCATTGCGACGTCAGGTTCCTTTCCTGCAGGAGGATGGTGCAGATGGTGGTGTTGAAGCAGCTGTGGAGCCTGCGGAGAGTGAAGAGGAGGAAGACTCAGAGGACGACACAGACAACAGGGACAGAGTAATAGAACAGTATTTCCAGTAGCACACAGGTAATAATCACCCATGCCATTTTACATTTCCTGAAAGCCTCCTGCATCTCAACTTTGTCGATTTCCCCCCAGAACTATAAACATGATGTTTGATTTTCCCTTCCCTTTTCTGTGCTGTATGAGCCACTGCGTGACCTCGGCTTGGTTGGCCCATGGACTAATGCTAAGTTACCTCGGTATGTGTAATTCACAATGTTAATAATACGTAATTGATATGTAATGTGTCATACATTTGTAAATAAGACAGGCTGAGTCCTGATTGATTTCAGTGCAATGTGTGATTTATTATTAGTGCATAGATATTGGTACATGATAGTGAAACAGTGATGGGTGGGGGTGGAGTAATGTCCATGGCGGAGTCCAGTTCTCAGTCTCACAGGTGCATTGTCCATATGCCTGTGGCAGGATGGAGCAGGGGCAGTTCAAGGTTTGACAGGGTAGCAATGTGGAACAGTGGGAGGACTTCAGGGGGTATGTGATGCTGGCGGGGGACTTGACATCCTACTCTGTCGGTTTTTTTGATCTCAGGCTCCTTTTGCGGGGCGGTTGTTGTTCAGCAGGAGGTGGGGTTCTGGTGGGCTGTCGTTGTGGTGGGGCCTCCTGTCCACTAGCGCCGGCGGAGGTGGTAGGCTGTTCCTGTTCCTGGCTAGTGACAGGGGCCCTGTGTGATGCCACATGGTCCCGAAACGTGTCCTCTATACGGTTCAGGGCCTGGACTATGCTCCCCATAGCGGTTGAGATGTTGCTGAGTTGGTCGCTGAACCCCATGTAGCGTTGCGCCTGCTGTGCCTGGATCTCCTGGAACCTGGCCAGTACCGTCGCCATCATCTCTTGTGAGTGGTGGTAGGCTGCCATGATGGTGGTGAGGGCCTCTTGGAGAGTGGGTTCCCTGGGCCTCTCCTCCCCCCCCTGTCGCACAGCAGCCCTCCGAGTTGCCCTGTTTCCCTGGGCCTCTGTCCCCTGGACGGTGTGCCCACTCCCACTGCCCCCAGGTCCCTGTTGTTGTTGGGTTGGTGGGTTACCCTGGGGGCCCTGTAGTGGTAGACACACCGCTGCTTGACCTGTCCTAGAGACAGAGGCATGGGCCCGCTGGGTGGGAGCTGTGCTGTTGTTCCCAGAGGGGGTTGGGTCTGCAGTGGCCTGTGTCTGGGTGAGAGGAACCGACTGCCCAGAGGTCCCCGATGGTCCGGGCTGGTCGTCAGGTTCCAGGTCGACAGAGCTGCTGTCATCACTAGGGGCCTGTTCCGGGGGTGGGATGGACATTTCTGGTCCCTCCTGACCGGTGTGTTGTCGTTCGGGTCCTGCATGGGGTAAGAGGGTATGGTTATTGTTTCTGTGTGTGCATTAGCTTGCGTTTTATGGGTGCCCTTGTCCCCCAGTGCTGGCATTCCCTTGGGGGAGGTGTTGTGAGGGTGTTTTGTGGGGGGGGGATGGGTATGTGCAGTGGTCATGCTTAGGTGATGGGTGTCCATAGTTTGGGGGTGGCATGCAGGGGTTGGTGTTGGGTGGGTTGTGCTGGGGAGACATTCTCAGGGAGGATGTGTGCTGGGGGGTTGGGGGTGAGGGTGGGGGTTAGCATGCTGGGGGGGGGTGAAGTGGTTGGCCTTGTACTTACCAGAGTCCATTCCTCCGTGTACTCCAGCGAGGCCATCAGGATGCAGGATGTTTAGTACCTCTTGCTCCCATGTTGTGAATTCGGGTGGAGTGGGTGGGGGTCCCCCGCCAGTCTTCTGCACTGCGATGTTGTGTCGCGAGACCATCGAGCGCACCTTTCCCCGTAGGTCGTTCCATCGTTTGCGGATGTCCTCTCGATTTCTGGGATGCTGTCCCACCGCGTTGACCCTGTCTACGATCCGCTGCCAGAGCTCCGCCTTCCTTGCTATGGTGGTGTGCTGGACCTGTGAGCCGAAGAGCTGGGGTTCCACTCTTATGATCTCCTCCACCATGACCCGGAGTTCTTGGTCCGAAAAGCGTGGGTGCCTTTGTGGTGCCATGGGGTGGTGTGTATGAGGTGTGGGGTGGTGTATGTGATGATGTGTGTGTTGGTGTGTGGTGCTTTGTGCTTCTATGTGGTGTGTGTGATGTTGTGGTGTGCCTCTGTGTGTCTGGCTCTCTATTCTCTGATGTGTCTCTCTCTCCTTCGTCTCTGGTTTTTGTTGGTAGGGGTTTGTGGGTGATGTGGGTGTGTGTTTTATATGGTATTGGATGTGTGGGAGTGGTGTGTGTATGTGTTTCAGGTGTGTGCCTTTCAAATTGTCCAATGTGGTAGGGGTTTGTAAAGGTGTGTGTATTTTGACCGCGGCGGTGTGTACCGCCAATGGAATACCGCGGTTGAATGACCGCCGCGTAGATTTGCGGGTCATAATGGGATGGGCGTATTTCTGTTGGCGTGGCGGTGGAGGTTTGGTCTTCTCCAGTTTACCGCTGGCCGCTGATGTGGCGGACTGCAGTGGAGGGCGGATTTTCGGAGGTTTTGCAGTTGTGGGTCAGAATGTCCGTGGCGGCTGACCGCGGCCGCGGCGGTATTGTGGCGGCCTTCTGACGGGCGGTAAGCGGCTTTTACCACCGAGGTCAGAATGACCCCCTTAGTACCTCTGTGTATTTGTGAAACTTATTACTAATACTTTGTAAAATATGCTTTGCAAATAGACAGCCATGCAAGCAAATAAGTGTAAAAACAAATGCCACTATTCCTCTATGTATGTGCGTGAATAAGAATGAATATGTTTGAGTGAGACTGAATGACTGAGAAATAGAGGAATGGCTAAATGAGAGTGAGCATGAGTGATTCAGAATAAGTGTGTGTAGAGTTAGTGTGTGGGAGTCATAGTGTGTGAGTGACAGTCAAAGGGACTGAAAGAATGAAAATGAGTGACAGTGTCTGAGGGTGAAGGCCTGAGTGAAAGTGAGTGACTGAGAATGTGTGAATGTGGGTGACAATGTGGAGCAATGAATGAGAATAAGTGAGAGTGAGTGACTGAGTGTGAATCAGTGACTAAGTGTGTTTGGGTGTCTGAGTGTTATTGAGTACGTCTGTGTGAGGTGAGTGAATGAGTGGGAGTGAGTTTGTGTAAGGCAGTGAGTGTGATGAAAAATGAGCATGAGAAAATGATGGGATAATACTCCTTGTACAAGTGCAAAGAAATGGCAGTTGTACACATGCGCAATCACTTGTTTTCTGTGAGGTGTGCAGTGGTCTATTATAAAGTAAACACTGAGAGGAAAGTTGTCTAAAATTGCTCTCTGTGTACGGGGTGTTGTGGGCCATTTATATTTATTCATGTTCGTTGTATTAGGAGTGTTATTCTGCTGCGATGTGCAAACACTTGAGGAAAAAGAAGATATGTTGAAGAATCATTTTCTTCCTCATCTCATTCGCAGTCTCCTTCACGTGTGTCAAAGTGCAGAAAGGTGATGAAGGAAAAAATACTGAGGATTATCACAGAGAAAATAGATGTGCTTAAAAAGAATCAAATGATGTTGACCCGGATGATTCAATTAACCTTGACTGGGAATGAGTGATCTTCACAAAGCTCTGTGAAGGAGATATTGCCAGACATTCAGAAGAGCAAATATATGGTGAAAGAACTGTTGTCGTCCAATCTTGCCATTGGCAATAAGAACATTGGGTCTCTGATTTCAGAGATGCCAGGTAAATCTAAAGAAAATATATTAATACAAATCTCTGTGACTCCTCAAGTGAATCTCTCAATACATTTCTGTGTGATGGATATGGTCCACAGGAATTGGAATGAAGTAGGCAAAATCCCCATTTCTAGATTTGTGACTAAGTTGCCTCCTTTTGTGGAAATGGATGCAAAACTTCCAAGCACTGCTGTTGTAGATTGTTTTTTGTGAGTATGGTGGGTTGGAAATCAATGGCTGATAAAGTGATAATTCCAGATTTTATGCAAAGCAAGGTTGACTTTTCTCTGAAGAAAGCCTATGCTGGATCCTTAAGTCTGGTATTTATGAAGCCTGTACTACTCAGTCTCTGATCACATATTACAAGTTGCAGCCATAAGAAGATGGTATAGATTGATCTGCAATTCTAGAAGGATTGAGTGCCAGCTTGAATTTCTGTCTAATGCATCATTTGATTTTGTCAAAGCAACAGCAGTGGCAGAAAGTGCTTTGGTTTGAGCCCATAGAAACTTTATTCTCAAGGTCTGGCACACTGAAGTGTCACAAAAGGCAGCGGTGTGGCACATGCCATTTAGTGGTGTCAAGCTCATTGGTTATGACCTTGAAGAAAAGCTTCACAGTCTTTTCTAAGAAAAGAAACAGGTCTCTGCATTCAAGCAACAGCAAAGCTAGTTTTAGTCTGGGAATTTCTAATACAGGCATCCATTTAGAAAGCAACACCAATTGAATCAAAACAGAAAACAAGTAAAGAATTCTGATAAATCACAACAGAAGTAAACTCCATCTTCAACAGTCACACCCCTGTCTACGTCAAACGTTTGACAGCATTACCAAAGAGAGGGCGGAATCAACATTTTTGGGAAAACTAGTAGAAACCTACCTAGAACACATGGTAGTTGTACCTGATTAGAAAAGGTTAACAAACGGAATTTGTATCTACGGCTCCAGAATCCAGGCTCCAGGAAACACCAGGGCCAAAGGATGCAAAGAAGAGGGCAGTATTCATGTATTCTACTCAGGATTTATAGACCAAACATGCAGTAGTCCTATTTGCAGAGAAGGGGAAGAGTATATGGATATACTCAAATGTTGCTCTGGTCCCCAAGATATGAGGGGGAGTTTGCATGATGATAGACTTAAAGTATCTGAGTCAGTGGGCTAGAAAGATTTCATACAGAATGGAAACATTTCTGAAGATCATGCCCCTGATACAAGCAGACAGCTTAAGAACGACAGTGGGCCTATTGTATGCTTACTTTCATACCCCCTTTGCCCACATATATCAGAAGTAGTTATGATGTGTTCAGGACAAACACTGCCTATTTCAAGTACTTCCTCCTGGACTCAAAACAGCATCTCCTATTTTCACTTAGTTTGTAGCTTCATTGGGTGCACTGCTTTGGCTTCAGGTTTGGAGCATTTAACTGTATTTGAATGATTGGCTGCTTCACAGTCGATTCCGGTTGCAGACCAAGAAAGACCTGACATCAAAACAGGAATGTCTAAATCAGCATGGGTTCCTGATATCTGGAAGAGGTGTCAGACAGGACTCTCCAAGTGCACTGCGTTCATCTGACCAAGGTTCAGGATAAATGTAGACATGATAGTCTCCCAGATTGTAGGATGAATGCCATTTAAACACTGATTTTGAGTGTTAGGAAGATGTCTCAAAATCCTACAAGACTGGTGTTGAAATTACCTGGTCATATAGCTTCATGTATATTCATGATGTTTTGAGCAACTGTATCAATTGATGCTTCATCTACACAAGTACTGATCTCCCTATTGCCAGGAGTTCAAAACCCTCATTTCACTACCAGATCAAGTGAAACAGCCCTTTGAATAGTGGTTAGAAGCGGACAATTTGATGATGGGTCTTCCTCTTTCATCCAGGGTACACTTGTATAATCACAACAGATGTAAATAATTTTGGATGGGGCACCAACTAGAAAAGGTCAATCAGCTCAAGGGAGATGGTCTCTTCCACAGAGTCTACACTTTGTCCAATTAGAGAGAGAAGGTAGCAGTTTTCAGAGCACTGAAAAGATTGAAGATGATTATTCATGGGGAAGATATCCTAGTTTGATTGGGCAATATGGTAATGGTCTCATATGTAAACCAATTACTTTGGATGGGAACTACACCAGAGATTGTTAGCTATTCAGATGAATTTGTGGACAGAAGCTCATCTACTCTACCTGAAAGGAATAGAAGTCAACGAACCAGGTCACCTAGCATGATTTTTTCCCCAGTTTTTCCCCAGTCTATGGAGATATCTTTACTTCTGATGATATTTGTTTCAAAGGATTTGCATGAGGGTTGAGACTCCCTTCCTAGATCATTTTGCAAGTTGAAAGACTGCCCATCTTCTGCATTATTTTTCATGGGAAGGAACCATTAGGGGTCTGATACATTATTGATGGCATGACCTTGTATGTTTCTCCATGTGCTCCGTGATTTCCACTGACTCCTAGGTATTGGAGAACATCAGCGAAGTACTCTTGGAAGTTGTTGTGGCATTTCCATTCTTTCTTAGAAGATTGTGGTGCCTCTATTTCAGTCCCTAACAGCAGGGTCTCCTACATGTCTTCTTCTAGATTGGCCCTATCTGCAGAATAATCTACTGCCTCCTCCTGTCCAGGAAAAAAATACTACTTTTGGCTTAGGAGTTGAAAGTCAGAGTTACAAAGGAAAGGTGTTCCATGCATTTAGAGAACACAATTCAGAATTCTCAGAAACCATCCAGCTTAAAGTCTTATTCAGGGAATTGAGCTAAATTCCAAAGGAGTTGTGATGAAAAATCTCTATGTCCCTTAAATGGTATCATTCAAAATGTTATACTTTTTATGCATAGAATGTTTCTGTTACAATTCTTAGATCACAATGATCAGCAAAAATGTCTTCATTGAAACCTGGAAAATGTAGGTGGAAGCTTGCTTTCATGCCTTTTTAAAAGTTTTGCTTTGGTTCAGCTTCATAATACAGCTTTAATTCCATCATGGGATCTTACATTTTCCTTTGAACATTACAGGTGCATCCATTTGAGCGTATAGATTCAGTTTCCATTAAATTTCTCACAGTCAGGTTGACATTTTTGGGAGCAGTTACCTCAGCCAAAAGAATATTGGAACTAGGATCATCGATTTACAGAGCCCCTTTTTGTCGGTTTTTAAAGATAATTATCTAAACACCAATTCCATACTTTCTTCATAAAGTATAAATTCCTTTAGTTAGATCTCAAGAAGGAAGATTACAATTTTTCCTCTTCCTTCTACTAAGGATTTTGACTTTGCTGCATTTTCTAGATGTCAAAAGAAATATTTTTTGTTTACCTTCATAGCTTTTAAGAATGTGGAAAGACTGTACATCTGTTTCTAACTTTTGGATCTGCTGGTGATGGGAAGAAAGTTTAATCAATTATCATGAAGAGGTGGATTTCTTTGACAACTGCCCTGGCTTGTTCAGCGACAGATCTTCCACTCCCTAAGAGCATTAAAGGAAGTTTCACAAGCCTGCCAGCTGCTTCATTGGCTGCAGTTAAAGGTATCCTGTATCAGAAAGCAGCAACATGCACATAATTGGACACAGCTGCCAAACATCATAAACTGCATGGAATTAATTATGAGAGCAAGACCACTGGTATTGGTATTTTTAGCTCAATTCTATTATTACAACTTGATTACATTTCTAGTTGTAGGTTGATCTCAGTGTAGAAACGTTTCTGTATTGGGAAAATAACTCTCTATTTTGCATTTGCCTCCATGTATACAGTGAAAATGAGTAACTGTTACTGCGACCTGGCAACCCACTGACTGATGGACCCCAAGATCAGTGGGTTACTCTGGCAGAGGCTGTGCTATTGGAAAAACAGTGTCTGCAAGGGCATTGCTTCAGGGGTATTTGGGCTGTGACACCTTCATCCAAATACATACGTTCTTGGCTCTGTGGTTGGATCTGTAGGCCTGAGTTGCCTCTCTATATTTATGTTGATTTTTCTCATCTTTCGTTTTTCACTGAGAGGTTTTAACTTATGACATTTTTGGACCAGGAACTTAAATATATATAATGATCTGTATAAGAAAATACTGAATCTGCACCCACAGAAGTACTCCATGAATGGGTACACATTTACAGCTTTTTAGAAATCACAAACATTGGCAGTAGTAGGCTTGGAAAGCTGCACTGGTTTCAGGTTTCCAGGGATACTACTGCCAAACAGATAAAGAAAGGTAATTAAAAGAATGCTTGCAAATAGACGAAACCTTGGCAATCACTCAGGGTAGCATTCCAACCCATTGTTTTTCACCCACTGTACCACTTTAGACAGAGGGCCAAATAACACCAAACCGTACTAACCCTGTTTCTCGTGTGAACAGTCCATCCCAAACCTAAGTAATTTCAGCCCTTCACCCTGTGGTTTACTGTTATTTTAGTTGGGAAATTTGAGATTGACACTGTAGGAGGCTGGCCTGGTTTGTAGTGGGCACCTTGGGTACTTATACCAGGTCCAGTTATCCCTTATTAGTGAAGTAGTAGTGTTCTAGTAGCTTAGGCTGATAGAGATAGCTATAGTAGAGCAGCTTGGGCTGATCTAGGAGACATTCAAAGCTCATGCAATACCACTTATAGTTACACTGTACTTATACACAAGCAAAGACAATACTCAGTGTTACCAAAAATAAAGGTATTTTTTTGGGTGATACAGTACCAAAAATATCTTAGAGACAATCCTTCTTCTGGGGGTAATTATTATACACAATATATACACTAGACACTAAAATTAGACAAGTAAATAATCATAGAACAATGCAAACAATAGGAAATGCTATAGATTGCAATGGGAGAAAATAGGTCTGGGGCAACACAAACCATATACTAAGAAAGTGGAATGCGAATCACGAATCCCCCCTAGACAAGTGTAGTGTGTGCAAAATCGCTGGGAGAGTGACAATACAGTAAAGGTCAGTAAATTATCCCACCCCAGAGCCCAGAAAAGCAGGAGTAAAGTACTGCAAGTTTCCTTAGGACACACTACAACTCGTGATTGGGATTTTACAGTAACCAACCAAGTCTGCAAACAACAACTGCTGGATTCCTGGACCTGAAGACCTGCAATAGAAGGGGTCCAAGTCCAGAAGTCGAAAGAAGTTCGAGGGAGGACAGGAGCCCCAGCCAACCCAGAAGAGGGTGCTAGAAAAGAGTCCCTGGTTAGTCCAAGACTGCAGGAATGCACCCTAGGAAGATGCCACCGGGTTCCTGCATGATGCAAAGGATGTCCCATGACGTGAAGATGGATGTGTTTTGTGTCAAAATTCCACTGGCCGGACTCAGGAGGCACCTGGGGGCCTCAACTCTGTGTGAGGAGGAAGAGGGGGCTCTCAGCACTTTAGAGAGCCCTCAGGATGCCAGACAGCACCCACAGGAGTCCCAGGACACGGGGACAAAGGAGATGCAAAACGTGGTTGCTGCAGCACAACAAAGGAAGGTCCCACGCCGCCGGAGAACAACTCAGTGAGTTGAGCGTCACAGGATCAAGTGCTGGGGACCTGTGCCAGGCTGTGCACAATGGAATTTTGCAAATAGTGCACAGAGGCCTCAGTAGGTGAAGAAGATGCAGCACACGGGGTACCATCTCTATCAGGGAGGGCAAGGTCCTTACGCGTCCAAATTGCGTCAGCAGGACCTCAGGACAGTCTATATCGATGGGGTCCAATCTCTGTGTCCTTAGGAGCATGCTTGTTGCTGTGGCAGGAGTCCAAGGGTACTGGTCATTGTCTTAGAAGGTCCCTGCTGGAGCAGGGGAGTGACTCCGTCACCCCATGGGAGATGTCTTCGGTCCTTCTGGTGCAGGGTGAAGACAGGGAGTCCTCAGAGTATGCACACCATGGAAACTGTTACAGTTCCTGGCTGGAGCTGAAGTTGCAGAGGAAAAGTATCCCTTGTGGATACTTTGTTGTTGTTACAGAGGTTCCTGGAGCAGGCTGCGGTTGATTCGAGGTCAGAGGATAATGAAGTAGTTGCAGAGGATTCCTGGAGAAAACTTGCAAGCATAATTTGAAGAGAACCCACAGGAGATACCCTAGATAGCCTTGAAAGGGCGGTTGGCTACCTTATCAGGTATGGACCTATCAGGAGGGGTCTCTGATGTCACCTGCTGGCACTGGCCACTCAGAGCCTTCCAGAGTGCCCCCACACCTTGCAAAGCAAGATGGCTGAAGTCTGGGACACACTGGAGGAGCTCTGGGCACCACCCTTAGGGTGGTGATGGACAGGGGAGTGATCACTCCCCTTTCCTTTGGCCAGTTTCACACCAGAGCAGGGAACAAGGGGTCCCTGAACCGGTGTAGACTGGCTTAAGCAAGGAGGGCACCACCTGTGCCCTTCAAAGCATTTCCAGAGGCTGGAGGAGGCTACCCCTCCCCAGCCTGTAACACCTGTTTCCAAAGGGAGAGGGTGTAACATCCTGCTCTCAGAGGAAATGCTTTGTTCTGCCTTCCTGGGACTGAGCTGCTCAGACCCCAGGAGGGCAGAACCCTGTCTGTTAGGTGGCAGCAGCTGAAGCTGCAGTGCAAGCCTCAGAGAGCTGGTTTGGCAGTACTGGGGGTCCATGGAGGAGCCCCCAGGATGCATGGAATTGACTCCCCAATACCAGATTTGGAATGTGAGGACAATTCCATGATCTTAGACATGTTATATGGCCATATTCAGAGTTAACATTGTGAAGCTACATATAGGTATTGACCTATATGTAGTGCACACATGTAATGGCGTCCCCACACTCACAAAGTCCCGGGAAATGGCCCTGAACTATGTGGGGGCACCTTTGCTAGTGCAAGGGTACCCTCACACTTAGTAACTTTGCACCTAACCTTCAGCAAGTGAAGGTTAGACACATACGTGACTTATAAGTTACTTAAGTGCAGTGAAAATGGCTGTGAAATAACGTGTGCGTTATTTCATGCAGGCTGCAATGGCAGGCCTGCCCTAATGTTTGTCTGGGCTCGCTATCGGTGGCAAAGGAAATGCTGCAGCCCATATGGATCTCCTGGAACCCCAATGCCCTGGGTACCTAGGTACCATATACTAGGGACTTATAAGGGGGGGGTCCAGTGTTCCAATTGAAATTGGTAAATGAAGTCACTAGCTTCCAGTGACAAATGTAAAAGCAGAGACAGCAGAAGCACTGAGGTTCTGGTTAGCAGAACCTCACTGACACAGTCAAGCACTATAAAGACACACACATTAGGCCATAAACTATGAGTACTGGGGTCCTGACCAGCAGGATCCCAGTGAGACAGGCAAAATCATACTGACATACAGGTAAAAATGGGAGTAACATGCCAAGGAAGATGGTACTTTCCTACAGACACCCCACCTGAGTGCATGCCAAACTCTACATTGAGGGGAAGGACTACAAGTTTGGCCGACAGGATCATTGGCGATTTGCAGTGTTCATTCTTGCTAAACAATTAGGGCCTTTGATTTTTAAGATACTGAGACAATTTGTGAAAAAGAGGCTCTGCAAATTCTACTCATAAAAAATGATGCCCTCTTCTTCCACAGAGGGCGAATACACCTTTCTCCAAATCCAATCCACCCCCCCTTTCTAGCACACACCTGGCTGAGCAAATCTGATCAGCAAGTCCTTTAGGCTGATGATACCTGCTGACAATTTCTAAGCCCACCACATCTGAAACAGTAAGATTTCATTTTTTTTTAATTTATAAATGTAAATGGTCAAATCTAAGGAAAAAAAATCTGCTAAGCTGAATTTGTTTCTGAACATGCAAATAAGCAGTCCTATAGCAATATTGCATCAATAGAGCGATGGTGGGTGGAAAGCATTCATGGTGGGCACAACAATAAACCTGTGTTTAATCTGAGCCAGTGGGTTTAGGTAGGGCCTAGTCTTTTTAGGGGACCCGTACTTACGTTTTTATTAACAGACTTTTATTCTGAACCAAAGAGAGAAAAGAAGGAGGAAGAGAAAGACGGAAAAACTATGACAAAGTGATAAAGCAGGGAAGGAAATGAATGTGCAAGACTGACATAAAGGGACATGTAGACTATGGTGGTAAATGAAAGAGGTATGGGGTGGAATTAAGATTGCACATCATTGGTATACGACAAACCTGACATATAGCGATCTGTGAAAAACTTTGGGTCCCAGCAAATATTTCTTTAGAAATTAAACACAATGGAGATTTGGGGGGCAGCCGACCACAGGGAGCAATTTGGGGAAGTGGAGCTGTCGACGACTGCTCCTAGGTTGGGCTCTCTTTGGGCTATTTTCCTTGCCCAATGGGTATAGATGCGTATATTTGTTATCCCAGCTACCATTTTCTATGGGTAACATGGAGGATGGCACCTAGTTAGGAGCATTTTTGCCCACCTTCCTGTCCCAAGGATTAGGGTTCTTAATGTTAAACTAGGGTGGTCACTTGAAGCAAGTACATGGACAGTTGGCAGAGAAATTACCATTGTTTAACAAAGTGTATTCTTATTGACAGCGGCAATTCAGGCTGAAAGGGAAAGAGTAGATAAGTTCATGTCTGGATGAGCCAAGAAGTAAAGGTTCTGTAGCAAGTTTAGTTGAGTAGGGGATAATAGTGGTACTAAAGGGGTTAGGGACCTCAAAGGTCACAGTTGCAGTTCAGCAACTCTGGAGCAGGTACACTATTACTTAATTAATGTGTTGTAGGGGGGGTTTTAGGAGAGGGGGTAGTTTAAAATAAGTGAGTTACGCTGTATACTTAGGTGTCAGTTTCGTAAGGCAAAGGCCTTTTTCACACTATCCTGGTGTCAGTGGGCTGTGCTGCTCCCCTTCTTCCCCAGAATCTGAGGGTGGGTACGAAGCTCCACTCCTTAAATGTACTAGCCCACCACCTCCCACAGTTTCCGTTGTAGATATTCATCTGGCAGATAATCTAGGTTATTGAGGGAAACAATCTGTGCTTCTGGCTTCTATAGCTCCATTAAGGTTGAAATCTGACCACCACATGGCCAAGGTGAGTTTGCTTTCTCAAGTTTCAATAATTTCTCACTTAGTATGTCGTAACTCTGTTCCCTGGGTGCATCTTTTAAGACTTAGAGTGCGACTCACCCTTGAGTACAGCACATCTTTCTGGTGAGAGAGAAAGAGCAAATCGCTTCACAGAGGTGAAATCTTTTATTAATTAAGCACGAGTCAGCTTTCTGAGGAAGCAGTATGTTGTTTGACGCATTAGCGGGTGATTCGAATCAAGATGACATATAATGCTGGTTGCTCCGATGATGTGTAATGTCCACCCATTCTTCCCACTCTCTGAGGGCTGCTCCATGAGTATTTTGCTGTTCAGCCAAATTACACGCAGTCACATTCAATAAAATCTGACAGTGAATGTTTTCTGGTATACTCAAGGAGACACATTGTCATCCATTTTTAAAGAGACAAAGAAGATATACATACATGAACAAAACTTTAGCTCTTTAAAAAAAATCTATAGTTTCACCATCTATCTAGTTTATTTTCTGGTCGAATAATAAATTGCAAAGCTCATCTGTTAGAAGTAATTGCTCATGATTACATGTTTAGGAATTTAAAGCATGGGTTGGCCCAGTGCTTAATTTGTAAATAAAAACGTGCTGGTGCCCAAAGCCCTCCTCTTAAACACGTGGCTGCTGCAATTAAATGTGTGAACACGGAATACTGAGGCAGTGTAATCCTGAAACCATCTCAGGCCTATTCAAAGAATTTACAGGCACTCCCTGCCCCTTCAGCTCACTCTTGCATATTTCTGCTTTCTTCTATTGTGACGCTTTTTTGTTTTTCTCTTTCTCTGTCTTTCCCACATATGTATTTTGCTTGCAGTAAATGCTTGAGGCAGAAAAATAACTGCGGACCCTCAAAAATAAGAGCCGGTGCTCCGCACCGGAAACAACAAGCACAAATAAAGCACTGGGCTGGCCTAAGGAAGCAAGCTAAATTACAATGCAACTTTTCTCTGCAAATATGCTGTACTAGGTGTTATATGTCATGATTAATTAGCAAAATAAAACAAGTGGAGGGGCCATGGTTTTACTGAGAAGCCTAGTGCTCGTGCTCAGATTGCTGGGGTTGCCAACACCAAGACTACCGAGTCTTTCTTCCATCTCATGCCGCTTTCTTGGGTACATTACACTTTCTCTTTGTTTATGTCGAGGGGCATTTTCATCCACGCTTAGGGCCATATGTACTAACACATTTTCCCATTGACACAGAATGGCAAAAACCCTTTGCTACATCTGGCCCTTAGTTCCTTTCTCCTTGTCTTGCTCTTTCCTTCTCCATTTTTTGCAGTTCTTTCTTGCCTTTGGGTAAAGATCTGATAATAAAAATTAAATCACAAAAATGAGTCCGTGCATTTAGCACGGCCACAACTGACGCAAATTATCAACTATGTGACATGAGAGTAGCTAGAACAAGAATTAGCCTCTGACTGGCCAGATTGTCGAGAGAGGTTCTTTATATTCTTTTTTTCTTTGGCAGTGACTATGGCAGTGCAGTAATTAATGTTAAAAAACCTGGGAATGGTCATTATTCACTACCCAAGTCAGAATAAATAAATAAAACACATCTTGCACACCAGATGACTTTTTGGCTGCTCTGAAAAGTATTACTCCGTATAGAAGCCTATAATGAGGTATGTGAAACCAATTCGAAAAATAAATCAGAAGCTTCTATTTCCTTAGCTTTCCTTCTACGTTCGGAGTCATTATCTATTTTTTGGGTGAACTCAGAAACGTCTAGCAAGCTTCAGTAACTGGAAGCTCCAGTTAATTGTATGGAAGACATAGGTTAGTTCCCAATTGTCCTAATATGAAGGCTTTTTTGGTGGATGCTTTTAATGCACATTTATGAGTGAAGAAATGTCTTGAATTAATGCAATTTCGCTTACTAACCTTTTTCCCTTAATTTAGAAAATATTTTTCCACATGGAGAAACACCTCCTCCTACAACCCAGCCAATTTTGGGGGTTTTCAATTCAATTTCCATAGTGGTAATTGATTTTTCCCAAAACTTTCTAGCATTAAATATCTCGCCTTTTTCAAAACAGGGGTGGCTAGGAAAAAGTTTGTGACTATCCACAAAGAAGTCGCCTTTCGGTGTTCCCAATGTTTAAGTACATTCCATGAGGGATGGTCGTTCTGCTCTTAACAAGGCGAGGTGACCATCAGAATGCATTGATAGCCCTGTTGTGTGTTGGGTGTCAGGTCAGATGTTCTCTATGGTGTGGCCAGCTTAGGCCGCTGTCAGAAACCCAAAATGTCAGTGACTGTAGATAGAGCAGGGGAAACTCGAGTTTGGCAGGGCTGCTGCACTGTTTACTTACGTCAGGACAAGAGCACGTGTCGAATTACAGCAATGCTCTTACTCCACCATAACCTAAGTAAGAGCCTATGTGTTAGTAAATGTTTTTGAGAGTATAATGCAAAGTTTCACAATCACAAATATAGCTCTACATTAATAAATATGACTGTTACCATTTTAGAGAGATAAAGTTGTATTAATACATTAGTGACAATAAAGCAGTATATGGCAGCTAGTAAACTTTCATTTTGAAAGGCCTTACAAAGAAAATAACGTAGAAATAAAAATGTACACGTTTGACCTGTGGTGGACATTTGTGCCTACCTTATGTATTTTTGACACCACGTTTAACATGAAAACATTTTGCATTTATAAATCTTTAAATTATTAATAAATATTATTATGAGAGAATTATTTTCAAGTAGAAACAGTCAAAATGAAATGTATCATGAGTATTAACTGAAGTTGAATTAAATGGTTTTCATAACATGTGAAAACTAAGTACACATTTAAAAATTGATTTGATATAACACGAACAATGTTTGAAATGAAATAATTTGCTTTGCATATTTAATTTTAATTTGAGGTGCGCAAAGAAGTCTGTTAATGTGTCAATTGTATTAATGTGCATTAGGCTTTCTTAACATGACTAGGCCTGAAAGTGCCTTTTGTAAGCAGAAGTGGAAAATTCTGGTTTTGCTTAACACTCCCCTTTAACCTGAATTCTTTCTTAGGTAGTAAATGTATTGTTGAATGTTCTGTTGTGTTCCAGAAGAAGAGCATGTTTCAAGATTAGTTAATGTAACAATATTTGTTCTTGCTGCTGATTTGCACAGGAAGATTCATAAGGAATGTAGGAAGCTAGCTCTGTATATACTATAGCAAAATGAGATATAGGTGGTCATTACAACCCTGGCGGTCGGTGTTAAAGTGGCGGTAAGACCGCCAACAGGCCGGCGGTAAAAGAAATTGAATTACGACCGTGGCGGAAACCGCCAACATAGACAGCCACTTTAACACTCCGACCGCCACGGCGGTACAAACAAACAGCTTGGCGGTCACCGCCAACAGACAGGCGAAGGACAATGTACCGCCCACAGAATTACAACCCACCAATCCGCCACCTTTTCCGGGGCGGATTCACAATGAACAAAAACACGGTGGAAACAGGACTTCGAAGGGGAAAACGCTCACCTCTACACACCCCATGAGGAACCATGACGCCATGGAACCAGAGCTCCAGATTTTTCCAGCCTTTATCTTCCTGCTCCTCTACCAGGAGCACGAACGCCGGCGGCGAAACCACGGTGAGTACTGCACCTACGACACAGGGGAGGGAAAAAACAGTGACACACACACGCAACACCCCCACCCCCACCCTCACCCACTACAACACACATGCTAATACATCATGAGACATCACAGTTACGCCCCCCAACCCCCCCTGGAAGAATGCAAGGACAAAAGGAAATGAGTCGAATTATTGTGATATATTCAATTACATACATCAAAAATATTTACAAATATATACATTTATACTATATACAATTAAATACACCAAGAACACAAGTCCAAGGTATTCCACCATCATAGTCCGTGGATCACTGGGCCCAAAAGGCATGGGCGAGGCCCACACAAGATACCCGAACAAGACGGAGAGAACAGTGCAGGGGCATCAGATAGAAAAAAAACAAGCACCTCAGGGGGAAGGGAAGGGGGGCACCTCAGTCGGTTGAGTGCACAACGGCAAATCCACGAGGGGGCCCCATGCCCACTGTTCAATCCTGGGGAGTGCAAAGCCACAGTCTCTCAAGTCTGTACAGTGGGTGGTTTGCCCACTGCTATATCCTGGGGAGTGCAAAGCCACAGTCTCTCAAGTCTCTACAGTGGGTGGTTTGCCCACTGTTCAATCCTGGGGAGTGCAAAGCCACAATCTCTCAAGTCTCTACAGTGGGTGGTTTGCCCACTGTTCAATCCTGGGGAATGCAAAGCCACAGTCTCTCAAGTGGATAACAGTCTCCACTGGTTTTGGAGGGGGCTTTGTGCCCAGAGTGCTTCATCCTTTCAAGGACTGAGGTAGTGGATAACAGTCTCCGCTGGTTCTGGAGGGGGCTTTTTGCCCAGAGTGCTTCATCCTGCCAAGGACTGAGGTAGTGGATAACAGTCTCCACTGGTTCTGGAGGCGGCTTTGTGCCCATAGTGCTTCATCCTGCCAAGGACTAAGGTAGTGGATGGGATACTCCACTGGTTGTGGAGGGGGCTTTGTGCCCAGAGTGCTTCATCCTGCCAAGGACTGAGGTAGTGGATAACAGTCTCCACTGGTTTTGGAGGGTGCCTTGTGCCCGGAGTGCTTCATCCTGCCAAGGACTGAGGTAGTGGATGGGATACTCCACTGGTTCTGGTGGGGGCTTTGTGCCCAGAGTGCTTCATCCTGCTCGTGCCGGCCTCAGTAGCGTCAGAGCTTTTGGCGCTCATGGGCCTGCGGTGCTTGTGGCGGCGGTGTCCTTGGCAGCGGTGCTTGTGGCGGCGGTGTCCTTGGCAGCGGTGCTTGTGGCAGCGGAGTCTCTGGCAGCGGTGCTTGTGGCGGCGGTGTCTTTGGCAGTGGTTCAGCTGCTGGCGGTCCTGTCTGTGGCAGTGGAGTCTCTGGCAACGGTGCTTGTGGCGGCGGTGTCTTTGGCAGCGGTTCAGCTGCTGGCGGTCCTGTCTGTGGCAGTGGGTTTGCTGGCGGTCGCCTCCTGGGCAGCGGTTCGGCTGCTGGCGGTCCTATCTGGGGCAGTGGGGCTGCTGGCAGTCACCTCCTGGGCAGTGGGGCTGCTGCTGGTGGTCCTGTCTGGGGCAGTGGGGCTGCTGGTGGTCGCCTCCTGGGCAGCGGGGCTGCTGCTGGCGGTCCTGTCTGGGGCAGTGGGGCTGCTGGCGGTCACCTCCTGGGCAGCGGTTCAGCTGCTGGCGGTCCTGTCTGGGGCAGAGGGGCTGCTGGCGGTTGCCTCCTGGGCAGCGGGGCAGTGGGGCTGCTGGCGGTCGCATCCTGGGCAGCGGGGCTGCTGCTGGCGGTCCTGTCTGGGGCAGTGGGGCTGCTGGTGGTCGCATCCTGGGCAGCGGGCTGATGGCGGTCTTCTCCGCTGTGCCAATCTTCCCAGACTTACCGGTTTTCTTGTGCCCCTTCCCCACCTTGGAAGGTGTCTCAGCTGACCCCACAATCCCAACTGTACCCCTGGGAGCGGCTTTGGTGGCTGGTGTCTTCCCCTTCTCCCGCCGGGCACTGGCCAACTTTTGATGCTTGACTGGTGGGGGACTGTGCCACACTGGCTGCCCTGCTGCCTGGTGCACTCCAGAATCCGGTGACTACTGGCGCCACTGGTCCCGCCGATGTTGTGGCTGAGGTGCTAGGTTGGGACCTGGAGAGTCGGGCCCTAGGAGACTGACGGGGTGGGGGAGGTGAGGGAAAGAGGTCAAGGGTGGCCAGGAAAAGTTTCTTAGGAACACTGGGACGGGTAGATGGAGGGCGTTTAGGAGTGGAGGAAGAGGTAGTGGTCGTAGGAGGTGTATGTTTGGTGACTTTGGGTAAAGATGCATGGGCTGGAGGCTGCCGTGAGGTGGATGGCTGATGGGTGGGTGTGTGGCTGCGTTTGTGTACCTTGGACGGTGGGCTCACAGACACACTGGGAGAGAACACAGGGGATGTGTGATTGGTAGTGGGGGTGGTGACTGCACGTGAGCGGGGTGTGGTGGTGGGTGTGCTGGTGATGGACGTAGTGGCTGAAGATGTAGTGTATGCAGGTGTGAGTGGAGACGAGACTGGGAGCGAGGAGGGAGACGAGGAGGAGGGGGACACAGTGGAGGCAGTGAATGTTGGTAGGTCTGCAAGTGTCTGATGCTTGCGTGAGTGCCTGTGGGATGTGTGGTGCTTATGTTTGCCTGAGCTTCCTTTGTGTGTTGAGGTGAGTGCATGCTGGTCTGATGGTGTGCTTGGGATAGGCTGAGGTACAGGGGTGTGGGTCTGGGTGGAGGAAGTTGGAGGGGGGAGGCTACAGACAGGGACAATGGCTGCCATCAGTGCTGAGGCCAGAGTCTGAAAAGCTCGCTGAAGGGCTGCCTGACCAGAATGAATGCCCTCCAGGAATGCATTGGTTTGTTGCAACTGCCTCTCTACACCCTGGATGGTATTCAAAATGGTAGACAGCCCAACAGTGAGGGACCTGAGGAGGTCAATGGCCTCCTCACTGAGGGCAGCAGGGGTGACAGGGGCAGGGCCTGAGGTGCCTGGGGCGAAGGTGATGCCCACCCTCCAGGGTGAGGGGGCACAGGGCAAAGGCTGAGGGGCTGCTGGGAAGGCAGCGCTGGAGGGGGGGTGGCGGCTGTAACTGTAGATGCGGGGGGCACAGATGGGCCCGCCACCGCAAGTGAGCTCCGATCAGAGGACGAGTCAGTTTTGCTGGTGTCAGCTCCTGTCCCTGCAGTGGAGCTCGCCCTCCATCCCACTGGTGATTTCGGAGTCTGTAGTCTCGACCTCGAAGGCCATGTGGGATGCAGCTCCCTCCTGCTCCGGTACGACTGCTCCTCCGCCTGATGATGCTAATGCACACAAGTACAGGGAGACCACAAAAAGGGGGTGGGGAAGACAGAAGAAAGACATTTTGAGTGCATGCAATACCGCTACCGTTGGCGGACACGACAGACACAGAAGCCCCCTGCACTACGCCGCGCACTTGGGGTCCACTATTCAATCCCTGGGACATGGCTTACAAGGCTATGGACGATTTCTGCACACATGGATGTCACAGGAGCCTGACTAGGTGTAGTTGGCACTCTACCCAGGTGGGGTGGGGTGACACAGGGTCTGCCTGAAAAAGGGGACTTCACTAGCAAACTCTCCCTGGCCTAGGGGAACCCACAACCCACCTCCCCCACCCAGACATCTACAATGCGCGCTGAATCAGCTGAATGAGAGTGTACTCACCTCCTTGTTGCTGCTGTGCTGCCCTCAAGCGCCCATCCAACTCTGGGTACGCCACCGCCAGGTTCCTGAACATCAGGGGAATCATGGTGCGACAGGCACCCCTCCCACGTTGGGAGGCCATCCCCAGCTGGGCCTCCGCCGTCTTCTTGCTCCAGCGGCGAATGTCCTCCCATCTTTTCCGGCAGTGGGTGCTCTGTCTGTGGAAGACCCCCAGGGTCCGGACGTCCTTGGCGATGGCACGCCAAATATCCTTCTTCTGGTGGGCGTTGACCTACAGGAATTGTACAGGGGAAAAGGAAAAGTAATTACCAACTGCACTGTCACAGTCATTGGCCCGCATCCCTACTCTTGCCATGTGGCACATGCACTCACCGTCGTTTCATGCACGCCTCATTCTCCCCCCCACTATCTTTCATCCACCCCACTCCACACAGGCATTGCCCATACAGCATGCTCCCATTGTACTTACTTGCTTGTCTGGAGGACCGTAGAGTACTGTTACTGGGGTAGGACCCCATCCACGAGTTTCTCCAACTCCTCCGATGTGAAGGCAGGGGCCCTTCCCCAGACACTCGAGCCATTGTCTCTTCCAGACCGAGGTCACAGCAGCACTTGCAGTGTAGGTCCTCTCCTGTCGAAGATCAGGTATAGAGTGATTGCACGGATAGAAAATGGGGGTCACGTCCGCGGCAGTGCGTACCGTCACCGCCGTGGTACATCGTCATTGGCTCCTGGGACCCATAGGGTCCAATGTTAACCAATGCAGAATTGCACCACGGTCCTCGACCGCCTACAGCGACGGTGTACAATGCCAGCGCAGTTACCTCATATCCCATTGTCCCACTTTACAGGTCAGGCTGCCGCCATTTCAGGGGCCCACATGGCTTTATTTTTTACTGTGTCACACATACCTAGGCCTTGGCTCAACACTCATACAGCACATTTTGGTTTATGAATAGTTTTCTGAGTAAGCTGTATGGACGTACCTCAGAGTTGGTTGACTCTCTGCTCACTGTTCTCCTCCATAGGCACCGTCCGCTGGGGCATGTGAGGAGATGGTGGCATCCTCTGGTGTACAGATGGCTGGTGGACCTGTCGACAATGGAGGAAAGACATGTGATCATCACCTACAGGCTTGATCGTGCCACAATACTGGAACTGTTTGCCCAGTTGGAGCCAGACCTGATGTCAGCCATCCGCCATCCCACATGAATCCCCCATCAAGTGCAGGTGCTGTCAGTACTCCATTTCCTTGCAAGTGGGTCATTTCAAACAACAGGGGCCATAGCATCAGGGATGTCACAGGCTATGTTTTCCAACGTGTTGTCCAGAGTGTTGTCTGCCCTGCTGAAACACATGCGGAGCTACATCGTTTTCCCTCAGGTGGATGATTTGCCTACAGTGAAAGGTGACTTCTATGCCCTGGGACATATCCCCAACATCATAGGTGCCATTGATGGGACCCATGTGGCCTTGGTCCCCCCCGCAGGAGTGAACAGGTGTACAGAAACCGGAAGAGTTATCATTCAATGAATGTGCAGATGGTGTGTTTGGCAGACCAGTACATCTCCCATGTTAATGCCAACTTCCCTGGCTCAGTGCATGACGCTTACATCCTGCGGAATAGCAGCATCCCTTATGTGATGGGGCAACTCCAGAGGCACCGTGTGGCTATTAGGTGAGCACCTGGAACCAAATCAGTGGGAATAGTTGTCTAGGTCTGGGGATATCCCTAAGAGTTAGTGGGTGTCTAACAGTTGTCCCTCGCCATTTGCAGGTGACTCTGGTTACCCCAACCTGTCATGGCTACTGACCCCAGTGAGGAATCCCAGGACAAGGGCAGAGGAACGCTACAATGAGGACCATGGGCGAACTAGGAGGATTATAGAGCGGACCTTCGGCCTCCTGAAGGCCAGGTTCCGGTGCCTACATATGACAGGTGGTTCCCTATTCTACTCTCCAAAGAAGGTGTGCCAGATCATCGTGGCCTACTGTATGCTTCACAACTTGGCTTTGCGACGACAGGTGCCTTTTCTGCAGGAGGATGGTCCAGATGGAGGTTTTGTGGCAGCTGTGGAGCCTGTAGACAGTGAAGACGAGGAAGCAAAAGAAGAGGACATCGACAACAGGAACTCGGTGATCCTGCAATACTTCCAGTGAGACACAGCTAAGAAGACAACCTGCCTGCTACATGTACTTTAACACTACTACCTCTCTACTGTCTGTCCTTTTCACCCAGTGTATGGTCACTGAGTTGTCGCTTTCCCTTACCATTTCACAGATGTGGGTCCCACTGTGTGACATCTCCTTTGTTTCCTTATGGACTAGAGCTGTGTGACATAGGTATGTTGACATTACATTTGAAAGAGCATTTTGTCACTGTAATTGCTAATACACTAATTCGAAATCACAGACAGACTCCAGATAGTTTTGTGCTTTAAGGGTGTTTATTTTAGTGCTCAATATTGGAGGGGGTTGTAAAATGGTGAGGGGTGATGGTGTAGGAATGTCCATGGCAGAGTCCAAGCTACTAGTCTCACAGGTGCATTGTCTAAAGGGGCATAGGATGTGGAGCTGGGGCAGTTTGAGGATGGACAGGGTGACAAGGTGGGACAAAAGGATGACAATCAGGGTGGTCTCATTTCTTGGCTGGGGTCTTGGCATCGTTTTCTGTCTTTGTCCTGGATCTCAGGGACCGTTTGCGGGGTGGTTCTCCACCTACAGGGGGTGTGGTGCTGGTGTGGTGGTCCTGTGGCGGTGCCTCCTGTCCATGAGCGCAGGCAGAGGTGGTGGGCAGTTCATCATCGAGGCTAGTGTCAGGGGCCCCTTGTTGTACCACAGTGTCCCTCCTGGTGTTGAGGTCTTCCTTCAGCACCCCTACGATGGTGCCCAGGGTGGAATTGATGGATTTGAGTTCCTCCCTGAAGCCCAAATACTGTTCCTCCTGCAGCCGCTGGGTCTCCTGAAACATGGCCAGTTCTGTGGCCTCCGTCTCCTGGGAATGATGGTAGGCTCCCATGATGTTGGAGAGGGCCTCATGGAGAGTGGGTTCCCTAGGCCTGTCCTCCCCCTGTCGCACAGCAGCCCTCCCAGTTCCCCTGTTTCCCTGGGCCCCTGTCCCCAGAACCGTGTGCCCACTGTCACTGCCCCCAGGTCCCTGTTGTTGTTGGGGTGGTGGATTCGCCTGGGTTCCCTGTAGTGGTGGACACACTGCTGATTGACGTGTCCTGGGGACAGAGTTATGGGCCCTCTGGGTGGGTGCTGTGCTGGTGTTTCCAGAGGGGGCAAGCTCTGTGGTGGCCTGTGACTGTGTGAGGGGAACCGACTGTCCCGAGGTCCCAGATGGGCCTGGCTGGTTGTCTAGATCCAGTTGGACAGAGCTGCTGTCATCACTGTGGGCCTCTTCTGTTGGTGGTGTGGACATGTCTGGACCCTCCTGTCCGGTGATGTTGGGTAGGGGTCCTGCAGGGGTGTAAAAGCATGATTATTGCATCTGTGTGTGCCATGGTGTGCAATGGGTGGGTGACTGTGTACCCCAGTGCTTGCATTCCTGCGTGGGACCTTGTGTGAAGATGGTTTAGGGGGTGTATGGGTATGTGCAGTGGCCATGCTTTGGTGATGGGTGTCCATGCTTTGTTGTTGCATGCATGGCTTGGTGTTGGGATGGGTGGTTTGTGATATTGGGACATTTGTGAAGAGTTGGAGTGATGGGGGGGAGGGCGAGGGTGGGGGTATGTCATGGGATGGAGGTAGGGTGGGGGATATAGTAGTAAAGATTTGCCTTACCAGAGTCCATTCCTCCAGCTACTCCTGCAAGGCCCTCAGGATGCAGAATAGCCAAGACTTGCTCCTCCCATGTTGTTAGTTGTGGGGGAGGAAGTGGGGGTCCGCCGCCAGTCCGCTGAACCGCAAGGTGGTGTCTTGAGACCACGGAACGCACCTTTACCCGTAGGTCATCCCACCTCTTAATGATGTCATCCCCATTTCTTGGGTGTTGTCCCACTCCGTTGACCCTGTCCACTATTCTTCGCCATAGCTCCATCTTCCTAGCTATGGAGGTGTGCTGCACCTGTGATCTGAATAGCTGTGGCTCTACCCGGATGATTTCCTCCACCATGACCCTGAGCTCCTCCTCAGAGAACCTGGGGTGTCTTTGCCGTGCATGGGGTGGTGTGGGTGATGTGTGGGTTGGTGTGTGTTGTGATGTGTGGGGTGATATTTAGTGGTGTGTTGTGTGGGGTGCGTGGATGTTGTGTGAGTGATGGTGTTGAGTGCCTGTGGATGCTCGTTTGTAGATGGTGGTGTCTCTCTGTGGCCTTCAGTCACAGTTGTTGTCGTAGGGGTTTGTGGGTGATGTGGGTGTGTGTTTTACATTGTATTGGGTGTGTGGGAGTAGTGTGTGTATGTGTATCAGGTGTGTGTATTTCGAATTGTCCAATGTGGATGTGTTTTGTATGTGTGAGTGTATTTTGAGCGCAGCGGTGTGTACCGCCAATGGAATACCGCTGTTGAAAGACCACCATGTGGATTCGTGGGTCGTGATAGTGTGGGCGTACTCCTGTTGGCGTGACGGTGGAGGTTTTGTTATCGCCAGTTTATCACTGACCTTTGGTGTGGCGGACTTGTGTGGGTGTCTAAATTTTGGCGGATTCCGAGCTGTGGGTCAAAATGACCGTGGCAGAATTCCGCGGCGGTTTGTTGGCGGTCTTCTGCACGGCGGTCAGCAGCTTTTACCGCCAATGTTGTAATGACCCCCATAGTGTGCACAGAGTCCAGAGGTTCCCCAAGAGGCTTAACAGAGGCAATAATAGAAAATACTAATGCCCTAATTATGGTAGTGTGGCCGAGCAGTCAGACTTATCAGAAGGTAGAATTAAGCATTTGTTGTCCACACACAAGCAAGAGAAGAAACACACACCCAATGACTTAACTCCAGACAAATAGGATTTTATAGAAAAATATATTTGTGTTACTTTATTACTAGAACCACAAGACTCAGTTCAGAAATAAGTAATGTTGCAGGTACATACTTAGCATAGACATCAATTTAACTTTGTTTCACTTTAGTCAAGCAAACAGTTTTGAAGAAAACAGAGAATATCTATTTTAAAAGTGGACACACTGCATTTTCAGAACAGTTCCTGGGGGAAGAAAATAAAGTACAGTTTTAGAGGTAAGTACATGACTTACAGTTCCAGTCTCCAGGTTATAGGTAGTCCACCGTTGGGGGGTTCAAGTCAACCTCAAACACCCACAACCAGCAACATGGGTCCGGCTGGGTGCAGAGGTCAAAGTTGAGCAATTTTAACGTGGGCTCCTTTGGAGACAGGGGGTACTCGGAATTTGGTCTGCCAGCAGGTAAGTACTCGTGGCTCGGAGGGCAGACTTCGGGGGATTAGAAGAGCACTGGAGGGGCCCAAGTAGGCACCAATCCCACACCCTCATCGGCACTGGGGCGGCTGGGTGCAGGGTGCAAACATGGCATTGGGGTTCCAATAATACTCTATGAGGGGACCCCAGGGATCACTCAGGCGAGGTACGGGGGTGCCTCAGGCACACCACCGGTCAGACAGGGAAAATGGCCACCTGTTGATCGTTGCTGCACCAGGTGTCGATTTCTCCAAGGTCTGGGGGCTGCGGGTGCAGTGGGTCCTTTGGCATCAGTTATCTTCGTCCAGGGCAGTCGCGGTCAGGGGGGTCCCGGGAATTCACTCTGCAGGTGTTGTTGTGGAGGGGTGGGGAGACCAACCCATGGAGGGCACTTGGTCACCGTCGCCTGGGGGTCCTCTCTGGTAGGTTGGGCCACCTGGAATCGGGCCATGGGCGTCGGGTGCAGAGTGGTTAGGACTCACGCTTCTGGAGTGAGAAGAGGATTCTTCTTTTCTTCTTTGGACAGGGCCGCTCTCCATGGGAGTTCGTGATCCTCTGTGATGCAGGCAGTCTTATGGAGGATTTTCAGAGGGCACTGGACCTGCAGGATGCATCATCTTTCTTCTGCAGGTTCTTTGAAGCAGGAGACACCTTCTCTGCTGGGGTTTCAGCTAAGCAGTCCTTCTTTTTCTTGTGAGGTCATCAGGAATATAACTCTATGGGTTCAGGGAGCCCTTAAATACAAGATTTAGGGGCATTTTTAGGGTTAGAGGGCAGTAGCCAATGGCTACTGTCCCTGAGGATGGCTACACCCTCCTGGTGCCCACTCCCTTTGGGGAGAGGGGCACATTCCTATCACTATCGGCCCTGTTCCTCCTAACCAAGAAGGAGGATTCTTCAAGATGGGGGTCACTTCAGGTATGGACACCTTAAGGGTGGTCCTGGCTGAGGTGGTGACTATCCCTCTGGACTTGCCGCCAAAAGTGGGGCTTTGTCCGTGAGCTGGGTATCTCCACTAGCTGGAGTGCCTTGGGGCATTGTAACACAAAGCCGGAGTCTTTAAGGCTCACCACTAGGTGTTACAGTTCCTGCAGGGGGGAGGTGTGAAGCACCTCCACCCAGTGCAGGCTTTGTTTCTGGTCCCAGAGAGCACAAAGGTGCTCACCCCATGGGGTCAGAAACTCATCTCTCAGTGTCAGGCTAGCTCTAACCAGTCAGTCCTGCACTGAAGGATTGGGTAAAATACAGGGAACATCTCTAAGATGCCCTCTGTGTGCATTTTTTAAATAAATCCAACACTGGCATCAGTGTGGGGTTAATATTCTGTGATGTTTGATACCAAACTTCCCAGTATTCAGTGTAGCCATTATGGAACTGTGGAATTCATTTTGACAAACTCCCAGACCATATACTTAATATGGCCACACTGTACTTACAATATCTAAGAATGGACTGAGACACTGTAGGGGCATATTACTCATGCAGCTATGTCCTCACCTGTTGTATAGTGTATCCTGCCTTAGGGCTTTAAGGCCTACTAGAGGGGTGACTTGCCCATGCCACAGGCAGTGTTTTGTGTACATGGCACCATAAGGAGAATGCCATGTCAACTTTGCCTTTTCCTCCCCATCAACACACACAATCTGCAATAGCAGTGTGCATGTGTTAGGTGAGGGGTCCCTTAGGGTGGCAAAACACATGCTGCAGCCCTTAGGCACATCCCCTGGTCACAGAGCCCTTCGTACCACTGGTAGATTTTAGAAGGGACTTAACTGTGTGCCAGGGATGTGCCAATTGTTGAAACAATGGTACATTTTTAGTGAAAGAACACTGGTGCTGGGGCCTGGTTAGCAGGGTCCCAGCACACTCTCAGTCAAGTGAGTATCAATATCAGGCAAAAAGTGGGGGGCTAACTGGGACAAGGATTATTTTCCTACAAAGATTATGTGAAAAGATATTAGCTTAGTTTATTATGTGCCATGGGAAAGGAACTGTTAGTAGCAGATTATTAGAACATATGATATTTTGGCAGAATCATGTAACCAGAGGACGATGACAATATACTTTTCCTGAGAAGATTTCATAAAGTTGCAAACTTGGTGGTGCCATCTGCAATGATTGGATGCTGAAATCCACACCCAGAGTGTGCCCACCGATTGGACCAATGGAATTGATTTTGGTTATTTTAATTAGTGAACTTGGAGACTTGAGGTCAGTCTACATTGATCTTAAAGCTGTCTGGAACTCTGTTCACTTCTGTCTTAAGTCTGCTAACCCGTTTTCTTCTCTGTGTCCCCTGATGAGTTTTCTGATCATAGTCTTAACTGCCCTATTCTCTTATGTGGATCAGTACTAATAAGGCCAACTAATTCTGAACTGCTGATCTGTCCTATGTGAAGCTCTTGTTCTGCACTGTCCTCATGCTGCTGTCAAACGACGTCAGAAGATGGTGACCGCTCAATCCTGATGAATCATCGCTGTATAATGTTCCATGAGGAGACGTATAACTAAATGTGATTTATTGTTTCCCTTTTATTACCTTAGTAACTCACACCAGCATATTTTTTGTGAGTTATTCTAGTTAAATGTTTTCCAAATTATGTTTGCTTCTTTTATTTTTGCTTTTGACCATTCCCACACATGCAAATCCCAATTCTGATTAGTGCTAGGAATGGCCCAGTTCTGAAATTGATTGTGAAAACGGTGTTTTGATAATGTATTGATGCCACTATCATCTGCTTTGAAATTTGATAATAATGTTCATATGTTTGTTGCTAATTTACATTATTCTTTTGGATGTCTAACTTTATTGATGCTTAGTAGGTTAAATCTATTCAGATGTTTTGGACAACCTATGATTTTCATGTATGTTTATAACTTAGTTTTACTCACCATTTATGTGATGTTGAATTTGGGGTTATAATAAAGCTATGAAACTTTACTCGGTTCGGAGTTTGATTTAGAGTTGAATTATTCTTAGTGTCATAAAATTGTTTATGGTAAATTGTCTTTGATTTATGATTGAATGTTTCTGACTAATACCTCCTTCACCATGTCCAAAGATCTGGTCGATTTCAAGGAGTGAGATATTGGTATTGATGGTGTCTCACCCATGTGCCTGTGGTTTCTGAACCCAAGGCAGAAAGAAGGCTTCTGTTGGCGCTCCAACACATTTGTACCCCGAAAACACTCAAAAACCTTTTGAGGCAGTGCCCATGTGCTCATATTCGGAATTAGCGT
The DNA here is from genome assembly GCF_031143425.1 of Pleurodeles waltl. NCBI lineage: Eukaryota > Metazoa > Chordata > Amphibia > Caudata > Salamandridae > Pleurodeles > Pleurodeles waltl. The sequence continues at coordinate 350,006,509 of NC_090437.1, read as the reverse complement.
AATAAATGGAAAAAATTGTTTGGATGGATCATGCTAGTAGGTCTTTCTCTCTCACCATCTCTGGCAAGTTAAAACTGGTTCTTGTGAGAGCTTTCCTGAGTTCATAATTTATCAGCAGAACCTTGGACCTCAGAAGCAGCAAGATCACTGCTGTTTGAATCATTGATACCCCCAAACATACATGGTTTTCACGGGTATCAAGTCTGACGCCAAATTCTTGATAAACCTCAAGCTTCGTAGGGGATGTTTTGCAAATGTGACCTGAGAAAGGAGATTCTCCTACTGGTCATGAAAATCAGGAAATAATGAGTCAAACTCCACTCATCCCAGTATTGTCACCGCTGTCATCTGGAGGTTGGGAAAGCTCTGCAGCCTGAACAAAAGGCCAAAATTAAATTACCATAAACTCTTGTATCTGTTCTTGCCAGGTGAACGTGATAAATTACTGGCACAGCTCAGAGCTTTTCAGGGAGGTATCTTTCACATCTAATTTTGCCAACCAATCGCTTGTCTACAAAGTATTCTGAAGATGATAGACCCTTTTATTCTGGAAACTTGTGCACAACACCCAGGCCTTGAACTCTCTCTGTGTTTTCTTTTGGACCAAAAAGAGATTACTAAGAAGTCCTAGGGGTGTACAAGAGCACACCTTGTTGCGACTATCGTTTCTAGCACAGTGACTGCATTTGAAGCAAGAGCTCTTGGAGAAATTTCTAGGGTTTGCTCATGCTGATTGTGCAGGGATTCTGTAAAATTCTGTCATGAACACCTGTATAGTCTGTAGGTCTTGAGCATCTAATTGTGTGAATGCTTTGTCCTCCACCCTACTTTTATAAAGGCAGAAACATGGAGGCTCACAAGAATAATTTCCTGGATTTCTGAAGGTGCCTCCAGGTGATCCAGAGCATATCATATGAAAAAAGAGCCAAACCTTTGTTTGTTCTGCAATTGTCCACCAACTCTGCATGAATTTTCACTTCTTTCAGAACTTTGGCTTTGTCTCCGCCATGCATTTGTCCCTTAGTACAGCAGGCCTTGCGCTAAGCTCCTGCCAAATAAATCTTTCTTGTGGAATATTGAGGTTTAACCAATGGTATGAAGGTATGCAGAGTGCTGACCATTTCTTCCAGAAATTAGTCGACAAAGAGCCACTCTGGAACTACTGGGCTATCTTTTGAGCTAACTAAGGGGCAGATTTAAGAGCCCCTAGGGCCTCCTTGCACCACATTAGCGTCATTTTTTTTACACTAATGTGGCTCAACGAGGCTGAAATTGCTGCGCCAAATTTACAAAGTGGAGCAATGTACGCATTGCACCACTTTGTAACCCTTTGCACTACATTATGCCTGTGCCAGGCATAATGTATGCAAAGGGAGTGTTCTCCCATTAAGGGGGGTGTGAAAAAATGGTACAAAGAAATCTAAGAGATTTCTTTGGGTCATTTTTTTTGGCACTTTTAACACCTGCTCAGAGCAGGTGTATAAAGAAGGCAAACCATTGTTTCTGCACTTTTTGGGTGAGATCACAAAGTTGGCATTGTATAAGAATCAAACTGCTATATGAGCCCAGTACTTCAGAATCGAGGTACACTTGCATTCCAGCAACATTGGCAGCATCCATCATTTCCAATTTTTTTGCCATTGGCCCAGACAAATCAAACAGCTTGTCTTAGCATGTTCTCAAAGAACCACCTATGCCATTTTCAAGATCTTTAGTTAACTACTCAACATACGTTAACATTTTGGTGTCAATATTAGGTACTTTGCCCTCCAATGAGTTACTTTGGTACATCGTCCTTAGGCAGTTCATACAAGGTTTCCATATACATGCCTTCATGTAGCCTGCCACTTGAGGTTTCTGGGACCACACCAATGACCCTGGGTGTTTCAGGTTGCCAGATTTAAACATGTTGTTTTGATCGACTTCTGATCACTTACTCTGGCTAATGGTGTCATACCCTATTTCCCTGACTTCTCTTTCCAATATGATTGATAGCAGTTTCCATACATTTTGTATTGCACCTCTGAGGTCTCAAAGGACTTTGAGCAATACCTTTGAAATCAAATTCTGAGGCATCGTTTTTATCAGACATAAAAGCCCACATTTCTTAAATGTGATGAGCTCCCTTGAGTTGCCTGTTTCCTTTTGGCCTTTGAGTGGATTGGCTGAGCCTGCTGTTTTGCACCTTCTTTGGGCGTCTGTCATTTCATCTCAAGGTGAAGCATCTGCAAGACAAGAAGGCCGCTGCAGCAGTGTTTTCATAATCACATGACTGCCGTTGACACTGTAAAGTATTTGTCCTACTGAATGGAAAATGTCACACTCTCCAAAGTAGTGTTGCTGTTTCAAGGTAGTATTCTTATCTCTGTTCTCCATGGTCATGAACAATTTGGGTGCTCTCGGCAAATAAGGCACTCTCAACAACTATGGCCCCTTATTTGTGGGATAAGATTTGCATGCTTTTAAACTCCCAGCAGTGCACACAGGTACTTCACCGGCTACAGAAGCCTCTCATCCATCATTACAGAGGCTGTAGCAGAGGTAAAGGCCATGGATCTTCATTGCAACCATCCTTCTCGTCCTTCCGTGCATCATCAGGAAAAGAGTCCTAGTTTGCTTCCCAAAGCCCACACAGATCCTGTGGGCAGTCGGATGTCCTATTATCTTCTGGCCTGGAAAGCCACTACTTCAGACCAGTGGGACCTATTCCCGTCCCTTCCTTCAGTTGCTGCCCCACACTCACCCCCATCCCACTCTCCAATTGCCCCTGAACAATCTGGCCATGTTTCAAGAGAAGGTGGCAGCCCTTTTTTTCTCAAAGGAGCTGTGGAGTTTGTGCCAGAGAATTAAAGGGGCCAGGGTTGTTACACATGTTACTTCCTGGTGCCCAAGAAGAAAAGCATTCTGCATCTGTTTCTGGATCTCAGAAGTCTGAACTTCTACCTCAAAAAAAGAAAAGCTGAAACTATGGCAAGTTCTACTGGTGATAGAGCTTGGAGACAGAATGGTGTCCCTGGACCTGCAGGATGCACACTTCCTCATCCCGATGCTGTGTTTGCATCAGAAGTACTTGCGATATGTGGTGGGTTCTATGCCTTACGAGTTTGAGATACTGTCCTTTGGGTTGGCATTGGCATTTTTTTAGTCTTAGCCAAGGTGATGACAGTGTGGACACCAATCTCAAATAGTCGAGAATCCCCATCCTTCTGTACCTAGACGACTGGCTCCTCAAAGCTAACTCACCAGAGATAGTGTTGCTCTGCCTGCAGTTGACACCATCACTGCTGTTTCAACTGGGTTTTTCGATTAACGAGCCAATATCTAACATATGGCCCTCCTAGCGATTTCAATTCATATGTTTGGTACTGGACACCACTTTTCTCTGCACATGTCAGAGCTGACAGCCTGATATGGTCGGTGTAAGCTTGCCAATCATGAGTGGTGTCTTCTTCCAGAGGTAGTCCAGGGCATCTTTGCCCAATGGGGCACTTCTCAGGTGGACTTATTCACCTTCTAGGAACATGCTCAGTGCTAGCAGTTCTACAGCTGATGGGAGCCTTGGGGGATGTTTTTCAGTTGAGATGAACTTACATCTGTTTTATGTGTTTCCCCCCATACCCTTGATTCATCAAGTTCCCAGGAAAATTATAAAGACCGGTCTCAAGTCATTCTCATTGTCACAGTTTGGCCAAGAAGGGTGTGGTCTGTGGAACTTCTCCACTTCTCCACATGTTCTCCTGCTTCGCCTTCTCTCCAGGCCCGACGTTCTCTTCCAGTCGGGAAATGGGTCTGCACTCCAGTCTCAGAGACCTACACCTGCATTCTTGGAGATTAAGCTGGAGCAACTGAGCTTCTTTTAACTGTCTTTGGAGGAGGTAGACATAACCTTGACTGCACATCATCCCTCCACTAAGTCTGCTTATACCAGCAGATGAGGCAACTATGTTACGTAGTGTGAGGACAATGGTGTGGGTCCCCTGCATGCCAAACTGTCTCAAGTGCTGCAATTTGCTCTTTCCCTTGCTCAAAGGGGATGTACCATTGGCACTGTCTGCTTTCTTCTGTTTGCTTCATCAGCCATCCATATTCAAATCCCCTGTTGTCATGCATTTTCTTAAAGGCTTGACCAATCTTTTTTCTCCAACTGCCTTTGAATTCCTTCAATGGGACTTAAATCTGGTCCGTACCTTTTTGATGGGAATTCCTTTTGGACCCCTTGGCAGTTGTACCCTTTGTATGCTCACGCTCAAAACTGTGTTTTTGGTTGCCATCACTTTGCTAGAAGGTTCAGTGTATTACAGACCTTCATCTGTCACGCTCCATTCACTACCTTCTTTCCAGATAGGTTAGAATTATGAATCAGGGCTGCTTTCCTCCCTAAGGTAGTCCACCTTTTCCATCATGCCCAATCCATTACTCTTCTGACCTTTTACCCTCCATTTCATCCTACAAAAGAGGAGGAGCAGTTCCATTGGTTGGATCCTTGGCAGGTGGTTAATTACAACCTGAACTACACCAAGTCAAATAACTTGATCTTTGTTGGCTAAAGTGGTGCTAAAAAAGGTAAGTTGGTACAGAAAAAGACTCAGTGGATTATTGTGTGCATCAAGACCTGCTAAGCCTTAACCAAGAAAGAGCCTTGTGAAGGAATTATGGCCCATTCCACCGGGGCTGAATCAACCACTTCTGCTCTTGCTCTGGGAGTCCAGATTGCAGAGGTCTGTAAGGTGCAATGTGGGCTTCCTTGCACACCTTTGCAAAACACCCCTGCATGGATTCAGAGGTGCATATGGACGGACCTTGTGCACGACTTCCTTTTCTAGCCATCCTTCAATCCTCCTCCTGGGCACAGTACTGCTGTGAAATCTATTCTACAGCTGAGGAATCTGCAGGTAGAAGTATCCATCAGAAGAAAAAGTTACTTTACTTCCGTAACAATCTTTCTGGTGGATACTCTGTCTACCTGCAGATTCCTCACTGACCCACCAGCCTCCATGTTTAATGGTTGTGTTGTAGAGAAAGGTAATAAGTTCCATTCTTGCATTTTTCTTCTGCATTAATTTTTCATCAATGTCAATCTGCTCCCTCACCTCGAAGGCTGGACAAAAACAGAGGGTAACTGACATCACATGCTGGGGAGGGCGCTTAATGGCCTTGGTCATTTCGCCTGATGTCATTTCCATTGCCAACTGAGTCCAGTGCCCTCTACATGCAAAATTGTTTTCCGGATCCATTCTGACACTTGGGGGTTTGTTTTACAGGTGTCAAGTCTGCAGGTATCCACCAGAAAAATTGTTACTGAAGGTAAGTAACTTTTTAATCTCTGCCTCTCTTGTCAAATGGAACTTCTGTTGTTTCTGAAAATGGAAAACATAGGTAAGGGTTTAATGTCCTGAGTATATGGTATATAGTGAGCCTTGATTCACTTCTAGCATGATACTGTCTCAGTTTATCTGCAGTACCCCCTTCATCAGGCATGTGCAAAATTTCTGTTATTCTGGGGTATTTTTTGCATAACTTGGGTAATTTTTGTTTGCAGTATTTAAAGTTTTTGACCTTTTTGTTGACACGGAAGATGTCCTCAGATCCAAAATGGACACATGGACCCATTTCGCTCTAAAATATAGCACTAAATTCCAGTTTTACAATTTGCATAATTTAGCATATTTTCGTGAAATTCACAGAATTCTGATTGCACTGGAAAGCCTATCCACCACCCATGGAACACCCGCTTGGCGCTAAGTAATGTAAAGCAGCACTGAAGACTGCTCAATGCTACTTTCAAATACATTTCCAGCACAAAACAGGTTTTATAGTGGAAATTAAATTGGAAAAAAAGATTTTGTGTTGATTTGCTCCTCTTTTGTGATGCACACACAGCTCAAAATCTTAGAAAATATACTTATTAGAGTTAATATGATTGCATCCTTAGAATACGTCTCTGATCAGAATGATGGGTTCCCCAAGGCATCTGTGGAGACAACGCTTCTCAGTTAATCATGGGTTGCAGATAGGAAGATCCTGGAAGCATCAACTAAGCATCTTGCGTGCCTACCAAAGACACAGTGAAACACCAGGAAACATATATTCAACATCAAGAATGGCCGCCAACATTCCTAAATGGTAAAGGGCTTCAGGAATTAAGGGAAATGTTGTTTGTGCTTTGTGTCATTGCATCACATTGAACTAAAGTTGCTTGTTCAGCTCCAGCCTTTCAATCCTTTGCTGGTTAAGTCATTGCACTCAATGCGTGATGCCAATGCTCCCACACATAATGGAGAGTTAAGCCACAATTCATGACATTTACCCCTTCAAGCCCAGTATCTCAGTGGTAATGGTCATAGTTTACATTTATGTTTAGCATAAAAATCAGATAACATAAGTGGAGCATGCAAATTAAATATGGTTCTCTGGTCTCAACTCCTCAGGTTCCACCAAGAACTGTAACTTTTTCTGTAACAATTCCTACAGCTAAAACCCTTTGTATCTCATGTTCTTTTTGTCATTCACCTTGACAGGTACATGATTCGGTACAAGATGTATTTTTGTAGAGCAGGGCTTTACTAAGTACATATGAAATACAGAATGAATGTTCATGGGCATGGGCCGATTTTAACTGCACAGTGATTGGACTTTACAACCTGTTCAGTAAGAAATGGAACAACACATTTTTGATGAAAAATGAGGGACTTTTTCAAATGCAAATTCTTAGTATGTAACCATTCTTTATCAACCTCTACATATTTAGGTGCATTGACAATCTGTGTATAGCTTTTATTTAGTATTAGTCTTTTCAAAGAATTTCTTTGCAGAGTCTTGCATTTATTTTAGTTCCATTCAATGTTCCAGCACAGATGGGACTGAAGTGAACAAAGGCACACTAAGAGGCAATATTCAGGGGTGGTGCATGTAGTGCAAAAAAGTGGCATTTCAACAGCTTGGTATTGTAATTTGTTAACCCAGTTAAACACAATATTATACTCCAATCATCCTCTTGTTGTAAGGCTTGAAATCTCAAATATTACTCATTACATTGATTTAATCTCTTGGCCTGCTGATGGGTCTGCTGATTATAACTCATTGGAAACCTAACCTTAACATTACATTCCTTATAATTCTCAAGCACACCCAACTTTGAGGCAAACCGAGACTTACTTTCAGTAATTGAAAGTTGTGGAATATCATATAAGTGAATGGTCTGCTGCACAGACATCTGAGTTAGCTCTCTAGAAGTGTATAATCTTGGTAATGTAATGAAATGACCTATCATGGTCAAGTGATTGACCATCACTACAATTACTGTGCCATTGTAAATTTTAGGTAGTTCTTCTATAAAGTCTACTGATATCATGTGTCAGGGTCTTGATGGTACAGTAATAATATCTACAGACCTGCAGGTTTCCTATGAGAACTCCTAATTTGAGGACAAAGAAAATGGGTCTGTACATTCTGCTCAACATCAATAAAGTTGGCCACAAAATTAGCTGCTAACGTTTTAGCTTTTCAGGATGTCCAATAGTGCTAGAAACAAAACCTCAATTCATAGTTTGCTGTATAAAATGATCAGATAACAAATACATTGCAATCTCCATAAATAGCTACATATCCTTTTCACTTCTAGTTTGCAGTTCCTTAATCCAAGTCTTATCTATAGATTGTATTTCTGTATGCAATTTTGTCAACAACAGTTCTACATTAAAAGATGCCAGAGAATGATTATCCAAGAATTTAGATGGACAGTTTGACGTGGTAAAATCACCATAGCCCCAGCTATCAGGAAGAGGCAGACTTGACTTAGAAAAAAATGTTTTTATCACAGTTTTGGCATTTTACTTGGACATAGCCGTTTTTCCTATTTTTGGTGCTTTCAACTTCCTTCCTGCTTGTGGTGGAAATGGGTGTGCAAATCACAGTGGATCCCAAAAAGCTAAACATTTCAAAATACTGAACAGCATTCTGAATTCATCAAGGGGTCATTTGTGTTAATCCTTCAAAGTTCTCACTAAGAACCTAGGTGCTGAAATAAAAAACAGGAACATTAGTAGGAAAAATGGGCATTTGTAGCACCATTTTCATTTGTAACTTCTCATCATGATAGCAGATTTACAAAAGTAATATATCATTACATCTGCTAGACCCATCTGCTTGTGTGTCTATATAGGGTTTGTGGGTTTTCCAAGAACTCGAGGTAACAAGAGCCAATAACTGAGCCGCACCTTGGAACCTATTTATTTCCAAAATGGTCACAAGATATGGAGTATAGAAGCAGTGGTTATTTCATTGAATTTGTGGGTACCTATACTAGTATGTGACTTAGAGGGCATTTCTCAAAATGAATTATTTCTTACACACTGTCTTACAAATGCAGAGAAATACAAATAGCAATAGCACATGTTCTACTATTCTGTGTTCCCCTAGGTCTCCTGATAAAAAATGGTACCTCACTTGCATGGTTAGGCCTAGTACCTGTGACAATGGCCCAAAAGTCAACATGCACACATCAAATTTTTCCACTGAAAACTGGCCCTTTTTTGTAATGTGCCTAGTTGTGGAGTTTGGGCCCTAGCTCAGCCAGCACCTAGGGAAATCTAGCAAACCTGTACATTTTTTAAAACTAGACACCTAAGGACATCCATGATGGGATGACTTGCATGGCTCTCACCAGGTTGTATTACCCAGAATCCCTAGCAAAACTCACACTTTGAGTAAAACACATTTTTCAAACATTTCTGTAATGGAATGTTCTGAAATCTTAGGGAAGCCACAAACATTCTTCCACCCAGCATTTCCCTAAGTGTTATGATAAAAATGGTACCTCACTTGAGTAGGTAGGCTTAGTGCCCGCCACAGAAAACATCCCGAAATGCAAAGTGGACATAGCCCATTTTTTCCCTGAAAACTGACCCTTTTGTTAAATGTGCCTATATATTTATTTTGGGACCTACCTCAGCCGGCACCTAGGGAAACTTAGCAAACCTGTATATTTTTGAAAACTAAACACCAACGTTAATCCATTATGGGCTGACTTGCATGGCTCTTACCAGGTTGTGTTACCCAAAATACCTTGCAAACCTCAAACGTTTACTCAAAAACACATTTTCCTTGCATTTCTGTGATGGAAGTTCTGGAATCTGTGGGGAGCTTAAACTTCCTACCACTCAGCATTTCCCCAAGTATTTTGATAAAAATGGTGTCTCACTTGTGTGGCTGGGCCTAGTGCCTGTGACAGAACAAATCAATCCAAGGTCAATGAGGGTCCCTTTGCATTGCCCCCCATTGATTTTACTTTGATCTGTTCCGGTCATAGCCACGAGGCCCAGCCACACAAGTGGGGCAACATTTTAATTGGGACAAGTGTGGACATGTTGGGAGGTAGGACGTTTGTGGTTTCCTTCTGATTCTGGAAGAATATGGCACAGTAAAGCAAGAAAAATATGTGATTTTGAGGTGTGCAGGGCATTATGGGTTAGAAAACATGATTAGATCAACAAAAGGCACAACACCCTGTACACCTCTGGGTGGTTTACAAAAATATCTAGAAACAGTAGATTTTGCCCAGAGACAATGTACACCGGAAAGGCAGACAAAGGCAAATATTTCTGCACAACCATCTATTCCTCACACACATACTGGTTGGATTTGGCACAAGGGTCAGTGAAATCAAGAAAAGGTTCAATATATACATTTTATTAACAAGAGATTTCACAAAAAATGAAATACACTGTTAAATCATTGAAAGTTTACAAAACTGAACAAATGACTCCCAGTTCGTGAGCTATAAAGTCACATTTTGGTTAGATAATAACAATTAGTAACCTTGTACATATCTAGTTATTCCTGATTCCCTTTGTGCTATTAGCAAGGTACATATGTATAGTGGAACTGTGATAGCCATGGCTAATTGGTACTGTAAGTATACTATGAAAAGGATGAAATATGGATGATTATTACTTTAGACAATATCCCTAAATGTGACAGCAATCACCGGGGAGTATTGTGGGTTTATTCAATGTTTTTAGCAACTGTGTTTTTTCTTTGTATATATAGACAGGGTTTTTGTCATGAGGTATATATGCTAGTACTTTTTTGTTTATGTTCTTGTTTATGTTTGTAAAATATTTGTGCAAATTTGTATAATGTGTGTATATGTTTTTATGGTAGAATTTGTGTATGTCCTTTTTATATATTGAATATATTTGTCTTATATATGGAGTATATGGGTTGTGGGTGTCCCTTGTTTGTATTTTTAGATATTAGATAAAGCTGAGTAGTCAATGTCAAGTTTTTTGTCTGTCTTTGGAATGCATGATATATATGTGAGTTTTTAAATGTTGAGGGCATTACATTTATTGTATTACAGCCCTGTGTTGACGACGAAATGTGTTGGCTGATGTTGTTATGAAGTTTTTAGGAAAAGAAGAAGAAAGAGAAGAAAAAAAAAATGAGACAACACTGAGTGATTGGACTGTTTTAGATACATTTGAAAGTGGTGCACTATTGTAATATGAATTATCAATGTGTGTGCAGAAAGTCACTACAGCACGTCACCAGCTACATGCCAGTTCATAAACATCACCAGCCAAGCATTAGTCCACACACACCACCAGCCACGCACCAGTCTATGCACGCTGCCAGCAAAGAGCCAGTCCTCACACTTTGCCAGCCCACACCACCAGCCAACTGCCATCCATGCACACTGTCAGCTAAGCGCCAGTCAATGCACACTACTAGCCAAGCACTGTTCATGCAGATCACCAGCCAAGTGCCAGTGAGCGCACACTGCCAGTCAATCTCCAGTCCACACACACCGCTAGCGAAGCACCAGTCCAAACACTGTGCCAGCCAAGTGCCAGTTCACACACACCACCAGCTAGGCGACCATCCACACACACCACCAGCCAAGCACCAGTTTCCACACACGACCAGCAGGCACCAGTTCACTCCACCACCATCACAGTCTTTAACAAAAAAAACACAAACCATTTTGACGGAGATGAATAATTAACTATGACTACAAACACAATAGGTCTAACTAAATACATCAAACTACTGTCAACTGCGAAATTGAACACAGAATATAAAATGATACATACCAGTCAGTTCATTCAGGGTTGCTCCCAATAATTCCATTGAGTGTGGTACAATTTAAAACATATGGGAACATATAGCTCAGGATTAGAAGGACATTCGGGACAGTAGAAATGACCTTTGCACGCCTATTTGGGCATAGACTCAACATCTCCTAGAAGAAAAGTGTTTGTTTTGGAGTGGGAGTAATGTAATCAGAAAGTGGTGTTCTTTCAATCTAGCCACATCCTCCATCACTCCAACTCTAGCAACACTCACCTGCTCCACTACAACAAGGCTCTTTATCACAGACTGCTGAAACTGAACAAAAGGCATCTTTGAATATGGAGAACAATCCTTAAATACAACAAAAGCATTGAAGGTTGCCAAATGAAACACATGGATAGCCAAATTCTTAGACCAAATGGGAGTCTTACAAACAGCATTGTGAGTCTCAAACCTCTGATCTACTCCATCTACATCACCCTATGTGCTTATTGTAGTCTAAAATGCACACAGGTTTCCTTGAACAATTTCACACCAGTGTAGAGATTATCTATGTATAAATGGTGACCTTAAAATGTCCTCTACCATGTTCACACACAGTTTTCTCACTGACTCAAAAAATGGATGGACAACCAAGGGGATCAACAGAACAATCCCTACCAGTATACACCCTGAAATATAGATACATCCAGTACTACTCTCGACAGCATATACATCTTAAATTAATAACGTGCCCTTTTGATAGGAATGGACTGCCTAAAAACCAAACAGCCCTTGAACAGGACCAAAGACTCATCCACAGCTAATTCCTTCCCTGGAACATGGAGCTCTGAAAAGAGATCTACAAAATGCTCAAGGGCAGGCTGAATCTTGAAGAGATGGTCACAATCACGGTGATCATGTGACAAAGCTGTAGTATAATCAACAAAATGCAGCATCCAAAGCTGAAGCAAATATCGATCATGAATCATCGTTGCAAGAAACATAGCCGTTGCCATCCAGGAACTAGAAGACAAATATGATGACAGTAACATCTTCCTTATCAAGCCCATCAGAAAAGATAAACCCAAAAACTTCTTCAACTCATGCAAATTTGTGGGATTCCACTGGATAGCTCTAAAGTGAGGCTTAAGTCAGGCACCGTCCTCCCTCAAATACTGTTCAGCATACAAATTAGTCTGGTTAACAATCTCATCCAAAAATACATCATCCATAAACAAATAAAAGAACTTTTAGGCAAAAAGTTCTAGGTATTCACTGTATACCTTGCAACACAAGTAAAGGCAGGCAACACAGACTGTACCATGTTGGGTGCAACCCACAGTTCAGCACTTCCAATTGCAAGCCTTTCATCCCCAGGCTGCACTCCAGATAATTCTTGTCACACTATCGGCATTTTAGTGTCCTCCTCTAAAAGAGGCACGTCCTTGGCAATGAGAGTGGCTTCATCATCAGATAATTCCTCTTGGACAGAAAAGTAACTGCAAGCCATAATCCTTACTAATAAAAGTAACACAACAAATAAGTTACTAATAAGCAACACTGTGTAAAATAATTAATAAACAAAGTGTGGCCTTATCAAACAGAAAGTAAAGATACTGGTACATAGTGATCTAGATGGAAAAATCAATCAATGCAAAGCACACAAAGACATAAATACTCAAAAGCGATACCTCTCACTTGCCAGAGACAGCAAAGATTGAGGATCTACTACATCTACTCTGCAGAGACACAGTAAGCACCAAAGAAGTCCATGTGGAAAGGACAAAAGCAAATTACACATATCACAAGGCAGTATAGAACATGCACAAATCAAAACATACTTTGAAAGAATCACACAGAAACAAGATTCAAACATTAGTACAGCAGTTTTAAACATTATACTGTCTAAATTTTCATGTTAGAGAAAAAGATTACAAAATTAATTTCTTAGCAACCACAACTCCACAAACAATAGATCTGACGAACTTGCACCTGCAAACAGGATTCACCACCATCATGTATGATGTGCCACTTTCTTGTAAATATGCCCCAATATTTCTTACCAAGAAAACTATATGCCTCACAGGAATATTGAAACTTATAATGAGTCAATTTGTGGTTCTGAAGAATCAAAGTTTGCATCCTGTTGGCATTCACAAAGGGTGCCATTTTGGTTATTACAGGCCTTCCCTGTCCCTCCACATACCCCAGTCATTCTTGTCAGCGGGATTGGGGAAGAATGTTTGTTGAAATATAGTTATACATAAGTAATATGAAATAGAAGAGAAATATGCAATACATGAAAATGAGTGACACCCCATAATCCAAACCAAAATAAAAACCCCAAGGAGACATCACAAGCAGTCAATTCTCATTAGAGAAGCCACCTCCCTAAATGAGCAAATTAAATTAGTTTTTAACCCTGCTGGTGATTTTTCAAATATTCACTCAAATTCTGTGCTCCTACGTGGCTCCCTAACTCCATAATTTGTCTCTAAATGCAATTATTTTAAAGAAAATATCAAAACCCTCATTGAAAAAATTGCTGCCTACTGAGCTTCAACAAAGGAATGTCTCCTACAATCAGCAATACACTTTCTCACCCATCAACATGGATGACCTTTCTAAGAACAAAAAATAAATCAAGCCGACTAACTACTACTTAGGCAGACCCTGTTAACATCATCAATGCGATATTTCACATCTTTGAAAATGTTTGGTGTTCAATGATAAATGATAAATGCTAGATATTTCATTGCAATTTAAAGATTCTGGGCCTGATTCAGACCTTGGCGGACGGCGGAGGCCGTCCGCCAAGGTCCCGCCAACAAATGACCGCACCGCGGTCAAAAGACCGCGGCGGCCATTCAAACATTTCCGCTGGGCCGGCGGGCGCTCTCCGAAAGAGCGCCCGCCGGCCCAGCGGAAATGCCCCTGCAACGTGGACGCCGGCTCAGAATTGAGCCGGCGTAGTTGCAGGGGTGCGACGGTGCAGTTGCACCCGTCGCATATTTCAGTGTCTGCAAAGCAGACACTGAAATACTTTGCGGGGCCCTCTTACGGGGGCCCCTGCAGTGCCCATGCCGTTGGCATGGGCACTGCAGGGGCCCCCAGGGGCCCCGCGGCACCCCCTACCGCCATCCTGTTCATGGCGGGTTTCCCGCCATGAACAGGATGGCGGTAGGGGGTGTCTGAATCCCCATGGCGGCGGAGCGCGCTCCGCCGGCTTGGAGGATTCAATCGGGCAGCGGTAAACCGGCGGGAGACCGCCGGTTTACCCTTTCTGACCGCGGCTGAACCGCCGCGGTCAGAATGCCCTCGGGAGCACCGCCAGCCTGTTGGCGGTGCTCCCGTGGTCGGTGACCCTGGCGGTCACCGGCCGCCAGAGTCAGAATGACCCCCTCTGTATCTAAATATCTTCGTATATTTGCATTTTTTGTCACTTCGCATGTGTACTGAACGTGATGCTTACACACATAGGGGGTGATTCTAAGCTTGGCGGGTGGCGGTAGCCGCCCGCCAATCGGGAACCGCCAGAAGACCGTACCGCGGCCCAAAGACCGCGGCGGTCATTCTGGGTTTCCCACTGGGCTGGCGGGCGACCGCCGAAAGTCCGCCCGCCAGCCCAGCGGGAAACACCCTTCCCACGAGGACGCCGGCTCAGAATGGAGCCGGCGGAGTGGGAAGGTGCCACGGGTGCAGTTGCACCCGTCGCGAATTTCAGTGTCTGCAGAGCAGACACTGAAATTCTTTGTGGGGCCCTCTTATGGGGGCCCCTGCAGTGCCCATGCCATTGGCCCCAGGGGCCCCACGGCACCCCATACCGCCATCCTGTTCCTGGCGGGCGAACCGCCAGGAACAGGATGGCGGTATGCGGTGTCAGAATCCCCATGGCGGCACAGCAAGCTGCGCCGCCATGGCGGATTCCCATGGGCAGCGGAAAGTCGGCGGTACACCGCCGGCTTTCCGCGGCTGTACCGCCGCGGTCAGAATGCCCAGCGGTGCACCGCCAGCCTGTTGGCGGTGCTACCGCCAACCTCCGCCCTGGCGGTATTTACCGCCAGGGTCAGAATGACCCCCATAGTACCTATGTGAATTGTGGAACACTTATTACTAATACTTTGTGAAATATGATATGCAAATAGAGAGCCATGCAAGCAAAATAAGTGAAAAAAACAAATACCACTATTCCTCTGTGTATGTGCGTGAATGAATCTGTTTGAGTGAGACTGAATGACTGAGAAATAGAGGAATGACTAAATGAGAGTGAGAATGAGTGATTCAGAATAAGTGTGTGTAGAGTTAGTGTGTGGGAGTCTGTAACCGGGCGTCCCCAGCAGCCGCGGCTCGTCATGACGCATCGGATCAGGCCGATGCGTCATGTCCGCGTCTCCCCGTTGCCGGGGCGACGCGATACGAACGAGGCAGGGGGAAGGCCGTTGCCCGGGAAACCGGATGGGTTTCCCGGCGCGGCATAAACAAAAGGGAGGACGGCACCGGAAGGGAGAAGGAGGGGCAGGAGAGGAGAGCCGAGGAGAAGAGACCGGAGGAGGAGAAGAAGAGAGCCCAGGAGGAGGAGCAGGAGAGGAGAGCCCAGGAGAGGGAGCAGGAGAGGAGAGCCCAGGAGAGGAGACCGGAGGAGCAGGAGAGGAGAGCCCAGGAGGAGGAGCAGGAGAGGAGAGCCCAGGAGAAGGAGCAGGAGATGAGAGCCCAGGAGGAGGAGCAGGAGAGGAGAGCCCAGGAGACGGAGCAGGAGAGGAGAGCCCAGGAGAAAGGAGCAGGAGAGGAGAGCCCAGGAGAGGAGACCGGAGGAGCAGGAGAGGAGAGCCCAGGAGAGGGAGACCAAAAAAAAGACGGCAGGAGAAGAGACCGCAGCAGAGGAACGCCACAACGCCAGCCACGACCCAGGAGGGTCGTGGCTCACCAAGGTACGGTCCTTGTGGACCAAAACAAAGGCCATATCAGACTAGGGGGGGAGGGAATATAGAGGAGGAAAGGGAGGGAACCGAAAGGGGCACGATAACAAGCACATATGGGCACCCCACAAAATCTATAATTAGAGAGTGAGAGCACTTATTCCCCAACTCCTCACAGACACCCCTTCCTTATCGTTCCTACCCATACCCAGACAAGACTACAGGGAAAGAGTGAAATAACCTTTTGGTTAAACCCCATACTTACCCGGGTGTTGTTTTCCTTTTCTTTTCCGGTATCCGGGAATCCACCTGAGGGGATCCGCCAGAAGTCTCCCGGGAAAAGAAACATTGAGACTAAATCAACACTACAGGAACTGAACAACAACACCGAAAACCCTATGGAAACCCCGCCCGCTTGATTATATACTTCAAGTTTTGTCTTTATTCCACCTTAATCTTAGAATAAATCCCATCATAAACTAAAACGCATATCTCGTCGTCATTTGTATATTGTTCGATCTGTCACAGTGGTGTCAGAAGTGGGATCAGACTCTAGATCCTCCTCGACAATCGAACAGTATACACAATGAGTGACGCCCCCTCGCTGGAGGACATGATAAAACAGTTGGCCAAAGGCCAACGACACCTACAACTGGTGTGGGAGGCCCACCAGAGGGAGGCTAAGGAGGACCGTGAAGCCTTACAGTCGGCTTTGAAAAGTCAGGCAACCATACTGGCCAATAATCAACTGGTCCACGAGACGGCCATGAAGAAACTAACGGAGACAATTGCTACCACTAAGGTACACCCCAATGTCCCAAGTTCTGTCTTGCAAAAATATCAAGAAGGGGATGATCCCGAATCCTTTTTTACTAATTTTGAAAGGGTGGCCTCAACCGCACAATGGCCGGAAGATAGATGGGGCCAGTATGTCGCCCCTCTGCTTACAGGAATCCTACAAGCCGCATATCAAGCAGCGAACCCCGGGGGAACAACCCCATATTCCGAAATAAAGACCAGTATATTAGAGCGGGTGGGGCATGACACGGAATATTATAGAATCAAATTCAGGAAAATCAAATGGGGACCGAACGAGGATCCCCGAACCTTCTACTATCGGGTAAACGATTTGGCTTTAAAATGGTTGGGTCCGTCAGGGAATAGCCGGGAAGACGTAATCCAGACAATTGTCCTCGAACAATATTTAGATGCCTTGCCTACGGCTACAAAACACTGGATCCGTCAACATCCCAAGGTGAATACGGAGATGGCAATTGACTTAGCATGTGCATACCATCGTTCGGTGGATGTACGAAATATGCCAACCTGCCCCAGCATAAAACTGGGGCTCCCCAACCCAAAAAGCACTCCCAGAGTCCTTCCCGAAGAACCCGTACCTCGCAGAACCTACGAGCATCCACCAGTACCGGGCCCTCAGTGTTATAACTGTGGGGAATGGGGACACATTGCCCGTATGTGTCCCAGAAAACAAGACACTAGTGAACCCATGGAGGTTGGAGTTACCCGACGACGGGTGCTGTGTACAGGCCGGGGCAACCCCAAATTTAAACAGTCCTTAAACGTCAATGGTCGAATTGTTTGCGCCCTTATAGATTCCGGATGCAGTCAATCCGTGATAAGGAAGGATCTCCTAGCCCTAGCAGACCGGGAAGTCGAACATTGGGTGACTATTTGCTGCATTCATGGGGATAAGGAGAGATACCCCTTACAGGCCCTGACAGTAGAGTGGAGGAACTACAGGGACAGCCTTCCTATGGGTATAATCTCAGATCTGATAGAGGAATGTATTATTGGGACAGATTACGAACATTTTCAGGAGATCCTGGACCACGTTCGACAACCAACCCTGACCCAGGACTGGTGGAAGGGTGCCCCTTTTTCTGACAGCGACCTAGAGCCCCCCTCTACCCGTAGGAAACTGTCACGTAGGGAGAAACGTGTTGAAAAAGCAAACCACCGAGAGAAAGAGGCACATAGCACACCCTCAGGTCTGATTGCCGAGACACATGAGGTGCCTGTCGGGTTTCCCCAAAGACAAAGAGAAGATCCTTCTCTCGCTCAAGCTTGGAAGTCGGCCAAATCAGAAGAAACCGAAGAGGTGGGTCCCTACTTCTTAATTAGAAAAAACCTCTTATATCGCATAACCACTAATCGCTCCGGGGACCGTAAGCAACAGTTGTTAGTGCCCGAGCACTATAGAGAACATGTTTTAACCTTAGCCCACTGTCAACCCGGAGGAGGTCATTTCGGAAGGGAAAAAACAGAGGAGTATCTCCTCCGGCGGTTTTATTGGCCGGGGGTTTTTGCCCACATACGAAAATTTTGCTCCCAATGTTCCAGGTGCCAACTTACCGAACCCGGTAGACCTAGAAAAGCGCCTCTCATGCCATTACCCATCATAGACGTTCCATTTAGTAGGATGGGAATGGACTTGATAGGTCCCATAGTACCCTCCACAAAAGGGCACACATATATCCTAGTCATGGTGGATTACGCCACCCGATACCCAGAGGCCATTCCTTTAAAAAGTATGACAACCAAAACAGTAGCGCAAGCAATGATTAATGTATTTTCTCGAGTAGGATTTCCACATGAAATTCTCACTGATCAGGGAACTCCTTTCATGTCTACACTCATGAAGCAGGTGTGCAAAACGTTAGGCATTTCCCAAATTCGCACCTCGGTGTACCATCCACAGACCGATGGACTGGTAGAACGGTACAACCGTACCATAAAAACCCTGCTAAGGAAAGTAGTAGAGGAGTCAGGTAAAGACTGGGATCAAAAGTTGCCCTTAGTATTGTATGCTATACGTACCCATGAACAGGCATCTACCGGACACAGTCCTTTTGAACTCGTGTTCGGAAGACAGCCCCGATCCCTGCTGGACATGGCCATAGAAGCTTGGGAAGAGGAGGCGGAGGAAGGGGGGAAACCCTTGCTAGAATATGCCCACGACTTACGGTCTCAGTTACAAGGGTTATGGGACACAGTCCGAGTAAATATGGAACATGCCCAACAGAACCAAAAACAATATTACGATTGAGGGAGTAAATTAAGAGTTCTGCTACCAGGAGATCAGGTACTTATAATGCGCCCCACGTCTGAACACAAATTGGTTGCAAAATGGCAGGGTCCACATAAAGTACTACGAGCCGTTTCCCTGGTCACTTACCTAATTGAAATCTCGACCACGCCGCAGAAAACCCAGATCTATCACATAAATCTATTAAAAAAATGGGAAGAACCCGAGGGCTCTAACTCGACCGAAGCCGTGGGCCGGTTCCTATGTCCCAATGGGAGGGTTCAAATTGAATTTTGCCCGACCGAGACCACTATTGGGGAGAATCTACCCACAGTGAACGCCTCATTAACAAAATTAGAGAGGGAACAGGTATTCAGTTTACTGGAACATTTCAGATCGTTTTTTTCCATAGTGCCAGGCAAAACCTCTTTGATTGCCCATAAAATACGGACTGCACCAGGTACAATTGTCCGGTTACGACCATATCGTATACCAGAGGCCAGGAAACAGATTATGGAGGACGAGGTCCAAAAGATGCTAGAATTAGGAGTAATAGAGCCTTCTACTAGTCCCTGGTGCTCCCCAGTTGTCCTGGTACCAAAACCTGATGGTACTATTAGGTTCTGCATCGACTTCAGGAAACTCAACGAACATTCCATGTTCGATACTTATCCGATACCCAGGGTGGATGATGTATTAGAAAAACTAGGAAAAGCAAAATACATGTCCACCCTAGATTTAACTAAAGGATATTGGCAGATTCCACTAGCCGCAGAAGATAAAGAGAAAACGGCCTTTGCCACGCAGTCGGGCCTGTACCACTTCACAGTGTTGCCGTTCGGACTGCATGGAGCCCCAGCAACATTTCAACGGTTAATGGACAGCCTCCTAAACCCCTTTCGACATTTTTCAGCTGCTTACTTAGACGACGTAGTTATTTTCAGTGAAACATGGAATGATCATCTACTGCATTTGCAACAGATATTCCATACTCTGAGACAGGCAGGGTTAACTGCCAATCCAAAAAAATGCGTTATCGGACAGCCTGACATATTATACTTAGGATACAAAATCAGTCAAGGGAACCTCCAGCCACAATCTAAAAAGGTAGAAGCTATTCTCAATGCATCTAGCCCTGCAACGAAGAAAGATTTGCGTTCCTTCCTAGGGTTGGTCGGCTACTATCGAAGATTCATTCCCAATTATTCCACCCTAGCCGCCCCCCTTACAGATCTTCTGGCTAAATCTCGTCCTAATCAATTAGCCCCTTTTTCGGATCAACAGGAGACTAGTTTTGAACAGCTAAAAGCCTTTCTGACTAGGGAGCCCATCCTACGGTGCCCAGATTTCTCGAAACCGTTCCACCTCTATACCGACGCCTCTGATGTCGGGCTAGGAGGGGTACTGACCCAGCCCGATGGGGACGGTAGGGATCACCCGATAGTGTATATTAGCAGGAAACTGTTTCCTCGGGAACGCCATTACCCCACGATTGAAAAGGAATGTTTGGCCATCAAATGGGCTGTAGACACCTTGCAGTATTACCTTTTGGGTCGCCCTTTTATTCTCTATACAGATCATGCTCCCCTCACTTGGTTGTCGGCTCATAAAGATACGAATTCACGGATCTTGAGGTGGTTCCTTGAACTCCAACCCTTTTCGTTTCAGGTCCGTCACATCCCTGGTCCCCAACAGGCCCCGGCTGATTATCTCTCCAGATACCCAGACTCTACCTCGGTCCTCGATCAGGACTGTTCTTGGGAAGGGGTGTGTAACCGGGCGTCCCCGGCAGCCGCGGCTCGTCATGACGCATCGGATCAGGCTGATGCGTCATGTCCGCGTCTCCCCGTTGCCGGGGCGACGCGATACGAACGAGGCAGGGGGAAGGCCTTTGCCCGGGAAACCGGATGGGTTTCCCGGCACGGCATAAACAAAAGGGAGGACGGCACCGGAAGGGAGGAGGAGGGGCAGGAGAGGAGAGCCGAGGAGAAGAGACCGGAGGAGGAGAAGAAGAGAGCCCAGGAGGAGGAGCAGGAGAGGAGAGCCCAGGAGAGGGAGCAGGAGAGGAGAGCCCAGGAGAGGAGACCGGAGGAGCAGGAGAGGAGAGCCCAGGAGGAGGAGCAGGAGAGGAGAGCCCAGGAGAAGGAGCAGGAGAGGAGAGCCCAGGAGGAGGAGCAGGAGAGGAGAGCCCAGGAGACGGAGCAGGAGAGGAGAGCCCAGGAGAAGGAGCAGGAGAGGAGAGCCCAGGAGAGGAGACCGGAGGAGCAGGAGAGGAGAGCCCTGGAGAGGGAGACCAAAAAAAAGACGGCAGGAGAAGAGACCGCAGCAGAGGAACGCCACAACGCCAGCCACGACCCAGGAGGGTCGTGGCTCACCAAGGTACGGTCCTTGTGGACCAAAACAAAGGCCATATCAGACTAGGGGGGGGAGGGAATATAGAGGAGGAAAGGGAGGGAACCGAAAGGGGCACGATAACGAGCACATATGGGCACCCCACAAAATCTATAATTAGAGAGTGAGAGCACTTATTCCCCAACTCCTCACAGACACCCCCTCCTTATCGTTCCTACCCATACCCAGACAAGACTACAGGGAAAGAGTGAAATAACCTTTTGGTTAAACCCCATACTTACCGGGGTGTTGTTTTCCTTTTGTTTTCCGGTATCCGGGAATCCACCTGAGGGGATCCGCCAGAAGTCTCCCGGGAAAAGAAACATTGAGACTAAATCAACACTACAGGAACTGAACAACAACACCGAAAACCCTAAGGAAACCCCGCCCGCTTGATTATATACTTCAAGTTTTGTCTTTATTCCACCTTAATCTTAGAATAAATCCCACCATAAACTAAAACGCATATCTCGTCGTCATTTGTATATTGTTCGATCTGTCACAGAGTCATAGGGGGTCATTACAACATTGGCGGTAAAAGCTGCTTACCGCCGTGCAGAAAACCGCCAAAACAGCGCCGCGGCCGCGGAATTCCGCCACAGCTATTATGACCCACATCTCGGAATCCGCCGAAATTCAGACACCCACACAAGTCCGCAACACCAAAGGTCAGTGATAAACTGGCGAAAACAATTCCTCCACCGTCACGCCAACAGAAACACGCCCATGCTATCACGACCCACGAATCCAAGCGGCGGTCTTTCAACCGCGGTATTCCATTGGCGGTACACACCGCCGCGCTCAAAATACACACACATCTCCAAAACACCGCCACATTGGACAATTCGAAATACACACACCTGATACACATACAAACACCACTCCCACACAATCAATACTATATAAAATACACATCCACATCACCCACATCCCCCATACAACATTCCACGCACAAAACACCACACACCACTACACATCACCACACACTTCAACACTTACACCACCCCACACATCACCCACACCACCCCATGTCACGCCAAAGACACCCCCGGTTTTCCGAGGAGGAGCTCAGGGTCATGGTGGAGGAAATCCTAGGGGTAGAGCCACAGCTATTTGGCTCACAGGTGCAGCACACCTCCATAGCCAGGAAGACGGAGCTATGGTGCAGACGCAGAATCGTGGACAGGGTCAACGCTGTGGGACAGCATCCAAGAAATCGGGAGGACATCAGGAAGAGGTGGAACGACCTATGGGGGAAGGTGAGTTCTGTGGTCTCCAGGCACAACATCGCGGTACAGCGGACTGGCGGCGGACCCCCACCTCCTCCCCCACAACTAACAACATGGGAGGAGCAAGTCTTGACCATCATGCATCCAGAGGGCCTCGGAGGAGTCGGTGGAGGAATGGACACTGGTAAGTCAAATCTTAACTATCATATCCCCCACCCTACCTGCATGCTATCACACACCCCCGCCCTCACCCCCTCCCCTATCACTCCAACTCCTCACTAATGTCCTAAAAACACAAACCACTCATCCCAACACCAAGCCCTGCATGACACAACTAAGCATTGTCACCCCTCACCAAAGCATGCTCACTGCACATACCCATAACAACCCCCTAACCATCATCACATAAACCCACACACAGAAATGCTTGCACTGGGGTACACGCACACCCACCCATTGCACACCATTACACACACAGATGCAATAATCATGCTCTTATATCCCTGCAGGACCACTAAGGAACGTCACCACACAGGAGGGTCCAGACATCTCCACTCCACCCACGGAAGAGGCCCACAGTGACGACAGCAGCTCTGCCCTACTGGATCCTGATGACCAGCCCGGACCATCGTGGGCCTCTGGACAGTCGGTTCCCCTTGCATAGGCACAGCCCACCACTGACCTTCCACCCTCTGGTAACACCAGTACAGCAAACACCCAGCGGGCCCATACCTCCGTCCCCAGGACACGTCAATCAGCGGTGTGTCCACCACTACAGGGAACCCAGGATAACCCACCACCCCAACAACAACAGGGACCTCGGGGCAGTGGTAGTGGGCACACGGTCCAGGGGACGGAGGCCCAGGAACACAGGGGAACTGGGAGGGCTGTTGTGCGACAGGGGGCGGACAGGCCAAGGGAACCCACTCTCCACGAGGCCCTCTCCTCCATCATGGGAGCATACCACCACTCCCAGGAGACAATGGCGAAGGTCCTGGACAAGTTTCAGGAGACCCAGCGCCTGCAGGAGGAGCAGTATTTGGAGTTCAGGGAGGAGCTCAGAACCATCAGCTCCGCCCTGGGCACCATCGTGCGGGTGCTGAAGGACATACAGAAGACCATGAGGGACACTGTGGCACTCCAAGGGGCCCCTGACACTAGCCTGGATGATGAACTGCCCACCACCTCCGCCGGCGCTAGTGGACAGGACCACCACACCACAGGACCACCACACCAGCACCCCACCCCCTGCAGACGCACAACCACCACGCAAGCGGTCCCTGAGATCCAGGAACAGGACAGAGCAAGATGGCAAGACCCCCGCCAGGAAATGAGACCACCCTGATTGTCCTCCCACTGTCCCACTTTGTTACCCTGTCCATACTTAAACTGCCCCAGCTCCACTTCCTATGCCCATATGGGCAGTGCACCTGTGTGACCAATAGACTGGACTCTGCCATGGACATTCCTCCACCGTCCCCCATCACCATCTTACAACCCCCCTCCATTTTTGAGCACTTAAATAAACACCCTTGAACCACAAAACAATCTGGAGTCAGTCTGTGATTTGTTAAATTTGTATTATCAATGACAGTGTCAAAATGCGTTCTCAATTGTAAAGCCAACATACCCATGTCACACATCACAAGTCCATGAAGGATGCAAGCAGATGACACAGGTTGGTGACCACACCTGTGAAACTGTAATGGAAAGGTACAACGCAGTTACCAAATACTGCTAGTAAATGACAGACAGGATAGAGGTAGAAGTGTGAAAGTGAATGTAATAGTAAAAAAAAATGTTCTCACCTGTGTGTCACTGGAAATATTGCTGTATGACTGACTCCCTGTGTCTATGTCTTCTTCCTCAGCTTCCTCCTCATCACTGTCCACAGGCTCCACAGCTGCCACAACACCGCCATCTGGACCATCCTCCTGCAGAAAAGGCACCTGGCGTCGCAAAGCAAGATTGTGAAGCATCGAGCAGGCGATGATGATCTGGCACACCTTCTTCGGTGAGTAGAATAGGGAACCACCTGTCATATGGAGGCACCTGAACCTGGCCTTCAGGAGGCCGAAGGTGCGTTCGATCACCCTCCTAGTCCTCCCATGGGCCTCATTGTAGCGTTCCTCTGTCCTGGGATTCCTCACTGGGGTCAATAGCCAGGACAGGTTAGGGTAACCAGAGTCCCCTAATAGCCACACACGGTGCCTCTGGAGTTGACCCATCACATACGGGATGCTGCTATTCCGCAGGATGTAGGCGTCATGCACAGAGCCAGAGAACATAGCATTTACCTGGGAGATGTACTGGTCTGCCAAACATACCATCTGTACATTCATAGAATGATAACTCTTCTGGTTCCTGTACACATGTTCACTCCTGTGGGGGGGGACCAGAGCTACAAGGGTGCCATCAATAGCACCTATGATGTTGGGGATATGTCCAAGGGCATAGAAGTCACCTTTCACTGTAGCCAAATCCTCCACCTGAAGGAAAACGATGTAGCTCCTTACGTGTTTCAGCAGGGCAGACAACACTCTGGACAACTCATTGGAAAACATAGGCTGGGACATCCCTGATGCCATGGCCACAGTTGTCTGAAAAGACCCACTTGCAAGGAAATGGAGCACTGACAGCACCTGCACGTCAGGGGGGATTCCTGTGGGATGGCGGATTGGTGACATCAGGTCTGGCTCCAACTGGGTACATAATTCCTGGATTGCGGCACGGTCAAACCTGTAAGTGATGATTAAATGTCGCTCCTCCATTGTCAACAGGTCCACCAGCGGTTGGTACACCGGAGGATTTCGCCATCTTCTCAAATGTCCCAGCTGACGGCGCCTAGGAAGGACAACAGCGACCACAGAGTCAACAAATTCCCAGGTATGTATCCACAGATACACAGAACACAACACCAAACTCTTCCTGCATGTGTGTGGAGTGTAGGCCTAGGTATGTGTGACGCAGTAGTAAATGAAGCCATGTGGACCCCTGAAATTGCGGCTGCCTGACCTCTAAACTGAGACAATGGGATGTGAGGTATCTGCGCTGGCTTTGTACACCGTCGTGGTAGGCGGTCGTAGACCGCGGCGCAATGCTGCATTGGTTAACATTGGACCCTATGGGTCCCAGGAGCCAATGATGAAGTGCGCCGGCGGTGATGATACGCACCGCGGCGGACGTCTCCGCTGCGGACGTGACCGCCATTTTCTATCTGTTCAATCACTAGATACCTGATCTTCGACAGGAGAGGACCTACACTGCAAGTACTGCTGTGAACTCGGTCTGGAAGAGACAATGGCTGCTGCGTCTGGGGAAAGGGCCCCTGCCTTCACTGCTCAGGAGTTGGAGAAGCTCGTGGATGGGGTCCTCCTCCAGTACACGCTACTCTACGGTCCTCCAGACCAACAGGTAAGTACACAGGGAGCACGGTGTATGGGCTATGCCTGGGTGGAGAGGGCTGGATGTCAGTAGGAAGGGGGCAGAGTTCTGCGAGCATGAAGGACTGTGAATGCATTTGCCACATGGCAAGGGAAGGGATGTGGGCCACTCACTTCGACGGTGCAGTTGGTAATGACTTCTCTTCTTCCCCTGTGCATGTCATGTAGGTCAGCGCCTACCAGAAGAAGCACATTTGGCGTGCCATCGCCAAGGACGTCCGGACCCTGGGGGTCCACCAAAGACTGGGCACCCACTGCCGGAAAAGATGGGAGGACATTCGCCGCTGGAGCAAGAAGATGGCGGAGGCTCAGCTGGGGATGGCCTCCCAATGTGGGAGGAGTGCCCGTCGCACCATGAGCCCCCTGATGTTCCTGATCCTGGCGGTGGCCTACCCGGAGTTGGATGGGCACTTGAGGGCATCACAGCAGACACAAGTGGGTGAGTACACTCTCATTCTGGGGACTTTGCGTGCAGTGGAGGTGTCTGGGTGGGGGAGGAGGGCAGTGGGTTTCCCTAGGCCAGGGCGAGTTACGTAGGCTAGGCCCCTCCGTAATGCAGGCCATGTGGCACTCCACCCCACCTCAGTAGAGTGCCAAGTACAGGTATACATGCCCCTGTGGCATCTATGTGTGCAGATGTCCACCATAGCCATGTAGGCCAGATCCCAGGAATTGCATCTGTTGAGGCCAAGAGCACGGCGTAGGGCAGGGGGCTGCTGTATCTGTATTATCCGCCAACGGTAGCGGTAAGCCATGCACTCAACCTGTCTTTCTTCTGTCGTCCCCCCCTTTTTCTGCTCTCCCTGTTCTTTTGTGCATCAGCATCATCAGGCGGAGGTACAGTGGCACCGGAGCACGAGGGAGCTGCATCCCACATGGCCATGGAGGGCCACACCACGGACTCTGAATACACCAGTGGGACGGAGGGCGAGGGGAGCTTCACGTTGGTCACCGGATTACCAACCAGCGACACAGACTCGTCCGCCGATGGGAGCTCTCTTGTGGTGGCGGCACCATCTGTGCCCCCCACTTCTACAGGTACAGCCGCCACCTCCCCTACCAGCACCGCCCTCACAGCAGCCCCTCAGCATTCGCCCCGTGCCCGCTCACCCAGGAGGGTGGGCATCACCTTCGCCCCAGGCACCTCAGCCCCTGCCCCACCCACCCCTGCTGCCCTCAGTGAGGAGGCCATTAACCTCCTCAGGTCACTCACTGTTGGGCAGTCTACCATTGTGAATGCCATCCAGGGTGTAGAAAGGGAGTTGCTACACAGTAATGCATTGCTGGAGGGCATTCATTCTGGTCAGGCTGCCCTTCATCGAACCCTGCAATCTCTGGCCTCAGCACTGATGGTAGCCTTCCCCCTCCAACTTCCTCCACCGAGACCCAATCCCCTGTACCCCAGCCTATCCGAAGCACACCATCAGACAAGCATGCATACACCTCAACACACACAAGTAGCTCAGGCAAACATAAGCACCACACAACCCACAGGCACTCACGCAAGCATCACCCACATACAGACACAGCAACATCCACTGCCTCCACTGTGTCCCCCTCCTCGTCGTCTCCCTCCTCCCTCCCAGTGTCGTCTACACTCTCACCTGCATGCACTACATCTACAGGCACTAGGACTCGCACCAGAACACCCAGAACCACACCCCGCTCACCTGCACTCACCACCCCCACTACCATTTACACGTCCCCTGTGCCCACTCCCAGTGTGTCTGTGACGCCCCCTCCCAAAGTACCCAAACGCGGGCACCCACACACCCAACATCCATCCACCTCACGACAGCCTCCAGTACCTGCACCTGCTCCCAAATCACCTAAAGTTACACCTCCTACAACCACCTCCTCTTCCTCCACTCCCAGACCCCCTCCAGCTACCCATCCCAGTCTTCATCAGCAACTCTTCCTCAGCAACGTTGACCTCTTTGCCCCCACCCCTTCAATTGATAGGTCCCATAGTAGCACCTCAGCCAAAAAAAGTCCAGTACCAGTGGTGCGTGTTAAAGGTGTGTGGAGTGCACCAGCCACCAGGGCAGCCAGTGTGACACGGAGCAAAAGCACTGCCAGTCCACCCCCTGTAAAGCACCTCAAGTTGGAAGGTGGCCGACGGGACAGGGTGAAGACTCCTGGCGGCAAAACTGCTCACAAAGGTTCCAGGGGGATTGCAGAGTCAGCTGTGACTCCTCCAAAGGTGGTGAAGGGCCAGAAGAAGTCTGGACAGTCTGGTAAGAGCAGCACGGCGGAGAAGGGCGCCATTCTCCCCGGCGGCCGGGACGCCACCGCCAGCACCGTGGTCACTGGTCCTGAGACCACCGCCAGAGTCAGTGCCTAGGAGGGCAGCACAATCGTCACTGGTCCTGAGACCACCGCCAGAGTCAGTGCCCAGGAGGGCAGCACAATCGTCGCTGGTCCTAAGACCACCGCCAGAGTCAGTGCCCAGGAGGGCAGCACAATCGTCACTGGTCCTGAGACCACCGCCAGAGTCAGTGCCCAGGAGGGCAGCACAATCGTCACTGGTCAGGCGACCACCACCAGAGTCAGTGCCCAGGAGGGCCCCAGCAGCCACAGCCCCGCTGGGCAATGAGGGACCGTCATGCCACACACCAATGCACAGGTCAGAGACCGCCATGGCAAGCACCGCTCAACAGGGAAAACACCACCATGGTGAAGACCACTGAACAGGGCAAAGCACCGCTGAACAGGTCAGAGACCGCCATGGCAAAGCACCGCTGAACAGGGAAAACACCGCCATGGTGAAGACCGCTGAACAGGGCAAGGCACCGCTGAACAGGGCAAAGCACTGCTGAACAGGTCAGAGACCACCATGGCAAAGCACCGCTGAACAGGGAAAACACCGCCATGGTGAAGACCGCTGAACAGGGCAAAGACCGACATGCCAAAGCACTGCTGAACAGGAAAAAAAACCGCCATGGTGAAGACCGCTGAACAGGGCAAAGACTGACATGCCAAAGCACCGCTGGACAGGGAAAAAAACGCCATGGTGAAGACCGCTGAACAGGGCAAGGACCGACATGCCAAAGCACCGCTGGACAGGGAAAAAACCGCCACATCAAGCATCGTTATCCCATGTGCAGCTGGGACAGTGACGGAACAGGAACCCACTGTAGAGACTTGAGAGACTGTGGCTTTGCACTCCCCAGGATGGTACAGTGGGCAAGCCACCCACTGTAGAGACTTGAGAGACTGTGGCTTTGCACTCCCCAGGATGGTATAGTGGGCAAGCCACCCACTGTAGAGACTTGAGAGACTGTGGTTTTGCACTCCCCAGGATGGTACAGTGGGCAATCCACCCACTGTAGAGACTTGAGAGACTGTGGCTTTGCACTCCCCAGGATGGTACAGTGGGCAATCCACCCACTCTTGAGACTTGAGAGACTGTGGCTTTGTACTCCCCAGGATGGTACAGTGGGCAATCCACCCACTTGTGAGACTTGAGAGACTGTGGCTTTGCACTCCCCAGGATACATTAATGGGCATGGAGCCCCGTCGTGGATCTGGCGTGGTGCTGTACTCCGGCTGAGGTGCCACCCCCCTTTCCTTCCCCCTGAGGTGCCTGTTGTATTTCTATCTGATGCCCCTGCAGTGTTCTCTCCGTTTGTGGACAGGTATCTAGTGTGGGCCTCGCCCATGCATTTTGGGCCCAGTGGTGCACGGACATTGATATGTGCATACCTGCACTACTTATCGTAATGTATAAAATCTGGAATGTCTATATATATCTGTATATATTTGGTAACTGTATATAGATACATTACAATGTTTGAACTGATTTCCTTTTGTCTTTGCATTCTTCCGGGGGGGTTGTGGGTTGTTACTGTGATGTTTGGAAATGCATTGGTGTGTGTGTTGTAATGTGCGGGGTGGGGGTGTTGCATGTGTGTCCCCCTGACTTTTGCCTCCCTCCTCCCCTATGTCGTAGGTGCAGTACTCACCGTTGTCTTCGGTGCCGCCGTTGCTGATGTTCGTAGACGAGCAGGAAGACAAGGGCAGGCATTATTTGTAGTTCCGGCTCCATGGTGTCCTCCTTCCTCGTGGAGTGTGTTAAGGTGAGCGGTTTCCCATTGGAAAAGCTGTTTCCGCCGTGTTTTTATCCACGGTGAATCCGCCCCGGAAAAGGTGGCAGATTGGCGGGTTGTGATACTGTGGGCGGTACATTGTGTTCCACCTGTCTGTTGGCGGTGACCGCCGCGATGCTTGTCTGTACCGCTGTGGCGGGCGGAGTGTTAAAGTGGCTGTCTTTGTTGGCGGTTTCCGCCACGGTCATAATTCTCTTTTTCTGTCTGCCGGCCTGTTTGTAGTATTACCGCACCTTTAACACCGTCCGCTAGGGTTGTAATGACCACCATAGTGTGTGAGTGGCAGTCAAATGGACTGAAATAATGAAAATGAGTGACAGTGTCTGAGGGTGAGGGCCTGAGTGAAAGTGAGTGATTGAGAATGTGTGAATGTGAGTAACAATGTGGAGCAATGAATGAGAAAAAGTGAGAGTGAGTGACTGTGAATCAGTGACTGTGTGTGTTTGGGTGTCTGAATGTTATTGAGTGCGTCTGTGTGAGTGAATGAGTGGGAGTGAGTTTGTGTGAGGCAGTGAGTGTGATGAAAAATGAGCATGAGAATATGGTGGGAGAATGCTTCTTGTACAAGTGCAAAGAAATGGCAGTTGTACACATGCGCAGTCACTTGTTTTCTGTGAGGTGTGCAGTGGTCTATTATGAAGTAAAGGCTGAGAGGAAAGTTGTCTAAGGTTGCTCTCTGTGTACGGGGTGTTGTGGGCCATATATATTTATTCATTTTTGTTGTATTAAGAGCGTGTTATTCTGCTGAGATGTGCAAACACTTGAGGAAAAAGAAGGTATGCTGAAGAATCATTTTCTTCCACATCTCATTCGCAGTCTTCTTCACTTGTGTCAATGTGCAGAAAGATGACCAAGGGAAAAATCCTGAGGATTATCACAGAGAAAATAGCTGTGCTTAAAAAGAATCAAATGATATGTTGACCCGGATGATTCAATTAACCTTGACTGGGAATGTGTGATCTTCACAAAGCTGAGTGAATGAGATATTGCCAGACATTCAGAAGAGCAAATATATGGGGAAAGAACTGTTGTCATCCAATCTTGCCATTGGCAATAAGAACATTGGGTCTCTGATTTCAGAGATGCCAGGTAAATCTAAAGAAAATATATTAATACAAATCTGTGTGTCTCCTCAAGTGAATCTCTCAATACATTTCTGTGTGATGGATATGGTCCACAGGAATTGGAATGAACTAGACAAAGGGGGTCATTCTGACCCTGGCGGTAAAATCCGCCAGGGCCAACGACCGCGGGAGCACCGCCAACAGGCTGGCGGTGCTCCCATGGGCATTCTGACCGCGGCGGTACAACCGCGGTCAGAAACGGAAAACCGGCGGTGTACCGCCGGTTTTCCGCTGCCCTGGGGAATCCTCCATGGCGGCGCAGCTTGCTGAGCCGCCATGGAGATTCCGACCCCCATACCGCCATCCTGTTCCTGGCGGTTTTGGCCGCCGGGAACAGAATGGCGGTATGGGGTGTCGTGGGGCCCATAACAGGGCCCCACAAAGATTTTCAGTGTCTCCCATGAAGACACTGAAAATCGCGACGGGTGCAACTGCACCCGTCGCACCCCTTCCACTCCGCCGGCTCCATTCGGAGCCGGCATCCTCATGGAAGGGTGTTTCCCGCTGGGCTGGCGGGCGGCCTTCTGGCGGTCG
Organism: Pleurodeles waltl; assembly: GCF_031143425.1. Lineage (NCBI taxonomy): Eukaryota > Metazoa > Chordata > Amphibia > Caudata > Salamandridae > Pleurodeles > Pleurodeles waltl. Next base: position 349,974,662 of record NC_090437.1, on the reverse strand, counting down.
CCCGCCAGCCCAGCGGGAAACCCAGAATACCCGCGGCGGTCTTTTGACTGCGCAGCGGTATTCTGGCGGTCCCCGCCAGGCCGGCGCCTTCCGCCGCCGGCCGGGGTCAGAATGACCCCCAAAATCCCCATTTCTAGATTTGTGACTAAATTGCTTCCTTTTGTGGAAATGGATGCAAAACTTCCAAGCACTGCTGCTGTAGATTCTTTTTTGGGAGTTATTGTGGGTAGGACATCAATGGCTGAAAATTTGATAATTGAAGATTTTTTCTCTGAAGAAAGTCTATGCTGGATCCTTAAGTCTGGTATTTATGAAGTCTGTTCTACTTAGTCTCTGATCACATATTACAAGTTGCAGCCAACAGAAGATGGTATAGAATGATCTGCAATTCTAGAAGGATTGAGTGCCAGCTTGAATTTCTGTCTAATGCATCATTTGATTTTGTCAAAGCAACAGCAATGCCAGAAAGTGCTTTGGTTTGGGCCCATATAAACTTTATGCTCAAGGTCTTCCATACTGAAGTGTCACGAAAAGTAGCAGTGTGGCACATGCCATTCAGTGGTGTCAAGCTCATTGGTTATGAGCTTGAAGAAAAGTTTCACAGTCTTTTCTAAGAAAAGAAACAGTCCTCTGCATTCAAGCAACAGCAAACCTAGTTTTAGTCTGGGAATTTCTAATACAGACATCCATTTAGAAAGCAACACCAATTGAATCAAAATAGAAAACAATGAAAGAATTTTGGTAAATCACAACAGAAATAAACTTCATATTCAACAGTCACATCCCTATTTATGTCAAACGTTTGGCAGCATTACCAGAGAGAGGGTGAAATCAACATTTTTTGGAAAACTAGTAGAAATCTACCTAGAACACATGGTAGTTGCACCTGATTAGAAAAGGTTAACAAACAGAATTTGTATCTACAGCTCCAGAATCCAGGCTCCGGGAAACACCCGGGCCAAAAGATGCAGAGAAGGGGGCAGTATTCATGTATTCTATTCAGGATTTACAGACCAAACATGCAGTAGTCCTAGTTGCAGAGAAGGGGAAGAAGAGTATGGGGATATACTCAAATGTTGCTCTGGTCCCCAAGATATCAGGGTGAGTTTGCATGATGATAGACTTAGAGTTTCTGAAATAGTGGGCATGAAAAATTTCATACAGAATGGAAACATTTCTGAAGATCATGCCCTTGATACAAGAAGACGGCTTAAGATTGATAGTGGGCCTATTGTATACTTACTTTCATACTCCCATTGCCCACATGTATCAGAAGTAGTTATGATGTGTTCAGGACAAACACTGCCAATTTCAAGTCCTTCATCCTGGACTCAAAACAACATCTCCTATTTTCACTTACTTTGTGGCTTCATTGGTGGCACTTCTTTGTCTTCAGTATTGGAGCATTTAACTGTATTTGTATGATTGGCTGCTTCACAGTCGATTCAGGTTGCAGACCAAGAAAGACCTGACAGCAAAACAGGAATGTCTAAATCAGCATGGGTTCCTGACATCTGGAAGAGGTGTCAGACAGGACTCTCCAAGGACACTTTGTTCATCTGACCAAGGTTCTGGATAAATGTAGACATGATAGTCTCCCAGATTGTAGGATGAATGCCATTCAAACACTGATTTTGAGTATTAGGAAGATTTCTCAAACTCCTACAAGACTGGTGTTGAAATGACATGGTCATATAGCTTCATGTATATTCATGATGTTTTGTGCAACTGTATCGATTGATGCTACATCTATACAAGTTCTGGTTTCCCTCATGCTAGGTGTTCAAAACCCTCATTCCACTACCAGATCAAGTGAAACAGTCCTTTGAATAGGGGTTGGAAGCATACATTTTGGAGATGGGTCTTCCTCTTTCATCCAGGGTACACATGTATAATCACAACAGATGTAAATAATTTTGGATGGGGCACCAACTAGTAAAGGTCAATCAGCTCAAGGGAGATGGTCTCTTCCACAGAGTCTACACGTTGTCCAATTAGAGAGTGATGATAGCAGTTTTCAGAGCACTGAAAAGATTGAGGATGATTTTTCATGGGAAAGATATCCTAGTTTGATTTTGCAATATGGTAATGGTCTCATATGTAAACCATTGACTTTGGATGGGACCCACACCAGAGATTGTTAGCCATTCAGATGAATTTGTAGGCAGAAGCTCATCTACTGTACCTCAAAGGAATAGAAGGTAAAGAACCAGGTCACCTAGCATGTTTTTTCCCCAATTTTTCCCCAGTCTCTGGAGATGTCATTACTTCTGATGATATTTGTTTCAAAGGATTTGCATAAGGGTTGAGACTCCCTTCCTAGATCATTTTGCAAGTTAAAAGACTACCCAACTTCTGCATTATTTTTCTATTTTTCAGGAAAAGGAACCATTAAGGGTCTGATACATTATTGATGGTATGGCCTTGTAAGTTTCTACATGTGCTCCATGATTTCCTCTGAATCCTTGGTATTGGAGAACATCAGAGAAGTACTCTTGGAAGTTGTTGTGGCATTTCCATTCTTTCTGAGAAATTGTGGTCCCTCTACTTCAGTCCCTAGCAATGGAGTCTCCTACATGTCTTCTTCTAGATTTGTCCCATCTGCAGAATAATCTATTGCCGCCTCCTGTCCAGGAAAAAAATATTACTTTTGGCTTAGAAGCTGAAAGTCAGAGTTACAAAGGAAAGGTGTTCCATGCATTTAGAGAACACAATTCAAAATTCTCAGAAACCATCCAGCTTCAAGTCTTATTCAAGGAATTGAGCTAACTTCCTAAGGAGTTGTGATGAAACATCTCTATTTCCCTTAAATGGTATAATTCAAAATATGTACTTTTTATGGGAAGGGTTTGCATAGAATGTTTCTGTTATAATTCTCCGATCACAATGATCAGCAAAAATATCTTCATTGAAACCGGGAAAATGTAGGTGGAAGCTTGCCTTCATTCCTTTTTAAAAGTTTCCCTTTGGTTTAGCTTCATAATACAGCTTTAATTCCATCATGGGATGTTCCCTTTTCCTTTGAACATTACAGGAGCATCTATTTGAGCCTATAGATTCAGTTTCCATTAAATTTCTCACAATCAGGTTGACATGTTTGAAAGCAGTTGCCTCAGCCACAAGAATATTGGAACTAGGAGCATCAATTTACAGACCCCTCTTTGTCAGTTTTGTAAGATAATTATCTAAACACTGTTAGAAATGGGGTCTTTGGTTGGCAGTCAGGTTACCCCCTGTCCAAGCAAGGATCCTCACTCTAGTCAGGGTAAAAGAGAATAACCCTCAGCTAACCCCTGCTTACCCCCTTGGTAGCTTGGCACGAGGAGAAGGCTTAACTTCAGAGTGCTAGGTGTAAAGTATTTGTACTAACACACACAGTACCTTAATGAAAACACTACCAAATGGCACAACACAGGTTTAGAAAAATAGAAATTATTTATCTAAACCAAACAAGACCAAAACTACAAAAATCCACAATACACAAGTCAAGCTATGAATTAAAAAGCAAAAAGAGTCTTCATGTAGTTTTAAACACACACTAATATTGTTAGCGTGAAAATGTACCTTGGCTGCGTCAAAAATAACCGAGCATGGGCGAGTGTGAGTCAAAAAGGGCTTGCGATGCATCGATTTCACTCACAAGCAAGACCTTGCGTTGTTCCTCCTTTCATCGGGTTGGGGCATGTTGTTTCTTCTCTCTGCAGGAAAGCGATGCGTTGATCCGGTCAGAACTCTCAGGTCCGGGCAGGCCTTGCGTTTTTTTACACAGCCTGCAGTGCTTGCGTTGGAAATCCAGCTGCACGATCATCCGAAAACCACGCAGCGCGGTTTGAGATCTCACCAGCCTCCATCAGCGAAGCTGCACGTCGTTTCTCTAGCTCTGTGTGTCAATTCCTTGGTTGAATTGCAAGCGAGCGTCGATTTTCAGCTGCGAAGTCGGTGTTGCATTGATTTTTCAGCCGCAGATCGGAGTTGCGCCGATCTTTTACCCACACTGCATTCTGTGCGTGGATTTCTTCCTCTTAGGCTGCCAACTTCTCCTTTCAAGGTCCCAGGAACTGGATGGGCACAACTTGGCAGAGTAGGAGTCTCTCCAGAGACTCCAGGTGCTTGCAGAGAGAAGCCTTTGCTGTCCCTGAAGCTTCAAACAACAGGAGGCAAGCTCTAAATCAAGCCCTTGGAGATCTTTACAAGATGGAAGGCACACAAAGTCCAGTCTTTGCCCTCTTACTCTGGCAGAAGCAGCAACTGCAGGATAGCTCCACAAAGCACAGTCACAGGCAGGGCGGCTCTTCTTCCTCAGCTTTTCAGCTCTTCTTCAGGCAGCGGTTCCTCATGGTTTCCAGAAGTGTTCTAAAGTCTGTGGTTTTGGGTGCCTTTCTTAAACCCAATTTCTCCTTTGAAGTAGGGCTACTTCAAAGCAAAGTCTCCCTTGAATGTAAAATCCTGCCTTGCCCAGGCCAGACCCCAGACACCCACCAGGAGGTTGGAGACTGCATTGTGTGAGGGCAGGCAGAGCCCTTTCAGGTGTGAGTGACCACTCTTCCACTTCCTCCTAGCACAGATAGCTCATCAGGAAATGCAGACTACACCCCAGCTCCCTTTGTGTCACTGTCTAGTGTGAGGTGCAACCAGCCCAACTGTCAAACTGACCCAGACAGGGAATCCACGTACAGGCAGAGGCACAGAAATGGTATAAGCAAGAAAATGCTCACTCTCTAAAAGTGGCATTTTCAAACACACAATCTCAAAATCAACTTTATTAAAGATGTATTTTTAAATTGTGAACTCGGAGACCCCAAACTCCACATGTCCATCTGCTCCCAAAGGGAATCTACACTTTAATCAGATTTAAAGGTAGCCCCCATGTTAACCTACGAGAGGTGAATTTGTTTGACAACTGCCCTGGCTTGTTCAGCAATGGATCTTCCACTCCTTAAGAGCATTAAAGGAAGATTCACAAGAGTGCCAGCTGCTTCATTGGTTGAAGTTAAAGGTAGCCTGTAGCAGAAAGCAGCAACATGCACTTATTTGGATATGGTTGTCCAACATTATAAACTGCATGGAGTTAATGATGAGAGCAAGACGACTGGTATTGGTATTTTAGCTCAAATATTTTATTACAACTTGTTGAAGTTTCTAGTCGTAGGTTGATCTCAGTGTAGAAGCGTTTCTGTATCGGGACAATAACTCTCTATTTTGCATTTGCCTGCATGTATCCAGTGAAAATGACTAACTGTCACTGCGACTTGGCAAACCATTGAATGATGGACCCCAGGGTCAGTGGGTTACACTGGCAGAGGCTCTGCTATTTATACTCTGTTTGCACCGAATTAGCGTCATTTTTTTTACTCTAATTCGGTGCAACTAACTCCATATTTATATTTTGGTGCTAGATCCATCTAGCGCCACATTTATGGAGTTAAAGTCATTTTTGGGAAGTGAAGATCTACCTTTCCCTAATGAGATGCAAGGTAGGCGTTCCCGTGCAAAAAAATGAAGTATAAATATGGAGTTCGTTTTGCACTGAATAATAGTAAAAAAAAATGATGCTATTTCGGTGCAAACAGAGAATAAATATGGCCCTTAGCGTCAAAAAATGATGCTAATCTGGTTAGAGTCATTTATTTTGACTCTAACCTGCTTACCGTAATTTTTTGTTTACGCTAGCCTAACCTTTGCACCGGCTTGCACCATTCCATAAATATGGTACCCAGCTGGTGAAAAAAATGGTGCAAGCCGGTGCAAAACATTTTGGTGCAAAACTGAGTTAATGCAGGTTTGCACCAAAAAGTATAAATAAGGGCCACAGTGTTTGCAGGGGCATTGCTTCAGGGGTATTTGGGGGTGTGACAACTTCATCCAAATACATGAGTTCTTGGCTCTGTGGTTGGATTTGGAGGCCTCAGTTGCCTCTTCTATATTTATGTTGATTTTTCTCATCTTTCCTTTTTCACTAAGAGGTTTTAACTTTTTACATTTTTGGACCAGGAACTTAAATATACATAAAATGATCTGTTTAAAAAAATACTAAATCTGCACCCATAGAAGTACTCCATGAACGGGTGCACATTTACTGCTTTTTAGAATGCACAAACATTGGCAGTAGTAGGCTTGGAAAACTGCACTGGTTTCAGGTTTCCAGGGATACCACTGCCAAACAGATAAAGAAAGTTAATGAAAAGAATGCTTGCAAATAGACGAACCCTTGGCAATCACTTGGGGTAGCATTCCAACCCATTGTTTTTCACCCACTGTACCAATATAGACAGAGAACCAAATAACACAAAACAGTACTAACCCTGTCCTTGTGTGAACAGTCCATCCCCAACCTAAGTCATTCCAGCCCTTCACCCTGTGGCTTACTGTTATTTTAGTGGGGAAATTCGAGATTAACGCCCCCTGAATCCTGCTGACTAAACTATCTACCTGAGTGCCTGCCAAACTCTACATTGAGGGAAAGAACTACAAGTTTGGCAGACAGAATTACTGCTGATTTGCAGTGTTCATTTTTGCCAATTAGGGTCTTTGATTTTGAAAATATTGAGACAATTTGTGAAAATAGAGAGACTGCAAATTCTACTCATAAAACAAATGATGCCCTCTTCTTCTACAGAGGGAGAATACACCTTTCTCCAAATCCAACCCATTCACCCCCTTTCTAGCACACACCTGGCTGAGCAAATCTGATCAGCAAGTCCTATAGGCTGATGATCCCTGCTGCCAAATTCTAAACCCACCACATTTGAAATAGTAAGATTTCATTTTTTAAATTTATAAATGTAAATGGTCAAATCTAAGGAAAAAATCTGCTAAACTGAATTTGTTTCTGAACATGCAAATAAGCAGTTTTCATAGCAATATTGCATGAATAGAGCGATGGTGGGTGGAAACCATTCATGGTGGGCACAACAATCAAACCTGTGTTTAATCTGAGCCAGTGGGTTTAGGTAGGGCCTAGTCTTTTTAGGGAATCCGTATCTATGTTTTTATTAACATACTTTTATCCTGAACAAAAGAGAGAAAAGAAGGAGGAAGAGAAAGACGGAAAAACTGTGACAAAGTGATAAAGCATGGAAGGAAATTAATGTGCAAGACTGACATAAAGGGACATGAAGACTATGGTGATAAATGAAAGAGGTATGGGGTGGAATTAAGATTGCACATCATTGGTATATGACAAACCTGACATATAGCTATCTGTGAAAAACTTTGGGTCCCAGCACATATTCCTTTGGAAATTAAACACAATGGAGATTTGGGGGGCAGCCGACCACAGGGAGCAATTTGGGGAAGTGGAGCTGTCGACGACTGCTCCTAGGTTGGGCTTTCTTTGGGCTATTTTCCTTGCCCAATGGGTATAGATGCGTATATTTGTTATCCCAGTTACCATTTTCTATGGGTAACATGGAGGCTGCCACCTAGTTAGGAGCATTTTTGCCCACCTTCCTGTCCCAAGGATTAGGGTTATAAGGGGCTCTTGATCTGTGGGATGTAGTATTGTATAGCTTTATTTGAACTGGTGTGCAGTAGGAGTTCTTAATGTTAAACTAGGCTGGTCACATGAAGCAAGTACATAGGCGGTTGGCAAAGAAATACCATTGTTTAACAATATGTTTTCTCGTTGACAGCGGCAATTCAGGCTGAAAGGGAAAGAGTAGATAAGTTCATGTTTGGATGAGCCAAGAAGTAAAGGTTCTGTAGCAAGGTTAGTTGAGTAGGGGATAATAGTGGTACTAAAGGGGTTAGGGACCTCAAAGGTCACAGTTGCAGTTCAGCAACTCTGGAGCAGGTACACTATTACTTAATTAATGTGTTGTAGGGGGGGTTTTAGGAGAGGGGTAGTTTAAAATAAGTGAGTTACGCTGGATACTTAGGTGTCAGTTTCGTAAGGCAAAGGCCTTTTTCACACTATCCTGGTGTCAGTGGGCTGTGCTGCTCCCCTTCTTCCCCAGAATCTGAGGGTGGGTACGAAGCTCCACTCCTTAAATGTACTAGCCCACCACCTCCCATAGTTTCCGTTGTAGATATTCATCTGGCAGATAATCTAGGTTATTGAGGGAAACAATCTGTGCTTCTGGCTTCTATAGCTCCATTAAGGTTGAAATCTGACCACCACATGGCCAAGGTGAGTTTGCTTTCTCAAGTTTCAATAATTTCTCACTTAGTATGTCATAACTCTGTTCCCTGGGTGCATCTTTTAAGACTTAGAGTGCGACTCACCCTTGAGTACAGCACATCTTTCTGGTGAGAGAGAAAGAGCAAATCGCTTCACAGAGGTGAAATCTTTTATTAATTAAGCACGAGTCAGCTTTCTGAGGAAGCAGTATGTTGTTTGATGCATTAGCGGGTGATTCGAATCAAGATGACATATAATGCTGGTTGCTCCGATGATGTGTAATGTCCACCCATTCTTCCCACTCTCTGAGGGCTGCTCCATGAGTATTTTGCTGTTCAGCCAAATTACGCGCAGTCACATTCAATAAAATCTGACAGTGAATGTTTTCTGGTATACTCAAGGAGACACATTGTCATCCATTTTTAAAGAGGCAAAGAAGATATACAAACATGAACAAAACTTTAGCTATTGTAAAAAAAAATTCTATAGTTTCGCAATCTACCTAGTTTAGGTTATGGTCTAATAATAAATTGAAATGCTCATCTGTTAGAAGTAATTGTTCATGATTACATGTTTAGGAACTTAAAGCATGGGCTGGCCTAAGGAATCAAGCTAATTTACAATGTAACTATTCTCTGCAAATATGCTGTACTATGTGTTATATGTCATGATTAATTAGCAAAATGAAGTAAGTGGAGGGGCCATAGTTTTACTGAGAAGCCTAGTGTCCGTGCTCAGATTGCTGGGGTTGCCAAGGGCCAAGGCTACCGAGTCTTTCTTCCATCTCATGCCTCTTTCTTGGGTACATTACACTTTCTCTTTGTTTATGTCGAGGGGTCAGTCATTTTCATCCACGCTTAGTTCCTTTTTCCTTTTTCCTTTTCTTTGTCTTGCTCTTTCTTTCTCCCTTTTCTGCCGTTCTTTCTTGCTTTTGGGTAAAGATCTGATAATAAAAATTAAATCACAAAAATGAGCCCGTGCATTCAGCACGGCCACAACTGACGCAAATTATGAACTATGTGGCATGAGAGTAGCTAGACCAAGAATTAGCCTCTGACTGGCCAAATTGTCGAGAGAGGTTCTTTAGATTCTTTTTTTCTTTGGCAATGACTATGGCAGTTCAGTAATTAATGTTAAAGGACCTGGAAATGGTCATCACTTACTACCCACGTCAGAATAAATAAATAAAACACATCTTGCATGCCAGAGGACTTTTTGGTTGCTTTGAAAACTATTACTCCGTATAGAAGGCTGCAATGAGGTCTATGATAATTCGAAAAATAAATCAGAAGCTTATATTTCCTTAGCTTTCCTTCTACGTGGGAGTCATTATCAATTTTTTTGGTGAACTCGGAAACGTTTCAAGAAGTTCGTTTAGAAAGCTGCAATAAGTGGAAGCTCCATTTAATAGTATGGAAAACATAGATTAGTTCCAAATTGTCTTAATATAAAGCCTTTTTGGTGGATGCATATAATGCACATTTATGGGTGCAGAAATGTATTGAATTAATGCAATTTCCCTTACTAACCTTTTTCACTTAATTTTGAAAATATTTTTCCACAGGGAGAAACACCGTCTCCTACAACCCAACCAATATTGGAGGTTTTCAATTCAATTTCCACAGTGGAAATTGGATTTTCCCAACCCTTTCTAGCATTCAATATCTCGCCTTTTTCAAGACAGGGATGGCTGAGAAAAAGTTTGTGACTGTCCACAAATAAGTCGCCTTTCGGTGTTCCCAAAGTTTAAGTGCATTCCATGAGTTATGGTCGTTCTGCTCTGAATAAGGCGAGGTGACCATCAGAATGCATTGATAGCCCTGTTGTGTGTTGGATGTCAGGTCAGATGTTCTCTATGGTGTGGCCAGCTTAGGCCCTCTGTCAGAAACCCAAAATTTCAGTGACTGTAAATAGAGCAGGGGAAACTCGAGTTTGGGAGGGCTGGTGCACTGTTTACTTACGTCAGGACCAGAGCACGTGTCGATTTACAGCAATGCTCTTACTCCACCATAACCTAAGTAAGAGCCTATGTGTTAGTAAATGTTTTTGAGAGTATAAAGCAAAGTTTCACAATCACAAATGTGGCTTTACATTAATAAATATGACTGATACCATTTGAGAGATTTAAAGTTGTATTAATACATTAGTGACATTAAAGCAGCAAACGGCAGCTAGTAAACTTTCATTTTGAAAGGCCTAACAAAGAAAATACAGTAGAAATAAAAATGTACATGTTTGACTTGTGGTGCCTACATTACATATTTTTGACACAACGTTAAACATGAAAACATTTTGCATTTATAAATCTTCAAATCATTAATAAATATTCTGAGAGAATTATTTTGAAGTAGAAACAGTAGAAATTAAATGTATCATGAGCATTAACTGAAATTGAATTAAATGGTTTTCATAACGTGAAAAATAAGTACAAATTAAAAAATGGATTTGATATAACATGAACAATGTTTGAAATAAAATAATTTGCTTTGCATATTTGATTTTAATTTGAGGTGCACAAAGAAGTCTGTTAATGCGTCAGTTGTATTAATGTGCATTAGGCTTTCATAACATGACTAGGCCTGAAAGTGCCTTTTGTAAGCAGAAGTGGAAAATTCTGGTTTGCTTAACACTCCCCTTCAACCTGAATTCCAAGATGCTTGACAGAGGCATTAATAGATAATACTAATGTTCTAATTGTGGTACTGTGGTCAGCAGTTAGGCTTATCAGAGGGTAGACATAAGCACTTGTTGTCCACACACAAGCAATAGAAGAAACACACACTCAATGACAACTCCAGACCAATAGGATTTTATAGAAAAATATATTTTTATTACTTTATTACTAGAACCACAGGACTCAGTTCAGAAGTAAATACTGTTGCAGGTAAATAATTAGCATAGACATCAATGTAACTTTGTTTCACTTTAGTCAAGTAAACAGTTTTTAAGAAAACAGAGAATATCTATTTTAAAAGTGGACACACTGCATTTTCAGAACAGTTCCTGGGGGAAGAAAATAAAGTACAGTTTTAGAGGTAAGTACACAACTTACAGTTTCAGTCTCCAGGTTATAGGTAGTCCACCGTTGGGGCGTTCAAGTCAACCCCAATCACACACCACCAGCAACACGGGGCCAGCCGGGTGCAGAGGTCACAGTTGAGCAATTTTAACGTGGGCTCCTTTGGAGATAGGGGGTACTCGGAATTTGGTCTGCCAGCAGGTAAGTACCCGTGACTTGGAGGACAGACCAGAGGGGATTAGAGGAGCACTGGAGGGGCCCAAGTAGGCACCAATCCCACACCATCAGCGGCACTGGGGAGGCTGGGTGCAGAGTGCAAACAGGGCGTTGGGGTTCCAATGAAACTCTATGAGGGGAACCAGGGGTCACTCAGGCACTGCAGGTAAGCTCTGGGGGGTCCCTCGGGCACACCACCGGTCGGACAGAGCAGATGGCCACCTGTCGATTTCTCCATGGCCTGGGGGCTGCGGGTGTAGTGGGTCCTTTGGCGTTGGTTATCTTCATCCAGGGCAGGCGCGGTCAGGGGGGTTCTGGGGATTCCCTCTGCAGGCGTCGTCATTGAGAGGTGGGGAGGTAAACCAAGGGTAGGCACTTGGTCAGCATCTCCTGGGGGTCCTTTCTGGTTGGTTGGGCCACCTGGACGTGGGCCGTGGGTGCAGAGTGGTAAGGACTCACACTTCTGGAGTGAGGTGGGAGTCCTTTAGAAGAGGTTTCTTCTTTTCTTCTTTGGACAGGGCCGCTCTCCATGGGAGTTCATGATCCTCTGTGATGCAGGCTGTCCTCTGGAGGTTTTTCAGAGGTCACTGGACCTGCAGGATGTGTCGACTTTCTTCTGCAGGTTCTTTGAAGCAGGAGACAGGCCGGTAGGGCTGAGACCAAGTCAGTTATTGGCTTCTTTCCTTCTCTGCTGGGGTTTCAGCTAAGCAGTCCTTCTTCTTCTTGTGAGGTCATCAGGAATATGACTCCCTGGGTTCAGGGAGCCCTTAAATACAAGATTTAGGGGCGTTTTTAGGGTTAGAGGGCAGTAGCCAATGGCTACTCTGCCAGAGGGTGGCTACACACTCCTGGTGCCCACTCCCTTGTGGGAGGGGGCACATTCCTATCCCTATTGGCCCTGATTCTCCAAACCAAGATGGAGGATTCTGCAAGAAGGAGATCACTTCCGCTCTGGATACCTCAGGGGTGGTCCTGTCTGAGGTGGTGACTCCTTGTTTTTCCTAATTATCCCTCTGGACTTGCCGCCAAAAGTCGGGCTTTGTCTGTGGGCTTGGCATCTCCACTAGCTGGAGTGCCCTGGGGCATTGTAACATGAAGCCTGAGCCTTTAAGGCTCACCACTAGGTGTTCCAGTTCCTGCAAGGGGGGGGTGAAGCACCTCCACCTAGTGCAGGCTTTGTTTCTGGTCCCAGAGAGCACAAAGGCTCTCACCCCTTGGGGTCAGAAACTCGTTTCTCAGTGGCAGGCTGGCACAGAGGAGTCAGTCCTGCACTGAAGGATTGGGTAAAATACAGGGGGAATCTCTAAGATGCCCTCTGTGTGCATTGTTTAATAAATCCAACACTGGCATTAGTGTGGGTTTATTATTAGAGAAGTTTGATACCAAACTTCCCAGTATTCAGTGTAGCCATTATGTAACTATGGAGTTCATTTTGACAAACTCCCAGACCATATACTTAATATGGCCACACTGTACATACAATGTCTAAGAATGGATTTAGACACTGTAGGGGCATATTGCTCATTCAGCTATGCCCTCACCTGTGGTACAGTGTACCCTACCTGAGGGTTTTAAAGCCTGCTAGAGGGATGACTTACCTATGCCACAGGCAATGTTTTGTGTGCATGGCACCCTGACAGGGATGCCATGTCGGCCTTGCCTTTTCCTCCACACCAAAACACACAATCTGCAATGGCAGTGTGCATGTGTTAGTTGAGGGTTCCCTTAGGGTGGCACAACACATGCTGCAGCCCTTAGGGACCTTCCCTGGTCACAGGGCCCTTGGTACCACCGGTACATTTTATAAGGGACTTATCTGTGTGCCAATTGTGGAAACAATGGTACATTTTCAGTGAAGGAACACTGGTGCTGCGACCTGGTTAGCAGGGTCCCAGCACACTCTCAGTCAAGTCAGCAACACAAACAGGCAAAAAGTAGGGTAGTAATTGGAACAAGGGCCATTTTCCTACAAAGATTATGTGAAAAGATTTTAGCTTAGTTTAATATGCCCCATGGTAAATAAACTGTTAGTAGCAGATTATCAGAACATGTAATATTTTGGCAGAATCCTGTAACCAGAGGAAGATGACAATTATTTTTCCTGAGAAGATTTCATAAAGTTGCAAACTTGGTTTTGCCATCTGCAATGAGTGGATGCTGAAATCAACACCCAGAGTGAGCCCACTGAATGGACCACTGGAATGAATTTTGGTTATTTTAATTAGTGAACTTGGAGACTTGTGGTTAGTCTACGTTGATCTTAAAGCTGTCTGGAACTCTGTTCACTTCTGTCTTAAGTCTGATATCCCGTTTTCTTCTCTGAGTCCCCTAATGAGTTTTTTGATCATAGTCTTAACTGCCCTATTCTGTTATGTGGATCAGTACTAAAAAGGCCAACTAATGCTGAACTTCTGATCTGTCCTATGTGCAGCTCATGTTCTGCACTGTAATGATGCCACTGTCAAATAACTCCAGAAGATGGTGACTGTCAGTCCTGATGAATCGTTGCTGTATGCTGTTCCATGAGGAGAGGTATAACTAAATGTGGTTTGTTGTTTTCCTTTTATTACCTTAGTAACTTACACCAGCATATGTTTAGTGAGTTATTCTAGTTAAATGTTTTCCAAATTATTTTTGCCTTCTTTTATTTTTGCTGTTGACCGTTCCCACACATGCAAATCCCAATTCTGGTTAGTGCTAGGAATGACCCAGCTCTGAAATTGATTGTGAAAACGGTGTTTTGATGAATTATTGATGTCACTATCATCTGCTTTGAAATATGATAATAATGTTCATATTGTGTGTTGCTAATTTACATTATTCTTTTGGTGTGCCTAACTTTATTGATGCTTAGTAGGTTAAATATTTTCAAACGTTTTGTACAGCCTAAGATTTGCATGTATGTTTATAACTTAGTTTTACGCATCGTTTATGTGACGTTGAATTTGGGATTGTAAGAAAGCTTTGAAAGTTTATTTGGTTTGGAGTTTGATTTAGAATTGAATTATTCTTAGGCCCATATTTATACTTTTTGACGGAAAACTGCGCCAACGCAGTTTTGCGTCAAAAAAATTAGCGCCGGCTAACGCCATTCTGAAGCGCCATGCGGGCGCCGTATTTATTGAATGACGTTAGCCGGCATTAGCCGCCGGCGCCGTCTGGTGTGCGTTAAAAAAAACGACGTACACCAGGCAGCGCCGGCGTAGGGGAAAATGGAGCTTGGGCGTCAAGAAATGGGGCAAGTCAGGTTGAGGCAATTTTTTCGCCTCAACCCGATTTGCGCCATTTTTTACGACTCCCAACCCCCATAGAAATAAAGACAGGAGTCATGCCCCCTTGCCCAATGGCCATGCCCAGGGGACTTATGTCCCCTGGGCATGGCCATTGGGCATAGTGGCATGTAGGGGGGCACAAATCAGGCCCCCCTATGCCACAATAAAATAAAATAAAAATACTTACCTGAACTTACCTTAATGTCTCTGGGATGGGGTGGGTCCCTCCAGCCTTGGGTGTCCTCCTGGGGTGGGCAAGGGTGACAGGGGGTGTCCCTGGGGGCATGGGAGGGCACCTCTGGGTTCCTTCAGAGCTCACAGGTCCCTTAACGCCTGCCTTTTGCAGGCGCTAAAAAACGGCGCAAAAGCGGGCGTACGTCATTTTTTTTTACCCGCCCACTCCCGGGCGTGATTTTTGCCCGGGAGTATAAATCCGACGCACATGCCTCGGAGTCGATTTTTTAGACGGGAACGCCTACCTTGCATATAATTAACGCAAAGTAGGTGTCCACGCTAAAAAATGACGCTAACTCCATGGACTTTGGCGCTAGACGCGTCTAACGCCAAAGTATAAATATGGAGTTAGTTTTGCGTCGAAATTGCGTCAAAACAAACGACGCAATTCCGGCGCAAACGGAGTATAAATATGCCCCTTAGTGTCATAAAAGTCTTTATGGTAAATTGTCATTGATTTGTGATTGAATGTTTCTGACTATTACCTCCTTCACCATGTCCAAAGATCTGGTCGACCTCAAGGAGTGAGATGTTGGTATTGATAGTGTCTCGCCCATGTGCCTGTGGTTTCTGAATCCAAGGCAGAAAGAAGGCTTCTGTGGGTGCTCCAGCACGTTTGTACCCCGAAAACACTCAAAAACCTTTTGAGGCAGTGCCCATGTGCTCAAATTCGGAATTAGCGCAATTAATGGGAAAAAAAAGGTTTGGATGGATCATGCTAGTAGGTCTTTCTCTCTCACCATCTCTGGCAAGTTAAAACTGGTTCTCGTGAGAGCTTTCCTGAGTTCATCGTTTATCAGCAGAACCTTGGACCTTAGAAGCAGCAAGATCACAGCTATGGAAATCATTGCTACCCCCAAACATACATTTTTACGGGTATCAAGTCTGACTTTGCCAAATTCTTGATAAACCTCAAGCTTCATAGGGAATGGTTTGCAAATGTGAACTGAGAAAGAAGGAGATTCTCCTACTGGTCATGAAAATCAGGAAATAATGAGTCAAATTCCGCTCATCCCAGTATTGTCACTGCTGTCATCTGGAGGTTGGGAAAGCTCTGCAGCCTGAACAAGAGGCCAAAATTAAATTACCCTAAAGTCTTGTATCTGTCCTTGCCAGATGAACTTGATAAATTACTGGCACAGCTCAGAGCTTTTCAGGGAGGTATCTTTCACATCTAATTTTGCCAACCAATCGCTTGTCTACAAGGTATTCTAAGATGATGGACCCCTTTATTCTGGAAATGTGTGCACAACACCTAGGCCTTGAACTCTCTCTGTGTTTTCTTATGGTCCAAAAACAGATTACCCAGAAATCCTGGTGGTGTAGATGAGCACACCTTGTTGTGACTATCGTTTCTAGCACAGTGACTGCATTTGAAACAAGAGCTCTTGGAGAAATTTCTAGGGTTTGCTCATGCTGATTGTGCAGGGATTCTGTAAAATTCTATCATGAACACCTGTATAGTCTGTAGGTCTTCAGCATCTAATTGTGTGAATTGCTTTGTCCTCCACCCTACCTTTATAGAGGCAGAAACATTGAGGCTCACAAGAATAATTTCCTGGATTTCTGAAGGTGCCTCTGGCAAATTATCCAGGTGATCCCGAGAATATCATATGAAAGAAAGAGCTAAACCTTTGTTTGTTCTGCAATTGTCCACCAACTCTGCAAGAATTTTCACTTCTTTCATAAGTTTGGCTTTGTCTCTGCCATGCATATGTCCCTTAGTACAGCAGGCCTTGTGCTAAGCTCTTGTCAAATGAATACTGAGCTTTAAGCAATGATATGAAGGTATGCAGAGTGCTGGCCATTTCTTCCAGAAATTAGTCGACAAAGAGCCACTCTGGAACTACTGGGCTATCTTTTGTGCTAACTAAGCACACTAATGACCCTTGGTGTTTCAGGTTGCCAGATTTAAACATGTTGTTGTGATCGACTTCTGCTCACTTACTGTGGCTAATGGGCATCATACCCTGTTTCCCTGACTTCTCTTTCCAATATGATTGACAGCAGTTTCCATACTTTTTGTATTGCACCTCTGAGCTCCCCAAGGACTTTGATCAATACATTTGAAATCAAATTCTGAGGCATTGTTTTCATCAGACATAAAAGCCTACATTTCTTAAATGTGGTGAGCTCCCTTGGGTTGCCTGTTTCCTTTTGACCTTTGAGTGGATTGGGTGAGCCTGCTGTTTTGCACCTTCTTTGATTGTCTGTCATTTCATCTCAAGGCGAAGAATCTGCAAGACCAAGAGGCCACTGCAGCTATGTTTTCATAATCACATCACTGCCCTTGACGCTGTAAAGTATTTGTCCTACTGAACGGAAAATGTCACGCTCTCCAAAGTAGTGTTGCTGTTTCAAAGTAGTATTCTTATCTTTGTTCTCCATGGTCATGAACAATTTGGGTGCTCTTAGCAAATAAGGCACTCTCAGCAACTATGGCCCCTTATTTGTGGGATAATATTTGCATGCTTTTAAACTCCCAGCAGTGCATACAGGTACTCCACCAACTACAGAAGCCTCTCATCCATCATTACAGAGGCTGTAGTAAAGGTAAAGGCCATGGATCTACATTGCAACCATCATGCTCGTCCTTCCCTGCATCAACAGGAAAATAGACTTAGTTTGCTTCCCAAAGCCCACACAGATCCTGTGGGCAGTTGGATGTCCCATTATCTTCTGGCCTGGAAAGCCACTGCTTTAAATCCTCTTCCCTTCCCCTCCTTCAGGTTCTGCCCCAAACCCACCTCCCTCCCTCTCTCCAATTGCCCCCGAAAAATCTGGCCATTTTTCAGAAGAAGGTGGAAGCCCTCTTTTCCTCAAAGGAGCTGTGAAGTTAGTGCCAGATAATGAAATGGGCCAGGGTTATTACACATGTTACTTCCTGGTGCCCAAGAAGAAAAGCATTCTGCATCTGTTTCTGGATCTCAGGAGCCTGAACATCTACCTGAAAGCTGACACTAGGTCAAGTTCTACTCGTGATAGAGCTTGGAGACTGAATGGTGTCACTTGACCTGCAGGATGCACACTTCCTCATTCTGATCCTGTGTTTGCATCAGAAGTACTTGCGATTTGTGGTGGGTTCTATGCCTTACTAGTTTGAGGTACTGTCCTTTGGGTTGACATTGGCACTTCAAGTCTTAGCGAAGGTGATTACAGAGTTGACGCCAGTCTCAAAATTTCCAGAATCCCCATCTTTCTGTACCTAGATGACTGGCTCCTCAAAGCTAGCTCACCAGAGAGAGTCTTGCTCTGCCTGCAGTTGGCACCATCACTGCTGTTCAAACTGGGTTTTTCGATCATCGAGCCAATATCTAACATATGGCCCTCCTAGCGATTTCAATTAATAGGGTTGGTACCGGACACCACCTTTCTCTGCACATGTCAGAGCTGACAGCCAGATCTGATTGGTGTAACCTCCCCAATCATAAGTGGTGTCTTCTTCCAGAGGTAGTCCAGGGCATCTTTGCCCAATGGGGCACTTCCCAGGTGGACTTCTTTGGCTTCTAGGAAAATGCTCAGTGCTAGCAGTTCTACAGCATCTGGTATCTGTTGACGGGAGCCTTGGGGGATGTTTTTCAGTTGAGATAAACTTACATCTGTTTTATGTGCTTCCCCCCATACCCTTGATTCATCAAGTTCCCAGGAAAATTATAAAGACCGGTTTCAAGTCATTCTCATTGCCACAGTTTGGCCAAGAAGGATGTGGTCTGTGGAACTTCTCCACTTCTCCACATGATCTCCTGCTTCACCTTCTCCCCAGGCCCGACCTTCTCTCCCAATTGGGAAATAGGTCTGCACTCCAATCTCAGAGACCTACACCTACATGCTTGGAGACTGAGCTGGGAAAACTGAGCTTCTTTTAACTGTCATTGGAGGAGGAAGACATAATCTTGACTGCACGTCATCCCTCCACTAAGTCTGCTTATTCCAGCAGATGAGACAACTATGTTGCATACTGTGTGGACAATGGTGTGGATCCCCTGCATGCCAAACTATCTCAAGTGCTGCAGTTTGCTCTTTCCCTTGCTCAGAGAGGATGTACTGTAGTGAATCCTAGTTTGTTTTAGCGGGATAACAGGAGTTAGCTTAGCCGTAGGCTTGTAAACTCGTGCCCCCGTCACCCAGTGACTTTTAACCTACTTAGCTTGCTCTGTCATAGTCCATTTAATTATTTATTTCCTTTAAAATGGCGGCCTTGTTTATAGTTAGGCCACTTGTTATGGGTTCTATTATCAGTGTCATTGCACCAAGGCGTCAAGATCAAGCACGAAAGACAAACATACAGTAGGCATTCACACTTAGGGATTTTCCCTCTCTATACTTTCGAGGGATTGTTGATATTAATTGCCGTCCCAAGCATGCCTGTTATCTATTGTTATGAATAACACTTATGTCAGGGGACCTTGTAGATCTGTATAAATACAACACACTTTTAGACAGATAATCAGAGGGATTCCGACCAGAGGGCATCGCCACCATCGCTGATACCGATGCTGCAGTCATCTTGACACTGATCCAGTCTTCGTGTCCCTGCGGAGTCTGAGATAGAGACCTCATTCCAAGGAAATGAGGGTTGGGGGCTCCTCTCATGGACACGGTTTTGGCAGATTAGGTTTAACGAACCCAGCTCTTCCTTTTTAGGTAGGAGGTTAGACCTACTCTCCTTAGGGTATTAGGGCTTATTCCATCTTTTACATATACATATATTTCTTTCATATATTGCATAATGGTGGGGGTCTTTATAACAATGACTCTCCTCTTTACAATACTGTTGCTTGGTATATTCATTATCCTAATCATTGCAGTTCATGCAACTTATCACAAATTGCAGTTATGTTGAATAAAAACTATTATAACTTTACTGCATCTGTGTTATTGCCTTTGTTTGTATGAGACATTATAAATCTGTGAGAAAAGGGTAATTTCCGTTTAACCACGACAACCCAGAGATATTGTATTTTGAGTCCATGCGTAAGCGACTGCTACAAATCCCCTTTTACTATTGTGTTTTTGGTGAGGTACTGCTAGTAAGCCGGTAAGGTTTGGACAACAGTTACAAATAGTTGTAGGAAGAGACTTAGGGGGTCATTCTGACCCCGGCGGGCGGCGGGAGCCGCCCGCCTGGAGGGAACCGCCAGAATACCGCTGCGCGGTCAAAAGACCGCCGCGGGTATTCTGGGTTTCCCACTGGGCTGGCGGGCGACTGCCAAAAGGCCGCCCACCAGCCCAGTGGGAAACACCCCTCCATGAGGATGCCGGCTCCGAATGGAGCCGGCGGAGTGGAGGATGTGCGACGGGGCAGTGGCACCCGTCGCGTATTTCAGTGTCTGCAAAGCAGACACTGAAATACAAAGTGGGGCCCTCTTACGGGGGCCCCTGCAGTGCCCATGCCATTGGCATGGGCACTGCAGGGGCCCCCAGGGGCCCCACGACACCCCTCACCGCCATCCTGTTCCTGGCGGGGGGAACCGCCAGGAACAGGATGGCGGTGAGGGGGTCGGAATCCCCATGGCTGCGCAGCAAGCTGCGCCGCCATGGCGGATTCCCATGGGCAGCGGAAAGTCGGCGGTACACCGCTGACTTTCCGTTTCTGGCCGCGGCTGTACCGCCGCGGTCAGAATGCCCGGCGGAGCACCGCCAGCCTGTTGGCGGTGCTACAGCCGACCCCGGTCCCGGCGGTCCATGACCGCTGGGGTCAGAATGACCCCCTTAGTCACCTACAAACGAAAGTACTGTCATCCTGAGACCAGCAGTCTTGCTCAGAGCAAGAGTCCAAACTACGACATGGCGTCACCAACAATGGTGTTTAGGCACTAATTTACGGATACCCTGACTATCACTGTCTCACAGACAACAGGTACTCTCAGTACCGTTACACGGAGACGTCCGTGGTCTTTGGGAGAATCCTCCTCAGCCAAACAGGTAACACCTGCTTAGGCTGTAGGTTGTTCGAGCTCGAACTCACAAAAGGAAAAAACTTCCCTTATTTTGGTGTTCCGTTTCTCTAAACAACCATGGCTAATACCATAGACATTCCTGCGAATGCTAGACATGCACTTACACAACATTTATTAGCACATGGCCTTACAGAAGAGGGCGGGGAAGTTACTTTGATTATAGAAGCAACTGAAGCATACCAAACGGAAACATTTTATTGTTGGGTTGCCTTTCCTGAGGCTGACCAACGAACGCACACATTTCACACTTATGACATTGCCGACGTACCCGTAAGGTACGAAGCATACCAGTATCATGAAATATCGCTCACATATCAGGAGCATCAAAACTGGTTTGAAGGCGCCCTACCACATATACTGCGGCGGGTGAGGCTAGGTCCTTTAAGTAATGAAGGACCTACGTGGCCCATGTTTGCCACATATACACCTCACCCAGGCATACAGACTATGCCGCTTGTAGATTTAAGGATATTATATAATGAACTAGTGGCATTATATAGACGATTGGTCCAGTTCGTAATGCGAACATTGAACACTACACCAGTGCGTCCAGCACCGCCAGTAGCTGGTGGATATCAATTGGCTACTGGGATTAATCCACAAACGGTGCATACCATTATGGGTAAAGTGCCCTCGGATCGAGAAAAAATACCGTTCTGGATTGCTCAGAAAACAAATCAGCTGGAAGCTGTGTTCCCCCATACGGGGCCACAGGAGAAACATAGATTGCTCACTATGTGCTTGCCATTCGGGATGGTTCCCTCGGTTGATGAATGTGCCGCTTGGGGTACAGTCTTCCCTGCCGTTTATACTACCACGCATGGTACCCCTACACTGACCAATTTGCCGGAAGTATTGAAACAAATACAAAATGAGCATGGGGCTGCACCAGCCCTAGATCTGGGGATGAAATTGATGCGTAACTTTGACGCCGTCTCCTCGATAATATTGAGTAATATTAAAGGGGAAGCAGTAGCACTGGCGATACGCCAGTGTCTCCGGGAAACTCCACACCAGGAACAAGAGAGACAGCTACCCAAAATAATCTCTGATACCTATACTAGTATAGGACGGGATGGGCTGGGAGCCAAACCTAAAAAATTGGACAAACCAAGTACCACCCATAAGGAAGGTACGAAGCAGGCACAAGAGGGCTCTAAGAAGCGCTGGGAAAAACAAAAAGATTTCAAGGATAGGAGAAACAAAAGAGCTGATTCTCCTCATCCGGAGTACTCCGAAAGGAGATATAATCTCAGAAATAGGGATAACATTAGAACTCCAGACAGATATACTGATTCACGTCCTTCTCGTTCCTTTCAGGACGCACCGGATAGACGTAGCGAGAGAGGGGGCCGTCAAGATCAACGTCCGGAATACGTGAAAGAAAAGAAAGACTCGCCACAGTCTACTGTTAAAAAAGAAGAAAAGACTCCTCAACAAAAGCCACAATTTAAAAAGAAAAAAGTGGCTGCACTGCCCATTAAAAATTCCGGTAGTATTGAGAACACTGTTGAGGAACAAGAGGTGGGCAGTGACTCTGTTGGACAGCGCGGCAGAGGTCACGATATGTCGCCAGAGTCTGAAAGATCATCTGGATGCGACAGCAACTAGCGATTACATCGCAGTTGAAACGGCGGATGGCCGCGTACTCCCACCCGATCGGGTTTTTGATTTAACAATTCAGATAGAGGGAGACGTGGAACGCATTATTAGTGTAATATTTTGGGATGAATTTACTAGTGATATCCTATTGGCCGAGAGAGACTGGCCACCTGAACATGTCCGCATGCTCCCACATGGGGAAGATGTCATTTTGCCTTCTTTCTCCGATCTTGTTCTGGAGGCAGACAAACAAGCCTATGCTGCTGAATGGGCTTTAGCACAGGCACCTGCATTATACCGTAATTATGTAGGATGGGACAAGGACTCTCCTTGTCATGTTATTCCCGTTCGGTCTACACCACACCCGCAGCCACAATACCCTGTTAAACATGAAGCAAAAGCTCCAGTGACGGAGATACTGTCACAACAATTCTGAGGCATTATCATATGTGGATGATATCTATCTCACTGATGACACCCTTGACATTCATCTTGCCAGGGTCGATCGGATTATTTTGGGATTTGCCGCCTTCGGATATAAATTTAATTTTAAGAAAAGCAAGATAGCATTTCTTAGTGTATTGTTCCTAGGATATGAACTATCAAACGAGGGAAAGAGCCTGGCCCCGCACTTCTTAGAGAAGTGTGCTCAGCTACAGCCTCCGAACACGCTTAAGAAATTGCAGTCATTACTGGGTTTCTTTAATTTTGGCAGAACATATATTCCAGATTATGCTGAACGCGTAAAACCACTATATGACTTAATTCAGCCCAATTATTCTGGCAGGCGATGGACAATTGAACACACACACATCCTGAGGGACATACAACGAGACATGCTAGAAGCTAGACACTTGTACACACGGGACAATAAAACGAATTTGGTCATCAGAATAATAGCTGGTGCCCTAGGATTTACCTATGTCACCTTTAATGAGGGTGACACGGTGCCAATAGCATACAAATCACATTTGTACTCCAATGCAGAAAAACGTTTTGCTCCTACTGAAAAAATTCTGACGGCAGTTCAGATTGCCGTCATAAAGGAGAGACCGCTTGCCCAGGGGAAACGCATTGTTGTTGTCTCCCCGGTTCCGGCCTTAGAGGCTGTCACTAAAGCAAGCGTTCCTAACGCTAAGGCATTGCATCCACGCTGGATTCAATGGGCAACATCTCTGACCGCCACTGATGTTGATTATGTGTTTGACCCAAGACTTCAGACACAAGAATTTCTCCAGTATGAACAGGAGTACCCCGCTCCCTTACACATATTGCCAATAGACAGTTATGATACCATCATTTACACTGACGGATCGGCACAACCGGCTGTGGGTACTAAACATCAATACTCGGCAGCTTGCGCAGCCGTGTGCGGGGTAATGGAAGACGGCGTTTTTCATCCTCATAACACGTACACTCAGACCTTAGGGGACTGCACAGCCCAGTTGGCCGAGCTTAAGGCTCTTCTTCTAGCGCTCGAACATTCAGAGCCAGGAACACTGACTTTGATCGTCTGTGATTCGTATTATTGCGTCCAGTCATACAATGAATATCTTAATCATTGGATACTGAACGGGTTTAGAGATTCTAAAGGGAACACCATTAAACACAAAGGCCCGTATTTATACTCCGTTTGCGCCGAATTAGCGTCGTTTTTTTCGACGCAAATTCGGCGCAAAACTAACGCCATATTTATACTTTGGCGTTAGACGCGTCTAGCGCCAAAGTATGGGCAAATAGCGTCATTTTTTTGCGTGAACGCCTTCCTTGCGTTAATGAGATGCAAGGAAGGCGCTCCCGTCTAAAAAAATGACGGCAACGCAAATGCGTCGTATTTATACTCCTGGGCAAAAATCACGCCCGGGAGTTGGCGGGTCAAAAAACCCCGCATTTGCGCCACTATTTAACGCCTGGGTCAGGGTGGGCGTTAAGGGGCCTGTGGGCTCAAAATTAGCCCACAGGTGCCCTCCCCTGCCCCCAGGGACCCCCCTGCCACCCCTGCCCACCCCAGGAGGACACCCAAGGATGGAGGGACCCACCCCAGGGACATTCAGGTAAGTTCAGGTAAGTATAATTTTTTATATTTTTTAATTTTTTTTGGTGGCATAGGGGGGCCTTATTTGTGCCCCCCTACATGCCACTATGCCCAATGACCATGCCCAGGGGACATAAGTCCCCTGGGCATGGCCATTGGGCAAGGGGGCATGACTCTTGTCTTTACTAAGACAGGAGTCATTTAAATTGCGTCTGGGTGTCGAAAAAAATGGCGCAAATCGGGTTGAGGCGATTTTTTTGCCTCAACCTGACTTGCCCCATTTTAAGACGCCCTAACGCCATTTTCCCCCTACGCCGGCGCTGCCTGGTCTACGTGTTTTTTTTCCACGCACACCAGGCAGCGCCGGTCTGCTAGCGCCGGCTAACGCCATTCCATAAATACGGCGCCCGCATGGCGCTTCAGAATGGCGGTAGACGGCGCTAAATTTTTTGACGCTAAACTGCGTTAGCGCAGTTTAGCGTCAAAAAGTATAAATATGGGCCAAAATATTGTGGGGAAGGGTGGCTGATCTTAAGGATAAGCTGCCATGTGTCCATGTAGTTCATGCATTGGGGCACCAACGTGTAGGAATACATGTTGCCGGTAATACATTGGCTGATGAAGCAGCCAAAGCTTCAGTAGCTACGGCTTCTGTGGCTGCAGTGACTCGTTCTCGGACGAGGTTGGATAATGAAATACTACTTGCCGTTAAAGCCTCGGCTGCAGGCAAGCCCCTTCTGAAAGGATACCCTACGAACTATACATATCATATCAGTGCACAGAATGTTGCTTTTGCAACAATTCCAGATGTTGGTGATCGAGTGATCCCAAATGAAGATCAGAGATTGGAATTGATTACAGCTGCACATGAGGGTGTCGCTTCTGCACATGCTGGTATACAGGCCACTATCACCATTCTACAACAACGGTACTGGTGGCCTGGTCTATGCAGACGGACTAAACAGTATGTCCTTTGCTGTGACATTTGTCAGCAGATTAAGGGCTCGAATATCAAACGCCCTCCGCAGACATCTCTCTTAGTGTCAGACAAACCACTCCATTGTATGTACCTGGACCATTGTGGTCCTTTGCAACCTGATGGTGCATACAAATACATTTTAGTGGCTGTAGATTCCTGTTCTAGATTCCTGTGGGTATGGCCACAGCGGTCGGCTGACGCCCGGACTGTTATAAAAGATTTGCTGATCTTTATCGGTACATATGCGGTTGCAGCATTCCATTCGGACCAGGGCCCTGCATTTGCCTCTAAGGCTTTCAGGGACACCATGAGGACGATGGGTGTTGAACTCCATTACTCCTCACCATACCATCCCGAGGGAAATTCGGTCGTGGAGAGGCGGAATCGTGATCTAAAGCAGTCCTTAACAGCTCGAGTATTAGGTTCAGGCCGCAGTTGGTTACATCACCTATATGGGGTCCAGAGAGCACTGAATAATCTGCCAAGACGGTCCTTGAGGGGAAAGTCTCCATATGAGGTTCTCTTTGGGACAACTATGTATGTTCCCGATCTTGATGCCCCTGGTATGGTGGCAGCAGAAACACCATTTGACATAAAAGAACGTCTCGCTGTTTTACAGGAGCTTCAACAATTCCGTGATGATAAATCATCTGCAAGCGCTGCCACCTTGGGAATAAGGGATTTGGCGAAAACTTCGACTGGCTGGATTCCTAACGTTGGGGATCTGGTTCGTGAGAAGATCGCTGTGAGAAAAGAGTTTGGTCCAGCATACAGAGCACCTGTACAGGTCTTGGGGATAAAAGGCACCAGGACTGTCATCCTTCCGCCATTGTCTGGTTCCAAATCAAACAGATTCATCTCCATTGATGACATCAAATTACACCATGTGGCCGATTCTTCACAGTAGACCTGGAGGTCCCTTGGGTGGTTCCCGATCCCCTCTCACTGCCCAACAGGACATCCCTCTACATAGTAGGATGACCATCCCTACTACTGACTATGCAACTATGTCAGCTGCTGTTCCAGACACTTCCTCGACCATGGGGAGGGCGGAAAATGAACTTTTGTTGGTTCCTGTAACAACTTCGGAGAACACACCGCTACAGGATTTGGCTGTATTTTACACAAACACTTCCACGACTGGTAACGTCATCTATCATGAACCTCCACGAACAGTGCATGGGAATTCAATGAGTCCTGTGTTTGCGGAGACTTCCTCTGGCTATTTTGTGGACATTGATGATTTTTCTTCAGATTCATCCTCAACTGAGACTGACAAACTTTCCAGAGGTAGCAAGTTCTATCAATGGCTTAAAAATAACTATTTGATATATCCATGGAACTATCTCTGGTTCTGTTTGACATTTATTGCATTGTTTTTATGGATTGGTTTTGTGACTGTTTTCTTTTTACTAATTAATTGTCACTATATTGCTGATCGCTCCTCAGTGGAGCCTGTTGATGTAATTTTAACACTGCAGCATTCATCACATAAGGTCCGACGTGATTTGTCCCCTGTCAATATTACAGCTATTCCAATTTCTGATGGGATTGTTTGGGACAAAGTTCGTTCGATATATACGGGCCTACAGAGATAATTCAAATACCATACTTGTTCAAAATTTCTATGTCTGATGTTATTACACCTAATGTTGTCTCTGATGATTGGGATGTCCAAACAGTGGATTCCATGCTAACTGAAATGAAGGACTACTCCGCTTTTGGAAGTGATGATGTATATGATTTTACAATGAATTATGGTGAAATGTTCTGCTATAATAATTGGGGACATCACTACCTGCACCGTGCAACTAGATATAGGCCTCTTTTTAACTACACACAATGGGAACATTGTTCAACACCACGGGTGGGGAGTCCAAAGTATTACAGTGACAAATTCACATACTTTTCTGGGCATGATACAACAAAAGCTGAATCTTATTATTTTAAATTACCTAAGACACACATTAGAAAACTGTTGCTAACAGATACAAAACTGATTTATTCAGATCCGTTTGTTTCCTGACTTTCGAATGAGGGTTATGAATATTGGAAGAACACTATCGATTTGAAGAGTGTATGGGGGACGCAAGATTGGCAGATACAGGGTAGGGAGGCTTTGTTTCGAGCTTGCTTAATTCCTGTGCAAATGATTTTTTTAAATGACACTGTTGAGCAGACATCGGGCATATTTATACTCCGTTTGCGCCGAACTAGCGTAGTTTTTTTCGACGCAAATTCGGCGCAAAACTAACGCCATATTTATACTTTGGCGTTAGACGCGTCTAGCGCCAAAGTATGAGGAAAGAGCGTAATTTTTTTACGTGAACGCCTTCCTTGCGTTAATGAGATGCAAGGTAGGCGTTCCCGTCTAAAAAAATGACTGCGCCGCAAATGCGTCGTATTTATACTCCCGGGCAAAAATCACGCCCGGGAGTGGGCGGGGCAAAAAAACCCGCATTTGCGCTGGATTTTAGCGCCTGGGTCAGGGCAGGCGTTAAGGGACCTGTGGGCTCAAAATTAGCCCACAGCTGCCCTCCCATGCCCCCAGGGACCCCCCCTGTCACCCTTGCCCACCCCAGGAGGACACCCAAGGATGGAGGGACCCACCCCAGGGACATTCAGGTAAGTTCAGGTAAGTATAATTTATTTATTTTTTTATATTTTTTTTTGGCATAGGGGGGCCTGATTTGTGCCCCCCTACATGCCTCAATGCCCAATGACCATGCCCAGGGGACATAAGTCCCCTGGGCATGGCCATTGGGCAAGGGGGCATGACTCCTGTCTTTACTAAGACAGGAGCCATGTAAATGGCGTCTGGGTGTCGTTAAAAATGGCGCAAATCGGGTGGAGGCGATTTTTTGCGTCAACCTGACTTGCACCATTTTTAAGACTCCCTAGCGCCATTTTTCCCAACGCCGGCGCTGCCTGGTGTACGTGTTTTTTTTCCACGCACACCAGGCAGCGCCGGTCTGCTTGCGCCGGCTAACGCCATTCAATAAATACGGCGCCCGCATGGCGCTTCAGAATGGCGTTAGCCGGCGCAAAACTTTTTGACGCTAAACTGCGTTAGCGCAGTTTAGCGTCAAAAAGTATAAATACGGGCCATCATGTCTGGGATTAGCTAAAATAAAGGGGCATATTTATACTCCGTTTGCGCCTAATTAGCGTCGTTTATTTCGACGCAAATTCGGCGCAAAACTAACGCCATATTTATACTTTGGCGTTAGACGCGTCTAGCGCCAAAGTATGAGGAAAGAACGTAATTTTTTTGCGTGAACGCCTTCCTTGCGTTAATGAGATGCAAGGTAGGCGTTCCCGTCTAAAAAAATGACTGCGACGCAAATGCGTCGTATTTATACTCCCGGGCAAAAATCACGCCCGGGAGTGGGCGGGGCACAAAACCCCGCATTTGCGCCGGATTTTAGCGCCTGGGTCAGGGCAGGCGTTAAGGGACCTGTGGGGTCAAAATGAGCCCACAGCTGCCCTCCCATGCCCCCAGGGACCCCCCTGCCACCCTTGCCCACCCCAGGAGGACACCCAAGGATGGAGGGACCCACCCCAGGGACATTCAGGTAAGTTCAGGTAAGTATAATATTTTTTTTTTAAATATTTTTTTGGGCATAGGGGGGCCTGATTTGTGCCCCCCTACATGCCTCAATGCCCAATGACCATGCCCAGGGGACATAAGTCCCCTGGGCATGGCCATTGGGCAAGGGGGCATGACAGGAGTCATGTAAATGGCGTCTGGGCGTCGTTAAAAATGGCGCAAATAGGGTGGAGGCGATTTTTTGCGTCAACCTGACTTGCACCATTTTTAAGACGCCCTAGCGTTATTTTTCCCAACGCCGGCGCTGCCTGGTGTACGTGTTTTTTTTCCACGCACACCAGGCAGCGCCGGTCTGCTTGCGCCGGCTAACGCCATTCAATAAATACGGCGCCCGCATGGCGCTTCAGAATGGCGTTAGCCGGCGCAAAACTTTTTGACGCTAAACTGCGTTAGCGCAGTTTAGCGTCAAAAAGTATAAATACGGGCCTTAATGCTTCACTTTTAATTACAAATCCAAAAGAATACTTAACTACAGTGGACGGTTTTTCATATCATTTATGCTGGGCTTATTCAGAGTGTCCTGTAATTCCTTTCACCTGCACACACCACTAGCCTAAAGGCAACCCAGCCAGATGGTGCTCAAACATGAAACACGATTAGGAACCAAAAATTCATCCCTTCCTCCCTCAGCAACCCTGATCCAGGCTTCCCAAAGTGGTGCACTCAGAATCTGTTTCATTTTGGGAACCATTAAGGATCAGCCATTTATTAGCTGCCACACCCCATTTATTCTAAGTTCTTGCTGAAAGCCCCTTTGGAAGACTTTCAAAGATTTCATAGCACAAAACAATTGCACACAAACATGGCAGTCATTTTGGGTGCTTCATTATTTAAACATCATCCATCCCTGAGTGTGTTGTTTGGCTTTTAGCATGCTAAACAGCAATGTGTAGATACCAGTGATACAAACAAGAGTCATGTCCAACTGCAATGTGCGCTCTGAACTGCTTAACAGTGCATAAGTTTTGCACTTGAAATCAACCGTGGCAGACTTCCCCAGCAGCAAGGCCTGAATGTACGTGCAAGGCCCAGAAGAATACACCCAAACTTTTGTTAAAGCTTGAGTGATCTAGGAAAAGCTTATTGTCTTCCAAACAGCTATCTTATAGACTAATATTATATAAACACGAATCCAATCATCCATTGAGTTAACTGGTGTCATATGTACCTTCAAGGTACAACAGTTACAGAGAACATCTACTTAGTGGTAGTTAGAATATTGCACATATATTATTTGCAGACCATCTGAGAAACCTTTTCTTCCATCTTGCTGATTAACATCAGTCTGTATATATTAGTATATAATTGCTGATGATGACAGCTGAGGATGAATGTTAGTGATGTAGGCATGATCCAATGATACATGTTTAAAAAAAGTATCTCCATCTGCTGGCACTGATATCTTGAATGCATCCACACATTCTTTGACCCTCATTCCAGTCCATGTGTTTCTTGCCCACAATTCCATCTTAGACAGACAGACACCAGCATTATACAACTCGGTCTTGGTCTTGTTACAGTAGGAAGGATAATA
Organism: Pleurodeles waltl; assembly: GCF_031143425.1. Lineage (NCBI taxonomy): Eukaryota > Metazoa > Chordata > Amphibia > Caudata > Salamandridae > Pleurodeles > Pleurodeles waltl. The sequence continues at coordinate 349,944,082 of NC_090437.1, read as the reverse complement.
AGCAACCCCAAATTGGTTTCAACCTTTGGGTTCATCACTGAGGTGGTAAACAGTACTTCTAGGACGTCCAAGTGAATGCCTCTTAGACGTAACATCTGCATTTAGTTTGCTCATCCCAAATATCTCTTAAAGGTTTTCAAACCAGTCTTATCTATTCATAGAGAATATATTGAAAGGATCAGAATATCACACTCACCTGAGGAGGTTTGAAAAATGCGTAAGGTCCATTGTCAGAGGTTTGTTATTAAAATAAACTGTGTTGTATATTCCACTGACAAATGCTGGCTGCACCTATACAATACACAGATAGTGTAAAATGATATCAAGAACTTTAATTGCATGCATTGAATATTTTTTATATTACTTCCAAAACACTTCAATGAATGTATAATTTAATTGAAATTAGGGTCATTTTTAAAGTACAAGACATATTGCCAGGAACTGCTGAACTGCAGTAAACTCGGTATCAGTCTACGAAAATTATTCTAACATAAGACCAGTGGTTTCTTTAAGACAAAGCTGATAGCCATTTGAGACACTGGGAGAACATAGCTGAATAAGCACATTATTCTTAAAGATTAGGATAGATGTCAGCTACAATAAAAATATCATAGAGTCTTACAGATAATAAAGGTTTTTTTAGATAGGACATTGGGAATGAACTATTAGCAGTTAGTTTACTTAGTGAAGTGCCCTTTTAATTAGACATTTTGCACCACTCCATTTGAAGTAGACTCTTTTTACTTACAAAACTAGAAGCATGTTTTCCCTAATAGCCATCCTGTCTGAAACCTTTCTTTGTGAGGGAAACTCACTGACGTTATGCCTGGGTATAAACATGCACCCTCTTCTCTATATGCCTAGCCATCTGGGGCCAAGCATGCAACATCCCTTGAAACTCAACATACATCTCTTGCCTCATATCCTTCTTACTGTTGGGAACTAAGCATGCACCATTTTCAAGGCTTTGAGCACTTAAAGGGGGCACATGCTCCTTTTCTGTTCCTGCCTAAGCCATTATACTCCTAGGCTTACCGGAATCCATGTTGCGGCAAGTGATAGAGTTCTTTGTCTGTCATGCATGCTTTCTGGTCTCGGCCGGACTCCACTTGCCTGAAAAATCCAAAGAAGGGCAAACATTTAGGTCAGAATTGGTTTGCACGTGGTGCAACCATACCGACCCAGAACACACAAGGCTTTTTGGCTTTAATGTGAAGAGGGGCTATCCACTGACATATAAAAGGAACAAATGGATGTGCCAAGTGCATTTTGTAGTGTTTCAGCATGCTCCATTCCTTTACCTATCTGCTGCTGAAGTAGACATCCATAGCATTAAGTTATCCATATAAACATAATAGCAACTACATTAAATTCTAGACTTTGCTGTGTACTGAGAGGGTTGAAAGAAGCAGGTTGCATTAATTACAATTGGTCCAGAGGCTTACAATGAATTGCCCAATTTTACAGAAACCTTTATCTAGTGAGGTAAAGGCTGACATGAACACAGACAATACCTACTGTGGGGAAGTTATACCCATGCATGTTTGCTCTGTATGTAAGCTAGACCATACGGTGCTCATCGCTTGACTTGCTTCTTGTCCTATCGCTCTATGTGCGTTTCTGTTTAATGCCTACCATTTGTAACAAAAAACACATTAGCCACAAATGTACGTGAGTGTTGACAGTAGGACATGAATTAACAATATGTGTTGCCTGATGTCGCTGTCCAGTTCCATATGTTGCTGACATGAACATGTACAGTTTCCTCATGTAGTATGGTGAAAATGGACCACAGAGAGTGGGAGCCATATATTTTCTACAGTGCCTGGACTCCTGGCTAGTGGCTGCAGCGGGCTAAAGAAGGATCATAAAATGTTGATAGTACTGAAGCCCATTTGCTAAACAAAGTCTGAGTCGGCGTAGAGAAGTGGTTTCATAAAATTCATGCTTATTCCCACACTGTTAGCCAGAACCTGACATTCGCTTTGCTGGAACATGGGTTCTGACTTGACAAATTGAAGCCAAGCACCAGGGTGCCTGAAAATCAGTAATTAGGGACATGCGTGGCCGTGAAGGCTTTAAAGCCTTAGGGTCCGATTCACAAAGAGTATCTCCTGTTGTGGTGGAGGTGCGTGGGCGTGGCAGAATCTCCACTATGACATTTCTCATTGCAGAGATTGCGGCATGAGTGCAGAGACTCCCCCACGACCACAGAGCCTCCGCCATAACTGCAGATGCTCTTTGTGAAGCGGGCCATAGTAAATTGGTCTTTGAAGAAGATAAACAGCTTGACACTATCAAAAATCCTCTGAATTAACCGCATTTAGTAAGCTTTGCATTTAGCTCATTCCGTAGAAGCTTCTGATTGGTTAACCCTGGAACATGACCAAGCTATCAAAATTAGAGTCAGGATGACCTCACCGAATATATATATTCTCTTTTTTAATAGATGGGCTTGGGTGCTTTTGAATGCTGGGTAACATCTATGTTGACCGATATCACTTAACTGAACTTCACGTTTTTGGAATATTCTTCACAATATCATGCTCACCTCAGCAAGTTTAGATGCATTGTCACATCCATTCTGCAAATGGATCAGCTCTTAATGTTGCTTTGGCATCAATCTGCTGCATCTGCACAATGTCCACTAGATGACGTCTGATGTTAAGAATTTTAGTTTCATATGTTTAGCATTTTTAATATTGTTTCAAAATACTTCAATAATTGTTCAATCTAATTGAACTAGTGTCATATTTAAAAACAATGGAATTTATGTATGATTAGATACCCAAAAGTGGTATTAGCACTGGCATCAAAGTAAGGAAGTGTCTGCAAATTTTAGAAGAAAATTGCATACAGAAAATAATACCCCATATAATACCACTTTTGGTTTTTACCCAAATCCAAAGTAGGCCTTTAAATCACTAACGTACACATAGAAGCACATAAACTTAATTGAAAAAGAGTGAGTCGAGGATTAGCTACAATTCAGATATCAAAATGCCCTACAGGTAACTAGGGGTTTCAAACAGGAAGAAATACTTGTGGTTACTGTGAAAGGACTTTTTGATTAGTAATATTGAGCAATTGTATGTTGGCTTATTAATTTGCTCCAGTATTTGACTTAAGAGCATAAATGCATTTCCTTTTAATTGTGAACCTGTCATGGCCTCCTTCGTCTACCAGACATTCCCTCATGGTGAGCCCTGTAAAACCGGGGTAAGTAAAACAAACAACATATCACATGACCCAAGGCCATGTGGGGCCTAAAGAACAAAGCAATACAATAGACCAAACACTCACCCCTTTCACCTTGCTTCCTATTTTGTGGGGGCCAAAACACACAACTCCCCTGAGGCACTGATCATTCGAAGAGGCAACATGGCTTCTGTAATGTACTGCTCCGGATCAGAGAGCTCAACACTTAGTATTATCAACCTTGGGACTGAAAGCAGTTTCGCCTTCTGATTCCAGTGTTTTTCACGCAAAATCAGAAAGAAACTGGTGTCGAAAACAAAAAATGACAAATTCTAATGTCAGTCACTACACGAATGGTGAAGCCATGGAAGTCATAAACAACTACAGGAGGCTTCAACAAAGAAAAGACATCTTGTGGATAAAGAACTGGAAAGCCTAAAGGAGTGATCGGAAGTAAAAGCCTGATATTTCAACACAGAATGCAACAAAAAGACATCAGAGGTGGCCATTGTAATGGCTGCATGGATGTCATTTAGGGATCTCCAGGTGTCACAGCTGCGACCCCCAGCTTGCCCCTTGTGACCCCTGGCACCTGCCTCTGCAACCCCTGGCCTTAAAGGTGGCAAAAGCAGGGCCTGGACCGCAGGGGCAGCTCTTCCTTATGGACGTTGCTTGCAACTCCACTTCCTTGTTTTCAGTCTTTTTATTACACTATAAGTTAATAATATATCATTCAGTTAATTTAGCTGGTATGTGACCCTCCTTGGTAACTGAGGTAAGTAAAAATACTTTTAAGAGTATGTTGTGGGCATGCTTGCGGGTGAAGAGTGCGCTTATGTAAAGGAGAGTGTGTGTATGAGTGAATGTGTGTGTGTGTGTGTATGCATGTGTCTGAGTGAAAGTAAAGATGAAACGGCATGGGATGTCACTTCCACTACCCCTGGCATGCTGGTGAATTGAAGTCCATGAATGGCTGCGATATAGATGACATCACTGATTGGGAATTACAGCTGTGTCATTTGGGTGGGTGAGAGAAAGTAAAGTGGCCCAAATAATCAAGTGAAAAGGTGAAGGCGTTGGAGAAATCAAAGTAGTCAACCACTGGTTTAAGCTACATTCAAATGAAAAGCTTATCAGTAGCTTTCTTTTGGCTTCCCTTTTGTTCTGATGTTCTTTTTTAAATGGAGTTTATAGAGTTATTACAACAGACAAATTATTTCAATTTCCTGGTTAAAGTGTACTTTTGGTTGCAATTGTAAGACACAAAAATACCTTTCCCTCTGTATGACATTAGCTGATGCCGAAGCCCTTCACACATTTCTAGAGACTCAGAGAAATCATGCGTAATTTTAGCAATAGTTGAACATAGTCCGTATTGACAGCTGAGATCTAATACCAGCACTTGTCAAAGTGGTCTACATTGTCAGTTACCCCACTTTGGATTATTCCAAATGCACAATGACATATAATCAAGCAAAAAAACAGATTAGGTGCATGAGAAATCATACACAAAAGGGCAAGAATGTGACATTTATCAGAGTATCAAATAGAGCTTTTGTGTATTCAAGACAAAATGTGTGTAGGGGATACAAAAATCTGAGTTCACTAGCATAAAAATATATTCAGGGCCATATTTTTGGCTATGTGGCACAGCACAGCACATCACCTTGCTGCGCATCGCCACATCACAGGTAAAGGGCAGGAATGCACTGTATTTAAAAGAATACAGAGTATTCCTTTCTTTGTCCCTGTGTTACAGCTATTTTGGCAGCATAGCGCCAACACAGTCACCCTTGCACCATAGTGAAAGAGTGCCTCAGTTGTAAGGAGGATTTTGCTTGTGAGGGAATCGCCACAAAACAATACCCTGAGCCATATTCCTCTTACTATGTATACTGCAGAATGCAGCACACATATAAAGAGGCTGTAACAAGGAGAAATAAAGATAGTTCTCCTTGCTATGCCTCATCTGGGGAAGCGTAGGGTTTTGAGGCATTTCCTGGTCTACAACTTTTGGTAAAACTGAGAACGCACCTAAAACCATGGATGTTGCATTGGGACACCCACCCCACTCCCATGGAACACCTCCATGGGACAGAGTAAGACACTGCAGCTATTTCCGTTGCGTTGTTCACTCCAAATTAATGAAGCCATTCAGGGCCAAGCAAGGTGGTCTTGCATGGCTTCATAAATTTAATTTTGGGCTTGCCTAGCTCTTAAACTACATTGCGTGGTGCAAAAGCAACACAATGGGGCCTATAAATATACCCACCAATATCAAACATAACAAATACAGTCAAAACGTATAAACGGTGAATTGCTGCTGACTTTAGGAAAAGCAGTTTTGAGCTGTGATTTAAAAGTGAGTGGGTGGCCAGCGGGAGGTATCAACAAATAAGTGAAATTAGGTCAAACATGACAGGAAAAATGCAAGGGGCTGGATTGAGAGTTGGAAACTAATTGCCTTATGAGGTCCCTGTTATCTTTTTGAGTATCTTTGAACAACAGAGCTACCAAAATTAGTGGCATTGGTAAACTCCACTGAAATTCAAGTGGAACACCAAAGGTCCCCCTTGAAATAGGCTATTAATAAGAAAATCAGGAGCTAAATAACCAGTTTCCCATGTAATTCATTATTATCACTGGAACCCTCAACGTCTCACTTGTACTCCACAGAAACTCAGCCCCTTGGAGCCAAAGGGATTACAATTGGGACGGAGAATGTTCTCTTAGAAATAAGGACTTGCCAGAGACAGTTTTCTTGGTATTTCCACATCATTTCCTGATGATGTACCTGCCATCAGAAACTAAAATTCATGGTGAAACAGAGAGATCTACTAAGTGTCCTCAGATTTCATAATCCCTAATTCTGCATAACCCAATTTACTTGCTGATTTGGGAATACCCAGAATTATTTTGGAATGCGGCTCTCAGGAGATGACAAAGGGTGTTTTGACCATGAGTGTCATTACTTTATTAAGAAAGGTGGCAAAGGATTATAATTAGGTATCACAAATTCAGTTAATCTACCCCTGGAATAAAACTAGATGTCCAGTGAAATCCACAATGTGTCCCAAATACAGGTGCACAAAAGCCCCAGTGTGAAGAGGCAACAAATTAGTAACAAATTAAGGAAATGCACTAAATAAAACATAACCAGAAACAAAATTAGAAACATTTGAAAATAGCAGGTTTAGGTAAAAAACATCTCCATTCACTTCTGGGTGACTAATATTTTTTCAGCTATCTAAGCCATCAAAAACCTTACAGAATTGTATATTGTACAAGAAGGAGGTGCAATCAAAGTGAGAATAATGTTTTGGGATGTAGAGAAACTGGACACATTGTTTCAGAGTGGGAATGTGACTGTGTATTGATTTTTGGCACGTAGGTGTGATTTTTACTGTCCGATCTGGTTAAACCCATCAACTTAATTTTTTTATTGTGCTGATTTAACTTATGGACTCCTAAATAATTAATTAATCAATATAATGTAGCTTAGGAAGAATATCAGAACAATGACATAGCTTTTACAAACAAAGTTGCAAATCAATTGTGAGGAGTGAAGTGTGGCCACCCTATCAGTGTGTTTGCTTCACTGAACTGTGGGGCTTAAAAAAGCAAGCATTTGTACTCCTGCACATTTGGGGGGATAGTATACACACCAGTGGCATAGGAGATACAAGTCATCTAATTTTTAACTGGACATAAGTACTCTAAAAAAAATCAATACTTTGCACTAATGAATGAAAAAAGTAATTATTGAAGCACAACACTATAGTGACACCCTTGACACCATTAAGGACATTCCTGCCTCTGACATATTTATAATCTATCCCTGCATCTATAAAGAACATGTAGCTGTTCGTCCTCCAGATTTAGGCTAGTATTTTCAACAATTAAGCCTACCAACAAGGAGGATAATATTATGCCATATATTTTTTAGCCATGAAGCGTGACCCAAAGGTATTGGAGCGCTTTACCTGAGCACTAGTTACATTACACAAGGACACAGTTATTTTTTTGTGGGCACGGGGACATTAGGTGATTTGTCCTGAATCACAGGCTGTTGAGCCAATGACGAGACTCGAAGTTGGCTCCCCAACTCCAAAGTTGGCAGCTCTGCCCTTACCCCACTCCTTCTCCCCGTATATTTCTTTCACATATTTTGTACTACATGTTTAGAGGTTTTCCTACCTTGTTCTCCTCCATCTGTAGCATGTCTGTGAGCATAGAGTGTGACCAGGAAACAGAAGCAGAGCCTTGCTGTCTCTCCCAACACTAAGGGAGCAGGGAAGCAGGATTATTAACAGTTGATAGGCCTGGATGCCTCCGTAAAACAGAATTTGATGTTATACACTCTGTACGGTTTGTAAAACTCAGTATTAAGCAATAAATACAGCACTACGTTAACTTAGCCACCACCTCTCCAGTCTCCAAGCTAAGATATGCAGTGAGGTGCTTTGCTCTAGAGTTAAGAACCCTGACATAATAATACTGTATCAGAGTTCTCAGGTGATATCACAATGGTCAGAGCAACATCTGCTCCTTGACAACCAGAAAGATGCATCATGGATGCAGGATACAAAGCTTCCACAGTACTCTGTTCAGAAAAAAACATTATTACTGTTTTTATGATAAATATCTTATGGAATAGTTTAAAGCTGAAGATGTACAATCAAATTATTTAAAACAGTCAAATGTTTTCTCACATTCAACTCGTGTTTCTTGTGCTGCTTTTTGTTTCCATGCTCCCATTGTGAGGGTCTCTGGCATTATTTTAATGTGCTAATTTTTCAGGAAGATGTGTTTGCAATTCTATGAGTTCAGAAACACAAAATGGCATATTGTCTTCAATGAGTTTAGAGAAAGTACATTTGTCACTGGGTAAACTGTCTGTGAATGGGCTAGGTCTGCATCTATGGGGCATTTTGGTGTATTTTGCTAAATGGAGCCCCCAAAGCAGAAGATAACAGGCTTCACGAGGAACCCCGTCAAAACAACATTACTTTCTAACCTATAGAATGTACCATAACGACGTTCAACTGCAATAAATCATGCTTTCTATGAACAGGCAAGACCCAAGAGAAGCTGAAGCTGTGCAACATTAAAAAATATGTGATAGAAGGAATTCTAGATTATACGGGCTAAAGAAAGTGCATATTGTTTTAAATTGTTAATACATCTTTCATTTTGGTGGGAGGCAGTCAGACTACTACTGTAGAACAGACACACTACAAAATGGTAATATTCAACCAACACCTCAGTACTAGGCAAAGAGGAATACACACATCTTTTGACACCAGAAAAGAAAACCACATCTTATCTTAAGCTTGGAATATTAGGATTATCTTGTTCAATGCAAGCAGGTGGAAGTGGCCCATAAAGGCAAATTCTGTTTTAAAACAAAAATGTACATCATCCTACATAGCCCCTTCTATCACAGCTTTACCATTTTAGTGACACTCAATTGATTAATCCTGGAAATATAATTGACTGAGTCATAATTGCTTAATAAAACTCATGATTTTCAGGTTATATAAAGTTATCAACAATGATGCCTTAACGTACTTTTCAGTCTTCTCAGAATTGTCGGGCGTGGTCTAGTCATGGAACATGATGGCCACTTGAACACGGTGCTCCGTGCGACGGCGTGGGGCCCTGATCCTGGGAAGTGGTGTCCATAGAGCGATGGGACCACATACTCCACACCGGAGACTAACTCTGATTGGGGGCTGGGAGCTGGCGGCCCAGGGGGGGCCCTCGCACCTCAGTTTGGCTTAGCACCTTCAGGAGTGCAAGGCCTGTTGATCTAGGTGGAGCAGTGGCGCTCTGACTGGGCCACGGGGGATGGCTCTGCACCCAACCAGCAGGTCAGGATTACCACTGGGCCAACAGGCCTGTACGGAGGAGGCTGGTGCCCTTCTTCTTCCCTCCCTTGTGCCCCCGCCTCCCTGTCATCCAATCTCCTGGGCGCCCACCCCTCCAGATCTAAGTGAAGCAGAGGCCAGAGGGGCCTGGGACTGACTCACCTCTCAGGCAGGGGAGGAGGGACGTGCCGACCAGTGAGCGGCCAGACTTTCCACTCCGCTTGGCCTTGTATCACCCATCTGTATCGCCCATGGTAAACCATCCCAGCGGCACCCAGGGCTGGGGAGCCATCCTCTGATGACCCATAGGGCTGACAGTTGCCAGCAGGAGCCCTCTCCCACCCAGCCACATTGGATGAGGTAGAGCAAACTGGATTGGGTGCCTCACTGACAGAAGGGGGCTGCCCATAATCTGAGCCCTGCCCCGGACGCTGGTCTCTATTGCCACAGCACATTGAGACGTCCAACAGTTGCTGGAGACACACCAGCCACTAAGGTCCCGACAGGTTATTGCGTGGCCCGGGCCATTTGCTTCCCAGGGGACCTAAGGTGATGGTGCCTGCAATGAGGACTACTTCCTATCTCCCCCGGACAATGACCGGACTGGACCCTTTGCTGTGTCTTTGGCCCAAGGATTCTCTGGATTCTCTTAATGCACTAAGGGCAAACTTGGAAATTAAGCTCAGGAGTCTGCAGGACCGGTGACCTTTGCAGAGCACATAACCTACTACTTCCTTTTGACCCTACAAGCGGCCTCCTTGTCCTTTTCCCATTGCGGGCGTGCGCAGTGGGTTCCTCCACAGATCTCCGTAAAACCATGACCCCAGAGTCCAAAAGGGAGATGCCCTCCAGTAAACCTCATGGCAAGCCTACGATTAAATCCACATTGCAACTCCTCTTCACAAAATCTCTCCAGCAACCCGCTGCCTGATCAGACCTCAGCCCCTTCTGGTTCCACGCAGGACACTGCAATGGAGTGTATCTTCTAGGAATTCATGGCTGTGGGCCGCTGGCTGGAGGTGCTGGATTCCGGTATCTTTGTTCTTATGGCTGAGACCAAATCTATACATCTAGATATTGTGGATTCCAGAATTGCGTCACAGATCTGGAACAACATATTTCAACAGTGGAGGGCCATGTCAGTGCAGTGCCAAATAGGGACCAGGAACTCCTCTTTCTACACAGCAAGGTAATTGACCTAGAAGACAATAGCAGTAGGGACAATGCCTGTTTTTAGGGTCTCTGGAACAAACTGAGGAGACAAACATTGCGGCCTTCCTCCATAATACCCATCCTGCTTTCAAGGACCTCACTTTCGAACCCCTGTTGGAATTCCAGCGAGTACACCATATGGGTCCGAAGCGTGCTTATGGGGCAACACGACCTCGCCCCATCATTGCCTGCTTCTAGCGACACAAGCAGTACCGCCAGCTCCTCACTGCCATCCACTACCATGGCCTCTACCAGCATAAAGGGCAGGAGATCCGCATCACGGTGGACTTCTCTAAGGAGACCAATTACCTCTACAAGGCGTTCTTGTCCCTGTGGCCCGGCTCCACGAACCGGACATTAAATACAGCCTGTTTGAGCCACCACAAATGTGGAGCTCCACAAACGGCAAATCAGGAGACTTTTTTGGCCCTAAGGACCTATGCCTTTTTTGGATAGCCTTCTGACCCAGAATATGAACACACGTTCTCCGGCCTCCCTATCACCATCTCCTGACACCACTCCTCCGGCATGATCCGCAGGATGACCGCTGTTACAATGCAGGGGGCTACCATCATACAGGCAGAGAATTCTATGGCCTCGGAGCGACAGAGTCCAGGCCCTGCAGGCAGTGACACACCTCATCCAGTTCCAGGACAGAGATAAATCCCGCTCACCCCTGAAGCCTGCGCCATCATCCGAATGAGCTCACTGCCACCCTTGGTTCTTTGGCCTCACCTACACCTCAGGACACTGACCTGCGCTTTGTGACCTCACCCCAACAGATGGATTAGTACTTTGCTGCATGCTTATATGCACTACGGGCCTCCTATACAGCGCACTGTTTAGGTTGCCATTGTGCTAGACTGCTGCAACGCCCACTGCAGATTGTACTCTGGTTCAATCAGAGACCCCTTTCCACTCCTGTGGCTCTCTTTCCCTCCAGCCTTAGACTTCTGCCTTAAAAGACTGAAAATGCTTTCTATGACGCTGTTGCCCTTAATTGTGATAGAGGCTGGCTGCTAGCCACCAATGTATTCATTGTAAGCTTATCTGTCGTTTTCTGATGTGACAGTTATGCAGATTGCAAATGTTTGCAGCACTAGGCCGATACACTGTTATACTTTGTGCCTTCTTACCCCTGTGGACTGCCCCTCCCACTGCCAATTGTGCAGCTCTTCCCTGCCCACCACAATTGTTTAAGCCTTTCCCTCTCATGTTCTCTTGTTTCTACCTTACCTTCCCCTATTGGCCTTCACCCTCCTAAACCTTCCAAAAAGGGCCCTTCCGTCATACTGCCCAGACCACACCCTACCATCACACTGCCTCCGATTGGGTATGGAGACCCCAACTGGCCCCTCCCCAGCGATGCCTGCTGATGCCAGTGTACTCAGCTGCACGCAGCTGACCCAGCCCTCTCCCTCTTTCCTTCCTCCCCACCCCATTGTGCTTCCATCACTTATCATATGCCCTCTAAGCTCCCTTCCTGCCAGACGTCCGTAGCTGGTGCACGGGCTCCGCAAGCTCAGACCAGAGGTTTACAGATCTAAGCCCTTGAGGCATTGCTTCAACTAGTGTCGAACCCCCACTTTTTGTAATTTCTCTCCCTTTCCAGGTACTTTCATACCGTTTCCTTCCTTCTTCCTGTCCTGTGCAGCCCCCTACTTATCTCTCATTCATTTCTCTTCCCTTTGCCACACATTCTTATCCTTTGAGTCTCTGCTATCTCATCTAGCCCTATGTAAGGCGCTGTCAGTGGTCCTTCTGTCACCTTACCAGCCTGGGTATGTTGGAGTACCCCTCTCCCTTCCCTCTCTTACTGCTTGTGCCAGCTCTACCCTTCTTCTTTCCCTCACCACTCTCTCTTCCCAGCGGTTCCCATCCCCCTAGACCTATGGTCTCCCATCCTTCTAATCCCCCCTCCCCAGGCCATGCAATGACTGCTGCCCCAACTCATCACTCCCCTCATCTGCTCAGAGTTCTCTTCTGGAATGCCCATGGCCGCCCTAACCCATTATGTGAAGTTTAAGAAATTTCTATCCTACCTCCAATCAAAACGCGTTGATGAGGCTCTCTTGAAAGAAACCCACTTTGACGACCTCGAATCCAATAAACTACGCCCAGCCTCGTCAACATCGTGGGCCAAAAACACTAGGAAGAGCAGTGTGGTTCTTCTGTTCCCTAAGACCCTGCCTATTACCATCATCAAGACATGACTCTGAGGGTAGATACGCTTTTGCAAAACTGAAAGTAGGGGACAGCTTGTTCTGCCTAGGGTCTGTTTAGGTGCCTACAGGACCTAAATACTTGTTCTTGCTCCTCCTGAATCATCTCCTCATTGAGACTGGGGCTTCCCGATACATCATAGGAGGTGACTGGAACCTCACCTGGGATGCTGTACTTGTCAGGACTGGCCACATTGATGTCTGCAACAATACGGACAGGGCCCTCTTGAGGGACATACCCTAAAATCATGGCCTAGTCGACCACTGGAGACTTACCTGCCAAAGTAAACTTGAGGATCATATCTTGTCCCTCTTCCGCTTTTCCAAAGCTCGCCCCTCGCTGCCTGTGCACTGTCGTCTGGAACAAGCTCGAGTAGCCCATAATGAACTTTATGCGTCCAAGGCAGAACACGCACTTCAACACCTCAAAATCCACCAGTACGAACAAGGTAAGAAGGGTGGTCACCTCATGGCAGCACAGCTGCGGCAGCTGGAAGCAGCACAGGCCATCACTGCCATTCGCTCCTTCAGTGGAGAGGTCCTCACAAGACCACAGGAAATTGTCAATTAATTTTCCATCGAAGGACAGGCTCTGCTGGAAGGGCATATCAGCAAAGAGGAGCTAGCACATGCTATTTTCAACCTCCCCTACCATAAATCACCTAGGGAAAATGGCTTCCCCCCTGAATTTTACAAGTGGGCTGGGGAGGGGGTAGTCGATTTCTTTCATGGGGCCTTCCTAGAGACTAGTCGTGAAAGATGCTTAGGCTCTCTTTCCAACAGAGCTGTGATAGCGGTGATTCCTAAGCTTGGGAGGGACCCCCTCCACTGTGGCAGTTATAGACCTATCTCCCTATTGATTGTGGATGTGAACATTTTTGGCAAAGTCCTCCCATCTCTTACACACTATTCACAGGTGGGCTTCAGTCCGGGGAATCATCTTCGCACTCTGACCCATTCCCTTTGGGAATTTAGAGATCTACCATGGTGAAGCTATGGTCCTAACTCTTGACACGGAAAAGGCGTTTGACGGCATAGAATGTGACTATGGGCCTCATTACAACCCTGGTGGTCAAAGACCGCCAGGGCTGTTTTGGCGATTGCACCACCAACAGGCTGGCGGTGCAATCTTGCCTATTGCGACCGCGGCGTCGCACCGCCGGGACCAGCGGTTTACCGCCATGGCTGTTCAGGCGGTTTTAATCCTCCAGGGCAGCGCTGCTTGCAGCGCTGCCCAGGGGATTACGAGACCCCTTCCCTCCAGCCTGTCCATGGCGGTAGAGACCGCCATGGAAAGGCTGGCGGGAAGGGGAGTCGCAGTGCCCCTGCACTGCCCATGCCAAGTGCACAGCCCCACAGGCACAGCCCCACACTGCTTTTCACTGTCTGCACAGCAGACAGTGAAAAGCGCGACGGGTGCAGCTGCACCCGTCGTACGGCCGCAACACCGCCGGCTCCATTAGGAGCCAGCTCCCATGTTGCGGCTGACATCCCCACTGGGCCGGCGGGCGGAAACCCGGTTTCCGCCCGCCGGCCCAGCAGGGATGTCAAAATGGGCATGGCAGGATTGCGCCCGCATTGGCGGCCGCACGGCGGTTACACCTTGGCAGGCAGCGGAGGCCGCCCGCCAAGGTTGTAATGAGGCCCCATATGTTTGCTACTCTGCAAAAGTTTGAACTGGGCAACCAATTCATAGCCAAGGTTCGCTTGCTATATGAGAGCCCTACAGCTTAGGTTAATTGTGGTGGCTATCTGTCAGACCCTTTCTTAATAGGGCAGGAGATGAGGTAAGGTTGTCCGCTCTCGCCCCTTCTCTTCATACTGGCCCTAGAACCCTTAGCAGCCACTTTGTGGCACTCTCCCTATCTTACTGGAATGCCTCTTCCCGGAAGAGAGTCTAAACTTTACCTGTATGCAGAGGACATCTGCTAACGTTGACTGACCTCCAGCGCTCCCTCCCGGCTCTTCTGGAGATCATAGACCGCTTAGCACTTTTATCGAGCTACTGGGTGAACTGGGATAAAAGTGCGGCACTGCCCCTTTCCATCACTACTACGAGCGCTGTGGTACACGGTTATCCTTTCTGGTGGACACTATTGCACCTGAAATACTTGGGGATACTCATCAATAGGGGACTTAGGGCCAGATGTAGCAAAGGTTTTTACCCATTCTGTGTCTATGGGAAAAAGTGTTCGTACATAAGGCCCTTAACCACATGATGGAGGATAACCTGGATCCACTGATAGCCCGTAGGCGGCTCGACTTTGAGAAATGGTCATCCCTGAATCTCTCCCTGTGGGGTAGAGTGCAAACGGCGAGGATGGTTACGCTTCCTTGTTACACCTATGTGCTGGGCATGCTTCCACTTCTGGTACCTCTATCGACTCTTCGCCTTATAGATGCAGAGGTCCGAACCTTTGTGTGGGGCTCCTCCCGCCCCCGGCTGGCTTCCACTAAGATCAAGGCCTGCGCTCATGTGGTGGTCTGGGTCCTCAATTGGTGGAACATTATGCTTTAGCCCTTCAGCTGTTCCAAAACTGACGTTTTTGCTTCCTAAGACACCTGACCCCCCTACAGTGGATAGTCATAATCAACAGCTAATGCCTTGCTGGAATGATTGTAGCCTTAATCTCCTGTATAAGGAAAGCCTATCTCGGACCCCACCCTCTGAGGTGTCTGCAGGAAGAATTGTTCCTCCATCCTAAGCAAAAATTGAGATATCTGCAACTTCAACACTGTTTACGCTGCTGCCTTGGGCCCAATCCTTGGAGTCTCGCATCCTCACTGGTGGTGTCCTCTCTTGTGACCTGGGGCCGCTTCACTGGAGTGATGTCAGGTCTCTATGGTGTCCTCACTGGCCATCTGTTTTTCAACACCCCCTCCTCAACAGCCTACGTACTAAATGGAGCTTCTGCCTTCAGGCTGAAATAGAGGAGGAGACCTGGTCGGACCTTGTGGAGGCCCTAGACAAGGGTGTGGGGGAAGCGCGCTGAAATTCTGCCTATTCAAGTCATTGCACGAATGGCACTGGATGCCAGTGAAGCTTCACAGGGCGGGCCCCCTGCTGCATGCTAACTGCTGGCGGTGTGCAGCTACTCATTGCGACATTGACACATTCTTTGTGAATGTCCCGAGATCCAGCCTTAATACTCTTGGGGTCTCTACGGCCCTCCAGACACCTCTACCCCCCTCTCTCATTCTCCTCCATGACTTTAGGGGCTTCCCTGATTTGACCACCATAGTGCTGCCTCCTACACATGGCCCTTGCGATGGCTAAGATTTGCAGTCTATGTCACTGCAGATCCCCTACCATTCCAACTCCAGAGGAATGGACAGTAGCGTTGATAGACCGCTGCCCTTGAACATGTAATTTATCATTTGCAGTACCAATTGGCGTTGATCACGCAGACCTGGGCACCATTTCTCAGACACAACACTTAGCTTGAGTACTGTCTGCCCCTCTCTGCTTTCCCACCCCCTACTAGGTGCTGCAGCAACCCACCTTTGCCCCTTTCTCGCCCTCCTTCCCACTCTCTGCTTTTACAGCCTCCGCCTCCTCCTCCTTCAGACCTACCAAACCGTAGTCATTCTTCCCCTTTTTTATACCTATCCTGCTTCTCTCACCTCTTCCGGCTCTCCTCTACAACCCCAACATCAACCCTGCATAGCTCACCCTGTACCAGCCCATTTCTGTCTCTCCCCGATCAACTGGATGCCTCCCACCTCCCATCCTAGTATGTTTCTCCCTACCTTCCCCTCCATCTCCTACATCTCTACTCGCCACACACAAGCCCTATCCAATATACATACTTCCAGGGCCTCCTATCTCTTTTTATATCTTTATCATTGATGGAAGTGACCTCTTTGCATTCTCATATCTCTACACATGGATATTTTACAATGATGGATGCTTGTTTACCACCCCCCTCCTTTTTTCACCTCCCTTCCCTCACCACCTCCTGCCCCTTCCCTTCCGCTCTCCTCACAGCTCCTGCTTGTTTTTGACTCTTTGGTTACCTCTGTATTGACTTATACATGGCTTATACATGTATCTTGTTGGCCTGTTTATTCGATAAGAAATTGCCAAACAAGAAAAACTGAATTATCAATGCCCACAATAATTTCTCTTTACCGCTGGCATGTTCAGAGTTTAATCCAATAGGTTTCATTAATTCTGCCTTGCTCAAGTTAATAGGACTCCTAATATAATTAATGGGGCTGAATAATTAACCACTTTGTGTCCAGGGACCTTGTACGTAGGCCTATAGAATAGCAGTAGAATATAAGTAATTGCCTTAATGCGGTAACATTTCCAAATGTAATATATAAATGAACCTGCACCAGTCCTCATCCAAATGCATCACAAGTCAAACAATCAAAGGAAAGAAATGTTTAGTTAAGAGTAAAGACTACAGATTTAAGAAGAAACAGGAGTTGAACATAGAGGGAACTAGCAGTTTGAAACAATATATTAGGGGATGGAGTTTTGACCTCTGGCTGGGTCTTTCAGTTTGCTATGTAGGGTATTGCTTGCAGACAGATCAGTGACAGCGAACCAAGAGAGCATGAGTAAGAAAGAAAAAGATAATCTGGAAGAAAAACAGACAGAGATGAAAAAAGAGATAGAAAGTGAAGGGGACAGAAAAAGAGCAAAGACGAGAGAATGAGTGTAGAAAACGAGAGAGGGACATTTGTTGTCCTCTGAGGTATAATTTGCTTGGTCATAGGTAGGACAACTTGCTTCTTGTTAGATCTTAAGCAGAGATGTACATATTTTACAACGCTTGTGTGTGGATGTATTTAGGTAAGTGTACCACAAATAAGTAGGCTGAAAAGGAATCAACAGTTACCAGTTGACACTGGTCTGCTTAGTGCATGAGACAGGGTAGTGGAATTCATGCACAACCACGGTTTGTACTGGGGAATGCACTA
Source organism: Pleurodeles waltl (assembly GCF_031143425.1). Lineage (NCBI taxonomy): Eukaryota > Metazoa > Chordata > Amphibia > Caudata > Salamandridae > Pleurodeles > Pleurodeles waltl. The sequence goes on along the minus strand of NC_090437.1, from coordinate 349,926,648 downwards.
AAAGAATAAACACTATAAAGAAAAATGCTAATCAAAAGGCAGTTATTTAGGTAAGGTCATAATGAACTATAAATGTCCTGTTGGGTTACATTTGCAAAAATAATTCCCTTGCACAATTTTAACTTGGTGTGCACATTCACCCTCAAAGTAAACAATTAGTAATATGCAAAAATTGTGAAATTTTGTTATGGTGTTACATCTCAATGGATACAAGTATGTTTTAGCAAAAGAAAAAGGACAAGGTGCCCTGTTGCAGATATTACTGTGAAAATGCAAATATTCAGACAACAACCTAGGAAAGATTCAACTAATGTGCACAGACTGTCTCTGTGGGACATATGGGAGCTGATCGGTTGAGAACCAGTATGAATTAGACTACTGTGTTAAAATTAAAACTATTTGAATGAATGTGAAATGAATTAGTTGTGCTGAGTCTGTTTAGTGTCCGATGTCATGAATAGAGTGCCAGCCAGGCAGAGCCACACACTACTCTCTAGCCCAGGAACAAAGGGTACGGATGCAGGGCTTAAATTGGTTCTGCTTCATTGCGCAAAGCCTAGGATTTATCCTTCGTGAAAACAGGGACATAATTCTTGAAGAAAAGGACTGACTGAACAGGTCAGCACTTGACTAATCTCGAATTACCGTGAGATTTCAGGTTTGCTGGGGCTCTATAAAATACCTCAAACCATCTCTGCAGCAGTGACTTGTGCTGCAGATTGAAGCAGGAAAAATTTGCAAATCTGCAATACTTCTTATAAAGCAGTAGGGGATGATAAAGATCAAGTTGCTGCTACAGTTAACCTAGTATGAAAGCTTGACAAGACCACGCTTCTCTAGCCAGAGATGGGCACATTCAGAGGTAGAAGACTCTGGGCCTAGTTTACAAGAAACTTGTGCATCAGAATAAATGCACCAGTTTTCTTGTGCCAGCCCTGGAGCCCTTTAAACTGCCATAGTGGAGCTGTATTTATTATATAGGGCTCCATGGTGCACGTTTCCACAGATCTGTCAGAAATGCTGATGCATCTATGGCTCTAAACTGATGCATTGCTGGACTAGTGTCAAAAAAATATGCTACTCTAGCAGCGCGTGTCTGGCTCACATGTTAAAAAACCCTTCATGAGTTTAACGCCTGCTCTGAGCTGGCATTACATTTTTGATGCACTGAGGTCGCAGAACGATGCAGTGAAATGTAATACATTTCTCTGTGCTGGTTCTGTGTGGCTCTTAACGTGGGAACGCCCACCCTGAATACATTATACCTAGGCCAGGTATAATGTCACACAGGCCTTTACAAACTGGCGCAATGGGCCCATTGCACCAGTTTGTAAATGTGGCGCAGTGTAGGGGGACTGCTTGCACCTCCTCAGCGTTAACAAAAAAGTGACGCTACGATGGGGCATGGGGCTTGTAAATAAGCCCTATAATCCTAATCATCCTTCATGGGTGTCTGCTTATCATCCAATCCCTCCTGTTGCTCGGTCACCCTCACAATATAAGAGGTTAGCTTGTAGTCAATCCCTTTTAATTAACACCTATAGTCATGGGGATATGATAGAAAGTTGGTCTCCAGAACACAGCTGCTACAGAATTGTCCATGAATGTCTGAGTCAGTGTAGGTCTTCCTGAGCTGGCATGGCATTATAGCTTACATTTCGTGTGCATGCTAGCTGATCACCAGCCAACTGCAAACAGTGCCCATGCATCTATAAGGATGTGTTTCTAACAGGTTATTCCAGATCATGTTGAACCATTGTTTAAAAAACAGTGTGGGATGTCTGCATGTGACATGGATTTACCCACTTACACAAAGCTTTTGGCAAGAGATGCTCCCAACCTTTAGCCTATAATGTAGAGGATCTCTGCCTGGCACCTAAAACAGTACTTGTTGGGGAACGTTTCTAGGCCCGTGCAAGGTAAAGTATAGCATAGGCTTGCCATTCTGGGACCTGCCTGGCCAAAAATTATGTAACAATACACAGAAGCAGACTTAGGGAAGTTTACCATAAATGAGGGCAGACTAACTAAAATTCTAATGTAATGGCCAATGGTGCACTAACAGTGAAAAAAGGATTTCAGGAAGGAACATTAGTGGTTACAGTGAAAGGCCTTTTTTTATTAGACATATTTAAATTTTTTATTTTGGCTCATGAATTGTTTCAGTCTTTGACATAAGCGTGAGGTAGTTAGATTCCATATTAGCATCTTCCTTCCCTTGTATTTGGTGTCAATAGCAGGATTTGCGATTTCACCTCAACGTTGGCCCCTTTTTTGGGGGGGAGATAAGCCACTGTGACGAGGTGTGATCTGATGGGTTGATGGTGCCTGCAGTTGAGTGATCACAAGCAGAATATGCATGTTGAAGGCCTTTAACTTCAAAGAAATAGGAGGTGAGACTTTTAACAAAATAATTCAGGGAGTGTGACAGCACCTGAGACGTATTATCATAGCTGGACTCTTGCTCTAGGCAAGACTGCTGGTTTAAAGATGGCAGTACTTATGTTGTAGGAGACTATGCCAATCCTACAACAAATCGCAACTGTTGTCCCTACTCTCCCAGCTCACAAGCAGCACCTCACCAAAAACCCAAATAGTAAAATACGCATTGACTCAAGAGTGTGACATCTCGGGGAGTGTCGCGGTTGAACGGAGATTACCCCTTCCTCACATTAGCAACATGTCTCAATCAAACACAGGCAATGAAAGAGATGCAGTAAGGTTTCAATAAGTTTTATTTTAACAAAACTGCAATCTGCGATAAGTTGCATGTGCTGTAAAGATTAGGATAATGCACAGTGCAAGAAAGCGAATGGTAAAGACAAGAGTCATTAATATAAAGACTCCCACCAACTTGCAATGACATGTAGTGACATGAAGTATGAACTATGTCCTAATACCCTAATGAGGTGAACCTAACCTCTAACCTAAAAGAGAGCTAGGTGTGTTAAACCCAATCTGCCAATGGCATGTCCATGAGAAGAGCCCCTCAACCCTTGTTACCTTGGAATGAGGTCTCTAGCTCAGACTCCGCAGGGACACGAAGACTGGGTCAGCGTCAAGGCAACGTGCGGCATCGATAGCAGCGATGGCATCTGGTTGGAATCCCTCTGACTATCTGTCTAAGTGAGGAGTATTTATACAGATCTGCTCGGACCCCTGATGTAGGTCTGTTCCCAAACAATAGATAACAAGACATGGTTGGTGTTAGAACTGACAGCCTTAGGGTGGTCACCCCTAACTTTTTGCCTGCCTCCCTCCACTTTTTGGACACTGTTTGTGCTGGATTTTAGACTCTGCGCACTTTACCACTGCTAACCAATGCTAAAGTGCATATGCTCTCTCCCTTAAATCATGGTAACCTTGAATCATACCTGATTGGACTATTTAATTTACTTATAAGTCCCTAGTAATGTGCACTCTCTGTGCCTAGGGCCTGTAGATTAAATGCTACTAGTGGGCCTGCAGCACTAGTTGTGCCAGCCACTTAAGTAGCCCCTTTTCCTTATCTCAGGCCTGCCATTGCAAGGCCCGTGTGCGCAGTTTCACTGTCACCTCGACTTGGCATTTAAAAGTACTTGCCAAGCCTAAACCTCCCCTTTCTCCACATATAAGTCACCTCTAATGTGTGCCCTAGGTAGCCCCTAGAGCAGGGTGCTGTGTGGGTGAAAGGCAGGACATGTACCTGTGTAGTTTACATGTCCTGGTAGTGTAAAACTCCTAAATTCATTTTTGCACTACTGTGAGACCTGCTCCCATCATAGGCTAACATTGGGGCTGCCCTCATACAGTATTGAAGTGGTAGCTGCTGATCTGAAAGGAGTAGGAAGGTCATATTTAGTATGGCCAGAATGGTAATATAAAATCCTGCTGACTGGCGAAGTTGGATTTAATATTACTATTCTAGAAATGCCACTTTTAGAAAGTGAGCATTTCTTTGCATTTAAATCTTTCTGTGCCTTACAATCCACGTCTGGCTGGGCTTAGTTGACAGCTCCTTGTGCATTCACTCAGACACACCCCAAACACAGGGTACTCAGCCTCACTTGCATACATCTGCATTTTGAATGGGTCTTCCTGGGCTGGGAGGGTGGAGGGCCTGCTCTCACACAAAGGACTGCCACACCCCCTACTGGGACCCTGGCAGACAGGATTGAACTGAAAGGGGACCTGGTGCACTTCTTAGCCACTCTTTAAAGTCTCCCCCACTTCAAAGGCACATTTGGGTATAAAACAGGGCCTCTGCCCTACCTCGTCAGACACTTGCTGGAGAAGAAACCTGAAGCAGAAACTACATCCTGCCAAGAAGAACTGCCTGGCTGCTCAAAGGACTCACCTGTCTGCTTTCTACAAAGGACTCCTGCCTTGCTGTTGGCCTGCTGCCTTGCTGAACTCTTGTCTGCCTGTGAAAGTGCTCTCCAAGGGCTTGGAAAGAGCTTGCCTCCTGTTCCCTGAAGTCTCAGGACCAAAAAGACTTCTCTTTTTCACTTGGACGCTCTGTGCCCCGAAATTTTCAACGCACAGCTTGTTCCGCGGCGAGAAAAACGCCGCACACCGACACTGATCGACGCGACGCCTTCGGGACGACCGGAACTTCGACGCACGGCTTCGCAAGGACAACGCCGCCCGACCTCCAGAGGAGAAATCGACGCGACGCCTGCCGTGAGATCAAAATTTTGACGCGCAGCCCCGCAGAATGACGCGCAGCCGGAAAACAAGCAGGAAAATCCACACACAGACCCGGGACATCTGGTAATCCCCGCGATCCACGACGCACGACTTTCTCGCGTGGAAAATAACGACGCAAGTCCGTGTGCGCTGGGGAGAAATCGACGCACACACCCTTTTTCCACGTATCTCTTCTTCTGTGGCCCTCTGAGGAGATTTTCCACTCCAAACCAGGTACTTTGTGCTTGAAAGAGACTTTGTTTGCTTTTTAAAGACTTAAGACACTTTATATCACTTTTCAGTGATATCTCTACAAATGCACATTACAACTTTATTTCATTTTGACCTACAATTATCCTGATAAATATTATATATTTTTCTAAACACTGTGTGGTGTATTTTTGTGGTGCTATATGGTGGTATTGTATGATTTATTGCACAAATACTTTACACATTGCCTTCTAAGTTAAGCCTGACTGCTCGTGCCAAGCTACCAGAGGGTGGGCACAGGATAATCTTGGATTGTGTGTGACTTACCCTGACTAGAGTGAGGGCTTTTACTTGGACAGGGGGTAACCTGACTGCCAACCAAAAACACAATTTCTAACATTGGTGATCAGCGGTGAGGATAGGACTTGTGTTTGTGCAGTGACATACAGTAGCTAAGTATTTCACTACCTACCCACAGTTGAAGGTCAACTTGATTTTTATCTCTTTTTGCAAAATTTCGTTTTTTTTCTTCCTGACAATTTTCAAAAACTAAATCCTCACTCAACATGTCTCTGACTGGGTCTCAAATGGGAGACTTTGACCTAGTCCTGTTGGATATATATACGGTCAAACAGCTAAGAGGGTTCTGCAGGGCAATGACGGTACCCACCCAAGGGGCCTCCAAAAAGGAGGACTTTCAAGTGGCGCTGAGGGCCTGGGCAGAAGCCCATTTAGAAGAAGATGATGAGGAAGAGGAGCCAGAAAATGGCCCTTCAGAGGATTTGTTGCTATCTGTGGATGATGTTACCACTGCAATTGTGCCCCCTTCCAGACCAGGGAGCAGTGTCTCTGTGCAAAGCCTGACCGCAGAGGAAAGGAGAGAGGAAAGGGAGTTCCAATTGCAAATGACAAAACTGAAAATTGAGGCTCAACAGGAGGAAAGAAGGGGTGAGAGAGAAGCCAAGCAAGCTGAGGCTGAAAGAGCAGCCAAACAAATTGAAGCTGAAAGAGAAGCCAAACAAGCTGAAGCTGAAAGAGCAGCCAAACAGGTGGAAGCTGAGAGAGCTTTGGCTGAAAAGAAACTATTGTTGGCTCATGAACTGAGTCTCAAGGAGCTGGAGATCAAGGCGAGACAGTCTGAATCCAGCAATAATGGTGGCAGCATACAGACAGGACCTGCTGGAGAAAAGAAGGTTCGTATACCCAAAAATGTGGTGCCCAGTTTTGTGGTGGGAGATGACATAGATAAATGGTTAGCTGCTTATGAAGTTGCGCTAAGGGCTCATGAGGTTCCCGAAGGGCAATGGGGGGTAGCTATGTGGGGTTATGTGCCGCCATTGGGGAGGGACACACTTCTCACATTGGATCAACCTGATCAAAACACATACCCACTTCAGAAAGCCACTTTACTTGCCAAGTTTGGGCTGACCCCTGAGGGATACCGTCAGAGGTTCAGGGACAGCACCAAACAAACCACACAAACATGGGTAGATTTCTTTGACTTTTCCAGTAAGGCACTGAATGGATGGGTGCGGAGCACCAAAGTAGATGATTATAAAGGGTTATATGACTTGATTCTGAGAGAGCATATGCTTAATACTACTTTTACAGAGTTGCGCCAGCACTTAGTGGATAGTAAGCTGACTGATCCCAGGAAGCTTGTGGAGGAGGCGGACCTCTGGGTTAGCACCAGAGTGTCCAAGAAGGTACCTGGGGGGGACACCCACAAAGGTGGTCAGGGTTCCCAACAGAAGAAAGAGGGGGGAGATAAACTTACAGATAAGGAACTCTCCAAAGGCCCCCAAAAGAATTCCCAGGGAGGGGGTGACAACCATTCCTTTTCCAGATTTGGGAAAAAGCCAGGGATATATGATAGGTCAGGGAAATCCAACCCCAAATGCATGGAGTGTTACCAGTATGGTCACTATAAAGGCGAACCCCAGTGCTCCAAGAGAGCACTGTCCACGACCGGACAGACACCTGGGCTGACTAGTGTAGCGCTTGGGGGGGAGATGGACCCAGATAGCTTTGGGGAACAGGTAGAGATTTCCCTAGTGTCCCTGGGAGATTGAGAAATGGTGCCCAAAGCCCACATGCCCCAAAATACTTCCAAGTACAGGCAGTGGGTCACCATTGATGGGCAGAAGGTGGAGGCTCTGCGTGACACAGGAGCCAGTATGACTACTATGAAGAGTCAGCTGGTGTCAACAGAGCAGACAGTCCCTAATACATTCTACCAGGTCATAGTCGCGGACAATCGTGAGAGTCACCTACCGGTGGCTCTGGTTCCCTTTGAGTGGGGGGGGTCTCTGGTACTCTGAAAGTAGCTGTGAGTCCTGCCATGCCTGTATATTGTCTGTTAGGCAATGATCTTGAACATACTGCTTGGAAAGAAGTGGAGCTCAGATCTCACCTGGAGATGTTAGGGTTACCTGAGTGGGTCTGCATGACCACACGGTCCATGGCTGACCGAGAGGGAAGTCAAGGGCGTCTGGAGCCTGGAACAATGGCCCAGAGAGCTGCCAAGAGGAGGGGCAAGGGGCACGGGAAACCGGTCCCAGAAGTTCCCGCAGTGGTTGACGGGGCTCCTGAGGAGGAGGCTCCCGAGCCAACTGGGAAAGACATTGCCACCCTAGGTGACCTACCGGAGCTTGCTGGCTGGCAAGGTGAGGGTGGACCCACCAGGGAGGAATTCTGCAAGGCGCAGAAAGAATGTCCCACTCTAGAGGGTCTGAGGAAGCAAGCCTCAGACCAGGCGGCAGGTGAAGCCTCTGGCGATCACCACATATATTGGGAGAATGATCTCCTCTACAGTGAGCCTAAGGTTCCGGCCTTTGGGGCAGCGCGTACGCTGGTGGTCCCCCAGTGTTACCGAACCTTCCTACTGGGTCTGGCTCACGACATTCCCCTGGCAGGACATTTGGGGCAAGGCAAGACCTTTGACAGGCTTGTCACCCACTTTTATTGGCCCAGAATGAGGACAAACTAAGATAAGTTCTGTAGATCTTGTCCTACCTGCCAGGCCAGTGGTAAAGCAGGGAAAAGGGTTAAAACCCCCCTGATTCCACTTCCTGTTGTTGGCACCCCCTTTGAAAGGGTGGGCATCGACATTGTTAGTCCATTGGACCCCAAAACTGCCTTAGGCAACAGGTTCATCCTGGTTTTGGTGGACCATGCCACCCGTTACCCAGAGGCAATCCCTCTGAGGACCGTAACTGCACCGGTGGTGACCAGAACTCTGATGGGAATATTTACCCGTGTGGGATTCCCAAAGGAGATAGGCCCTCATTCTGACCCTGGCGGTCTTTTCGCAAGACCGCTGAGTTACCGCCGCGGTGAAGACCGCCGACCGCGGCGGTATGCCGCTGTGCGCATTCTGACCGCTGGGAGCGTTCCGCCGGAAAACCGCCAGCAGCCACACTGGCGGTCGGCGGGAAAGTGGAGACTGGTCAACCTCCACCGCCACGCCAGCAGAACACCGCCCACAGAATTACGACCCACATTTCTGTGTGGCGGTCTTCTGTTGGCGGTCTTCTGTTGGTGGTCACCTCCCCATGGCTCCCGTCGCCTCCCGGAGGACCAACGCACAAGGTAAGTTGATCGTCCGTGAGGGGAGGGGGTGGGGGGGTGTTGTGTGATGTGGGCGTGCATGGGGGTGTGCGTGTGAGTGTGTAGAGGGGGTGTGTGAGTGCGTGTATGCGGGCGGGGGGTGCTGCTGTGTCTATGGGTAATGTGTGCTGTTCGGCAGGTGCGCATGTCTGCATGTATGTGTGCGGGTATGTGTCCCCGTTGTGTATGTGTGTGTAGGGGCTGTGTATATGTGCATGTTGGGGGTGTGTGCATGTCGGGGTGCATGTATGTGCATGTCGGGCTGGGGGTGGGGAGGGGGTTCGTACCACCTCTGGGGGGTGGCAGGGGGGTGGAGGGTGTGGGGGGAGGACTCGGGTGGGTAGTGGGGGGTGGGGGAGACCCCTATCAGTGCCAGGGAAGGAATTCCCTGGCCCCGATAGTGCTTACCGCCATGGTTCGCACGGCGGTTCCCGCCCGCAAGAAACCGCGGCGGTAGGCAGGGTCATAATACCCTTGGCGGTCTTGGGACGACCGCCGGGCCGGAGTGCGCAAACTCCAGCCCGGCGGTCATGACCGCCGTGGCGGTCGGAGTGGAGAAGTGGCGGTCGGTCGCGGCGGGGACCGCCGCGGTCAGAATGCCATTTTTAATACCGCCGGTCTGTTCGCGGTCCGACCGCCGTCTCTCCGCCGACCGCCAGGGTCAGAATGAGGGCCATAGTGTCTGACAGAGGCACTAACTTCATGTCTGCATACATGAAGTCTCTGTGGGATGCGTGTGGTGTAACCTACAAGTTCACCACACCCTATCACCCCCAATCTAATGGTCTTGTGGAGAGATTCAACAAGACCTTGAAAGGCATGATTGGTGGCCTACCTGAGGCCATGAGGCGTTAGTGGGACGTCCTCTTACCATGCCTTCTCTTTGCTTACCGAGAGGTCCCCCAGAGGGGGGTGGGGTTCAGTCCCTTTGAGCTTCTCTATGGGTACCCTGTCAGGGGACCCTTAAGCATTGTCAAGGAGGGGTTGGAGAGAGCTCCAAAGGCACCCCCTCAGGATGTGGTCAGCTACATGTTAGCCCTCCGCAACCAGATGACCCGCTTCTGGAAAGAGGCCCAAAGTAACCTTGAGGCCAGTCAAGAGGTAATGAAACGCTGGTATGACCAGAAGGCCACCCTGGTAGAGTTTCAACCTGGAGACAAAGTGTGGGTAATGGAGCCAGTAGAGCCTAGAGCTCTCCAGGACCGCTGGTCTGGCCCATTTGAAGTAAAGGAGTGGAAAGGGGAGGCCACTTACCTAGTGGACCTCCAAACCCCTAGGAACCACCTAAGGGTGCTCCATGTCAACCGGCTAAAGGCTCATTTTGAGAGGTCTGAGGTCAACATGCTTCTGGTCACAGATGAAGGAATGGAAGAGGAGAGTGAACCTCTCCCCGACCTCCTCTCTGCCCAAGAAGGTGATGGGTCAGTGAAAGGGGTCATCCTCTCTGACTCCCTGACTCTAAACCAGAAAGTAGACTGCTATGAGCTGTTGGAGCAGTTCTCCCCCCTGTTCTCCCTTACTCCTGGACTGACCCACCTCTGTGTTCATGACATTGACACCGGTGACAGTCTCCCTGTGAAGAACAAAATTTACAGGTTATCGGATAAGGTGAAAGCCAGCATCAAGGAGGAGGTCTCCAAGATGTTAGCTTTAAGGGTTATCGAGAAATCCAGTAGTCCCTGGGCTAGCCCAGTGGTGTTGGTCCCTAAGGCTACTGCCCCAGGTGCGAAGCCAGAACTAAGGTTCTGTTTGGACTACCGGGTCTCAACTCAGTCACCCGGACTGATGCTCACCCCATCCCCCGAGCTGATGAGCTTGTTGACAGGCTGGGCGCTGCCAAGTTCCTGAGTACGTTTGATCTTACTTCAGGGTACTGGCAGATCGCCCTGACTGAGGGGGCTAGAGAGAGATCCGCATTTTCAACCCCTGATGGCCATTACCAGTTCCGGGTGATGCCATTTGAATTGAAAAATGCCCCCGCTACCTTCCAACGGTTGGTTAACGGGGTCCTAGCTGGCAAGGATGCCTTCTGTGCAGCCTACCTGGATGACATAGCTGTCTACAGTTCCAGCTGGGAGGAACACCTGCTCCACCTCAAGGAGGTGCTTCAGGCCCTGCAACAGGCAGGCCTGACCATCAAGGCTAGTAAGTGCCAGATTGGGCAGGGTTCCGTGGTGTACTTGGGACACCTAGTGGGTAGTGGCAAGGTGCAGCCACTCCAGGCCAAGATTGAAACTATCAAGGCCTGGCAACCACCTAGAACTCAGACTGAGGTGAGAGCCTTTTTAGGCCTCACCGGATACTACCGCAGATTTGTCAAGGGCTATGGTACCATTGTGTCACCCTTAACAGAACTCACTTCCAAGAAACAACCTAGGTTGGTGAATTGGACAGAGGCTTGTCAGAAAGCCTTTGACTCCCTGAAGGAAGCCATGTGCACGGCCCCGTGCTCAAGGCCCCTGACTACTCCCAGGAATTTATCGTGCAGACAGACGCTTCAGAGCATGGCATAGGGGAGGTCCTAGCACAGCTAAATGAGGAGGGCCTAGACCAACCAGTAGTCTTTATTAGCAGAAGGCTATTACCACGGGAACAGAGGTGGAGTGCTATTGAAAGAGAAGCTTTTGCTGTGGTCTGGGCACTGAAGAAGCTAAGACCCTACCTATTTGGGACTCACTTCCGGGTTCAGACAGACCACAGGCCACTCAGATGGCTCATGCAGATGAGGGGTGAGAATCCAAAACTCTTGAGGTGGTCCATTTCCCTACAGGGGATGGACTTTACGGTGGAACATCGCCCTGGGGTTGACCACGCCAATGCTGATGGTCTCTCCAGATACTTCCGCCTTAGCGATGAGAGCTCCCAGGAGGTCGGGTAGCTCTCCCCACTTTCAGCTGGGGGGGACACATGTTAGAGCTGACAGCCTTAGGGTGGTCACCCCTAACTTTTTGCCTGCCTCCCTCCACTTTTTGGACACTGTTTTTGCTGGCTTTTAGACTCTGCACACTTTACCACTGCTAACCAGTGCTAAAGTGCATATGCTCTCTCCCTTAAAACATGGTAACCTTGAATCATACCTGATTGGACTATTTAATTTACTTATAAGTCCCTAGTAATGTGCACTCTCTGTGCCTAGGGCCTGTAGATTAAATGCTACTAGTGGGCCTGCAGCACTAGTTGTGCCAACCACTTAAGTAGCCCCTTTTCCTTGTCTCAGGCCTGCCACTGCAAGGCCCATGTGTGCAGTTTCACTGTCACCTCGACTTGGCATTTAAAAGTACTTGCCAAGCCTAAACCTCCCCTTTCTGCACATATGTCACCTCTAATGTGTGCCCTAGGTAACCCCTAGAGCAGGGTGCTGTGTGGGTGAAAGGCAGGACATGTACCTGTGTAGTTTACATGTCCTGGTAGTGTAAAACTCCTAAATTCATTTTTGCACTACTGTGAGGCCTGCTCCCTTCATAGGCTAACATTGGGGCTGCCCTCATACAGTATTGAAGTGGTAGCTGCTGATCTGAAAGGAGTAGGAAGGTCATATTTAGTGTGGCCAGAATGGTAATATAAAATCCTGCTGACTGGCGAAGTTGGATTTAATATTACTATTCTAGAAATACCACTTTTAGAAAGTGAGCATTTCTTTGCACTTAAATCTTTCTGTGCCTTACAATCCACGTCTGGCTGGGCTTAGTTGACAGCTCCTTGTGCATTCACTCAGACACACCCCAAACACAGGGTACTCAGCCTCACTTGCATACATCTGCATTTTGAATGGGTCTTCCTGGGCTGGGAGGGTGGAGGGCCTGCTCTCACACAAAGGACTGCCACACCCCCTACTGGGACCCTGGCAGACAGGATTGAACTGAAAGGGGACCTGGTGCACTTCTTAGCCACTCTTTGAAGTCTTCCCCACTTCAAAGGCACATTTGGGTATAAAACAGGGCCTCTGCCCTACCTCATCAGACACTTGCTGGAGAAGAAACCTGAACCAGAAACTACATCCTGCCAAGAAGAACTGCCTGGCTGCACAAAGGACTCACCTGTCTGCTTTCTACAAAGGACTGCTGCCTTGCTGTTGGCCTGCTGCCTTGCTGAACTCTTGTCTGGCTGTGAAAGTGCTCTCCCTGAAGTCTCAGGACCAAAAAGACTTCTCTTTTTCACTTGGACGCTCCGTGCGCCGAAATTTTCGACGCACAGCTTGTTCCGCGGCAAGGAAAACGCCGCACACCGACGCTGATCGACGCAACGCCTTTGGGACGACCGGAACTTCGACGCACGGCTTCGCAAGGACAACTCCGACCGACCTCCAGAGGAGAAATCAACGCAATGCCTGCTGTGAGATCGAAATTTCGATGCGCAGCCCCGCAGAACGACGCGCAGCCGGAAAACAAGCAGGAAAATCCACGCACAGACCCGGGACATCTGGTAATCCCCGCGATCCACAGAAAGAGACTGTCCGCACGCCGGAAAGCGACGCACGACTTCCCCGCGTGGAAAATAACGACGCGAGTCTGTGTGTGCTGCAGAGAAATCGACGCACACAACCTTTTTCCACGTATCTCTTCTTCTGTGGCTTCTGAGGAGATTTTCCACTCCAAACCAGGTACTTTGTGCTTGAAAGAGACTTTGTTTGCTTTTTAAAGACTTAAGACACTTTGGCGGTCATTCTGACCGCGGCACGGTTACCGCCGAATGCCCGCTCCGCGGTCAGGAGACCGCAGCGGCCGTTCTGGCTTTCCCACTGGGCCGGCAGGCAACCGCCAAAAGGCCGCCCGCCGGCCCAGCGGGAAAGCCCCTGTAACGAGGAAGCCGGCTCCGAATGGAGCCGGCGGAGTTGCAGGGGTTCGACGGGTGCAGTGGCACCCGTCGCGATTTTCACTGTCTGCAAAGCGACATCCGCCCTCCGCCCTGGCGGTCAGAGACCGCCAGGGTTGGAATGAGGGCCTTTATATCACTTTTCAGTGATATCTCTACAAATTCACATTACAACTTTATTTCGTTTTGACCTACAATTATCCTGATAAATATTATATATTTTTCTAAACACTGTGTGGTGTATTTTTGTGGTGCTATATGGTGGTATTGTATGATTTATTGCACAAATACTTTACACATTGCCTTCTAAGTTAAGCCTGACTGCTCGTGCCAAACTACCAGAGGGTGGGCACAGGATAATCTTGGATTGTGTGTGACTTACCCTGACTAGAGTGAGGGCTTTTGCTTGGACAGGGGGTAACCTGACTGCCAACCAAAAACCCCATTTCTAAAAGTTGGGACAGTAATTTATGTAAACAATTCCCTTGAAGACGTGAAGAGGGAAAGTACCTAATGTGAACATCTACAGTTTATCTTTGTCGCTTGATATTGATGCCTTAGCGTGGTGGCACTGATAACGCGAAACTAAAACATGGGCCCAACTAAATCAATGCAGCCATCCTAAAAGATATAATTAAATAAATGTGCTTAAACAGAGCAAGCTAAGTAGAGTAAAAGTCAGTAGGTCACAGGCGCACGTGTCTGCAAACCAAAGGCTAAGCTAACTCCTGTTTCCCATTAAAACAAACTAGGATTCACTACACCCTCCCCATTGCCGTAACAAGTATGTTGCCATAGTATTGATGCCACCGAAGGAGAATGAACCCAAATGCTAAAAAGCGCTCTGGACTAAAAGCTAAAAGCATAAAAACTAAGTACAAATCACACAAAAAATGTGGTAAAAATCAATAGCTAAAAAACATACAAAGAGATACAGGCCCTCATTACAACCCTGGCGGTTGGTGTTAAAGTGGCTGTCATACCACCAAAAGGCCGGCGGTAATTACCACCAAATTATGACCATGGCGGAAAGATCTCGGATATACAGCCAATGTACCACACCGACCGCCAGGGCGGAAACAACAGCCACTAAGCCCGTAGCTGCCTACAGCCAGGCGGAAGTCAATGTTCTGCCCACCATATTATGACAAGACCATCAGCCACCTTTTCTGGGCGGTACCAAAGACATCAAAAGCCTGGCGGAAACAGACCTCAGAAAGGAAAAGACTCACCATTGGAGACACAGGGAACAATTACTCTGTCACGGAGCCCGAACTGCATGTCTTCCCATGATTTTCTACGTCCTGCTCCACCACGAACACCAACGCAGGTGAAGACGACGAAGGTGAGAGCAGCCGCCTAGCACACAAGGGAAGGAGGGAGGAAAACAACAGTGACACACACACACCACACCCCCCAACACCATACACACAATCAGCTGCATTACTAAAACATTTTTACCCCGTACCTTGGATGAATAATGCAAGGACAAAATGATTTTGAAAAAGGGAATGTAATGAGAGCAACACATCAAGATAAATAAGTGAGGCAAGATACTAGATTCTGGAGGGGGCAACATGCCTGTGCTTGGTCCTGGGGAGTGCAAGGCCACAGTCTCTCAAGTGGGTGACTTGCCCACTTGCTCTGGAGGGGGCAACATGACCTGTGCTTGGTCCTGGGGAGTGCAAGGCCACAATCTCTTGAGTGGGTGACTTGCCCACTGCTTCTGGAGGGGGCATTGTACCCTGTGCTCTTGTTTCTAGGGAGTCTGGGTTAGGTGGGTGTCTTATCCACTGGTTCTGGAGGGGCCATCGTGCCCAGTGCTCTTGATCCTGGCGAGTATGGGTTAGGTGGATGTCTTACCCACTGGTTCTGGAGGGGGAATCGTGCCTTGTGCTCTTGTTCCGGGGTATTCTGGGTTAGGTGGGTGCCTTACCCACTGGTTCTGGAGGGGGCATTGTGCCCTGTGCTCTTGTTCCTGGGGAGTCCGGGTTAGGTAGATGTCTTACCCACTGGTTCTGGAGGGGGCATCGTGCCCAGTGCTCTTGATCCTGGGGAGTGCAAGGTCACAGTCTCTCAGGTGGGTGTCATAACCACTGGCTTTGCAGGGGGCAAGCCGCACAGCATCCCATGGAGGCAGGATTACATACCGTCGTCCAGCAGGGACGGCTGCTCAGTGGTGGTGGTGGTGCTGCTGCTGGTGGGAGAGGCTCCTGCCCATACCCCACAACCTCGGACGGCTGCCAAACCATGGTTGGTGGCGGGGGCTCCGTCACAGTTCCTGCCCCAGGCCCCTTGCTCTTTCTGCATGCTGGTGCTGGCTCCTTGTTCTTCCTGGCAGCTGGGGCAGGCTCCTTAGTCTTCCTGGCAGCTGGGGCAGGCTCCTTAGTCTTCCTGCCAGCTGGGGCAGGCTCCTTTGTCTTCCTGTCAGCAGCTGGGGCAGGCTCCTTTGTCTTCCTGGCAGCAGCTGGGGCAGGCTCCTTGCCCTTTCCGGCGGCTGGGGCAGGCTCCTTTCCCTTGAGGCTGCCTGGTGCAGGCTCCTTCACCCTCAGGACATGTGCCCTGGATACTTTTCCACCACGAGTGGGTGTGGAGACGACTGGGCCCGTGGACTGGGTGGCTGAGGAGCTTTACTAAGTTCTTCCTACCCTGGCCATACGTGCAGGACAGGGAGGGGAGGTGTAGGGAAGAGGTCAATGGTGGATGCAAACAGTTTTTTAGGGGTCAGTGGGGCGGGAAGAGGGAAAAGGAATGGGAGTGGAGGAAGAGGGAGTGGTTGTTGAAGGTGTCTGTCTGCTGATTTTGGGTGCAGGTGCATGGGCTGGATGCTGTTGTGAGGTGGGTGGCTGTTGGGTGTCTGAGTGCTTGCGTTTGTGTACCTTAGGAGGGGGGGTAGACACAGTGGGTGAGGACACAGGGGATGTGTGCATGGCTGTTGTGGAGGTGTCTGCCAGTGAGGTGTGTGTTCCGCTTGGTGTGGTGGTAATGCTGGTAGTAGATGATATAGTGCATACAGGTGTGAGTGTGGACGGAACTGTGAGGGAGGTGGAGGAGGAGGAGGGGAAATAGTGGTTGCTGGTATGTCTGCATCTGGATGGTGTTTGTGTGAGTGCCTGTCGGATGAAGTGTGGTGCTTGTGTTTGCCTGCACCACTCTTATGTGTTGCTTGTGTGCATGCTCGTCTGCCTGTGTACTTGGGATAGGTTGGGGTTGAGGAGAATGGGATTGGGAAGACGAAGATGGAAACAGGGACAATGGCTTCCAACAGAGAGGAGGCCAGAGCCTGGATCGATCTCTGTTGGCCTGCTAAGCCAGTGTGAATGCCCTCCAGGAATGCATTAGTCTGTTGCAACTGGGCTGCCAGCCCGTGGATGGCATTCACAATGGTTGACTGCCCTACAGAGATGGATCTCAGGAGGTCAATAGCCTCCTCACTCAGGGCAACATGATTCACTGGGGCAGGGCCTGAGGTGAAAGTTGTGTGAAATAGATGCCCACCAACCTGGGTGCACGGGCACGGGCAAATCGATGAGGGGCAGCTGGGAGGGCGGTGCTGGTACAGGGGGTTGCGGCTGTAGCTGGGGTGGTCATAGAGGTGTCCGCCACCACCAGGGAGCCTCCTTCGGAGGAGGTATCTGTGTCTGGACTGTCCCCTCCTGTCCCTGCCATGGTGCTCCCCTAGCCCTCTGTCCCACTGGTGCCCTCAGTGTCGGTGGACTCTGCCTCCTGGGTCCTGTGGGATACAGCTCCCTCCGTCACCGGTGCCACAGCTCCTACGCAAGATGATGCTAATGCACATAAGGACAGGGTGACAAAACAATAAGGGGGGAAGAGACAAAGGATACACTTGGTAAATGGCTGCACCAACACCACCGTTGGCGCACACAACACCCTCACAAAGAGAGAACAGGCCTACGCACTATGCATTGCACTACCAGTGATATTGCTAGCCACCAAGGCAAGGGTAGGGGCACACACCGTCAAATGCAGCACACCTGGGACCCACACAGCCCTGACCAGTAGTGGATGGCTAAGAGCTAGGAAGCAGGATTATCCCTTCAGAACCCTTGCCACCAGGGGACCTATGCTTCAATGCCAGGCCTGGCCTAGGGGCACCCACTGACACACATCTCCCACCTGGATACCACCCTACCATGCGTAAGTTGTAATGATGGGCACTGTACTCACTCCCTTGTGGCTGCTGTGATGCCCTCAAGCGCCCATCCACCTCAGGAAAGTGGGTGCTCTGCCTGCCATAGACCGCCAGGGTCCGAACATCCTTGGTGATGGCATGCCAAATACCCTTCTTTTGATGTGCGCTGACAGAGGAAATACACACAGGAAAAGAGTAATAGTCAAACAGTCCTGCCTTTTATACTTATGGCCCACCATACCCCTTCACATCACCATTTCCATACAGATGGCCCAGCACACAACCAATATGCAGCACAGAGGACATCCCCACCTCCTTACACGAGGCCTTCACACACAACTCCATGCATTCATGCCACATTAATTGTGCCCGCTGTGTACTCACCTGTTGGTCTGGAGGACCATACAGCAGTCCGTACTGGGGTAGGACCCCATCCACCAGTCTCTCCAATTCTTCCAAAGTGAAGGCTGGGGCCCTTTCCCCGGTCACACAGGCCATGGTAGGTTCCAGACACAGGTCACAGCAGCACATGCAGTGTACGTCCTCTCCTGTGGAAGATCAGGTAGCAAGTGAGGGATGAGATAGAAAATGGCAGTCACGTCCCCGGTGGTGCATTCCGTCACTGTCGGCGTACATCACCATTGGCCACTGTAAGCCATGGGGCCCAATGTTATCCATTGAGGAGTTGCACAGCGGTTTTCAACCGCCTCCTGCAATGTTGCACAACGTCAGCGGAATTACCTCACTTCAAACTGTCCCTCCACACAGGACAGGCGGACGCCATTTCAGGAGGGAGGGCAGGCCCTGGACATTTGCTGCGTCACTAGTGAAATTTGAACATATTGGACAATTCACACTTACCCATTACAAGTTCACAGCATGCAAAGTTCTGTTGTAGCCCCATTGTTCATTTTGTGAATGGCTCCTCACTCTTTTGCCCCATAGGTTGCTACCGCTGTGGATGAATAGGAGATGGAGACGTACCCCCGTGTACAGACCCCTGGTGGCCTTGGCAACAATGGAGGACAGGCACATCATCCTTACCTGTAGACTTGACAGGGCAACAATCACAGAGCTGTGTGCCCAATTGGAGCCTGACCTGATTTCTGCTATCCATCACCCCACTGGGATCCCCCTTTTTGTGCAAGTTCTATCAGTGTTCCATTTCCTGGCAACAGGTTCTTTCCAAGTGACAGTGGGCTTGGCAGCAGGAATGTCACAGCCAATATTCTCAATAGTGCTGACCAGAGTGTTGTCTGCCCTAATTAAACACATGTACAGCTACATTGTATTTCTCCAGGATGAAGATTTGGACACAGTGAAGGCAGAGTTATATGCAATGGGACATATCCCCAACATAATTGGGGCAATTGATGGAACACATATTGCATTTGTCCCCCTGTCAAAATGAACAGGTGTTCAGAAATCGGAAGTTTCTACTCTATGAATGTTCAAATGGTGTGCTTGGCAGACCAGTACATCTCCCACGTCATTGCTAATTATCCTGGGTTGGTGCATGATGCCTTTGTCCTGAGGAATAGCAGCATCCCAAATGTGATGGCCCAACTACAGAGGCACAGGGTGTGGCTAATAGGGGAGCCCTGGTTCCCACCCAGTATATGTTGGTGTATGGGTTTGGTGTGAGCTATATGGGATAGTTTGTGGCTAAATGCTGTCCCTCAATGGCAGGTGAATATAGTTACCCCAACCTATCATGGCTTCTGACCCCTGTGAGGAGTGCCAGGACAACGGCAGAAGAAAATTATAATGAGGCCCATGGGCGAACCAGAAGGATAATATGTGAGAAAGTAGCCTCTTTCTAGCATGGTTACCCCCACTTTTGGCCTGTTTGTGATTGTGTATCAGTGTGTTTTTACTGTGTCACTGGGATCCTGCTAGCCAGGACCCCAATGCTCATAGATAAAAACCTATATGTCAGTGTGTTTTGCCTGTCTCACTGGGATCCTGCTAGTCAGGACCCCAGTATTCATAGTTTATGGCCTAATGTGTGTGTGTTGTCAGTAGTGATTGACTGTGTCACTGAGGCTCTGCTAACAAGAACCTCTGTGCTTATGCTCTCTCTGCTTTTAAATTTGTCACTGTAGGCTAGTGACTTCATATACCAACTTCAAATGGCACACTGGACCCCCCTTATAAGTCCCTAGTATATTGTACCTAGGTACCCAGGGCATTGGGGTAATAGGAGATTTATATGGGCTGCAGCATTTCTCTTGCTACCCATAAGGAGCTCAGACCAACCCTTTCACAGGACTGCCACTGCAGCCTGCGTGAAATAGTACACACACTATTTCACAGCCATTTTCACTGCACTTAAGTAACTTATAAGTCACCCATATGTCTAACCTTCACTTGCTGAAGGTTAGGTGCAAATCTATTAAGTGTGAGGGCACCCTTGCACTAACAAAGGTGCCCCCACATAGTTCAAGGCCATTTCCTGGGAGTTTGTGAGTGCGGGGACGCCATTACACATGTGCACTACCTATAGGTCAATACCTATATGTAGCTTCACAATGGTAACTCTGAATATGGCCATGTAAGGTGTCTAAGATCATGGACTTGTCCCCCCATTCCGAATCTGGTATTGGGGAGACAAATCCATGCATCCTAGGGGCTCCACCATGGACCCCCCAGTACTGCCAAACCAGCTCTCTGAGGCTTGTACTGCAGCTACAGCTGCTGCCAACTCACAGACAGGGTTCTGCCCTCCTGGGGTATGAGCATCTCAGTCCCAGGAAAGCAGAACAAAGCATTTCCTCTGACAGCAGGGTGTTACACCCTCTCCCTTTAGAAATAGGTATTACAGGCTGGGGAAGGGTAGCCTCCCTCAGCCTCTGGAAATGCTTTGAAGGACACATATGGTGCCCTCCTTGCATAAGCCAGTCTACACTGGTTCAGGAACCCCTTGTCCCCTGCTCTGCCGTGAAACTGCACAAAGGAAAGGGGAGTGACCACTCGCCTGTCCATCACCACCCTAGGGGTGGTGCCCAGAGCTCCTCCAGTGTGTCCCAGACTTCATCCATCTTGCTTTGCAAGGTGTGGGGGCACTTTGGAGGGCTCTGAGTGGCCAGTGCCAGCAGGTGATTTCAGAGATCCCTCTTGATAGGTCCTTACTTGATAAGTTAGCCGACCCCCCTCTGAGGGCTATTTAGGGTCTCTCCTGTGGGTTCTCTTCAGATTCTACTTGCAAGGTTCCAGCAGGAATCCTCTGCAACTACTACTTCATCCTCTGACTTCGGATCAACCGCAGCCTGCTCCAGGAACTGCTGTAACAGCAACAAAGTATCCACAAGGGATACTTTTCTTCTGCAACTTCAGCTCCAGCAAGCAACTGCAACAGTTTCCATGGTGTGCACGCTCTGGGGACTCCCTGTCTTCACCCTGCACCAGAAGGACCGATGAAATCTACAGTGGGGGGACAGAGTCACTCCCCTGCTCACGCAGGCACCTTCCCAGTTGATGACTGGTACTCCTGGACTCCTCTCATAGCAACAAATGTGCTCCTAGAAACACAGAGGGTAAACCCCATCGACACAGACTTTCCTGAGGTCCTGCCAATGCAATTTGGAGAATGTGAGAAAACAGTGCTGATTGCAGAGGCCCCCTAACTTTTTGCCCCCATTTTCCACTTTATGCTGGTGTTTTCCTGACTCTGATGGTGCCCTCTGTACTGCTAACCAGTCCCTGGGCCTGTGCTCTGTGTAAAATCAATACGCAAATTAGGCTAATTATAATTGGCTAAGTTAACCTACCTATAAGTCCCTACTATATGGCAGGGCATGTAGGTTTAGGGACCACAGCATAGGTAGTGCACTGCTGAGGTGCCCAGTGTCATTTTAAAGGCAGGCCTGCCAAACTGGCTGCTTTTAAATGAAAGTTATATGCAAATTCGACTTTGGAATTAAAAGTAGTTCCAAAGTCTTAAACTACCTTATTTTTTACATATAAGTCACCCCTAAGGTGTGCCCTATGTGCCCCTAGGGCTGGGTGCCATGTAGCTATAAGCAGGGACCTTATAAAAATAGTTTTATAATCCCTGGTGAAGTAAAAACAGCCAAATTCGTTTTTCCCTCATTGTAGTGAATGGCCTCCATAGGCTAGAATGGGGAGACTTTATTTTAATTTTTAAAGTCTCCTTCAATGATGGATACCAAGAGTTTGGTATCAAATTAATTGTTGTAATAAATCCCACAACTTCCAGTTGTTGTATTTAATATAACTTGTTCAGGTAAAGAGTTTTAAACTTTACCTGAAAAGTTGCCAATTTCAGCTCTGCATTGTTTTTGCGGCTGTGCTCTGATTGGCCAGCCTCTAGCAGCGTGGCCAGGCTGCTTGATGAGGTGTGAAGTGGCCTGGCTTCACACAAAGGAATGTGCCTGTGGGAGGGAATCTCCCCTCAGCAGATGGTGAGGCAGGAAGGGGGAGGGCTGCCAAACTGGTCTTCAAAGGCAGAGAAGGACATTTGGAGAAACCAGCAACACCCCCACATCCTGCAACCCCAGACAACTAGGTGCCCCCTTGATTAGATTAGGAGAGGGCAGGAGAGAGGTGTGTTTATGATTTTTAGCCACACCAGTGGGTGAGCTCAGCCAGATGTAACCTCCAAAAATCAGATTCATCCATGATGGATATTTGGACAATGTTGCCTCCTGGGATTGATTTTTGCCACACTTCCCAGGAAGTGGTCATCACAGGGGGGAAGGACCCTGCACCTGATTGGAGAACCAGGACCACCCTGCTTTTCACCCAGGAGCAAGGATAAAACTGGCAGACCTGTACCCACACCTCAGATCCCCATCAGATTCCACCGCCCGCCAGAGTTCCCCCCTCCAGAATACCGCACTGCGGTCAGAAGACCGCTGCGGTTATTCTGTGTTTCCCGCTGAAGGCCGCCCGCCAGCCCAGCGGGAAACCCCCTTCCCACGAGGAAGCCGGCTCCGAATGGAGCCGGCGGAGTGGGAAGGTGTGACGGGTGCAGTTGCTGAGCAGACACTGAAATTCTTTGTGGGGCCCTCTTACGGGGGCCCCTGCAGTGCCCATGCCAGTGGCATGGGCACTGCAGGGGCCCCCAGGGGCCCCGCAACCCCCCCTACCGCCATCCGGTTCCCGGCGGGAGAACCGCCGGGAACTGGATGGCGGTAGGGGGGGTCGGAATCCCCTCGGCGGCGCAGCTAGCTGCGCCGCCTTGGAGGATTCCTATGGGCGGCGGTACACTGGCGGGAGACCGCCAGTGTTGCCGGTCCGACCGCGGCTTTACCGCCGCGGTCGGAATGCCCATTGGAGCACCGCCGGCCTGTCGGCTGTGCTCCCGCGGTCCTCCACCCTGGCGGTTTGAAACCGCCAGGGTCGGAATGAGGGTCTCTGTCTCCTAAGTTAAGCCTTGACACTCGTTGCCAAGCTACCAAGGGTTGAGCTGGGTTTAATTTACTGAGACCTAACTGGACCTAAGTGGTGGTTAGTGGCCTATTGCTAAGTATAGGTCCCTACCTGCCCTTACCAATAACCCATTTTCCAACATTTTTGGTGAGCAGTGGTGGGATCCTGTACTTGTGTTCAGTATCACGTTACAGTTTTAAGTAAAACAAATTAAAAATCCTTTAAATTGTCCTAGTGCAAAAATTGTTTTTAATTTTTAATTTGGAGTAATTTCAATTATTGAATTTTTTTGATTTTTCTAAATTCTTGTTTCCAATTTTTGCAAAATGTTTTTGTTGACACAAAACTAGGGAACCATGGAGCTTGATCTGGCTAGCCTACCCTCACTGACAGTAGTCCAGCTTAGGGGGTTGTGTACTGAAAGAGGGTTGCCTGCAACCACTGACCTCAGGAAGCATGTCCTGATCAAATCCCTGACAGCATGGGCTGAGGCCCAAGAGGTAGACCCAGAGGAAGCTCCAGAGGAGGGAGAAGTAGGGGAGGATGCTAGCTCTAACCACTCAGGGGAGGGAGGGCATCTGAGCCTAAGTGAGGAAGAGGAAGACCGGTCCTCATTACATACAGTCACTAGGGGCAGACCCAAAGCTATTTGGGGGAAGGGGATCCCTTCAGGAGGAGAGAACCTGTCCCTCAGAGAAAGAGAGCTGAAGGCCCAGCTAGCATTCATAGCTTTGGAGGCAGAGAACCTGGCCCTAGAAAAGAAAAAGTGGGCAAAGAGAGAGAAAAGAGATGGTGGCAGCGACAGAGAAGTTGAGGTGTCCATGGGTGGGGTTTTTTGCCCAAGATTACCCAAGGGGATGGTTCCTGCTTATGTAGAGGGGGGTGATATAGATAAGTGGTTGGAGGCCTTTGAGAGGGCACTCCAAATGAGAAGGGTTAGGCCTCAATACTGGGGTTCCCTTTTGTGGGAGTTGGTCCCCAACTCAGGGAGGGATAGGCTTCTGACCTTAAGGGGGGAGGAGGCAGATTCATACCCTAGTATGAAGAGGTGCTTAACCAAGAAGTTTGGTCTGACCCCAGAGCAGTATAGAATGAAGTTCAGGGACACCCAGAAGGTCAGCACCCAGTCTTGGGTTGACTTTGTAGACACCTCACTTAAGGCACTAGAGGGCTGGATTATTGGGGACAAAGTAAATACTTATGAGGGGTTATACAATCTGATCATGAGAGAGCACATCTTGACCAATTGTACCCAAGAAAGGTTACGCCAGCATCTAGTGGACTCTAAGCTGACCAACCCTAGAGAGCTAGGGGAGGCAGCTGATGAGTGGTTGAGAACCAGGGTGGTTGTCAAGTTCCAGGGGGGAGACTCCAAGTGTAGTGAATCCTAGTTTGTCTAAACGGGATAACAGGAGTTAGCTTAGCCGTAGGCTTGTAAACTCGTGCCCCCGTCACCTAGTGACTTTTAACCTACTTAGCTTGCTCTGTCTTAGTTCATTTAATTATTTATTTCCTTTAAGATGGCGGCCTTGTTTATAGTTAGGCCACTTGTTATGAGTTTTATTATTAGTGCCACTGCGCCAAGGCGTCAAGATCAAGCACGAAGGACAAACAAACAGAAGGTGTTCACACTTAGGGATTTTCCCTCTCTATACTTTCGAGGGATTGTTGATATTAATTGCCGTCCCAAACATGCCTGTTATCTATTGTTTTGAATTACACCTACGTCAGGGGACCTCGTAGATCTGTATAAATACATCACACTTTAGACAGATAATCAGAGGGATTCCGACCAGAGGGCATCGCCACCATCGCTGATACCGATGCTGCAGTCATCTTGACGCTGACCCAGTCTTCGTGTCCCTGCGGAGTCTGAGATAGAGACCTCATTCCAAGGTAACAAGGGTTGGGGGGCTCCTCTCATGGACACGGCTTTGGCAGATTAGGTTTAACAAACCCAGCTCTCCTTTTAGGTAGGAGGTTAGACCTATTCTCCTCAGGGTATTAGGGCATATTCCATCTTATACATACATATATATTTCTTTCATATATTACACAATGGTGGGGGTCTTCATAACAATGACTCTCTTCTTCACAATACTGTTGCTTGGTATATTCATTATCCTAATCATTGCAGTTCATGCAACTTATCGCAAATTGCAGTTATGTTGAATAAAAACTATTATAACTTCACTGCATCTGTGTTATTGCCTTTGTTTGTATGAGACATAATAAATCTGTCAGAAAAGGGTAATTTCCATTTAATCACGACAACCCTGAGTAATCTTACTTTGAGTCCATGCGTAAACGACTGCTACAAATCACCTTTTACTATTGTATTTCTGGTGAGGTACTGCTAGTAAGCCGGTAAGGTTTGGACAACAGTTACAACTAGTTGTAGGAAAAGACTTAGGGCCTGATTCTAACTTTGGAGGACGGTGTTAAACCGTCCCAAAAGTGGCGGATATACCACCTACCGTATTACGAGTTCCATAGGATATAATGGACTCGTAATACGGTAGGTGGTATATCCGCCACTTTTGGGACGGTTTAACACCGTCCTCCAAAGTTAGAATCAGGCCCTTAGTCACCTACAAACAAAAGTATTGTCATCCTGAGACCAGCAGTCTTGCTCAGAGCAAGAGTCCAAACTACGACACAAGAAGGGGGGGTCAGGTCCCCAAAAACCTAAGGAGGTAGGTGGTAAGCCCACCACAGAACTCCCTCTGTACCCCAGAACCCTAAGAAGGAGGAGAGTAAATCCCACTCCCACTCTGACAAGCAGAGACAGGCAGACCCAGGGTTAAAAATGCTCTTGGACAGTAAGGCTTGCTTTGACTGTCAGCAGACAGGTCACTTCAGAGGAGATGCAGCCTGTCCTAAGAAGGTGGTTAGCACTGGGCTGTCCAGTGTAGCCATGGAGGAGGACTCCTCAGATGATGAAGTCCTCCTAGCATTGAGCTGGGAGACAGGACCAGATGGTAAGCTGGTGATCCATGAGGGTGGGAGTAGGCACTTCCACCCCATTCAGGTGAATGGGATCCCTACCACTGGCCTGAGAGACACCTGTGCCAGTCACACTATAGTGAGTGACGGGTTAGTGACCCCAGACATGTATGTCCCAGGAGAGACTAGGAAAGTCAGGATAGCCACAGGGGAGGTCACCTCCAAACCTGTAGCCATAGTGCCCCTAGAGAGGGAGGGTATCCTTGACTGGTTTAGGGTG
The DNA here is from genome assembly GCF_031143425.1 of Pleurodeles waltl. NCBI lineage: Eukaryota > Metazoa > Chordata > Amphibia > Caudata > Salamandridae > Pleurodeles > Pleurodeles waltl. The sequence goes on along the minus strand of NC_090437.1, from coordinate 349,900,576 downwards.
GTAGTCAGTGCTGACCTCCCCTAGATTGTATCCTAGGCAATGACCTCCCAGAGGTGAGTCTGGTCCCAGATGGGGCGGTCGCCCAGGGCGCCCCCCCAACCCAAAATCCTGGGGAGTCAGTTCCTACAGTTAGGAGACAGGGGTCCCCAAGAAAAAGAAAGAAGAAAAGCAAGGGCGGGCCACACTCAAAGAGAGTTCCAGGGAACCAAAGGCCTTCTTCCCCAGTAGGGGGGGAGCCTCGAGTTGGCACTGGTGAGGCCTCACCTGACCCCAAGGAAGTACTGAGTAGTCAGGCAGCTGTCTAGATGCAGGGTGTTGCCCCTACACTGACAGAAGGGAGAGTGGAAGGAGGGTGTCTGCCACAGAGGTGGTAGCCCCCCACTCTAGACAGCAAGAGAGGTGCCAGGACTCCACAGTTGTGGTAGCCCCCCACTCTAGACAGCAAGAGAGGTGCCAGGACTCCACAGTTGCCCCTAAAGCAGCTCAGCCACCTGTCAGTGGAGGGCTTAGGGTGTGGTTCTGGGTACTGACAGCTGTCAGTAGCCTCTGCTAGGTGCTAGCCTTCCTGGCAGCACTGTACTTGGCCTGGGAGGCAGACCCCAGGGCCAACAGCAAAGTAGGCCCCCTGACCCTGTTGGTCATGGTGGGGTTGCTCAAGTGTTGGGTGACCTCTTTGGTCAAGCTAGGTGTTGCCCTAGCAAAGTTAGGAGTAGGGGAGGTGGGCACCTCACTACCCAAGTTGGCAGAGAGAGAGGAGGAAGACCCCCCTAGAGGGAAGTTTCAGTTTGAGATGGGTCCTTTCACTGTTGGGGTGGGTTCACTACCCAGAGGGAGTGACCATGACAGGAGGATATAAGACAGAGTAGGCCCTGCAAAGGGACAGCCAGTTTTCTTCACTGTCTTCCTGGCCTAACAAGCCAGGACGACTCTCCCAGGGTTGGGCAGAGTCTCCTGGGCGTGTGGGCTGGGGGTGACTTGTGTGAGAAAACAGGGCTGATTGCAGAGGCCCCCTAACTTTTTGCCCCCATTTTCCACTTTTTGCTGGTGTTTTCCTGACTCTGATGGTGCCCTCGGTACTGCTAACCAGTCCCAGGGCCTGTGCTCTGTGTAAAATCAATATGCAAATTAGGCTAATTATAATTGGCTAAGTTAACCTACCTATAAGTCCCTAGTATATGGTAGGGCATGTAGGTTTAGGGACTCTACATGCCCTATAGTAGGTAGGGCATCCATAGGTGCACTGCTAAGGTGCCCAGTGTCATTTTAAAGACAGGCCTGCCTTGCTGGCTGCTTTTAAATAAAAGTTATATGCAAATTCGGCTTTGGAATTAAAAGTAGTTCCAAAGTCTTAAACTACCTTATTTTTACATATAAGTCACCCCTAATGTGTGCCCTATGTGCCCCTAGGGTTGGGTGCCATGTAACTATAAGCAGGGACCTTACAAAAATAGTTTTATAATCCCTGGTGAGGTAAAAACAGCCAAATTCATTTTCCCCTCATTGTAGTGAATGGCCTCCATAGGCTAGAATGAGGAGACTTTATTTGAATTTTTAAAGTCTCCTTAAATGATGGATACCACTAGTTTGGTATCAAATTAATTGTTGTAATAAATCCCACAACTTCCAGTTGTGGGATTTAATATAACTTGTTCAGGTAAAGAGTTTTAAACTTTACCTGAAAAGTTGCCAATTTCAGCCCTGCATTGTTTTTGCTGCTGTGCTCTGATTGGCCAGCCTCTAGCAGCCTGGCCAGGCCGCCTTGATGAGGTGTGAAGTGGCCTGGCTTCACACAAAGGAATGTGCCTGTGAGAGGGAATCTCCCCTCAGCAGATGGTGAGGCAGGAAGGGGGAGGGCTGCCAAACTGGTCTTCAAAGGCAGAGAAGGACATTTGGAGCAACCAGCAACACCCCCACATCCTGCAACCCCAGACAACTAGGTGCCCCCTTGATTAGATTAGGAGAGGGCAGGAGAGGGGTGTGTTTATGATTTTTAGCCACACCAGTGGGTGAGCTCAGCCAGATGTAACCTCCAAAAATCAGATTCAGCCATGATGGATTTTTGGAGAATGTTGCCTCCTAGGATTGATTTTTGCCACACTTCCCAGGAAGTGTTCATCACAGGGGGAAGGACCCTGCAACTGATTGGATAAACAGGACTCCCCTGCTTTTCACCCAGGAGCAAGGATAAAACTGGCAGACCTGCACCCACACCTCAGATCCCCATCAGATTCCAACAAGGAAGAACCAAAGGAGAAGAAGGACTGCCCTGCTGGACCCCTGGCATGCATCTGGAACCTACACTCAGAAGGAGTGCACCAGCTGCACACTTGGGCTTCGCCACAAGAAGGACTTTGCATGGCTTCAACTGCTTCAAGGAGGGACTCCCTGTTTGCTACAGGTGAAAAAATGCTATCCAGAGTCCCCTGCACCAACTCCTGAAGAAATCAACCAGCTGGCCACTGCCCAGTGGCCAAAAAGGAGTTTGCACCAGGTGCATTCTGGGAGTTGTAGTCCGCACCCCCAAGGACCATCGCAGAACTTCTGGACCCTTGGGGTGAGCTATGGACCTCAAAATAACCTTAAAAGGACATCTGGGAGCAGCCCCAGAAGTTTGGAGTAGTTTGAAGAACTTTTGTAAAAAAGCTCCATAGAGGGACCGACCCGCCGTGGCAACTCTAGCCGGCTTGCCTGAACCGCGACTCGGCCTGATTTGCTGGTTCGTCCCGGTAAAGAAAATCTCTGAAAAAGAGACTAAGGGGCATATTTATACTCCGTCTGTGCCGATTGTGCGTCAAACTTTTTGACACACAATCAGCGCAAACGTTGCCCTGTATTTAAACTTTGACACCCGAGCATGTGGACGACAAAATTCCGCTGTGTGCGTCATTTTTTGGATGCAGCAACCCACCGTGCGTTAATCATATGCAAGGTAGGTGTTCCTGTCCAAAAAATGGCTTAAAGGGCCGTGCGTCGTATTTATGCTTTCGGGCAAAAATGACGCACGGCCGGGAGGCGAAGCCAGAAAATGACACACAGCCCGATTTGCGTCAAAAATTAACGCCTGGGTCAGGGCAGGCGTTAAAATGGGGCAAACACACCTGTATTTAATCAGAACACACAGAACAAACAGCAGAGCAGCAGAGCAGCAACAGGGAGCCATGGAGGTTATTCTAACCCAGCATGCACGCAGACGCAGAGCCCAGCAGCAACAACAGCAGCTACAACAACACCAGCAGGGACCCCAAAGGCAGTGCAGAAGGCAGGAGAGGATATTCCGCCCAAGAACAACCCTTCAGGGCCTCAGGGAACACAACATCATACAGAGGTACCGGTTGAACTGGCAGGCCATTCAGCAGCTGCTGCGAAACATTGAACAGCAGTTGGCCCCCACTTTGGTGACACCCCACACCATCCCAACAGAAACAAAGCTGCTTGCCGTACTTCACATGCTGGCAAGTGGCTCTTTCCAAACAACTGGTGCCCTGGTTGGTGGAATATCACAAACATCATTCTCCGCCTTTTTGCCCAAAGTACTGGATGCCATCATTCGACTGACACCCCGCCACATCTGCTTCCCTAACACACTGCAGAAGCAGCAGGAAATTAAACAGGGGTTCTACGCAATCAGAGGCTCTAGGACACACAACACATACACCACAACAGCAACATGTCAACAGGAACACACTGAGGTCCTGACATCGCTAGCCATGTTTCTTAAGTCACCATTGAACCTGTCACACATTGGAATTTACTGTACAGCCTAATGTGAAGACGTCAATGAGTGTGGTTGCCTAAATGTCACCTTGCAAATTGTAAGTGTCCCAATGACCTTTACATTAATACATTGCATGAGTGTCAAGGTATGGGTTGTCCAGGGTACTTTCATATGAACGTGTTAACAACACTTTCAATTTTAACTGTGCATGGAACTATCATCTCACCCCCAGTGAAGACACACGGACACCTGTATCACAAGTCACAATGCTAGGGAGGGCACACTGTACTGAAAATCCCAAAACATACTGCTGACAAACGGTTAGCAGACAAACATTTGTTCAGCCAAGGAAACAACACAATGCAAATGGTTTAGCCTACAAGCATGGGATGTCACATTAGTACACAACAGAGTCACAGACAACACCAGACAACTACTGCCATTAAAGGTCTTTTCAATAGTGCCAGCTACATCAACATGATCCCATTCATTTTCTCTTGCAGCTGATCAGGGGTATGGCCTCCAGCCATGGATTATGACACCATTTGGCAACCCGAGTACAGCTGCAGAGCGTGCATACAACGAGGCCCATAGGAGGACACGTAGCATTGTCGAGCGGACCTTCGGCATCCTCAAGTCAAGGTTCCGCTGCCTCGACATCACTGGTGGTAGCCTCCTATATTCCCCCGAGATGGTCTGTAGGATCATCCTCACATGTGCAATATTGCACAACATTTGTATCAGAAGAAACATTCCCCTCATGGAACCAGAGCCACACATGCCTGAAGAGGAGGAAGAGGAGGATGATGGCCTGCAACAGGAGGGGGAACTACAGAACACAGCTGCTGGTATACGCAGGCGGCAACAGATTGTAAATAATTTCTTCTGAATATGATCACCTTCACCACTTTAGTTAACGAATTTAAATAAACACCTATTATAATCACCATATCATGGTCTGGCTATTCCTTTTTGCACACCTTCATCTCTACTTATCAGAATAAGAGTGTTGCCTCATGGAGCATTGCTGAGATACTGAGTAGGACACGGAACATCCCAGAGCTTATGTGATGCCTAACATACAATGGTCACATACACACACACTTTTAATGACATATATCATGTACATATCTCCCTTGAAGGCCTATAGCAGAGGACCACAACTATTTCACACATACATGTTGAAAGCAAGGTCCAACGCAGCATATGGCACACAACTATGACACCATCACTCAATAAGGGGAAAACAAGCCTCATACATGAGGCAGTCAATGTGCTTTGGCATCACTAACAGGAATGTCTTACAAGACCCTTGACAGCAGTTAGTCCAACTGCATCCAATATTTGCAAGGAATATCTGTGACTAGAGTTCCTCTAACTGTGCAGGTGTATTTCAGTGACCAGTTACATGTGTCCCCTCCTCAATGCTGTTGTCTGAGCAGTATGACATTTGGGATGTTGCCTTGTTACCCAGGCACAGGATGGACCCTGACATATGCAGCATGGATGTGTCCTTAGTGCTGTGTTGCTCCTATTGTTGTTTACTTTGGCTGATGTTTGTGACAACTATGGGCATTGACATTTGAGTGTACTGGGGCCTTTGTCTTGTTTCAGGAGATTGTTGCAGATGTCATCCTCACCCCCTAATTTAGGTATGTATGTTCCATGGGGAGGTTACTGCCATTGGCTACTTGAGCTGCACACACATCAGAGGTGGTAATGGCAACTGTTGTCGCAGTTACATTGCAGTTGTCGGTTTGGCTAGAGGATTGCTATTAGGGCCCTAGTTAATGTAGGAGGTATGTTGGCTGACGAGTGCCAGCATGTAAGTTTGACGTAGTGGCCTTCCCTCCTGTCGTGGCTTTCCCTTTGCTCCATCGTTGGCATGACAGCATGTCCCCATGGGACTGTTGTTGGTGTTGTGTAATGGTGTGCCCCAGGTCTTCTCAGAACGGGCCACGCCCCAATGCCATGCCCCTTTACCCATGGCACTCCATGTATATGATGACTTATATGCAATGTGTAGTAGGTATCCCCCCCCCCGGTTGCAGTTGACATTAGTGCATTTCAATTCCCCATGCGACTTACCCTGCATGTGCGTTGTCTCCTGGTAGTCTGCGCTGTCCTGTCCTTGAATCCCTGTGACGATCTCCTCAGGGATGACGGCTGCGACCATCTCGTCCATGTGGTCCAGGGCCTCCTGGTGTGCAGGACTCCCCCCTCGAGTCTGCAGTGCTGCCTTCCTGTTCCTGGTCATCTTTTCCTTGGTCCTGCATTTGCAGTCATGCCAGCATTTCTTGCACTCGATGACTGTTCTGCGTACTTCAGCCACACTGTTAATCTTGTTGACAATTTGTTGCCATATAGCCTCTCTCCAACTGATTGGCAACTTTGATGTGACAAACAGTTGGTGCTGGTGTTCCGTCACCTCTTTAACCAGAATTTCCTGCTCCTCTGCACTGAAGCAACACTTTCTTTTCTTCTTAAAAGTGTCCTGGTACTTGTGTGGGTCCCCCTGGCTGGTTCCTGGTCTGCTGTCATCAACCTGGGGTCTGTAGTGGCATCTGGGATCCATTTTGGCTCTCCTCTGGTGAAATGGCTGTGTTCGCTGTGTTTTTTGACGCAATTGCTTTAAAAAAAACGGCGCATATCCGGTTTGCGGTGTCGTAAATCGACCCACAGTCATTTCCGCTGCGTTAACGTCGTTTTCCTTTACGACTTGACGCCGCAGTGTGCATCAAAAATAATGACCCCCACCTGTTGTTTGCGCCGCCGTGCGTGCAAAGTATAAATATGACGCCCGCACTGCGCACCAAAATGGCGTTAGCCGGCGGTAATATTTTTGAAGCAAAACTGCGCCAGCGCAGTTTTGCGTCAAAAAGTATCAATCTGGGCGTAAGTCCGAAGGTAAAAAGTTGGCCGGGACCACCGAGGATTCCCGCGACGCGTATCCGGAGAAGGGCTCCAGGAGGTCGGATTGGACTGGCAGGTTCGTCCCGCTGAAGAAAATCTTCGAAAAAGAGACTAAGGGCCTCATTCTGACCCTGGCGGTACAAGACCGCCAGGGCCGGGGGCAACGGAAGCACCGCCAACAGGCTGGCGGTGCTTCATTGGCGATTCTGACCGCGGCGTTAAAGCCGTGGTCAGAAAAGGGAATCCAGCGGTTTCCCGCCGGATTTCCCCTGCTTGGGCAGAACCTCCATGGCGGCGCTGCAAGCAGCGCCGCCATGGAGATTCCGACCTCCTTCCCGCCATCCTGTTCCTGGTGGTTTTTACCGCCAGGAACAGGATGGCGGGAACGAGTGTCGTGGGGCCACTGGCATGGGCAGTGCAGGGGCCCCCTAACACGGCCCCAGAGAGATTTTCACTGTCTGCATTGCAGACAGTGAAAATCACGACAGGTGCAACTGCGCTCGTCGCACCTCTGCAACACCGCTGGCTCTATTCGGAGCCGGCTTCAATGTTGCAGGGGCTTTCCCGCTGGGCCGGCGGGCGCTCCTTTGGCGGGCGCCTGCCGACCCAGCGGGAAAGCCAGAATGGCCTCCGCGTAGCGGCCAAGTGGCGGTTCCCGTTTGGCTGGTGGCAACCGCCGCCAGCCAAACTCAGAATGACCCCCTAAGTGTGAAGGTAAACTTTTAACCGAGGTCTCCCGCGGCCTGTAGCCGAGCAGGGCTCCATCGCGGTCGGCTTGAAACTTTGACTTTGCCCCGGTCGAGGTGCAACCAGATGACCCGATTGGCGCTTTTTGTTTCTAGGTGCTAAAAAACAATAATTCTTTAAAAATTCATATCTCCGGTTACTCTTATCCGATTTTATTGGTTTTTGTGTCATTTTAAAGATAGAAATATAATCTATTTTTATAAATTGGTTTTGGATTTTTAAACTGTTTCCTGTGTTTTATTTCATTACTGTTTTGTGATATTTGAATGCTTTACACTCTGGGGGTCATTCCAACCTCGCCGGTAAAAGGCGCTTACCGCCGTTCAAAAGTCGCCATAACACCGCCGCGGCAAACCGCCACGGTCATTCTGACCCACAACAGGCAAACCGCCAAAGTGCAGACATCCACAAAAGTCCGCCACACCAAAGGGCAGCGAGAAACTGGCGATGACCAAACCTCCACCGTCACGCCAACAGAAATACGCCCACACTATCACGACACACGAATCCACGCGGCGGTCTTTCAACCGCGGTATTCCATTGGCGGTACACACCGCCGCGGTCAAAATACACACACACTTACAAAATAAAACCACATTGGACAATTCAAAATACACACACCTGAGACACATACACACACCACTCCCACACACCCAATTAAATATAAAATACACACCCACATCACCCACAAACCTCCACTCCTAGAGATTCGTGAACATGCACAGAGAAAAGACATCCGAGCACCCAGACGCCCAATTCACTGTCACCCAGCAATATTTGCACGCACTTCATACAACACAACAATACACATCACCACACTTAGCACCACACAATCCACCCTACACATCACCCACACCACCCCATGGCACCGCAAAGACACCCCAGGTTCTCTGATGATGAACTCAGGGTCATGGTGGAGGAAATTGTACGAGTAGAGCCACAGCTCTTCGGGGCACAGGTGCAGCACACCACCATTGCCAGGAAGATGGAGTTATGGAACAGAATAGTGGACAGGGTCAACGCTGTGGGACAGCACCCAAGAAATAGGGACGACATCAGGAAGCGGTGGAACGACCTACGGGGGAAGGTGCATTCCATGGTATCCAGGCACAACATCGCGGTGCAGAAGACTGGCGGACCCCCACCTCCTCCCCCAGAATTTACAACATGGGAGGAGCAAGTCTTGAACATCCTGCATCCTGAGGGCCTCGCTGGAGTAGGCGGAGGAATGGACTCTGGTAAGGCAAATCTTAACTACTTCTTCCCCCCACGCCACATGCATGCCAACTCATACCCCCACCCTCACCCTCACCCCCATGACATCCTACTCCTTGCAACTGTCTCACCATCACAACCCACCCATCCCAACACCTAGCCCTGCATGCGTCCACAAAGCATGGACACCCATCACCTAAGCATGCCCACTGCACATACACATACAACCCACCCCCCCAACCACCGTCACAACAGCCCCCACAAAGGAATGCCAGCACTGGGGTACACGGGCACCCACCCATTGCACGCTATGACACACACAGAAGCAATAACCATACTTTTATACCCCTGCAGGACCCGAACGCCACGTCACCGCGCAGGAGGGTCCACAAATGTCCACTCCACCCCCAGAAGAGGCCCACAGTGAGGACAGCAGCTCTGTCTCCCTGGATCTAGATGACCAGCCCGGTCCATCGGGGACCTCGGGACAGTCGGTTCCCCTCACACAGCCACAGGCCACAGTAGACCTTCCCCCCTCTGGGAACACCAGCACAGCACCCACCCAGCGGGCCAATACCTCTGTCCCCAGGACACGTCAATCAGCGGTGTGTCCACCACTACAGGGAACCCAGGCTAACCCACCACCCCAACAACAACAGGGACCTGGGGGCAGTGGTAGTGGGCACACGGTCCAGGGGACAGAGGCCCAGGGAAACAGGGGAACTGGGAGGGCTGCTGTGCGACAGGGGGGGGACAGGCCCAGGGAACCCACTCTCCACGAGGCCCTCTCCACCATCATGGGAGCATACCACCGCTCCCAGGAGACGATGGCGACGGTCCTGGCCAGGTTTCAGGAGATCCAGCTTCTGCAGGAGCAACAGTATATGGGGTTCAGGGAGGAACTAAGAAACATCAGTTCCGCCATGGGTACCATCGTAGTGGCCCTGAATGAGGTAGTCACGACATTGCGGGACACTGTGGCACCTCAAAGGGCCCCTGACACTAGCATGCACCAAGAACTGCGTACCACCTCCGCCGGCGCTAGTGGACAGGAGGCCCCGACACAAGACCAACAGGCCACCAGAACCCCACCCCCTGCAGAAGGAGAACCACCCCGCAAGCGGGCCCTGAGATCCAGGAAGAAGACAGAGTAAGATGTCAAGACCCCCGCCAGCAAAGGATACCGCTCTGATTGTCATCCCACTGTCCCACATTGTCACCCTGTCCAACCTTAAACTGCCCCTGGCCCACTTCCCACAGGCATTTGGACAATGCACCTGTGAAACTGATAGTCTGGACTCTGCCATGGACAATCCTCAACCATCACCCCTCACCGATTTGCAACCACCCATCCAATTTAGAGCACTTGAATAAAAACACTTATTGCACAAAACAATCTGGAGTCTGGCTGTGATTTAGAACAAATGTATTAGACATGACCGTGCCAAAATGTTCATTCACATTGTGATGCTAACAAACCGCTGTCACACAGCTGTAGTCCATGGGGAAACAAAGCAGATGTCACGCAGTGGGGCCCACATCTCTGAAAACGGAAGGGAAAGTCACAACACAGTTACCATACGCTGGGGGAAAAAGTCAGACAGTAGAGAGGTAGGAGTCATTAAGTAAATGTAATATGCCGGTGTCTACTCTTACCTGTGTGTCACTGAAAATACTGCTGTAATATTGTGTTCCTGTTCTCTATGTCGTCCTCTTCGGCTTCCTCCTCTTCACTCTCCACAGGCTCCACAGCTGCTACAACACCACCATCTGGACCATCCTCCTGCAGAAAAGGCACCTGGCGGCGCAAAGCCAGGTTGTGAAGCATACAGCAGGCCACGATGATCTGGCACACCTTCTTTGGTGAGTACATTAGGGATCAACCTGTCATATGGTGGCACCTGAACCTGGCCTTTAGGAGGCCAAAGGTTCGCTCGATCACCCTCCTAGTCCGCCCATGGGCCTCATTGTACCGTTCCTCTGCCCTTGTCCTGGGATTCCTCACTGGGGTCAGTAGCCAGGACAGGTTGGGGTAACCAGAGTCCCCTAATAGCCACACCCGGTGCCTCTGGAGTTGACCCATCACATACGGGATGCTGCTATTCCGCAGGATGTAGGCGTCATGCACTGACCCAGGGAACTTGGCATTAACATGGGAGATGTACTGGTCAGCCAAACACACCATCTGTACATTCATGGAATGATAACTCTTCCGGTTCCTGTACACCTGTTCACTCCTGCTGGGGGGGACCAAAGCAACATGTGTCCCATCAATGGCACCTTTGATTTTGGGGATATGTCCAAGGGCATAGAAATCACCCTTCACTGTAGGCAAATCCCCCACCTCAGGGAAAACGATGTAGCTCTGCATGTGTTTCAGCAGGGCAGACAACACTCTGGACAACACCTTGGAAAACATAGGCTGGGACATCCCTGATGATATGGCCACTGTTGTTTGAAATGACCCACTTGCTAAGAAATGGAGTACTGACAGCACCTGCACTAGAGGGGGGATCCCTGTGGGTTGGCGGATGGGTGACATCAGGTCTGGCTCCAGCTGGGCACACAGTTCATGAATAGTGGCACGGTCAAGCCTGTATGTCAGTATGACATGTCGTTCCTCCATTGTCGACAGGTCCACCAGTGGTCTATACACGGGAAGATTCCTCCATCTCCTCGCATGTCCCAGCGGACGGTGCCTATGAAGGACAACAGCGAGCACAGAGTCAAGTAACCCACAGGTACGTAACCACAGCTTGCACATAACACGATTCCCAATGCATTGAATGGCTTGTATGAGTGTTGGTGCATGGCCTAGGTATGTGTGAAGCAGTTGGTAATTAGGCCATGTGGGCCCTTGAAATGGCAGCTGCCTGACCTGTGAAGTGCGACAGTGGGATGTGAGGTCAATGCGCTGGCGTGGCACACCGCGGAGGTAGGCGGTCGAAGACCGCGGCGATAAGCCGCATTGGTTAACATTGAACCCTATGGGTTTCAGGAGCCAATGACGATGTGCGCCGGCGGTCGCGGTACGCACCGCCACGGTACGCACCGCCGCGGGCGTGACCGCCATTTTCTATCTGCTTAATCACTCGATACCTGATCTTCGACAGGAGAGGACCTACATTGCAAGTGCTGCTGTGACCTCGGTCTGGAAGAGACAATGGCTCATGCGACTGGGGAAAGGGCCCCTGCCTTCACTGCGGAGGAGTTGGAGAAACTTGTGGATGGGGTCCTCCCCCAGTATGCGCTACTCTACGGTCCTCCAGACCAACAGGTAAGTACACTGGGACCATGCTTAGTGGGCAATGCCTGGGTTGAGTGGGGTGGATGAAAGATGGTGGGGAGGGGAGCGATTGAGGCATGCATCAAACGACAGATGAGAGCATGTGCACATGGCAAGGGTGGGGATGGGGGGCCACTCACATCGAGCATGCAGAAGGTGATGACAATTTTTCTCTCCCTGTACATGTCACATAGGTCAGCGCCCACCAGAAAGTTGCGTTTTGGCGTGCCATCGCCAAGGACATCCGGACCCTGGGGGTCCACAACAGACGGGGCACCCACTGCCGGAAGAGGTGGGAGGACATCCGACGCTGGAGAAGGAAGACGGCGGAGGCTCAGCTGGGGATGCCCTCCCAACGTAGGTGGGGTGCCAGTCCTCATTTGATCCCCCTGATGTCCCAGATCCTTGTGGTGGCCTACCCCGATTTGGATGGGCGCGTGAGGACATCACAGCAGACACAAGGGGGTGAGTACAAATACATTCTGCTGACTTTGCGCGCAGTGGAGGTGTCTGGGTGGGGGAGGAGGGCTGTGGGTATCCCTAGGCCAGGACGATTTCTGTAGGCTAGGCCCCTCCGTAAGGCATGGCCCTGTGCCCCCGCCCCCCACCTCTGTAGGGTCCCAAGTACAGGTATCCATGGCCCTGTGTCATCTATGTGTGCAGTTGTCGTCCATAGGCTTGTAGGCCATGTCCCACGGATTGCGTAGTGGACCCCAAGTGCGTGGCGTAGTGCAGGGGGCTTCTGTGTCCGCCAACGGTAGCGGTAATCCATGCACTCAACATGTCTTTATTTCTCCCCCCCCTTTTTTTTGGTGTTCATGTGTGCATTAGCATCATCAGGCGGAGGAGAAGTGGCATCGGAGCACGAGGGAGCTGCATCTCACATGGCCATGGCGGGCCATGCAACTGACTCGGATTTCACCAGTGAGGGCGAGGGGAGCTCCACAGCGGGGACTCGTGTTGATGTCAGTGACAGCGACTCGTCCTCTGAAGGGAGCTCCCTTGTGGTGACGGCAACATCCGTGCCCCCCGCAACAACAGGTACAGCCGCCACCCAGCTCACCAGCACCGCCCTCCCAGCAGCCCCTCAGCGTTTGCCCCGTGCCCGCTCACCCAGGAAGGTGGGCATCTCCTTCGCCCCAGGCACCTCAGGCCCTGCCCCTGTCACCCCTGCTGTTCTCAGTGAGGAGGTCATTGACCTCCTAAGGACCATCATTGTTGGGCAGTCTACCCTTTTGAATGCCATCCAGGGTGTACAAAGAGAGGTGCACCAGAGTAATGCATACCTGGAGGGCATTCATTCGGGTCAGGCTGCCCATCAGCGATCGTTCAACGCTCTGGCCTCAGCACTGACGGCAGCAATTATCCCTGTCTCTAGCCTCCCCCTCCAACTTCCTCCACCCAGACCCAATCCCCTGTACCTCTGCCTATCCCAGACACACCTACAGACCAGCCTGCACACACCTCAACACCCAAGGGAAGCTCATCCAGACATAAGCACCACACATCACACAAGCATTCACACAAGCAACATCCACATGCAGACATACCAACAGCCACTGCCTCCACTGTGTACCCCTCCTCCTCGTCTCCCTCCTCCCTCCCTGTGACGTCTCCACTCACACTTGCATGCACAACATCTTCAGCCACTACGTCCATCACCAGCACACCCACCAGAACACTCCGCACACGTGCAGTCACCACCCCCACTACCATTTACACGTCCCCTGTGTCCTCTCCAAGTGTGTCTGTCACCCCCTCCTCCAAACTACACAAACGCAGGCAGCCACCCACCCAACAGCCATCCACTTCACGACAGCCTCCAGCCCAAGCACCTGCACCCAAAGACACCAGACTTCACACTCCTACAATCACATCCTCTTCCTCCACTCGCATACCCACTACACCTACCAGTCCCTCTCTTTCCAAATTGCTTTTCCTTTCCAAACTTGACCTCTTTCCTACAACTCCCCCACCCGTCCATCTCATAAGACTCCAATCAGCACCTCAGCCACCACAAAATCGGGACCTGTGAAGAATGTTGTCCATGGACTGTGGAGTCCCCCACCCTCAAGGGCATCCAGTTCAGCTAGGAGCCAAGGCACGGCCAGCCCACCACCGGAAAATCATCCTAAGATTGCCAGTGCCCGGCGCGAGCGACCAAAGACCCCAGGGACAAAAATCCCTACATTGGCTCCGGCAGGAAGTCAGGTGCCACCTGGCACACCGCCAAAGGTGGGAAAGGGCCACAAGCGTGCAGGGAAAGGTGGGAAGGGCAGCACGCCCGACAAGTCCGGCAGCAGGCCAGCTGGCCAGGAGGGGCCCACCAGCCCCATCCCAGGTGTGCAGGAGGACACACACAGGCCCGGTACTGCAGCCCAGGAGGGCCCCGCAAGCCACGTCCCAGGTGGGCAGGAGGACACCCACAGGCCGAGAACTGCAGCCCAGGAGGGCCCCGCAAGCCACCAGACAGATGGGCAGGAAGGCCCCGCCAGCCACATGTCAGGTGGCGAGTGACATCCATGCCTGGGCCGGATCCGCTGACCAGGACACTCACCTCAAGCACCGCTCCGCTGCTCACCGCCGTCTCAAGCACCGCTGAACAGGGCACCACCGTCTCAAGCACCGCTGAACAGGACACGCCGTCTCAAGCACCGCTGAACTGGGCCCTTCATCTCAAGCACTGCTCCGCTGGGCACCGCCGTCTCAAGCACCGCTGAACAGGGCACCGCCGTCTCAAGCACAGCTGAACAGGGCCCTTCATCTCAAGCACTGCTCCGCTGGGCACCGCCGTCTCAAGCACCGCTGAACAGGGCCCTTCATCTCAAGCACCGCTGAACAGGTCACCGCCGTCTCAAGCATCCGCTGAACAGGGCACCGCCGTCTCAAGCACCGCTGAACAGGGCACCGCCGTCTCAAGCACTGCTGAACAGGGCCCTTCATCTCAAGCACCGCTGAACTGGGCCCTTCATCTCAAGCACCACTGAACAGGGCCCTTCATCTCAAGCACCGCTGAACAGGGCACCGCTGTCTCAAGCACCGCTGAACAGGACACCGCCGTCTCAAGCACCGCTGAACTGGGCCCTTCATCTCAAGCACTGCTCCGCTGGGCACCGCCGTCTCAAGCACCGCTGAATAGGGCACCGCCGTCTCAAGCACCGCAGAACAGGGCCCTTCATCTCAAGCACTGCTCCGCTGGGCACCGCCGTCTCAAGCACTGCTGAACAGGGCCCTTCATCTCAAGCACCGCTGAACAGGGCACCGCCGTCTCAAGCACCGCTGAACTGGGCCCATCATCTCAAGCACTGCTCCTCTGGGCACCGCCGTCTCAAGCACCGCTGAACAGGGCACCGCCGTCTCAAGCACCGCTGAACTGGGCCCTTCATCTCAAGCACTGCTCCGCTGGGCACCGCCGTCTCAAGCACCGCTGAACAGGGCACCGCCGTCTCAAGCACCGCTGAACAGCGCACCGCCGTCTCAAGCACCGCTGAACTGGGCCCTTCATCTCAAGCACTGCTCCGCTGGGCACCGCCGTCTCAAGCACCGCTGAACAGGGCACCGCCGTCTCAAGCACCGCTGAACAGGGCCCTTCATCGCAAGCACTGCTCCGCTGGGCACCGCCGTCTCAAGCACCGCTGAACAGGGCCCTTCATCTCAAGTACCGCTGAACAGGGCACCGCTGTCTCAAGCACCGCTGAACTGGGCCCTTCATCTCACGCACCGCTGAACAGGGCACCGCCGTCTCAAGCACCGCTGAACTGGGCCCTTCATCTCAAGCACTGCTCCGCTGGGCACCGCCGTCTCAAGCACCGCTGAACAGGGCACCGCCGTCTCAAGCACCGCTGAACTGGGCCCTTCATCTCAAGCACTGCTCCGCTGGGCACCGCCGTCTCAAGCACCGCTGAACAGGGCACCGCCGTCTCAAGCACCGCTGAACAGGGCACCACCGTCTCAAGCACCGCTGAACAGGGCCCTTCATCTCAAGCACCGCTGAACAGGGCCCTTCATCTCAAACACCGCTCCGCTGGGCCCTTCATCTCAAGCACTGCTCCGCTGGGCACCGCCGTCTCAAGCACCGCTCGCCCATTGGCGGAAGGGGCAGGCCTGCATCTGTGTCGGGCAGGGCTGCACGAAGCACTCTGGGCACTAGTCCCCCTCCAGTACCAGTGGAGACTGTTATCCACTTGAGAGACTGTGGCTTTGCACTCCCCAGGATGGCACAGTGGGCAACCCACCCACTGTAGAGACTTGAGAGACTGTGGCTTTGCACTCCCCAGGATATGGCAGTGGGCAAGCCACCCACTGTAGAGACTTGAGAGACTGTGGCTTTGCACTCCCCAGGATGGCACAGTGGGCACCCCACCCACTGTAGAGACTTGAGAGACTGTGGCTTTGCACTCCCCAGGATGGCACAGTGGGGACCCCACCCACTGTAGAGACTTGAGAGACTGTGGCTTTGCACTCCCCAGGATGGCACACACTCCCCAGGATGGCACAGTGGCCATGGAGGCCCCTCGTGGATCTGGCGTCGTGGACTCATCTGGCTGAGGTGCCCCCCTTCCCTTCCCCCTGAGGTGCCTGTAGTTTTCCTATCTGATGCCCCTGCAGTGTTCTCTCCGTTGGAGGCAGGTATCCTGTGTGGGTTTTGCCCATGTGTTTTGGCCCAGTGGCCCACAAACAATGGCTGATAGACATATCGGACTGGACAATTTATGTATATAAAGTTATTGATGTGTGATATATTTTATACTCAGTCTTACAATATAATTCTATATTTATAATCATTTCCTTTTGCCTTTGCATTCTTCCGGGGGGTTTGGGGGTGTAACTGTGATGTGTTGCTATGCATTGATGTGTGTGTTGTAGTGGTTGAGGGTGAGGGTGGGTGTGTCTCATATGTGTGTCCCCGTAATTTTTTGCCTCCCCCTCCCCTGTGTCGTAGATGCAGTACTCAGCGTTGTCTTCTGCGCCGGCGTTCGTGCTCCTGGTAGAGGAGCAGGAAGACAATTGCTGGTAGGATGTGTAGTTCGGGTTCCATGCTGTCCAGATTCCTCGTGGGGTGTATGGAGGTGAGCGTTTTCCGTTTGAAATGGCTGTTTCCGCCGTGTTTTTATCGGCGGGGCTACCACCCCGGAAAAGGTGGCAGATTGGTGGGTTGTGATAGGGTGGGCGGTACATTGTCTCCCGCCTGTCTGTTGGCGGTGACCGCCGTGCTGTTTGTTTGTCCCACCGTGGCGGGCGGTGTGTTGAAGTGCCGGTCTCTGTTGGCGGTTTCCGCCAGGGTCGGAATTGCATTTTCTTTACCGCCAGCCTGTTGGCGGTTTGGCCGCCGCTTTAACACCGACCGCCAGGGTTGGAATGACCCCCTCTGTCTCCTAAGTTAAGCCTTGACGCTCGTTGCCAATCTACCAGGGGTTGAGCTGGGTTTAAGTTACTGAGACCTAACTGGACCTAAGTGGAGTTTAGTGGCCTATTGCTAAGTGTAGGTACCTACCTGCCCTTACCAATAACCCATTTTCCAACAAAGGAGTTAAGACCTTGCCTTCCCTGAGAGCGATAGTTCCTCTGTGCACCGCGTCTTCTTCAACTCCTGAGGCCTCTGTGTACTTTTGCAAACTTTCTTCATGCACCGCCTGGCCCCAGCACTTTATCCTGCAATGCTCAACTCACTGAGTTGACTTCCGGTGGCGTGGGACCCTTCTTTGTAGTGCTGCAGCAACCGTGTTTTGCACCTCCTTTGTCCCCATGTCCTGGGACTCCCGTGGGTGCTGCCTGGCTTTCTGAGGGCTCTCTGAAGTGCTGAGAGCCCCTCTTCCTCCACACACAGAGTTGAGGGCCCCAGGTCCCTCCTGGGTCCAGCCAGTGCATTTTGATGTAAAACGCACATTTGTCGTAACCAAGGCTTGTTGGCGACTTCCAACACGAAATCATGTCTTCATCCATGTTCACGTCATGGGACATCTTTTGCATCATGCAGGAACTCGCTGGCAACTTCCTAGGGTGCATTTCTGCAGTCTTCGTCCAACCAGGGACTCTTCTTTTGCACCCTCTTCTGGGTTGGCAGGGGCTCCTGTCCTTCCTGGAACTTCTTTCGACTTCTGGACTTGGTCCCCTTCTTTTGCAGATCTTCAGGTCCAGGAATCCAGCAGTTGTTGTTTGCAGACTTGGTTGGTTACTGCAATAATCCATATCACAAGTTTAGTGTGTCCTAAGGAAACTTGCAGTACTTTACTCCTGCTTTTCTGAGCTCTGGGGTGGGGTAATTTACCTACCTTTACTGTATTCTTACTCTCCCAGCGATTCTGCACACACTACACTTGTCTAAGGGGGAATTCGTGGTTCGCATTCCAATTTCTTAGTATATGGTTTGTGTTGCCCCTAGACCTATTTTCTCCCATTGCATTCTATAGCATTTCCTATTGTTTGCACTATCCTATGACTAATTACTTGTCTAATTTTGGTGCCTAGTGTACGTATTGTGTATAATACTTACCTCCAGAAGGAGTATTGTCGCTAAGATATTTTTGGTACTGTGTCACCCAAATAAATACCTTTATTTTTGGTAACACTGAGTATTGTCTTTACTTGAGTATAAGTACTGTGTACCTATAAGTGGTATTGCAGGAGCTTTGCATGTCTCCTAGTTCAGCCTAAGTTGCTCTGCTATAGCTACCTCTATCAGCCTAAGCTGCTAGAACACTACTACTTCACTAATAAAGGATAACTGGACCTGGTATAAGGTGTAAGTACCCAAGGTACCCACTACTCCTACATAATAGAAAGGACTTTTGGCCTCCTGAAGGTCAGGTTCAGGTGTCTCCATTTAACAGATGGATCACTGTGCTACTCACCCAAGAAGGTCTGCCAGATAATAGTGGCATGCTACATGTTGCACAACCTTGCCCTGAGACACCATGTGCCTTTTCTGCAGGAGCAGGAAGCTGGAGATGCTGTGTGGCAGCAGTAGACCCTGTGGACAGTGAGGATGAGGAGGCAGGGGCTTAATATGAGGACAACAGAATATCAGTCATCAGACAATAATCCAATGACACACAGGTAAGACAGTGTTACTTCACATTTCAATATAATATTTTGGAATTTCTGTGGTACTTGCATGCTGTTATTTCCCACTTCTATGCCCACTTACTGTACCCCTTGGCAATTCATTTTACAGATTTTGGTGACCTCACATATGCTCCTGGTGTGATCACTGCAGCAAGCTACAGGTCATTAATCTATGCTCATTTTCTGTAAATTTGAATTGCAATGTCTGTAGCTGTTGAAATGAATACATACTTACAAAATGTGACATATTCCATACTTCTTTTTTTCCAAGGGTGTTTATTGAAGTGCTACAATTTAGAGGGGCAAATGCAATGGTATGGGGTGATGATGGAGGAAAGTTCAGGGTATTGCTCCAGTCTGCAGCACAGGTGCATGGTACATGGAGACATAGGAAGGCGAGCAATGGCAGTTCAGGGTGGACAGGGTGACAGTGTGGGACACAAGGGTGACAATGAGGAGAGTCTCATTTTCTGGCAGGGGTCTTGGCAAGTGTATCTGGCTTCTGTCTGGATCGCAGGAAACGTTTGCGGGGTGGTTCACCTTCAGCAGGTGGAGGGGTACTGGTGGCCTGTGAGTCCTGTGATGGGGCCTGCTGGCCACTAGCAGTAGTGGAGGTGGAAGGCTGTTCAGACGTCTGGCTAGTGGCAGGGGCCCGCTGTTGTGCGACTGCCTCCCTCATTATATTGGCCATGTCTGCCAGCACTCCTGCTATAGAGATCAGGGTGTTGTTGATGGCCTGCAAGTTCTCCCTGATCCCCTGGTACCGTGCCTTCTGTAGCCGCCTGTTCTCCTGCACATTGTCCAGGATCTGGCCCATTGTGTCCTGGGAATGTTGATATGGCCCCAGGATCTCTGCAAGTGCCTCATGGAGAGTCGGTTCCCTGGGCCTGCCCCCCCCCCCAGCGCACAGCAGTCCTCCCAGTTACCCTGTTGTCCTGTGCCTCTGTCCCCTGAACTGTGTGCCCACTGCCACTGACCCTAGGTCCCTGATTGTCTTGGAGGCGAGGTGTGCCCTCGGGTCCCCGTATAGGTGGACACACTACTGATTGGCATGTCCTGGGGACAGAGGTGTGGGTACGCTGGGTGGGTGCTTTGGTGGCATTTCCTGATGAGGGAGGCTCTGTGGTGGTGTGTGACTGGGCCTGGGTAACCGACTGTCCAGAGGTCCCTGATGGGCCAGGTTGTTCATCCAGATCCTGAAGACCAGAGTTGCTTTCAACACTCTGGGCCTCTTCTGTTGGGGGACTGGATATTGCTGGCACCTCCTCTCCGCTGACATTGGCTGGGGTACCTGTGGGGATGTAAATTCTGTGCTATTGTTTCTGTGTCTGACATTTTGTGCATCCGTGACTTGCCCACTTTGGTTGTATTTGCTCTGGCAGCTTTCACTTGTGTAATTTGGTATATGGTGGGATAGCTGATTCTCTCTAGTGTGCATGCTTTAGTGATAGTTGTCCATGCAGGGCTGTGGGTGGTGTCCATGCATTGGTATGAAAAGAGGCCACATTATCAGATGTTAGATCGATCACAGCATAGGCAGACTGATCCATGGAGCAGAAGTGCGTAGTAGTCTCTTGCGCAGGTCCACCTGCACGAGTGGCACTCACTCTCCACAGCACCAAAGAGAGCCAAATTGTTTACCAAGGTTGGCTCATAAGTGGCCTCGCGAATCAGCCCTAGTCTCAAGGGGCATGACCGTGAATGAACCCTCATCGGGGACATCAGCAGTGCTTGGTCCACAGGAGGCACTGGTGTGACAGCAAGACACACTGTAGGCACGTTTTCAAAGAGGCACCACATGCAGCGAAAGACTGGTTGCACGTACCATGGGAGTGGTTGGAATGACAATGACCAATCACGCTTCAATTCCTCCAGCAACAGAGCATTAAAGACCTGAACCATGCGTTCACTGCACAGCTGAGCTGGTGGCAGTGGTTCCATCGCTTTGCTTAGCTAGGAAGACACAACCACTGCGAATCAGAAGAAATAGCAGCAGAATTCCACCTAGCAAATGATAGGAAAACCGCCAAACACACTTGAAAACAGTGAATGGATTGCTGATGGAATGATTCCAAAGATGGTCTGGAAGATGGACACAAATCCAGACCCAAAAGCCTTAAAGAAGTGGACAATCCCAGTAGTGGTTGAGATGTTGAAAATTCTGGATATCAGCTCTCCAAAGTGCTTGGGGAAACTGGTCTTTATTAGGGATTGTATCTCTGCTAATGATCTCACAATCTGGAAAGCATACCTTTCTCTAGATGATGTCACCGCAACTTGTTTTTGAAACAGTAGGGTCTTTAGTCTGCTCACCTTGTCATAACTTACACTAGCAGTATCAATGTGAGGCCACATGTCTGATACTTTTATCTCTCGTGTGGGGGGGGAATACAACTGGTCCACAACACGTAACAACCTTAGAGACTGAAATTGCGCAGGCTTTGTTGCTCAGGACCACAAAACTTCCATTTGAAAGTACATGAAATGCTGGTCGAATCAAAGTGACTAGAGTACCCTTCACAAAACAGGCCAAGTTCGCCACCCCGCATTGCAAAGGCCGTGAAGGGACACCTACTTGCAGATCATTGAATGACTAACAGTAGTCTCACATTCACTTCCACTGAGAAAGACCTGTTTCGTCATTCAGACATTTGTATTCAAAGGGCAACTCTCACTCTTCTTTAATATAGCTATCACCTAGTCGCTCATACCTGCCCACCGCAAGATGTTTCAGGCATTTCAAAAAAGGAAAAGTGGAAATGGGCAGATCAATAATGCCTTGTAGGAGCGATACTGTTGAAGGCAACTTATCTAACTTCTCTATGTGAAGCATGGTGAAACTCGCTTCCCTTTTAGCCATTGTCTGTTGTTCCTTGGATAAATTAAAAGCAGTGAACAATTCACTACCGTTAATGTACTTCGATGGAACTCGGCCATTTTTCAAAGTCTGTAAAGTCCAACCTAACTGCATGATGGAATGCAGCTGACTTTGCCCTTGATATAAAAAGGGCATGTCTGTCTGAATGATATCTATCGCAGACGATACTATGTCATGAAATAAATCCTGTTGGACAGAGTGTCATTGCCGTTGTCGACAACAGATAAAGCCTTTTCTAAGTTTTCCTTATCTATTTGCCTTAAACACACAGCAGCTTCTATCTGAGAAAGCTTCCAGAGCTCACTAAACATAGCATATATGAATCTCTTAAAGCGTGGCTTTCTAGGACCAAGTAAAAAGTCCTGCAAGTCTATATGTTCAGAAAGAGTGTTAAGATGTTCCTTAACTGCGGCTAATGTGTTAGTCTGTACCCATTGTTGGCACCGCTTACCCACACTGTATGTTGTAATTATACCCGTGTGTTGGCCCAAGACAAAGCTAGGGTCTGGCCGGCTAATCTTGAAACCCCCTGAGGAATTCACAAAAAGTGCCTGACAGCCATTCGTGTCCAGTGGCCAAAGTAACCACCTGCAGGGATTGGAAAGTGAAGAATTATAGGTACCAGCCTGAACCATTGCATTTAGCGCTTCGCTTGAGACATTCAGGAAGAATTGCCAATTATAAAACTGTGCTGGTGGGGTATACTGGGCGTGTTCATTTCTTTTATTTTTGATAACCCCAGACACAAAGGCCCTCATTACAACCTTGGCGGGCGGCAGAGACCGCCCGCCAAGGTTGGCCCACCGAGCGGCCTCCTATGCGTCCTCAATCCCGCCAGCCACATTACAACATCCCCGCCGGCCCAGCAGGGATGTCGGCTGTAACACTGGAGCCGGCTCCTAATGGAGCCGGCGGTGTTGTGGCCGTGCGACGGGTGCAGCTGCACCCGTCGCGCTTTTCACTGTCTGCTGCGTAGACAGTGAAAACCAGGGTGGGGCTGTGCCTGGGGGCCCCTGCACTGCCCATGCCAAGTGCATGGGCAGTGCAGGGGCCCCCAGGGTCCCCGCAACTCCCTCCCCGCCAGCCTTTCCATGGCAGTCTCTACTGCCAAGGACAGGCTGGAAGGAAGGGGAGTCATAATCCCCAGGGCATCGCTGCAAGCAGCACTGCCCTGGCGGATTAACACCGCCGGTACAACGATGGCGGGAAACCACCGATCCCGGTGGTGCGACGGCGGCACTACTGCCATGGTCATAATATGGCAATTTGTACCGCCAGCCTGTTGGCGGTACAATCGCCAAAACAACCCTGGCGGTCTTTGACCGCCAGGGTTGTAATGAGGCCCAAAGTCTGTTGAATGGTGTCATTTAAAAAGATCATTTGCACAGGAATCAGGCACACTCTAAATAAAGCTTCCCTACACTATATTTGCCAATCCTGTGTTCCCCATACACTCAATAGTGTTCTTCTAGTATTCGTAACCTTCAAATGCAAGACGGGAAACAAAGAAATCTGAATAAATCAGCTTTGTGTCAGTGAGCAAAATGTTCAACATTTTTGAAGGAGGTCATTTGAAATAATATGACTCTGGATGTTTAGTGTCATGCCAAGAAAAATAAGTACATTTACCTGAATATCGTTTTGGGCTCCCCACTGGTGGTGTTGAACAGTTCTCCCACTGTGTGTAGTGAAGTACCGGTCTGTGTCTAGTGGACGGTGCAGGTAGTAATGTCCCCAGTTGTTATAGCAGAAAATGTCCCCATAATTCTGTGTACTTGTATCTACATCATCACTTTCAAATACTGAATAGCCCTTCATTTCAGTTAACATAAAATCAAATGTCTGAACATCCCAATCCTCAGATACAACACCAGGTATAATTACATCAGTCATGGACATTTTAAATACATATGGAATTTGAATGACCTTAGTAGGCCCGTATATATCAAATGGAGCATTGTCCCACACAATGCCATCAGGAATAGGTACAGCTGAAATGTTCACTAGGGACAAGTCTCTTCGGACCTTATGTGAGGAATGATATGGAGTTAAGACTTCATCGACAAGCTTAGCCGAGGAGCGTTCAGGAAGGTAATGACCATTTATAAGCAAAAAGGAAATAGTACCAAAACCAATCCATAGAAACAAATAAAAAAATGTCAGAACCATAAATAGTTCATGGCTGAATCAAATAGTTATCTTTAAGCCATAGGTACAGCTTATGTGTCTTTGAAACATTTTCAATCACATGAGTGGATGAGTCTGAAGAAAAGTCATCAATGTCGATGAAGTAACCAGAAGCAGTCTCTGCAAACGCAGGAGCAGGTGCATTACCGGTGAATAGATCAACTACTCGTGGATGCTCATAATAGACGGTATCGTCAGTCGGTGTGTGTTGGTGTAGGAGACCGCCAAATCTTGGAAAGATAATGACGTCGAAGCGGCAACTGGAATCAGCAGGAGCTCATTTTCCGCCCTCTCCATGGTCGAAGAAGTATTTGTACCATCGTTGAACATGCTTGTATAGTCAGAAGTAATGTTGGTACTTCTGCTTTGAAGAGGTATGTCCTGTTGGGTAGTGAGAGGGGACCGGGAACTACCCCAGGGACTTCTGGGTCTACTGTGTAGAATCGACCACATGGTGATGTTTGACGTCATCAATGGAAATTTATCTGTTTGCTATGGAACCAGGCAGTGGTGGCAAGATGAAAGTTCTGGTACCTTGTACTCCCAGGACTGGGACCGGTGCTCTGTAGGATGGGCCAAATTCCTTTTTCACAGCGATCTTCTCACAAACCAGATCCCCGACTTTAGGAATCTAGCCAATGGAAGTTGTTGGTAAATCCTTTATTCCTAAGGTGACAGCACTAGCTGATGATTTATCATCACAAAATTGCTGAAGCTTATGTAAGACAGTGAGATGTTCATTTATGTCAAAAGGTGTGTTTGCTGCCACTAAACCAGGGCCATCAAGATCTGGGACATACACAGGTATCCCAAAGAGAACCTCATAGGGAGTGCGTCCCCCCAAGGACCGTCTTGAAAGGTTATTTAGTGCTCTCTGGACCCCTTATTGGTGATGGAGCCAACTGTGGCCAGAACCTAATACTCTAGCTGTTAAGGACTGCTTTAGATCACGGTTCTGCCTCTCCATGACTGAATTTCCCTTGGAATGGTATGGTGAGGAGTAATGGAGTTAAACACTCATCGCCCCCATGGTGTCCCTGAATGCCTTAGAAGCAGAGGCAGGGCCCTGGTCCGAATGAAATGCTGCAACCGCATATGTACCGATAAAGATCAGCAAGCTTTTTATAATAGTTTGAGCATCAGCTGACCGCTGAGGCCATACCCACAGGAATCTAGAACTAGAATCTACAGGGACTAAGATTTATTTGTATGCATCATCCAGTTGGAGTGGACCGCAATGGCCCAGGTACACAAATTGTAGTGGCCTATTGGACACTAGGAGGGATGTCTGCGGCGGGCGTTTGATATTAGAGCCCTTGATTTGCTGGCAAATGTTGCAACAAATGTACTGGTTTGTCTGTTTGTATAGACCTGGCTACCAGAAGCGTTTCTGTAAGAGTGTTACTTTGGCCGAAATACGGGCATGAGCAGAAGCGACACCCTCATGTGCTGCTTTTATTAGATCTAATCTCTGGTCTTCGTTGGGAATCTCTTGATCTCCAACACCAGGCAGTTTTGTGCTAGAGCTCCTGGTCCTTAGTAATTCAAAATGACAAGGGGACGTGTATAGGTTGATGAACCTTTTGATTCGCATGGAGTATCCTAGCTATGTAGTAATCAATGCGCATCAATAATCAATACACATATCAATAAC
Organism: Pleurodeles waltl; assembly: GCF_031143425.1. Classification (NCBI taxonomy): domain Eukaryota; kingdom Metazoa; phylum Chordata; class Amphibia; order Caudata; family Salamandridae; genus Pleurodeles; species Pleurodeles waltl. The sequence goes on along the minus strand of NC_090437.1, from coordinate 349,874,916 downwards.
CAATAAGCAAAAACATTAATCATCAGTGAATTATGTCAACATCTCAAGAATAACCACAACTCAATTATACGTTTTATCAATATTATTTCCCTATTTGTTGCCATACCAAGTCATAAGGTTAATTCAAACTTTAGTCAATTCACTCAAGATTAATTCATTAGTGACCACCAATAACATAACCTAATCAGTACTTGAGAAAACATGCATTCTAATGCCTCTCCATAAGCCAATAAAGAGAAATGTAATAACATGAATAGCAGAGTTCAGCAAATCGGTCCATCAATCATTTGTCACCGTATATGTCAACGTCTCAGAATAGAAACCCTACCTAACCCAGATTAGCATTAGCATGTGGGACTTCATGCAAAAATAGTTTGAACATGAATTTAGAAAAACATCTAGATAGAAGAAAAAATATAAAAACAGCACAGTTGGTACCTAGAAAGAAAAGGCACAAAAAGTCAATCAGTCACATTGTTATAGCTACCTATTCACGTTATGGATCAGCAACAAAGTCAGTCTTTGTCTTCAGGTCATCAATCGATCAGCAGTTCATCAGGCTCTGAAGAGCTTGAGCCCAATGACAGAATCTCGCATCAATTTCGGCAAGGTCTCTCCCCGATCATCTCCCTTTAACGTCTCCCCAACAGTTCGGTTCTCCCTCTAGATTTGAAGTTTTCCCCCTGTGTTATGACATTATATTAAAGTTACCCAGTCCATCCCCTAATACCTAATTGGCCAATTAATCACCATATGTGACGCTAGCCAATGACTTTTATTTTACAAATCTATGAATTCTAATATTTCGCCGTTCTCAGGGTGTCAATTGGTTAACTATACGATGTCCTCATCATCCGGGTCATCAGGTATCAGAAATGTTGCATCTTCTTCTCCATTCAGTGTCTCTATTGTTTGAGTCCTGGGAAAGTACATCTCGTCTGCTTTGCACCGGGTTTGATACAAATTTGATTCCCTCATCTCCTGTCTGTCGGTTCACTGTAATATATTCTAGCTAAGCACATTTTATTAACAAAAGTGGCTCATGGCCATTTTAACGCATCAGCTTTTCTACATTGCACGATTATTCAGCTTCTGCATGAGGCCTGGAAAAACTAGACCACAACTTCGGCTAAGTTAGCTCTACAGTATAATGCAAAACATACATTAGACATTTCAATATGACATATTATTACATTTTTTTACACATTTTCAATATTTCATGCATTTTTAATCATTTTAGTAAAACTCGTGCATCCTCGTGGCCGATCTCCGTTGGGCAAATTTTCAACGTGCACATTATTTTTCTACATTAATTTTCCTCTACATTTTATTTATTATTATTCAAAATATATAAACACTCATTAATAATTTAAATTAACATTTCTGGGTCAGCAATCCCTTCTCTGATGACTAAATATGTCATCACACTACTTTTACCATCATTTCACAATTCTATCTCTTCTGTATTTTGTCTTCTTCTCAAATATTCCCTATCAATTCTTTCCCTGTTTCCTTCTTCCCTCCTCTGATTATTTTTAGACCTTTTCAATTTAATCTTTTGACACAATTTACATGAACCCCATAATTCTAATATGCAAGCAATCACAATTAATATTCCCTGTATGATTTTTAATAATACCCCATTCCAAATGTTACTAGGCCAATTTCCCACAGAAGCCAATCGTTTTCCAACCTTTTCCCGTACACCTGGTTCCTTCAATTCTTTCAAATCCTTACTTGCGTTAGTCAGGTTAGTAAGTAAGGGCCAGATGTACTGTAGGAAGGTTCCCGTTTGAGAGTTGAAAATTGCGAGTCCAAGCGACTCGCAATTTGTAACTCGCAAAAGGGAATGCAGAAAGGTGTCTCAGACACCTTCTGCGACTCGCTATGGGGTCGCAAAGACCCACCTCATAAATATTTATGAGGTGGGTCGCAGTTTGCGACCCCATAGCGAGTCTAGGCACTCACAGGGATGGTGGCCTGCTGGAGACAGCAGACCACCATGTCTGTGACTGTTTAAATAAAGCATTTTTTTTTTCTTTTTGCAGCCAGTTTTCCTTAAAGGAAAACGAGCTGCAAATAAAAAAAATACCGAAACCTTTTTGTTTCGTTTTTTTTCAGAGTAGGCAGTGGTCCATAGGACCACTGCCTGCTCTGAAAAAAGATTTTTGTTTGCATTCACAAAGGGGAAGGGGTCCCATAGGGACCCCTTCCCGTTTGTGAATGAGTTACCATCCACTTCAAGTGGATGGTAACTGCGAGTTGATTTGCGACCGCTTTCGCGGTCACAAATCTGGCACCAGTCAAATACTGTGTTTTTGTCCTTGTCAGTAAGATCTCAACAGAGTGAGGTACCATTACCGTCAAAGGGTGTCCCATCACCACTCCCTCACACTGTGATAGGCTTTGACCAACTGTGGCAACTGCGTGTAAACAACCTGGTAAGTCTGCTGCAACTGTGTCAAAGGTAGCTGAAAAATAGGCTACTAGGCGATAAGCACCTCCACAGACCTGTGTCAAGACAGACAAAGAACAAGCATCACGTTCATGACAAAATAGTATGAATGGCTTTGTGAAATCAGGCATTCCCAATGCTGGCTCTCTGCACAAACTCTCTCTCAATTCAGTGAATGCCTTCATCTGATCCTGATCTAAAGTAATGGTATCTGTAACCTCTTTATGTGTCAGCTGCTGCAACGGTTTGGCAATTTCAGCAAAATTCGGAATCCACTGATGACAATAACCTACAATTCCCAGAAACATTCTGACATCTCTCTATAAAGTCGGAGGACTTCTCTGCATTATCATTGAAATTCTTTCTCTGGAAATTCTCCTTGACCCTTTCTCAATTCGGTGTCCCGGATATTTCACTGACTTCTGACAAGACTGCAATTTTAATGGTGACACTTTATGTCCCAACTTTACCAAATGATTCAACAAGGCAATCGAGTCGTACTTACACTCATCCCTTGTTTTGGATGCAATCAGTAAGTCGTCAATGCACTGCACCAGAGTCAATTGGTACAGTAGTTTCAATGACTCCAGATTATTTTTCAACATCTGATTGAACAGGGATGGTGACTCCGTGTACCCTTGAGGAAGCCTCCACCAGCTGTAGACTCTGTCTAGGAATTTGAAACTAAAAAGAAACTGACTATCCTCATGGAGAGGCACAGAAAAGAAAGTTTGGGACAAATCAACCACTGTGAACCACTCTGCATTGCATGGAATCTGAAACAATATCACTGGTGGGTTCAGCACTATAGGACAACACTTGACCACCAGGTCATTCACTTTTTGCAAATCTTGCACAATGCACACTTTCCCACAAGGCTTCTTTAGGCCCATTATCAGTGAATTACATTGACTGCTCAACACTTCCTTCAAAATCCCTTGTTTCAGAAAATATCCGATTATCTGCGCCACTTTCATCATAACATCCTGTGCCATGTTGTACTGTGGAAGCTGCTGAAACACTACATTCGGCTTCAAATTGATCTTAATCGGCTCCACTCCCTTGATCAAACCCACTTCTTTACCTGTCAGGTCCCGCACATTTTCTTGTACTGTTCCCTGCAAGTCTGAATGTAATTCTTTCACAGTAAACATCGAGAAAAACTCAATCAATGGGCACTCTTCATTAATGGTTTAATTCTCAGTTTCAAGAGCATGTTCTTCCTCATCATCACTATTCGCCTGAACCTCTATTCCAGCAGTTGAACAACTAATCAGACATCTAGTTTTGCACAACAAGTCCCTTCCCAGTAGAGATACTGGACTTGAGTCACAGACTACAAACGTATGCAGTCCATGAAAGTTACCAATCTCAACCTGTACTGGTTCTGTGATCAGATTTATCAACTGTCTATTCGCTACCGCTACAACCTGCACTGTTCTTCCTGAAAGAGGTAAGTTTGGAACTTCTGCACGTCTTACTGTGGAGCGCGTAGCTCCTGTGTCCACTAGAAGTGAGACCCTTTGACCCATCATCTTTCCTTTCACAAAAGGTCCTCTCTGATCTACCTCTAGGGACGCTGCAAGCATACATGGCTCCTCATCTGAACTCTCACACATCCATTCATTGTTTATTCCATTCTCACTATGTAATGTGAACTGGTGCACTGTGTCACTACTTCTGTCTTCTCTCTGACCTGTGACCTGCTGAGTAAGCAACATCTGTTGCTGTTCCATCGGGGCTTGTGGTATCTGCATTTGCTGTCTAGGTATCATAGGAACCTGCTGCTGCATTGGTTGCAACTGTGTCATTTGTGCACGTGGCATTTCCATCTGCTGCATGGGTTGAAAATTCTTCACTTGATTCATGTTATTGTGAAAATTCGGATTAAGTCCTCTCATTCTAGGGACCTTCACAGTTTGAAATGTATTGACATCAACACTTTGCTGAACAACACCATCCTGCACCATCATCGGACACTCCTGCTTCAAGTGTCCCACGTTTCTGCAAAGATGACACAGTAACATCTTTTTCATCCCTTGCACATCATTCTGAACCTCAACAGTACTCAAATCCGGACCACGATTCATGTTGATTCCACGACCCTTACCTCTCGCTTGGGGTTGGAATATGACAGTTCCCTGCTGTTGCGGTATCTGTTGCACTTAAGCTCCCTGCACTCCATTTTGAGCTTCCTCGATTTGCGTTACCATTGCCTTCTCCTTCAACCTTTTCTGCTTCAACTCAATCTCATCACTACAGCATTTTGCATACTGCAATACCTCATCAATCGGCTTCGCTTACCAGCAAATCAAATGACTCTTAATCATCTGACCTATTTCAGGTCTCAATCCTTCCACGAACCTGAACACAAAGTGCAACATGTCTTTCAGCTCAATCACTTCCTTACCATTGTACTCCTTGAAAGTTATCAACAATCTCTCATAGTATGTATGTATTGACTCCTTTACTTCCTGCACTGTCCTGTCAATTCTCTGCCAATCAATATTTTTAGGCGAGATTCTCATCTTCAGGAATTCAATCACCTTATAATAATGTTTCATCACTTCAGGTGATGGTGCACCTGTAACTCTGTCCCTTTCTGGTTCACTCGTCGGCCAGTCCACTGCCCTCTTACACTCAACCCTTAAATCAGTTGGCACTACTATCTCCAACAGAGTATTCAGGTCTTCCCACAGACGTTTCAAAAGCTTCACAAATCTATCTGTCTGCTGGTACCGCTCAACCGGTTTCTCTCTCAGTTTTGGATAATCATTTGTGAATGACAAAATATCACTCCTGTGCTACGGAACATGAACAAATTGCCCTCCTGGAATTTCTCTCATTAGTAATATTTTTACTGCATTCTTTTCTTTCCGAACACTTTCAGACCCTTCTTGTGAATCTCGTTTCCATTTATCCTTCTTCTTTGCCCATCTGCCTGCCCACTTCTCCAGTGCTCCCCAAATCTGAGCACTTTGTAATAATTCTTTGAGATGCGCTTTTGTCCCAGCTGACCTCATGTGCTCAAAATCCTTTGCCTCAAAATCTACCCTGTAGCTTTGTTTAAAGTGCTTTGTTTTCCCAATTTCTATGTCATGTTTATCTGCCAGATCGGCCAATTTGTTATGTATCTTCCTCACTTCTCGGACACAAGTATCTCAGCTCTTCTTCGGTATAGGATTCTAACCTATTCACTCCAACTGACCCCTCAACCAGTTAATTTATTTTGGTAGCCAGTCTTACACGATTAATCTGCTATTCACCCTTGGATGTATTTTGAGGTGAATTCAGACTGTCTAACCACTCATTTAACTGCTGTGCTGTCAATCCCTGTAATGAAACATTACTTGCGTTCGTCAATGGCACCTATTGTACCACTGCACCTGGAGTTTGCGGTGTCAAAAGCTTCAAGCTCTGACTTACACTGAAGCCATTTACAGCATCTGGAAGCGTAACAAGTGGATTAAGGTCCATTAATGGTCTCGATCCATCAAAGATCTGACACATAGATGATGTTACCTGCACATGATCTCTCACCCCCTCCTCACAAGGCTTTGTGACATTTGACCCTGATCTCCTGCAATCGGCTTCTTTTCCGCAAATAATGGTACCGCTGGACCAACTGTAATCGGCAGCGATATTGCATCTGGTGTCAGTCTGACACCCACATTTTGGCTACTCCCATACTCTGATTCATTATTGGTGTCGCATCTGACTGTGTCCCTGTCATTGGTGTGAACTTCGGCAAACCCTATGGCTGTGCCTGAGGCATCAACATTGGTCGGTACCGTCTGAACTAGCTTTGTCTCGGAACCACTTGCTCCGTAGGAACCACTAAGTTCGAAGTTGTCCCAAGAATTGGTACCGCTGGATACATTCTCTGTACTGGTGGTGGGTGCATCTGCGCTTGGACTACCAATGTAGTCACTGCATTTGGAATACTCTGCACTATCCCTTGTACCTGTCCATTATCTCTCTGTACTGGTCCTGCTGTCCCCGACACTTGAGCTGGGGCAGTTGGAGCAGAACTAGTTATTGGATCTCCTTCATGTATTGCATAGGGTGGAGGTCGGTCCCTCAATACCAGAATAATAAAATCCTCAATATCTGAATCTTCTTCCACATAAGTCTTTTTCTTACCCCCCTGACGAACTCTTATCACCCTTGCTAGTATCCTCTTTCTCTTCTGACTCATCTTCCTCTGTGATAGCAGGAAACAACCTAACACCTTGCAATGTTGCCATTCTCCATTTCTTATGTTCCCAATCCCATCTTGCCTCTGCTAAAGACTTCTCTACCTTCCTTATTCTCCTCTGGAATTTCATCTCTTGCTGCTGGCTTGCTATGAGCTCCCAAGCCGCTAATGCCTCAAACTGTGCTGGTCTTGGAAGTGGCTTTGTCTCATATAATGTGATTCGCAACTGATCCAAAATTCTCAAATTAAACGTTCCATGCTCTGGAAACGCTAAAGCTCCCTGTTTCTCTGTAAATTTGCACCACTGCTTTAACCAAAGACATGGTGCGACACCTCGCTCCTCCATCACAATAAATGCCGGATTATTTTCCCCCACTGTTGCCTTAATGTAACTATCACCCTTCAAGACAGTCCTGAACGCTTTGAAAAATGTCATCTGTCTCTTGTTGTATTTATTTGATTCAATAAGGAAATGACTTTTACTCCCAATATTCCCTGCACCCGCATTCTCAACCAATTGACTCTTACGGACGGCTGCCAATCTGCTCACAACTCTACTCACTAACCAACCTATCCCAGCGCGGCTCACTCTGACATCACACTCACACACTGCGGATGACAAAGTCTTGTGGCTTGTCCTCCTAATCTTCAACTCACACAGAACTAATGCAAAAATATTGCGAGCACTAACCAAAAACCAATAACCAAAAACAAATCAGCTGGTTTACTACAGGAAGGTACAAAATCGCTTCAGAGACCTTACGTATTTTCACTAATGGCCCTTTCGCTCATGCAGCTATTCCTCTTTCTCAGTCTCCCACATTCGCAAGCAAAATTCGACCCGCAAATTTTAATCTCAACTGATCAATGGGTCTGTCCTGGTGCACATAGGACTCGCCAAATCTCAGTTGAAAATGTTCTCTTACTCACTTAACTTACACACCAACTTGTTGACCACGCCTGATCAACCTACTAAACCAGACAGATTACAAAGTAAACCCAAGTGTCTCCTACATTTGTCAATATACTCCAGAGTCTTAGACCATGCAGGGTCCGTACATTACCAACAACCACGTGGACAATTTTTGAGCTGGAAGCGCCACACACATATGAAGTTTGACGACTTCCCTACTCTCATACTGCGGAGTACGCACACTCCTACTAAACCTCAACTGGAGTACGCAGACTCCCTACTTTCCTCACATACATCACAATTCCCCTGCGGTCTGCATAAGCCTTTGCAAGCGCAACCTACCACTTTCACACTATCACAAAGACGCCGAGAACATACCCAACTTTACTAGCGGGATCCAATATCTGGGAAAGTCATTTCTGGGCTTAAGAGGACATCATCTTTGCTACAATTGCCATTTCAAAAAAACAAAATTCAAACCTCATAAAATGAATAACTAACCCTAATTTAAACTACCACCATAACCATCGGTCACCACATAACTAGTTCTCCAAGGAAACTAACCATCAAGCTGCTACCAAAAACTGCTAGCGCGCCTCGTCCTTAGTAAGTAAACTTACAAGGGGAAACTTATAGGTCGATGAACCTTTCGATTCGCATGGAGTATCCTAGCTATGTAGTAATCGATACACATCAACAATCAATATACAAATCAATAACCAAAACATTAATCCTCAGTGAATAGCATCAACATCTCATGAATAACCACAACTCAATTATACATTTTATCAATTTTATTTCCCTATTTGTTACAATACTAAGTCATAAGATTAATTCAAACTTTAATCTATTCACTAAAGATTAATTAATTAGGGACCACCAGTAAAATAACCTAATCAGTACTTAAGAAAACATGCGTTCCAATGCCTCACCATAAGCCAATAAAGAAAAATGTAATAACATGAATAGCAGAGTTCAGTAATTCAGTCTATCAATCATTTGTCACCGTATATGCCAATGACTCAGAATAGGTACCCTACCTAACCCAGATTAGCATTAGCATGTGGGACTTCATGCGAAAATAGTTTGGAACATGAATTTAGAAAAACATCTAGATAGAAGAAAAACTATAAAAACAGCACAGTTGGTACCTAGAAAGAAAAGGCACAAAAAGTCAATCAGTCACATTGTCATAGCTACCTACCCACGGTATGGATCAGCAACAAAGTCAGTCTTCGTCTTCAGGTCATCAATTGATCAGCAATGCATCAGGCTCACAAGAGCATGAGCCCAATGACAGAATCTCGCATCAATTTCGGCAAGGTCTCTCCACAGTCATCTGCCTCTAATGTCGACCCAACAGTTCTCCATCGGTTCTCCCTCTAGATCTGAAGTTTTCCCCCTGTGTCACAACATTATATTAAAGTTACCCAGTCCATCCCCAGTACCTAATTGGTCAATTAATCACCATATGTGACACAACATTATATTAAAGTTACCCAGTCCATCCCCAGTACCTAATTGGTCAATTAATCACCATATGTGACACTAGCAGACTTTTATTTTACAAATCTATGAATTCTAATATTTCGCCGTTCTCAGGGTGTCGATTGGTTCACTGTACGATGTCCTCATCATCCGGCTCATCAGGTATCGAAAATGTTGCATCTTCTTCTCCAGTCAGTCTCTCTATTTTTTGAGCCCTGGGAAAGTACATCTCGTCTGCTTTACACCGGGTTTGATACAAATTTGATTCCCGCATCTCCTGTCTGTCAGTTCATTGCAAAATATTCTAGCTAAGCACATTTTATTAACAAAAGTGGTTCATGGTCAGTTCAATGCATCAGCTTTTCTACATTGCACGATTATTCCGCTTCTGCATGAGGTCTGGCAAAACTAAGCCACAACTTCGGCTAAGTTAACTCTACAGTATAATGTAAAACATACATTAGACATTTCAAAATTACATTTTATTACATTTTTATTATGCATTTTCAATATTTCATGCATTTTTAATCACTTTAGGACAACTTGTGCATTCTGGTGGCCAATCTTCGTTTGGCACCTTTTCAACGTGCACATTATTTTTCTACATTAATTTCCCTCTACATTTTAATATTATTATACAAAATGCATAAACACTCATTAATAATTGTAATTAACATATCTGTATCAGCAGTTGCGTAAGCAATATTCTGTTCACTGATGTGGTAAGAATATTTTGTTGGGTATCATTTTGGAAGAGACTTGCCTTTAGCCAAAGCTTTCATGGCAGTCAGAATTTCATTATCCAATCTCGTCTGAGAACAACTCACTGCAGCCACAGAAGCCGTAGCTGCTGCAGATTTGCCTGCTTTATCAGCCAAAGTATTGCCTACAATGTGTACACCTACACATTGGTGGCCCAATGTGTGTACTATGTGAGCACAAGGTAGCTTATCCTTCAGATCAACCAACCTCTCCCACAGAGTTCTGTTTTTAATGGTGTTCCCTTTAGAATCCCTGAACCCGTTCAACTTCCAATGATTGAGGCAATCATTGTAGGACTGGACACAGTAATAGGAGTCACAAACAATCAAAGTCAGTAATCCTGGCTCTGTTTGTTCTAGTGCTAAAATAAGGGCTTTAAGTTCATCCAGCTGAGCTGTGCAATCCCCTAAGGTCTGCATGTAGGTATTGTGCGGGTGGAAAACTCCATCCTTCATCACTCCGCTCACAGCTGTGCAAGCAACTGAGTATTGATGTTTGGTACCTACAGCTGGTTGTGCTGAACCGTCAGAGTAAATGACAGTACGGTATCTGTCAAGTGGCAAAACATCTATAGGAGCGGGGTACTCCTGTACATATTGGAGACATTTTGGTGTCTGATGTTTTGGATCAAAGATGTAATGAACATCAGTGGCAGTCAGGGAGGTTGCCCACTGAATCCAATGTGGATGTAATACCTTAGCTTTAGGAATGCTTGCTTTAGTGACAGCTTCTAGGGCTGGCACCCAGGTAACGACAATGATGTGTTTCCCTTGGGCAAGTGGCCTCTCCTTAAGGACAGCCATTTGAACTGTAGTTCGAATTTATTCTGTAGTGCAAAACGTTGTTCTGCATTGGAGCATAAATGTGATTTATATCCTGTGGGCACTGTGCCATCCTCATTAAAGGTGACATAAGTGAACCCAATTGCACCAGTAATTATTCGGGTGACCAAATTTGTTTTTTTTTGTCACAGGTGTGCAAGTGTTTTGCTTTCAGCATGTCCTGTTGCAATTCCCAAAGGATGCATGTGCATTCAACTGTCCAATGTCTGCTAGAGAAATCAGGGCGTATTAAGTCATAAAGTGGCTTCATACATTTTGCATAGTCAGGAATGTATGTTGTGCCAAAATTAAAGAAACCAAGTAAAGACTGTAGTTTCCTGAGAGTGTTAGGTGGGTATAGTTGAGCACATTTCTCTAGAAAGTGCGGGACCACGCTCTTGCCCTCGTTTGATAGCTCATATACCAGGAAGAATAAGTTGAGAAAGGCTATTTTAGTTTTCCTCAAATTAAATGTGTAGCTGAGGGCTGCGAATCCTAAAACGATCCGATCGCCCCTGGCAAGATGAATGACGAGGTCCCCATCTGTAAGATAAATGTCATTCACATAAGATAATGCCTCAGGATCAATATCATGAAATATTGATGTTACACAGGGTGAGAACTGCCCTGGACTGTTATTGTAGCCCTGGGGCAAATGGCAGAAGCGTTTTTGAGAGCAAAATGAGAATGCACTCAGGTCCCGACTTTCACGTGCTAAGTTCCGGCAGAAGAAACCGTTGGAAATATCCAATGTTGTTTTGTATTTTTTACGCACTATGGGCCGGATGTAGCAAAATTTTGCGAGTCGTAAAATGGCCAGAATCGCAATTTGCGACCCCGCAAAATCAGAAATGGGATGCAAAAATCCCATTCCCGAATCGTAAATTGCGATGCAAGCCATTACCGACTCACAAAATTTGCGACCCCATTGTGCGACTCGCAAATAGGAAGTCGCAATTTGCAAGTCGCAAACCATATGAAAAAGCCACTCGCAAATTGCGACTAGTCACAAAAAGCCCATTTTGCACACCCAATTTACCACTAACTCAGAGCAGGTGGTAACCAGAACCAAAGTATAAAAGGAGACCCAGAAGGCATCTGGGTTACTCAAGATTGCGGGAATATATGTGATAGCAAGGAGGAGGAGAGTCCACGCCGCACAGCAGAGGAGGAGGAGGAGCCAGAGACAGGAGAGGATATACAGAACCAGGCAGGCACTTTTCCAATAAACAGAGGAGGAGATATATGATAAATACAGACTCAGCAGTGCAGCAATATTAGAATTAATCGATCTACTCAATCCGCAGCTGCAACGCCAGACTGTGCGCGGCAGCGCCATCCCCACACATGTGCAAGTGCTATGCTCACTGCACCTCTTGGCCTCGGGTAGCTATCAGGGGGTCATTGCTGTGGCAGGTGGGGTATCCCAAAGTGCACTCTCCCGGTTCTTCAGATGTTTCTTAGATGCCATACTCACACACATGTCCAGATACATATACCTACCCAGGAATGAGGCAGAAATCAACAGCACCAAGTTGGAATTCTACAGGATTGCCAACTTCCCTCATGTAATAGGGTGTGTAGATGGGACACATATACAAAAATGCCCTCCTGCAAATCTGGAATATCTGTTCCGCAACCGGAAGTGTACCCACTCACTGAACATCCAGGTGGTATGTGACGTCCATTATGTTATCACTGACATGGTAGCCAAATTTCCAGGGAGTACACATGACTCTTACATTTTCAGGCACAGTGGGATACACCAACGCCTAGAACGTGGGGAGTTTGGAGACGGATATCTCTTAGGTATTGCTGAATACACCCTGAAGCCATACACACAGGTCACTGTAGAAACCATCCATGCCCTGCTAACATTGTCCATTTATGCCAAACAGGTGACAGTGCATATGCGCTACGACCATGGATACTTACCCCGTACCTAACACCCAGCAATGAGAATGAGAGGGGATATAACAGTGCACATAGGAGGACCCGAAATGTCATAGAGAGGACCTTTGGACTGTTAAAGGCAAGATTCTGATGCCTCCACAGAAGTGGAGGTGCGCTCCAGTATGCCCCAATAACAGCATTCAAGATAGTTGGCGCATGCGCTATACTGCACAACATTGCCACCAGACGTGGGCTACATTTCACCCCTGAAGACCCATATTCGGAGGATGAGGAGCAAGAGCTACCACATCGCCATCCTGGGGATAGAAGCATTGCAAACCAAGGCAGACAGAGACGGGACCACATTGCAAACCAATACTTTGGAAGGTACGTGCTGACTTTCACCACACTCACTAATGTCACACATAAAGAGCCCAGTTGTGAAGTGGAACAAACCAGAACTTTTATTAAGTGAACCTAAGTAATGATGAACTGAACTTTTGTGAAGGGGCTGCAAATGTCCACCTGCAATGAGGACACATTCACCTCACGTGCCTCAAGTATCCTGCAGTGCAAAGGCTCAACACCTCCACCTGGGACGCCCAGCATGGCTAGTGCTCAGTGTGTCAGCAGACCCCTGACATGCACTGCCACTCCTCAAGACTCGTGTGTCCGTGGCAGATGCGCTGCTGACGGTGGATCCCTCCTCACTATCCTGAGGTGTCACTGCCGTGCCCCTAGCCACCTGTCTAGCCTCCATCATGTCCACAGCATGGCTAATCCGACCCAGTCCCCAAGACACATCCCCTGCAAAGTGGCCCAAGTCCACCTGCAAACTAACTGTACGGCGTGACAGCCCTGTGGTGTTGACTGCCAGACGGACGATGGATGCAGCCATGCAGTCCAACCAGTGTACGAGTTGCCGCTCACGTTGCCTTGCACGCTCTCTCTCTGACACTAGTTCTGTTACGAGTTGACGGATGGAGAGTGCAAGGTCACCGACATTCTCGTTCAGACGTGTGAACTGTGTGTTCACCTGTGCCAGCCCTGTGGTGAAATTACGCTCCATCCGTTGCATTGCCCCTGATATTACTCTCATCTGCCTTGTTTGCAGGCGCTGACCAGTTATGAGGGCTGCCTCCGCGGCGGACATAGATGAGTCCCCTACATCCTCCTGGGACACTGCTGGGAAATGGACTCTGTGTCTGCGACGCGGTGGAGCTTCAGGGTCCTGCTGTATGACACTGTGGCTGGGACCAGGTGCTGTGTCGATTTCCACAATGTCCATTGGTGCAGCTGGAGGGGACTGTGGTTGGGTGGTGCCGGGCCCTGTAGTGGCTGCTTCGGACTCCTGTGCTGCCTGTTGGCTGCTCTCTGCACCCTGGACGGACTGGCTGGTGGGGGTGTCTTGTGGGAGACCTGTGGGACATAGGGAGCACACTGTCAGTATCTAACATCTGTTGTATGCCTCCTAATAAACTGTTGCCTTTCAGCTGACTACTGAACTACATTGCCCATAATGCACCATTCTGGTGGTTGCAAGTCTGGAATGGAGCTAGTTTGGTTGTGCATGCTGCTGTGTACTGGATGGGTGGGGGTATGGCAGATATGGGTGTACATGCATGTTTCATGGTACTCACCTGTTCCACAAGTTCCTCCATGGGTGTGGGTGGTGGGACGGTGGATGGGCCTCCTCCTGTGCCCCTCATCTCCCGGAGGCGCTCCTCCACCCTCCACTTGGTCCTGGAGCGCAGGTCATACCATCTCTTTTTTCTCTCCTCTATACTGCTGTGGCTCACCCCTATGGCGTTGACCCTCTCCTAGATGTCATTCCAGATCTTCCAGATCCTCCTTTTTTCTGTCTCTGGCACACTCAGGGTAGCCCTTCCGAATAGCTGGTCATGGTGCTGGCAGCATTCGTCTGTCAGCACCTCAAGTTCCTTTTCTGAAAACTTAAGCTTTCTCTTCCTGCCAGAGTCTTCCATTCTTGCTGCTGTTCCTCCAGGTGGTTGCTCAGCAGATAGAAAAGGGTGTGGTCCTCCCTCCTCCCAGGTGTATTTGTTAACTTCCTGGCTGTGATGTCAGCAGCAAGAGCCAGGAAGTGTTTTCCAAACTGTTCTGCTGCACCTGCATGCAATTTGCAGCACAGTCGCAATTTGCAACACCCACTCGCAATTTGCGTGTCTGTTTTTAGCGAGGTCGCAAAAAGCGACCTCGCAAACAGCTGACTCGCAATCTGCGGTGCGACTTCATTTGCGAGTCGCAAAATGAAGTTGCTTTTTCTTGTTGGATACCATTTTGCGAGCCGGAAATTGCGAGTCGCAACGACTCGCAATTATTTAGCAACCTACATCTGGCCCTAAGTTATTAATCAGTGCTGTACTATGTGAATTTTGTATAGCGTATGTACGTGTATGACTGTTTAAGTGTCTGTACTCTAAGATTTTTCTGTAGGAATGGTCTGGTTTTGCAACGGGCAATAATGGGTTATTCATTACAGAGACACAGGGCTCAATTACTCCCTGGTACTCGAGCTGAGTGAGGATCTCCCTCACTGGAGCCTTTGCTTCATGTTTAAAAAGGATATTGTGGCTGAGGTTGGGGTGTAGACCTGATAGGTATTACATGGCAAGGTGAGTCCTTGTCCCAAACTACATACTTGTGGTACAACGCAGGAGCCTCTCTAAAGCCCAATTGACAGCATAGGCTTGTTTTTCCACTTCTGGAAAAAGATCAGAGAAAGAAGATAAAATGACATCTTCTCCATGTGGGAGCTTACAGATGTGTTGTGGTGGCCAGTCCCTTTCAGCAAGCAGGATATCACAACTAAGTTCTGTGGCACAGAAAAACTCTTCCTCAAAAGGGGAATCATCTGTGGAGGGAGGGATAGGGGACAAGGGTTTGCCCTTCTTACACCTAGTTTTTGGGAGCACTTGGTCCATTATTCAAGGATCCAAGTTTCCCTGTCCTCTTTGCTTCTTTGCCTGAGCCCTGGTAAGAGCAAAGATATGCCCAGGAAGGCCCAGCATTGCTGCATGGCCCCCCACCTCTACTTCAGCCCAAGCTGAAGTCTCCAAATCATTGCCTAGCAGACATTCTACAGGTAAATCAGTGGCTACCACAACTTTCTTTGGACCAGTAAATCCCCCCCCCCCAGTTGAGATTCACAACAGCCATGGGATGGCTTACAGTGTTGCTATGGGCGTCTATCACTTGGTACTGGTGACCAAGTAGGTGCTGCTCAGGGGCAACCAGTTTGTCTATCACATTGTGACACTGGCACCTGTGTCCCTGTAGGCCTCAACCTGAACACCATTATTCAGGGGTAGCTGCTTGTACTTATCCATATTAAGGGGACAAACAACTAAAGTGGCTAGGTCAATGCCACCATTAGAGACTAAAACAGCCTCAGTCATCTCCCTAACTAGACCAACCCCAACCACATTACCGACGGTGAGCCCAGTTACACCCTTTGATTGGCTATTAGTAGTGCTCTTCCCACTACCACTGCTATTACTAGGGGCACTAGTGGTTGTAGTTGGGGTTGTGGTGGTGGTAGGTTTAGTGTTTCTTTTTGGACAATGACCATCAGTTGCCCAATGGCATTTGGCTCTACACAAATAACACCAAGGTTTCTTATCTTTGTGAGAAGAGGATTTGGACCCAGCACTCCCAGAGAATTTCTGTGGCCCTGATGAGAATTCTGATGATTTTTTATCTTTGTCCCCACCCTTGTCATGTGACTTACCATCCTTCTTATTGCTGCCCTTGTCACCCCGTGTATGAGCTTTTCTGCTCACGCTTGTTGTGACCCATTTGTCTGCCTTCTTTCCCAATTCTTGGGGAAAGGTCAGATCTGAGTCCACAAAATATTGATCCAACAAGTCAGACACACAGTTATTTAGAATATGTTCTCTCAGAATCAAGTTATACAGGCTTTCATAGTCAGTCACCTTACTGCCATTTAACCAACCCTCTAGGGCCTTCATAGGACAGTCTACAAAGTCTGTCCAGTTCTGTGATGACTCCTTTCTGGTCTCTCTGAACTTAAGTCTGTACTGTTCAGTGGTTAAGCCCAGACCATCTAAGAGTGTATTTTTCAAACTTTGGTAATTATCTGCATCATCCTCTCTGACAATAAGTAGTCTGTCCCTCGCCTTACCAGAGAAGGATAACCAAAGGATAGCAGCCCACTGTAGATGAGGGACCCTCTCAACTTTACATGCCCTCTCAAGGGCAGCAAACCACTTGTAGATGTCATCACCATCCTTGTAAGGAGGGACAACTTTGTGCAGATTTCTAGAATCAAATGTCGGTTCCATAATATTTGAATTTCTAAAACTGCTGCTACCACCATGGGGAACAAACCCCAAACCCTGCCTTTCCTTTTCCACAGCCAGGGATTCCCTGTCCAAGGCCAGCTGTTGCTGCATTAGCCTCACACTGGCTTCCTCTAACCTCAGCTTTCTGAGTTCCCTATCTAGGGACTGGTCCTCAGGGTTAGAATTGTGGGATGCCTCTGAAACAGAGGTAACATGGGAATGTGCAGAGTTAGATCTATCTCTAACAGGGGCCACTTTAGTGACCTGGCCTCTTGGGGTTGAAGGGATCCCTACCTGTGTGTGAACTCTTCCCACTACCAGTTGTACTAAGTGGCTTGTTAACAGATAAATCTGTGGGCGTACCCTCACCAGGATTGTCAGTTTGCTCCTCTGAGCCTTCCTTATTATTATATATACTCTAAGTATTGCAGCAAGCTTTTCTTGTGAAAAGCACCAGTAACAAAGTGGTAAAGCAATTGCAAGTACTTATCCCACTGCTCCACCACCAATGTAGGAGGCTGGCCTGGTTTGTAGTGGGTACCTTGGGTACTTACACGTTATACCAGGTCCAGTTATCCCTTATTAAGGAAGTAGTAGTGTTCAAGCAGCTTAAGCTGATAGAGGTAGCTACAGCAGAGCAACTTAGGCTGAACTAGGAGACATGCAAAGCTCATGCAATACCACTTATAGTTACACAGTAAAACAATACTCAGTGTTACCAAAATAAAGGTTGTTTATTTGGGTGACACAGTAACAAAAATATCTTAGAGGCAATACTTCTTCTGGAAGTAAGTATTATACACAATATATGCACTAGACACCAAAATGAGGTAAGTAATTAGACATAGGATAGTGCAAACAATAGGAAATTCTACAGAATGCAATAAGAGAAAGTAGGTCTATGGGCAACACAAACCATATACTAAGAAAGTGGAATGTGAATCACGAATTCCTCCCCCTAGACAAGTGTAGTGTGTGCAGAATTGCTGGGAGAGTAAGAATACAGTAAAGGTAAATAAATAACCCCATTCAGAGCCCAGAAAAGCAGGAGTAAAGTACTGCAAATTTCCTTAGGACACACTCCACCTCGTGATATGGATTATTGCAGTAACTGCTGGATTCCTGGACCTGAAGAACTGCAAAAGAAGGGGACTAAGCCCACAAGTCAAAAGAAGTTCCAGGAAGGACAGGAGCTCCTGCCAACCCAGAAGAGGGTGCAAAAGAAGAGTCCCCAGTTGGATGAACACTACAGGAATGCACCCTAGGAAGATGCCAGCAGGTTCCTGCATGATGCAAAAGATGTCCCATGACGTGAAGATGGATGCAGACATGATTTTGTGTTGTAAATCACCAACAAGCCTTGGTTACGACAAATGTGCGTTTCGTGTCAAAATGGCACTGGCTGGACCAAGGAGGGACCTGGGGCCTCAACTCTGTGTGAGGAGGAGGAGGTGGCTCTCACCACTTTAGAGAGCCCTCAGGATGCCAGACAGCACCCATGGGAGTCCCAGGACATGGAGACAAAGGAGGTGCAATACATGGTTGGTGCAGCACTACAAAGAAGGGTCCCACGCTGCCCGAGGTCAACTCAGCAAGATGAGCGTCGCAGGATAGAGTGCTGGGGACCTGGGCCAGGCTGTGCACGGAGGAATTTTGCAAATAGTATACAGAGTCCTCAGGGGGTGAAGAAGATGCTGTTCACCAAGTTACTGTCGCTCTCATGGAAGTCAAGGTCTTACCTCCTCCAAATTGCGTCAGCAGGACCTCAGGACAGTCTATATTGACGGGTTCCACCCTCTGTGTTTCTAGGAGCACGCTCAACGCTGTGAAAGGATTCCAGGAGTACTGGTTGTCGACTTGGAAGGTGCCTGCGTGAGCATGGGAGTAACTCCGTCACCCCACAGGAGATTTCTTTGGTCCTTCTGGTGCAGGGTGAAGACAGGGTGTCCCCAGAGCGTGCACACCATGGAAACTTTTGCAATTGCTGGCTGGAGCTAAAGTTGTAGAAGAAAAGTATCCCTTGTGGATACTTTGTTGCTGTTACAGCGGTTCCTGGAGCAGGCTGCGGTTGATCTGAGGTCAGAGGATGAAGTAATAATTGCAGAGGATTCCTGCTGGAAACTTGCAAGTAGAATCTAAAGAGAACCCATGGGAGAGACCCTAAATAACCTCAGAGGGGGATTGACTATCTTATCAGGTAAGGACCTATCAGGAGGGGTCTCTGACATCACCTGCTGTCGCTGGCCACTCAGAGCCCTCCAGAGTGCCCCCACACCTTGCAAAGCAAGATGGCGGACATCTGGGACATACTGGAGGAGCTCTGGGCACCACCCCTAGGGTGGTGATGGACAGGGGAGTGGTCACTCCCCTTTCCTTTGTGCAGTTTCACGCCAGAGCAGGGGACAAAGGGTCCCTGAACCGGTGTAGACTGGCTTCTGCAAGGAGGGCACCATCTGTGCCCAAAGCATTTCCAGAGGCTGGGGGAGGCTACCCCTCCCCAGCCTGTAACACCTATTTCCAAAGGGAAAGGGTGTAACACCCTGCTCCCATAGGAAGTGCTTTGTTCTGCATTCCTGGGACTCAGTTGCTCTGACCCCAGGAGGGCAGAACCCTGTCTGTGAGGTGGCAGCAGCTGTAGCTGCAGTGCAAGCCTCAGAGAGCTGGTTTGGCATTACTGGGGATCCATGGTGGAGCCCCTAGGATGCATAGAATTGGCTCCCCAATACCAGATTTGGAATGGGGGACAACTCCATGGTCTTAGACACCTTACACTGCCATATTCGGAGTTACCATTGTCAAGCTACATATAGATATTCACCTATATGTAGTGCACGCGTGTAATGGCGTCCCCGCACTTACAAAGTCCCAGGAAATGGCCCTGAACTATGTGGGGGCACCTTTGCTAGTGCAAGGGTGTCCTCACACTTAGTAACTTTGCACCTAACCTTCAGCAAGTGAAGGTTAGACATATTGGTGACTTATAAATGTAAATGGCTGTGAAATAGTGTGTGCGTTATTTGACGCAGGCTACAGTGGCAGTCCTGTCAAAGGGTTTGTCTTAGCTCTCTATGGGTGACAAAAGAAATGCTGCAGCTCACAGGGATCTCCTGGAACCCCAATGCCTTGGGTACCTAGGTACCATATGCTAGGGACTTATAAGGGGGTCCAGTGTGCCAATTGAAATTGGTAAATGAAGTAACAAAGAGAGCATAAGCACTGAGGTTCTGAGTAGCAGAGCCTCAGTGACACAGTCAAGCACTATAGCGACACACACATTAGGCCATAAACTATGAGCACTGTGGTCCTGACCAGCAGGATCCCAGTGAGACAGACAAAAACATACTGACATACAGGTAAAGTTGGGGGTAACATGACAAGAAAGATGGTGCTTTCCTACAAGTTCATCCCAGAATATCACACTAATGGTGCGCACCACGTCTCCCTCAATTTGGATATTTAAATCATAAATCCTGTCGGTTGTGAGAACGCATGCCTTCTGCAGTCTCAACTTCAATGAAATCGCTAGTTGCTGTCGCATCCAGGTGATCTTTCAGACTCTGGTGACATATCAGGCCCCCTGCTGTGCTGTCTAACAGTGTCATTGCCCACATCTTGTTCTGCAGCAATGTTCTCAAGTGTACTTGCATTTTTAACTGGCAGTGCTGCAAGCTTTTTCTTTTTAAACTGTGGCTTTTGTTTTGGGGACATATCTTCTTTTTTGTCTGAAGACTGTGGTGAGATTTTCTTCTGTTTCATGTATTCAGGACGTTGATCAGAATGCGGTGCATCCTGAAAGGAACGAGAGAGAAGTGAATCAGTATATCTGTCTGGAGCTTTTCTATGCGCTGTATTTCTGAGAGTATATCCCCTGTCGGAGTTCTCCAGGTGTGTAAAATTAGCTCTCTGATTTCGTCTATCTTTAAATTGTTTTTGCTTATCCCAGTGCTTCTTAGAACCCTCCTGTGCATGTTTAGTACCTTCCTTAGGGGTGGCACTCCTGGTACAGGTGTCGGAAATAAATTTTGGTAACTCTTTTTCCTGGTCCAAATGTGGAGTCTCTCGGAGACGTTGGTATATAGCCTGTGCTACTGCTTCCCTTTTAATGTTACTGAGTATTATTGAGGAGACAGCGTTGAAGTTATGCATTAGTTTCATCCCCTAATCTAGGGCTGGACAGCCCCGTGCTCATTCTGAATTTGTTTTAAAACTCACGGTAAATTGGCAAGTGTTTGGGTACCATGTGTTGTAGTATAAATTGCAGCGAAGACTGTACCCCATGTGGTGCAGTCATCCAGTGAGGAAACTATCCTGAAGGGCGAGCACATCGTGAGAATTCTATGTTTTTCCTGTGGTCCCATATGAGGAAACACAGCTTCCAGCTGATTTGTTTTCTGGGCTATCCAGAATGGGAGTTTCTCTTGTTATGTGGGTACTTTACTGCAGGAGGCTGGCCTGGCTTATAGTGGGTACCTGATGGTACTTACACCTAGTGCCAGGTCCAGTTATCCCTTATTAGTAGATTAGTAGTGTTCTAGCAGCTTAGGCTGATCGAGGTAGCCATAGCAGAGCAGCTTAGGCTGAACTAGGAGACATGCATAGCTCCTACTATACCACTTATATCATATAGGTACTATATCATAGGAAAGACAATACTCAGAGTTACTAAAAATAAAGGTACTGTATTTTAGTGACAATGTGCCAAAAATATCTCAGAGGATATACTCCCTTAGGAGGTAAGTAAAATACACAAAATATACCCACAAACCAAAATCAGGTAAGTAAAACAGTCAGAAAGTAGTGCATACACTGTAGAATACAATAGGATGCAATAGGCCTAGGGGCAACGCAAACCATATACTAAGAAAATGGGATGCGAACCACAAATGGACCCCTAGGTTAGTGTAGTGTGTAGAGGGTCACTGGGAGTGTGAGAAAACACTAAGGGTGTCCAAGATACCCCATCCCAAGACCCTGGAAAGGAGGAGTAAAGTACTACTATTTCCCCAGAAACACACTAAACTCGTGATAGAGGATTTTGCAAAGACCACAACAGACAGCAAAGTACTGAAGATGGATTCCTGGACCTGAGGACCTGCAAAGGAAGGGGACCAAGTCCAAGAGTCGTGAAAGTGTCCGGGGGGGGGGGCAGGAGCCCACTAAACCCCAGATGAAGGTTCAAAATGGCAGCCTCTGGATGGAAGAAGCTAAAGATTCTGCAACAACGAAAGGTACTAGGAACTTCTCCTTCATGCAGAAGATGTCCCACAGAGTGCTGGAGGATGCAGAGTTGTTTCTTTAGCAAACAAATGGAAACAAGCCTTGCTAGCTGCAAGAGTCACAGTTGAAGAAAAAGGGTGCTGCCCGGGCCCAGGAAGGACCAGGATGTTGCCACTTGGGAGAGGAGACAAAGGGGGCCCTCAGCAATGTAGCCAGCCTATGTACAAGAAGGTAGCACCCAGAGAAGCACTTTAACACGGGTTCAAGGAGTCTGAACATGGCGCTCATCTCAACACTGCAAAAGAGGGTCCAATGAAGTCGGAGATCAGCTCAGAGAGCTGAGCATTGCAGGACAGAGTGCTGGGGACCTGGGCTTGGCTGTGCACAAAGGATTTCATGGAAATGTGCACAGAAACCCTAGTAGCTGCAGTTCACGCGGTGCCACAGGATTACTGTCTGGAGAGGGGAGGAAAAGACTTACCTCCTCCAAATTTGGATAGTTGGACCAATGGACAGTCTGGGTCACTTGGGTCCACCACGAGTGTTCCGGGGGGGCCACGCTTGTCAGGATGGGAGGGGTCCCAGGGTACCAGTGATGCTGAGGTTTGGGCCTGCTGGAGCAGGGGGAAGACTCTGTCAACCCACAGGAGATTTCTTTGTGGCTTCCAGTGCAGGATGAAGGCAGGCAGTCCCCAAAGCATACACCACCTGGACACAGTCGAGAAAGCCGGCAGGATTAGGCGCTACAATGTCGCTTGTAGTCTTCTTGCTACTTTGTTGCAGTTTTGCAGGCATCCTGGAGCAGTCAGCGGTCGATCCTTGGCAGAAGTTGAAGAGAGAGGTGCAGAGGAAGTCTGGTGAATTCTTGAAAGTCATTATCTGAGGAAAAGCCCGCTGGAGAGACCCTAAATAGCCCTCAGAGGAGGATTGGCCACCTAGTCAGGTAAGCACATATCAGGAGGGGTCTCTGATGTCACCTGCTGGCACTGGCCACTCAGAGGCCTCCAGCGTGCCCTCATACCTCTGGATCCAAGATGGCAGAGGTCTGGGACACACTTGAGGAGCTCTGGGCACCAGACCTGGGGTGGTGATGGACAGGGGAGTGGTCACTTCCCTTTCCTTTGTCCAGTTTCGCACCAGAGCTGGGACTGGGGGTTCCCTAAACCGGTGTAGACTGACTTATGCAAGGAGGGCACCCTCTGTGCCCTTCAAAGCATTTCCAGAGGCTGGGAGAGGCTACCCCTCCCAGCCTTTAACACCTATTTCCAAAGGGAGAGGGTGTAACACCCTCTCTCGGAGGAAATTCTTTGTTCTGCCTTCCTGGGACTGGGCTGCTCAGACCCCAGGAGGGCAGAAGCCTGTCTGTGGGGTAGCAGCAGCATCAGCTGAAGAGAAAACCCCAGAGAGCTGGTTTGGCAGTAGCCGGGGTCCATAGTGGAGCCCCGGGGATGCATGGAATTGGCACCCCAATACCAGATTTGGCATGAGGGGACAATTCCATATTCTTAGACATGTTACATGGCCATATTCAGAGTTACCATTGTGAAGCTACATATAGGTATTGACCTATATGTAGTGCACTCATGTAATGGTGTCCCCACACTCACAAAGTCCAGGGAAATGGCCCTAAACTATGTGGGAGCACCTTTGCTAGTGCAAGGGCGCCCTCACACTTAGGGCCATATTTATACTTTTTGACGCACAACTGCGCCAACGCAGTTGTGCGTCAAAAATCTGAACGCCGGCTAACGCCATTCCAAAGCGCCATGGGGGCGCCTTATTTATGGAATGACGTTAGCCGGCGCAGCTGACTGGTGTGCGTAAAAAAAAATGACCCACACCAGGCAGCGCCGGCGTAGGGGAAAATGGAGCTTGGGCATAAAAAAATGGGCCAAGTCAGGTCTGAGGCAAAATATTGGCCTCAACCCGATTTGCGCCATTGTTTTTGACTCCCAAACCCCATTGAAATGACTCCTGTCTTAGCATAGACAGGAGTCATGCCCCCTTGCCCAATGGCCATGCCCAGGGGACTTGTGTCCCCTGGGCATGGTCAATGGGCATAGTGGCATGTAGGGGGGCACAAATCAGGCCCCCCTATGCCACAAAAAAAAAAATATATATACTTTCCTGAACTTACCTTAAGTTCCCTGGGATGGGTCCCTCCATCCTTGGGCGTCCTCCTGGGGTGGGCAAGGGTGGCAGGGGGTGTCCCTGGGGGCATGGGAGGGCACCTCTGGGCTCCTTCCGAGGCCACTGGTCCCTTAACGCCTGCCCTGACCAGGCATTAAAAAATGACGCAAAAGCGGCTGGACGTAATTTTTTTTGACCCGTCCACTCCCGTGCGTCATTTTTGCACGGGAGTTTAAATAAGGCGCACATGCCTTGGAGTCATTTTTTAGACGGGAACACCTACCTTGCATATCATTAACGCAAGGTAGGTGTCCACGCTAAAAAATGACGCAAACTCCAAGATCTTTGGCGCTAGACGGGTCTAACGCCAAAGTATAAATATGGAGTTAGCTTTGCGTCGGATTTGTGTAAAAAAAAACGACGCAATTCCGGCGCAAACAGAGTATAAATATGCCCCTTAGTAACTTTGCACCCAACCTTCAGCAAGTGAAGGTTAGACATATAGGTGACTTATAAGTTACTTAAGTGCAGTGACAATTGCTGTGAAATAACGTGTGCGTTATTTCACTCAGGCTGCAGTGGCAGTCCTGTGTAAGGTTTGTCTGAGCTCCCTAAGGGTGGCAAAAGAAATGCTGCAGCCCAATGGGATCTCCTGGAACCCCAATACCCTGGGTACCTACGTACCATATACTAGGGAATTATAAGGGTGTTCCAGTGTGCCAATTAGAATTGGTAAAAGTGGTCACTATCTTATAGTGACCAATTTAAAGGCAGAGAGAGCATAAGCACTGAGGTTCTGATTAGCAAAGCCTCAGTGACACACTTAGTCACTACACAAGTATACACATTCAGGCCACAAACTATGAGCACTGGGGTTCTGGCTAGCAGGATCCCAGTTAGACAGGCAAAAACAAACTTACATACATGTAAAAATGGGGGTAACATACCGGGGAAGATGGTACTTTCCTACACAACCCTTCCCCTAAACGAGGGACAAGAAGGCTAACCTTGCCCAGATGAGTCTTCATTGTCTAAGTGGAAATATCTGGATAGTCCATCTGCATTGGATTGGGTACTCCCAGGTCTATGTTCCACTGTATAGTCCATTCCCTGTAGGGAGATGGACCACCTCAACAATTTAGGGTTTTCACCTTTCATTTGTTTAAGCCATAATAGAGGTTTGTGGTCTGTCTGAACAATAAAGTGAGTACCAAAGAGGTATGGTCTCAACTTTTTCAGTGCCCAGACCACAGCAAAGGCCTCCCTCTCTATGGCAGACCAACGCTTTTCTCTAGGGGTCAACCTCCTGCTGATAAAAGCAACAGGTTGATCCTGGCCCTCAGTGTTAAACTGTGATATAACTGCCCCCACCCCTAATTCAGAAGCATCAGTCTGAACTAGGAACTTTTTGGAGTAACAAGGGCTTTTTAGGACAGGTGCAGAGCAAATGGCCTATTTGAGCTCATCAAAAGCCCTTTGACAGCTAGCTGTCCATAATACCTTTTTAGGCATCTTTCTGGATGTGAGGTCATTCAGAGGGGCAGCTATAGTGCCATAATTCTGATGAACCTCCTTTAGTACCCAGTGAGGCCTAGGAAGGCTGTCACTTGAGTTTGAGTTGTAGGGGGAGCCCATTCCATAATGGTTTGTATCTTCCCCTGAGTGGTGCAATCTGTTCTCCACCTACCAGGTGGCCTGGATAAAGCACTTTCCCATGCCCTATCTGGCACTTTGAAGCCTTGATAGTGAGGCCTGCCTTTTGCAGGGCCTCCAAAACTTTCCACAGGTGGACCAGGTGATCATCCCAGGTAGAGCTAAAGTCAGCTATATCATCTAGATATGCTGCACTAAAGGCTTCCAATCCTTGGAGGACTGTATTCACCAACCTCTGAAAAGTGGCAGGTGCATTTTTCAATCCAAAGGGCATAACAGTGAACTGATAGTGCCCTCCAATGTTTGAAAATGCTGTTTTAGGTTTAGCATCTTCTGATAACTTAATCTGCCAATACCCTGCAGTTAAGTCAAAAGTGCTTAGATACTTGGCAGAAGCCAATGTATCTATCAGCTTATCTGCCCTGGGTATAGGGTGAGCATCAGTTTTGGTTACTTGATTGAGACCTCTATAGTCCACACCAAACCTAATTTCCTTTTTACCATCATTACTGTGAGGTTTGGGGACAAGCACCACTGAGCTAGCCCATGGGCTTTCAGAAGGTTCAATCACTCCCAGATCTAACATTTTCTGTACCTCTTGTTTAATGCAATCTCTGACATGGTCAGGCTGCCTATAAATCTTACTTTTGACAGTTAAACTGTCTCCAGTGTCAATTGTGTGCTCACGCCAGGTAGTTGTACCTGGAATCAGTGAGAAGAGGTCAGAGAACTGGTCTGGGAGATTCATGCAGTTGTCCTTCTGCTCAGCAGTAAGGCAATCTGCTAACACAACTTCCTCTACTAAGCAATCAGCTTCAGTGGTGGAGAAGAGATCAGGGAGAGGGTCATTCTCTTCCTCCTGCCCCTCATCAGTGGCCATAAGCAGGGTTAAGTCAGCCGTGTCATAATAAGGTTTCAGGCGATTGACATGAAGCACCCTAAGGGGACTTCTGGCAGTGCCCAGGTCTACTAAATAGGTGACCTCACCTTTTTTCTCCACAATGAGGTGGGGTCCACTCCATTTATCCTGGACTGCTCTTGGGGCCACAGGCTCCAATACCCACACCTTCTGTCCTGGGTGGTACTAGGTCAGGAAAGCCTTCTGGTCATACCATTTGTTTTAGAGCTCTTGGCTGGCCTGAAGGTTTTTACTGGCCTTTTTCATGTACTCAGCTATACTTGATCTGAGGCCAAGTACATAATCCACAATGTCTTGCTTGGGAGCTTTTGAAGGTTGTTCCCAACCCTCCTTCACAAGAGTAAGGGGACCTCTTACAGGGTGTCCAAAGGGGAGTTCAAAGGGCTGAAGCCCACTCCTTTCTGGGGTACCCCCCTATAAGCAAAAAAAGAGGCATGGCAGCAGAACATCCCATCTCCTTCTGAGTTTTTCAGGGAGTCCCATGATCATGCCATTGAGAGTTTTATTAAACCTCTCAATCAGACCATTTGTCTGTGGATGATAAGGAGTACTGAACTTGTGAGTTACACCACACTCCTTCCACATAGCTTTGAGGTATGCAGACATGACGTCACTACCTCTGTCTGACACCGCTTCCTTAGGGAAACCCACTCTGGAAAAGATTCCCAGGAGGACTTTTGCCACTGCAGGAGCTAAAGTGGTCCTTAAGGCTATAGCTTCAAGGTACCTAGTGGCATGGTCCACTACCACAAGGATAAATCTATTGCCTGAAGCTGTTGGAGGATCAAGGGGGGCAACTATGTCAACCCCTACCCTTTCAATGGGTACCCCAACCACTGGAGGTGGGATTAAGGGGGCCTTAGGTGTGCCACCAGTCTTGCCACCGGCTTGGCAGGTCACACAGGAGCGACAAAACTCCTTAGTGTCCTCTGACATGTGAGGCCAGTGAAACAATGGAACAAGTTTGCCCCAAGTCTTACTCTGGCCCAAATGCCTAGTCAAAGAAATATCATGAGCCAAAGCCAGAGGAAACTCCCTATTCTGCAAATGGATGACCAACCTCTTGGCAGCTCCAGGTTTAGGGTCCCTTGACTCAGTGTAGAGGAGGCTATCTTCCCAATAGACGTTATGGCTATCAGTGATGTCCCCATTCTGCTGTTTGACAGTTTGCTGTCTTAAACCCTCTAGTGTGGGACAGGTCTGCTGTGCCACACTCAGCTCTTCCCTAGCAGGTCCCCCTGCACCCAAAAGCTCAGCAGTGTCTGCTGCCAGCTCATCAGGTGTAGGTTCTGCACAGGGAGAGGATTTCTGTTCCTCAAAAGGGGAATCTTCTGGAGAGGGAGGGATAGTGGGCAAGGATTTACCCTTTCTACCCCTAGCTTTTGGGAGCACTTGGTCCATTTTTCCAGGA
Organism: Pleurodeles waltl; assembly: GCF_031143425.1. Lineage (NCBI taxonomy): Eukaryota > Metazoa > Chordata > Amphibia > Caudata > Salamandridae > Pleurodeles > Pleurodeles waltl. The sequence continues at coordinate 349,846,734 of NC_090437.1, read as the reverse complement.
TCCAAGTTTCCCTGTCCTCCTTGCTTCTGGGCCTGAGCCCTCGTGAGCACAAAGATATGCCCTAGAATTCCCAGCATTGCTGCATGAGCCTCCAACTTCACTTCAGCCCCAGCTGATGTCTCCAAATCATTGCCTAGGAAGCAGTCTACAGGTAAATCATTGGCTACCACAACTTTAATTGGACCAGTAACCACCCGACCCCAGTTGAGATTCACAACAGCCATCGGGTGGCTAAGAGTGTTGTTATGAGCATCAGTCACTTGGTACTGCTGACCAAGTAGGTGTTGTTCAGGAGCAACCAGTTTCCCAATCCTATTGTGACACTGGCTCCTGTATCCCTGTAGGCCTCAGCTTCAATACCATTTATTAGGGGAAGTTGCTTGTACTTACCCATATTAAGGGGACAAGCAACCAAGGTGGCAAAATCAATACCACCATCAGAGACTAAAACAGCCTCTTTGGTCTCCCTAACAAGACCAACCCCAACTACATTACCAATGGTGAACCCAGCTACACCCTTTGATTGGCTATTTGTAGTGTCCTTCCCACCACCAATGCTATTAGTAGGGGCACTAGAGGACGCAGTTAGGGTTGTGGTAGTGGTAGCCTTGGTGTTTTTCTTTAGACAAGTGGAATCACTTGCCCAATGGCCTTTACTTTTACATAAATAACACCATGGCTTCTTTTGATTGTTAGAAGAGGATTTGGAGCCCCCTACACCAGAGGATTTTTGTGGGCCTGATGAAGATTCAGAATTCTTTTTATCTTTTCCCCACCCTTGTCAGAAGACTTACCATCCTTCTTCTTGCCATCCTTGTCACCACCTGTATGAGCTTTTCTGCTCACTCTTGTTCTGACCCATTTGTCTGCCTTCTTTCCCAATTCTTGGGGAGAGGTCAGATCTGCGTCTATCAAGTACTGATGCAACAAGTCAGACACACAATTATTCAAAATATGCTCTCTCAAAATAAGATTATATAGGCTTTTATAGTCAGTCACCTTACTGCCATGTAACCATCCCTCAAAGGCCTTCAATGAACAGTCTACAAAGTCTGTCCAGTCTTTAGAGGACTCTTTTCTGGTATCTCCAAACTTTATCCTGTATTATTCAGTGGTTAAGCCAAATCCATCTAAGAGTGCATCTTTCAAAACTTTGTAGTTGTTGGCATCACTCTCTCTGACAGTAAGGAGTCTGTCCCTACCTTTGCCAGTGAAAGATAGCCACAAGATAGCAGCCCACTGCCTTTGAGGGACCAACTGTACCATACAGGCCATCTCAAGTGCAGAAAACCACTTGTTTATGTAATCCCCCTCCTTGTAAGGGGGGCAATCTTGTCGTTTCTTGAATCTGTTTCTCTAAGAGGATGACTATCAAGAATACTGCTGCTGCCACCATGGGGAACTAACCCCAACTTCTGTCTTTCCCTCTCTACATCTAGAGACTCTCTGTCTAAGGCCAACTGCTGCTGTCTCAGCTTCAGTCTAGCGTCTTTCAACCTCAACTTTCTGAGTTCCCTGTCTAGGGTGTTATCCTCAGGGTGGGAGGCTTGGGAATTCTCGTACACAAAGGTAATGTGGGAATGGGCAGAAGTGGACCTTTTTCTAACTACCTGAACTGTGGTAACCTGGCCTTTTGGAGTGAAAGGTGCACTACTGGTGTGTGACCCCCTCCCACTACCAGCTTCACTAGATGGCCTGTTAACTTGAAGGTCTTTGGAGGTACCCTCCCCAGAGTCCTCAGGGACCTCCACTGGAACTATCTGGGTACCCCCCTCCTCTACCACTTGATCCTGGGATGGACCACATTGGTTCTGGTCACTTTCAAGGAGAAGGCTAAGGAGAAGATCTTTGGTAGGGTTCTTACCAATACCTAAACTTCTTTCTATGCAGAGCCCCCTCAAACTTTTAAAGTTTAAATTGTCATAAGTTGTCGGCACAACTTTGGGAGTGGCCTCTATTACAGACATAGTTGCAAGAAAGAGTTTAGGAGAGAGAGAAAAATGTTTAGAAACTTTTAAAGAAAAGAGAAAAACTTTTTCAAACTTTTTAGAAACTTTTTAGAAAGTTTTTAGAAAGAAAGTTAGACTGTTTGGGTTAAGTGTGTATATTTCTAAGTATTTAGAATATGGTTTTCTTATGAACAGCACCAATGACAAAGTGGTAAAGCAGTTACAAGTACTTATCCCACCGCTGCACCACCAATGTAGGAAGCTGGCCTGGCCTATAGTATGTACCTGATGGTCGTTACACCTAGTGCCAAGTCCAGTTATCCCTTATTAGTAGAGTAGTAGTGTTCTAGCAGCTTAGGCTGATAGAGGTAGTTATAACAGAGCAGCTTAGGCTGAACTAGGAGACATGCAAAGCTCCTACTTTACCACTTATATCATATAGGGACTATGGCCCTCATTACAACATTGGTGGTAAATCCCGCTTAACGCCGTGCAGAAGACCGCCAATACACTGCTGCGGTGGAGGAATTCTGCTACAGCTATTACGACCCACAGCTCAGAATCCGTCAAAATCCAGACACCCACACAAGTCCGCCACACCAAAGGTCAGTGATAAGCTGGCGATAACAAAACCAACACCGTCACGCCAACAGGAATACGCCCACACTATCACGACCCACGAATCCACGCGGCGGTCTTTCAACCGCGGTATTCCATTGGCGGTACACAGCGCCGCAGTCAAAATACACACACATTTACAAAACACAACCACATTAGACAATTCAAAATACACACACCTGATACACATACACACACCACTCCCACACACCCAATCCAATATAAAACACACACCCACATCACCCACAAACCCTTACTACCAAAATTGCGAAAGAAGGCCAGAGAGAGACACCACCAGAAACAACACTAGCATCCACAGACACACAACATCATCACTCACACAACATCCACGCACCTCAGACAAGACACACAAAAACATCCCCTCACACAACACAACAGACACCACCCTACACATCACCCACACCACATCATGGCACCTCAACGACACCCCAGGTTCTCTGAGGTGGAGCTCAGGGTCATGGTGGAGGAAATCTTCCGGGTAGAGCCACAGGTATTCTGATCACAGGTGCAGCACACCTTCATTGCTAGGAAGATGGAGCTATGGCGCCGTATCGTCAACAGGGTCAACACAGTGGGACAGCATCCAAGAACACGGGATGACATCAGGAAGAGGTGGAACGAGCCTACGGGGGAAGGTGCGTTCCGTGGTCTCAAGACACCAGATTGCAGTACAGAGGACTGGCGGTGAACCCCCACCTCCTCCCCCACAACTAACAACATGGGAGGAGCAAGTCTTGGCAATACTGCATCCTGAGGGCCTCGCAGGAGTAGCAGGAGAAATGGACTCTGGTAAGTCAACTCTTAACTATTATATCCCCCACCCTACCTGCATGCCATCACATACCCACACCCTCACTCTCACCCCATCACTCCAACACCTCAAATATGTCCCACTATCACAAACCACCCATCCCAACACCAAGCCCTGCATGCAACACCAAAGCATGGACACCCATCACCAAAGCATGTCCACTACAGATACCCACACAGACCCCAAACCAAATATCACACAAGGACCTAGACAAGAATGCAAGCACTGGAGTACAGGGTCACTCACCCATTGCACACGATGGCACACATAGATGCAGTAATCATGCCTTTACACCCCTGCAGGACCCCTACCCAACATCACCGGACAGGAGGTTCCAGACATGTCCACTCCCCCCCACAGAAGAGGCCCACAGTGATGACAGCAGCTCAGTACAACTGGATCAACACGACCAGCCCGGCCCATCTGGGACCTCGGGACAGTCGGTTCCCCTGACACTGGCACAAACCACCACAGAGCCTCCCCCCTCAGGAAACACCACCACAACACCCACCCAGCAGGCCCATCCCTCTGTACCCAGGACACGTCCAGCAGCAGTGTGCCCGCCACTATAAGAAACCCAGGCAAACCCACCAACCCAAGAAAATCAGGGGCCTGGGGGCAGTGACAGTGGGTACACAGTTCAGGGGACGGAGGCACAGGAAAACAGGGGAACTGGGAGGACTGCTGTGCGACAGGGGGAGGACAGGCCCAGGGAACCTACTCTCCACGAGGCCCTCTCCAACATCATGGGAGCGTACCATCATTCCCAGGAGACGATGGCAACGGTACTGGCCAACTTTCAGGAGACCCAGCGGCTGCAGGAGGAACACTATCTGGGGATCAGGGAGGAACTCAAGTCCATCAACACCACCCTGGTCACCATTGTAGGGGTGCAGCAGGACCTTGTCAACACCAGGAGGGACACTGTGGCACAACAAGGGGCCCCTGACACTAGCCTGGACGATGAACAGCCCACCACCTCAGCCGGCGCTAGTGAACAGGAGGCACTGCCACAGGACCACGACACCAGCACCCCACCCCCTGCAGATGGAGAACCACCCCACAAACGGTCCCTGAGATCCAGGAACAAGACAGAGAACATTGCCAGGACCCCCACCAGGAAATGAGACCCCCCTGAATGCCATCCTTCTGTCCCACTTTGTCACCCTGTCCATCCTTAAAGTGCCCTAGCTCTACTTCCTATGCCCCTTTGGACAATGCACCTGTGAAACAAATAGACTGGACACTGCCATGGACATTCCTCTACCATCACCCCTGACCATTTTACAACCCCCTCCACTTATTTGCACAAAAATAAACACACATCAATCACAAAACAATCTGGAGTCAGTCTGTGCTTTCACAAACGTGTATTTACAATAACTGTGGAATATAGCAATGTCAATTTTATTGTCAACATACCGATGTAACACAGCTCTAGTCCATGAAGAAATATAGCAGAGGTCCCACAGTGGGACCCACATCTGTTAAATGGACCGGAAAAGTGACAAGTCAGGGTCCATACACTGGGCGAAAGTGACAGACTTATGACATTTCAAACAATAGTATGAGATGTGTGAGGCAGTGATATCTTCTTACCTGTGTCTCACTGCAAGTATTGCTGGATAACGTTGTTTTTGTTGTCGATATCCTCTTCTTCTGCCTCCTCTTCTTCACTGTCCACAGGCCCCACAGCTGCCACAAGACCTCCAGCTGGACCATCCTCCTGCAGAAAAGGCACCGGTCATCGCAAAGCCAGGTTGTGCAGCATACAGCATGCCACGATGATCTGGCACACCTTCTTTGGTGAGTAGTAGAGAGAACCACCTGTCATATGGAGGAACCAAAACCTGGCCTTCAGGAGGCCGAAGGTTCTTTCTATAATCCTGCTAGTTCACCCATGTGCATCATTGTTGCTTTGCCCTTGTGCTGGGATTTCTCACTGGGGTCAGTAGCCATGACAGGTTGGGCTACCCAGAGTCACCTGCAAATGTCGAGGGACAACTGTTAGACACACACTAACCCATAGGGACAACCCCAGACCCAGAAAACTATTCACAGGGTATAGGGTCCTTGTCCTCACCTATTAGCCACACACAGTGCCTCTGGAGTTGCCCCATCACATAAGGGATGCTGCTATTCCTCAGAATGTAAGCGTCATGCACTGAACCAGGAAACTTTGCATTCACATGGGAGATGTACTGATCTGCCAAACACACCATCTGCACATTCATTGAATGGTAGTCTTCCTGTTTCTGTACACCTGTTCACTCCTTCACGGTGGTACCAAGGCCACATGTGTCCCATCAATGGCACCTATGATGTTGGGGATATGTCCCAGGGCATAAAAGTCACCTTTCACTGTAGGCAAATCCTCCACCTGACGGAAAATGATGTAGCTGCGCATATGTTTCAGCAGGGCAGACAACACTCTGGAGAACACGTTAGAAAACATTGGTTGGGACATCCCTGAAGCAATGGCCACTGTTGTTTGAAAAGACCCACTTGCCAGGAAATGGAGTACTGACAGGACCTGCACTAGAGGGGTGGGATCCAAGTGGGATGGCAGATAGCTGACATCAGGTCTGGCTCCAGCTGGGCACACAGTTCATGGATTGTTGCACAATCAAGTCTGTAGGTGACTATTACGTGTTTCTCTTCCATTGTCGACAGGTCCAGCAGCGGTCTGTACACCGGAGGATGCCGCCATCTCATCACCTGCCCCAGCGGACGTGCCCTATGGACGAGAACAGCGAGCAGAGAGTCAGCCAACACTGAGGTATCACAAAATGTCATTAGCACACATTTATTAATCCACAATGTGCCTTTTACTCTGTGTATGCAAGACCTACATAGGTGTGACGCAGTTATTATTATTGCCATGTGGCCCCCTGAAATGGCGGCTGCCTGACCTGTAAGGAGGGACAAGGGGATATGAAGTAACTGCGCTGGCGGTCTACACCGTCGCGGCAGGCAGTCGAAGACCGCGGCGCAATCCTGCATTGGTTAACATTGGACCCTATGGGTCCGAGGAGCCAATGACGATGTACGCCAGCGGTGACGGTATGCACCGCCGCGGACGTGACCGCCATTTTCTCTCTGTTCACTCACTTGATACCTGACTTTCAACAGGAGAGGACCTACACTGCAAGTGCTGCTGTGACCTCAGTCTGGAAGCGACGATGGCTCATGTATCTGGGGAAACTGCCCCGGACTTCACTTCAGAGGAGTTGGAGAAGTTAGTGGATGGGGTCCTCCCCCAGGAACACGCTACACTACGGTCCTCCAGACAAACAGGTGAGTACACTGTGAGCATGCTGCATGGGCAATGCCTGTTTGGAGTGGTGTGGATGGAAGATACATGGGGGGGACTGAGCCCTGCATGAGTGGACGGTGAGTGTCTGTGCGTCAGGACAAGGGTGGGAACGTTGGGCAATGACTATGACGGTCTGGACGGTGAAAGATTTACCTTTTCCCTTGTATTATTCCTCTAGGTCAGCGCCCACCAGAAGAAGGATATTTGGTGTACCATCGCCAAGGAAGTTCCAACCCTGGGGGTCCACCACAGACGGAGCACCCACTGCCGGAAAAGATGGGAGGACATTCGCAGCTGGAGCAAGAAGACGGCGGAGGCCCAGCTGGGGATGGCCTCCCAACGTGGGAGGGGTGCCCGTCGCACCGTGACCCCCCTGATTATCCGGATCATGGCGGTGGCGTATCCGGAGTTGGATGGGCGCTTGAGGGCATCACAGCAGCCACAAGGAGGTGAGTACAGTAACATTCATCTGACTCTGCGCGCATTATGAAGTGACTGGGTGGGGGAGGTGAGCAGTGGGTTCCCCTAGGCCAGGGCGAAGTTGGTAGGCAAGGTCCCTTGTGAGGCAGGCTATGTGGCTCCCCAACCCCACCAGTGGTAAGAGCCATCTTCACATAGTCAGGCTCCTGTGACTTCCATGTGTGCAGCAATCGGGCATAGGCCTTGTACTCCATGGCCCTGTGAATAATCTAGGAACTGTTAGTGCATGGCGTAGTGCAGCGGGCTGCTATGTCTATAGTGTCCGGTAGTGGTATTGCATGCACTGAACATGTCTTTCTTCTGTCTCCCCCCCCTTTTTGTGGTCTCCCTGTTCTTGTGTGCTATAGCATCATCAGGTGGAGGAGCAGTGGCACCAGAGCAGGAGGGAGCTGCATCCCACTTGGCCCTGGAGGGCGAAACGACGGAGTCTGAAGCCACCTGTGGGACAGAGAGCGAGGGGAGCTCCACGGCGGGGACAGGAGGTGACAGCAGCGACAGTGATTCCTCCCTTGATGGGAGCTCCCTTGCGGTGGCAGGCCCCTCTGTGCCCCCCGCATCCACAGGTACAGCCGCCATCCCCCCTACCAGCACCGCCCTACTAGCATGCACACACCTCAACACGCAAAAGTGGCTCAGGTATACATAAGCACCACACATCCCACAGGCACTCTCACAAGCATCATACCCATGCAGACATTCCAACATCCACTGACTCCACAGTGTCCCCCTCCTCCACGTCTCCCTCCTCCCTCCCAGTCTCGTCTCCACTCACACCTGCATGCACTACATCTTCAGCCACTACCTCCATCACCAGCATGCCCATCACCACACACCGCTCACGTGCACTCACACCCCTACTACCATTCACACATCCCCTGTGTCCTCTACCAGTGTGTCTGTGAGCCCTCCTCCCAAAGTACACAAACGCAGGCACACACCCACCCAACAGACATCCACCTCATAACAGCCTCCAGCCCAGGCACCTTCACCCAAATTCAGCAGACACACACCTCCTACAACCACTACCTCTTCCTCCACTCCCAAACCCCCTCCATCTACCAGCCCCAGTGTGTCTAAAAAACTTTTCCTGGCTAATATTGACCTCTTCCCTACACCTCCCCCCCACACCCTTCCCCTAGGGCCAGGCTTTCCAGGTCCCAACACAGCACCTCGGCCACCACATCACCAGGCACAGTGGTGCCAGCAACTGCGGGCTATTGGAGTGTGCCAACCATCAGGGCTGCCAGTGTGCCTCGGAGCGAGGGCAAGGACATTCCGCCAACTGCAAAACTTAAAAAGTTGCCCACATCCCGGAGGGAGAAGCAGAAAACACCTGCCACCAAGGGCTCAGGGAAAACAAAAGGGGATAGTGGCAAGACAGCTGCACCACCATCCAAGGTGGGGAAGGGCCAGAAACTGAAGGGCAGGTCAGGAGAGGGCATGGTGGCACCGACTGAGGGACCAGTGTGACACCTTCTGTCCACGTCAATGCCAACCTGTACGGCGGAGAAGACTGCCACCTGCACCATCTGCAACGCCACAGAGCCCGCCACCAGCACCGCTGTCATTGAGCCCGCCACCAGCACCGCAGTCACTGATCCCGCCACCAGCACCACAGTCACTGAGCCCGCCACCAGCACTGCAGTCACTAAGCCCGCCACCAGCACCGCCGCCACAGAGCCTGCCGCCAGCACTGCCGCCACAGAGCACACCGCCAGCACCGCTCCCACAGAGCCCGCCGCCAGCACCGCTCCCACAGAGCCCGCCGCAAGCACCGCTGCCACAGAGCCTGCCGCCAGCACTGCTGCCACAGAGCCCGCCGCAAGCACCGCTGCCACAGAGCCCGGCGCCAACACCTCTGCCACAGAGCCTGCCGCAAGCACTGCCACGACTGACACCGCCGCAAGCACCGCCAGCGGCCCCGCGACATCCTGAGCCAGTGGCACCACCGCAGACATGGCTGCCATCCCCAGTGGTTAGTAGTCTGAGGCTGGTGGTGAGTTCCAGGAGCCTGGGCAGCTTCAATGATGCCTCACTTTCAGTGGAGAGATACATCCACTACCTCTGTCCTTGGCAGGATGAAGCACTCTGGGCACCAAGCCCCCTCCAGAACCAGTGGAGAAAGACATCCATTACCTCTGTCCTTGGCAGGATAAAGCACTCTGGGCACAAAGCCCCCTCCAGAACCAGTGGAGAGATACATCCACTACCTCTGTCCTTGGCAGGATGAAGCATTCTGGGCACCAAGCCCCCTCCAGAACCAGTGGAGAAAGACATCCACTACCTCTGTCCTTGGCAGGATAAAGCACTCTGGGCACCAAGAGCCCTCCAGAACCAGTGGAGAAAGACATCAACTACCTCTGTCCTTGGCAGGATGAAGCACTCTGGGCTGCAAGAGATTCACATCCACTTGAGAGACTGTGGCTTTGCACTCCGCAGGATACAGCAGTGGGCAAACCACCCACTGGAAAGACTTGAGAGACTGTGGCTTTGCACTCCCCAGGAAACAGCAGTGGGCAATCCACCCACTTGAGACACTTGAGGGACAGTGGCTTTGCACTCCCCAGGATACAGCAGTGGGCATACCACCCACTCTAAAGACTTGAGAGACTGTGGCTTTACACTCCCCAGGATAAAGCAGTGGGCATGGAGCCCCCTCGTGGAGCAGTGGCGTTGTGCGTTCATCAGGCTGAGGTGCCCCCTGTCCCCCTCCCCCTGAGGTGCCTGTTTATTTTCCATCTGATGCCCCTCCAGTGTTCTCTCCGGTTGGAGTCAGTTATCGTGTGTGGGCCTCGCCCATGCATTTTGGGGCCACTGGTCCACATACAATGATTGGTGCACTATCCGGACTTGTGTAGTTGGTGTACATAATTGTATATACTGTATTTAGAGTATTGACTACTGGATTTGTCTTGATTACAATCGTTCAAATCAATTCCTTTTGCCCTTGCGTTATTGAAGGGGGGTTAGGGTGTGTGTATGTAATGTTGCAGAATGTATTTGTGTGTATGGTGTTGTGGGTCAGGGTGGGGTGGGGGTGTTGCGTGTGTGTGTCACTCTCTTTTCCCTCCCCCCTCCACTGTGTTGTAGGTGCAGTACTCACCGTGGTCGTTTCCGCCGTCTCTGGAGCTCCTGATAGAGGAGCAGGAAGACGATCGCCGGCAGGATCTGCAGTTCTGGCTCCATGGCATCCTGGTTCCTCGTGGGGTGTGGAGAGGTGAGTGATTTCCCCTTCTGTGTACTGTTTCTGCAGTGTTTTTGATCGCGTTGGTTCCACCTCAGAAAAGGTGGCGGATTGTCATCTTGTGATAGGGTGGGCAGTACATTGTCTTCCGCATGTCTGTTGCCGGTTACCGACGCGTTGTTTGTTTGTACCGCCGTGGCGGTCGGAGTGTTAAAGTGGCTGTCTATGTTGGTGGTCTCCGCCTTGGTCGGAATCCCTGTTGGCGGTATTACCGCCGCTTTAACACCGACCCCCAGGGTTGTAATGAAGGCCTATATCATAAGAAGGACAATACTCAGAGTTACTAAAAATAAAGGTACTTTATTTTAGTGACAATGTGCCAAAAATATCTCAGAGTATATACTCCCTTAGAAGGTAAGTAAAATACACAAAATTTTACATACAAACCAAAATCAGGTAAGTCAAACAGTCAGAAAGTAGGGCAAACACTGTAGAATACAATAGGATGCAAAAGGCCTAGGGTCAACACAAACCATATACTAAGAAAGTGGAATGTGAACCACAAATGGACCACTAGGCTAGTGTAGTGTGAAGAGGGTCGCTGGGAGTGTAAGAAAACACGAAGGGTGTCTAAGATACCCCAACCCAAGACCCTGGCAGGTAGGAGTAAAGTACTACTATTTCCCCAGAAACACACTAAACTCATGATAGAGGATTTTGCAAAGACCACAACAGACTGCAAAGCTCTGAAGATGGATTCTTGGCCCTGAGGACCTGAAAAGAAAGGGGACCAATTCCAATAGTCGTGAAAGTGTACGGGGGGCAGGAGCCCACTAAACCCCTGATGAAGGTGCAAAATGACTGCCTCTGGTTGGAAGAAGCTGAAGATTCTGCAACAACAAAAGGTGCTAGGAATGTCTCCTTCATGCAGAAGATGTCCCACGGAGTGCTGGAGGATACAGAGTTGTTTCTTTGGCAAAAGACCGCAAACAAGCCTTGCTAGCTGCAAGAGTTGCAGTTGATGAAAAAGGGTGCTGTCCAGGCCCAGGAAGGACCAGGATGTCGCCACTTGGGAGAGGAGACAGAGGGGACCCTCAGCAATGTAGAGAGCCCACGTACAAGATGATAGCTCTCCCAGAAGGACTTGAACACGGGTTCAAGAAGTCTGAACATGGTGGTTGTCTCAACACTGCAAAAGAGGGTCCCACGAAGCCAGAGATCAACTCAGGAAGCTGAGCATTTCAGGACAGAGTGCTGGAGACCTGGGCTTGGCTGTACATGAAGGATTTTGTGAAAATGTGCACAGAAGTCCTAGTAGCTGTAATTCACGTGGTGCACAGAATTACTGTCTGGAGAGGAGAGGCAAGGACTTACCTCCTCCAAATTTGGACAGTTGGACCGCTGGACAGTCTTGGTCGCTTGGGCCTACCACCTGTGTTCCAGGGGCCACTCTCTTCAGGATGAGAGGGGTCCCAGAGTTCCGATGACCCTGAAGTTTGGTGCCTGCTGGAGCAGGGGGAAGGTTCAACCCACAGGAGATTTCTTCATGGCTTCCAGTGCAGGATGAAGGCAGGCAGCCCCCAAAGCATGCACTACCAGGACACAGTCGAGAAAGCCGGCAGGATTAGGCGCTACAATGTTGCTGGTCTTCTTGCTACTTTGTTGCAGTTTTGCAGGTGTCCTGGAGCAGACAGCGGTCGATCCTTGGCAGAAGTTGAAGAGAGAGGTGCAGAGGAACTCTGGTGAATTCTTGCAAGTCGTTATCTGACGAAAAGCCCACTGGAGAGACCCTAAATAGCCCTCTGAGGAGGATTGGCCACCTAGTCAGGTAAGCACCTATCAGGAGGGGTCTCTGATGTCACCTGCTGGCACTGGCCCCTCAGAGGCCTCCAGAGTGCCCTCACACTTCTGTATCCCAGATTTCAGAGGTCTGGGACACACTGAAGGAGCTCTGGGCACCACCTCTGGGGTGGTGATAGACAGGGGAGTAGTCACTCCCCTTTCCTTTGTCCAGTTTCCTGCCAGAGCAGGGACTGGGGGTTCCCTAAACCGGTGTAGACTATCTTATGCAAGGAGGGCATCCTCTGTGCCCTTCAAAGCATTTCCAGAGGCTGGGACAGGCTACCCCTCCCCAGCCTTTAACACCTATTTCCAAAGGGAGAGGGTGTAACACCCTCTCTCAGAGGAAGTTCTTTGTTCTGCCTTACCAGGCCTGGGCTGCCCAGACCCCAGGAGGGCAGAACCCTGTCATTGGGGTGGCAGCAACGGTAGCACCAGGGATGCATGGAATTGACACCCCAATACCATCATTGGCATGGGGGGACAATTCCATGATCCCAGACATGTTACATGGCCATATTCGGAGTTACTATTGTGAAGCTGCATACAGGTATTGACCTATATGTAGTGCACGCATGTAATGGTGTCCCCGCACTCACAAAGGGAAATGGCCCTGAACTATGTGGGGGCACCTTTGCTAGTGCAAGGGTGCCCTCACACATAGTAACTTTGCACCTAACCTTCAGCAAGTGAAGGTTAGACATATAGGTGACTTATAAGTTACTTAAGTGCAGTGAAAATGGCTGTGAAATAGCATGTGCGTTATTTCACTCAGGCTGCAGTGGCAGTCCTGTGTAAGGTTTGTCTGAGCTCCCTATGAGTGGCAAAAGAAATGCTGCAGCCCATAGGGATCTCCTGGAACCTCAATACCCTGAGTACCTAGGTACCATATACTAGGGAACTATAGGGGTGTTCCAGTGTGCCAATTAGAATTGGTAAAAGTGGTCACTAGCCTATAGTGACACATTTAAAGGCAGACAGAGCATAAGCACTGAGGTTCTGATTAGCAGAGCCTCAGTGACACAGTTAGTCACTACACAGGTATACACATTCAGGCCACAAACTATGAGCACTGGGGTCCTGGCTAGCAGGATCCCAGTGAGACAGGCAAAAACAAACTTACATACCTGTAAAAATGGGGGCAACATGCCAGGCAAGATGGTACTTTCCTACATTTATCCCTGACAGTAATTACTGTTTGTGGATAAAACCCAGCAGCCAATTGGTATCCAGCAGGTGTTGGTGGTGCCGGACGTGCTGGTGTAGTGTTCAAAGTACGCATAACGAACTGAACAAGTCGTCTGTAAAGTGTTACTAGCTCAATGTATAAGATGCGCAGGTCTGCTACCTGCATGTTTTGTGTACCTGGGTGAGGTGTGTATGTGGCAAACATAGGCCATGTTGGTCCTTCAGTAACGAAGGGACCTAATCTCACTGGTTGTATTACACATGATAAGGAGCCTTCTAACCAATTCTGATGCTCCTAATAAGTGAGCGATATTTCATGATACTGGTATGCTTCGTACCGTAGAGGTACATTTCTGTATATGTAGAATGTGAATGTAGTGTTGTCTTCCCTAGGAAAGTGTACCCAGGAATAGAATGTTTCTGCCTGGTAAGCTTCACTGGCTTCCACAATGAATGTAACATCCCCACCCTCTTCTCTTAACCCCTTCGCTGCCAGGCCTTTTCCCCCTCTGGTGCCAGGCTTTTTTTTTGGCTATTTGGAGCAGTTTGCGCTTAGGCCCTCATAACTTTTTGTTCACATAAGCTACCCACGCCAGATTGGGTCTCTTATTTCCAACATCCTAGGGATTCTAGAGGTACCCAGAGTTTGTGGGTTGCCCTGAAGGAGACCAATAAATTAGCCAAAATACAGTGAAATATTTTTTTAAAAGGGAAAAAAGGGCTGCCGAAGAATGCTTGTGGTGTTTATTCCTGAAAATGGCATCAACAAAGGGTTTGCAGTGTTAAAATCACCATCTTCTCATCTTTCAGGAACAGGCAGACTTGAATCAGAAAACCCAATTTTTCAACACAATTTTGGCATTTTACTGGGACATACCCCATTTTTACTATTTTTTGTGCTTTCAGCCTCCTTTCAGTTAGTGACAGAAATGGGTGTGAAACCAATGCTGGATCCCGGAAAGCCAAACATATCAGAAAAGTAGACAACATTCTTAATACAGCAAGGGGTAATTTGTCTAGATCCTACAAGGGTTTCATGCAGAAAATAACAGCTGAAATTACAAAATATTGAAATTGAGGTAAAAAAGCAATTTTTCTCACATTTTGCTCTGTAACATTTTCCTGCGATGTCATATTTTTTAAAGCAATATACTGTTACGTCTACTGGACTTTTCTGGTTCCGGGGATATATAGGGCTTGTAGGTCATCAAGAACCCGAGGTACTCAGAGCCAATAAATGAGCTGCACCTTGCAATGGGTTTTCACTCTTTACCGAGTATACAGCAATTAATTTGCTGAAATGTGAAGAGTGAAAAATAGGTATGAAGAAAACCTTTGTATTTCCAAAATGGGCACAAGATAAGGTGTTGAGAAGCAGTGGTTATTTGCACATCTCTGAATTCCAGGGTGCCAATACTGGCATGTGAATTACAGGGCATTTCTCAAATAGACGTCTTTTTTTACCCACTGTCTAACATTTGGAAGGCCAAAACGTAGAGAAAGACAAGGGGCAATAACACCTGTTTCGTTATTCTGTGTTCCCCCAAGTCTCCCGATAAAAATGGTACCTCACTTGTGTGGGTAGGCCTAATTCTCGTGACAGTAAACGCAACATGGACACATCACATTTTTACATTGAAATCTGACGTGTTTTTCGCAAAGTGCCTAGCTGTAGCGTTTGGCCTCTAGCTCATCCGGCACCTAGGGAAACCTACCAAACCTGCACATCTTAAAAAACTAGACACCTAGGGGAATCCAAGATGGGGTGACTTGTGGGGCTCGCACCAAGTTCTGTTACCCAGAATCCTTTGCAAACCTCACAATTTGGCCAAAAAAACACTTTTCCCGCACATTTCGGTGACAGAAAATTCTGGAATCTGAGAGGAGCCACAAATTTCCTTCCACCCAGCGTTCCCCCAAGTCTCTCGATAAAAATGGTACCTCACTTGATGGGCAGGCGTAGCACCAGCGACAGTAAATGCCCCAAAACACAACGTGGACACATCACATTTTCCCAAAGAAAACTGAGCTGTTTTTTGCAAAGTGCCTAGCTGTGGATTTTGGCCTCTAGCTCAGCCAGCACCTAGGGAAACCTAGCAAACTTGTGCATTTTTGAAAACTAGACACCTAAGGAAATCCAAGATGGGGTGACTTGTGGGGCTCTCACCCGGTTCTGTTACCCAGAATCCTTTGCAAACCTCAAAATGTGGCCAAAACAACACTTTTTCCTCACATTTCGGTGACAGAAAGTTCTGGAACCTGAGAGAAGCCACAAATGTCCTTCCACCCAGCGTTCCCCCAAGTCTCCCAATAAAAATGGTACCTCACTTGTATGGGTAGGCCTAGTGCTCGTGACAGGAAAAGCCCCAAAACACTATCTGGACACATCAAAATAATCTAATACAAAACTACCTGTTTTTGAGGGGGCACCTGCGTTTTTGGTCGTGGGCTCAGCAGCCATCTAGGGAAACCTACCAAACCCAGACATTTCTGAGAACTAGACACAAGAGGGAGTCCAGGGAGGTGCGACTTGCAGGGATCCCCCAATGTTTTCTTACCCTGAATCCTCAGCAAACCTCAAATGTAGCTAAAAAATCACATTTTTCCCACATTTCTGTGTGGGATCACCACACTGGGATAAACTTCCTACCACCCAACGTTCCCCTCAGTCTCCCTTTAAAAATGATACCTCAATGGTGTAGGTGGGCCAAGTGCCTGTGACAGGGAAGAGCCAAAAACATGTCAAAATTGAAGGGGAACCAAAACGGGTCCAAAAGGGTAGTTTGAAAAAAAACATTTTTAGGCTGACAAGTGCAGCAGAATTTTTATTGGTATAGATAAGACAATGTTGGGTGGTAGGAATTTTGTGGATTCCTGCAGATTCCGGAAGGTTCCATCATAAAAATGTGGGAAAAATGTATGATTTCCAGCAAAGTTGGAGGTTTGCAGGGCATTGTGGGTAGGGAAATGGTGTGGGTGCATTTGAAGCACACCACCTTGGAATCAACCAGATGTTTAGCTCTCAGATGTGTCTAGGTCTTGTGGATTTTTCTACTTGGCAGCGTCCCAAAGTCAAAAAAGTGCAGCCCTCGCCTTTCGAAGTGGGATGAATTTGAGTTACCAATCTCTCATGACCCAAATGTAAAACCAAAACGCAAAAAAAATCAAATGTCCTCTTGCTTGCCATAGGATAAGATGTTTTAGTGTGCAGGGGAGAGCTGAAAGACTGTTACCCCCTTCAGTTGGGGAGGGGGCATAACCAGTCCCATACTGGTTGGTAGCCACCACCCCACATTTTTTTTTAAATTCCCTGGCATCTAATAGACTTTCTGCCCCCCGGGCTGTGGATCGGGGGTAATTGCCCAATCTGCCCACTGGTGGGCAGAACAACTTTGGCCCTTTTTATTTAGGGTGGGAGTATGGCCATACCCCCCCCCCCCCCCCCCTCTTATTTTGAAAAAAAAATCTTACCTGGTCTCTGGTGGGCTTTCTGCCCCCCTTGGGGGAAGATGGGCCTTCCAAAAATAGGCCCATCTGCCCCCAAGAGGGGCAGATATTGCCAACAGTAATGTGTCCCCATCGGGAGCGACCCTTGCCCAAGGAGCTGCCCCCCCAAACAAAACACAGACACAAACACACACAAATCCCTGGTGTCTAGTGGTTTCTACCCCCCCTTGGGGGCAGATTGGCCTAACAAATATAGGCCGATCTTCACCCAAGGGGGGCAGAAATGGCTTAAATACAATTTGCCTCTCAGGGGAGCGACCCATGCCTATGGGGTCGTTCCCCATACATAAAAACATAAAGTAAACAAAAGAAAAATATATGTATCCCGGGTGTCTAGAGGTTTCTGCATCCCCTGGGGGCAGATCGGCCTAATTATATTAGGCCGATCTGCCTCCAGGGGGGACAGAAATGGCCTAAAAATAATTTGCCTCCCGTGGAGCGACCCTTGAATAAGGGGTCGCTCCCCACATGAAAAAAAAAAAAGAAAAAAGCAAAAAAAAAATGATCCCTGGTGTCTAGGGTTTTTCTCCCCCCACGGGTGGCGATTGGCCTAATTATATTAGGCTGATCTGCCCCCAGGTGGGCTAAAATTATTTTGCCCCCCCAGGGGAGCGGCCCTTGAGCAAGGGGCCGTTCCCCTTATGCGTAAGAATACAATTAATAAAAATTCCCTGGTGTCTAGTGGTTTCTGCCCCCAGGGGGGCAGAAATGGCCTAAAAATAATTTGGCCCCCTTGGGAGCAGCACTTGCCCAAGGGGCCGCTCCCCTTATGCGTAAGTATTGATAAAAAAAAAAATCCCTGGTGGCTAGTGGTTTCTGCCCTGGGGCAGAAATGGCCTAAAAATAATATGGCCGGCTAGGGAGTGACCCTTGTCCAACAGTCCGCTCCCTTTATTAAAATACATTTAAAAAAAAATAATCCTGGTATCAACTGGACATTTCTGCTGCCCGATCGCATCGCGATCGGGCAGCAGTAATGCTTCGAGAGACATGAAAGTGAAGGAAAGGTCTTTCCTTTCCTTTCATGTTCCTCCCGCCCCACCTCCCGGTCAGAAGAGAAATGCTTTTGCATTTCTCCCCCGGGATTCAGTGCAATCCGAGGTGACATCTGATGAGGTCAGCACGCGATTTGCATGCTGACGTTATCAGACGTCACTGGGGGATGTGGGGGTCAGGGTGAAAGGGGAAGCGATTCCCCTTCCATCCCCGACTGGGGGGGGGTGGGAGGGAGGCCCACTGGGGGAGTGCTGCACATGGGCCAAGTGCAGGACGAGCTGGTCTCGTCCCAGGCACACATGAACCGTGTGCCAGAATGAGACTAGCTCGCCCACGGCACCCAGGGGGTTAAACAATGCGCTACTTGGTGTAATGTTAACGCTTGTCTAGCATTCTCAGGAATCTCTATGGTGTTAGCCATGTTGTAAAATGTGTAGAGATGGAACACCAAATGGGGAGTATAGTCCTTTTAATGAGTTCGAGCTTGAACAACCTACAGTCAAAATAGGTGGTCCCTGTTCAGCTGAGGATTATCGCCCCCAAGACCACGGACGTCACCGTACAATGGTACTTAGGGTACCTGTAGTATGTGAGACAGTGATAGTCAGGGTATCCGTAAATCAGTGCCTAAACACTATCGTTGGTGGCGCCATGTCGTAGTTGGATTCTTGCTCTAGGCAAGACTGCTGGTTTAAGGATGACAGTACTTATGTTTGTAGGCGGCGATACCAATCCTACAACAAATTGCAACTGTCGTCCCTACCCTCCCAGCTCACAAGCAGCACCTTACCAAAAACCCAAATAGTAAAAGGTGATTTGTGGCAGCCTTTACGCATGGACTCAAGAGTGTGACATCTCAGGGAGCATTGTGGTTAAACCGAGATTACCCCTTTCTCACATTAGCAACATGTCTCACTCAAACACAGGCAATGAAAGAGATGCAGCAAGGTTTCAATAAGTTTTATTGTAACAAAACTGCAATCTACGATAAGTTGCATGGGCTGCAAAGATCAGGATAATGCACAGTGCAAGAAACAGAATGGTAAAGACAAGAGTCATTAATATAAAGGCCCCCACCATCTTGCAATGACATGGAGTGACATGAAGTATAAAATATGTCCTAATACCCTAATGAGGTGAAATTAACCTCTAACCTAAAAGAGAGCTAGACGTGTTAAACCCAATCTGCCAATGCAATGCCCATGAGAAGAGCCCCCGCACCCTTGTTACCTTGGAATGAGGTCTCTAGCTCAAACTCGTAGGGACACAAAGACTGGGTCAGCGTCAAGGCGACGTGCGGCATTGATAGCAGCGATGGCATCTGGTTGGAATCCCTCTGACTATCTGTCTAAGTGAGGAGTATTTATACAGATCTGTTCGGACCCCTGATGCAGGTCTGTTCCCAAACAATAGATAACAAGACATGCTTGGGACGGTTATTTATGTAAACAATTCCCTCGAAGACGTGAAGCTGGAAAGTACCTAATGTGAACACCTACAGTTTGTTTCTCTTTGCCGCTTGATATTGACGCTTTAGCGCAGTGGCACTGATAACGCAACACTAAAACATGGGCCTAACTAAAAACAAGGCACCCATCTTAAAAGATATAAATAAATAAATGAGCTAAAACAGAGCAAGCTAAGTAGGGTAAAAGCCACTAGGTGACGTGGGCACAAGTCTGCAAGCTAAAGGCCAAACTAACTCCTGTTTCCCATTAAAACAACCTAGGCTTCAATACACTATCTACCATTTCATTCACATCCATCCTAATAAAAATGTGTGCTCTATTAACTGTAAAGATGATAAGTCATGCAGCTGGAACGCATCCTGTGTTTCATTAAAATTGTGATTGAAACACTTCCGTATGTGGAGTATTGAAACGTGTTCAGCGCTGTGCCGAATTCCCTTCCGAGAAGAGTGTGCACTGCCTAAAAAGGTCAGTTCACTTGAGAAACAGAACTCGGTGCGTTGCATCCCTGTTTCGAGGCCATCTTTGGACGATGGGCTGCATTGGCATAAAATGAAACTGAAACACTCTACATGTGGGGGTATTTAGGTGCCATACCAAAAACAAAATTTAGGAATATCAAACTAGGGAAAATTATGTGGTCCAGCGCACCAATTTCCCTACATAAACCTAGATGACTTGGAGGGTCTCCACATTAAGAGGTTTATGATTCCAACGTAAGATTTCAGTGATTTCTTTCATAGGCAATAGGAGTAGAGTTCTTTTAACTCTCTTAGTGAGGGTTAGGCACAACAACAGATCCTGAAGAATCACCACCTGATCCGTGTGACTGTATTAGGCGAGAAACATGTTGATCATGACTAGCAGTTCTGTAGCATAGGAAATACCCACACACATTTCCATAATATCTAAATCTCTAAAGTGGAAGACATAACTTTTGTTGTGGGTAGGGAACCACATCATTGTTCTTCACCTTGGCAGGGGTGCCAGGTTGTACTAAAGATAGTTTACTTGGGCACCTTTAGCCAGTTTTAGCAGTTTTCCCAGCTCCTCTCACATCCACTCACTATCGGCATTCTTTCTTAAAAAGATCTCCGGCAAAAAGCCCTTTAGTAGGGCCCGTCAGGCATTGCAGTGCTGGCCTGACGAGGGGCATGGGCAGATGATGAAGCATGTCACCCGATGGTGAGTGAGGGCTGCTGTTCCTGTAAGACTAATGCATGTGGTGACTGAAAAGACCAACTACCCTAATTGGTGGATTGCAGTCCATTCTTTTGGAACATCTTATTTCAGTTATTGTTATTTAGGTGTCGCCCGTTGACATTCACAGGCCCTGGAGAGCATTGCAATATCTTATGAGCAGAGTCTGGAAGTCCTTGGTTTGTCTCATAGTGAGGCGGATTAGTGGTTAGGTAGTTTCTCGTCATGCTGACAGGCACAGCAAGGTTATCTCAGCAGAAAGCTTGTCGCTCAACGCGCTGACAGGCACAGCTCAGAACTATCCTTTTAACCCTTGTAGATCTTCACACTGACAGGCACAGCTTTACGTTGCTTACCTCAGTGAAAGCCTGTCATGCACGGAGCTCTTGACAGGCATACCTTGGTTCTTGAGAGAAAGCTCATTTGTAAGACTCCATGCACACCGGTTGACATCTGAAAGTAGCAATTCCTTTGAGGCAGTTCATCCCTGTTTCTGTGAGGTGAAAGTCATGCATGATTCGTGCCGATCAGTCATATATGATGACAGGCGCACCTTTGTATTGAATTATACGTGATAATCAAATACATCTCTTCTCATTACCAGTGACGTATATATTTTCAGTAACTTGAATATTGGTTATCATAATTGTTTTTCTTCTGCAAGTATGATTATCTGATACTTGGACAAATTTCTGGGGGTTGTGAGTGTTAACAGTTTATTTCTTTTGAGTGGTCTAAGCAGGGAGATGCAACCTGGTTAGGGAGGATAGAAATAGAAATGTAAAATGTCACACCACAGTAATTTTTCATTTCTAGTACAGGAGAACCACTGGTTAAATGGCTGAAGTGGAAGAAAATGTTTGCTAACTACCCAAGAGTTTGTGGTACTAATTTTATTGCAGGTAGTATATATTCCTTATTACTTAATTGTTTGGGAGGGGAAGGTCAGGAGTTTTTGGGTTCTGCAGGATTGGTGTCATAGAGTAAGGGAAGGGCGTCAGCCCCGCTTTGTCACCACAGTGTCCCAGGTCCGAAATACAACTAGTGTCACAGGTGAGGAGTAGATCATACAGGCTCACTGTATCCTAGGAAACCAGGGTTCCTTCCATATATGAGAGCCGGTTACCGCCTGGTCCATTAAAAAACAATGTTTTGCAGCAAGTGGTCTTCTCCATTCTACCAAGTACTGGAGCTGCAATGCTTGGTTGTAGAGCAATATTAATGGGAAAATGAGGCCACCCTCTTTTGGTGATTGGTACGGGAGGTTGTGTAGGCGAGGTTTCCACCATCCCCAAATGAATCGATTAATAGTAAGTTGCAGCAACTGTTTTGCATGTTTGGGAAGTTCGAGAGTTAGGGCCTTGAATAGGTAGAGGATTCTTGGGAGTGTAGTCATCTTAAAAGCAGCAAACCTGCCAAACCAGGAAAGGCCTAGCCAATTCCACCCCGCGATATGTGCCTTAACTTGTCTAGTCAATTTAAGTAAACTGTGCATTGTAGAGACTGAGCTAATTGGATTCCCAGGAGGCAGGGGATATAGTATGGTGCCCATTCAAATGGGAACTCTGCTCTGAGGACCAGAAAGATTCAGGATGAGGGATTTCTCCATATTCACCTTAAAAACGGAGTATTTACCAAAGCTCTGTAACTGTTGCACCAGAGTCAGAAGGGAAGTCAAAGGGTTAGTGACAGGGAGGATAACGTCATCCGCATTAAGGCTAATGAGGTGTTGCTCACCCCCAAACATGACGATTGATATAGTGAGATGTGTTCAAAGGTGTTGAGCCAGAGGCTTCATGTAAAGGGTGACCTGGAGAGGAGACAGGGAACAACCCTGCCTCGCTCCCAAATCGATGCCTAAAAGAGTAAAGGTTATTTCATTGACCTGAATGGTGGCCCTGGGAGAGCTTTAGATGTTCTCAATGCAGTGAGGAAATTGTTTAAAAAGTCAAAGTGTTCTAGTGTTTTAAACAGGTATGGCCAATGGACTCAGTCAAATGCTTTTACTGCATCTATGTAGAAGAGGAGGGACTCGGTCTTGGAGCATGAGGCTTTGTCTAGTAGGTGGAAGAGACGTTGAGTGTTGTCTCCACACTGATGCCCCAGGATAAATCCAACCTGGCTTGGGGAGATTAGCCCTGGTATGTATAGATTAAAGTGGTGTGCTTGCACTGAGGTGAACAATTTGTCATTGATGTTAAGGAAATATATGAGTCTGCAGGACCTGCATAAGGCAGGATCCCTGCCCGGCTTAGGAATAACTGCTATGGAAGCCTCCAGCATGGAATCTGTGATGCAACCTGTAGAGGCAACGGAGTTAAAGAGCCTTGTGAAGATATAGGCTATTTCGTAGCAAACAGTTGTATAGAAAGCTAAGTGAAGCCATCCGGGCCAGGAGACTTCAAGGACTTAAAACAGGCAATGGTGGAGATCGGCTCTTTAACACGTAATTGGTTGTTCATGGGATTCAGTAGTGTGTGAATTAAACTGTGTTACCGGGAGAGTAGAGAGGTAAGTTGAGGAGTCATTGTCTGTTCCCTGATCCTCAGTATACAGGGTTTCATAAAAGGTGTTAAATGCCTCTGCAATGAGTGTCGGAATACACTTCCACAGTGGGTGATTGTTTGATTGCTCTGACATTTCCAGAGTGCCCTTTGGCTCGCAGGCGGTACATGTAGGAGGCTGGCCTGGTTTGTAGTGAGTACCAAGGGGTACTTACACTCTGCACCAGGTCCAGTTATCCCTTATTAGTGTAGAAGAGGTGTCTAGCAGCTTTGGCTGATAGAAAAGGGTAGCTTAGCAGAGCAGCTTAGGCTGAACTAGGAGACATGCAAAGCTCCCACTATACCACTGGTGTCATATGCACAATATCATAAGAAAACACAATACACAGATATACTAAAAATAAAGGTACTTTATTTTTATGACAATATGCAAAACGTATCTCAGTGAGTACCCTCAGTATGAGGATAGCAAATATACACAAGATATATGTACACAATACCAAAATTATGCAGTAATAGCAATAGAAAGCAATGCAAGCAATGTACAGTCACAATAGATTGCAATGAGAGCACATAGGTATAGGGGCAACACAAACCATATACTCTAGCAGTGGAATGCGAACCACAAATGGACCCCAAACCTATGTGAGCTTGTAGAGGGTCGCTGGGACTGTAAGAAAACAGTGAGGGTTAGAAAAATAGCCCACCCCAAGACCCTGAAAAGTAGGTGTAAAGTGCACCTAAGTTCCCCAGAGAGCACAGAAGTCGTGATAGGGGAATTCTGCAAGGAAGACCAACACCAGCAATGCAACAACGATGGATTTCTGGACGAGAGTACCTGTGGAACAAGGGGACCAAGTCCAAGAGTCACGACAAAGTCGGGAGTGGGCAGATGCCCAGGAAATGCCAACTGAGGATGCAAAGAAGCTGCCACCGGATGGTAGAAGCTGTGGATTCTGCAAGAACGAAGAGGACTAGGAACTTCCCCTTTGGAGGATTAATGTCCCACATCGTGAAGAAGCTTGCAGAGGTGTTCCCACGCAGAAAGACCGCAAACAAGCCTTGCTAGCTGCAAGGGTCACGGTTAGGGTTTTTGGATGCTGCTGTGGCCCAGGAGAGACCAGGATATCGCCAATTGCGAGAGGAGACAGAGGGGGCACCCAGCAGGACAAGGAGCCCTCTCAGAAGCAAGCAAACCCGCAGAAGTGCCGGAACAGGCACTACGAAGGAGAGTGAACTGGAGCTCACCCGAAGTCACAAAAGAAGATCCCACGACGCCGGAGGACAACTCAGGAGGTTGTGCACTGCAGGTTAGAGTATCGGGGACCCAGGCTTGGCTGTGCACAAAGGAAATCCTGGAAGAGTACACAAGAGCCGGAGCAGCTGCAAATCACGCGGTACCTAGCAATGCAGTCTATCATGGGAAGGCAAGGACTTACCTCCACCAAACTTGGACTGAAGAGTCACTGGACTGTGGGAGTCACTTGGACAGAGTTGCTGAGTTCCAGGGACCACGCTCGTCGTGCTGAGAGGGGACCCAGAGGACTGGTGATGCAGTCTTTTGGTGCCTGCAGTTGCAGGAGGAAGATTCCGTCGACCCACAGGAGATTTCTTCGGAGCTTCTAGTGCAGAGAGGAGGCAGACTACCCCCACAGCATGCACCACCAGGAAAACAGTTGAGAAGGCAGCCGGATCAGCGATACAAGGTTGCTGTAGTCATCTTTGCTACTTTGTTGCGGTTTTGCAGGCGTCCAGAGCAGTCAGCGGTCGATTCCTTGGCAGAAGGTGAAGAGAGAGATGCAGAGGAACTCTGATGAGCTCTTGCATTCGTTATCTAAAGAATTCCCCAAAGCAGAGACCCTAAATAGCCAGAAAAGGAGGTTTGGCTACTTAGGAAGGAGGATAGGCTAGCAACACAGGTAAGAGCCTATCAGAAGGCGTCTCTGACGTCACCTGCTGGCCACTCAGAGCAGTCCAGTGTGCCAGCAGCACCTCTGTTTCCAAGATGGCAGAGGTCTGGAACACACTGGATGAGCTCTGGGCACCTCCCAGGGAAGGTGCAGGTCAGGGGAGTTGTCACTCCCCTTTCCTTTGTCCAGTTTCACGCCAGAGCAGGGCTGGGGGATCCCTGAACCAGTGTAGACTGGTTTATGCAGAGATGGGCACCATCTGTGCCCATCAAAGCATTTCCAGAGGCTGGGGGAGGCTACTCCTCCCCAGCCCTGACACCTTTTTCCAAAGGGAGAGGGTGTAACACCCTCTCTCTGAGGAAGTCCTTTGTTCTGCCTTCCTGGGCCAAGCCTGGCTGGACCCCAGGAGGGCAGAAACCTGTCTGAGGGGTTGGCAGCAGCAGCAGCTGCAGTGAAACCCCGGGAAAGGTAGTTTGGCAGTACCCGGGTCTGTGCTAGAGACTCGGGGGATCATGGAATTGTCTCCCCAATGCCAGAATGGCATTGGGGTGACAATTCCATGATCTTAGACATGTTACATGGCCATGTTCGGAGTTACCATTGTGACGCTATACATAGGTAGTGACCTATGTATAGTGCACGCGTGTAATGGTGTCCCCGCACTCACAAAGTCCGGGGAATTTGCCCTGAACGATGTGGGGGCACCTTGGCTAGTGCCAGGGTGCCCACACACTAAGTAACTTAGCACCCAACCTTTACCAGGTAAAGGTTAGACATATAGGTGACTTATAAGTTACTTAAGTGCAGTGGTAAATGGCTGTGAAATAACGTGGACGTTATTTCACTCAGGCTGCAGTGGCAGGCCTGTGTAAGAATTGTCAGAGCTCCCTATGGGTGGCAAAAGAAATGCTGCAGCCCATAGGGATCTCCTGGAACCCCAATACCCTGGGTACCTCAGTACTATATACTAGGGAATTATAAGGGTGCTGCAGTATGCCAATGTGAATTGGTGGAATTGGTCACTAGCCTGTTAGTGACAATTTGGAAAGCAAAGAGAGAGCATAACCACTGAGGTTCTGGTTAGCAGAGCCTCAGTGAGACTGTTAGTCATCACACAGGGAACACATACAGGGCACACTTATGAGCACTGGGGCCCTGGCTGGCAGGGTCCCAGTGACACATACAACTAAAACAACATATATACAGTGAAATATGGGGGTAACATGCCAGGCAAGATGGTACTTTCCTACACAACCCCCCACCCCCAAACGAAGGACAATAAGACTAGCCATGACCTGATGAGTCTTCATTGTCTAAGTGGAAATATCTGGAGAGTCCATCTGCATTGGAGTGGGTACTCCCAGGTCTATGTTCCACTGTATAGTCCATTCCCTGTAGAGATATGGACCACCTCAACAATTTAGGGTTTTCACCTTTCATTTGTTTTAGCCAAATTAGAGGTTTGTGGTCTGTCTGAACAATGAAGTGAGTGCCAAACAGGTATGGCCTCAACTTCTTCAGTGCCTGTTCTGCCTTCCTACGTATCTTGTATCGGAGCTTACAGAACCTCTCTGGAATGCACTTCTGAGTTCAAAGAAGACCTTTATTGTTGTTAATTCTTCCCCACCCACAAGTTCTTGAGAGACGAATTAATAGACTTCAAGCACACGTTCAAAAGAGTAAAAGTAGTCGCAGCAATGAAAACAAAATATATCACAGTACTTCTCAGTTGCAATGTACACAGCAGATTACATATAAGATATTCAATGCAAAGCATAAAAATAAAATTAATCACCGTGTGAGACCTATCTTCAGCTTCATCTTTCTGGGGTCTGCAAGATGATGACTCGGGTCAACTGCGAGAAAGAGATTATCTACCCACACGGGAGACTGGCAACTGGCGCCTAGTTCCAGCCTGAAGTCAAGCAGATTCTAATCTAAATCTCTGAAGCCCCGAGTCATCCTTACAAAAGCGTGCCCCCTCCTCTCAGACTCGGGAAAACTACGCAAGCCTTTGGAGACTGGCCAGATCTCCTAGACTTCTCCTCTTCCCAAGCCTGAGCAGAAAGGAAAACACCAAATGTACTCTCTCTTATCAGGTCTAGTCTGGTGTAAAGAAAACAGCTTGGTTCATCTTGTGGAAAAACATAGCTTGGAAAAATACTGACATCTGCGATGTTTCAACTGCAATGTCTAACTCCACGTTAAAGCCAATAGGCAGCTAAGCTGAATATCAAATGTAGGCCCGTATTTATACTCCGTTTGCGCCGAATTAGCGTCGTTTTTTTCGACGCAAATTCGGCGCAAAACTAACGCCATATTTATACTTTGGCGTTAGACGCGTCTAGCGCCAAAGTATGGGCAAATAGCGTAATTTTTTTGCGTGAACGCCTTCCTTGCGTTAATGAGATGCAAGGAAGGCATTCCCATCTAAAAAAATGACGGCGACGCAAATGCGTCGTATTTATACTCCCGGGCAAAAATCACGCCCGGAGTTGGCGGGTCAAAAAACCCCGCATTTGCGCCTGGGTCAGGGTAGGCGTTAAGGGGCCTGTGGGCTCAAAATGAGCCCACAGGTGCCCTCCCCTGCCCCCAGGGACCCCCCCTGCCACCCCTGCCCACCCCAGGAGGACACCCAAGGATGGAGGGACCCACCCCAGGGACATTCAGGTAAGTTCAGGTAAGTATAATTTTTTATATTTTTTAATTTTTTTTGGTGGCAGAGGGGGGCCTTATTTGTGCCCCCCTACATGCCACTATGCCCAATGACCATGCCCAGGGGACATAAGTCCCCTGGGCATGGCCATTGGGCAAGGGGGCATGACTCCTGTCTTTACTAAGACAGGAGTCATTTAAATGGCGTCTGGGCGTCGAAAAAAATGGCGCAAATCGGGTTGAGGCGATTTTTTTGCCTCAACCTGACTTGCCCCATTTTAAGACGCCCTAACGCCATTTTCCCCCTACGCCGGCGCTGCCTGGTCTACGTGGTTTTTTTCCACGCACACCAGGCAGCGCCGGTCTGCTAGCGCCGGCTAACGCCATTCCATAAATACGGCGCCCGCATGGCGCTTCAGAATGGCGTTAGACGGCGCTAAATTTTTTGACGCTAAACTGCGTTAGCGCAGTTTAGCGTCAAAAAGTATAAATATGGGCCGTAATGTCTAATGTCATGTCAAAGCCAATAGGCAGCTGAGCTGGATACAAAATGTGATGTCTAATATCATGTCAAAGTCAATAGGCAGCTAAGCTGAATACAGAATGTAATGGCTAATGCCATGTCAAAGCCAATAGGCGGCTAAACTGAACAAAACATATAGGTGGTCATTATGACCCTGGCGGTATTATAACCGCAGGGCCAAAACTACGGGAGCACCGCCAACAGGCTGGCGGTGCCTCCCGGCGTATTTTGACCGCGGCGGTAGTCCGCCAGGGCAGCGCTGCCCAGGGGGTTACGAGTCCCCGACCGCCAGCCTTTTTCTGGCAGTCTGAACCGCCAGGAAAAGGCTGGCGGTACGGGGAGTCGTGGGGCCACTGGGGGCCCCTGCACTGCCCATGCCACTGGCATGGGCAGTGCAGGGGCCCCCTGAGAGGGCCCCATGCGGCTTTTCACTGTCTGCTGTGCAGACAGTGAAAAGCGCGACGGGTGCAACTGCACCCGTCGCACGGCCGCAACACCGCCGGCTCCATTTGTGATCCCCGCTGGGCCAGCGGGCGGAAACCAGGTTTCCGCCCGCCGGCCCAGCGGGTATCTCCAAATGGCCGCGGCGGGGGTGCGGCTGCATTGGCGGCCGCATGGCGGTCAGATCTTGGCGGGCGGCTGATGCCGCCCGCCAAGGTCGTAATGACCCCCATAATGTGCTACTGGTGAACATTGAGCAACTAATATGCGCAGTGGTGAAACACAAAGTCATTGGTCAAATACAATTAATAGCATCACAGTGCCCAGACCACAGCAAAGGCCTCCCTCTCTATGACAGACCAACGCTTTTCTCTAGGGGTCAACCTCCTGCTGATAAAAGCAACTGGTTGATCCTAGCCCTCAGAATTGAGTTGTGATAAGACTGCCCCTACCCCTAATTCAGATGCATCAGTTTGGACAATTAATTTTTTGGAGTAACAGGGGCTTTTTAGGACAGGTGCAGAGCACATGGCCTGTTTCAGCTCCTCAAAAGCTTTTTGACAGGTAGCTGTCCACAATACCTTTTTAGGCATTTTCTTTGAAGTGAGGTCATTAAGAGGGGCTGCTATGGAGCAATAGTTCTTTATGAACCTCCTGTAGTACCCAGTGAGGCCTAAGAAGGCTCTCACCTGAGTCTGAATTGTAGGGGGAACTCAATCTATGATAGTTTGGATTTTCCCCTGCAGTGGTGCAATCTGTTCTCCACCTACAAGGTGTCCCAGATAAACCACTTTCCCCTGCCCTATCTGGCACTTTGAAGCCTTGATAGTGAGGCCTGCCTTTTGCAGGGCCTCCAAAACTTTCCACAGGTGGACCAGGTGATCATCCCAGGTGGAGCTAAAGACAGCTATATCATCTAGATATGCTGCACTAAAAGCCTCCAACCCTTGCAGGACTGTATTCACCAACCTCTGAAAAGTGGCAGGTGCTTTTTTCAAACCAAAGGGCATTACTGTGAATTGGTAGTGCCCTCCAATAGTCGAAAATGCAGTTTTTGCTTTAGCATCCTCTGATAACTTGATCTGCCAATACCCTGCAGTCAAATCAAAGGTGCTTAGATACTTGGCAGATGCCAGTGTATCTATTAGCTCATCTGCCCTGGGTATAGGGTGAGCATCAGTTTTGGTTACCTGGTTGAGACCTCTGTAGTCTACACAAAATCTCATTTCCCTTTTCCCATCTTTGGAATGAGGTTTTGGTACAAGTACCACAGGAGAGGCCCATGGACTTTCAGAGTGCTCAACCACTCCCAGTTCAAGCATTTTCTGAACTTCTTGTTTTATGCAGTCCCTGACATGGTCAGGCTGCCTATAGATCTTACTTTTGACAGGCAAGCTGTCCCCAGTATCTATAGTGTGCTCACACCAAGAAGTGGTGCCTGGCACAGTAGAAAAGAGTTCAGAAAACTGACCCAGGAGATTTATGCAGTGGTCTTTCTGCTCAGCATTAAGACAATCTGCTAAAACTACACCTTCCACTAGAGCATCTTGTTCTGTGGAAGAGAAGAGATCAGGGAGAGGGTCACTCTCTTCTTTCTGTCCTTCATCTGTTGCCATGAGCAGGGTGAGATCAGCCCTGTCATAGTAGGGTTTTAGGCGATTGACATGGAACACCCTAAGTGGACTCCTGGCAGTGCCTAAGTCAACCAAGTAGGTGACTTCTCCCTTTTTCTCAACAATAATGTGGGGACCACTCCATTTGTCTTGGAGTGCTCTTGGGGCCACAGGCTCCAAGACCCACACTTTCTGCCCTGGTTGGTACTGAATCAGAACAGCCTTCTGTTCATGCCTTTGCTTTTGGAGCTCTTGGATGGCCTGAAGGTTTTTACTGGCCTTTTTCATATACTCAGCCATTCTGGATCTTAGGTCAAGTACATAGTCCACTATGTCTTGCTTAGGAGCTTTTAAAGGTTGTTCCCAACCCTCCTTTACAAGTGTTAGAGGACCTCTTACAGGGTGCCCAAATAGGAGTTCAAAGGGGATGAAGCCCACTCCTTTCTGGGGTACCTCCCTGTAAGCAAAAAGGAGGCAAGGTAACAGGACATCCCATCTCCTCCGGAGTTTTTCAGGGCGTCCCATTATCATTCCTTTGAGAGTTTTGTTAAACCTCTCAACCAGTCCGTTTGTTTGTGGATGATAGGGTGTGGTGAATTTGTATGTTACACTACATTCCTTCCACATGGCCTTTAAGTAAGCAGACATAAAGTTGCTACCCCTGTCTGATACCACCTCTTTTGGGAAGCCCACCCTGTAAAAGATTCCCAGGAGGGCCTTTGCCACTGCAGGAGCTGTAGTGGTCCTTAAAGGAATTGTTTCAGGATATCTGGTGGCATGGTCCACTACCACCAAAATAAACCTATTGCTTGAAGCAGTAGGAGGGTCAAGGGGGACAACTATGTCAACCCCTACCCTTTCAAAGGGAACCCCAACCACAGGCAGTGGAATAAGGGGTGCCTTTGGGGTGCCACCTGTTTTGCCACTGGCTTGACAGGTGACACAGGATTTACAAAATTCCTTTGTGTCCTCTGACATTCTAGGCCAATGAAACAAGGGAACAAGCCTGTCCCATGTTTTCATCTGCCCTAAATGTCCAGCCAAGGGAATGTCGTGGGCTAGAGTTAGGAGGAACTCTCTGTATTGCAGGGGAATAACCAATCTCCTGGCAGCTCCAGGTTTTGGGTCCCTTGCCTCTGTATACAAGAGGTTGCCCTCCCAGTAAACTCTGTGAGAGTCACTGATATCCCCATTTTGCTGTTTGACAGCTTGCTGTCTTAGACCCTCTAGTGTGGGACAGGTCTGCTGTGCCATACTCAGCTCCTCCCTGGCAGGCCTCCGTCCACCCAAAAGCTCAGCAGTGTCTGCTTCCAGCTCCTCTGGTGATGGTTCTGCACAGGGGGGAAATTCTTCTTCCTCAGAAGTTGAATCTACTGTAGAGGGAGGGATAGTAGGTAGGGATTTACCTTTACTACCCCTAGCTTTAGGGAGCACTTGGTCCATTGTTCCAGGATCCAAGTCACCCTGTCCTTTTTGCTTTTTGGCCTGAGCTCTTGTCAAAGCAC
Source organism: Pleurodeles waltl (assembly GCF_031143425.1). NCBI lineage: Eukaryota > Metazoa > Chordata > Amphibia > Caudata > Salamandridae > Pleurodeles > Pleurodeles waltl. The sequence continues at coordinate 349,815,005 of NC_090437.1, read as the reverse complement.
AAATATGCCCAGAAATGCCCAGCATTGCTGCATGAGCCTCCAACTCCACTTCTGCCCAAGCTGATGTCTCTAAATCATTCCCTAGTAGACAGTCTACAGGTAAATCTGAGGCAACCACAACTTTCTTCGGACCAGTAACCTCCCCCCCCCCCCAGTTGAGATTCACAACAGCCATGGGGTGGCTAAGAGTGTTGTAATGAGCTTCAGTCACTTGGTACTGGTGACCAAGTAGGTGTTGTTCAGGGTGGACCAGTTTCTCTATTACCATGGTAACACTGGCACCTGTGTCCCTGTAGGCCTGAACCTCAACACCATTTATTAGGGGAAGTTGCTTGTACTTATCCATATTAAGGGGACAAGCAACCAAGGTGGCCAAATCAATGGCACCTTCAGAGACTAACACAGCCTCTGTGGTCTCCCTAACAAGACCAACCCCAACTAAATTACCAAAAGTGAGCCCAGCTACTCCCTTGGTTTGGCTATTAGTAGGTTTGCTCCCACTACCACTGCTATTACTAGGGGGACTAGGTGTAGCAGTAGGGGTTGCGGTAGTGGGAGGCTTGGTGCCTTTCTTTGGACAACTGGCATCAGTTGTTGTAAGGAAATGCCTCCTTGGCATGGTTACCCCCTGACTTTTTGCCTTTGCTGATGCTATGTTTTGATTTGAAAGTGTGCTGAGGCCTGCTAACCAGGCCCCAGCACCAGTGTTCTTTCCCTAACCTGTACTTTTGTTTTCACAATTGGCACACCCTGGCATCCAGGTAAGTCCCTTGTAACTGGTACACCTGGTACCAAGGGCCCTGATGCCAGGGAAGGTCTCTAAGGGCTGCAGCATATCTTATGCCACCCTGGGGACCCCTCACTCAGCACAGACACACTGCTTGCCAGCTTGTGTGTGCTGGTGAGGACAAAACGAGTAAGTCGACATGGCACTCCCCTCAGGGTGCCATGCCAACCTCACACTGCCTATGCAGTATAGATAAGTCACCCCTCTAGCAGGCCTTACAGCCCTAAGGCAGGGTGCACTATCCCATAGGTGAGGGCACCAGTGCATGAGCACTGTGCCCATACAGTGTCTAAGCAAAACCTTAGACATTGTAAGTGCAGGGTAGCCATAAGAGTATATGGTCTGGGAGTCTGTCAACCACGAACTCCACAGCACCATAATGGCTACACTGAAAACTGGGAAGTTTGGTATCAAACTTCTCAGCACAATAAATGCACACTGATGCCAGTGTACATTTTATTGTAAACTACACCCCAGAGGGCACCTTAGAGGTGCCCCCTGAAACCTTAACCAACTACCCGTGTAGGCTGACTGGTTTTAGCAGCCTGCCACACTCGAGACATGTAGCTGGCCACATGGGGAGAGTGCCTTTGTCACTCTGTGGCTAGTAACAAAGCCTGCACTGGGTGGAGATGCTATCACCTCCCCCAGGCAGGAGCTGTACACCTGGCGGTGAGCCTCAAAGGCTCATCCCCTTTGTTCCAGCACCACAGGGCACTCCAGCTAGTGGAGTTGCCCACCCCCTCCGGCCACGGCCCCACTTTTGGCGGCAAGGCCGGAGGAAATAATGAGAATAACAAGGAGGAGTCACTGGCCAGTCAGGACAGCCCCTAAGGTGTCCTGAGCTGAGGTGACTCTAACTTTTAGAAATCCTCCATCTTGCAGATGGAGGATTCCCCCAATAGGGATAGGAATGTGACCCCCTCCCCTTGGGAGGAGGCACAAAGAGGGTGTACCCACCCTCAGGGCTAGTAGCCATTGGCTACTAACACCCCAGACCTAAACACGCCCTTAAATTTAGTATTTAAGGGCTCCCCTGAACCTAGGAACTCAGATTCCTGCAACCTAAGAAGAAGAGGACTGCTGAGCTGAAAAACCCTGCAGAGAAGACAGAGACACCAACTGCCTTGGCCCCAGCTCTACCGGCCTGTCTCCCCCCTTCGGAAAGAAAACTGCTCCAGTGACGCTTTCCCCAGGACCAGCGACCTCTGAATCCTCAGAGGACTGCCCTGCTCTAAAAGGACCAAGAAACTCCCGAGAACAGCGGCCCTGTTCACCCAAGACTGGAACTTTGTTTCCAAAGGAGCAACTTAAAGACAACAGCGTTTCCCGCCAGAAGCTTGAGACTTGCAACCCTGCACCCGGCGACCCCGACTCGACTGGTGGAGAAACAACACTTCAGGGAGGACCCCCCGGCGACTCCGAGACTGTGAGTACCAAAGTTGTCCCCCCTGAGCCCCCACAGCGACGCCTGCAGAGGGAATCCCGAGGCTCCCCCTGACCGCGACTGCCTGACTCTCAGATCCCGACGCCTGGAAAAGACCCTGCACCGGAAGCCCCCAGGACCTGAAGGATCGTTACTCCAGTGCAGGAGTGACCCCTAGGAGGCCCTCTCCCTTGCCCAGGTGGTGGCTACCCCGAGGAGCCCCCCCCCCTTGCCTGCCTGCATCGCTGAAGAGACCCTTTTGTCTCCCTTTGATTCCTATTACAAACCCGATGTGTGTTTGCACACTGCACTCGGCCGCCCCCGTGCTGCTGAGGGTGTACTTTCTGTGCTAACTTGTGTCCCTCCCGGTGCCCTACAAAACCCCCCTGGTCTGCCCTCCGAGGACGCGGGTACTTACCTGCTGACAGACTGGAACCGGGGCGCCCCATTCTCCATTGAAGCCTATGCGTTTTGGGCACCACTTTGAACTCTGCACCTGACCAGCCCTGAGCTGCTGGTGTGGTAACTTTGGGGTTGCTCTGAGCCCCCAACGGTGGGCTACCTTGGACCCAAACTTGAACCCCGTAGGTGGTTTACTTACCTGCAAGAACTAACAATTACTTACCTCCCCTAGGAACTGTGAAAATTGCACTGTCTAGTTTTAAAATAGCTATATGTGTTTTATTTGAAAAGTATATATGCTATTGTGATTATTCAAAAGTACTTACCTGCAATACCTTTCATTTGAGATATTACATGTAAAATTTTAACCTGTGGTTCCTAAAATAAACTAAGAAAATATATTTTTCTATACAAAAACCCATTGGCCTGGAATTGTCTCTGAGTGTGTGTTCCTCATTTATTGCCTGTGTGTATGTACAACAAATGCTTAACACTACTCCTTTGATAAGCCTACTGCTCGAGCACACTACCACAAAATAGAGCATTAGTATTATCTATTTTTGCCACTATCTTACCTCTAAGGGGAACCCTTGGACTCTGTGCATATTATTCCTTACTTTGAAATAGTGCATACAGAGCCAACTTCCTACATTGGTGGATCAGCGGTGGGGTACAAGACTTTGCATTTGCTGGACTACTCAGCCAATACCTGATCACATGACAAATTCCAAAAATTGTCATTAGAAATTGATTTTTGCAAATTTGAGCTATTTTTCTAAATTCTTAAAAGTCCTGCTAGGGCCTTGTGTTAGTCCCTGTTAGCATTTCTTTTAGAGTTTAAAAGTTTTGTGAAAGTTTGAATTAGATTCTAGAACTAGTTTTAGATTCTTAAAAAGTATTCCAACTTTTAGAAACATAGGGGGTCATTCAGACCCTGGCGGTAAAAACCGCCAGGGCCGCGAATGACGGAAGCACCGCCAACCGGCTGGCGGTGCTTCCTGGCCCATTCTGACCGCGGCGGTAAAGCCGCGGTCAGAAAACCGGGTCCGGCGGTTTCCCGCCGGATTTCCCCCGGCTGGGCGAATCCACCAGGGCAGCGCTGCAAGCAGCGCTGCCCAGGGGATTCTGACCCCCTTCCCGCCAGCCTGTTTCTGGCGGTTTTCACCGCCAGGAACAGGCTGGCGGGAACAGGTGTCCAGGGGCCCCTTGGGGCCCCTGCACTGCCCATGCCACTGGCATGGGCATTGCAGGGGCCCCCTAACAGGGCCCCAGCCTGCTTTTCACTGTCTGCCTAGCAGACATTGAAAAGCGCGACGGGTGCAACTGCACCTGTCGCACACCTGCAACACCGCCGGCTCCATTCGGAGCCGGCTTCAGTGTTGCAGGCCCCCTTCCCGCTGGGCCGGCGGGAAGGTCTGAATGCCGTCAGCGGTCTTTTGACCGCGGAGCGGCCAATTGGCGGTTCCCGCCAGAGTAGGAATGAGGGCCATAATACCAGGTGCAGATGTGAATGTGGAGGAACTCGACCTCACACCTTACCTCCATCTTAAGATGAGGGAGCTAAGGTCACTCTGCAAAATAAAGAAAATCACAATTGGCTTAAGACCCTCCAAACAACAGCTCCCCAAGCTTTTGGCAGAGTTTGAAAAAGCCAACCCCTCTGAGGATGACAACCCAGAGGATGATGTTAGTGACATGCAGGAGAATTCCCACCTTCCAGTCCTAACTAGGGAACCCAGGGACCCTCAATCCCTGATTCCAACTGTGATAGTCAGAGATGCTGCTTCCCTCACAGGAGGGGCCAGCACCTCTGAAATCACTGAGGACAGCCTCAGTGAAGAGGACATCCAGTTAGCCAGGATGGCCAAAAGATTGGCTTTGGAAAGACAGATCCTAGCCATAGAAAGGGAAAGACAAGAGATGGGCCTAGGACCCATCAATGGTGGGAGCAACATAAATAGGGTCAGAGATTCTCCTGACATGTTGAAAATCCCTAAAGGGATTGTAACTAAATATGAAGATGGTGATGACATCACCAAATGGTTCACAGCTTTTGAGAGGGCTTGTGTAACCAGAAAAGTAAGCAAATCTCACTGGGGTGCTCTCCTTTGGGAAATGTTCACTGGAAAGTGTAGGGATAGACTCCTCACACTCTCTGGAAAAGATGCAGAATCTTATGACCTCATGAAGGGAACCCTGATTGAGGGCTTTGGATTCTCCACGGAGGAGTATAGAATTAGATTCAGGGGGGCTCAAAAAACCTTGAGCCAGACCTTGGTTGATTTTGTGGACTACTCAGTGAAAACACTGGATGGTGGGATTCAAGGCAGTGGTGTTAATGATTATGATGGGCTGTACAATTTATTTGTGAAAGAACACCTATTAAGTAATTGTTCAAATGATAAACTGCATCAGCATCTGGTAGACCCAGGACCAATTTCTCCCCAAGAATTGGGAAAGAAGGCGGACCATTGGGTCAAGACTAGGGTGACCAAGACTTCCACAGGGGGTGACCAAAAGAAAGGGGTCACAAAGCCTCCCCAGGGGAAGAGTGTTGAGACATCCAAAAACAAAAATAGTAAAGAGTCTTCTTCAGGCCCCCAAAAACCTGCACAGGAGGGTGGGCCCAGAGCCTCTTCACAAAACAATTTTGGGTACAAGGGTAAAAACTTTGATCCCAAAAAGGCCTGGTGTCGTAGCTGTAATCAGCCTGGACACCAAACTGGAGACAAGGCCTGTCCCAAGAAAAGTACCACTTCTAACTCCACTCCAGCTAACACTGGAATGGCTAGTCTCCAAATGGGATCAACAGTGTGCCCAGAGCAAATCAGGTGTCACACTGAAGCTACATTAGTCTCTGAGGGTGGGGTGGATTTAGCCACACTGGCTGCCTGGCCTCCTAACATGCAAAAATACAGGCAGCAGCTCTTAATTAATGGGACAAGTGTAGAAGGCCTGAGGGATACAGGTGCCAGTGTCACCATGGTGACAGTGAAAGTGGTTTCCCCTGGTCAATACCTGGCTGGACAAACTTATCCAGTCACCAATGCTGACAATCAAACTAAAGTACATCCCATGGCTATGGTAACTTTAGAGTGGGGAGGGGTCAATGGCCTAAAACAGGTGGTGGTCTCCTCAAATATCCCAGTAGACTGTTTGCTTGGAAATGACCTGGAGTCCTCAGCATGGGCTGAGTTAGAACTGAAAACCCATGCAGCTATGCTGGGTATCCCTGAACTGGTGTGTGTCAAGACAAGGGCACAGTGCAAGGCACAGGGTGAAAAAGTAGAGCTGGAGTCTGGAAAAAGGGCCCAGCCTACCAAGAGAAAAGGAAAGACAACTGGGAAACCAGCTGCAACACAACCACAAAAAGAGAACCTCTCTTCTCAGGAAGAAGTTCTGCCCTCTGAGGGAACTGAGCCTATGGAGTTGGAACCTTATCAGGTTGAGCTCTTAGGCCCAGGGGGACCCTCAAGTGAGCAGTTGTGTAAGGGGCAAGAAACATGTCCCTCTCTTGAAGGCCTTAGGCAGCAAGCTGCTGAAGAGTCCAATGGCAAGAAAACTGGAACACATAGGGTCTATTGGGAAGATGGACTCCTGTACACTGAGGCAAGAGATCCCAAACCTGGTGCCACTAGGAGAGTGGTAGTGCCTCAGGAGTTCAGAGAGTTCATACTGACCTTAGCCCATGATATTCCCCTTGCTGGCCATTTGGGGCAAACCAAGACGTGGGAGAGACTAGTCAACCACTTCTACTGGCCCAACATGTCCCAGAAAGTTAAGGAGTTTTGTGTCTCCTGTACCACCTGTCAAGCCAGTGGTAAGACAGGTGGACATCCAAAGGCCCCCCTCATTCCACTTCCAGTGGTGGGGGTCCCCTTTGAAAGAGTGGGTGTGGACATAGTGGGTCCACTTGAACCTCCCACAGCCTCAGGGAATATGTACATACTAGTAGTAGTGGATCATGCTACTAGATACCCTGAAGCTATTCCCCTTAGGTCGACTACTGCCCCTGCAGTAGCCAAGGCCCTCATTGGTATCTTTACCAGAGTGGGCTTCCCTAAGGAGGTGGTGTCTGACAGAGGTACCAACTTCATGTCAGCATACCTGAAACACATGTGGAATGAGTGTGGAGTGACTTATAAATTCACTACACCCTATCATCCACAAACTAATGGCCTTGTTGAGGGATTCAACAAGACATTAAAAGGCATGATCATGGGGCTCCCAGAAAAACTCAAAAGGAGATGGGATGTCCTCTTGCCATGTCTGCTTTTCGCTTACAGAGAGGTGCCTCAGAAGGGAGTAGGGTTCTCACCCTTTGAACTTCTGTTTGGCCACCCTGTAAGGGGACCACTAGCTCTTGTGAAAGAAGGCTGGGAGAGACCTCTTCATGAGCCTAAACAAGACATAGTGGACTATGTACTTGGCCTTCGTTCAAGGATGGCAGAGTACATGGAAAAGGCAAGTAAAAACCTTGAGGCCAGCCAACAGCTCCAGAAGTTTTGGTATGACCAAAAGGCTGCAATGGTTGAATTTCAACCAGGGCAGAAAGTCTGGGTTTTTGAGCCTGTGGCTCCCAGGGCACTTCAGGACAGATGGAGTGGCCCCTACCCAGTGCTAGAGAAGAAGAGTCAGGTCACCTACCTGGTGGACCTAGGCACTAGCAGGAGCCCCAAGAGGGTGATCCATGTGAACCGCCTTAAGCTCTTCCATGACAGGGCTAATGTGAATCTGTTTATGGTAACAGATGAGGACCAGGAAGCTGAGAGTGAACCTCTCCCTGATCTCCTCTCATCAAACCCTAAAGATGGTTCAGTAGATGGAGCGATCTATTCAGACACCCACTCTGGCCAACAGCAATCTGACTGCAGGAAAGTCCTGCAACAGTTTGCTGAGCTCTTTTCCCTAACCCCTGGTCAGACACACCTGTGTACCCATGATGTGGACACAGGAGACATCATGCCTGTCAAAAACAAAATTTTCAGACAGTCTGACCAAGTTAAGGAAAACATCAAGGTGGAAGTCCACAAGATGCTGGAATTGGGAGTAATTGAGCACTCTGACAGCCCCTGGGCTAGCCCAGTGGTCTTAGTCCCCAAACCTCACACCAAAGATGGAAAGAGAGAGATTAGGTTTTGTGTGGACTACAGAGGACTTAATTCTGTCACCAAGACAGATGCCCATCCCATTCCTAGGGCTGATGAACTGATTGACAAATTAGGTGCTGCCAAATTCTTAAGTACCTTTGACTTAACAGCAGGGTACTGGCAAATCAAAATGGCACCTGGAGCAAAAGAAAAGACAGCATTCTCCACACCTGATGGGCATTATCAGTTTACTGTTATGCCCTTTGGTTTAAAGAATGCCCCTGCCACCTTCCAAAGGTTGGTGAATCAAGTCCTTGCTGGTTTGGAGTCCTTTAGTGCAGCTTATCTTGATGATATTGCTGTCTTTAGCTCCAGCTGGCAGGATCACCTGGTCCACCTGAAGAAGGTTTTGAAGGCTCTGCAATCAGCAGGCCTCGCTATCAAGGCATCCAAATGCCAGATAGGGCAGGGAACTGTGGTTTACTTGGGACACCTTGTAGGTGGAGGCCAAGTTCAGCCACTCCAGCCTAAGATCCAGACTATTCTGGACTGGGCAGCTCCAAAACCCCAGACTCAAGGCAGGGCATTCCTTGGCTTGACTGGGTATTACAGGAGGTTTGTGAAGGGATATGGATCCATAGTGACAGCCCTCACAGAACTCACCTCCAAGAAAATGCCCAAGAAGGTAAACTGGACTGTAGAATGCCAACAGGCCTTTGACACCCTGAAACAAGCAATGTGCACAGCACCAGTTCTAAAAGCTCCAGATTACTCCAAGCAGTTCATTGTGCAGACAGATGCCTCTGAACATGGGATAGGGGCAGTTTTGTCCCAAACAAATGATGATGGCCTTGACCAGCCTGTTGTTTCATTAGCAGGAGGTTACTCCCCAGGGAGCAGCGTTGGAGTGCCATTGAGAGGGAGGCCTTTGCTGTGGTTTGGTCCCTGAAGAAGCTGAGACCATACCTCTTTGGTACTCACTTTGTAGTTCAAACTGACCACAGACCTCTCAGATGGCTGATGCAAATGAAAGGTGAAAATCCAAAACTGTTGAGGTGGTCCATCTCCCTACAGGGAATGGACTTTATAGTGGAACACAGACCTGGGACTGCCCATGCCAATGCAGATGGCCTTTCCAGGTTCTTCCACTTAGAAAATGAAGACTCTCTTGGGAAAGGTTAGTCTTATCCTCTTTCGTTTGGGGGGGGGGGTTGTGTAAGGAAATGCCTCCTTGGCATGGTTACCCCCTGACTTTTTGCCTTTGCTGATGCTATGTTTTGATTTGAAAGTGTGCTGAGGCCTGATAACCAGGCCCCAGCACCAGTGTTCTTTCCCTAACCTGTACTTTTGTTTTCACAATTGGCACACCCTGGCATCCAGGTAAGTCGCTTGTACCTGGTACCCCTGGTACCAAGGGCCCTGATGCCAGGGAAGGTCTCTAAGGGCTGCAGCATATCTTATGCCAACCTGGGGACCCCTCACTCAGCACAGACACACTGCTTGCCAGCTTGTGTGTGCTGGTGAGGACAAAACGAGTAAGTCGACATGGCAGTCCCCTCATGGTGCCATGCCAACCTCACACTGCCTATGCAGTATAGATAAGTCACCCCTCTAGCAGGCCTTACAGCCCTAAGGCAGGGTGCACTATACCATAGGTGAGGGCACCAGTGCATGAGCACTGTGCCCCTACAGTGTCTAAGCAAAACCTTAGACATTGTAAGTGCAGGATAGCCATAAGAGTATATGGTCTGGGAGTCTGTCAACCACGAACTCCACAGCACCATAATGGCTACACTGAAAACTGGGAAGTTTGGTATCAAACTTCTCAGCACAATAAATGCACACTGATGCCAGTGTACATTTTATTGTAAACTACACCCCAGAGGGCACCTTAGAGGTGCCCCCTGAAACCTTAACCAACTGCCTGTGTAGGCTGACTGGTTTTAGCAGCCTGCCACACTCGAGACATGTTGCTGGCCACATGGGGAGAGTGCCTTTGTCACTCTGTGGCTAGTAACAAAGCCTGCACTGGGTGGAGATGCTATCACCTCCCCCAGGCCGGAGCTGTAACACCTGGCAGTGAGCCTCAAAGGCTCACCCCCTTTGTTCCAGCACCACAGGTCACTCCAGCTAGTGGAGTTGCCCGCCCCCTACGGCCACGGCCCCACTTTTGCCGGCAAGGCCGGAGGAAATAATGAGAGTAACAAGGAGGAGTCACTGGCCAGTCAGGACAGCCCCTAAGGTGTCCTGAGCTGAGGTGACTCTAACTTTTAGAAATCCTCCATCTTGCAGATGGAGGATTCCCCCAATAGGGATAGGAATGTGACCCCCCTCCCCTTGGGAGGAGGCACAAAGAGGGTGTACCCACCCTCAGGGCTTGTAGCCATTGGCTACTAACCCCCCAGACCTAAACACGCCCTTCAATTTAGTATTTAAGGGCTCCCCTGAACCTAGGAATTCAGATTCCTGCAACCTAAGAAGAAGAGGACTGCTGAGCTGAAAAACCCTGCAGAGAAGACGGAGACACCAACTGCCTTGGCCCCAGCTCTACCGGCCTGTCTCCCCCCTTCGGAAGAAAACTGCTCCAGCGATGCTTTCCCCAGGACCAGCGACCTCTGAATCCTCAGAGGACTGCCCTGCTCTAAAATGACCAAGAAACTCCCGAGAACAGCGGCCCTGTTCACCCAAGACTGCAACTTTGTTTCCAAAGGAGCAACTTAAAGACAACAGCGTTTCCCGCCAGAAGCGTGAGACTTGCAACCCTGCACCCGGCGACCCCGACTCGACTGGTGGAGAAACAACTCTTCATGGAGGACCCCCCGGCGACTCCGAGACTGTGAGTAACCAAAGTTGTCCCCCCTGAGCCCCCACAGCGACGCCTGCAGAGGGAATCCCGAGGCTCCCCCTGACCGCGACTGCCTGACTCTCAGATCCCGACGCCTGGAAAAGACCCTGCACCCGCAGCCCCCAGGACCTGAAGGATCGGAACTCCAGTGCAGGAGTGACCCCCAGGAGGCCCTCTCCCTTGCCCAGGTGGTGGCTACCCCGAGGAGCCCCCCCTTGCCTGCCTGCATCGCTGAAGAGACCCCTTGGTCTCCCATTGATTCCTATTACAAACCCGACGTGTGTTTGCACACTGCACCCGGCCGCCCCGTGCTGCTGAGGGTGTACTTTCTGTGATAACTTGTTTCCCCCCCGGTGCCCTACAAAACCCCCCTGGTCCGCCCTCCGAGGACGCGAGTACTTACCTGCTGGCAGACTGGAACCAGGGCACCACCTTCTCCATTGAAGCCTATGCGTTTTGGGAACCACTTTGAACTCTGCACCTGACCGGCCCTGAGCTGCTGGTGTGGTAACTTTGGGGTTGCTCTGAACCCCCAACGGTGGGCTACCTTGGACCCAAACTTGAACCCCGTAGGTGGTTTACTTACCTGCAAGAACTAACAATTACTTACCTCCCATAGGAACTGTGAAAATTGCACTGTCTAGTTTTAAAATAGCTATATGTGTTTTATTTCAAAAGTATATATGCTATTGTGATTATTCAAAGTTCCTAAAGTACTTACCTGCAATACCTTTCATTTGAGATATTACATGTAAAATTTGAACCTGTGGTTCCTAAAATAAACTAAGAAAATATATTTTTCTATACAAAAACCTATTGGCCTGGAATTGTCTCTGAGTGTGTGTTCCTCATTTATTGCCTGTGTGTATGTACAACAAATGCTGAACACTACTCCTTTGATAAGCCTACTGCTCAACCAATGCAATCAAAAAGAGGGTGCAGTAGTGAGTGACCGGCGCTCCAATTTCAAAATTATTTTGACTTTATACAAATAATTCACCACTGTGCACGAAACTCAGGTGTCCACCCTCCAAATTCACCTATACGATAAACCCAATTGGGATATCTAACAATATATTAGAGAGTAATGGCACACATGAGAAATTTTAATTTTAATGCATAACAAAAAGTCTTTAAATCAAAATCTACCTACCAACTATCATATCTGATGCAGCACAAAAATAATAGTAAAGCAATGTAGGTTCCTTAAACCTAAATCTATCTTAAATCTATTCTCTAAATTGATATCCAACTCGATTGTTCAAATTCACAATGATATAATTAGTCCAATTGTCCCATTCAAATAACCATCGACTCCAAGTTTGTTTGTATGTCATCAAATTCACAATAATATAATTGGTCCAATTGTCCCATTCATGTAACCATCAACTTCACAATTGCTTGTAAATCTTCCCAAAATTTGCTTGTAAATCGTCAACACGTGTTTCATCCGGGGGAGTACCCCTGGGATTTCCTCAGGACTTTCTTGTCATTAATCCTATTTTTCTAGTACTGTCAAAGTACCCCTCGTTTTTCTAAAAACAAAATCGTTTCATAGTTCCCTCGATCTAATTATAAATCATCTCTCCACGTATTTGTCTTGTAATTCATATCTGTGACCCCATTTCACACGTTAGCGAGTGCGCTTCCTGAACAAAAATTTGAACCTGTGGTTCCTAAAATAAACTAAGAAAATATATTTTTCTATACAAAAACCTATTGGCCTGGAATTGTCTCTGAGTGTGTGTTCCTCATTTATTGCCTGTGTGTATGTACAACAAATGCTTAACACTACTCCTTTGATAAGCCTACTGCTCAACCACAATACCACAAAATAGAGCATTAGTATTATCTCTTTTTGCCACTATCTTACCTCTAAGGGGAACCCTTGGACTCTGTGCATTCTATTCCTTACTTTGAAATAGTGCATACAGAGCCAACTTCCTACAGTTGTCCAATGGCCTTTTACTTTACATAAATAGCACCATGGTTTCCTTACTTGATTAGAAGAGGATTTGGACCCACCACCCCCACCAGAGTGTTTTTGTGGGCCTGATGAAGACTCATTTTTAGATTTGTCCCCACCCTTGTCTGAAGACTTACCATCCTTCTTCTTGCCATCCTTTTCACCCCCTGTATGAACTTTTCTGTTCACTCTTGTTCTGACCCATTTGTCTGCCTTCTTTCCCAATTCTTGGGGAGAGGTCAGATCTGAGTCCACTAGATATTGGTGTAACAAATCAGACACACAGTTTTTAAGAATATGCTCTCTCAGGATTAAGTTATACAGGCTTTCATAGTCAGAAACTTTACTGCCATGTAACCACCCCTCCAAGGCCTTCACTGAATGGTCAACAAAGTCTACCCAGTCTTGTGAAGACTCCTTTTTGGTTTCTCTGAACTTGATCCTGTACTGTTCAGTGGTTAAGCCATAACCATCTAGGCGTGCATTCTTTAAAACTATAAAATTATTGGCATCACTTTCCTTCACAGTAAGGAGCCTATCCCTTTCCACTGAAAGATAGCCATAGGATAGCAGCCCACTGCCTTTGAGGGACCCCCTGTGCAACACAGGCCCTCTCAAGTGCAGCAATCCACTTGTTAATGTCATCCCCCTCCTTGTAAGGGGGAACTATCTTGTGCAGATTCCTAGAATCATGCTCTTTCACAGGATTACTATCTGTAATACTGCTGCTGCCACCATGGGGTCCAAACCCCAACCTCGGCCTTTCTTTTTCTAAGTCTTAAGTTTCCTGTCTAGAGCCAGCTGTTGCTGTTTAAGCTTCAGTCTGGACTCTTCCACTCTCAATCTATTGAGTTCCCTTTCTAACATTCTGTCATCAGGGTGGGTGGGTTGGGCATGCTTTGACACAGAAGAATGGTGTGAATGAACAGAGGGAGACCTGTCCCTAACAGTTGGCACTCTAACAACCTGGCCTAAAGGAATGACATCCCTACTGTGATGAGAGCTCAAATTAGTACCAGCCATGCTAGGTGGCCTGCTAAGGGGCATGTTGGGAAGGTTCCCATCTAACACTTTTGCTGGGGCTACCCCAGAATCAGAGTGTGAACCATCTGCCAATCTCTCACTTGATGTGCCAGCTAAGGCCTTATAATTTTCAATGAGCATGTTAACTAACAATTCTCTAGAGGGATTCTTCCCTACCCCTAAACCTCTATCAATGCAGAGACTCCTTACACCTTTCCAGTTAAGGTGGTCATAAGCTGTGCTGGCCAGATCAAGAGTAAGACCTGTACCAGACATGATAGAAAGGAGTTTAAGGGACAGAAAAAGAAAGAAAAAGTTTCAGAACGTTTTAAGGAACAGAAAAAAACCTTTTTCTACTTTTAAGAAACTTTTTGAAAGTTTAGAGGTACTTTTTAGCACTTAGCAATAGAGTAAGAGAAGAAAAGCAAAACTTTTTGGTTAGGTGTACATGCACTGAACTTGTTTTGTATATTTTTCTCTTATGAAAAGTACAAAATGACAAAGTGGTGAGTAGTTGCAAGTACTTATCCCACCGCCTCACAACCAATGTAGGAGGCTGGTCTGGTTTGTAGTGAGTACCAAGGGGTACTTACACTCTGCACCAGGTCCAGTTATCCCTTATTAGTGTAGAAGAGGTGTCTAGGAGCTTTGGCTGATAGAAAAGGGTAGCTTAGCAGAGCAGCTTAGGCTGAACTAGGAGACATGCAAAGCTCCCACTATACCACTGGTGTCATATGCACAATATCATAAGAAAACACAATACACAGATATACCAAAAATAAAGGTACTTTATTTTTATGACAATATGCCAAAAGTATCTCAGTGAGTACCCTCAGTATGAGGATAGCAAATATACACAAGATATATGTACACAATACCAGAATTATGCAGTATAGCAATAGAAAGCAATGCAAGCAATGTACAGTCACAATAGATTGCAATGAGAGCACATAGGTATAGGGTCAACACAAACCATATACTCTAGAAGTGGAATGCGAACCACGAATGGACCCCAAACCTATGTGAGCTTGTAGATGGTTGCTGGGACTGTAAGAAAACAGTGAGGGTTAGAAAAATAGCCCACCCCAAGACCCTGAAAAGTAGGTGTAAAGTGCACCTAAGTTCCCCAGAGAGCACAGAAGTCGTGATAGGGGAATTCTTCAAGGAAGACCAACACCAGCAATGCAACAACAATGGATTTCCGGACAAGAGTACCTGTGGAACAAGGGGACCAAGTCCAAGAGTCACGACAAAGTCGGGAGTGGGCAGATGCCCAGAAAATGCCAACTGAGGATGCAAAGAAGCTGCCACTGGATGGTAGAAGCTGTGGATTCTGCAAGAACGAAGAGGACTAGGAACTTCCCCTTTGGAGGATGGATGTCCCACGCCGTGAAAAAGCTTGCAGAGGTATTCCCATGCAGAAAGACTGCAAACAAGCCTTGCTAGCTGCAAGGGTTGCAGTTAGGGTTTTTGGATGCTGCTGGGGCCCAGGAGGGACCAGGATGTCACCAATTGCGTGAGGAGACAGAAGGTGCGCCCAGCAGGACAAGGAGCCCTCTCAGAAGCAGGCAGCACCCGCAGAAGTGCCAGAACAGGCACTATGAAGAAGAGTGAACCGGAGCTCACCCGAAGTCACAAAAGAAGATCCCACGACGCCGGAGGACAACTCAGGAGGTTGTGCACTGCAGGTTAGAGTGTTGGGGACCCAGGCTTGGCTGTGCACAAAGGAAATCCTGGAAGAGAGCACAGGAGCCGGAGCAGCTGCAAATCACGCGTTACCCAGCAATGCAGTTTAGCGTAGGGAGGCAAGGACTTACCTCCACCAAACTTGGACTGAAGAGTCACTGGACTGTGGGAGTCACTTGGACAGAGTTGCTGAGTTCCAGGGACCACGCTCGTTGTGCTGAGAGGGGACCCAGAGGACTGGCGATGCAGTCTTTTGGTGCCTGCGGTTGCAGGGGGAAGATTCCGTCGACCCACGGGAGATTTCTTCGGAGCTTCTAGTGCAGAGAGGAGGCAGACTAACCCCACAGCATGCACCACCAGGAAAACAGTAGAGAAGGCGGCCGGATCAGCGATACAAGGTTGCAGTAGTCGTCTTTGCTACTTTGTTGCGGTTTTGCAGGCGTCCAGAGCAGTCAGTGGTCGATTCCTTGGCAGAAGGTGAAGAGAGAGATGCAGAGGAACTCTGATGAGCTCTTGCATTCGTTATCTAAAGAATTCCCCAAAGCAGAGACCCTAAATAGCCAGAAAAGGAGGTTTGGCTACTTAGGAAGGAGGATAGGCTAGCAACACAGGTAAGAGCCTATCAGAAGGAGTCTCTGACATCACCTGCTGGCACTGGCCACTCAGAGCAGTCCAGTGTGCCAGCAGCACCTCTGTTTCCAAGATGGCAGAGGTCTGGAGCACACTGGAGGAGCTTTGGGCACCTCCCATGGGAGGTGCAGGTCAGGGGAGTGGTCACTCCCCTTTCCTTTGTCCAGTTTCGCGCCAGAGCAGGACTGGGGGATCTCTGAACCGGTGTAGACTGGCTTATGCAGAGATGGGCACCATCTGTGCCCATCAAAGCATTTCCAGAGGCTGGGGGAGGCTACTCCTCCCCAGCCCTGACACCTTTTTCCAAAGGGAGAGGGTGTAACACCCTCTCTCTGAGGAAGTCCTTTGTTCTGCCTTCCTGGGCCAAGCCTGGCTGGACCCCAGGAGGGCAGAAACCTGTCTGAGGGGTTGGCAGCAGCAGCAGCTGCAGTGAAACCCCGGGAAAGGTAGTTTGGCAGTACCCGGGTCTGTGCTAGAGACTCGGGGGATCATGGAATTGTCTCCCCAATGCCAGAATGGCATTGGGGTGACAATTCCATGATCTTAGACATGTTACATGGCCATGTTCGGAGTTACCATTGTGACGCTATACATAGGTAGTGACCTATGTATAGTGCACGCGTGTAATGGTGTCCCCGCACTCACAAAGTCCGGGGAATTTGCCCTGAACGATGTGGGGGCATCTTGGCTAGTGCCAGGGTGCCCACACACTAAGTAACTTAGCACCCAACCTTTACCAGGTAAAGGTTAGACATATAGGTGACTTGTAAGTTACTAAAGTGCAGTGGTAAATGGCTGTGAAACGTTATTTCACTGAGGCTGCAGTGGCAGGCCTGTGTAAGAATTGTCAGTGCTCCCTATGGGTGGCAAAGGAAATGCTGCAGCCCATAGGGATCTCCTGGAACCCAAATACCCTGGGTGTCTCAGTACCATATACTAGGGAATTATAAGGGTGTTCCAGTATGCCAATGTGAATTGGTGAAATTGGTCACTAGCCTGTTAGAGACAATTTGGAAAGCAAAGAGAGAGCATAACCACTGAGGTTCTGGTTAGCAGAGCCTCAGTGAGACAGTTAGTCATCACACAGGGAACACATACAGGGCACACTTATGAGCACTGGGGCCCTGGCTGGCAGGGTCCCAGTGACACATACAACTAAAACAACATATATAGAGTGAAATATGGGGGTAACATGCCAGGCACGATGGTACTTTCCTACAGTGCACCAAGAGCTTTCCACATCTATTACCCCCATGGTAGCATTTGTGCTTCAGTCAGAGTAGTGCACACTCTGCTCTACCCTGGTCTTGGTGTTTAAGGAGCAGGCACGTGCGTTCAAGCTCTCTTCATTTTTGGGGCACCCCCATACATTTATGGATCGTCTTGAGTTCCAAGACTTTCTATTATTTTTTTTCTTTCTGGAGGCGATTTTCAGAGGCTGAAATGGCTGTCTACGCTCCCCTTGGCACTAACTTCGGAGTTTCCCAAAGTGAGCACATGGCAACTTGACCAGTGTAGTTAGTCTGCATGTAGTCTTGTATCGCTTGCCTCAATGCAGTGATATTCGTGGAGGCCTGAAGTGCAGAATCCTTGAAGCGCCAGCGTGGGGTGGTTGGCAGAGCATGAGCGAGGTGCATGGTCAGGGTTAAGGGGGCGTGATCCAAAAGTGATCTTGGAGCAATGTCTGAGTCTTGGGTCACAGTCAAGATGGCAGGGGTGACTAGGACATAATCAATCCGGGCATATGTTTTGTGAGCTGCTAAGCAGTGGGAGTAGTCCCTGGAAGTAGGATGTTGGTCAGTCCACAGTCCGCTAGCCAGTGATGTCCATAGAGCAAGATAGCTCCTGTCTGGTCAAAGAGATAAGCTGATCTATCGAGGTCATTGTCCATGACTGGACTGAAATCACTCCAATCAGTTTGGCTGTGTCGGGGTTTGCAATAAAGATGTGAATGTGCCTAGGATAATTGATTCCTGTTTCTCATTGGAGGCATAAGTATCCACTGTTGTAAACTGTAAGGTACCCACTCGTATCTTGCACGCTAGGAATCATCCCCGAATATCAGTTATTGTGGAGAGTATGTCACTCCAGAATCGGGAGAACAGGAAAGCACCTGCACCAATCTTCGTGGCATTTGTGGACCATAGTTGACAGTGGAAACATCTAGATTGCATATGGTGTACATCTTTAGGGAGGAGGTGAGTCTCCTGGAGCAAGCAAATGTCGCTCTCTGAGTGTTCAAGTAGGGGCATCATCGATCTCTGCTTAATGGGATTATTGAGGCCTCTAACATTGTGGCTCAATACCTTAACTTCCAGGAATGCCTCTTTGAGGGTCGAAAAGGCTGTGGGTAGTAGAGCTAGGGGAACAAGTGAGCTCATATAGGCAGGTAACGTGTAAGGGGCGCTTATCTAGTTAGACTAGGCATGTATTATTACTCCTGAGGAGGTAAAAGGAAAAACAACCCAAAAAACAGAAAAAAGGAGAACTACAAACTGTAAATATAGAGAAAATAAGTCCATTCGATGATAGTTGAGGTAGGCAGGTGGGTCATGGGGCTTAAAGCTGTCCGAAAAGCAGAATCTCTAGGAATGTGTCATCAGTCCAGGTATTCATCTCCTGTCTCCAGGCTCTTTCTGCCTTCAGGCTGCTTTGGGCCCAGTTTGACCATCATAGATCTCTACTTAGTCAGTGTCTCCCTTGGCCATCGACACCCCCAGAGAATGCCTGAAGCAGTGATTGTCTCTCTTTGGTCACAGTGGCTGAATCCGGGCAGACTTTGGCAGCAGGGCTTTTGATACAGCGCCATCTGGTTTTCTTGCAGGTTGTATCCGTGGACGAGTCCTCTCAGCCTGATTGGGCATTCAGGTCCTCAATGCCCAGTATGCTGCATACTACTCACCAGGACCGAAACTGGAGCATTTTTCCATCATGTCAGAATATGATCCTGACTGGATGGCCCCAAGAGTAGGCAATGCCCGCATTTCATAGGTGGGCCATGAGGGCACAACTCAGGTTGCAGTTGAAGTGCAATTGCGGACAAGTCCTGGTATAGGACAGGGGCGTGGTCTCTGAATTCTATTGGGTGCTTATCTCTGGCTTTACAGAGGATCTCCTCTTTCAGTTGGAAGTCATGCACACAGGTTAGTATGTATGCAGGCAGTACCATGTTTGTCCTAGTTGGGCCTACCTGGTGCACTTAGTCCAGCTTCAGCTCCTTCTCCTCGGTGGCATCCAGTATGTCACAGAAGTGGGTCCTTACATATCCACTCGTGTCTGTTATCTCTGCTTTTGCTGGTACCCCCCAGATTTGCACATTGGTCCTCCTGGAATGATTCTCGAGGTGTTCAGTGTAGGTCTGGAGTTCAATGTGCTGGGCTTGCAGTCATAGGACCTCTTGTTACATCCATTCAACCTCAGTAGGAGGCTGGCCTGGTTTGTAGTAGGTACCTAAGGTACTTACACCTTATACCAGGCCCAGTTATCCCTTATTAGTGAAATGTAGACAGTGTCTACAAGCCAGGCTCTCTAGGAGTAGTGTGGATGAGCAGTCAAGGCCTAAATAGGAGACGTGCAAAGGTCATGCAATGCCACTGTAGTCACACAGTACTCACACACATGAAAGAAAACACTCAGTGTTACAAAAATAAAGGCACTTTATTTTGGTGACACAAATACCAAAAAATACCATAGAGACTATACTCCCTTAGAAGGTAAGTAATACACAAACTATATACTCTAATATGAAGAAATAGCTGCAAAACAGTTAGAAAACACTGCAATTAGTCAAATTCACAATAGTTAGAAATGGGCCTGGTGGAACACAAACCATATACTAAGAAAGAGGAATGAGAAAGTCGGTTTCCCACCTAGGCAAGTGTAGTGTTTAGAGGGACGCTGGGAGTATTGGAAAACACCAAAGGTAAGTGATAGAACCCACCCCAGAGCCCATGAAAGCAGGAGTAACCTGCAGTGTGCGCGGGAGTAACCTGCAGTGTGCACAGGAGTCCCACAGCATGGGGATAAAGAAGCTGTAAAAGGAGACCCACACAGCACTAAAAAGGGATCCCATGCCGCCGGAGAACCATACAAGAGGCTGTGCATCGCAGGAAGGAGGGTCGGGCCGGAGCTGCACGGTGCATGAAGAACTTCGTGGAAAGATGCCAACAAGTGCAGCTGCAAAACACGTGGTGCATGAGGATACTGTCTTGCAGGGGGAGGCAAGCTCTTACCTCCACAAAGTTGGACATCAGGACCGTCAGGACGACTTCAGTCCACCACCCATGTTGCTGGATCCACGCACTTCTTCAGGAGAGGGGACCCAAGCCACCACTCATCGCTGCAGGGGGTGCCTGCTGAAGCAGGAAAGTGACTCCTTCACCTCAAGGGAGATTCCGTTGTTCTTCTGGTACGTTTTCTCTGGGTGGGCTAGAGGGTTGCTCCAAAATTACTATGACAGGGAAGGGATGCTTTTCTGTGTTAGTTTTCCCACAGAGAGTTGCTTTTCCCTCCGTGAGTCCCGCTGTGGTAGCTGTTGACTCTTTGGGTACAGGTTCCACCCTAGAAGAGGTGTCTCCCACCACAGGAATGGTATCCTTTGTGGAAGGGTGGGTAGGAGATTCTTTGATACCTCTTTTACTTGTGGTGCGAGGAGGATCCTGAGGCTTCAGTGCTCCTTCTCTTCTTTGCTTTTTAATCTCACCTGAGTTTAAAAGAAGGAATTCCTTGGGTATGCCCAGCATGGATGCATGGGTCATAAACCCTAACTCAGCACAATCTGAGGCCTCTAGGTCTTTTCCTAAGAGACAGTCTACAGGTAAGCTAGGTGACACCACCACCATGTTTAGGGCCAGTAACTCGACCTCAACTAAGTTGCACTACAGCTAGGCGGACAACTCACAGCATGGGAGGAGCAAGTCTTGGCAATACTGCATCCTGAGGACCTGGTCGGAGTCAGGAGGACTTGACTCTGGTAAGTCAGCTGTCTACTATTATCACCCCACTACCTGCATGCCATCACATACCCTCACCCTCACAACCATCACTCCACTACATCCCACACACCCCACCATCACATCTCACTCATCCCAATGCCAAGCCATCCATGCTGAACTAATGCCTGGACACCCCTCACAGCCCTGCATGGACACTCATCACTAAAGCATGCATAGCAGAGAAAACTAACAATCCCACCATGCACTAACCTACACAAGTGAAAGCTGGCAGGGCAAATCCAACCATAGAGGTGGAGCCACTGTAGTACAATATGTCAGACACATTAACCATGCCACATCATTTACATTCACAGAGGTACCCCAGACAATGTCAGCAGAAAGAGGTGTCAGCACTATCCAGTCCCCCAACTGAAGCGGCCCACAGCGATGACAGCAACTCTGGTCTTCAGGATCTGGATGACCTACCTGGCCCATCAGGGACCACTAGACAGCCGGTTACCCAGGCCCAGTCACACACCACCACAGAGCCTCCCCCTTCTTGAAACACCACCACACCGCCCACCCTGCGTACCCACACCTCTGTCCCCAGGACACGTCAATCAGCAGTGTGTCCACCTCTACAGGGACCCCAGGCCACACCTCGCACCCAAGACAATCAGGGACCTGTGGTCAGTGTCAGTGGGCACACGGTTCAGGGGACAAAGGCACAGGCCAACAGGGAAATTGGGAGGACTGCTGTGCACCAGGGGGAGGACAGGCCCAGGGAAACAACTCTGCAGGAGGCACTCACCGAGATCCTGGGAGCCTATCAACATTCCCAGGAAACGATGGGCCAAATCCAAGACAACGTGAAGGAGAACATATGGCTGCAGGAGGGACAGTACCAGAGGATCAGGGAGGACTTGCAGACCATCAACAACACCCTGATCTCCATAGTAGGAGTGCTGGCAGACATGGCCAACATTATGAGGGAGGCAGTCTCACACCAGCGGGCCCCTGTACTAGCCAGACAATTGAACAGCCTTCCACTTCTGCTGCCGCTAGTGGCCAGGAGGCCCCGCCATTGGACTTCCAGGCCACCAGCACCCCTCCCCCGCAAACGTTCCCTGCAATCCAGACTGAAGCCAGAGACACTTCCCAAGACCACCACCAGGAAATTAGACTCTCCTGATTGTCACCCTTGTGTCCGACTCAGTCACCCTGTCCACCTTGAACTGCCATTGCTCCCCTTCCTATGTCTCCTTGGACAATGCAGCTGTGCTACAAACAGACTGGAACAATACCCTGGATTTTCCTCCATCATCACCCTATCCCATTGCACTTGCCCCATATACGTTAGCACTTCAATAAACAGCCTTTGAAATAAATACATTTGGAGTAAGTCATGTATATCAAATATATATTGATTGAAACAGGGACAAACATTGTAATTTAACTGAACATAGAATGAGCATAGATTAATGACCTGTAGCTGGCTGTAGTGATCATACCAGCAGTATATGTCAGTTCACCAACATCTGCAAAATGAATTGGCAGAGGGAACACTAAGGGGCATATTTATACTCTGTTTGCGCCGAATGTGCATCAAAATTTTTGACGCACAATCGGTGTAAACCCTGCCCCATATTTATACTTTGACGTCCGACCCCGCGGGCGTCAAAGTTCCACCATGTGCGTCATTTTTTGGAAGGGGGAAAATGTCTTGCGTTAATTATATGCAAGGTAGGCGTTCCCTTCCAAAAAATGACTTTAAGGCCTGTGCCCCATATTTATACTGTGACATCATTTTGACGCACAGGAGGGGCCAGGCCTTAAAAAACGGCACCCAGCCTGATGGGCGCCGTTATTTAACGCCTGGGTCAGGGCAGGCGTTAAGGGACCTGTGGGCTCAGAAGGAGCCCAGAGGTGCCCTCCCATGCCCCCAGGGACACCCCCAGCCACCCTTGCCCACCCCAGGAGGACACCCAAGGATGGAGGGACCCATCCCAGGGAAGTTGAGATAAGTTCAGGTAAGTTATTTTTTTCGTATTTTTTTGTGGCATAGGGGGGCCAGATTTGTGCCCCCCTACATGCCACTATGCCCAATGACCATCCCCAGGGGACATAAGTCCCCTGGGCATGGCCATTGGGCAAGGGGGCATGAGTCCTGTCTTTGCTAAGACAGGAGTCATTTCAATGGGGGTTGGGCGTCAAAAAGAATGGTGCAAATCGGGTTGAGGCCTGAATTTTGCCTCAGACCTGACCTGCCCCATTTTTTGACGCCCAAGCTCCATTTTCCCCTATGCCGGCGCAGCCTGGTGTGAGTCTTTTTTTTTTACGCACACCAGTCCGCTGCGCCGGCTAACGTCATTCAATAAATAAGGCGCCCGCATGGCGCTTTGGAATGTCGTTAGCCGGCGGTAAAATTTTTGACGCACAACTGCGTTGGTGCAGTTGTGCGTCAAAAAGTATAAATATGGGCCTAAGTGGGCATAGAAGTGGGAAATATCAGCATGCCATTGCCATGCAGATTACAACCAAAGTCATTGAAATGTAAAGTTACACTGTCCTACCTGTGTTTCATTGGAAGTATTGTCGAATAACTGATGTTCTGTTGTCCTCATCCTCATCCTCTGCCTCCTCATCCTCCCTGTCCACAGGGTCTACTTCTTCCACGGGGCAACTCCAGTCTCCTCCTCCTGCAGCAAAGGGACATGGCGTCTGAGGGCCAGGTTGTGCAACATGCAGCATGCCACTACTATCTGGCAGACCTTTGTGTGTGAGTAGCACAGGGATCCACCAGTTAGATGGAGGCACCGGAACCTCGCCTTCAGGAGGCCAAAGGTCCTTTCAATGATCCTTCTTGTTTGCCCATATGCCTCATTATAACTTTCTTCTGCCCTTGTCCTGGCATTCCTCACAGGGGTCAGTAGCCATGATAGGTTTGGGTAACCAGAGTCACCTGCAAATATTGAGGGACACCATTTATCCACACACTATCCTATTGGCCAACACCATACCCATACACCAACATATACTGGGTGGGAACCAGGGCTCACCTATTAGCCACACCCTGTGCCTCTGTAGTTGGCCCATCACATTTGGGATGCTGCTATTCCTCAGGTCAAAGGCATCATGCACCGACCCAGGATACTTAGCATTGATGTGGGAGATATACTGGTCCGCCAAGCACACCATCTGCATATCCATAGAGTGGAAATTCCTGAAAACCTGTTTATTCTGCTGCAGGGGTGGGGGAGGGTGCAAATGCAATATGTGTTCCATCAATCGCCTCAGTTATGTTGGGGATATGTCCCATTGCATAAAACTCTGCCTTCATTGTGGCCAAATCCTCAACCTGGGGGAAAACAATGTAACTGCACATGTGTTTTATCAGGGCAGACAACACCCTTGTCAGCACGTTTGAGAACATTGGCTGTGACATTCCTGCTGCCACTCCCACTGTCACTAGCAAAGAACCAGTTGCCAGGAAATGGAGTACTGATAGCACTTGCACAAGAGGGGAGATCCCAGTGGGGTGACAGATAGCAGATATCAGGTCAGGCTCCAATTGGGCACGCGGCTCTGTGATTGTGGCCCTGTCCAGTCTATAGGTGAGGATAATGTGCCTGTCCTCCAGTGTTGCCAAGTCCACCAGGGGTCTGTACATTGGGGTATGTCTCCATCTCCTATTCATCCGCAGCGGTAGGTATCTAAGGGACACAAGAGTGAGGAGGCTGTCACAAACTGAACATTTGAGCCACAACAGGAGTTTTCAATCTGTAAACTTGTAATGGGTCAGTGTGATTTGTCCAGTTTGTGCATATTTCTTCTGTGACGCAGCATGAATCCATAGGGCTGCCCCCCTGAAATGGCGTCCGCGTGTCCTGTGTGGAGGGACAGGTGGAAGTGAGGTTATTCCGCTGATGTTCTTCGTCGTGGCGGGAGGCCGTTGGGAACTGCCGTGCAAGTCCTCATTGGTTAATATTGGCCCCTATAGGGTACAGTGGCCAATGGTGATCTACGCTGGAGGTGACGGTATGCACCGCCGTGGACGTGACCGCCATTTTCTATCTGATTCCTCACTTTCTACCTGACCTTCTATAGGAGAGAACCTACACTGCATGTGCTGCTGTTACCTGTGTCTGGAACCTACCATGGCCCATGTGACTAGGGAAAGGGCCCCAGCCATCACTTCGGAGGAGTTGGAGAGACTGGTGGATGGGGTCCTACCCCAATACGGACTGCTGTATTGGCCTCCAGACCAACAGGTGAGTATACTGTGGGAACGATGCATGTGGAATGAATGCATGTAGTGGTGTGTGTGAAGGCCTCGTGTAAGGGGGTGGGTGGATGTCCTCTTTGTGGCGTACAGCTTGTGTGCTGGGCTATGTGTGTGCCAATGGTGATGGGAATGGGAATGGTGGCCCATATGTGTAACAGGATGGACTGTTTGTCTAATGGTATTTTTCTGTGTGTATTGCCTTTGCAGGTCAGCGCCCATCAGAAGAAGGGAATATGGCGTGCCATCGCCAAGGAGGTGCAGACCATGGGGGTCTATGGCAGGCAGAGCACCTTCTGTCACAAACGGTGGGAGGAACTGGGATGCTGGGCATGGAAGACGGCGGAGGCCAAGCTGGGGATGGCCTCCAATGAGGAAGGGCTGCCCATCGAACCCTGACCCCCCGATTGCCCGCATATTGGCGGTGGCCTATCCAGAGCTGGATTGGCGCTTGAGGGCATCACAGCAGCCACAAGGTGGTGAGTACAGTGCCCATCATTACAACTTACGTCTGGTGTGGTGGTATCCGGGTAACGGATGTATGTCAGTGGGTGCCCCTAGGCCAGGCCTGACATAGCAGCGGAGGTCCTCTGGTGGCTAGGGTTCTGAAGGGATAATCCTTCCTACCTGGCTTGTAAGCATTCACTACTGGTCAGGGCTGCTTGGGTCCCAGGTGTGCTGCAGTTGGTGGTGTGTGCCCCTCCTCATGCCTTGGTGGCTAGCGATATCAGTGGTGCTGCAATACATAGTGTGTAGGCCTGTTCCCTCTGTGTGAGGGGGCTGTGTATGCCAACAGTGGTGTTAGTGCAGGCATTGACCCAGTGTATCCTTTGCCTCTCTCTACCCCTTTTTGTTTTGTCATCCTGTTCTATGTGCATTAGCATCATCTGGCAGAGGAGGAGAGGCACTGGTGGCAGACGGAGCTGCATCCCACAGGACCCAGGAGGCAGAGTCCACTGATGCTGAGGGCACCAGTGGGACAGAGGGTGAGGGGAGCACCACGGCGGAGACTGGAGGGGACACTTCAGACACAGATACCTCCTCCGATGTAAGCTTCCTGGTGGTGGCGGACACCTCTGTGACCACCCCAGCTACAGGTACAGTCACCACCCCGTACCAGCACTGCCCTCCCAACAGCACCTCATTGAGTTGCCCATGCCCGCTCACCCAGGAGGGTGGGCATGTCCTTCGCCCAGGCACCTCAGGCCCTGCCATCAGTCAGCCCTGCTGCCCCGAGAGAGGAGGCTATTGAACCATCTCTGTAGATCAGTCAACCATTGTAAATGCCATCCAGAGGCTGGCAGCCCAGATGCAATAATCTAATGCATTCCTGGAGGGCATTTACACTGGACTGGCAGCCCAACGGAGATTGATTCAGGCTCTGGCCTCCTCTCTGATGGCAGCCATTGTCCCTGTTTCTACCATCCCCCCTCCAACTTCCACTTCCCAGTCCCATTCTCCTCAACCTCAACCCATCCCAGGCACACATACAGACGATCATGCACATAAGACAACACCCAAGAGTGCCACAGGCAAATACAAGCACCACACTTCATGCCACAGGCACTTAAACAAACACCATTCATTTACAGACACTACAACATCCACTATTTCCACTGTCTTCCCCTTCTCCCCCTCCACCACCTCCCTCTCGGCCACGTCGACACTCACACCTGCATGC
Source organism: Pleurodeles waltl (assembly GCF_031143425.1). Taxonomy (NCBI): domain Eukaryota; kingdom Metazoa; phylum Chordata; class Amphibia; order Caudata; family Salamandridae; genus Pleurodeles; species Pleurodeles waltl. The sequence continues at coordinate 349,788,253 of NC_090437.1, read as the reverse complement.
ACTACATCATCATCCACTACCAGCATCATCACCACACCAAGCAGAACACACACCTCACTGGAAGACACCTCCATAACAGCCATGCACAGGTCCCCTGTGTCCTCTCCCACTGTGTCTGCCCCCCCCCCCAAAGTACACAAACGCAACCACTCAGACACCCAACAGCCATCCACCTCACAACAGCATACAACCCATGCACCTGCACCCCAATCCAGCAGACAAACACCTCCAACAACTACTCCCTCATCCTCCAATCCCATTCCTTCTCCTTCTTCCCGCCCCACTGTCCCTAAGACATTTTTTCTATCCACCATTGACCTCTTGTAGGAAAGTACCATCTTCCTTGGCATGTTACCCCCATTTTTACATGTATGTCAGAATGTTTTTGCCTGTCTCACTGGGATCATGCTGGTCAGGACCACAGTGGTCATAGTTTATGGCCTAATGTGTGTGTCTGTGTAGTGCTTAACTGTGTCACTGAGGCTCTGCTAATCAGAACCTCAGTGCTTATGCTCTCTCTGCTTTTAAATTTGTTACTGTAGGCTAGTGACTTCATTTACCAATTTCAATTGGCACACCGAACCCCCCTTATAAGTCCCTAGTATATGGTACCTAGGTACGCAGGGCATTGGGGTTCGAGGAGATCCTTATGGGATGCAGCATTTCTTTTGCACCCATAGGGAGCTAAGATAAACCCTTGCACAGGCCTGCCATTGCAGCCTGTGTGAAATAACGCACGTTATTTCACAGCCATTTTCACTGCACTTAAGTAACTTATAAGTCACCTATATGTCTAACCTTCACTCCCTGAAGGTTTGGTTCAAAGTTACTAAGTGTGAAGGCACCCTTGCACTAGCAAAGGTACCCCCACATAGTTCAGGGCTATTTCCCCGGACTTTGTGATTGCGGGTACACCATTACACGTGTGCACTACATATAGGTCAATACCTATATGTAGCTTCACAATGGTAACTCCGAATATGGCCACATAACATGTCTAAGATCATGGAATTGTCCACCCATTCCAAATCTGGTATTGGGGAGCCAATTCCACGCATCCTGGGGGGTTCCACCATTGACCCCCAGTACTGCCAAACCAGCTCTCCGAGGCTTGCACTGCAGCTACAGCTGCTGCCACCTCACAGACAGGGTTCTGCCCTCCTGGGGTCTGGGCAGCCCAGTCCTAGGAAGGCAGAACAAAGCATTTCCTTTGAGAGCAGGGCGTTACACCCTCTCCCTTTGGAAATAGGTGTTACAGGCTGGGCAGGGGTAGCCTCCCCCAAACTCTGGAAATGCTTTGAAGGGCACAGATGGTGCCCTCCTTGCATAAGCCAGTCTACACTGGTTCAGGGACCCCTTCTCCCCGGCTCTGGTACAAAACTGGACAATGGAAAGGGGAGTGACCACTCCCCTCTCCATCACCACCCCAGGGGTGGTGCCCAGAGCTTCTTCATTGTGTCCCAGACTTCAGCCATCTTGCTTTGCAAGGTGTGGGGGCACTCTGGAGGCCTCTGAGTGACCAGTGCCAGCAGGTGACGACAGAGACCCCTCCTGATAGGCCCTTAGCTGATAAGGTAGCCAATCCCCCTCTCAGGGCTATTTTGTGTCTCTCCTGTGGGTTCTCTTCAGATTCTGCTTGCAAGTTTCCTTCAAGAATCCTCTGCAACAACTTCAGACTCTTCTGACCTCTGATAAACCGCAGTCTGATCCAAGAAACGCAAAAAACTGCAACAAAGTGTCTACAAGAGACCCTTTTCTACAGCAACCTCAGCTCCAAGTCAGCAACTGCAACAGTTTCCATGGTGTGCACGCTCTGGGGACTCCCTGTCTTCATCCTGCACCAGAAGGACCAAAGAAATCTCCTGTGGAGTGATGGAAGCACTCCCCTGCTCCAAGCAGGCACCTTCCAAGACGACGACCGGTACCTTGGGACTTCTCTCACAGCGACAAGCATGCTCCTAAGGACACAGAAGGTAGACATCATCAACATGGACTGTCCTGAGGTCCTGCTGATGCAATTTGGAGGAGGTAAGACATTTCCTTCCCCGAAAGCGTTGGTACCCTTGTGTGCTGCATCTTCTTCACTTACTGAGTCCTCTGTGCACTATTTCCAAAATTCCTTTGTGGACAGCCTGGCCCAGATCCCCAGCACTCCATCCTGTGATACTCAACTCGCTGAGTTGTTCTCCGGTGGCGTGGGACCTTCTTTTGTTGTGCTGCATCTACTGCATTTTGCACCTCCTTGGTCCCTGTGTCCTGGGACTCCTTGGGGTGCTGGCTGGCATCCTAGGGGCTCTCTAAAGTGCTGAGAGCCTCCTCTTCCTCCTCACACAGAGTTGAGGCCCCCAGGACCCTCCTGGGCCCATCCAGTGCGATTTTGATGCAAAACACACTTTTGTCGTAGCCAAAGCTTGTTGGCGACTTCCAACACGAAATCATGTCTGCAACGATCTTCACATTGTGGGAAATTCTTTGCATCACACAAGAACCCTCTGGCATCTTCTTAGGGTGCATTTCTGCAGTCTTCGACTAACCTTGGACTCTTCTTTTGCACCCTCTTCTGGGTTGGCAGGGGATCCTGTCTTTCCTGGAACTTCTTTCGACTTCTGGACTTGGTCCCCTTCCTTTGCAGGTCTTCAGGTTCAATAATCCAGCAGTTGTTCTTTGCAGACTTGTATGGCTGCTGTACAATTCCAATCACGAGGTGTAGTGTGTCCTAAGGAAACTTGCAGTACTTTACTCCTGCTTTTCTGGGCTCTGGGGTGGGGTAATTTACTTACCTTTACTGTATTCTTCCTCTCCCAGAGATTCTGCACCCACTACACTTGTCTAGGGGGGAATTTGTGATTCGCATTCCACTTTCTTAGTATATGGTTTGTGTTGCCCCTAGACCTATTTTCTCCCATTGTATTCTATAGCATTTCATATTGTTTGCATTGTTCTATGACTCTTTACTTGTCTAATTTTGGTGTCTAGTGTATATATTGTGTATAATACTTACCTCCAGAGTGAGTATTGTCTCTAAGATATTTTTGGTACTGTGTCACCCAAATAAATGCCTTCATTTTTAGTAACACTGAGGCCCTCATTACAACCCTGGCGGTAAATCCTGCCTACCGCCGTGCAGAAGACCGCCAACATACCGCTGTGGCCGTGGAATTCCGCTACAGGTATTACAACCCACAGCCCGGAATCCGCCACAATACAGACACTCACACAAGTCCGCCACACCAAAGGACAGTGATAAACTGGCGATACCAAAACCGACACCGTCACGCCAACAAGACTACGCCCACACTATCATCACCCACGAATCAACGTGGCGGTCTTTCAACCACAGTAATCCATTGGCGGTACACACCGCCACGCTCAAAATACACACACACTTACAAAACACAACCACATTGGACAATTCGAAATACACACATACACGCACCACACCCACACACCCTTAACACTATAAATCACACACACACATTACCCACAAACCCTTACTACCAGAAATGTGAAAGCAGGCGACAGAGAGACACTACCTAAAACAACACCAGCATCCACAGACACACAACACCATCACTTACACAACATCCACGCACCTCAAACAGCACACACCTACACACACCCTCACACATCATAACAGACAGTACCTCACACATCACACACACCACATCATGGCACCTCAACAACACCCTAGGTTTTCTGAGGAGGAGCTCAGGGTCATGGTGGAGGAAATCATCCGGGTAGAGCCACAGCTATTTGGATCACAGGTGCAGCAGACGTCCATTGCAAGGAAGATGGAGCTATGGCGCAGAACTGTCAACAGGGTCAACGCAGTGGTACAGCATCCAAGAACACGGGATGACATCAGAAAGAGGTGGAAGGACCTACAGGGGAAGGTGCGTTCCGTGGTCTCCAGACACCAGGTTGCTGTACAGAGGACTGGCGGTGGACCTCCACCTCCTCCCCCACAACTAACAACATGGGAGGAGCAAGTCTTGGCAATACTGCATCCTGAGGGCCTAGCAGGAGTAGCAAGAGGACTGGACTATGGTAAGTCAAATCTTTACTACTATATCCCCCCCACCCCACCTGCATGCCATCACATACGCCCACCCTTACCCTCACACCCATCACCCCAACAACCCACAGATACCCCACCAACACAACCCACACATCCCAAAACCAAGCCCTGCATGTAACACCAATGCATGGACACCCATCACCCAAGCATGTCCAGTACAGAGACTCACTCATGCCCCAAAATCACCAATCACACAAGGACCAAGCCAATAATGCAAGCACTGGAGTAGAGGGTCAACCACTCACTGCACACAATGGCACACACAGATACAATAATTATGCACTTACACCCTAACAGGACCCCTACCCAACGTCATCGGAGAGGAGGTGCCAGACATATCCAGTCCCCCCACAGAAGAGGCCCACAGTGATGACAGAAGCTCTGCACAACTGGATCAAGATGACCAGCCCGCCCATCAGGGACCTCGGGACAGTTGGTTCCCCTGACACTGTCACAACCCACCATAGAGCCTCCCCCTCAGGAAACACCAGCACAGCACCCACCCAGCAGGCCCATCCCTCCGTCCCCAGGACATGTCAATCAGCAGTGTGTCCACCACTACAGGGAACCCAGGCAAACCCACCAACCCAAGAAAATCAGGGACCTGGGGGCAGTGGCAGTTGGCACACGGTTCAGGGGACAGAGGCACAGGATAACAGGGAAACTGGGAGGACTGCTGTGCGACAGGGGTGGGACAGGCCCAGGGAACCGACACTCCACAAGGCACTCTCCAACATCATGGGAACTTACCGTGATTCCCAGGAAACAATGGCAACGGGACTGGCCAACTTTCAGGAGACCCTGTGGCTGCAGGAGGAACGCTACCTGGGGATCAGGGAGGACTTGAAGTCCATTAACACCACCCTGGTCACCATTGCAGGGGTGTTGGCAGACCTTGTCAACACCAGGAGGGACACAGTGGCACAACAAGGAGCCCCTAACACTAGCCTGGACGATGAACAGCCCTCCACCTCCGCCGGCGCTAGTGGACAGGAGGCACTGCCACAGGAACAAGAGGACACCAGCACCCCACGCCCTGCTGATGGAGAAGCACCCCACAAATAGTCCCTGAGATCCAGGAACAAGACAGAGAACATTGCCAAGACCCCCGCCAGGAAATGAGACCCCCCTGAATGTCACCCCTCTGTCCCACTATGTCACCCTGTCCATCCTTAAACTGCCATTGCTCCACTTCCTATGCCCCTTTGGACAATGCACCTGTGAAACAAATAGACTGGACTCTGCCATGAACATTCTTCCACCGTCTCCCCAGCCCATTTTACAACCCCCTCCACTTATTAGCACAGGAATAAACACACTTGAATCACAAAACAATCTGGAGCCAGTTTGTGCTTTCACAAATGTGTAATTGCAATAACTATGGAATATAGCAATGCCAATTTACTTGTTCACATACCAATGTAACACAGCTGTAGGCCAGCAGTAAACATAGCAGAGGGCACAAAGTGGGACCCAGATCTGTGAAATGGAAAGTCAAAGTGACAAGTCAGGGTCCATACACTAAATGAAAATGACTGACTTATGCCAGCTCAAACAATAGTATGAGATGTGGGAAGCAGTGACATCTTCTTACCTGTTTCTCACTGGAAGTATTGCATGAGGAGATTGGTTCAGTTGTCAATATCCTCTTCTTCTGCCTCCTCTTCTTCACTGTCCACAGGCTCCACAGCTGCCACAAGACCGCCGTCTGGCCCATCCTCCTGCAGAAAAGGCACCTGGCATTGCAAAGCCAGGTTGTGCAGCATACAGCAGGCCATGATTATCTGGCACACCTTCTTCGGTGAGTAGTATAGGGAGCCACCTGTCAGATGGAGGCACCGGAATCTGGCCTTCAAGAGGCCGAAGGTGCATTCGATCACCCTCCTAGTTCGCCCATGTGCCTCATTGTAGCGTTCCTCTGCCCTTGTCCTAGGATTCCTCACTGGGGTCAGTAGCCATGACAGGTTAGAGTAACCAGAGTCACCTGCAAATGTCGAGGGACAACTGTTAGACACACACCCTTAGGGACAGCCCCATGCCCAGACAGCAAATGAAACTGTGTGGGGACTTTAGGCTCACCTACTAGCCACACACGGTGCCTCTAGAGTTGCCCCATCACATAATGGATGCTGCTATTCCTCAAAATGTAAGCGTCATGGACTGAGCCAGGATACTTGGTATTCACATGGGAGATGTTCTGGTCTGCCAATCACACCATCTGCACATAGAACGGTAGCTCTTCTGGTTTCTGCACACCTCTTCATTCCTGCGGGGGTTACAAATGCCACGTGTGTACCATCAATGGCACCAATGATGTTGGGGATATGTCCCACGGCATAAAAGTCACCTTTCACTGTGGGCAAATCCTCCACCCGAGGGAACATGATGTAGCTGCTCATGTGTTTCAGCAGGGCAGACAACACTCTGGACAACACATTAGAGGACATTGGCTAGGAAATCCATGATGCCATGGCCACTGTTGTTTGAAAAGATCCACTGGCCAGGAAATGGAGTACAGACAGGACCTGCACTAGAGGGGGGATTCCTGTGGGATGGCGTATAGCTGACATCAGGTCCAGCTCCAACTATGCACACAGTTCCTGGATTGTTGCAAAATCAAGTCTGTATGTGACTAGGATGTACCTCTCTTCCATTGTCGACAGGTCCACCGGGGGTCTGTACACCGGAGGATGCCGCCATCTCATCACCTGCCCCAGCGGACGTGCCCTACGGAGGAGAACAGCGAGCAGAGAGTCATCCAACACTGAGGTATAACAATGTGTTATTTGCAGAAATGTTATTAATCTGCAATGTGCCGGTATCTGTCTATATTCCTGGCCTAGATAGGTGTGATGCAGTTAACATCCTTCCCATGTGGCCTCCTGAAATGGCAGCTGACTGACCTGTAAGGCGGGACCAGGGGATATGAGGTAACTGCGCTGGCATTTTACACCGTAGCGGTGGGCAGTCGAAGACCGCAGCGTAATTCTGCATTGGTTAACATTGGGCCGGGTCCCAGGAGCCAATGATGATGTATGCCGGCCGTGACAGTATGCACTGCCGCGGACATGACCGCCATTTTCTGTCTGTTCACTCACTTGATACCTGACCTTCGACAGGAGAGGACCTACACTGCAAGTGTTGCTGTGACATGTGCCTGGAAGCGACGATGGCTACAGTGTCTGGGGAAAGGGCCCCTGCCTTCACTTCGGAGGAGTTGGAGAAACTAGTGGATGGGGTCCTCCCCCAGTACACGCAACTGTACGGTCCTCCAGACAAACAGGTGAGTACACTGTGAGCATGCTGCATGGGCAATGCCTGTTTTGAGTGGTGTGGATGGAAGATACATGGGGGGCTGAGGCCTGAATGTGCGGATGGGGAGTGTATGTGCGTCAGGGCAAGGGTGGGAACTGGGGGGTAATGAGTATGATGGTCCGGATGGGTAAGTAATTTCCTTTCCCCTGTACCATTCCTCTAGGTCAGCGCCCACCAGAAGAAGGGTATTTGGCGTGCCATTGCCAAGGACGTCCGGACCCTGGGGGTCTACCACTGACGGAGCACCCACTGCCGGAAAAGATGGGAGGACCTGCTCCTCTGGAGCAAGAAGATGGCAGAGGCCCAGCTGGGGATGGCCTCCCAACGTGGGAGGAGTGCAAGTCACACCATGACCCCCCTGATGTTCCGGATCCTAGCAGTGGCCTATCCAGAGTTGGATGGGTGCTTGAGGGCATCACAGCAGCCACAAGGGGGTGAGTACACTCTCATTCAGCCGACTCTGTGCGCATTACGAGGTGTCTGGGTGGGGGAGGTGGGCAATGGGCTCCCCTAGGCCAGGGCGAACTTGGTAGGCAAGGTCCCATGTGAGGCAGGCCATGTGGCACCTGAAACCCACCAGTGGTAAGGGCCATCTACACCTAGTCAGGCTCCTGTGACTTCCAGGTGTGCAGCAATTGGTCTTAGGCCTCGTACCCCATGGTCAGCTGAAATTTCTAGGAATTGTCAGTGCATGGCGTAGTGCAGAGGGCTGCTTCCTGTGTGTTGCATGCACTGAACATGTCTTTCTTCTGTCTTTCCCCCCCCTTTTTGTGGTCTCCCTGTTATTGTGTGCAATAGCATCATCAGGCGGAGGAGCATTGGCAACAGAGCAGGAGGGAGCTGCAACCCACTTGGACCTGGAGGGTGAAACAACAGAGTCTGAAACCACCAGTGGGACAGAGGGCGAGGGGAGCTCCATGGCGGGGACAGGAGCAGACAGCAGCAACAGTGACTCCTCCTCTGATGGGAGCTCCCTTGCGGTGGCGGGCACCTCTGGGCCCACCGCATCAACAGGTACAGCCGCCACCCCCCTACCAGCACCGCCCTCCCAGCAGCTCCTCAGCGTGTGTCCCGTGCCCGCTCACCCAGGAGGGTGGGCATCTCCTTTGCCCCAGGCACCTCAGGCCCTGCCCCAGTCAGCCCTGCTGCCCTCAGTGAGGAGGCTATTGACCTCCTGAGATCCTCACTGTTGGGCAATCTACCATTGTGAATGCCATCCAGGATGTAGAGAGGCATTTGCAACAAATAAATGCTAACCTGGAGGGCATTCATTCTGGGCAGGCAGACAACGGAGAGCATTTCAGGCTCTGGCCTCAGCACTGATGACAGCCATTGTCCCTGTGTCCATCCTCCCCCCTCCAACTTCCTCCACCCAGACCCAATCTCCTGTACCTCAGCCTATCCCAAGCACACCATCAGACCAGCATGCACACACCTCAACACACAAGGGTGGCTCTGGCAAACATAAGCACCACACATCCCACAGGCACTCACACAAGCACCATCCCCATGCAGACACAGCAACATCCACTGCCTCTACTGTGTCCCCCTCCGCCACGTCCTCCTCCTCCCTCCCTGTCTTGTCTCCACTCACACCTGCATGCACTACATCCTCAGCCACTGCCTCCATCACCAGCACGCCCATAACCACACACTGTTCATGTGCACTCACCACCCCCACTACCATTCACACATCCTCTCTCAGTGTGTCAGTGAGCCTTCCTCCCAAAGTACACAAACGCAGCCACACACCCACCCAACAGCCATCCACCTCACAACAGCCTCCGGCCCATGCACCTTCACCCAAATTCAGCAGACATACACCTCCTACAGCCACTACCTCTTCCCCACTCCCAAACCCCCTCCATCTTCCCATCCCAGTGTGTCTAAAAAACTCTTCCTGGCTAACATTGACCTCTTCCCTACACCTCCCCCCGTCCTTCCCCTAGGGCTAGGCTTTCCAGGTCCCAGCCCAGCACCTCAGCCACCACATCCCCAGGCACAGTGGTGCCAGCAACTGCGGGGTCATGGAGTACGCCACCCATCAGGGCTGCCAGTGTGCCATATAGCGAGGGCAAGGACATTCCGCCACCTGCCAAGGTGTAAAAGGTGCCCACATCCCAGAGGGAGAAGCCGAAAGTACCAGCCACCAAGGGCTCAGCAAAAAGGGGATAGTGGCAAGACAACTGCGGCACCATCAAAGTTGATGAAGGGCCAAAAGCTGAAGAGCAGGTAAGGAGAGGGCATGGTCGCACCGACTGAGGGACCAGTGTCACACCTTCTGTCCACGACCACGCCAACCTGTACTGCGGCGAACACCACTAGCTGCCCCGCCACCACAACTGCCACCTGCACCGCCACCTCCACTGCCCCCGGCACGTCTACATCCTCAACGACAGTCCCCAGCCTCTTCCCCAGTGGGCAGCCGTCCGAGGCTGCAGGAGACGTCCTGCTGTGTCCCTCAGCAGGTGCTGACCCATGCACCGCCGCCAGCACCGCCTCCAGCACACCGCAACAGACACCACAACAAGCACCGCCGCAACAGACACCGCCACCTGCACCGCCACCTGCATTGCCCCCGGCACGTCTACAGCCTCAGCGACAGTCCCAGTCTCTTCCCCAGTGGGCAGCTGTCGGAGGCTGCAGGGGACGTCCTGCTGTGTCCCTCAGCAGCTGCTAACCCATGCACCGCCGCCAGCACCACCGGCAGCACCTACGCAACAGACACCGCTGCAAGCACTGCCACCGGCCCCGCGGTGTCCTCGGACACACACAGGCACCACCGCAGACATGGCTACCATCCCCAGTGGTCAGTCGCCTGAGGCTGGAGGAGAGTTCCTGGATCCTGGGCAGCTTTCATGAGGCATTTTATCCATCACTGTTTGCACCTGCAGGTGGAAGGCGCAGACGCAGCAGTGTGGGGTATGTCGCTGCCTCCATGTCGTATCATGCTACCAGAACCTCGCAAATCTCGTTGCACGCACACCCAGGTGGGGGAATTGTACCGGCCACACTGCACGTGGAGCACTCTGGGTACCATGCAGTTGTAATTTAGTAGCGATTAGATTAAGCATTAGCAGAAGACATCTTGTGTTTAGCAACTATTGTGAACATTTTGCAGAATCTATTTTGTATTCATGGCAGCCATTCTCTCTGCCACATGCTGCCATGTGCTCGCCATGTGCTCTGTCCTACCTTCCTGTTAACTACTCTTGAAAATATGTCTAGTGACAAGTTATATTTAACATCTCCCACTTTCGCACATGCCCAGTAAGATCTGCAGCTGTTAGTAATCAGTAACAGACAGTAATGTGTCAACTAGTCCTTGAAAACTGTTAGCCCCTCCTACCTGTCGACTGTGCATTTCCATATGACCTTATATGTATGTAAGTCTTGCTTCTATAACTGTGCCACCTTCTTTTAGCCCCTGCGTGGGTATAAAAGGACCATGCTCTCTTAGTTCAGTGTGCTACTTCAAACATTACCGAAGGGTGCTGTTTGAACTGTAGTACCACCTCATGAGGTTTAATAAACTTTGTCTGTGTAAGCAAAGGTCTAGGCAAGATATGTTTGACTGTGTACGAATGTGGGAGAAAGAAGTGCGTGGACGAGTGAAGCGTGAGCAAGCCTTGCTTGAGAAAGAGCAGCGGAAGAATGTATATGTGAAAGCATTGGAAATGAGAAAGAAAGAAATAAATGACTTAAAGGAGCTAGAAGAGAAAGAACGTAAATTAAAGGTTACTGGCCAATATACTGTTAGGCAACCTCCCTATCCTATCCTTAATAAACCACACAATGATTTGTTGTTACTAGATCGCCCTCCACCTCTGTATGTCGTTCCTTCTGCCCCTCATGAGTTAGTGATGTCTCCGGTTCGGAGCAACAGAAGATTTGAGACAGTCGCTATATGTTGCCTGCTGACCGTGCGTCTGAGCTTAGATCTATTTCTCGTAAAACAATTTGTAGCATTGTCTCTGCTTCTGAACTTTTAGACAACATGAAAGGATGGACGGAAAGGGGGCCGCTATGTTTTACTGAAGCATTTAGCACAGACGTTATTGAACTATTTCGGAAATATTCTGATGAGTTAGAGCCCGATGATGTAGCAGCTGATCATAAGCAAATGCGTGATGGTCTTTTTGTTTTCTCCCAGGTGGTGGATGCAATCAGGCGTTTGGTGAAATTATGTGTTGTGGCAGTCCGTTTGCAAGAGGAGAAAAGGGCCGTGGACACAGTTACACGGACATCTCAGACCGGCGGGGTGCAAGCTTCCATCTTCGGAACAGATAAGACTATGATAGTTCACACGAAACCAATGCGGGAGGCCGCGCCTTTATATGTTCCTCCTAAAGGATTGGGTACAAGTGATGATAAAACTTCTGTTGATGCTAAGGGTTATTTTATTTATAATTGGGTGTATACTCCTTTGATTAGGGCAGATGTAATGGCACTTAAAACAGCATTACCTGATCCGCGGAAAAATCCAGCCGCCTTTTATGTGGAAGTTGAGGGAGAAATTCGTTCTTGTACTATGACTTTGGCTGACATTGATTTATTTTTCGGATTGATATTACCGCCAGATATGTGGAGAACTGTTCGTAAAGTTGATGATTGTGTCGTTTTTGGGGCGTCATGGGATGAATTAGAACAGATGGACGGGGATAGGGAACCTGCGAAAAAGCCATATCAGTTGATTCTAGATCTTCCCGCAGCCATATTAGTTAAGTTAAAAATGATTATTCCCCCTAAAAAGATAGATTGGACTGTTTTAGCGTCTTGTAAGCAAAAGGCAGATGAATCGGTCTCTGATTTCTTTACACGCTTTGAAGAAGCATTTCATGATTTTACTGGCCAGTTATTTTCAGATGATACGGGCAGACATTTGCTTGTCGATAAATATGTCGCAAATCTGTTACCAGTAATAGCTAGTCGTCTAAAAGCTAGTGAAAGTTCATGGACTACCTCTACTCCGGTTTCTCTTTTGACTATGGCTCAGTATTATGAACATCAGGAATTAGAAGCAAAAGGTAGCGAGGATAAAAAGATTAAAGAATTAAAGACGAAGATTATGTTGGCTCAAGCTTATGGTCCGCCTTTTAGAGGTAGTGATAGAGGTGGACGTGGATCTTATGGTTCTTCTTACACTCGTTCGAATTTGTCTGTTGATCAGTGTGCGTATTTTAAGAAATTTGGGCATTGGGCTGCCGATAGTCCAGCACTACGTGTTCAGCAGTGTTCATGTGGTCGGGGACAAATGAGAAATCGCTCAGGATATTCAGGGCCTAGAAGAAGCACAGATGATCATGCTAGGGTTGATGCTAATGTACGAGAGCAGGATGGGTTTAACACTTTTGATAGACGGAACCAATACCAGATGTCGAACTATGTGCAGCCTGATTTCCAAGATTCTGCTTATGCATAGGATTGCCTACGATGGGGTAAGGAATCAGTTGAAGTTCCAGTAGATCAGAGGGGTCCCTATGTTACAGCACATGTTTTGGGTTCTACTGATCAGTTTCTGGTTGATACAGGAGCTACTTGTAGCGCCTTGTCTAAACAATTGATTCCAAGGGCTCCCCTGTCTGGCTTAACCATTACATCGATAGGTTTCGATGGAACACCTTCCCCTAGCCCATTGTCACAACCACTTGCATTCCATGTTGATAAATTTACTGCTCCATGTCCATTTTTGCTTTCTCCAAATACACCAGACAATATTGTGGGTCTTGATATGCTCGAGTATTTCAGGGCTACAATACAATGCTCTCTTGAAGGGGTGCATGTTATTTTGAATGATAATCATCCTGTGATGGAAAGAGTTTGCCTTGCATTAGCTTCACTCCCTAGTACTTTGTGGGCTACTTCAGATACTGAGGTGGGACAAATGATAATTCCACCTGTACATATTAGTGTCAAGGAGGGAGCTGTATTGCCACGTTTGCCTCAATCCAACTTTTCATAGGAGGGCGAAGAAGCACTCACACGAATTGTGCATGATCCTATTGCAGTTGGAGTTGTTGAGGAAGTTCCGTATAATGTTTGTAACAGTCCGATTCTTCCTATTCTGAAAAAGGATACTGATGCTAGGATTTACCGATTCATTCTTGATTTATGAGAAGTCAATAAGATTGTGGTACCACAATATCCTGTGGTATCTGACATCACAACACTTCTTACTTTGGTTTCCCCGACAGCAACTACATTCTCTGTGATAGACTTGAAGAATGCTTTCTTTTCGATCCCTATTCATCCTGACAGCCGATATTTGTTTGGTTTTACTTTGAATAAACGATCATCTAGATTTTGCGGAGTTCCTCAAGGCTATGCTGAGAGTCCTAGTATTTATAGTCAAGCGTTAAAACGACAACTTGATTCTTTTGTTTTGCCTGAAGGTGTGGCTCTCATACAATATGTTGATGATATTTTGTTGGCAGCTGATACCCCTGAGCAATGTGAAAAGTGCACTTTGTCCTTACTTTCTTTTCTTGCTTCACACCATCATAAAGTGTCACGAAAGAAATTGCAATATTGTAAACCAAAGGTAACCTATTTAGGTCACCTTTTGTCTAAGGAGGGCCGTGCACTTACATCAGATTGTATTCAAGCAATTTGAGACACACCAGTACCCTCTACTCAGAAAGATGTTCGTGCATTCCTTGGTCTTACTTCTTTTTGTAGGCAATGGATATTAGGGTTTTCACACATTGTCAAACCTTTGCTAGCACTTTTGACTAAAGATACTCCAATGCCCCTCCCATGGACAGATGAATGTGAGACTGCTTTCTGGCAGCTACAACAAGCCCTTTGTTCAGCACCAGTGTTAGGTACTCCAGATTACACAAAGCCTTTTGCACTTTACGTACATGAGAAAGATGGATGTGCATTGTCAGTTTTAGTACAGACACATGGCAATAAGCAGCGTCCCTGTGCATATTTTTCTGCAGTACTTGATCCTGTCGCTTGAGCGTTGCCTGGGTGTTTTCGTTCAGTTGCCGCAACAGCTGTGTCAATACATCAGAGTGAAGGGATAGTTTTGTCACATAAGCTGTTGGTGTTAGTACCCCATGCGGTTGATGCTCTTTTAAATCAAACAAAGACGCAACATTTAACTAGCGCTCGCCTTACAGGATATGAATTGACATTGCTGGCTCCTCACATTACACTGAAGAGATGTGCAACACTAAATCTGCCACTTTGTTGCCATATCCGGTGACTCAGCCTCAGTCACAAGAAACACATGATTGTATATTCCTTACAGAAGAACAGACAAAGGGTTGTATGGATTTACAAGATACGCCCCTTCCAGATGTAGATTGGGAATTGTGGTTGATGGGTCTTGTTTGAAGTTGCCAGACGGTACGACCTCAGCTGCATATGCAATCACCACAATACACATGGTAGTGGAGACAGCTCGTATACCACAGAAGTCAGCTCAAGCAGCTGAACTAATAGCTTTGACACAAGCATGTGAGCTTAGTACTGACTTAAGTGTGAACATTTATACAGACAGCCGCTATGCTTTTGGAGTGGCTCATGATTTTGGTTTGCTTTGGAAGGAGAGAGGCTTTCTCATATCCCACGGGATGCAGATAATGCACGGAGAATTAGTGCATAACCTCTTGACTGCATTGACATATCCAAAGAAAATAGCTATTGTGAAATGTAGTGCACACAAGAAAGTGACCGATAAGACAGGGCAAGGTAATGCACTTGAGGACCACGTAGCCCGTGAGACTGCGAAGCAGCGAAGTACTACTTCTATGTATGTAGTGAAGTCATAAGCTGAACGTTGGCATAATGCTAGACAAGACGTATTAGATATACAGAAATCTGCTTCTGTGAAAGAACGTGAGCAATGGTCTGAAAAAGGAGAATTGGATGATGAGGGCTGTTGGCAGAATAAGCAGATGGATAAATGGAAATTGCCTATAGCTTTTGTACAACCTATGGTTCAGATGGCACATGGGCTGGCACATGTTGGAGCTTCAACAATAACGAAGTTGCTTACGCAAGTTTGGGAGCATCCAGAAATTTCCAGTACAGCTAAGAGAGTAGTACAGTCTTGTTTGATCTGTTTACAATACAATCCAGGAAAAGGGACACGAACTCCTGCGGAGGGTTTGCTACACCAACTGCACCTTTCGAAGTTCTACAAATGGATTATATTCAGCTTGAACGCTGCAACAATTTAAAGTATGTCTTGGTGGTGGTATGTGCCTTCAGTAAATGGATAGAGGCGTACCCCACAAAGGATAATACTGCCATTACCACAGTGAAGGTGCTTTTGAAATAATTTTTCCCTAGGTTTGGTGTTTGCAGACTTTTATGGAATGATAACGGACCTCATTTTGGGGAAGTTATCAAGTATGTCCTGAAAGGATTAGGGATCAAACAGAAGTTCCATGCAGTTTTCCACCCACAATCAGCAGGGTTGGTGAAAGGTATAATGCTACTTTGAAGCTGAAGTTAGCGAAGACACAGGCTTCCACATCCTTAACTTGGCTGGATGCATTACCGTTGGCATTATTATCTATTAGGTCAGTGCCGCACTCTCGAATAGGCCTTACTCCCTATGAAATTGTATTTGGAAGGCCAATGTATATTTGGGGAGTTCTTAAGCCAAATTCTGTATATAATGTACCTTTTGTCCTGATGAATGATTATTTGGCACAGTTAACTAACAATTTGGTTTCTATTCATCAACAGGTTCGAGAAGCACTTCCTGACAGATCTACAGGTGAAGGCCATGGTGACCAGGTGATGATTAAGTCCTTTGAAAGATCAAGCAGCTTGGAACCAAAGTGGGGAGGCCCAGAGCAGGTGCTCCTTGCGAGAAGGACAGCAGTTTGAGTGATAAACCGAAAGAATTGGGTCCATAGTACTCACTGCAAGAGAGTGCTACCTACCTTGGTGGAACCTGCTATGCTGACCGATCATCGAGAGATTTTGACTAAGGAAAAAGGCCGTGCTACATCACCTGACGAATCTGCGGAGTACTTCCCAGACCTTACGATTTCTGGAGTGTTGCGATATAATTTGAGACCGAGGAAAAATCTGTAGTGCTGGAGAAAACTGGTTGAGCTGCTTCCCTGGGTTAGTGCACCGGAGAGCCAATGTGGCAAGGCGGGGGATCAGCCATGCATTAGAGTAGTGACACCCGTCTTGGCCCGTGGTGAAGAAATCAGCAGCTGCCCAGGGATAAGAGCTCCAACGATTGTTTTAAATTAATTTCTGGAAGGGTCGATTATCACTGTTGCTAAAATGAATAACAAACTGACCATTAGTACTATGGGATTTGTTGTTGTTTTGGTGGTTATAGCAATAATCACCTGGTTTGTTGAAAAGAAGGCTCCTGCTCGTGAGTTTTTTGTTGCCACTACTCCAGTACCAGAGGATCACTATTACTTTACGCTTCCCTATCAGGAGCAGAAGCACCGTCAATCGTACTTCAATAATACTTTCATTCAGATGTTGCATCATACTCATAATGCTACAAGTACTACTAACTGTTGGGTATGTGGAATGATACCTGCGCATCAAAAGAAAGGAGGAACACCTTTCACTCCTCTTCCTTTTTCACACAATGGTTCTTGTCAAGCTTGGTGTACGCTTTTGTTTGCATCTGGAAAACAAACAGAGGGCAGACTTCTTTTTCGCCTTAATAAAGTATGCTACCAAGACAAAGATGGGTATCCCCAAGCAAAAAGGAACTAAGGGGGTCATTCCGACCCTGGCGGTAAATACCGCCAGGGCCGGGGACCACGGGAGCACCGCCAACAGGCTGGCGGTGCTCCCTTGGGCATTCTGACCACGGCGGTTCGGCAGCGGTCAGAACAGGAAAACCTGCGGTCTCCCGCCGGTTTTCCGCTGCCCAGGGAATCCCCCATGGCGGCGCAGCTTGCTGCGCCGCCATGGGGGATTCCGACCCCCTCACCGCCATCCTGTTCCTGGCGGTTCCGCCTTCCAGGAACAGGATGGCGGTGAGGGGTGTCGTGGGGCCCCTGGGGGCCCCTGCAGTGCCCATGCCAATGGCATGGGCACTGCAGGGGCCCCCGTAAGAGGGCCCCACTTTGTATTTCAGTGTCTGCATTGCAGACACTGAAATACGCGACGGGTGCCACTGCACCCTTCGCACATCCTCCACTCCGCCGGCTCCATTCGGAGCCGGCATCCTCATGGAGGGCTGTTTCCCACTGGGCTGGCGGGCAGCCTTTTGGCGGTCGCCCGCCAGCCCAGTGGGAAACCCAGAGTGACCGCCGCGGTCTTTTGACCGCGGTACGGTCTTCTGGCAGTTCCCTCCAGGCGGGCGGCTCCCGCCGCCCGCCGGGGTCAGAATGACCCCCTAAATGGGAATGGGAAGAGTATCAACCGGACAATGTTTCAATACCATATGTCTTCACAAATATAAGAGACTCTGACAAGAAAGAACAATTTGTGATTACAAAAACTAAAGCAGATTTATGTATACGTAGCATTGGGCGAATTCCAGTGGGGATAAGCGATTGTACCTTGACTTTAACTATTGAGGGTGTAAATAATAGTAGTTTTACAGCTTCACATAATACATATTTTATTTGTGGTAACTATGGATATTACCAACTACCTGTTGGGTGGTCAGGTGGTCAGGCGTGTGTTATGTATCTTCTCTATTACCCCCTGTGTTTTTGGCCCTGCATCATATCACCGAGATTTTAAACTGTTCAATGACATAATTAAAAATAGTTATAAAAGGACAATAAGTACAAATGAGGTAGACCAAACGGACACTAGCCTGCAACAATATGTTGATTTTAATTTAGGGTTGTTCTCCTTTGTGGGTGCTGCGTTAAACAGTAGGAAAGTGAGACGATTGACTAGGGTCGTGGAAGCTGTTACCAATCAGGCAGCTCTGGCACTTGGGAATATTACTGAGGAGCTCCAAATTGCGAGGATTGTAGCACTCCAAAATCATATGGTACTAGATGTGATATTAGCTGATTGAGGTGGTGCATGTCACATCATCGGTAGTAGTTGCTGCGTTTTCATTCCAGATCACTCACCTTCAGAATATGATGCAATATCTAAATTGCATAAAATTGCTGCAGAAATCCACACAGAGACTGGTATTTGGACTTTTTCTGGATGGTTTTGGGCTCTTGTTTCAGCTTGGGGCTGGAAACTACTGACTATCCTGTGTGTAATGATTGCAATATTTTTCACATGCTGTATCTGTATTCAGTGTGTTCCTGTAGAAGCCTAATTATTCAGCACCCATTCAGGATACAAACAACCGTTAGCCAGCTCTTTCTAGATAAACATTTAATAATTCATTAGGGATAGAATAGAAAGACATGTACATGGAGGATGCTCTGTACTAGTGTACGCGAACAGCCTAATACAAGGAAGTAATACCCGATCTTTTATAGTATTAAACCACAAACATAATTCAACGTCTCATTGGTTCTTTGGCTTTGACGTATGATTGACGTATGACTACTTCTCCATTATGGCTGAGGTAGTTTTTCCTATCATACCATATATAGTAACAAAAAGCATAGAAAAGGATTTTACACAAGGTGGCCTACGTGCCTAATATCACATGGTCCATCTTGTGACAGAACTTGAGAACATCACGTACTCAGACTGGTACTTTCCAGAAGGGAGATTGCTTCAGCTAGCATGCAATGACGATGATATTTCATGATGGCTGTTCAGAGAGCAAGCCTTGCAACATAATGCGTTCCTAGCAGTGGCGAATTACATTTGTAGGCCTCTTTACTTAATGATAGGCCTGTGCAGAGATTGTCATTGTGTATCACAGGGGCCACTAGGCATAGCATACCTAAGAACTGTAAAATGCGATTCCACAGTCCAATTTTCTGCTCCATGTGTATTACTGCTTGTATGCCTACCAAAAGAGATTTTACAGAAACGAAAGCACAACACATGTTGGATAAGGAAATAGCTGAAATGATGAGCATAAATATACAAGATGAATATTTGGATTATCCCAGAAAGATGAATGTCTTCAGCTAATGCTGAAAGGGTCGTCTGTTGTAATTTAGTAGCTATTAGATTAAGCATTAACAGAAGACATCTTGTATTTAGCAACTATTGTGAACATTTCGTGGAATCCATTTTGTATTCGTGGCAGCCATTTTCTCAGCCACATGCTGCCATGTGCTCGCCATGTGCTCTGTCCTACCTTCCTGTTAACTACTCTTGAAAATCTGTCTAGTGACAAGTTATATTTAGCATCTCCCACTTTCGCACATGCCCAGTAAGTTCTGCAGCTGTTAGTAATCAGTAACAGACAGTAATGTGTCAACTAGTACTTGAAAACTGTTAGCCCCTCCTACCTGTCGACTGTGCATTCTCATATGACCTTATATGTATGTAAGTCTTGCTTCTATAATTGTACCACCTTCTTTTAGCCCCTGCGTGGGTATAACTTGACCATGCTCCCTTAGTTCAGTGTGCTACTTCAAACATTACTGAAGGGTTCTGTTTGAACTGTAGTACCACCTCATCAAGTTTAATAAACTTTGGGGGTCATTACAACCCTGGCGGACGGTGTTAAAGCTGCCGTAATACCGCAAACAGGACGGCGGAAAAAAAAGGGAATTATGACCGTGGCGGAAACCGCCAACATAGACAGCCACTTTAACACTCCGACCGCCACGGCGGTACAGACAAGCAGCGCGGCGGTCACCGCCAACAGACAGGAGGAAGACAATGTACCGCCCATAGTATCACAACCCACCAATCCGCCACCTTTTCCGGTGCGGATTCACCGTGGATAAAAACACGGCAGGAACAGCTTTTGCAATGGGAAAACGCTCAACTTAACACACTCCACGAGGAAGGAGGGCACCATGGAGCCTGAACTGCAAATACTCCCTGCCCTTGTCTTCCTGCCCGTCTACAAAAACCAGCAACGGCGGCGCCGAAGACAACGGTGAGTACTGCACCTATGACACAGGGGAGGCAAAAGTCAGGGGGACACACGCGCAACACCCCCACCCCGACCCTCGCACATTACAACACACACACCAATGCATTTCCAAACATCACAGTAACAACCCACAACGCCCCCGGAAGAATGCAAAGACAAAAGGAAATGAGTTCAACCATTGTAATGTATCAACACACAGTAACCAAATATATACAGATATATATACACATTCTAGAATTTATACATTACGATTAGTAGTGCAGGTATGCACATATCAATGTCCATGGACCACTGGGCCCACAAAGCATGGGCGACACCCACACTAGATACCTGTCCACAAACGGAGAGAACACTGCAGGGGCATCAGATAGAAATACAACAGGCACCTCAGGGGGATGGGAAGGGGGGGCACCTCAGCCGGATTACAGCACCACACAAGATCCACGACGGGGCTCCATGCCCATTGATGTATCCTGGGGAGTGCAAAGCCACAGTCTCTCAAGTCTCCACAGTGGGTGGATTGCCCCCTGTACCATCCTGGGGTGTGAAAAGCCACAGTCTCTCAAGTCTCTACAGTGGGTGGTTTGCCCACTGTTACATCCTGGGGAGTGCAAAGCCACAGTCTCTCAAGTCTCTGCAGTGGGTGGATTGCCCACTGTACTATCCTGGGGAGTGCAAAGCCACAGTCTCTCAAGTCTCTACAATGGGTGGATTGCCCACTGTACCATCCTGGGGAGTGCAAGGCCACAGTCTCTCAAGTCTCTACAGTGGGTGGTTTGCCCACTGTTCCATCCTGTTGAGTGCAAAGCCACAGTCTCTCAAGTCTATTCAGTGGGTGGTTTGCCCACTGTTCCATCCTGGGGAGTGCAAAGCCACAGTCTCTCAAGTCTCTACAGTGGGTGGGTTGCCCACTGTTCCATCCTGGGGAGTGCAAAGCCACAGTCTCTCAAGTCGATAACATTCTTCACTGGTTCTGGAGGGGGAGTGGTGCCCAGGGTGCTTCATCCTGTGCAGGACAGAGGTAATGGATGCATGTCTCCACTGGTTCTGGAGGGGGACTGGTGGCCAGAGTGCTTCATCCTGTGCAGGACTGAGGTAGTGGATGCATGTCTCCACTGATTCTGGAGGGGGACTGGTGCCCAGAGTGCTTCATCCTGTGCAGGACTGAGGTAGTGGATGCATGTCTCCACTGGTTCTGGAGGGGGACTGGTGCCCAGAGTGCTTCATCCTGTGCAGGACTGAGGTAGTGGATGCATGTCTCCACTGGTTCTGGAGGGGGACTGGTGCCCAGAGTGCATCACGCTCCCTGTGACGGTCCCAGTTCCGTCACTGTCCCAGCTGCACATGGGCTAACGATGCTTGAGTTTGTGGTCTTTGCCCTGTTCAGCGGTGCTTGACTTTGCTGTCTCTGACCTGTTCAGCTGTGATTTGCCATGGCGGTCTTTGCCCTGTTCAGTGGTCTTTACCATGGCGGTCTTTGCCCTGTTCAGCGGTGCTTGACTTTGCTGTCTCTGACCTGTTCAGCGGTGCTATGCCATGGCGGTCTTTGCCCTGATCAGCGGTCTTTACCATGGCGGTCTCTGGCCTGTTCAGCGGTGCTTGACTTTGCTGTCTCTGACCTGTTCAGCAGTGCTATGCCATGGCGGTCTTTGCCCTGTTCAGCGGTCTTTACCATGGCGGTCTTTGCCCTGTTCAGCAGTGCTTGACTTTGCTGTCTCTGACCTGTTCAGCGGTGCTTTGCCATGGCGGTCTTTGCCCTGTTCAGCGGTCTTTACCATGGTGGTCTTTGCCCTGTTCAGCGGTGCTTGACTTCGCTGACTCTGACCTGTTCAGCGGTGCTATGCCATGGCGGTCTTTGCCCTGTTCAGCGGTCTTTACCATGGTGGTCTTTGCCCTGTTCAGCGGTGCTTGACTTCGCTGACTCTGACCTGTTCAGCGGTGCTATGCCATGGCGGTCTTTGCCCTGTTCAGCGGTCTTTACCATGGCGGTCTCTGGCCTGTTCAGCGGTGCTTGACTTTGCTGTCTCTGACCTGTGCATTGGTGTGTGGCATGACGGTCCCTCAGTGCCCAGCGGGGCTGTGGCTGCCGGGGCGCTCCAGGGCATTGACGCTGTTGGTGGTCTCCGGACCAGTGACGATACTGGTGCCCTCCAGGGCACTGACTCTGGCGATGGTCTCCGGACCAGTGACGATACTGGTGCCCTCCAGGGCACTGACTCTGGCGGTGGTCACCGGACCAGTGACGATACTGGTGCCCTCCAGGGCACTGACTCTGGCAGTGGTCTCCAGACCAGTGACGATAGTGCTGGCGGTGGCGTCCTGGCCAGCGGGGAGGATGGCGGCCTTCCCCGCCGTGCTGCTCCTGCCACACTTTGGAGACTTCTACTGCCCCTTCACCAACTTGGGAGGAGTCACAGCTGACTCAGCACTCCCCCCGGGCCCCTTGTGAGCAGTTTTGACGGCAGGAGTCTTCACCCCTTCCCATCTGACACTCTCCAACTTAAGGTGCTTTACAGGGGGTGGACTGGCAGTGCTTTGGCTCCGTGTCACACTGGCTGCCCTGGTGGCCGGTGCACTCCACAGACCTCTAAAAAAGCTCCACTGGTACTGGACTTTTTTTAGCTGAGGTGCTACTATGGGACATATGAATTGGAGGGGTGGAGGTGGTGTCCCAGAGGTCAACATTGCTCAGGAAAAGTTTCTGACGAAGACTGGGATGGGTAGCTGGAGGGGGTCTGGGAGTGGAGGAAGAGGAGGTGGTTGTAGGAGGTGTAACTTTAGGTGATTTGGGTGCAGGTGCAGATACTGGAGGCTGTCATGTGGTGGATGGATGTTGGGTGTGTGGGTGCCCGCGTTTGTGTACTTTGGGAGGGGGCGTCACAGACAAACTGGGAGTGGACACAGGGGACGTGTAAATGGTAGTGGGGGTGGTGAGTGCAGGTGAGCGGGGTGTGGTGCTGGGTGTTCTGGTGCGAGTCCTAGTGCCTGTAGATGTAGTGCATGCAGGTGAGAGTGTGGATGACACTGGGAGGGATGAGGGAAACGATGAGGAGGGGGACACAGTGGAGGCAGTGGATGTTGTTGTGTCTGTATGTGGGTGATGCTTGTGTGAGTGCCTGTGGGTTGTGTGGTGCCTATGTTTGCCTGAGCTACTTTTGTGTGTTGAGGTGTGTGCATGCTTGTCTGATGGTGTGCTTGGGATAGGCTGGGGTACAGGGGATTGGGCCTGGGTGGAGGAAGTTGGAGGGGGGAGGCTAGACACAGGGACAATGGCTGCCATCAGTGCTGAGGCCAGAGATTGCAGGGTTTGATGATGGGCAGCCTGACCAGAATGAATGCCCTCCAGGAATGCATTAGTGTGTTGCAACTCCCTTTCTACACCCTGGATGGCATTCACAATGGTAGACTGCCCAACAGTGAGTGACCTGAGGAGGTCAATGGCCTCCTCACTGAGGGCAGCAGGGGTGACTGGGGCAGGGGCTGAGGTGCCTGGGGCGAAGGTGATGCCCACCCTCCTGGGTGAGCGGGCACGGAGCGAAGGCTGAGGGGCTGCTGGGAGGGCGGTGCTGGTAGGGGGGGGGGGTGGTGTCTGTACCTGTAGAAGTGGGGGGCACAGATGGTGCCGTCACCACAAGGGAGCTCCCATCGGCGGACGAGTCCGTGTCGCTGCTTGGTGATCCGGTCACCGAAGTGAAGCTCCCCTCGCCCTCCGTCCCACTGGTGCCTTCTGCATCCGTGGTGTGGCCCTCCATGGCCATGTGGGATGCAGCTCCCTCGTGCTCCGGTGCCACTGTACCTCTGCCTGATGATGCTGATGCACAAAAGAACAGGGAGAGCAGAAAAAGGGGGGGGGGGACGACAGAAGAAAGACAGTTTGAGTGCATGGCGTACCACTACCATTGGTGGAAAATTCAGACACAGGAGCCCCCTGCACTACGCCGTGCTCTTGGCCTCTACAGATGCAAATCCTGGGATATGGCCTACATGGCTATGGGTGTCATCTGCCCACATAGATGACACAGGGGCATGTCTACCTGTACTTGGCACTCTACAGAGGTGGGGTGGAGTGGTACATGGCCTGCATTAGGGAGGGGCCAGCCTACGGAACTCGCCCTGGTCTTGGGAAACCCACAGCCCTCCTCCCCCACCCAGACCCCTCCACTGCGTGCAAAGTCCGCAGAATGAGATTGTACTCACTCCCTTGTGTCTGCTGTGATGCCCTCAAGTGCCCATCCAACTCAGGGTAGGCCACTGCCAGGATCTGGAACATCAGGGGGGTCATGGTGCGACGGGCACCCCTCCCACGTTGGGAGGCAATCCCCAGCTGAGCCTCCGCCATCTTCTTGCTCCAGTGGCGAATGTCCTCCCATCTTTTCCGGCAGTGGGTGCCCCGTCTCTGGTGGACCCACAGGGTCCGGACATCCTTGGCGATGGCACGCCAAATGTCCTTCTTCTGGTGGGCGCTGACCTACATGACATGTACAGGGGAAGAAGAGAAGTCATTACCAACTGCGCCGTCAAAGTGAGTGGCCCCCATCCCTACCCTTGCAGTGTGGCACATGCATTCACAGTCCTTCATGCTCGCAGAACTCTGCCCCCTTCCTTCTTACAACCAGCTCTCTCCACACAGGCATAGCCCATACAACGTGCTCCCTGTGTACTTACCTGTTGGTCTGGAGGACCGTAGAGTAGGGTGTACTGGGGGAGGACCCCGTCCACGAGCTTCTCCAACTCCTGAGCAGTGAAGGCAGGGGCCCTTTCCCCAGACGCAGCAGCCATTGTCTCTTCCAGACCGAGGTCACAGCAGCACTTGCAGTGTAGGTCCTCTCCTGTCGAAGATCAGGTATCGAGTGATTGAACAGATTGAAAATGGCGGTGACGTCCGCGGCGGTGATGTCCGCGGCGGTGCGTATCATCACCGCCGGCACACTTCATCATTGGCTCCTGGGACCCATAGGGTCCAATGTTAACCAATGCAGCATTGCGCCGTGGTCTACGACCGCCTACCGCAACGGTGTACAACGCCAGCGCAGTTACCTCACATCCCATTGTCCCAGTTTAGAGGTCAGGCAGCCGCCATTTCAGGGGCCCACATGGCTTCATTTACTACTGCGTCACACATACCTAGGCCTACACTCAACACACATACAGGAAGAGTTTTGTATTTGGTGTCGTGTTCTGTGTAGCTGTGGGTACATACCTGAGATTTTGTTGACTGTGTGATCGCTGTCCTTCTTAGGCACCGTCAGCTGGGAAATGTGAGGAGATGGCGGAATCTTCCTGTGTACCGACCGCTGGTGGACCTGTTAACAATGGAGGAGCTACATTTGATCATCACCTACAGGTTTGACCGTGCCACAATCCAGGAACTGTGTACCCAGTTGGAGCCAGACCTGATGTCACCAATCCGCCATCTCACAGGAATCCCCCCTGAAGTGCAGGTGCTGTCAGTGCTCCATTTCCTTGCAAGTGGGTAATTTCAAACAACAGTGGCCATGGCATGAGGGATGTCCCAGACTATGTTTTCCAATGTGTTGTCCAGAGTGTTGTCTGCCCTGCTGAAACACGTGAGGAGCTACATCGTTTTCCCTCAGGTGGAGGATTTGGCTACTGTTAAAGGTGACTTCTATGCCCTGGGACATATCCCCAACATCATAGGTGCTATTGATGGGACCCATGTAGCTCTGGTCCCCCCCTGCAGGAGTGAACAGGTGTACAGGAACCGGAAGAGTTATCATTCGATGAATGTAAAGATGGTATGTTTGGCAGACCAGTACATTTCCCAGGTAAATGCAATGTTCCCTGGCTCAGTGCATGACGCCTACATCCTGCGGAATAGCAACATCCATTATGTGATGGGTCAACTCCAGAAGCACCAGGTGTGGCTATTAGGGGACTCTGGTTACCCCAACCTGTCATGGCTACTGACCCCAGTGAGGAATCCCAGGACCAGGGCAGAGGAACGCTACAATGAGGCCCATGGGCGGACTAGGAGGGTGATCGAACGCACCTTCGGCCTCCTGAAGGCCAGGTTCAGTGCCTCCATATGACAGGTGGTTCCCTATTCTACTCACCAAGGAAGGTGTGCCAGATCATCATCGCCTGCACGATGCTTCACAATCTTGCTTTGCGATGCCAGGTGCCTTTTCTGCAGGAGGATGGTCCAGATGACGGTGTTGTGGCTGCTGTGGAGCCTGTGGACAGTGATGAGGAGGAAGCTGAGGAAGAAGACATTGACAACAGGGAGCCAGTCATACAGCAATATTTCCAGTGACACACAGGTGAGAAAAATTGTTTACTATTATATTCACTTTCACACTTCTACCTCCATCCTGTCTGTCAATTTGAAGCAGTATTTGGTAACTGAGTTGTACATTTCTATTACGGTTTCACAGGTGTGGTTACCAACGTGTGTCATCTGCTTGCTTCCTTCATGGACTTGTGCTGTGTGACATAGGTATGTTGACATTAAAATTTCGAACGGATTTTGTCATAGTCATAGCTAATACACATTTTCAAAATCACAGACTGACTCCAGATTGTTTTGTGCTTCAAGGGTGTTTATTTAAGTGCTCAAAAATGGAGGGGGGTAGTAAAATGGTGATGGGTGATGGTGGAGGAATGTCCATGGCAGAGTCCAGTCTATGCGTCTCACAGGTGCTTTGCCCATATGGGCATAGGAAGTGGAGCTGGGGCAGTTCCAATCTGGACAGGGTAACAAAGTGGGACAGTGAGAGGACAATCAGGGTGGTCTCATTTCCTGGCGGGGTCTTGCCATCTTGTTCTGTCCTGTTCCTGTATCTCAGGGACCGCTTGCGGGGTGGTTGTCTGTCTGCAGGGGGTGGGGTGCTGGTGTGGTGGTCCTGTGGCGGGCGTCCTCTCCACTAGCGCCGGCAGAGGTGGTGGGCAGTTCATCGTCCAGGCTAGTGTCAGGGGCCCCTTGGAGTGCCATGGTGTCCCTCATGGTCTTTTGAATGTCCTTCAGCACCCCTACGATAGTGCCCAGGGCGGAGCTGATGGTTCTGAGCTCCTCCCTGAACCCCAAATACTGTCCCTCGTGGAGAGTGGGTTCCCTTGGCCTGTCCGCCCCCTGTCGCACAGCAGCCCTCCCAGTTCCCCTGTGTTCCTGTGCCTCCGCCCCCTGGACCGTGTGCCCACTACCACTGCCCCTAGGTCCCTGTTGTTGTTAGGGTGGTGGGTTATCCTGGGTTCCCTGTAGTGGTGGACACACAGCTGATTGACGTGTCCTGG
The DNA here is from genome assembly GCF_031143425.1 of Pleurodeles waltl. Lineage (NCBI taxonomy): Eukaryota > Metazoa > Chordata > Amphibia > Caudata > Salamandridae > Pleurodeles > Pleurodeles waltl. The sequence continues at coordinate 349,760,675 of NC_090437.1, read as the reverse complement.
GTACGGAGGTATGGGCCCGCTGGGCGGGTGCTGTGCTGGTGTTACCAGAGGGTGGAAGGTCAGTGTGATGGCATTCAGGTAGGGTGGGGGATATGATAGTTAAGATTTGACTTACCAGTGTCCATTCCTCCACCGACTCCTCCGAGGCCCTCAGGATGCATGATGGTCAAGACCTACTCCTTCCATGTTGTTAGTTGTGGGGGAGGAGGTGGGGGTCCGCTGCCAGTCCGCTGAATCGCGATGTTGTGCCTGGAGACCACTGAACGCACCTTCCCCCATAGGTCATTCCACCTCTTCCTGATGTTCTCCCGATTTCTTGGATGCTGTCCCACAGCGTTGACCCTGTCCACGATTCTTCGCCATAGCTCCATCTTCCTGGCTATGGAGGTGTGCTGCACCTGTGATCCAAATAGCTGTGGCTCTACCCGGATGATTTCCTCCACCATAACCCTGAGCTCCTCCTTGGAAAACCTGGGGTGTCTTTGGCGTAACATGGGGTGGTGTAGGTGATGTGTTGGGTGGTGTATGTGTTGATGAGTGTGGTGATGTGTAGTGGTGTGTGGTGTTTTGTGCGTGGAATGTTGTATGGGTGATGGTGTTGTGTGCCTCTGTGTGGTGGGGTTCTCTATTGCTGTGATCTCTGTCTGTCGCCTTCGTCTCTGATTTTTGGTCGTAAAGGTTTGTGGGTGATGTGGGTGTGTGTTTTATATTGTGTTGGGTGTGTGGTAGTGGTGTTTGTATGTGTATCAGGTGTGTGTATTTCGAATTGTCCAATGTGGCGGTGTTTTGGAGATGTGTGTGTATTTTGAGCGCGGCGGTGTGTACCGCCAATGGAATACCGCGTTTGAAAGACCGCCGCGTGGATTCGTGGGTTGTGATAGCATGGGCGTGTTTCTGTTGGCGTGAAGGTGGAGGTTTTGTTTTCGCCAGTTTAACACTGACCTTTGGTGTGGCGGACTTGTGTTGGTGTCTGAATTTCAGCGGATTCCGAGATGTGGGTCATAATAGCTGTGGTGGAATTCCGCGGCCGCGGCGGTGTTTTGGCGGTCTTCTGCACGGCTGTAAGTGGCTTTTACCGCCAATGTTGTAATGACTGCCTTTGTCTTTTATTTCAGTTTCTGTGCCAACTTCTTCCTATATGGTCTGAGGACTTTGTGCAGAGAAGGGCGAACCCCTTGCACTAGTAGGCCTTGCTGAGGCTTACTTCAACAATGCCCCTCCAGAACCAGTGGAGAGATACATACACTACCTCAGTCCTTGGCAAGATGAAGCACTCTGGGCACCAGGCGAAAGCAGTGGGCAAACTTGAGAGATTGTGGCTTTGCACTCCCCAGGATACAGCAATGGGCATGGGTCCCATCGTTTAGCAGTGGCGTTGTGCGTTCATCAGGCTGAGGTGCCCCCACCCCCTCCCCCTGAGGTGCCTGTATATTTTCGATCTGATGCCCCAGCAGTGTTCTCTCCGCTTCCAGTAAGGTATCATGTGTGGGCCTCGCCCATGCATTTTAGGCCCAATGGTCCACGGACAATGATTAGTACACTATCCGGACTTGTGTAGTTGGTGTACATATTTGTATATACTGAATTTGGAGTTTTGACTAATGGATTTTTAGTGATTACAATCGTTACAATCATTTCCTTTTGTCCTTGCGTTCTTCCAGGGGGTGGGGGATGTACATGTAATGTTGCTGCATGTATTTGTGTGTATGTTGTTGTGGGTGAGGGTGGATGTGTTGCGTGTTGCGTGTGTGTGTCACTCTCTTTCCTCCCCTCCTCCCCTGTGTTGTAGGTGCCTTTCTCACCGTGGTCGCCGCCGCCGCCGTTCGTACTCCTGGTAGAAGAGGAGGTAAACGAACATGGGCAACACCTGAAGTTCGGGCTCCATGGCGTCCTGGTTCCTCGTTGGGTGTCAAGAGGTGAGTGTTTTCCCTTCTGTGTACTGTTTCCGCCGTGCTTTTGATAGCATTGGTTCCGCCCCGGAAAAGGTGGTGGATAGGCCTCTTGTAATACAGTGGGCAGTACTTTGTCTTCCGCCTGTCTGTTGGTGGTGTCCGCTGCGCTGTTTGTTTCTACCGCCGTGGCAGTCTGAGTGTTAAAGTGGCTGTCTATGTTGGCGGTTTCCACCATGGTCATAATCCCATTTTTTTTCAGCCGGCCTGTTTGCGGTATTACCGCCGCTTTAACACCGACAGCCAGGGTTGTAATGAGGGCCTGAGAATTGACTTGTGTATAAGTACTGTGAAACTATAAGTGGTATTGCAGGAGCATTACGTGTCTCCTAGTTCAGCCTAAGCTGCTCTGCTATAGCTACCTCTATCAGCCTAAGCTGCTAGACACTACTACATTTCACTAATAAGGGATAACTGGACTTGGTATAAGGTGTAAGTACCCAAGGTACCCACTACAAACCAGGCCAGCCTCCTACATTGGTGGTGCAGCGGTGCTATTGCTTTACCACTTTGCTACCTGTACTTTTCACAAGAAAAGATTGCTCCAATATTTAGAGCATATATAATATATCCATAGAAGTAGTTTTCTAACTTTCTAAAAGTACTTTAAACTTTGCAAAAGTTTTTACAAAGTTCTGAAAAGATTTCTTTTTTCTCTAAAAAGTTAGCTGTGTTATTCTACTAACTTTTTACTCACTTTCCTGAACTATTTTCTTTCAATATGTCTTCTGTAGAAGCTACCCCTAGAGTTGTCAAGACTACCTATGAGAATCTAAACTTGAAATTCTGAGGGGTTTCTGTATTTAAAGAGCTTTAGGGATTGGGAAGAACCCAAATAAGGAATTCCTCTTAAACCGTCTCCTCCAGGATGACCAGGGACTCAGCACTGGTCCAGATCAGACAGGGGAAGAGATAGAGGATGACTCCAACCAGGAGTGCTCAGAGGAGCAAGATGACAATCGTGGGTAGGGTCATTCTATAGACCTATCTGTCAACAAGCCCCCTAGTATAACTGGTAGTGGGAAGGGTTCACACTCAGGTAGGGCTCCCTTCACCCCTAGAGGCCAGGTCACTAGAGTGGCCCCTATAAAAGATAGGTCTGCCACTGCAAACTCTCATGTTACCTCTGTTTCAGAGGCTTCACATAATTCTAACCCTGAGGACCAGTCCCTAGATAGGGAACTATGAACAGTGAGGTTAGAGGAGGCCAGACTGAAGCTAATGCAGCAGCAGTTGGCCTTAGACAGGGAATCCCTAGCGGTGGAGAAAGAGAGGCAGGGTTTGTGGTTGGTTCCCCGTGGTGGCAGCAGCAGTTTTTGGAATACAAATGTTAGGGATCCTTCATTTGATTCTAGGAATCTGCACAAAGTTGTCCCTCCTTACAAGGATGGTGATGACATCAACAAGTGGTTTGCTGCACTTGAGAGGGCCTGTAAACTTGAGAGGGTCCCTCATGTAGTGGGCTACTATCTTTTGGTTATCCTTCTCTGGCAAGGGGAGAGACAGACTTCTTATTGTCAGAGAGGATGATGCAGATAATTACCAAATTCTCAAGAATGCACTCTTGGATGGTCTGGGCTTAACCACTGAATAGTATAGACTTAAGTTCAGAGAGACCAGAAAGGAGTCATCACAGGACTGGACAGACTTTGTAGACTGTTCTGTGAAGGCCCTAGAAGGTTGGTTACATGGCAGTAAGGTGACTGATTATGAAAGCCTAAATAACTTGATTCTGAGAGAGCATATCTTTAATAATTGTGTGTCTGACTTGTTGCATCAGTATTTTGTAGTCAGATCTGACCTCTCCCCAAGAATTGGGAAAGAAGGCAGACGAATGGGTCAGAACAAGGGTGAGCAGAAAAGCTCATAGTGGGGTGACAAAGATGGCAAGAAGAAGGATGATAAGTCACATGACAATGGTGGGGACAAAGATAAAAAATCATCAGAGTCTTCATCATGCCCACAAAAATTCTCTGGGGGTGGTTAGTCCAAATCCCCGTCTCACAAAGATAAGAAACCTTGGTGTTATTTGTGTATAGCCAAAGTTCATTGGGCAACTGACAGTCATTGTCCAAAGAAAAACACCAAACCTCCCATAACCACAACCCTAACTGCAACCACTAATGCCCCTAGTATTAGCAGCGGTGGTGGGAAGAACACTACTACTAGCCAATCAAAGGTGTAGCTGGTCTCACCACTGGTAATGTAGTTGGGGTTGGTCTGGTTAGGGAGATCACTGAGTCTGTTTTAGTCTCTGATGGTGGCATTGACCTAGCCACCTTATTTGCTTTTCCCCTTAATATGGTTAAGTACAAGCAACTACCCCTGATTAATGGTGTTCAGGTTGTGGCCTACAGGGACACAGGTGCCAGTCTCACCATGGTGATGGACAAATTGTTGACCCTGAGCAGCACCTACTTGGTCGCCAGTACCAAGTAACAGACGCCCATAGCAACACTGTAAGCCACCCCATGGCTGTTGTGAATCTCAACGTGTGGGGGGATTACTGCTCTAAAGAAAGTTGTGATAGCCACTGATTTACCTTTAGAATGTCTGGTAGGAAATGATTCGGAGACTTCAACTTGGGCTGAAGTGGAGTTGGAGGCCCATGGAGAAATGCTGGGCAATCCTGGGCAAAAATTTGCTCCTACCAGGGCTCAGGCCAAGAAGAAAAGAGGACAGGGAAACTTGGATCCTGGAACAATGGACCAAGTGCTCTGAAAAACTAGGGGTAGGAAGGGCAAACCCTTGTCCACTATCCCTCCCTCCACAAATGATTCCCCTTTTGAGGAAGAGGAATTCTCTCTCTGTGCAAAACCTACACCATAGTAGCTGGAAGCTGATACCGCTGAGCTTTTGGGGTAGGGGGGGCCTGCCAGGGAAGAGCTGAGTGTGGCACAGCAAACCTGTCCCACATTGGAGGGTCTCAGACAGCAAGCTGTCATGCAGCAAAATGGTGATGTCACTGACACACACAGAGTTTACTGGTAGAATAATCTCCTTTATACTGAAGCACGGGACCCTAAACCTGGTGCCACCGGGAGGCTGGTCATCACCCTTCAGTACAGGGAATTCCTCCTAACTCATGACATCCCATTAGCTGGGCATTTAGGCCAGAGTAAAACATGGGACAGACTTGTTCCACATTTTCACTGGCCCCATATGTCAGAAGACACAAATGAGTTGTGTCGCTCCTGTATCACCTGCCAAGCCAGTGGCAAGACTGGTGGCACCCCAAAGACCCCCTTAATACCACTACCAGTGTTTGGAGTGCCCTCTGAAAGGGTAGGGGTTGATATTATTGGCCCCTTGACCCTCCAACTGCTCCTGGCAATAGGTTTATCCTTGTGATAGTGATGCCACAAGGTACCCAGAAGCTATCCCCTTAAGGACCACTACAGCTCCTGCAGTGCCAAAGGCCCTCCTGGGAATCTTTTCCAGAGTGGGCTTCCCTAAGGAAGTGGTGTCAGACAGAGGTGTTAACTTCATGTCTGCATACCTAAAAGCAATGTGGAAGGAGTGTGGTGTTACATACAAGTTCGCCACCCCTTATCATCCACAAACTAATGGACTGGTTGAGAGGTTTAATAAAACTCTCAAAGGTATGATTATGGGACTCTCTGAAAAACTCAGAAGGAGATGGGATGTCCTATTACCATGCCTCCTTTTAGTTTACAGGGAGGTACCCCAAAAAGGAGTGGGCTATAGCCCCTTTGAACTCCTATTTGGTCACCCTGTTAGGAGTCCACTTGCTCTTTTAAGGAGGGTTGGGAACAACCTCTCAAAGCTCCAAAACAGGACATAGTGGACTATGTACTTGGCCTGAGAAGTAGAATGGCTGAGTTCATGAAAAAGGCCAGCAAAAACCTTCAGGCCAGCCAAGAGCTCCAAAAGCAATGGTTTGAACAGAAGGCTGTCCTGACAGAGTACCACCCAGGACAGAAGATGTGGGTAGTGGAGCCTGTGGCCCCAAGAGCACTCCAGGACAAATGGAGTGGACCCCATCTAATTGTAGAGAAGAAAGGTGAGGTCACCTACTTGGTAGACCTGGGCACTGCCAGAAGCCCCCTTAGGGTGCTTCATGTCAATCGCCTAAAGCCTTACTATGAGAGGGTCGACTTAACCCTGCTCATGGCTACAGATCAGGGATAGGAAGAAGAGAGTGCCCTCTCCCTGATCTCTTCTCCACCACTGAAACTGATGGTTTAGTGGAGGGCGTAGTTCTGGCAGACTGCCTAACTGCTGAGCAGAAGGAAGACTGTAAAAATCTCCTTGATCATTTTTCTGAACTCTTCTCCCTCACACCTGGTACAACTATTTGGTATGAACATACAATTGACTCTGGAAACAGTTTACCTATCAAAAGTACAATTTACAGGCAACCTGACCATGTCAGAGATTGCATAAAACCAGAGGTTCAAAAAATGTTAGATCTTGGAGTTATTGAGCCTTCTGATAGCCCGTGGGCCAGCCCAGTGGTGCTTGTCCCCAAACCACAGAGCAAAGAAGAAAAGAGAGAAATGCCGTTTAGAGTGGACTATAGAGTTCTCAATACTGTAATAAAAACAGATGCTCACCCTATACCCAGGGCAAATGAGCTAATAGATACACTGGCATCTGGCAAGTATCTAAGCACTTTTGACTTGACTGAAGGGTATTGGCAGATCAAAATGTCAGAAGATGCTAAAGCAAAAACTGAACTGCATTTTCTACCATAGGAGGGCATTATCACTTCACAGTGATGCCCTTTGGTTTGCAAAATGCACCTGCCACTTTTCAGAGACTGGTGAATACAGTTCCCATGGGTTGGAAGCTTTTAGTAGAGCATATTTAGACTATATTTCTGTATTTAGCTCCACCTGGGAGGATCACCTGGCCCATCTCTGGAAAGTTTTGGAGGTCCTGCAAAAGGTAGGCCTAACTATCAAGGCTTTAAAGTGCCAGATAGGACAGGGGAAAGTGGTATATCTGGGCCACCAGGTAGGTGGGAAACATATTGCACCACTTCAGGGAAAAATTCAGACCATTTTGGACGGGGCTCCCCCTACAACTCAGACCCAGGTCAGAGCCTTCTTAGGTCTCACTGGGTATTACAGGAGGTTCATTAAGAACTATGGCTCCATTGCAGCACCTCTTAATGACCTCACCAGTAAGAAAATGCCTAAAAAGGTATTGTGGACAGCTAGCTGTCAGAAAGCTTTTGAGGAGCTTAAGCAGGCAATGTGCTCTACACCTGTCTTAAAGAGCCCAAACTACTCCAAAAAATTCATTGTTCAAACAGATGCTTCTGAATTAGGGGTAGGGGCTGTACTACCACAGTTTAACCCAGAGGGCAAGGATCAACCTGTTGCTTTCATAAGTAGGAGGTTGACCCTTAGAGAAAAGCGTTGGTCTGCCATAGAGAGGGAGGCCTTTGCTATGGTCTGGGCACTGAAGAAGCTAAACTCCTACTTGTTTGGGACTCACTTCATTGTTCAGACAGACCACAAACTTCTATTATGGCGTAAACAAATGAAAGGTGAAAACCCTAAATTGTTGAGGTGGTCCATTTTCCTACAGGGGATGGACTATACAGTGGAACATAGACCTGGGAGTACCCACTCCAGTGCAGATAGACTCTCCAGATATTGCCACGTAGACAATGGAGAATCATCTGGGCAAGGTAAGCCTTATTGTCGCTCGTGAAGGGGGGTTGTGTATGAAAGTACCATCTTCCTTAGCATGTTACCCCTATTTTTACTTGTATGTCAGTATGTTTTTCCTGTCTCACTGGGATCCTGCTAGTCAGGACCCCAGTGCTCATAGTTTATGGCCTAATGTGTATGTCTGTGTAGTGCTTAACTGTGTCACTGAGGCTCTGCTAATCAGAACCTCAGTGCTTGTGCTCGCTCTGCTTTCAAATTTGTCACTGTAGGCTAGTGACTGTAATTTCAATTTCAATTGGCACACTGGACCCCCCTTATAAGTCCCTAGTGTATGGTACCTAGGTACCCAGGGCATTGGGGTTCCAGGAGATCCATATGGGCTGCAGCATTTCTTTTGCCACCCATAGGGAGCTCAGCCAAACCCTTGCACAGGCCTGCCATTGCAGCCTGCGTGAAATAATGCACACGTTGTTTCACATCCATTTGCACTACATTTAAGGAACTTATAAGTCACCTATATGTCTAACCTTTACTTGCTGAAGGTTAGGTGCAATGTTACTAAGTGTGAGGGCACCCTTGCACTAGCAAAGGTGCCCCCACATAGTTCAGGGCCATTTCCCCGGACTTTGTGAGTGCGGGTACACCATTACACTCGTGCACTACATATAGGTCATTACCTATATGTAGCGTCACAATGGTAACTCTGAATATGGCCATGTAACATGTCTAAGATCATGGAATTGTCCCCCCATTCCAAATCTGGAATTGGGGAGCCAATTCCAACGCATCCTGGGGGCTCACCATGGACCCCAAGTACTGCCAAACCAGATCTCTGAGGGTTGCACTGCATCTACAGCTGCTGCTAACTCACAGGCAGGGTTCGGCCCTCCAGGGGTCTGGACAGCCGAGTCCCAGAAAGGCAGAACAAAGCATTTCCTCTGAGAGCAGGGTGTTACACCCTCTCCCTTTTGAAATACGTGTTACAGGCTGGGGAGGGGTAGCCTCCCCCAGCCTATGGAAATGCTTTGAAGGGCACAGATGGTGCCCTCCTTGCATAAGCCAGTCTACACCGGTTCAGGGACCCCTGCTCTGGCGTGAAACTGGACAAAGGAAAAGGGAGTGACCACTCCCCTCTCCATCACCACCCCAGGGGTGGTGCTCAGAGATCCTCTAAGGTGTTCCAGACTTCAGCCATCTTACTTTGCAAGGTGTTTGGGCACTCTGGAGGCCTCTGAGTGGCCAGTGCCAGGAGATGACGTCAGAGAACCATCCTGGTAGGTCCTTAGCTGATAAGATAGCCTATCCCCCTCTCAGGGATATTTAGGGTCTCTCCTGGAGGTTCTCTTCAGATTCTGCTTGCAAGTTTCCTTCAGGAATCCTCTGCAACAACCTCAGACTCTTCTGACCTCGGATCAACCGCAGCCTGCTCCAAGAAACGCTCTAACTGCAACAAAGTGTCTACAAGAGACACTTTTCTTCAGCAACCTCAGCTCCAATTAAGCAACTGCAACAGTTTCCATGGTGTGCATGCTCTGGGGACTCCCTGTCTTCAACCTGCACCAGAGGGAACAAAGAAATCTGCTGTGGAGTGACGGAGTCACTCCCCTGGTCCAAGCAGGCACCTTCCAAGACAACGACTGGTACCCTGGGACTCCTCTCACAATGACGAGCTTGCTCCTAAGAACACAGAGGGTGGATATCATCGACATAGGCTGTCCTGAGGTCCTCCTGATACAATTTGGAGGAGGTAAGACATTGCCTTCCCCGAGAGCTATGGTACCCCTGTGTACTGTGTCTTCTTCACCTCCTGAGGCCTCTCTGCACTATTTGAAAAATTCCTTTGTGTACAGCCTGGCCCAGGTCCCCAGCACTCCATCCTTTGATGCTCAACTCGCTGAGTTGTTCTCCGGCGGCGTGGGACCTTCTTTTGTTGTGCTGATTCAACTGTGTTTTGCACCTCCTTTGTCCCCAGATCCTGCGACTCCTAGGGGTGCTGCATGGCATCCTGAGATCTCACTAAGGTGCTGGGAGCCCCCTCTTCCTCTTCACACAGAGTTGAGGTCCCCAGGTCCCTCCTGGGTTCATCCAGTGCTATTTTGACGCAAAACACACTTTTGTCGTAGCCAAGGCTTGTTGGTGACTTCCAACACAAAATCATGTCTGCAACGATCTTCACATCGTGAAACATCCTTTGCATCATGCAGGAACCCACTGCCATATTCCTAGGGTGCATTTCTACAATCTTCGACTAAGTGTGGACTCTTTTTGCACCCACTTCTGGGTTGGCAGGGGCTCCTGTCCTTCCTGGAACATCTTTCAACTTCTGAACTTGGTCCCCTTCCTTTGCAGGTCTTCAGGTCCAAGAATCCAGCAGTTGTTCTTGGTTGGCTTCTGTAAAATCCAAGAATGAGGTGTAGTGTGTCCTAAGGAAACTCGCAGTACTTAATTTTGATGTCTAGTGTATATATTGTGTATAATGGTTTCCTCCAGAAGGAGTTTTGTCTCTAAGATATTTTTAGTACTGTGTCACCCAAATAAATACCTTTATTTTTGGCAACACTGAGTATTGTCTTTACTTGTGTATAAGTACTGTGTAACTATAGTGGTATTGCAGGAGCTTTGCATGTCTCCTAGTTCAGCCTAAGCTGCTCTGCTATAGCTACCTCTATCAGCCTAAGCTGCTAGAACACTACTACATTTCACTAATAAGGTATAACTGGACCTGGTATAAGCTGTAAGTACCCAAGATAACCACTACAAACAAGGCCAGCCTCCTACACTTCTTCCCTACCTCTCCTGCACGTATGGCCAGGGTATCATGAACCCAGCCACGCACCTAAGCAACAGAGTCCACAGGCCCAGTACTATCCGCACCTACTCGTGGTGGAAAGGAATACAGGCCACATTTAATGAAGGGGAAGGATTCTGCACAAGCCAACCTAAAGGGAAGGAGCCTGCACCAGCAGGCAAGAATGGCAAGGGCCTGCACGTGCCACCCGAAAGGGCAAGGAGCCTGCACCAGCAGTTAAGAAGGGCAAGGAGCCTTCACCAGCAGGTAAGAAGGGCAAGGAGCCTGTCCCAGCAGGCAAGAAGGTGAAGAAGCCTGCTCCTGTCACCTGAAAGGGCAAGCAGCCTGTCACGGAGCCACCACCACGAACCATTGTGGTGCATCCATCAGAGGATGCAGGGGATGTGCAGGATCCTCCCCCCACCACCAGCACCACCACAGTTCATGCATCTGAGGGTGCAGGGGATGTGCAGGAGCCTCCTCCACTACCAGCACTTCCACAGTGCAGCCGTCATCGCCGGCGGATGCTATGTAATCCTGCCTCCATGGGCTGCTGGTGACCTGTCTACTCCAGAACCAGTGGGCAAGACAGGCACTCGAGAGACTGTGGCCTTGCACTCCCCAGTACCTAGCACAGGGCATGTTGCCCCCTCCAGACCCAGTGGGGAAGACACCCACTCGAGAGACTAGGGCCTTGCACTCAGCAGGACCAAGCACAGGGCAAGTTGCCCCTTCCAGAACCAGTGGGGAAAACACCCAGTCATGAGACTGTGGCCTTGCACTCCCCAGGAACAAGAACAGGGCATGTTGCCCCCTCCAGAATCCAGTGGGCAAGACACCCGCTCGAGAGACTGTGGCCTTGCACTACCCAGGACAAAGAGCAATGGGCATGTTGCCCCCTCCAGAACCAGTAGGGAAGACACCTACTTGAGAGACTGTGGCATTGCACTCCCCAGGACCAAGGACAGGGCATGTTGCCCCCTCCAGAACCAGTGGGCAAGACACCCACTCGAGAGACTGTGGCCTTGCACTACCCAGGAAAAAGAGCAATGGGCATGTTGCCCCCTCCAGATCCAGTGGGGAAGACACCCACTTGAGAGACTATGGCCTTGCACTCCCCAGGACCAAGCACAGGGCATGTTGCCCCCTCCAGAACCAGTGGGGAAGACACCCACTTGAGAGATTGTAGCCTTGTCCTCCCCAGGACAAAGAGCAATGGGCATGTTGCCCCCTTCAGAACCAGTAGGAAAGACACCCACTCGGGAGACTGTGGCCTTGCACTTCCCAGGACCAAGCACATGGCATGTTGCCCTCTGCAGAACCAGTGGGGAAGACACCCACTCGAGAGACTGTGGCCTTGCACTCCCCAGGACAAAGCACAGGGCATGTTGCTTCTTCCAGAACCCAGTGGGCAAGACACCCGCTCAAGAGACTGTGGCCTTGCACTCCCCAGGACAAAGAACAATGGGCATGTTGCCCCCTCCAGAACCAGTTGGGAAGACACCCACTTGAGAGACTGTGGCCTTGCACTCCCCAGGACCAAGCACAGGGCATGTTGCCCCCTCCAGAACCAGTGGGCAAGACACCCACTCAAGAGACTGTGGCCTTGCACTCCCCAGGACAAAGAGCAATAGGCATGTTGCCCCCTCCAGAACCAGTGGGGAAGACACCCACTTGAGAGACTGTGGCCTTGCACTCGCCAGGGTCAAGCACACAGCATGTTGCCCCTTCCAGAACCAGTCGGGAAGACAGCCACTCGAGAGACTGTGGCCTTGCACTCCCCAGAACCAAGCACAGGGCATGTTGCCCCCTCCAGAACCAGTGGGCAAGATACGCACTCGAGAGACTATGGCCTTGCACTCCCCAAGACCAAGCACAGGGCATGTTGCCCCCTCCAGAACCAGTGGGGAAGACACCCACTCGAGAGATTGTAGCCTTGCACTTCCCAAGACAAAAAGCAATGGGCATGTTGCCCCCCTCCAAAACCAGTAGGGAAGACACCCACTCGGGAGGCTGTAGCCTTGCACTTCCCAGGACCAAGCACATGGCATGTTGCCCTCTGCAGAACCAGTGGGGAAGACACCCACTCGAGAGACTGTGGCCTTGCACTCCCAAGGACCAAGCACAGGGCATGTTGCCCCCTCCAGAATCCAGTGGGCAAGACACCCGCTCGAGAAACGGTGGCCTTGCACTACCCAGGACCAAGAGCAATGGGCATGTTGCCCCCTCAAGAACCAGTAGGGAAGACACCCACTCGAGAGACTGTGGCCCTGCACTCCCCAGGACCAAGCACAGGGCATGTTGCCCCCTCCAGAATCAGTGGGCAAGACACCCACTCGAGAAACTGTGGCCTTGCACTACCCAGGACAAAGAGCAATGGGCATGTTGCCCCCTCCAGAACAAGTGGGGAAGACACCCACTCGAGAGATTGTAGCCTTGAACTTCCCAAGACAAAGAGAAATGGGCATGTTGCCCCTCTCCAGAACCAGTAGGGAAGACACCCACTCGGGAGACTATAGCCTTGCACTTCCCAGGACCAAGCACATGGCATGTTGCCCTCTGCAGAACCAGTGGGGAAGACACCCAATCCAGAGACTGTGGCCTTGCACTGCCCAGGACCAAGCACAGGGCATGTTGCCCCCTCCAGAATCCAGTGGGCAAGACACCCGCTCGAGAGACGGTGGCCTTGCACTACCCAGTACCAAGAGCAATGGGCATGTTGCCCCCTCAAGAACCAGTTGGTGAAGACACCCACTCGAGAGATTGTGGCCTTGCACTCCCCAGGACAAGCACAGGGCCTGTTGCCCCCTCCAGAACCAGTGGGCAAGACACCCACTCGAGAGACTGTGGCCTTGCACTACCCAGGACATAGGGCAATGGGCATGTTGCCCCCTCCAGAACCAGTGGGGAAGACACCCACTCGAGAGACTGTGGCCTTGCACTCCCCAGGGCCAAGCACAGGGCATGTTGCTTCTTCCAGAACCCAGTGGGCAAGACACCCGCTCGAGAGACTGTGGCCTTGCAATACCCAGGACAAAGAGCAATGGGCATGTTACCCCCTCCAGAACCAGAAGGGAAGACACCCACTCGAGAGACTGTGGTTTTGCACTCCCCAGGACCAAGCACAGGGCATGTTGCCCCCTTCAGAACCAGTGGGCAAGACACCCACTCAAGAGACTGTGGCCTTGAACTCTCCAGGACAAAGAGCAATGGGCATGTTGCCCCCTCCAGAACCAGTGGGCAAGACACCCACTCGAGAGACTGTGGCCTTGCACTCCCCAGGACCAAGCTCAGGGCATGTTGCCCCCTCCAGAATCCAGTGGGCAAGACACCCGCTCGAGAAACGGTAGCCTTGCACTACCCAGGACAAAGAGCAATGGGCATGTTGCCCCCTCCAGAACCAGAAGGGAAGACACCCACTCGAGAGACTGTGGTTTTGCACTCCCCAGGACCAAGCACAGGGCATGTTGCCCCCTCCAGAACCAGTGGGCAAGACACCCGCTCGAGAGACTGTGGCCTTGCAATACCCAGGACAAAGAGCAATGGGCATGTTACCCCCTCCAGAACCAGAAGGGAAGACACCCACTCGAGAGACTGTGGTTTTGCACTCCCCAGGACCAAGCACAGGGCATGTTGCCCCCTCCAGAACCAGTGGGCAAGACACCCACTCAAGAGACTGTGGCCTTGAACTCTCCAGGACAAAGAGCAATGGGCATGTTGCCCCCTCCAGAACCAGTGGGCAAGACACCCACTCGAGAGACTGTGGCCTTGCACTCCCCAGGACCAAGCTCAGGGCATGTTGCCCCCTCCAGAATCCAGTGGGCAAGACACCCGCTCGAGAAACGGTAGCCTTGCACTACCCAGGACAAAGAGCAATGGGCATGTTGCCCCCTCCAGAACCAGTGGGGAAGACACCCACTCGAGAGACTGTGGCCTTGCACTCCCCAGGACCAAGCACAGGGCATGTTGCTTCTTCCAGAACCCAGTGGGCAAGACACCCGCTCGAGAGACTGGCCTTGCAATACCCAGGACAAAGAGCAATGGGCATGTTACCCCCTCCAGAACCAGTAGGGAAGACACCGACTCGAGAGACTGTGGTTTTGCACTCCCCAGGACCAAGCACAGGGCATGTTGCCCCCTCCAGAACCAGTGGGCAAGACACCCACTCAAGAGACTGTGGCCTTGCACTCCCCAGGACAAAGAGCAATGGGCATGTTGCCCCCTCCAGAACCAGTGGGCAAGACACCCACTTGAGAGACTGTGGCCTTGCACTCCCCAGGAACAAGCACACAGCATGTTGCCCCTTCCAGAACCAGTCGGGAAGACAGCCACTCGAGAGACTGTGGCCTTGCACTCCCCAGAACCAAACACAGGGCACGTTGCCCCCTCCAGAACCAGTGGGCAAGACACCCACTCGAGAGACTATGGCCTTGCACTCCCCAGGACCAAGCACAGGGCATGTTGCCCCCTCCAGAACCAGTGGGGAAGACACCCACTCGAGAGATTGTAGCCTTGCACTTCCCAAGACAATGAGCAATGGGCATGTTGCCCCCCTCCAAAACCAGTAGGGAAGACACCCACTCGGGAGACTGTAGCCTTGCACTTTCCAGGACCAAGCACATGGCATGTTGCCCTCTGCAGAACCAGTGGGCAAGACACCCACTCGAGAGACTGTGGCCTTGCACTCCCCAGGACCAAGCTCAGGGCATGTTGCCCCCTCCAGAATCCAGTGGGCAAGACACCCACTCAAGAGTCTATGGCCTTGCACTACCCAGGACAAAGAGCAATGGGCATGGTGCCCCCTCCAGAACCAGTGGGGAAGACACCCACTCGAGAGACTGTGGTCCTGCACTCCCCAGGACCAAGCACAGGGCATGTTGCTCCCTCCAGAACCAGTGGGCAAGACACCCACTCAAGAGACTGTGGCCTTGCACTCCCCAGGACAAAGACCAATGGGCATGTTGCTCACTCCAGAACCAGTGGGGAAGACACCCACTTGAGAGTCTGTGGCCTTGAACTCCCCATGAACAAGTACACAGCATGTTGCCCCTTCCAGAACCAGTTGGGAAGACAGCCACTCGAGAGACTGTGGCCTTGCACTCCCCAGAACCAAGCACAGGGCATGTTGCCCCCTCCAGAACCAGTGGGCAAGACACCCACTCGAGAGGCTATGGTCTTGCACTCCCCAGGACCAAGCACAGGCCATGTTGCCCCCTCCAGAACCAGTGGGGAAGACACCCACTCGAGAGATTGTAGCCTTGCACTGCCCAAGACAAAGAGCAATGGGCATGTTGCCCCCCTCCAGAACCAGTAGGGAAGACACCCACTCAGGAGACATTAGCCTTACACTTCCCAGGACCAAGAACATGGCATGTTGCCCTCTGCAGAACCAGTGGGGAAGACACCCACTCGAGAGTCTGTGGCCTTGAACTCCCCAAGACCAAGCACAGGGCATGTTGCCCCCTCCAGAATCCAGTGGGCAAGACACCCGCTCGAGAGACGGTGGCCTTGCACTAACCAGGACCAAGAACAATGGGCATGTTGCCACCTCAAGAACCAGTAGATAAGACACCCACTCGAGAGACTGTGGCCTTGCACTCCCCAGGACAAGCACAGGGCATGTTGCCCCCTCCAGAACCAGTGGGCAAGACACCCACTCGTGAGACTGTGGCCTTGCACTACCCAGGACAAAGAGCAATGGGCATGTTGCCCCCTCCAGAACCAGTAGGGAAGACAAGCACTTGGGAGACTGTAGCCTTGCACTTCCCAGGACCAAGCACATGGCATTTTGCCCTCTCAGAACCAGTGGGGAAGACACCCACTCGAGAGACTGTGGCCTTGCACTCTACTGGACCAAGCACAGGGCATGTTGCCCCCTCCAGAATCCAGTGGGCAAGACACCTGCTCGAGAGACGGTGGCCTTGCACTCCCCAGGACAAAGAGCAATGGGCATGTTGCCCCCTCCAGAACCAGTAGGGAAGACACCCACTCGAGAGACTGTGGCCTTGCACTCCCCAGGACCAAGCACAGGGCATGTTGCCACCTCCAGAACCAGTGGGCAAGACACCCACTCGAGAGACTGTGGCCTTGCACTACCCAGGACAAAGAGCAATGGGCATGTTGCCCCCTCCAGAACCAGTAGAGAAGACACGCACTTGGGAGACTGTGGCCTTGCACTTCCCAAGACCAAGCACATGGCATGCTGCCCTCTGCAGAACCAGTGGGGAAGACACCCACTCGAGAGACTGTGCCTTGCACTCCCCAGGACCAAGCACAGGGCATGTTGCCCCCTCCAGAATACAGTGGGCAAGACGCCCGCTCGAGAGACGGTGGCTTTGCACTACCCAGGACCAAGAGCAATGGGCATGTTACCCCCTCAAGAACCAGTAGGGAAGACACCCACTCAAGAGACTGTGGCCTTGCACTCCCCAGAACCAAGCACAGGGCATGTTGCCCCCTCCAGAACCAGTGGGCAAGACACCCACTCGAGAGACTGTGGCCTTGCACTACCCACGACAAAGAGCAATGGGCATATTGCCCCCTCCAGAACCAGTGGAGAAAACACCCACTCAAGAGATTATGGCCTTGCACTCCCCAGGACCAAGCACTGGGCATGTTGCCCCCTCCAGTACCAGTGGGAAAGACACCCACTCGAGAGACTATTGCATTGCACTCCCCAGGACCAAGCACAGGGCATGTTGCCCCCTCCAGAACCAGTGGGCAAAACACCCACTCGAGAGATTGTAGCCTTGCACTCGCCAGGACAAAGAGCAATGGGAAAGTTGGCCCCTCCAGAACCAGTAGGGAAGACGCGCACTCGGGAGACTGTGGCCTTGCACTTCCCAGGAACAAGCACACAGCATGTTGCCCCTTCCAGAAACAGTCGGGAAGACAGCCACTCGAGAGACTGTGGCCTTGCACTCCCCAGAACCAAGCACAGGGCATGTTGCCCCCTCCAGAACCGGTGGGGAAGACACCCACTCGAGAGATTGTAGCCATGCACTTACCAAGACAAAGAGCAATGGGCATGTTTCCCCCCCCAGAACCAGTAGGGAAGACACCCACTCGGGAGACTGTAGCCTTGCACTTCCCAGGACCAAGCACATGGCATGTTGCCCTCTGCAGAACCAGTGGGGAAGACACCCACTCGAGAGACTGTGGCCTTGCACTCCCCTGGACCAAGCACAGGGCATGTTGCCCCCTCCAGAATCCAGTTGGCAAGACACCTGCTCGAGAGACGGTGGCCTTGCACTACCCAGTACCAAGAGCAATGGGCATGTTGCCCCCTCAAGAACCAGTAGGGAAGACACCCACTCGAGAGACTGTGGCCTTGCACTCCCCAGGACCAAGCACAGGGCATGTTGCCACCTCCAGAACCAGTGGGCAAAACACCCACTCGAGAGACTGTGGCCTTGCACTACCCAGGACAAAGAGCAATGGGCATGTTGCCCCCTCCAGAACCAGTAGGGAAGACACGCACTTGGGAGACTGTGGCCTTGCACTTCCCAGGACCAAGCACATGGCATGTTGCCCTCTGCAGAACCAGTGGGAAGACACCCACTCGAGAGACTGTGGCCTTGCACTCCCCAGGACCAAGCACAGGGCATTTTGCCCCATCCAGAACCAGTGGGCAAGACACCCACTTGGGAGACTGTGGCCTTGCACTTCCCAGGACCAAGCACATGGCATGTTGCCCTCTGCAGAACCAGTGGGGTAGACACCCACTATAGAGACTGTGGCCTTGCACTCCCCAGGACCAAGCACAGGGCATTTTGCCCCCTCCAGAACCAGTGGGCAATACACCTACTCGAGAGACTGTGGCCTTGCACTCCCGAGGACCAAGCACAGGGCTTTTTGCCCCCTCCAGAACCAGTGGGCAATACACCTACTCGATAGACTGTGGCCTTGCACTCCCCAGGACCAAGCACTGGGCATGTTGCCCCTCCAGAACCAGTGGGGAAGACACCCACTTGAGAGACTGTAGCCTAGCACTCCACAAGACAAAGAGCAATGGACATGTTGCCCCCTCCAGAACCAGTAGGGAAGACAAGCACTTGGGAGTCTGTGGCCTTGCACTTCCCAGGACCAAGCACATGGCATGTTACCCTCTGCAGAACCATTGGGGAAGACACCCACTCGAGAGACTGTGGCCTTGCACTCCCCAGGACCAAGCACAGGGCATTTTGCCCCATCCAGAACCAGTGGGCAAGACACCCACTTGGGAGACTGTGGCCTTGCACTTCCCAGGACCAAGCACATGGCATGTTGCCCTCTGCAGAACCAGTGGGGAAGACACTCACTCTAGAGACTGTAGCCTTGCACTTCCCAGGACCAAGCAGATGGCATGTTGCCCTCTGCAGAACCAGTGGGGAAGACACCCACTCGAGAGACTGTGGCCTTGCACTCCCCAGGACCAAGCACAGGGCATGTTGCCCCTCCAGAATCCAGTGGGCAAGTCACCCGCTCGAGAAACGGTGGCCTTGCACTACCCAGGACCAAGAGCAATGGGCATGTTGCCCCCTCAAGAACCAGAAGGGAAGACACCCACTCGAGAGACTGTGGCCCTGCACTCATCACGGACCAAGCACAGGGCATGTTGCCCCCTCCAGAACCAGTGGGGAAGACACCCACTCAAGAGACTGTGGCCTTGCACTCCCCAGGACCAAGCACAGGGCGTGTTGCCCCCTCCAGAACCAGTGGCCAAGACACTCACTCAAGAGACTGTGGCCTTGCACTTCCCAGGACAAAGAGCAATGGGCATGTTGCCCACTCCAGAACCAGTGGGAAAGACACCCACTCGAGAGACTGTGGCCTTGCACTCCCAAGGAACAAGCACACAGCATGTTGCCCATTCCAGAACCAGTCGGGAAGACAGCCACTCGAGAGACTGTGGCCTTGCTCTCCCCAGAACCAACCACAGGGCATGTTGCCCCCTCCAGAACCAGTGGGCAAGACACCCACTCGAGAGACTATGGCCTTGCACTCCCCAGGACCAAGCACAGGGCATGTTGCCCCCTCCAGAACCAGTGGGGAAGACACCCACTCGAGAGACTGTGGCCTTGCACTACCCAGGACGAAGAGCAATGGGCATGTTGCCCCCTCCAGAACCAGTGGGCAAGACACCCACTCAAGAGATTATGGCCTTGCACTCCCCAGGACCAAGCACAGGGCATGTTGCTCTCTCCAGAACCAGTGGGGAAGACACCCACTCAAGAGATTATTGCATTGCACTCCCCAGGACCAAGCACAGGGCATGTTGCCCCCTCCAGAACCAGTGGAGAAGACACCCACTCGAGAGATTGTAGCCTTGCACTCGCCAGGACAAAGAGCAATGGGAAAGTTGCCCCCTCCAGAACCAGTAGGGAAAACACGCACTCGGGAGACTGTGGCCTTGCACTTCCCAGGAACAAGCACACAGCATGTTCCCCCTTCCAGAACCAGTTGGGAAGACAGCCACTCGAGAGACTGTGGCCTTGCACTCCCCAGAACCAAGCACAGGGCATGTTGCCCCCTCCAGAACCAGTGGGCAAGACACCCACTCAAGAGACTATGGCCTTGCACTCCCAGGACCAAGCACAGGGCATGTTAGCCCCTCCAGACCCAGTGGGGAAGACACCCACTCGAGAGACTGTGGCCTTGCATTCTCCAGGACCAAGCACAGGGCATGTTGTCCCCTCCAGAATCCAGTGGGCAAGACACCCGCTCGAGAGACTGTGGCCTTGCACTCCCCAGGACAAAGAGCAATGGGCAAGTTGCCCCCTCCAGAACCAGTAGGGAAGACTCCCAGTCGAGAGACTGTGGCCTTGCACTCCCCAGGACCAAGCACAGGGCAAGTTGCCACCTCCAGAACCAGTGAGCATGACACCCACTCGAGAGGCTGTGGCTTTGCACTACCCAGGACAAAGACCAATGGGCAGGTTGCCCCCTCCAGAACCAGTGGGGAAGACACCCACTCTAGAGACTATGGCCTTGCACTCCCCAGGACCGAGCACAGGGCATGTTGCCCCCTCCAGAACCAGTGGGGAAGACACCCACTCTAGAGATTGTAGCCTTGCACTCCCCAGGACAAAGAGCAATGGGCATGTTGCCCTCTTCAGAACCAGTAGGGAAGACACCCACTCGGGAGACTGTGGCTTTGCACTCCCCAGGACCAAGCACAGGGCATGTTGCCCCATCCAGAACCAGTGGGCAAGACTCCCACTCGAGAGACTGTGGCCTTGCACTCCCTATGACAAAGAGCAATGGGCATGTTGCCCACTCCAGAACCACTAGGGAAATCACCCACTCTGGAGACTGTGGCCTTGCACTTCCCAAGACCAAGCACATGGCAAGTTGAACTATGCAGAACCAGTGGGGAAGACATCCACTCGAGAGACTGTGGCCTTGCACTCCCCAGGACCAAGCACAGGGCATGTTGCCCCCGCCAGAATCCAGTGGGCCAGACACCCGCTCGAGAGACTGTGGCCTTGCACCACCCAGGAGAAAGAGCAATGGGCATGTTGCCCCCTCCAGAACCAGTAGGGAAGACACCCACTCGAGAGACTTTGGCCTTGCACTCCCCAGGACCAAGCACAGGGCATGTTGCCCCCTCCAGAACCAGTGGGCAAGACACCCACTCAAGAGACTGTGGCCTTGCACTCCCCAGGACAAAGAGCAATGGGCATGTTGCCCACTCCAGAACCAGTGGGGAAGACACCCACTCGACAGACTGTGGCGTTGAATTCCCCAGGAACAAGCACACAGCATGTTGCCCCCTCCAGAACCAGACGGGAAAACAGCCACTCGAGGGACTGTGGCCTTGCGCTCCCCAGAACCAAGCACAGAGCATGTTGCCCCCTCCAGAACCAGTGGGCAAGACACCCACTCGAGAGACTATGGCCTTGCACTCCCCAGGACCAACACAGGCCATGTTGCCCCCTCCAGAACCAGTGGGGAAGACACGCACTCGAGAGTTTGTAGCCTTCCACTTCCCAAGACAAAGAGCAATGGGCATGTTGCCCCCCCTCCAGAACCAGTAGGGAAGACACCCACTCGGGAGACTGTAGCCTTGCACTTCCCAGGACCAAGCACATGGCATGTTGCCCTCTGCAGAACCAGTGGGGAAGACACCCACTCGAGAGACCGTGGCCTTGCACTCCCAGGACCAAGCACAGGGCATGTTGCCCCCTCCAGAATCCAGTGGGCAAGACACCCGCTCAAGAGACGGTGGCCTTGCACCACCCAGGACAAAGATCAATGGGCATGTTGCCCCCTCAAGAACCAGTAGGGAAGACACCCACTCGAGAGACTGTGGCCTTGCATTCCCCAGGACAAGCACAGGGCATGTTGCCCCCTCCAGAACCAGTGGGCAAGACACCCACTCGAGAGACTGTGGCCTTGCACTGCCCAGGACAAAGAGCAATGGGCATGTTGCCCCCTCCAGAAACAGTGGGGAAGACACCCACTCGAGAGACTGTGGCCTTGCACTCCCCAGGACCAAGCACAGGGTGTGTTGCCCCCTCCAGAACCAGTGGGCAAGACACCCACTTAAGAGACTGTGGCCTTGCACTCCCCAGGAAAAAGAGCAATGGGCATGTTGCCCACTCCAGAACCAGTGGGAAAGGCACTCACTCGAGAGACTGTGCCCTTGCACTCCCAAGGAACAAGCACACAGCATGTTGCCCATTCCAGAACCAGTCGGGAAGACAGCCACTCGAGAGACTGTGGCCTTGCACTCCCCAGAACCAAGCACAGGGCATGTTGCCCCCTCCAGAACCATTGGGCAAGACACCCACTCGAGAGACTATGGCCTTCCACTCCCCAGGACCAAGCACAGGGCATGTTGCCCCCTCCAGAACCAGTGGGGAAGACACCCACTCGAGAGACTGTGGCCTTGCACTACCCAGGACAAAGAGCAATGGGCATGTTGCCCCCTCCAGAACCAGTGGGCAAGACACCCACTCAAGAGATTATGGCCTTGCACTCCCCAGGACCAAGCACAGGGCATGTTGCTCCCTCCAGAACCAGTGGGGAAGACACCCACTCGAGAGACTATTGCATTGCACTCCCCAGGACCAAGCACAGGGCATGTTGCCCCCTCCAGAACCAGTGGGGAAGACACACACTCGAGAGATTGTAGCCTTGCACTCGCCAGGACAAAGAGCAATGGGAAAGTTGCCCCCTCCAGATCCAGTAGGGAAAACACGCACTCGGGAGACTGTGGCCTTGCACTTCCCAGGAACAAGCACACAGCATGTTGCCCCTTCCAGAACCAGTTGGGAAGACAGCCACTCGAGAGACTGTGGCCTTGCACTCCCCAGAACCAAGCACAGGGCATGTTGCCCCCTCCAGAACCAGTGGACAAGACACCCACTCAAGAGACTATGGCCTTGCACTCCCAGGACCAAGCACAGGGCATGTTAGCCCCTCCAGACCCAGTGGGGAAGACACCCACTCGAGAGACTGTGGCCTTGCACTCCCCAGGACCAAGCACAGGGCATATTGCCCCCTCCAGAATCCAGTGGGCAAGACACCCGCTCGAGAGACTGTAGCCTTGCACTCCCCAGGACAAAGAGCAATGGGCAAGTTGCCCCCTCCAGAACCAGTAGGGAAGACACCCAGTCGAGAGACTGTGGCCTTGCACTCCCCAGGACCAAGCACAGGGCATGTTGCCACCTCCAGAACCAGTCGGCATGACACCCACTCGAGAGGCTGTGGCCTTGCACTACCCAGGACAAAGACCAATGGGCAGGTTGCCCCCTCCAGAACCAGTGGGGAAGACACCCACTCGAGAGACTATGGCCTTGCACTTCCAAGGACCGAGCACAGGGCATGTTGCCCCCTCCAGAACCAGTGGGGAAGACACACACTCTAGAGATTGTAGCCTTGCACTCCCCAGGACAAAGAGCAATGGGCATGTTGCCCTCTTCAGAACCAGTAGGGAAGACACCCACTCGGGAGACTGTGGCTTTGCACTCCCCAGGACCAAGCACAGGGCATGTTGCCCCATCCAGAACCAGTGGGCAAGACACCCACTTGAGAGACTGTGGCCTTGCACTCCCTATGACAAAGAGCAATGGGCATGTTGCCCACTCCAGAATCACTAGGGAAATCACCCACTCTGGAGACTGTGGCCTTGCACTTCCCAGGACCAAGCACATGGCAAGTTGCCCTCTGCAGAACCAGTGGGGAAGACACCCACTCGAGAGACTGTGGCCTTGCACTCCCCAGGACCAAGCACAGGGCATGTTGCCCCCGCCAGAATCCAGTGGGCCAGACACCCGCTCGAGAGACTGTGGCCTTGCACCACCCAGGAGAAAGAGCAATGGGCATGTTGCCCCCTCCAGAACCAGTAGGGAAGACACCCACTCGAGAGACTGTGGCCTTGCACTCCCCAGGACCAAGTACAGGGCATTCTGCCCCTCCACAACCAGTGGGCAAGACACCTACTCGAGAGACTGTGGCCTTGCACTCCCCAGGACCAAGCACTGGGCATGTTGCCCCCTCCAGAACCAGTGGGGAAGACACCCACTCGAGAGACTGTAGCCTAGCACTCCGCAAGACAAAGAGCAATGGACATGTTGCCCCCTCCAGGACCTGTGGGGAAGACACCCACTCGAGAGACTGTGGCCTCGCACTCCCCAGGACCAAGAACAGGGCATGTTGCCCCCTCCAGAACCAGTGGGCAAGACACACACTTGAGAGACTGTGGCCTTGCACTACCCAAGACAAAGAGCAATGGGCATGTTACCCCCTCCAGAACCAGTGGGGAAGACACCCACTTGAGAGACTATGGCCTTGCACTCCCCATGACCAAGCACAGGGCATGTTGCCCCCTCCAGAACCAGTGGGGAAGACACCCAATTGAGAGACTGTAGCCTTGCACTCGCCAGGACAAAGAGTAATGGGGATGTTGCCCCCTCCAGAACCAGTAGGGAAGACACCCACTCGAGAGACTGTGGCCTTGCACTCCCCAGGACCAAGCACAGGGCATGTTGCCCCCTCCAGAACCAGTGGGGAAGACACCCACTCAAGAGACTGTGGCCTTGCACTACCCAGGACAAAGAGCAATGGGCATGTTGCCCCCTCCAGAACCAGTGGGGAAGACACCCACTCAAGAGATTATGGCCTTGCACTCCCCAGGACCTAGCACAGGGCATGTTGCCCCCTCCAGAACCAGTGGGGAAGACACCCACTCGAGAGACTATTGCATTGCACTCCCCAGGACCAAGCACAGGGCATGTTGCCCCCTCCAGAACCAGTGGGGAAGACACCCACTCGAGAGATTGTAGCCTTGCACTCGCCAGGACAAAGAGCAATGGGAAAGTTGCCCCCTCCAAAACCAGTAGGGAAGACACGCACTCAGGAGACTGTGGCCTTGCACTTCCCAGGAACAAGCACACAGCATGTTGCCCCTTTCAGAACCAGTCGGGAAGACAGCCACGAGAGAGACTGTGGCCTTGCACTCCCCAGAACCAAGCACAGGGCATGTTGCCCCTTCCAGAACCAGTGGGCAAGACACCCAGTCAAGAGACTATGGCCTTGCACTCCCAGGACCAAGCACAGGGCATGTTAGCCCCTCCAGACCCAGTGGGGAAGACACCCACTCGAGAGACTGTGGCCTTGCACTCCCCAGGACCAAGCACAGGGCATGCTGCCCCCTCCAGAATCCAGTGGGCAAGACACCCGCTCGAGAGACTGTGGCCTTGCACTCCCCAGGACAAAGAGCAATGGGCATGTTGCCCCCTCCAGAACCAGTAGGGAAGACACCCAGTCGAGAGACTGTGGCCTTGCACTCCCCAGGACCAAGCACAGGGCATGTTGCCACCTCCAGAACCAGTGGGCATGACACCCACTCGAGAGACTGTGGCCTTGCACTACCCAGGACAAAGAGCAATGGGCATGTTGCCCCCTCCAGAACCAGTGGGGGAAGACACCCACTCAAGAGACTATGGCCTTGCACTCCCCAGGACCAAGCACAGGGCATGTTGTCCCCTCCAGAACCAGTGGGGAAGACACCCACTCGAGAGATTGTAGCCTTGCACTCCCCAGGACAAAGAGCAATGGGCATGTTGCCCTCTTCAGAACCAGTAGGGAAGACACCCTCTCGGGAGACTATGGCTTTGCACTCCCCAGGACCAAGAACAGGGCATGTTGCCCCCTCCAGAACCAGTGGGCAAGACACCCACTCGAGAGACTGTGGCCTTTCACTCCCTATGACAAAGAGCAATGGGCATGTTGCCCACTCCAGAACCACTAGGGAAATCACCCACTCTGGAGACTGTGGCCTTGCACTTCCCAGGACCAAGCACATGGCAAGTTGCCCTCTGCAGAACCAGTGGGGAAGACACCCGCTCGAGAGACTGTGGCCTTGCACTCCCAAGGACCAAGCACAGGGCATGTTGCCCCCGCCAGAATCCAGTGGGGAAGACACCCGCTCGAGAGACTGTGGCCTTGCACCACCCAGGAGAAAGAGCAATGGGCTGTTGCCCCCTCCAGAACCAGTAGGGAAGACACCCACTCGAGAGACTGTGGCCTTGCCACTCTCCAGGACCACGCACAGGGCATTCTGCCCCCTCCAGAACCAGTGGGCAAGACACCTACTCGAGAGACTGTGGCCTTGCACTCCCCAGGACCAAGCACTGGGCATGTTGCCCCCTCCAGAACCAGTGGGGATGACACCCACTCGAGAGACTGTAGCCTAGCACTCCGCAAGACAAAGAGCAATGGACATGTTGCCCCCTCCAGAACCTGTGGGGAAGACACCTACTCGAGAGACTGTGGCCTTGCACTCCCCAGGACCAAGCACTGGGCATGTTGCCCCCTCCAGAACCAATGGGCAAGACACACACTTGAGAGACTGTGGCCTTGCACTACCCAGGACAAAGAGCAATGGGCATGTTACCCCCTCCAGAACCAGTGGGGAAGACACCCACTTGAGAGACTATGGCCTTGCACTCCCCATGACCAAGCACAGGGCATGTTGCCCCCTCCAGAACCAGTGGGGAAGACACCCAATTGAGAGACTGTAGCCTTGCACTCGCCAGGACAAAGAGTAATGGGGATGATGCCCCCTCCAGAACATGTACGGAAGACACCCACTCAGGAGACTGTGGCCTTGCACTTCCCAGGACCAAGCACAGGGCATTTTGCCCTCTGCAGAACCAGTGGGAAAGACACCCACTCGAGAGACTGTGGCCTTGCACTCCCCAGGACCAAGCGCAGGGCATGTTGCCCCCTCCAGAACCAGTGGGGAAGACACCCACTCGAGAGATTGTGGCCTTGCACTGCCCATGACAAAAAGCAATGGGCATGTTGCCCACTCCAGAACCAGTAGGGAAATCACTCACTCGAGAGACTGTGGCCTTGCACTTCCCAGGACCAAGCACATGGCATGTTGCCCTCTGCAGAACCAGTGGGGAAGACACCCACTCGAGAGACTGTGGCCTTGCACTCCCCAGGACCAAGCACAGGGCATGTTGCCCCCTCCAGAATCCAGTGGGCAAGACACCCGCTCGAGAGACTGTGGCCTTGCACCACCCAGGACAAAGAGAAATGGGCATGTTGCCCCCTCCAGAACCAGTGGGGAAGACAACCACACGAGAGACTATGGCCTTGCACTCCCCAGGACCAAGCACAGGGCATGTTGCCCCCTCCAGAACCAGTGGGGAAGACACCCAGTTGAGAGATTGTAGCCTTGCACTCCCCAGGACAAAGAGCAATGGGCATGTTGCCCTCTTCAGAACCAGTAGGGAAGACACCCACTCGGGAGACTGTGGCTTTGCACTCCCCAGGACCAAGCACAGGGCATGTTGCCCCCTCCAGAACCAGTGGGCAAGACACCCACTCGAGAGACTGTGGCCTTGCACTCCCCAGGACCAAGCGCAGGGCATGTTGCCCCCTCCTGAATCCAGTGGGCATGACACCCACTCGAGAGACTGTGGCCTTGCACTACCCAGGACAAAGAGCAATGGGCATGTTGCCCCCTCCAGAACCAGTGGGGAAGACACCCACTCGAGAGACTATGGCCTTGCACTCCCCAGGACCAAGCACAGGGCATGTTGCCCCCTCCATAACCAGTGGGGAAGACACCCACTCGAGAGATTGTAGCCTTGCACTCCCCAGGACAAAGAGCAATGGGCATGTTGCCCTCTTCAGAACTAGTAGGGAAGACACCCACTCAGGAGACTGTGGCTTTGCACTCCCCAGGACCAAGCACAGGGCATGTTGCCCCCTCCAGACCAGTGGGCAAGACAGCCACTCGAGAGACTGTGGCCTTGCACTCCCCATGACAAAGAGCAATGGGCATGTTGCCCACTCCAGAACCACTAGGGAAATCACCCACTCTGGAGACAGTGGCCTTGCACTTCCCAGGACCAAGCACATGGCATGTTGCCCTCTGCAGAACCAGTGGGGAAGACACCCACTCGAGAGACTGTGGCCTTGCACTACCCAGGACCAAGCACTGGGCATGTTGCCCCCTTGAGAACCAGTGGGGAAGACACCCACTCGAGAGACTGTAGCCTAGCACTCCGCAAGACAAAGAGCAATGGACATGTTGCCCCCTCCAGAACCTGTGGGGAAGACACCCACTCGAGAGACTGTGGCCTCGCACTCCCCAGGACCAAGAACCGGGCATGTTGTCCCCTCCAGAACCAGTGGGCAAGACACGCACTCGAGAGACTGTGGCCTTGCACTTCCCAGGACAAAGATCAATGGGCATGTTGCCCCCTCCAGAACCAGTGGGGAAGACACCCACTTGAGAGACTATGGCCTTGCACTCCCCATGTCCAATCACAGGGCATGTTGCCCCCTCCAGAACCAGTGGGAAAGACACCCACTTGAGAGACTGTAGCCTTGCACTCGCCAGGACAAAGAGCAATGGGGATGTTGCCCCCTCCAGAACCAGTAGGGAAGACACCCACTCAGGAGACTGTGGCCTTGCTCTTCCCAGGACCAAGCACAGGGCATGTTGCCCTCTGCAGAACCAGTGGGGAAGACACCCACTCGAGAGACTGTGGCCTTGCACTCCCCAGGACCAATCACAGGGCATGTTGCCCCCTCCAGAATCCAGTGGGCAAGACACCCGCTCAAGAGACTGTGGCCTTGCACTACCCAGGACAAAGAGCAATGGGCATGTTGCCCCTCCAGAACCAGTAGGGAAGACACCCACTCGAGAGACTGTGGCCTTGCACTCCCCAGGACCAAGCACAGGGCATGTTGCCACCTCCAGAACCAGTGGGCATGACACCCACTTGAGAGACTGTGGGCTTGCACTACCCAGGACAAAGAGCAATGGGCATGTTGCCCTCTTCAGAACCAGTAGGGAAGACACCCACTCGGGAGACTGTGGCTTTGCACTCCCCAGGACCAAGCACAGGGCATGTTGCCCCCTCAAGAACCAGTGGGCAAGACACCCACTCGAGAGACTGTGGCCTTGCTCTCCCCATGACAAAGAGCGATGGGCATGTTGCCCACTCCAGAACCAGTAGGGAAATCACCCACTCGGGAGACTGTGGCCTTGCACTACCCAGGACAAAGAGCAATGGGCATTTTGCCCCTCCAGAACCAGTAGGGAAGACACCCACTCGAGAGACTGTGGCCTTGCACTCCCCAGGACCAAGCACAGGGCATGTTGCCCCCTCCAGAACCAGTTGGGAAGACACCCACTCAAGAGATTGTAGCCTTGCACTCCCCAGGACAAAGAGCGATGGGCATGTTGCCCACTCCAGAACCAGTAGGGAAATCACCCACTCGGGAGACTGTGGCCTTGTACTTCCCAGGACCAAGCACATGGCATGTTGCCCTCTGCAGGACCAGTGGGGAACACACCCTCTCGAGAGACTGTGGCCTTGCACTTCCCAGGACCAAGCACAGGGCATGTTGCCCCCTCCAGAATCCAGTGGGCAAGATACCCGCTAGAGAGACTGTGGCCTTGCACTACCCAGGACAAAGAGCAATGGGCATTTTGCCCACTCCAGAACCAGTAGGGAAATCACCCACTCGGGAGACTGTGGCCCTGCACTTCCCAGGACCAAGCACATGGCATGTTGTCCCCTCCAGAATCCAGTGGGCAAGACACCGGCTCGAGAGACTGTAGCCTTGCACTACCCAGGACAAAGAGCAATGGGCATTTTGCCCCTCCAGAACCAGTAGGGAAGACACCCACTCGAGAGACTGTGGCCTTGCACTCCCCAGGACCAAGCACAGGGCATGTTGCCCCCTCCAGAACCAGTGGGCAATACACCCACTCGAAAGACTGTGGCCTTGCACTCCCCATGACAAAGAGCGATGGGCATGTTGCCCACTCCAGAACCAGTAGGGAAATCACCCACTCGGGAGACTGTGGCCTTGCACTTCCCAGGACCAAGCACATGGCATGTTACCCTCTGCAGGACCAGTGGGGAACACACCCTCTCGAGAGACTGTGGCCTTGCACTCCCCAGGACCAAGCACAGGGCATGTTGCCCCCTCCAGAATCCAGTGGGCAAGACACCCGCTAGAGAGACTGTGGCCTTGCACCACCCAGGACAAAGAGCAATGGTCATGTTGCCCCCTCCAGAACCAGTAGGGAAGACACCCACTCGAGAGACTGTGGCCTTGCACTCCCCAGGACCAAGCACAGTGCATGTTGCCCCCTCCAGTACCAGTGGGCAAGACACCCACTCGAGAGACTGGGGCCTTGCACTCCCCAGGACATAGAGCAATGGGCATGTTGTCCCCTCCAGAACCAATGGGGAAGACACCCACTCGAGAGACTGTGGCCTTGCACTCCCCAGGACCAAGCACATAGCATGTAGCCCCTTCCAGAACCAGTCGGGAAGACAGCCACTCAAAAGACTGTGGCCTTGCACTCCCCAGGACCAAGCACAGGGTATGTTGCCCCCTCCAGAACCAGTGGGCAAGGCACCCACTCGAGAAACTGTGGCCTTGCACTCCCCAGGACCAAGCACAGGGTATGTTGCCCCCTTTAGAACCAGTGGTCTTTTTTCCGCTCCCGGCTGAGGTCCCCCACCGAGGTGCCTTCCTATTTGCCAACTGATGCCCCTGCAGTGTTCTCTCTGTGTTGATGCAGGTGACAAGTGGGGCCTTGGACTTTGGCCTGTGGCCATGTGGCCCATGTGAACTGAGGACTGGACAGTGTCCCTTGTTCTGTACATTTGTAAATAACTGTTACATTGCCTAACTTCTTATTTTTTTTCTGTGTTGATATTATTACACTGGTTAATTATTTTTGTCCTTGCATTATTCAGCAGATTTCGGGGGATTAACTTGCTTTCTTGTGCATCTGGTTGTGTGTATGAGGTGTGTGTATGGGGTCTGTGTTGTGCGTTGTGCGTCACTCTCTTTTTCCTCCCTCCCTCCCTTGTGTGCTAGGCGTCTGTACTCACTGTAATCGTCTTCGGTGGCGTTGGCATTTGTGGTGGAGCAGAATGTAGAATATCATCGGAAATACATGCAGTTCTGGTTCCATGGTGGGGTGGTTCTTCCCTGTGTTCCAATGGTGAATGCTTTCACTTCTGAGCTCAGTTTCCACCAGGCTTTTGATGTCGTTGTTACCGCCCCGGAAAAGGTGGTGGATTGTGTTGTTGTAATATGGTTGGCGGAACTTTGACTTTCGTCTGGCTGTAGGTGGCTACTGCCGTGGTGGCTGTTGTTTCTTCCCTGGCGGTCGGTGTGGTACATTGGCTGTCTTTCGGAGATCTTCCCACCATGGTCATAATTTGATGGTAATTACCGCCAGCCTGTTGACAGTACTACCGCCATTTTATCACCGACCGCCAGGACATAATGAGTTCCATAATGTAAACTAAAAATGGTGGCTTGATGGAAATGTGAAAGAGTGGAAGGTTAAAAGAAAAGATAGGTAAAAAGAGTGAAAGGAAAGGATGCCTCGGTGGATGAAAAAGGATGCATTGGTGAGCATTGGGTAAATGGATAAATGGGTGAACGGATGATTTAAAGATAGGGTGGATATTGGGTACTGAATGGATAGATAAAGGATTGTGAATTTGGATGAAAGACTGGATGAGAGGAAGTAAAGCTTAAATCATAGTGGCTATGGGTGAATATAGTAGGAAGAATGAAAGGATGATTGAATAATTGCTTGGATGAATAAAGAATGGATCTCTTCTGTAGAGGGCCATGCTTAGTTCTCACCTACTTGACTTACTTTATGTGTTTATCATTTATGGTTATCAAAGATATGGTTAACAGTGGGTGTATTTTAATATGTGTTCTAATACCTTAACTAACTGTATTTGTTAAATGAGGCAGATATGTATCCCATCATCATTCATCTCCTTCCTGCCCATGGCATCTCGCCACCCATGACCAATTTATTTTACACCTGTTCAGATTATTCCCTTTAGGCTTTCGCTATACAGTAAACGAGTAAGCCAAAGCTTCAGCAAATGATGAATCAATAATCAGTGATGTCCCTCTAATCTTTTGTAGCAAAAGCTCTACCTACATGCCTAATCCCTCTGCCTTGCTCTGCAGTAGAGTAAGTCAAGTTTTTTTCTTTTTCTTACCACTCAGCAAATTAATATGTTGGAAACAATTTGTGATGGTGGGCGAGGCCAGTGAGCAAAGTGGGACTACTAAGTGACCAATTAGATTTCAAGTTTGGTGTAGGGCATGTTCTGTGATGAGCATGCCACATACAATATATAATGCCCATTCTTGTCCCTGAAGTGCACTATATTGTTTTCACCATCGTCTACTTTTGGCAGACAGGATAAATATGTCACCATTTTATACATGACATGTGTGACCTGTCTTATTTATTCATCTGCCACTTTGGAGTCAGGGTAGAAACTAAGTGAAAGGCATTTATGGAAGAGCAGGGCCATTCGAATTATTAAAGATAGTTAATTGTCAGCTACAACTGTCCCAGCTGCAGACAATAGCAAAGTACTCGAAGTGCAGGCTAGCATGCTTCCAATTATTTGGCACAACAACATATACTCCAAGGTGCATAATGCCTTACTCATCATAAATGAGAGGTAATTCATTTTTATTTTTCCACTATATGTGTCTGTTAAGTTATTAGAAAAGCCTTTAAAAGAAAAAGAATGAAATCACAGTTTTATTAATCTGGTCTTATTCTGCCTTGATTCTTTTCTCCCAGACAGTCAGTGCTTTTTATGTAAGGCATGTGTAGGTGAACAAATATAATTGGTCCTGTGACTCTCCTAATCATAATCACATAAAATTCCAACATCCCTAGGGGACCAGCAATGTGGTGCTAGTGTGCCACCCACTACGTATCTTTTGAAGAAGTGTTTGTTCAGAGCATTGTTTACAATTTGTCTTTTTTATTCTTCTTTTTATCGATATAGCTACTCCTGCTCAACAACCACCACTAACCAGGCAGGAAATAGTGGGCCATCAGATACAGCAGAAGCTGGGGAATATCGAGGCTGAATATCGGTGGCTGGTGATCCTGAAGGAAGAAGAGTCCTAAACAGGTGCCTCGGACCCATGACCAAGGACACAGCAGAGCAGCATGCCAGAACCCAGCCAGTACATCGCTGATGCCAGAACCAGCAGTCAGGATCCCTGACTGCTCTTGCTGTTGCACCCTCCCACTCCAACAGGGCATTTCTCAACCGCATCCTGCAGCACATGGACCACATAAAGATTAAGCTCACCACCATAGAGGAGAGTCTGGACCAGCTCCGGATCCATATCGACAGTGCCCCCTCTTTTTAATTTTTGTTTTGATTGTAGGGACTTGTGGGCGGAGAGGGTGGGGAGAGATTTGGGATGGACTCTGGACTTTTTCGCGGCAAGGTTATCATTTGTTCATGAAAAAGGGTGGGACTGTTGTGGGTGGAGAGGGAGGGCACTTTATTCCTAAATAATTAAAGGGGATAATTATTTTACTTCATTTGCACCTCAAATGTTTATTTTGGTGTTTTAGTTTGCACTGCTATCTTTTAGTGTACCGTGTTTTTTAAATCTGCTTAAAAAGTGCATTTCATTTACTTTTACCCTTGCTCTATTGCCCTTTGCAACTATATATTCAAATCAAATCAAATCATTAACATTTATAAAGCGCGCTACTCACCCGTGCGGGTCTCAAGGCGCTAGGGGAAAAGAAAGGGGGGGTTAACGCTGCTCGAACAGCCAGGTCTTTAGGAGTCTCCGGAAAGCGGTGTGGTCCTGGGTGGTCCTGAGGCTGGTGGGGAGGGAGTTCCAGGTCTTGGCCGCCAGGAAGGAGAAAGATCTCCCACCCACCGTGGAGCGGCGGATTCGAGGGACAGCAGCGAGTGCGAGGCCAGAGGAGCGCAGGTGGCGGGTGGGGACGTAGAAGCTGAGGCGTCTGTTGAGGTATTCCGGTCCCTTGTCGTGGAGGGCTTTGTGTGCGTGGGTGAGAAGTCGGAAGGTAATCCTTTTGCTAACTGGGAGCCAATGCAGGTGTCTCAGGTGTGCGGAGATGTGGCTGTTGCGGGGTACGTCTAGGATGAGGCGGGCCGAGGCGTTTTGAATGCGTTGTAGGCGATTTTGGAGTTTGGCTGTGGTCCCGACGTAGAGGGTGTTGCCGTAGTCCAGGCGGCTCGTGACGAGGGCGTGGGTCACGGTTTTTCTGGTGTCGGCGGGGATCCAGCGGAAGATCTTACGGAGCATGCGGAGGATGAGGAAGCAGGCGGAGGACACGGCGTTGACTTGCTTAGTCATGGTGAGAAGAGGGTCCAAGATGAAGCCGAGGTTGCGGGCGTGGTCTGTGGGGGTCGGTGCGGTGCCGAGGGCCGTGGGCCACCAGGAGTCGTCCCAGGCGGGCGGGGTGTTGCCGAGGATGAGGACTTCCGTTTTTTCAGAGTTCAGCTTTAGGCGGCTGAGCCTCATCCAATCTGCAACGTCCTTCATACCCTCTTGTAGGTTGGTCTTGGCGCTGGCGGGGTCCTTGGTGAGGGAGAGTATAAGTTGGGTGTCATTGGCATAGGAGGTGATGATGATGTCGTGCTTGCGTACGATGTTGGCGAGGGGGCTCATGTAGACATTGAAGAGTGTCGGGCTGAGTGATGAGCCTTGAGGTACACCGCAGATGATCTCGGTGGGTTCTGAGCGAAACGGAGGGAGGTAAACTCTTTGTGAACGGTTTGCGAGGAAGGAGGCGATCCAGTCCAGGGCCTGGCCTTGGATCCCGGTGGAGAGGAGGCGGGTGATTAGGGTGCGGTGACAGACGGTGTCAAAGGCAGCCGAGAGGTCGAGGAGAATGAGGGCGACTGTTTCACCGTTGTCCATCAGGGTTCTGATGTCGTCTGTGACTGAGATGAGGGCGGTTTCAGTGCTGTGGTTGGTTCGGAATCCGGTTTGTGAGGGGTCGAGCAGGTTGTTGTCTTCCAGGAAGGTGGTCAGCTGTTTGTTGACGGTCTTCTCTATTACTTTGGCTGGGAAAGGCAGAAGAGAGATGGGGCGGAGGTTTTTCAGGTCGCTCGGGTCAGCCGTAGGTTTCTTTAGTAGGGCGTTGACCACAATGGGATGAGTGCCCTTTCCTACTTCACCACAAAAACTAATTACACACAGAAACCTAGTACACACAGACATCTTCTTCACTAGGAGTTAATTACTAAATAAACAAGTTCACTTCAATCCATTATTCTCTTACCTGAATAGATGAAGCGAGGGAGTCTTCTTACTGCAAGATTTTTCCTAAGGTGACATTTTAATGGGGTGGTAGGAGTAGTTTATTAGCAGGCTAGTGTGTTAGCAGAGAAAACAGAAGGTGTCACTCCCACCTATGCAAACCCCAACTGCAGGATTAATTAAGGGTCCATCACTGTCAACTAAATTGAAAGAAAACAGTGAGTTAGTGGGTCCTATATCATAACGTTTGAAAGACTGAGACCAGACTACCACAATGATAGCATTAGACATACAACAAAGTAGACCATTGATAATAAAATCGAGCAAAATCAATTTCTTCTGGGCAATGGTGGGGAGCTACCAAACTAAACTTGGGAAATGAAATCATGGAGTCAGGAGAAGTGAGCTCAGACTCAAGAGTGGTTGGACCAGGTTAAGCATTTATGGAACACACACACAAGGCATAAATGAAGATGTTGATGGGACCGATGTGGAATATTGCTCAGGTAATAGAAGGTTAGAAGGCCATGTAGTGATTTGGTGTTGCTTTCACCAAATCTGCAACCGTGTGATTCATTTGTGGTGTGAAATTAGGTCACATCTCAGTAAATCTCACAGCCGAGGGAAGAGGGTTAGGAGCATGATTAATGAATGGGAAAGGGGTTTTGAAGAAAAATGTGACAAAGACAAACACTACACAAAAGAAACCATGACAATATTATTTAGAGCGCTGAGCAGCACACCTCCATCCATCGGTTGTGAAAGGAAATGAAGGGACAAGTTTGACACAGTTCAGTTAAATGCATTGCAAACAGTCCTTCTGTCCCAAAGATACCCCAGATAGTATAGCCTAAATGTTACATCTTCTAGTTTTGAAATATACAAATTTTAGAGGATTGAATTTAACCCACCCAGTTCTAAAAATTATGATTGTTAAAAGAAAAATGCTACTGTATTACCAAATTGGGCAATGCTTCTCCATTCTTTTTGTAATGTCCATCACTCTTGGGTGCCTGTCTGAATCTGTTTGATAAGTAAGCTGGAGTCTTGAGCATTCCCCAAGTTTTGTTTGTGCTTGACAGGACTAGGAGAAGACCTGCATATTGAAAAAAGCAGTAGCTGTACTATAGAGTAAAGGAGAAGGACAAAAGGAAGCACTTTAAGCTTCATGAGGAGTCGGGAGTTTACTAAGAAGACTCAGAGGCAGAGCAAGAACATCAGAGGAGTTTCACGTTTAAGCCAGTAATGCAGCAAACACATACTCAGCTGCATTTCCAAATCAATGCACCCCTCTCCAGTTCACAGAGTTGTGTGAGTACACAGCCTCAGGGTCTTTGGCATCATTATGGTATGTCTTTGAAGTTGATAATGTTCTCCTTCTAGTTGTTGAAGTAGTCCAGCCTTGAGTTTTTCCATCTTCCTCCTCCAGATTCTGAGTAACTCCATCCCAGGCACAAACCGAGCAAGGTAGATCTGTGTGACTAAAGTGGCTGATCTGTTCTGAAGAACCAGAAAAAAGGAGTAGATGGTGCAGGTAAATTTCACTAATTTTGAAAGGCCAATCAGTTTCAGGAAAAATGATCACCATTCAGCCCCCAAACATTGCAAATCATTGGAAACAAGTTTACAAATTTATTGAACTCCCTCCCTCACTGTCAGCCACCACATATATCAGTCATCACTCACAAATTCACAATCACTCAATATCTCACCACTCATTGGTACAACAGTTACTTAGTAGTTAACTCTTCCAAGCAAGCATGGTGGTTGAACAAATTATCTCCTCTTTGATTGTATCAACACATTGGAATTTGGCATTGGCACTAGCAGTCTTTTAATAAATGATCTTAAAAGGCAGCTCTGCTAGGTGATGTAAAACAGATAGGATAGACAACAGCATGTGATCGAGGCAGGCATCGTCTTCAATGTCCTGAAGCGTATGTGGGGGCTTCTTCACTGCACACGGGTCCAACTCCAGTCCAGACTTATACGTGACTATAAAATGGTGGGGCAGCATAAATCCAACACAAACATAATGTTGCACTAGCATTTGTTTTACAAAGAAAGTCTGAAAAAATAAGTTCAGCGAGAAATTATTCAAAAGGTCTATGATGGCACTGGCATACTCAGCCTAGAAAGTAGAGTTTGCTCTCTAGTGGTTGGTCAGCTAACACACTTGATTCTCACCAATCATCCTCTTCCTTCTCCTATGGTGTTTTGGTTATGGTGTAATCTGGTGGTATAAAATGCTGGTTCATTTTGATCATGGTTAATTTCTCCACATTTTGAGGCAAGAGGCTTGTCCTTCTCAATGTAACAACTACACCCACTGCACTGAACACATGTTCAGCAGACATGCTGGCTACAGGACAAGCCAGAAACTTTATTGCCAGCCTTCTGAGCTCTTGCCATTGGCTCATCTTCCCACACCAATACACCAATGGGTATTGATCCACATATACCTCTTTTGGGTCATCCTGATACTCCTAGAACATCCTCTTATTGGTCATTGATGCTGCCACTTGCTTGAAAGCTTTTGTCTTCGCCTCTGCACTGAACTCAAGACCTGTCACTTGAAACCAAGCCACTGCAGAGGCTGGGTCTGATTCTTCTGTTATTGTTGTTGCTGGTTTTCTTGTTAGTGCAGTTGGTGGATGTGAGACAAGACTGTCCTTTCTGGACATTTAAGGTGGCACCCCAGAACTGCAGATTGGGACTCTAAATTCCAGCTGTTCTTCGTCCAGTTCTCCTGCTTGCACAACAATCTACCTCCTATATTGTGAAACATCCCCTTCAGAAAAAGGAATGAAAGTGGTAAGAATTTTTTTGTAGCGTAGATCAAGTAGGGTGGCACAGATGGATTCTTTGGACGAGAAAATGTAATTTTGCATTCTTGCATTACAAGTCAAGCGATAACTTAAGCTCTCAACCAAGACATGCACTTCTGGGTTTTTGTTCGCACCCCCGAATGCGGAACTTTCAGATACCTTCTTTAGATGCTCCTGGAGCAGATGTAATACTGGGATAGCTTGGCCCATTGCACTGTCCTCCTTGCTAACTTCCCGCGTGAAAACCTCAAAAGGGAGCAGCATCTGTGTGAGGCATTTGACTAGGCCCCATTTAGCCACATCGTAGCTTTTCCAATTGCATCCCCTCCTTTTCGAATGACATAGTCATTGATCTGTTTGTACTACTCAAACGTTGAAACTTATAATAGGTTGAGTCAAATTGCATTAGCAGCTCCTGTATCAGGGATGTTAGAAATTGAGTCTCTAGTTGGCAGTCAGTTTATATCGTGTCAAAGTAGGGACCCTCACTCTAGTCAGTGTAAGGGAGATGCACAGCTCAGATAACCCCTGCTCACCCCCTTGGTAGCTTAGCACAAACCTTCAGCCTTATCTCAGATGCAATGAGTAAATTATTTGTATAAACAGACACAGTAACACAGTAAAAATACCACAAAAGGACTCCATATGAGTTTAGAAAAATAGGCAATATTTATCTAAATCAAACAAGACCAAAATTACAAAAATCCAAACTATCCAAGCAAAGATATACATTTTTAAAGTAAAAGGAGTCTTAATCCATAGAAATCAATAAATGTATTGTTTTAGCACAAAGTCCCTGGTATGTGTCAAAAATAAAGCTACATGGGCGAGCGTGCTTCAGAAAAGCAAGCAATGTATTGATTCTTTACTCCATCGGGTGACTGATGCATTGATTCTTTCCTCGTAGGGAAGGGATGCATTGACTTCAAGATAAGCAGCCTTGGGTCCGTGTGGTGATGTTGAAGATTTTGATGCATGATGCATGGAAAATCCAGATGTGCTACAGCGATGAATCCATTCTGAACTGGCGATGCATCGATTTCACCAGTGCTGCGTTTATTTTTCAATGGCAGTGCAGGCGCAGCACCTATGTGTACACTTGCCAGGTCAAACTGGTAGTTAAAAACTGCACACATAGATACTGCAGTGGCAGGTCTGAGACTGGTTTACAGGGCTACTCTTGTGGGTGGCACAATCAATGCTTCAGGTCAACTAGTAATATTTGATTTACAAGACCTGGGCACAAATAGAGCACTTTACTAGGGACTTACTAATAAATCAAATATGCCAATCATGGATAAACCAATCCCCAATACAATTTGACTGAGAGCACATGCACTTTAGCACTGGTTAGCAGTGGTAAGGTGCCCAGAGTCCTAAAGCCAACAAAAACAGATCAGAAAAAATAGCAGGAAAGAGGCAAATAGTGTTGGGTGAACCTGCAAAAATGGTGAGATATAACAAGGGATTTAAGTGGTACTCTTATCACACTTGAATGATTCACAACTGTTTCCCAGCTTTGAAAGAATGGCTTATATGAGTGCAGATGTGTTTCAACGTGGTCAGTATAGTGCTGACTATATCTTCTTTTTTAAGAAAGTCTTGCACAACCAGGTTGATGCAGTGTGCCA
This sequence comes from Pleurodeles waltl, assembly GCF_031143425.1. Taxonomy (NCBI): domain Eukaryota; kingdom Metazoa; phylum Chordata; class Amphibia; order Caudata; family Salamandridae; genus Pleurodeles; species Pleurodeles waltl. Next base: position 349,721,261 of record NC_090437.1, on the reverse strand, counting down.
AACACAGGATCCTGAAATAGCCACTGTCGGCATTGTCCTTGACTATGTTACCTCCATTGGCTGTGGCAACAAATCCAATTCAGGGAATGCTGGATCGCTGCAATTCAGACACCTTACTAATAAATTTGTCCAAGATGTTTTCAGTTGTGGGTAATTTCTGCATTGTGAGCATGGCTACTGTTGCATGCCACTGAACACTATTAAAACTTTCTTCAGGGCCAAGATCTGTAGAAAGCTTTTGTTTTATCCCAACAAAAGAGATCTAGGGCTAGATTTAAGGGAAAATTATGGTGAGTGTCGCTGCACTAAATTTGGCAGCGTCACACACCGTCATTTTCACAATGAATGGAAGCACCATATTTAATAGAATACGGTGCACCCATTTGTTTCCTGCCCCGCCCGCACTCAATTTGCTGCCGTGTTTCAATGCAACCCTTATATCACTGTGCAAAGATGGCTGCGTTGAGAGGGAGATTGTTTTTGTTTAAGAAGGAATACCTTCCTGCGCTAAAATAATCCTAAATGGTGATTTGCTTTTTCTATGTGTGCTGCAGGAGGCAGCACACATAGAAAGAGCAAAAAACAAGAAGAAATGAAAGTATTTCTCCTCGTTGTGCCCTGCTAATGCCACTCTGGGGTGGTGTCAGATTTTGACGCTGCCTCAGGTTTACAAAACACTCGTAAACCAGGGACAGCATCAAAATGCAATGATCATTGCTGTGGCATTCCCACACCAACTCCCATTGCACGCCTCTTCCAGGCAAAGTGCTGTGTGTCAAGGGGCCGGATTTACAAGGCGGCATGAAGCCACAAAAAATGGCTTAACACCATCTTGTAAATACAGTGCAATGCATAGCACCCCCGAGCATCACTAAATGTGATGCTCTGGTGGAGTTAGGGGCTCTTAAATATGTCCCCTAGTGTGCAGTGATGCACATGTAATCAGACACCTGACAAATGGTCCAAATGTCACTCCTCAGGTAGATAATGTGGCCAGTACTTTACTGCAAAGCTTGTCCAAACATCTGCAGCACATTGTGATGAAGCATCTGAAAAGCAGCTTTGGCTAAATAGGTCCAACTTGGAACCTTACATTTCAGGTGAATGGCTGCCACAATCTCTAAGAATCCCACTCCTTCTACAAAAGAAAAAGGGAGGAGGTTCAACAGTAACATTTTTGTTAGCTTCCCATTGTAGAAACGTGCCGTTGACTGGTTGTAGTCATAGGGCCACTCCTGCCTAAACATGCCCATAATAATAGCCCGGATTGTCTTTTTTTCTGGGGCCACTGACTCAGGTGACTTTTGAGAAATAGTAGGTTGTGGTAGACTCAATGTGAGTCACAAGGCACTTACTATATGCCATGGTGTTTCATTCTCCATCTGATTCTGAGTCTTCATGTGCAATTGTGAGGTCTCTGAGGCGGGTGATTCTGGCACACTGCTGGCGACTGGGTTGCTTTGAGTGAGGAAGATGTTGCCCTCTTCTTCCTCACCTTCCACTGTGATTTGACCGGTAGTAGCTGATGTTTCCTGGCTCTCCCCACCTTTACCATTGTGATCACATTTAGCCATTTTTTAAGGTGCTTTTCTCACTGGATTGCGTCATGTTTTTTCATATGGGATGTCTGGCATCTAGTACCATAATGTGAACCAGGCTTACCTCAACAAATACTCTTGTGGACAATGGAGCATATCGCAATGTTATGCTATTTTGGCTAATAGTAAACAAATTGCCAAACTGGGGAGGAGTACTTTCTTATTGGGCCACTGCCTGAAGAAGAACTGGAGGTAAGTGGGTATGTTGATTGCCTCTCTGCAGTGCATACTTCTGCCGAGGTCTGCGTTGGTGCATGTCTCTGTTGGGGCCTTAAAAATATGGGAGCTGGTGCTGCTTCCTGTGCCACATCCCTCAATGCAGGTTGGATAATGTCAGACTCCTCTGTGACTATGCCAGTTTTCACAATGACTGGCTCTTAGCCATCCTCTTCTCATCATCATTCCCTTCCATGATTCTAAGGCTTTCTGAAAATTGTCTTCTCCCTTGCTCTTCTGGCGTCTCTGGAACTCTGGAGAAAAGCTGTTTTTTCTTCTCACTGGCAACCTTCTTGGGAGCAACCTTATTTGAGGCCATCCGAAGCTTTAGGTTGGCAGTGCCACTAAGAAGCATGAGCTAAAGAGTTTGGAGAACCGAAGTACCTGTAGGGCCTTCTCTTTGGCAGTACTGTGGGTGACGTGGGGGTCTCTTCTCTTGTGCACCTAAAAACATCCAAGCAACAAAAACATGTAGTTAGTGAAACAAGGCATTCTTGCAGGTTGAAATAGTACAGACAAATGCAATCTTAGTGTGGTTGGTTACTTATGTAATAAATACCAATTTAATCAAGCATTGTACAGGCAAACCACACCACCATACCATAAGAAAATTACATTTCAAATCAGACAGCACAACAGGCAGATCTAGCTCTTTGCTTTATCTCCATCTGTTTTAAAGAAAACACCTGGGGTACTTAGAGAGAGGTGCATGGGTAAATGACGGCAAGGTGGTCCATGGGAAATTGAATAATCATTAACAAAATGAACTATGCTGTGGATTTGTCTACAGTGCTCTGCAGTCTGGGTGTCCTTGAGGAAATTGAATTACACCTAAATCACTGAATGCTGTAGTGCAGCTGTGCATCTTTGGTAGATGAATGGAGCGAGGAATGGATGGCTGTGGCCTCCATGGAGCAAGACAAAATGGAGAACTGAATAAAAATAAAAATAACAAAATAACAAAATTAAAAGAACTACAATGATAAAATTAAAATTAAAATTAAAATCATTAAAAATAAGAAAAGAAAATTAAAAATCAAAAGAAAAAAGAAAAAATGATAAAAACATTTTAAAAAACGTAAATATAGAATTTAAATTAAAAAGTGATTAATTAAAACAATTAAAATAAAAAATGAAATATAAAAGAAATATAACATTAACATAAAAAATTAAAACGGAACATAAAAATAGAAACTTAAAAAAAATAACAATGTTTGTATGTAAGTCTATGTCAAAGACACACTGGCTGCCAGCCCTCAACATGATCAAACAACAAGGAGCAAGGAGGCATGGCAAATAAACGACAAATGCATGCCTATGGCAAGGGACACTGGCTGGATGGACAAAATGTCTGTCAGCTAGCCACATGGTCAAACAACAACAACAAGGAGCAAGAAGGCATGGTAAACAAAGAACACATACAAGCCTTTGGCAAACGGACACTGGCTGCATGGAGAAAATGGCTGCCACTCACATGGTCAAAAGACAACTACTACGAGGAGAAAGGCCAAAAAATGAGAACACATGCAATCCTATGACAAAGGGAGACTGGCTGGATGTCCAAAATGGCCACAAGTCACTGCAAACAAGGAGCCATGGGGAACAAAGAACACATGCAAGCCTATGGCAAAGGGACACTGGCTGGATGGACAAAATGGCCACCAGCCACATGGTCAAAAACTGCAAACAAGGAGGCATGGAAAACAAAGAATACATGCAACCCTATGGACAGAAAATGGCCCTTAGCCACACTGTATGGAGAACAAAGAGAAATGATGGACAATGACAAGCAAAGTGTGTTTAAATGCAGTGTGTTTAGGATTGCAATACCACCTCTGGTCTACAGGGGCAGAGCTGAGCAAAAATATAAACACACTTTATGAAACACAAGTCACAAGACACAGACACACACACAGACATACAGACACACACAGACACACACTGACACAGACACACACACATACACACATAGACACTCAAACACTCAGACACACACTCAGACACACACACTCTCAAACACACACTGTCAGACACACTTACTCAGACACAGACAGACTCAGACACACACACTCACTCAGACACACACACTCACTCAGACACTCTCAGTCCAACTCAGACACACACATTCACTCAGACACACACTCAATCAGACACATTCACTCAGACACACACTCACTAAGACACACTCACTCAGACACACACACTCAGACACACTCATACCCACTCAGACAGACACACACACGCTCAGACACACACACTCAGACACACACACCCTCACTCAGTCACAGACACTCAGACACACACACACTCAGACACACACACACTCAGGCACACATACACTCAGATACACATACTCACACTCAGACACACACAGACATTCACACACACACAGGCACACACATACACACACAAACACACTCAGAGACACTCAGACACACAGGAACACTCAGACAAACACCAACACACACACAGTCAGACACACACTCTCTTAGACACACACACACATTCAGGCACACACACACAGACACACACTCAGACACATGCACACACTCAGACACGCACACACACAGACAAACACACACTCACACACACGCACACACTCTAACACACACATACTTAGACACACATACACACTCAGACACACACACTCAGACACACTCATACAGATACACTCAGACACACTCACACACACACAGACACACTCACAAACATACACACACACACACACACACACACTCAGACACAGATTCAGACACACATACACACTCACCCACACACACACACACACTCAGGCAGTCTCAGACACACACAGTTTCACTCAGACACACACACAGTTACTCGGACATACTGACTCAGACACACTCAGACACTCAGACACACACCCACTCAAACACACACACACTCAGACAAAACACACACTCAGACACATACACACACTCAGACACACACACGCACACACACTCAGACACAAACACACTCAAACTCAGACACACACACACATACACACAAATACTCAGACTAACACTCAGACACACTCACACAGACATACTCAGACACACTCAGACACACAGACACACACACAGACACACAGACACACACTGACACACACACTCAGACACATACACTCCTACACACACTCTCAGACACACACTCAGACACAGACACACTCAGATACACTCAGACACACACACACACACACACTCAGACACACACACTCAGACACATACTCTCAGACACAAACTCTCACACACACACATTCACTCAGACATACACACTCACTCAGACACACTCACTCAGACATACACACTCACTCAGACACACACACTCACTCAGGCACACACTCACTCAGACACACTCACTCAGACACACACTCACTCAGATTCACACACACACACAGACACAGTCAGACACACACACACTCAGACACACACACTCAGACACACACACACTCAGACACACACACACACTCAGACACACAGAAACTCAGACACACACACACACTCAGACGCACTCATACACACTCAGACAGACACAAATCAAATCAAATCAAATCATTAACATTTATAAAGTGCGCTACTCACCCGTGCGGATCTCAAGGCGCTAGGGGAAAGAGGGGGTTACTGCTGCTCGAAAAGCCAGGTTTTTAGGAGTCTCCGGAAAGCGGAGTGGTCCTGGGTGGTCCTGAGGCTGGTGGGGAGGGAGTTCCAGGTCTTGGCCGCCAGGAAGGAGAAAGATCCCCCACCCGCCGTGGAGCGGCAGATGCGAGGGACGGCAGCGAGAGCGAGGCCAGAGGAACGGAGGAGGCGGGTGGGGACGTAGAAGCTGAGGCGTCGGTTGAGGTATTCCGGTCCCTTGTTGTGGAGGGCTTTGTGTGCGTGGGTGAGAAGTCGAAAGGTGATCCTTTTGCTGACTGGGAGCCAATGCAGGTGTCTCAGGTGTGCGGAGATGTGGCTGTTGCGGGGTACGTCGAGGAAGAGGCGGGCTGAGGCATTTTGAATGCGTTGCAGGCGATTTTGGAGTTTGGCTGTGGTCCCAGCGTAGAGGGTGTTGCCGTAGTCCAGGCGGCTCGTGACGAGGGCGTGGGTCACGGTTTTTCTAGTGTCGGCGGGGATCCAGCGGAAGATCTTGCGGAGCATGCGGAGGGTGAGGAAGCAGGCGGAGGACACGGCGTTGACTTGCTTGGTCATGGTGAGAAGAGGGTCCAAGATGAAGCCGAGGTTGCGGGCGTGGTCTGTGGGGGTCGGTGCGGTGCCGAGGGCCGTGGGCCACCAGGAGTCGTCCCAGGCGGACGGGGTGTTGCCGAGGATGAGGACTTCCGTTTTTTCAGAGTTCAGCTTTAGGCGGCTGAGCCTCATCCAATCTGCGACGTCCTTCATACCCTCTTGTAGGTTGGTCTTGGCGCTGGCGGGGTCCTTGGTGAGGGAGAGTATAAGTTGGGTGTCGTCGGCGTAGGAGGTGATGATGATGTGGTGCTTGCGTACGATGTTGGCGAGGGGGCTCATGTAGACATTGAAGAGTGTCGGGCTGAGTGATGAGCCTTGAGGTACGCCGCAGATGATCTCGGTGGGTTCTGAGCGAAACTGAGGGAGGTAAACTCTTTGGGAACGGTTTGAGAGGAAGGAGGCGATCCAGTCCAGGGCCTGGCCTTGGATCCCGATGGAGCGGAGGCGGGTGATTAGGGTGCGGTGACAGACGGTGTTGAAGGCAGCCGAGAGGTCGAGGAGAATGAGGGCGACTGTTTCACCGTTGTCCATCAGGGATCTGATGTCGTCTGTGACTGAGATGAGGGCGGTTTCCGTGCTGTGGTTGGTTCGGAATCCGGTTTGTGAAGGGTCGAGCAGGTTGTTGTTTTCCAGGAAGGTGGTCAGCTGTTTGTTGACGGTCTTCTCTATCACCTTGGCTGGGAAAGGCAGGAGAGAGATGGGGCGGAAGTTTTTCAGGTCGCTCGGGTCAGCCGTAGGTTTCTTTAGTAGGGCGTTGACTTCGGCGTGTTTCCAGCATTCGGGGAAGGTAGCAGAAGAAAAAGAAGAGTTGATGACGGCCTGGAGGTGCGGGGCGATGATGTCGTCGGCTTTGTTAAAGATGAAGTGAGGGCAGGGGTCCGAAGGGGAGCCGGAGTGGACAGAGTTCATGGTGGATATGGTTTCTTCAGTGTTGATGTGGGTCCAGTTGTAGAGGGTGATGGCCGGGGGTGTGGATTCGGTGGTGTTAGGTTGGGTCTGGTGTCCGAAGCTGTCGTGGAGGTCGCTGATCTTGCGATGGAAGAAGGTGGCGAGGGATTCGCACAAATCCTGTGAGGGCGTGACGGCGTTGGCGTTGGAGAACTCCTTGACGATGCTGAAGAGTTCTCTGCTGTTGTGGCTGTTTTTGTCCAGTCTGTCGGTGAAAAAGTTCCTTTTAGCTGCGCGGATCAGGTGGTGGTGTTCGCGGGTAGCGTTCTTGAGGGCGGTCATGTTGTCAGCGGTGTGGTCCTTGCGCCAGGCCTTCTCGAGGGCGCAACAGGTTTTCTTTGATTCTTTGAGGGTGTCAGAGAACCAGAGAGGTTTTTTGGTGTTGGTCTGTCGATGCGTGCGTTTGAGGGGAGCAAGGTTGTCTGCGCAGTTGGAGATCCAGTTTGTGAGGCTGAGGGCTGTGTCGTTGGGGTCGGTGGTGAGGGTGGGTTGGTTGGCGGCGAGTGCGGAGAAGAGTTGCTCTTCGGGGATCTTGTTCCACTGTCGACGAGGGATGGGTTGAGTGCGGAGGTGGCGGGTCTCGCGTCGGAATGTGAAGTGGACACAGCTGTGGTTGGTCCAGTGTAGAGCGGAGGTGTGGTTGAAGAAGATGTGTTTGCTGGCGGAGAAGATAGGGTCGAGCGTGTGTCCGGCTATGTGCGTGGCGGTGTTCACCAGTTGTTTGAGGCCGAGGTTGGCGAGGTTGTCGAGCAGGGTGGTGGTGTTGGGGTCGTTGTTTTGTTCCAGATGAAAGTTGAGGTCGCCTAGGAGGATGTAGTCCGGTGAGGCGAGGGCGTGCGGGGAGATGAAGTCGGCGATGGCGTCGCTGAAAGGGGCGCGCGGTCCGGGAGGACGGTAGACGAGGGATCCTCTGAGGGTGGTCCTCGGGTCGGTGCGAATCTGAAAATGCAGGTGTTCAGCGGCGAGAGGGGTGTCTTCGGTGGAGGTGGTGACGCTGATGGAGTCTTTGAAGACAATGGCAATACCTCCTCCAACTTGGTTGGTGCGGTCTTTTCTGGAGATCTTGTAGCCTTCGGGGATGGCGGTGGCGATGTCTGGAGCAGAGGAGGCGTTCATCCAGGTCTCCGTGATGAAGGCGACGTCCGGTGCTGTGGAGTCCAGGAGGTCCCAGAGTTCAACGGCGTGCTTGTGGACGGAACGAGCGTTGACCAGGATGCACTTGAGGTGGTTGATGGCGTGTGGGCTTGTGGTCGTGGTGGTTGCGTGGTGGAAGATGCGTTTGCAGGAGTTGCAGGCGAAGGGTCCATGGGTGCGTTTGGGGTGAGCTTGGAAGCAGGTGTTGGAGCGCCCTGGGTTGAGGGCGTGGAGGGTGGTGGGGTCGTAGCGGATCAGCGGTGCTTGGGAGAGCTGGGGACCAGGGGTCGTGGCGCTGGGCGCGGGCCAGGTGCAGACGGGCGCAGACGGGCTTGCCTCTGGCGTGCCTGTGGCGCACCGGAGGCGCGCAGTCGCGCAACGGCCGCCATATGAGGTAGGAGGGGGGAGGGGTCAACTGGGGGCGAAAGGGAGCTGGGGGGCGGGGGCATGCAGGAGGTCGCGGCGGGAAAGCGCGAGGGTGGGGGGGACAGGTAGAGTGAGAAGAGCTGGGGGAGGGGGGTTTAAGGGTGGAGGGGGGTGAGTGTTAGGAGGTTTAGGAGATTAGGGAGAGAGATAGGAGTAGGGTTGTGAAGATAGGGGAGGGGGGGTTGTAGAGGTGGGTGAGGGTGAGAGGTAGAGTGAGAGGATAGGAAGATAGGTAATAGAGGGGGTGGCGGGAAGGGGGGGAGAGATAGAGAAATAGATAGAGAAAAATAGATAGATAGAGAAAATGATAGATAGAGAAATAGATAGATAGAGAGATAGGTAGATAGGAGGAGGTGGAGAGTGAGGGAGTTAGATAGTGGGATAGAGAGACAGAGAGATAGGTAGATAGGAGGAGTGAGGGAGGTAGATAGCGAACGGGTTAGATAGGGGTGATAGAGAGGGGGAGGCGAGTGAGGGAGGGGGATGAGGCAGGAGCAGGAGGGCAGGCGCGGGGAGAAGAAGACGGAGGAGGCAGAAGAGCCGAAGGCAGAAGACCGAAGACAGAAGAGCAGAAGACCGGAAGAACGGAAGAACAGAAGAACAGAAGAACAGAAGAACCGAAGAACCGAAGACCGGAAGAACAGAAGAACAGAAGAACTGAAGAACAGAAGAACAGAGGACCGGAAGAACAGAAGAGCAGGAGACCAGAAGATCACAGAAGAGCAGAAGATCACAGAAGAGCAGAAGATCACAGAAGAGCAGAAGATCACAGATGAAGATACGGAAGACGAGGAACAGAAGGCAGAAGACACGCAGAAGACCTCAGAAGAAGATGAAGAAGAAGAGAGGCAGAGAAGCACACAGAAGAAGAGAGAAGACGGGGAGAAGAAGAGTACAGAAGAAGATTACAGATGAGGAGCGAGGAGGAAGAACAGAGAAGAGGAAAAGAAGAAAAGAAGCAGGAGCAGGAGAGAGGGTGAGTAGCGCGGGGCAGGGCGAGGGGCTGGGAGGTGGGGGTACTTACTGTGAGGTGGGTCTCAGGAACTCAGGAACCTGGAGGAGCTGCAGCGGCAGGGGGAGCGACCTACCCTTGGGTCAAGGGTCGCTACCACTGTCGCGCAGCGGCCGCCATATGAGGTAGGAGGGGGGGAGGGGTCAGCTGGGGGCGAATGGGAGCTGGGGGGCGGGGGCGTGCAGGAGGTCGCGGCGGGAAAGCGCGAGGGAGGGGGGGACAGGTAGAGTGAGAAGAGCCAGGGGAGGGGGGATTTAAGGGTGGAGAGGGGTGAGTGTTAGGACGTTTAGGAGATTAGGGAGAGAGATAGGAGTAGGGTTGTGAAGATAGGGGAGGGGGGTTGTAGAGGTGGGTGAGGGTGAAAGGTAGAGTGAGAGGATAGGAAGATAGGTAATAGAGGGGGTGGCGGGAAGGGGGGGAGAGATAGAGAAATAGATAGAGAAAAATAGATAGATAGAGAAAACGATAGATAGAGAAATAGATAGATAGAGAGATAGGTAGATAGGAGGAGGTGGAGAGTGAGGGAGTTAGATAGTGGGATAGAGAGACAGAGAGATAGGTAGATAGGAGGAGTGAGGGAGGTAGATAGCGAACGGGTTAGATAGGGGTGATAGAGAGGGGGAGGCGAGTGAGGGAGGGGGATGAGGCAGGAGCAGGAGGGGAGGCGCGGGGAGAAGAAGACGGAGGAGGCAGAAGAGCCGAAGGCAGAAGATAGAAGACAGAAGACAGAAGAGCAGAAGACCGGAAGAACAGAAGAACAGAAGAACAGAAGAACAGAGGACCGGAAGAACAGAAGAGCAGGAGACCAGAAGATCACAGAAGAGCAGAAGATCACAGAAGAGCAGAAGATCACAGATGAAGATACGGAAGACGAGGAACAGAAGGCAGAAGACAGGCAGAAGTCCTCAGAAGAAGATGAAGAAGAAGAGAGGCAGAGAAGCACACAGAAGAAGAGAGAAGACGGGGAGAAGAAGAGTACAGAAGAAGATTACAGACGAGGAGCGAGGAGGAAGAACAGAGAAGAGGAAAAGAAGAAAAGAAGCAGGAGCAGGAGAGAGGGTGAGTAGCGCGGGGCAGGGCGAGGGGCTGGGAGGTGGGGGGTACTTACTGTGAGGTGGGTCTCAGGAACTCAGGAACCTGGAGGAGCTGCAGTGGCAGGGGGAGCGATGAAGAAGAAGAAGATGAAGAAGAAGAGAGGCAGAGAAGCACACAGAAGAAGAGAGAAGACGGGGAGAAGAAGAGTACAGAAGAAGATTACAGACGAGGAGCGAGGAGGAAGAACAGAGAAGAGGAAAAGAAGAAAAGAAGCAGGAGCAGGAGAGAGGGTGAGTAGCGCGGGGCAGGGCGAGGGGCTGGGAGGTGGGGGGTACTTACTGTGAGGTGGGTCTCAGGAACTCAGGAACCTGGAGGAACTGCAGCGGCAGGGGGAGCGACCTACCCTTGGGTCAAGGGTCGACACACACATGCTCAGACACACACACTCATACACACACACACTCACATAGTCACACACACTCAGACGCACACACACTCAGACACACACACACTCAGGAACACATACACTCAGATACACACAAACTCACACTCAGACACACACACATTCACACACAGGCACACACATACACACATAAACACACTCAGAGACACTCAGACACACAGGAACACTCAGACAAACTCCAACACACACACACACTCAGACACACACTCTCTCAGACAAACACACACACACTCAGACACATACACACAGATACACACTCAGACACACGCACACACTCAGACACATACACACACAGACAAACACACACTCACACGCACTCTAACACACACATACTTAGACACACATACACACTGAGACACACACACTCAGACACACACACACTCAGGCACACATACACAAACATTCACACACACACACACAGGCACACACATACACAACCAAACACACTCAGAGACACTCAGACATACAGGAACACTCAGACAAACTCCAACACACACACACACACTCAGACACACACTCTCTCAGACACACAGACACACACTCAGACACACACACACAGACACACACTCTCTCAGACACACTCACTCAGACACTCTCAGATACACTCAGATGCACACTCACTCACTCAGACACACACTCACTCAGACACACTCACTCAGACACACACACTCGCTCAGACACACACTCACTAAGTCACACTCACTCATACACACACACTCACTCAGACACACACACAGACACACAGACACACACAGACACTCAGACACACACACTCAGACATACACTCACACTCAGACACACACTCACTCAGACACATACACACTCAGACATACTCAAATTCAGAAACACACACACTCAGACACACACACACTCACACATAGACACACACTCACACTCAGACACTCACAGGCACACACAGACACACCCATACACACTCAGAGACACTCAGACACACAGGAAGACTCAGACACACTCCAACACACACTCAGACATACACTCGCTCAAAAACACACACACACACAGAAACACACACACACACAGACACACACTCAGACACATGCACACACTCAGACACACACACACTCAGACAAACACTCAGACACACACACTCTAAAACACACACATACTAAGACACACATAAACAATCAGACACACACACACAGACACACAAACACTCAAACAGACACACTCGGACAGACTCACGCAGACATGCTCAGACACACTCAGACACAGGCACAGACACACACACACACCGACACACACACTCAGACACACACACTCCTACACACACTCTCAGACACACACACTCAGACACAGAAACACTCAGACACACACACTCACTCAGACATCCATACACTCACTCAGACACTCATTCAGACATACACTCAGACACACACACAGACTCAGACACACACAGAGACACACTTAGACACACACGCACTCAGACACACAGAAACACAGACACAGACACACAGACACAGAGAGACACAGACACACACAGACACAGACACATACACAGACATACAGACACAGACACACACTGTCACACACAGACACAGACACACACTGACACACACACACACACTCAGACACTCACACACTCAGACACACACACTCTCAAACACACAATCTCAGACACACATACTCAGACACAGACACACTCAGACACACACTCACTTCAGACACACACACACTCATTCAGACACTCTCAGACACACTCAGGTGCACACTCACTCACTCAGACACACACTCACTCAGACACACTCACTCAGACACACACACTCACTCAGACACACACTCACTAAGACACACTCACTCATACACACACACTCACTCAGACACAAACACAGACACACACACACACTCAGACACACACTCAGACATACACTCACACTCAGACACACATTCACTCAGACACATACACACACTCAGACACACTCAATCAGACACATACACATACTCAGATACACACACTCAGATACATACACACTCAGACATACATTCAGAAACACACATACTCAGACACACACACACTCACACATAGACACACACTCACACTCAGACACTCACAGGCACACACAGACACACACATACACACTCAGAGACACTCAGACACACAGGAACACTCAGACACACTCCAACACACACTCAGACATACACTTGCTCAGAAACACACACACTCAGAAACACACACACACACAGACAGACACTCAGACACATGCACACACTGAGACACACACACACTCAGACAAACACTCACTCACTCTCAGACACACACACTCTAAAACACACACATACTAAGACACACATAAACAATCAGACACACAGACACACAGACACAGAGAGACACAGACACACACAGACACACACACAGACATACAGACACAGACACACACTGTCACACACAGACACAGATACACACTGACACACACACACACACTCAGACACTCACACACTCAGACACACACACTCTCAAACACACAATCTCAGACACACATACTCAGACACATACACACTCAGACACACACTCACTCAGACACACACACACTCACTCAGACACTCCCAGACACACTCAGATGCACACTCACTCACTCAGACACAAACTCAATCAGACACACTCACTCAGACACACACACTCACTCAGACACGCACCCACTAAGACACACTCACTCGTACACACATACTCACTCAGACACACACACAGACACACACACACACTCAGACACACACACTCAGACATACACTAACACTCAGACACACACTCACTCAGACACATACACGCACTCAGACACACTCACTCAGACACACTCACACACACTCACACACAGACACATACACACACTCAGAAACACACACTCAGACACACACACACACACTCAGACACAAACACAGTTACTCAGACATACTCACTAAGACACACTCAGACACACACACTCACTCAGACACACTCACACACTCAGACACACTCACTCAGACACACACACTCACTCAGACACACACCCACTCAAACACAGACACACTCAGACACACACTAAGACACATACACGCACTCAGACACATACACACTCAGACATACTCACATGCAGAAACACACACACTCAGACTCACACACACTCACACTTAGACACACACTCACACTCAGAGACTCACAGGCACACACAGACACACACATACACACTCAGAGACATTCAGACATACAGGAACACTCAGACACACTCAGGCACACACTCCAACACACACACTCAGACACACACTCTCTCAGACACACACACACACTCAGACACACACACACACAGACACACACTCAGACATGCACACACTCAGACACAGACAAACTCAGACAAACACACACTCACACTCAGACACACACACACACACAGACACACACAGACACACACATACACACTAAGACACACACACTCAGACACACTCAGAAACACTCACACACAGAGACACACTCACATACACACACACACACTCAGACACAGATTCAGACACACAGACACATTCAGACACACACACACACTCAGACACACAGTCTCAGACACACACACACACTCAGACACACACACAGTTACTCAGACATACTCACTCAGACACACTCAGAAACACACACTCACTCAGACACACTCACACACTCAGAAACACTCACTCAGATACACACACACACTCAAACACACACACTCAGACACATACACACACTCAGACACACACACACACTCAGACACAAACACACTAACACACAGACACACACACACAGACACACAAACACTCAGACACACACACACAGACATACTCAGACACACTCAGACACACACACACACCGACACACACAGTCAGACACACTCACTCCTACACACACTTCCAGACACACTTACTCAGACACAGACACACTCAGACACACGCACTCTCTCAGACACCCATACACTCACTCAGACACTCATTCAGACACACACTCAGACACACACACACAGACACACTCAGACACACTCACACACACAGACTCAGACACACAGACAGAAACACACTGACTCACACACCTACACATTCAGACACACACAGACACACAGACACAATCAGACACACACACACTCAGACACACACACTCAGACACACACACTCAGACATACAGAAACTCAGACGCACACACACACACACTCAGACACACTCATACACACTCAGACAGGCACACACACACACTGACACACTCAGGCACACACACACCGACTCACACATACTCACACACTCAGACACACACACTCTTTCACACACAGACAGGCACACACACACAGACGCACTCACACAGGCACACAGAAAAAACAGACACAGAGAGACACACACAGACACACACACACAGACATACAGACACAGACAAAGACACACACAGACACACACACATACAGACACATATACTCACACACTCAGACATACACACTCTCAAACACACACTGTCAGACACACATACTCAGACACAGACACACTCAGACACACACTCATTCAAACACACACTCACTCAGACACTCTCAGACACACTCAGACACACACATTCACTCAGACACACACTCAATCAGACACACGCACTCAGACACACACACTCACTCAGACACACACCCACTAAGACACACTTACTCAGACACACACACTCAGACAAAGACACACACACAGACACACACACACACAAACTCACACACACAGACACTCAGACATACACTCACACTCAGACACACACACACTCAGACACACTCACATAGACACACTCACACATAGACACATAAACACTCAGACACACACACTCAGAAACACACACACTCAGACACAAACACACTCAGACATACTCACATTCAGACACACACACAGACACTCAGACACACACACACACACTCACTCAGTCACACACACACTCAGGCACACATACACTCAGACAAACACACACTCACACTCAGACACACACAAAACACTCACACACACACACACACAGGCACACACAGACACACACAAACACACTCAGAGACACTCAGAAACACAGGAACACTCAGACACACTCCAACACACACACACACACTCAGACACACACTCGCTCAGAAACACAAACACACACTCAGAAACACACACACACACAGACACACATTCAGACACATGCACACACTCAGACACACACACACTCAAATACTCACTCACACTCAGACACACACACTCTAAAACACACACATACTAAGACACACAAAACAATCAGACACACACACACACACAGACAAACAAACACTCAGACACACACACTCAGACACACTCATGCAGACTTGCTCAGACACACTCAGACACACAGGCACAGACACACACACACACCGACACACACACTCAGACACACACACTCCTACACACACTCTCAGACACACACACTCAGACACAGACACACTCAGACACACACACTCACTCAGACATCCATACACTCACTCAGACACTCATTCACACACACACTCAGACACACACACAGACTCAGACACACACAGAGACACACTTATACACACACACACTCAGACACACAGAAACACAGACACAGGCACACAGACACAGAGAGACACAGACACACACAGACACAAACACATACACAGACATACAGACACAGACACACACTGTCACACACAGACACAGACACACACTGACACACACACACACTCAGACACTCACACACTCAGACACACACACTCTCAAAGACACAATCTCAGACACACATACTCAGACACAGACACACTCAGACACACACTCACTCAGACACACACACACTCACTCAGACACTCTCAGACACACTCAGGTGCACACTCACACAGACACACACTCACTCAGACACACTCACTCATACACACACACTCACTCAGACACATACACACACTCAGACACACTCACTCAGACACACTCACACACAGACACATACACACACTCAGACACACACACTCAGACACATACACACTCAGACATACTCACATTCAGAAACACACACACTCAGAAACACACACACTCACACATAGACACACACTCACACTCAGAGACACTCAGACACACAGGAACACTCAGACACACTCCAACACACACTCAGACATACACTCGCTCAGAAACACACACACACACTCAGAAACACACACACACACACAGACAGACACTCAGACACATGCACACACTCAGACACACACACTCAGACAAACACACACTCACACTCAGACACACACTCTAAAACACACACATACTAAGACACACAATCAATCATACACATACACACAGACACACAAACACTCAGACACACACACTCAGACACACTCATGCAGACATACTCAGACACACTCAGGCACACAGGCACAGACACACACACCGACACACACACTCAGACACACACACTCCTACACACACTCTTAGATACACACACTCAGACACAGACACACTCAGACACACACACTCACTCAGACACCCATATACTCGCTCAGACACTCATTCAGATACACACTCAGACACACACACACACTCAGACACACTTAGACACACACACACTCAGACACACAGAAACACAGACACACAGACACAGAGAGACACAGACACACACAGACACACACACACACAGACAGACACTCAGACACATGCACACAATCAGACACACACACTCAGACAAACACTCACTCACACTCAGACACACACGCTCTAAAGCACACACATACTAAGACACACAATCAATCATACACACACACACAGACACACAAACACTCAGACACACACACTCAGACACACTCATGCAGACATACTCAGACACACTCAAGCACACAGGCACAGAAACACACACCAACACACACACTCAGACACACACACTACTACACACACTCTCAGATACACACACTCAGACACAGACACACTCAGACACACACACTCACTCAGACACCCATACACTCGCTCAGACACTCATTCAGACACACACTCAGACACACACACACACTCAGACACACTTAGACACACACACACTCAGACACACAGAAACACAGACACACAGACACAGAGAGACACAGACACACACAGACACACACACATACATACAGACATAGACACACACTGTCACACACAGACACAGACACACACTGACACACACACTCAGACACTCACACACTCAGACACACACACTCTCAAACACACAATCTCAGACACACATACTCAGACACAGACACACTCAGACACACACTCACTCAGACACACTCACTCAGACACACACACTCACTCAGACACACACTCACTAAGACACACTCACTCATAGACACACACTTACTCAGACACACACACAGACACACACACACACTCAGACACACACACTCAGACATACACTAACACTCAGACACACACTCACTCAGACACATACACACACTCAGACACACTCACTTAGACACACTCAGACACACTCACACAAAGACACATACACACACTCAGACACACACACTCAGACATACACACACACTCAGGCACACTCACACACTCAGACACACTCACTCAGACACACACACTCACTCAGGCACACACCCACTCAAACACACACACACTCAGACACATACACACACTCAGACACACACACACTCAGACACAAACACACTCACACTCAGACACACACACACAGACACACAAACATTCAGACACGCACACTCAGACACACTCACACAGACATACTCAAACACACTCAGACACACAGACACACACACATACACCGACACACACACTCAGACACACACACTCCTACACACACTCTCAGACACACACACAGACACAGACACAGACATGCTCAGACACACACACTCACTTAGACACCCATGCACTCACTCAGACACTCACTCAGACACACACTCAGACACATACACACACACTCAGACACACAAACACACACATAGACACACACTCAGACACCCACATACACACACTCAGACACACACACTCAGACACATACTCTCAGGCACAAACTCTCTCACACACACACACTCACCCAGACACACACACTCACTCAGACATACTCACTCATACACACACTCATTCAGATACACACACACACACACCCAGGCACACTCAGACACACACACACTCAGACACACTCAGACACACACTCAGAAACACACACACACACACACTCAGACACACACACACTCAGATTCACTCTTAGACACACAGACACACTCAGACACATACACACACACCCAGACACACACACAAAGACACACACAGACACACACAACACACACTCAGACACACACACACTCAGACACACACACACTCAGACACACACAGTCACATACACACACACTCTCGGACACACACACACACAGACACACACACACTCAGACACAGACACAACCAGACAAAGACACACTCAGATCCACAATCTCCCTCAGACATTCGCACTCACTCAGTCCCACACACTCACTCAGGCACACTCAGACACAAACACTCACTCAGACACACTCACTCAGATACACACAGTCACTCAGATACACAAAATCACTCAGACACACACCCACTCAAACACACACACTCTTTCTCACACACACACTCAGACACACACACACAGACACACACACAGTCAGACACACACACACTCAGACACATACACACAGACACACATATACAGTCAGACACACACACATAGACACACACACTCAAACACAGTCAGACACACTCAGGCACAGACACACACACACTCAGACACACACCCACTCAGACAGACATCTTAAAGATGCCCCCTGAATACCAACCAGACTTTTAATGTAGGCTGTCCAGCTTCTGCCAACCTGCCACACACCAGACATGTTGCTGGCCACTTGGGTGCCTTTGTCACTCTGTGGCCAGGAACAAAGCCTGTACTGGGTGGAGGTGCTTCTCACCTCCGCCTGCAGGAACTGTAACACACAGACACAAACACCCACTCAGACACAGACACACACTCAGACATGCACACACTCAGACACACTCACACAGACACATTCAGACACACTCACACACAGACACAGTCACACATACACACACTAAGACACACACACTCAGGCACATACACACTCAGACATACTCACATTCAGAAACACACACTCAGACTCACACACACTCACACTTAGACACACACTCACACTCAGAGACTCACAGGCACACACAGACACACACATACACACTCAGAGACATTCAGACACACAGGAACACTCAGACACACACTCCAACACACACACTCACACACACTCACACTTAGACACACACTCACAATCAGAGACTCACAGACACACACACACTCAGACACAAACACACTCAGACATACTCACATTCAGACACACACTCACACTCAGACACACACAAAAAACTCACACACACAAACAGGTACACACAGACACACACAAACACACTCAGAGACACTCAGACACACAGGAACACTCAGACACACTCCAACACACACACACACTCGCTCAGAAACACACACACACACACATGCTCAGAAACACACACACACTCAGACACATGCACACACTCAGACACACACACACTCAGACAAACACTCACTCACACTCAGACACACAAACTCTAAAACACACACATACTAAGACACACATAAACAATCAGACACACACACACAAACAGACACACAAACACTCAGACACACACACTCAGACACACTCACGCAGACATACTCAGACACACTCAGACACACAGGCACAGACACACACACCGACACACACTCAGACACACACACTTCTACACACACTCTCAGACACACACACTCAGACACAGACACACTCAGACACACACACTCACTCAGACACCCATACACACACTCAGACACACACACTCAGACACACACAGAGACACACTTAGACACACACGCACTCAGACATACATAAACACAGACACAGACACACAGACACAGAGAGACACAGACACACACAGACACATACACAGACATACAGACACAGACACACACTGTCACACACAGACACAGACACACACTGGCACACACACACACACAGACACTCAGACATACACACTCTCAAACACACAATCTCAGACACACATACTCAGACACAGACACACACTCATTCAGACACACACACACTCACTCAGACACACTCAGATGCACACTCACTCACTCAGACACACACTCACTCAGACACAATCACTCAGGCACACACTCACTAAGACACACTCACTCATACACACACACACACTCAGACACACACACTGAGACATACATTCACACTCAGACACACACTCACTCAGACACATACACACACTCAGGCACACTCACTCAGACACACTCACACACAGACACATACACACACTCAGACACACACACTAAGACACATCAACACTCAGACATACTCACATTCAGAAACACACACACAAACTCAGACACACACACACTCACACATAGACACACACTCACACTCAGACACTCACAGGCACACAGAGACACACACATACACACTCAGAGACACTCAGACACACAGTAACACTCAGACACACTCCAACACACACTCAGACATACACTCGCTCAGAAACACACACACACACACACTCAGAAACACACACTCAGACACATGCACACACTCAGACACACAAACACTCAGACAACCACTCACTCACACTCAGACACACACACTCTAAAACACACACATACTAAGACACACATAAACAATCAGACAAACACACACAGACACGCAAACATTCAGACACACACACTCAGACACACTCACGCAGACATACTCAGACACACTCAGACACACAGGCACAGACACACACACCGACACACACACTCAGACACAACACACTCCTACACACACTCTCAGACACACACACTCAGACACAGACACACTCAGACACACACACTCACTCAGACACCCATATACTCACTCAGACACTCATTCAGACACACACTCAGACACACACAAACACTCAGACACACACACACAGACACACTTAGACACACACACTCAGACACACAGAAACACAGAAACACAGACACAGACACACAGACACAGAGAGACACAGACACACACAGACACACACACAGACATACAGACACAGACACACACTGTCACACACAGACACAGACACACACTGACACACACACACAGTCAGACACTCACACACTCAGACACACACACTCTCAAACACACAATCTCAGACACACATACTCAGATACAGACACACTCAGACACACACTCACTCAGACACACACAAACTCACTCAGACACTCTCAGACACACTCAGATGCACACATACTCACTCAGACACACACTCACTCAGACACACTCACTCAGACACACACACTCACTCAGACACACACTAAGACACACTCACTCATACACACACACTCACTCAGACACACACACAGACACACAAACACACACACACACTCAGACATACACTCACACTCAGACACACACTCACTCAGACACATACACACACTCAGACACACTCACTCAGACACACTCACTCAGACACACACACTCACTCAGACACACACCCACTCAAACACACACACACTCAGACACATACACACACTCAGACACACACACACTCAGACACAAACACACTCACACTCAGACACACACACACAGACACACAAACATTCAGACACGCACACTCAGACACACTCAGACACACTCACACAGACATACTCAAACACACTCAGACACACAGACACACACACATACACCGACACACACACTCAGACACACACACTCCTACACATACTCTCAGACACACACACTCAGACACAGACACGCTCAGACACACACACTCACTTAGACACCCATGCACTCACTCAGACACTCACTCAGACACACACTCAGACACATAAACACACACTCAGACACACAAACACACACATAGACACACACTCAGACACCCACATACACACAGTCAGACACACACACTCAGACACATACTCTCAGGCACAAACTCTCTCACACACACACACTCACCCAGACACACACACTCCCTCAGACATACTCACTCATACACACACTCATTCAGATACACACACACACACACTCAGGCACACTCAGACACACACACACTCAGACACACACTCAGAAACACACACACACACTCAGACACACACACACTCAGATTCACTCTTAGACACACAGACACACTCAGACACATACACACACACCCAGACACACACACAAAGACACACACAGACACACACAACACACACTCAGACACACACACACTCAGACACACACAGTCACATACACACACACTCTCGGACACACACACACACAGACACACACACACTCAGACACAGACACAACCAGACAAAGACACACTCAGATCCACAATCTCCCTCAGACATTCGCACTCACTCAGTCCCACACACTCACTCAGGCACACTCAGACACAAACACTCACTCAGACACACTCACTCAGATACACACAGTCACTCAGATACACAAAATCACTCAGACACACACCCACTCAAACACACACACTCTTTCTCACACACACACTCAGACACACACACACAGACACACACACAGTCAGACACACACACACTCAGACACATACACACAGACACACATATACAGTCAGACACACACACATAGACACACACACTCAAACACAGTCAGACACACTCAGGCACAGACACACATACACTCAGACACACACCCACTCAGACAGACATCTTAAAGATGCCCCCTGAATACCAACCAGACTTTTAATGTAGGCTGTCCAGCTTCTGCCAACCTGCCACACACCAGACATGTTGCTGGCCACATGGGTGCCTTTGTCACTCTGTGGCCAGGAACAAAGCCTGTACTGGGTGGAGGTGCTTCTCACCTCCGCCTGCAGGAACTGTAACACACAGACACACACACCCACTCAGACACAGACACACACTCAGACATGCACACACTCAGACACACTCACACAGACACATTCAGACACACTCACACACAGACACAGTCACACATACACACACTAAGACACACACACTCAGGCACATACACACTCAGACATACTCACATTCAGAAACACACACTCAGACTCACACACACTCACACTTAGACACACACTCACACTCAGAGACTCACAGGCACACACAGACACACACATACACACTCAGAGACATTCAGACACACAGGAACACTCAGACACACACTCCAACACACACACTCACACACACTCACACTTAGACACACACTCACAATCAGAGACTCACAGACACACACACACTCAGACACAAACACACTCAGACATACTCACATTCAGACACACACTCACACTCAGACACACACAAAAAACTCACACACACAAACAGGTACACACAGACACACACAAACACACTCAGAGACACTCAGACACACAGGAACACTCAGACACACTCCAACACACACACACACTCGCTCAGAAACACACACACACACACATGCTCAGAAACACACACACACACACTCAGACACATGCACACACTCAGACACACACACACACTCAGACAAACACTCACTCACACTCAGACACACAAACTCTAAAACACACACATACTAAGACACACATAAACAATCAGACACACACACACAAACAGACACACAAACACTCAGACACACACACTCAGACACACTCACGCAGACATACTCAGACACACTCAGACACACAGGCACAGACACACACACCGACACACACACTCAGACACACACACTTCTACACACACTCTCAGACACACACACTCAGACACAGACACACTCAGACACACACACTCACTCAGACACCCATACACTCACTCAGACACTCATTCAGACACACACTCAGACACACACACTCAGACACACACAGAGACACACTTAGACACACACGCACTCAGACACACATAAATACAGACACAGACACACAGACACAGAGAGACACAGACACACACAGACACAGACACATACACAGACATACAGACACAGACACACACTGTCACACACAGACACAGACACACACTGGCACACACACACACACAGACACTCAGACATACACACTCTCAAACACACAATCTCAGACACACATGCTCAGACACAGACACACACTCATTCAGACACACACACACTCACTCAGACACACTCAGATGCACATTCACTCACTCAGACACACTCTCACTCAGACACACTCCCTCAGACACACACAATCACTCAGGCACACACTCACTAAGACACACTCACTCATACACACACACACACTCAGACACACACACTGAGACATACATTCACACTCAGACACACACTCACTCAGACACATACACACACTCAGACACACTCACTCAGACACACTCACACACAGACACATACACACACTCAGACACACACACTAAGACACATCAACACTCAGACATACTCACATTCAGAAACACACACACAAACTCAGACACACACACACTCACACATAGACACACACTCACACTCAGACACTCACAGGCACACAGAGACACACACATACACACTCAGAGACACTCAGACACACAGTAACACTCAGACACACTCCAACACACACTCAGACATACACTCGCTCAGAAACACACACACACACACACTCAGAAACACACACACAGACACACACTCAGACACATGCACACACTCAGACACACAAACACTCATACAACCACTCACTCACACTCAGACACACACACTCTAAAACACACACATACTAAGACACACATAAACAATCAGACAAACACACACAGACACACAAACATTCAGACACACACACTCAGACACACTCACGCAGACATACTCAGACACACTCAGACACACAGGCACAGACACACACACCGACACACACACTCAGACACAACACACTCCTACACACACTCTCAGACACACACACTCAGACACAGACACACTCAGACACACACACTCACTCAGACACCCATATACTCACTCAGACACTCATTCAGACACACACTCAGACACACACAAAAACTCAGACACACACACAGACACACTTAGACACACACACTCAGACACACAGAAACACAGAAACACAGACACAGACACACAGACACAGAGAGACACAGACACACACAGACACACACACAGACATACAGACACAGACACACACTGTCACACACAGACACAGACACACACTGACACACACACACACTCAGACACTCACACACTCAGACACACACACTCTCAAACACACAATCTCAGACACACATACTCAGATACAGACACACTCAGACACACACTCACTCAGACACACACAAACTCACTCAGACACTCTCAGACACACTCAGATGCACACATACTCACTCAGACACACACTCACTCAGACACACTCACTCAGACACACACACTCACTCAGACACACACTAAGACACACTCACTCATACACACACACTCACTCAGACACACACACAGACACACAAACACACACACACACTCAGACATACACTCACACTCAGACACACACTCACTCAGATACATACACACACTCAGACACACTCACTCAGACACACTCACTCAGACACACACACTCACTCAGACACACACCCACTCAAACACACACACAC
Organism: Pleurodeles waltl; assembly: GCF_031143425.1. Classification (NCBI taxonomy): domain Eukaryota; kingdom Metazoa; phylum Chordata; class Amphibia; order Caudata; family Salamandridae; genus Pleurodeles; species Pleurodeles waltl. Next base: position 349,694,659 of record NC_090437.1, on the reverse strand, counting down.
TCAGACACATACACACACTCAGACACACACACACACTCAGACACAAACACACTCACACTCAGACACACACACACAGACACACAAACATTCAGACACGCACACTCAGACACACTCAGACACACTCACACAGACATACTCAAACACACTCAGACACACAGACACACACACATACACCGACACACACACTCAGACACACACACTCCTACACACACTTTCAGACACACACACTCAGACACAGACACAGACACGCTCAGACACACACACTCACTTAGACACCCATGCACTCACTCAGACACTCACTCAGACACACACTCAGACACATACACACACACTCAGACACACAAACACACACATAGACACACACTCAGACACCCACATACACACACTCAGACACACACACTCAGACACATACTCTCAGGCACAAACTCTCTCACACACACACACTCACCCAGACACACACACTCACTCAGACATACTCACTCATACACACACTCATTCAGATACACACACACACACACTCAGGCACACTCAGACACACACACACTCAGACACACTCAGACACACACTCAGAAACACACACACACACACACTCAGACACACACACACTCAGATTCACTCTTAGACACACAGACACACTCAGACACATACACACACACCCAGACACACACACAAAGACACACACAGACACACACAACACACACTCAGACACACACACACTCAGACACACACAGTCACATACACACACACTCTCAGACACACACACACACAGACACACACACACTCAGACACAGACACAACCAGACAAAGACACACTCAGATCCACAATCTCCCTCAGACATTCACACTCACTCAGTCCCACACACTCACTCAGGCACACTCAGACACAAACACTCACTCAGACACACTCACTCAGATACACACAGTCACTCAGATTCACAAAATCACTCAGACACACACCCACTCAAACACACACACTCTTTCTCACACACACACTCAGACACACACACAGACACACACAGTCAGACACACACACACTCAGACACATACACTCTCAAACACACAATCTCAGACACACATACTCAGATACAGACACACTCAGACACACACTCACTCAGACACACACAAACTCACTCAGACACTCTCAGACACACTCAGATGCACACATACTCACTCAGACACACACTCACTCAGACACACTCACTCAGACACACACACTCACTCAGACACACACTAAGACACACTCACTCATACACACACACTCACTCAGACACACACACAGACACACAAACACACACACATACTCAGACATACACTCACACTCAGACACACACTCACTCAGACACATACACACACTCAGACACACTCACTCAGACACACTCACTCAGACACACACACTCACTCAGACACACCCACTCAAACACACACACACTCAGACACATACACACACTCAGACACACACACACTCAGACACAAACACACTCACACTCAGACACACACACACAGACACACAAACATTCAGACACGCACACTCAGACACACTCAGACACACTCACACAGACATACTCAAACACACTCAGACACACAGACACACACACATACACCGACACACACACTCAGACACACACACTCCTACACACACTCTCAGACACACACACTCAGACACAGACACGCTCAGACACACACACTCACTTAGACACCCATGCACTCACTCAGACACTCACTCAGACACACACTCAGACACATACACACACACTCAGACACACAAACACACACATAGACACACACTCAGACTCCCACATACACACACTCAGACACACACACTCAGACACATACTTTCAGGCACAAACTCTCTCACACACACACACTCACCCAGACACACACACTCACTCAGACATACTCACTCATACACACACTCATTCAGATACACACACACACACACTCAGGCACACTCAGACACACACACACTCAGACACACTCAGACACACACTCAGAAACACACACACACACACACACAGACACACACACACTCAGATTCACTCTTAGACACACAGACACACTCAGACACATACACACACACCCAGACACACACACAAAGACACACACAGACACACACAACACACACTCAGACACACACACACTCAGACACACACAGTCACATGCACACACACACTCTCGGGGACACACACACACAGACACACACACACTCAGACACAGACACAACCAGACAAAGACACACTCAGATCCACAATCTCCCTCAGACATTCGCACTCACTCAGTCCCACACACTCACTCAGGCACACTCAGACACAAACACTCACTCAGACACACTCACTCAGATACACACAGTCACTCAGATACACAAAATCACTCAGACACACACCCACTCAAACACACACACTCTTTCTCACACACACACTCAGACACACACACACAGACACACACACAGTCAGACACACACACACTCAGACACATACACACAGACACATATACAGTCAGACACACACACATAGACACACACACTCAAACACAGTCAGACACACTCAGGCACAGACACACACACACTCAGACACACACCCACTCAGACAGACATCTTAAAGATGCCCCCTGAATACCAACCAGACTTTTAATGTAGGCTGTCCAGCTTCTGCCAACCTGCCACACACCAGACATGTTGCTGGCCACATGGGTGCCTTTGTCACTCTGTGGCCAGGAACAAAGCCTGTACTGGGTGGAGGTGCTTCTCACCTCCGCCTGCAGAAACTGTAACACACAGACACACACACCCACTCAGACACAGACACACACTCAGACATGCACACACTCAGACACACTCACACAGACACATTCAGACACACTCACACACAGACACAGTCACACATACACACACTAACACACACACACTCAGGCACATACACACTCAGACATACTCACATTCAGAAACACACACTCAGACTCACACACACTCACACTTAGACACACACTCACACTCAGAGACTCACAGGCACACACAGACACACACATACACACTCAGAGACATTCAGACACACAGGAACACTCAGACACACACTCCAACACACACACTCACACACACTCACACTTAGACACACACTCACAATCAGAGACTCACAGGCACACACAGACACAAACTCACACACACACACTCAGACATACACTCACACTCAGACACACACACACTCAGACACAATCACACAGACACACTCAGACACACTCACACACAGACACACAAACACATACACACTCAGACACACACACACTCAGACACAAACACACTCAGACATACTCACATTCACACACACACACACACACACTCAGACAAACACACACCCACTCAGTCACACACACACTCAGGCACACATACACTCAGACACACACACACTCACACTCAGACACACACAAAAAACTCACACACACAAACAGGTACACACAGACACACACAAACACACTCAGAGACACTCAGACACACAGGAACACTCAGACACACTCCAACACACACACACACTCGCTCAGAAACACACACACACACACATGCTCAGAAACACACACACACACACTCAGACACATGCACACACTCAGACACACACACACACTCAGACAAACACTCACTCACACTCAGACACACAAACTCTAAAACACACACATACTAAGACACACATAAACAATCAGACACACACACACAAACAGACACACAAACACTCAGACACACACACTCGGACACACTCACGCAGACATACTCAGACACACTCAGACACACAGGCACAGACACACACAACGACACACACACTCAGACACACACACTTCTACACACACTCTCAGACACACACACTCAGACACAGACACACTCAGACACACACACTCACTCAGACACCCATACACTCACTCAGACACTCATTCAGACACACACTCAGACACACACACTCAGACACACACAGAGACACACTTAGACACACACGCACTCAGACACACATAAACACAGACACAGACACTCAGACACAGAGAGACACAGACACACACAGACACAGACACATACACAGACACAGACACACACTGTCACACACAGACACAGACACACACTGGCACACACACACACACAGACACTCAGACATACACACTCTCAAACACACAATCTCAGACACACATACTCAGACACAGACACACACTCATTCAGACACACACACACTCACTCAGACACACTCAGATGCACACTCACTCACTCAGACACACACTCACTCAGACACAGTCCCTCAGACACACACAATCACTCAGGCACACACTCACTAAGACACACTCACTCATACACACACACACACTCAGACACACACACTGAGACATCCATTCACACTCAGACACACACTCACTCAGACACATATACACACTCAGACACACTCACTCAGACACACTCACACACAGACACATACACACACTCAGACACACACACTAAGACACATCAACACTCAGACATACTCACATTCAGAAACACACACACAAACTCAGACACACACACACTCACACATAGACACACACTCACACTCAGACACTCACAGGCACACAGAGACACACGCATACACACTCAGAGACACTCAGACACACAGTAACACTCAGACACACTCCAACACACACTCAGACATACACTCGCTCAGAAACACACACACACACACACACACTCAGAAACACACACACAGACACACACTCAGACACATGCACACACTCAGACACACAAACACTCAGACAACCACTCACTCACACTCAGACACACACACTCTAAAACACACACATACTAAGACACACATAAACAATCAGACAAACACACACAGACACACAAACATTCAGACACACACTCAGACACACTCACGCAGACATACTCAGACACACTCAGACACACAGGCACAGACACACACACCGACACACACACTCAGACACAACACACTCCTACACACACTCTCAGACACACACACTCAGACACAGACACACTCAGACACACACACTCACTCAGACACCCATATACTCACTCAGACACTCATTCAGACACACACTCAGACACACACAAACACTCAGACACACACACAGACACACTTAGACACACACACTCAGACACACAGAAACACAGAAACACAGACACAGACACACAGACACAGAGAGACACAGACACACACAGACACACACACAGACATACAGACACAGACACACACTGTCACACACAGACACAGACACACACTGACACACACACACACTCAGACACTCACACACTCAGACACACACACTCTCAAACACACAATCTCAGACACACATACTCAGATACAGACAAACTCAGACACACACTCACTCAGACACACACAAACTCACTCAGACACTCTCAGACACACTCAGATGCACACATACTCACTCAGACACACACTCACTCAGACACACTCACTCAGACACACACACACTCACTCAGACACACACTAAGACACACTCACTCATACACACACTCACTCAGACACACACACAGACACACAAACACACACACACACTCAGACATACACTCACACTCAGACACACACTCACTCAGACACATACACACACTCAGACACACTCACTCAGACACACTCAGACACACTCAGACACATACACACTCAGACATACTCACATCCAGAAACACACACACACTCAGACACACACACACTCACACATAGACACACACTCACACTCAGACACTCACAGGCACACACAGACACACACATACACACTCAGAGACACTTATACACAAGGAACACTCAAACACACTCAGACACACACTCCAACACACACACACACAGACACACACTCTCTCAGACACACACACACTCAGACATGCATACACTCAGACATAGACACACTCAGACAAACACACACTCACACTCAGACACACACACAGACACTCACACATACTCAGACACACATACACACTGAGACACACACACTCAGACACAGTCAGACACACTCACAAACAGACACACTCACACACACCAACATACACACTCACACACACACACACACACTCAGACACAGATTCAGACACACAGACACACTCAGACACACACACACTCAGACACATAGGTGGTCATTCTGACCTCGGCGGTAAAAGGCGCCTACCGCCGGTAAGAAATCCTCCATAATCCCCCCGCGGTCGCGGAAACCCGCCACGGTCATTCTGACCCGCAGAAGGCAAACCTCCGAAAATCCGACCGCCACAACAGACCGCCAGACCAGCGGTCGGCGGAAAGGTGGAGGTGACAAAACCTCCAACGTCACGCCAACAGAAATACGCACATGCCATTACGACCCACGAATCCACGCGGCGGTCATTCAAACGCGGTATTCCATTGGCGGGACACACCGCCGCGGTCAGAATACACACAAACGAACAAAACTCAGCCACATTGGACGATTTGAATCCCACACACCTGATACACATACACACACCACTCCCACACACACAATACAATATAAAACACACACCCACATCACCCACAAACCCCTACGCTAAAAAATTCGTAAAGAAGGCAAGAGCGAGACACCAGCATCCAAAAAATAACAGCCACAGCCACTCAACACCATCACCCACACACTATCCACACACAAAACAACACACACCACCACACTCAACTCACTTAAATACACATACTCCACCCCACACATCATACACACCACCCCATGGCACCCCAAAGACAACCCCGCTTCACAGACGAAGAACTCAGGGTCATGGTGGAGGAAATCGTTCGGGTAGAGCCCCAGCTGTTCGGCACACAGATACAATACACCAGCATTGCCCGGAGGACGGAGCTATGGCAGAGGATTGTCGACAGGGTGAACGCAGTGGGACAGCACCCCAGAAATCGGGAAGACATCAGGAAGCGATGGAACGACCTACGGGGGAAGGTGCGTTCCATGGTATCCAGACACAACATCGCCGTGCAGAAGACTGGCGGAGGACCCCCACCTCAACCCCCACAATTCACATCATGGGAGGAGGAAGTCTTGAACATCCTGCATCCTGACGGCCTCGCAGGAGTCGGCGGAGGAATGGATACTGGTAAGTTGAAGCTTCAATACTGCTTCCCCCCCACCTGCATGCCAAATCAGACCCCAACCCTCACCCCCATCCTCGAACCCCACCCTCACCCCCACCCCCATCCTCACCCCCACCCTCACCCCCACCACCATCCTCACCCCCACCACCATCCTCACCCCCACCACCATCCTCACCCCCACCCCCAGCACACCTATTCCCCGCCAATGTCTCACCATCACAACGCACACATCCCAAAACCTAGGCCTGCATGCGTCCACTAAGCATGGACACCCATCACCAAAGCATGCCCAATGCATATACACATCCCCCCCACAAGCCACCCTCACCAAAGCCCCCACACACGAATGCCAGCACTTGGGGACACGAGAACCCACAGATACACCCATATGCCACACATTGAAACTATAACCATACCTCTATACCCCTGCAGGACCCGACCGTCAACACACCGCGGCGGAGGGGCCAGAATTCTCCACACCCCCCACCCAAGAGGCCGTCAGCGATGACAGCAGCTCTGTCGACCTGGACACCGATGACCAGCCCGGACCATCGGGGACCTCTGGACAGTCGGTTCCCCTCACACAGGCCCAGGCCACTACAGACCCAAACCCCTCTGGGAACACCAGCACAGCTCCCACCCAGCGGGCCCATGCCTCTGTCTCCAGGGCGCGTCAATCTGCGGTGTGTCTACCACTACAGGGCACCCAGGATAACCCACCACCCCAACAACAACAGGGACCTGGGGGCAGTGGTAGTGGGCACACCGGCCAGGGGGCAGAGGCCCAGGGAAACAGGGGAACTCGTAGGGCAGCTGTGCGACAGGGGGGGGAGGAGAGGCCCAGGGAACCCACTCTCCACGAGGTCCTCACCACCATCATGGGAGCATACAACCGCTCCCAGGAGACGATGGCGACGGTACTGGCCCGGTTCCAGGAGATCCAGGTACTGCAGGAGGAACACTATCGGGGGTACAGGGAGGACATCAGAGCCATCAACACCACCCTGGTTACCATGGTAGGGCTGCTGCAGGACCTCGTCAACAACAGGGCGGACACTGAACAACACCCAAGGGCCCCTGCCACTAGCCTGGACCAAGAACAGCCAACCACCTCCGCCGGCGCTAGTGGACAGGAGGCCCCCGCACAGCAGCAGCCCACCAGACCCCCACCTCCTGCAGGAGAAGAACCACCCCGCAAGAGGGCCCTGAGATCTCGCAAGAAGACAGAGTAGGATGTCAAGACCCCCGCCAGCAATGGATACCACCTGATGTCATCCCACTGTCCCACATTGTCACCCTGTCCATCCTTGAACTGCCCATGCTCCATCTCTCCACAGGCCTCTGGACAATGCACCTGTGTGACTGTTACTCTGGACTCTGCCATGGACATTTCTTCACCATAGCCCCCACCCACTTGAAACCACCCATCCCATTTTGAGCACTTAAATAAACACCTATTTTGCACCAAAATATCTGGAGTTTGGCTGTGATTTCAATAGATTGTAATTGACATGACAGTGCAAATATGTCCTTGTACATGGTGAAGTCAACAAACAGCTGCCACAAAGCTGTAGTCCATGGGGAAACGAAGCACAGGACTCGTAGTGGTGACCCCAGATCTGAAATAGGGAGGGAAAAGCCAAAACTCAGTCATCATACACTGGGGCAAATAGACAGGCAGCAGAGATGCTGGAGAGTAGTTAACATTTACTAAATTACCTTTGAAATGTTACCTGTGTCCTATTGGAAGTACTGTTCAATGATTCTGTCCCTGTTGTCTGTTTCAGCCCCGTCGTCTTCCTCCTCGTCACTCTCCTCAGGTTCCACCGCTGCCACAACACCACCGTCTCGACCATCCTCCTGCAGGAAAGGCACCTTGCGGCGCAAAGCCAGGCTGTGAAGCATGCAGCAGGCCACGATGATGTGACACACCTTCTTAGGTGAGTACATTAGGGATCCACCTGTCATATGCAGGCACCTAAACCTGGCCTTTAGGAGGCCAAAGGTGCGTTCGATCACCCTCCTAGTACGCCCATGGGCCTCATTGTACCGTTCCTCTGCCCTGGTCCGGGGATTCCTTACTGGGGTCAGTAGCCATGACAGGTTGGGGTACCCAGAGTCCCCCACTAGCCATACACGGTGTCTCTGTAGCTGTTCCATCACGTAAGGGATGCTGCTATTCCTGAGGATGTAGGCGTCATGCACTGACCCTGGGAATTTGGCATTTACATGCGAGATGTACTGGTCAGCCAAACACACCACCTGGATGTTCATTGAATGGTAATTTTTTCTGTTCCTGTACACCTGCTCCCTGTCTCTTGGGGGAACCAAAGCCACATGGGTCCCATCAATGGCACCAATTACGTTGGGAATATGTCCAAGGGCGTAGAAATCACCCTTCACTGTAGCCAATTCGCCCATCTCAGGGAAAATGATGTAGCTCCTCACGGATTTCATCAGGGCAGACAACACTCTGGATAACACCTTCGAAAACATGGGCTGAGACATCCCAGAAGTAATTCCCACGGTTGTCTGAAATGACCCACTTGCCAAGAAATGGAGTACTGACATGACCTGCACCAGAGGGGGAATCCCTGTGGGTTGGCGGATGGGGGACATCAGGTCGGGCTCCAGCTGGGCACACAGTTCATGGATAGTGGCACGGTTAAGACGGTAGGTCAGGATAATGTGGCGTTCTTCCATTGTCGACAGGTCCACCAGCGGTCGGTACACGGGAGGATTCATCCGTCTCCTCGCCCAACCCAGCGGACGGTGCCTAGGAAGGACAACATGGAGCACACAGTCAAGCAACCCACAGGTACGTACTCACAGCTAGCACAGTATACGATTCTCTATGCAGTGAATGGCGTGTCTGAGTGGCTATGCAAGGCCTAGGCCTGTGTGACGCAGTTGAAATTGAGCCATGTGGGCCCTGGAAATGGCGGCTGCCTGACCTGTGAAGTGTGACAATGGGATGTGAGGTCAATGCGCTGGCGTGGCACACCGCGGCGGGTGGCGGGCGAAGACCGCGGCGCAAAGCCGCATTGGTTAACATTGAAGCCTATGGGTTTCAGGAGCCAATGGCGAAGGGCGCCGGCGGTGGCGGGACGCACCGCCGCGGTACGCACCGCCGCGGACGTCACCGCCATTTTCTATCTACTTATCCACTTGCGACTTGAACTTTCACAGGAGAGGACCTATACTGCAAGTGTTGCTGTGACCTCGGTCTGGAAGGGACAATGGCTGCTGCGCCTGGGGAAAGGGCCCCTGCCTTCACTGGAGAGGAGTTGGAGAAACTTGTGGATGGGGTCCTCCCCCAGTATGCGCTACTCTACGGTCCTCCAGACCAACAAGTGAGTTTAATTCAATATGGATTTGGGGCCACTGGCTGGCTTGGGGGCCTGGCGGGGGGCCTGGCGGGGATGTGGGGCATGTTGGGCCTGGCGGGGGGCCTGGCGGGGATGGGGGGCATGTTGGGCCTGGCGGGGGGCCTGGCGGGGATGGGGGGCATGTTGGGCCTGGCGGGGGGCATGGCGGGGGGCCTGGCGGGGATGGGGGGCATGTTGGGCCTGGCGGGGGTCCTGGCGGGGGGCCTGGCGGGGGGCCTGGCGGGGATGGGGGGCATGTTGGGCCTGGCGGGGGTCCTGGCGGGGGGCCTGGCGGGGATGGGGGGCATGTTGGGCCTGGCGGGGGCATGGCGGGGGGCCTGGCGGGGATGGGGGGCATGTTGGGCCTGGCGGGGGCATGGCGGGGGGCCTGGCGGGGATGGGGGGCGTTGGGCCACTGGAAAGGAAAATGCTGACAAACTTGAACGTGGTATTTCTCCCTCCCTGTACGTGTCACATAGGTCCGCGCCCATGAGAAGATCGGGATTTGGCGTGCCATCGCCAAGGAAGTCCGGACCCTGGGGGTCCACCATCGACGGGGCACCCACTGCCGCAAGAGGTGGGAGGACATCCGCCGCGGGACCAAGAAGACCGCCGAGTCTCTGCTGGGGATGGCCTCCCAACGTAGGCGGGGTGCCTGCCGTCAACTGAGCCCCCTGATGTTCCGGATCCTGGCGGTGGCCTACCCTGAATTGGATGGGCGCGTGAGGGCAGCACAGCAGACACAAGGGGGTGAGTACAAGCATTATCTACTCTGTTGTCGCGCAGTGGAGGTGTCTGGTTGGGGGAGGAGGGCTGGGGGTCCCCCTAGGCCAGGGCGATATCTGTAGGCTGGGCACCCCCGTAAGCCCCTGTGTCCCCAGCCACCACCCTCAGTAGTTTGTCAGTACAGCCATCCCTGGGCCGTGTCATCCATGGGTGCAGTTGTCAACTCTAGGCGTGTAGGGCATGTTCCACGGAATGCGTAGCGGACCCCAAGTGCGCAACTTAGTGCAGGGGGCATCTGTGTCTGTCATGTCCGCTAACTGTACTGGAGATCCATGTACTCAATATCCCTTTATTTCTCTCTCCCCCCCCCTTTTTGTTTGTCTTTCTGTGCTTGTGTGCATCAGCATCATCAGGCGGAGGAGAAGTGGCATCGGGGCAGGAGGGAGCTGCATCTCACATGGCCCAGGAGGGCCATGCCACAGAGTCAGACTGGACCAGTGAGACGGAGGGCGAGGGGAGCTCCACGACGGGGACGACTGGACCCTGCAGCGACACGGACACGTCCTCGGAAGGGGGCTCCCTTGCGGGGGTGGCACCATCCGTGCCCCCCGCCATTACAGGTACAGCCGCCACCCAGCGCACCATCTCCGCCCTCCCAGCAGCCCCTCAGCGTTCGCCCCGTGCCCGCTCTGCCAGGAAGCCGGGCATCTCCTTCGCCCCAGGCACCTCAGGCCCTGCCCCTGTTACCCCCGCTGCCCTCAGTGAGGAGGTCATTGACCTCCTCCGAACGCTCATTGTTGGGCAGACTACCCTTTTGAATGCCATCCAGGGGGTGGAGAGGGAGGTTCATCGCAGCAATGCGTACCTGGAGGGCATTCATTCGGGTCAGGCTGCCCATCAGCGATCGTTCCAGGCTCTGGCCTCAGCACTGACGGCAGCCATTGTCCCTGTCTCCTGCCTGCCTCTACTAACTCCCTCCTCCCAGTCTCCTGTTCCTCTGCCTGTCCCACCCACACCATCAGACCAGCCTGCACACACCTCAACACCCAAGAGAAGCTCATCCAAACATAAGCACCACAGATCACGCAGACATTCACACACGCAACATTCTGATGCAGACATGCCAACAGTCACTACCACCTCTGTGACCCCCACCTCCTCGTCTCCCTCCTCCCTCCCTGTGACGTCTACACTCACACCTCCATTCACCTCACCATCAGCCAGTGTTTCCATCACCAGCACACCCTCCACTCCAGTCCGCACACGTGCAGTCACCACCCCCACTGCCATTTACACGTCCCCTGTGTCCTCTCCCACTGTGTCTGTCACCCCCTCTTCCACACCACACAAACGCAGCCACCCACCCACCCAACAGCCATCCACCTCACGACAGCCTATCCCTCCTGCACCTGCACCCAAAGACAGCAAACGTGACTCACCTACAACCACATCCTCTCCCTCCACTCCCATTCCCACTGTACCTACCACTCTCCATTGTCCCAAGAAGCTCTTCCTCGCCACTACTAACTTCTTTCCTGACCCTGAGCCCCCCCCTCCTTCTCGTCGGGGTAAGAAGAGCGCCTCAGCCACCACCAGCCCTGCAGCCCCCTTGACAAGGGTGCAGGGGTATTGGAGCCCGCCAGCCCGCATGTCTGGATCTTCGCCCAGCAGCAAGGGGACAGCCAGCCCACCCCCTGGGAAGAGGAGCAGAAGGCGGAAGGGGCGCCGCAGGAGCCCGCCTTCTACATCCCCCCCGGACACCACCCAGAGACAGTCACCAGCCACAGCTCCAAAGGGAGGAAAGGGCCACAGGCCCACGACTAAGGAGGGCAAGGGCAGCAAGTCGGAGAGGTCAGGCAGCAGGCCTGCTGCCCAGGAGGAGCCCACAACCCCCATAGCCGCTGCCCCGGGAGGAACCGGCACAGCTGCCCCGGGAGAGCCCACCACCCCCATAGCCGCTGCCCAGGGAGGACCCAGCCCAGCTGGCCAGGAGGGCCCCACCACCCACAGCCCAGGTGGGCAGTGAAGGAGCACCATCCCCGCTGCCCAGGAGGGCACCACCAGGCAATTAGCAGTTGGCCATAGACCGTCCGCCGTCTCAAGAACCGCTGAACTGGGCCCCGCCGTCTCAAGAACCGCTGAACTGGGCCCTTCAAGGCAAGGAGCGCTGAACTGGGCCCCGCCGTCTCAAGAACCGCTGAACTGGGCCCTTCAGGGCAAGGACCGCTGAACTGGGCCCCGCCGTCTCAAGAACCGCTGAACTGGGCCCTTCAAGGCAAGGACCGCTGAACTGGGCCCCGCCGTCTCAAGAACCGCTGAACTGGGCCCTTCAGGGCAAGGAGCGCTGAACTGGGCCCCGCCGTCTCAAGAACCGCTGAACTGGGCCCTTCAGGGCAAGGACCGCTGAACTGGGCCCCGCCGTCTCAAGAACCGCTGAACTGGGACCTTCAAGGCAAGGACCGCTGAACTGGGCCCGCCGTCTCAAGAACCGCTGAACTGGGCCCTTCAAGGCAAGGAGCGCTGAACTGGGCCCCGCCGTCTCAAGAACCGCTGAACTGGGCCCTTCAGGGCAAGGACCGCTGAACTGGGCCCCGCCGTCTCAAGCACCGCTCCGCTGGGCCCCGCCGTCTCAAGAACCGCTCCGCTGGGCCCCGCCGTCTCACGCACCGCTCCGCTGGGCCCCGCCGTCTCAAGAACCGCTGAACTGGGCCCCGCCGTCTCAGGAACCGCTGAACTGGGCCCTTCAAGGCAAGAACCGCTGGCCCTTTGGCAGACGTGGCAGGGCAGGATCTATCTCGGGCAGGGCTGCAGGATGTCCTCTGGCCAACTTGCCTCCTCCAGTGGCAGTGGGGTCTGTTATGGACTGTATGGACTGTGGCTTTGCTCTCCCCAGGATGGCCCAGTGGGCAGGCCACCCACTGTATGGACTGTATGGACTGTGGCTTTGCTCTCCCCAGGATGGCCCAGTGGGCAGGCCACCCACTGTATGGACTGTTTGGACTGTGGCTTTGCTCTCCCCAGGATGGCCCAGTGGGCAGGCCACCCACTGTATGGACTGTATGGACTGTGGCTTTGCTCTCCCCAGGATGGCCCAGTGGGCAGGCCACCCACTGTATGGACTGTATGGACTGTGGCTTTGCTCTCCCCAGGATGGCCCAGTGGCAGGCCACCCACTGTATGGACTGTTTGGACTGTGGCTTTGCTCTCCCCAGGATGGCCCAGTGGGCAGGCCACCCACTGTATGGACTGTATGGACTGTGGCTTTGCTCTCCCCAGGATGGCCCAGTGGGCAGGCCACCCACTGTATGGACTGTTTGGACTGTGGCTTTGCTCTCCCCAGGATGGCCCAGTGGGCAGGCCACCCACTGTATGGACTGTATGGACTGTGGCTTTGCTCTCCCCAGGATGGCCCAGTGGGCAGGCCACCCACTGTATGGACTGTTTGGACTGTGGCTTTGCTCTCCCCAGGATGGCCCAGTGGGCAGGCCACCCACTGTATGGACTGTATGGACTGTGGCTTTGCTCTCCCCAGGATGGCCCAGTGGGCAGGCCACCCACTGTATGGACTGTTTGGACTGTGGCTTTGCTCTCCCCAGGATGGCCCAGTGGGCAGGCCACCCACTGTATGGACTGTTTGGACTGTGGCTTTGCTCTCCCCAGGATGGCCCAGTGGTCATGGAGTCCCCTCGTGGATCTGGCGTCGTGTACTCAAGTGGCTGAGGTGCCCCCCCTTCCCTTCCCCCTGAGGTGCCTGTCCTATTTTCTTTATGATGCCCCTGCAGTGTTCTCTCCGTGGAGTTCTTGTCGTGGGACTGGGCCTTGCCCCTTTGCACAGGACCCCTGTGATCCACGGACAGTGGTTGGACTACATTTAGTAGCTGTATATATTTTGTACATAGTTTATTTATTTATTGGGATTACTGGTGTACATATTTCAATATATCTGCCCGTTTATGATCTCTTCTTTTGGTCTTTGCATTATTTCGGAGGGGGGTGGTTTGTGGGTTGTGACAGTGATCTGTGGGAATGCATTGATGTGTGTGTTGTAGTGGGTGTGGGTGGGTGGGTGTGTGCCGGTAATCTTTTCCCTCCCCTGTGTCGTAGGTGCAGTACTCACCGATGTCTTCCGCGCCGCCGGGCGTGCTCCTGGTATATGAGCAGGAATAGGAGTGCGGGGATGACCTGCAACTCTGGTTCCATACTGCCGGAATCTCGCGTGGAGTGCGTAGAGGTGAGCGTTTTCCCGTTCGTAGTCTGTTTCCGCCGTGTTCTTATCGGCGGTGCTCCCGCCCCGGAAAAGGTGGCAGATTGGTGGGTCGTAATAGGGTGGGCGGTACATTGTCTGCCACCTGGCTGTTGGCGGGAACCGCCGCGCTGTTTGTTTGTACCGCTGTGGCGGGCGGAGTGTTAGTTGGCGGGCTGTGTTGGCGGTTCCCGCCAGGGTCAGAATTGCATATTTTAGACCGCCGGCCTGTTGGCGGCTTGGCCGCCGCTTTATCACCGACCGCCAGGGTCAGAATGAGGGCCATAGTCTGAGACACACACACTCACTCAGACACACACTCACTCAGACACATACACACACTCAGACACACTCACTCAGACACACTCGCACAAACTAAAACACACAGAAACTCAGACACACACTCAGACACACTCATATACACTCAGGCAGACACACACACACTCAGACACACACACAGAGGCACACAAACACAGAAAAACAGACACAGACACACAGACGCAGAGGCATTCATTACAACATTGGCAGTAAAAGCCACTTACCGCCGTGCAGAAGACCGCCAACACACCGCTGCAGCAGCGGAAATCCGCCACAGCTATTATGACCCACAGCACGGAATCCGCCAAAATTCAGACACCCACACAAGTCCGCCACACCAAAGGTCAGTGATAAACTGGCGAAAACAAATCCTCCACCATCACGCCAACAGAAATAAGCCCACACTATCACGACCCACAAATCCATGCGGCGGTCTTTCAACCGCGGTATTCCATTGGCAGTACACACCACCACGCTCAAAATACACACACACTTACAAAACATAACCACATTGGGCAATTCAAAATACACACACCTGATACACATACACACACCACTCCCACACACCCAATACAATAAAAAACACATACCCACATCACCCACAAACCCCTACGACCACAATTACTGAGAGAAGGCCAGAGAGAGACACAACCATCAACAATACTAGCATCCACAGGCACACAACACCATCACCCACATAACTTCTACGCACCTCACACTATACACCACTACATATCAGCACACTTAGCACACTTATCACCCCACACACCAACCCACACATCACCTACACCACCCCATGGCACAGCAAAGACACCCCAGGTTCTCGGAGAAGGAGCTCACGGTCATGGTGGAGGAAATCGTCCCAGTAGAGCCACAGCTATTCGGAGCACAGATGCAGCACACCTACATTGCAAGGAGGATGGAGCTATGGTGAAGAATAGTGGACAGGGTCAACGCAGTGGGACAGCACCCAAGAAATCGGGAGGACATCAGGAAGAGGTGGAACGACCTAAGGGGGAAGGTGCGTTCCGTGGTCTCAAGACACCACCTTGCGGTTCAGCGGACTGGCGGCGGACCCCCACCTCCACCCACACAACTAACAACATGGGAGGAGCAAGTCTTGGCGATTCTGCATCCTGATGGCCTCGCAGGAGTAGGTGGAGGAATGGACTCTGGTAAGTCAAATCTTAACTATTACATCCCCCACCCTACCTGCATGCCAGCACATAACCCCACCCTCACCCTCACCTCATCACTCTAACTCCTCACAAATGTCCCAACATCACAAACCACACATCTGAACACCAAGCCCTGCATGCAACAACAAAGCATGGACACACATCACTAAAGCATGCCCACTGAACATACCCATACACCCCCCTAAACCATCATCACACAAGGTCCCACACAGGAATGCAAGCACTGGGGTACATGGTCACCCACCTATTGCACACCATGGCACACACAGATGTAATAAACATCCTTTTATACCCCTGCAGGACCCCTACCCAACGTCACCGGACAGGAGGGTCCACACATGTCCACACCACCAACAGAAGAGGCCTACAGTGATGACAGCCCCTCTGTCCAACTGGATCTAGATGACCAGCCCGGCCCATCAGAGACATCTGGACAGTCGGTTCCCCTCACCCAGTCACAGGCCACCACAGAACTTCCCCCCTCTGGAAACACCAGCACAGCACCCACCCAGCGGGCCCATACCTCTGTCCCCAGGACACGTCAATCAGCAGTATGTCCACCACTACAGGGAACCCAGGCTAACCCACCACCCCAACAACAACAGGGACCTGGGGCAGTGGTAGTAGGCACACGGTCCAGGGGACGGAGGCCCAGGAACACAGGGGAACTGGGAGGGCTGCTGTGCGACAGGGGTCGGACAGGCCTAGGGAACCCACTCTCCACGAGGCCCTCTCCAACATCATGGGAGCCTACCACCACTCCCAGGAGACATTGGCAACGGTACTGTCCAAGTTTGTGGAGACCCAGCGGCTGCAGGAGGAACAGTATTCGGGCTTCAGGGAGGAACTCAGAGCCATCAATTCCACCCTGGGCACCATCGCAGGGGTGCTGAAGGAAGTACTCAACACCAGGAGGGACACTGTGGCACTACAAGGGGCCCCTGACACTAGCATGGACGATGAACTGCCCAGCACCTCCGCCGGCACTAGTGGACAGGAGGCACCGCCACAGGACCACCACACCAGCACCCCACCCCCTGCAGATGGAGAACCACCTCGCAAACGGTCCCTGAGATCCAGGACAAAGACAGAGAACGATGCCAAGACCCCCGCCAAGAAATGAGACCACCCTGAATGTCATCCTACTGTCCCACTTTGTCACCCTGTCCATCCTTTAACTGCCCCAGCTCCACTTCCTATGCCCATTAGAGCAATGCACCTGTGAGACTAATAGACTGGACTCTGCCATGGACATTACTCCACCATCACCCATCACCATTTTCCTACCCCCTCCAATATTGAGCACTTACATAAACACCCTTAAAGCACAAAACAATCTGGAGTCAGTCTGTGATTTCGGAATAGTGTATTAGCAAATACTGTGGCAAAAAGCTCTTTCATTTGTAATGTCAACATACCTATGTCACACAGCTGTAGTCCATGAGGAATCAAAGCAGATGTCACACATTGGGACCCACATCTGTGAAATCGTAAGGGAAAGTGACAACTCAGTGACCATTCACTGGGTGAAAACGACAGACAGTAGAGAGGTAGTAGTGTTTAAGTACATGTAGTAGGCAGGTTTGTATTCTTACCTGTGTTTCACTGGAAATATTGCTGGATCACTGAGTCCCTGTTGTCCATGTCTTCTTCTTCTGCTTCCTCGTCTTCACTGTCCACAGGCTCCACAGCTGCAACAACACCGCCATCTGGACCATCCTCCTGCAGAAAAGGCACCTGTTGTCGCAAAGCCAAGTTGTGAAGCATACAGCAGGCCACGATGATCTGGCACACCTTCTTTGGTGAGTAGAATAGGGATCCACCTGTCATATGGAGGCACCTGAACCTGGCCTTCAGGAGGCCGAAGGTCCGCTCAATCACCCTCCTAGTTTGCCCATGGGCCTCATTGTAGCGTTCCTCTGCCCTTGTCCTGGGATTCCTCACTGGGGTCAGTAGCCATGACAAGTTGGGGTAACCAGAGTCACCTGCAAATGGCGAGGGACAACTGTTAGACACACACTAACCTGTAGGGATATCCTCAGACCCAGACAACCATTCCCACTGTCTTGCTTCCAGGTGCTCACCTAATAGCCACACACAGTGCCTCTGAAGTTGACCCATCACATAAGGGATGCTGCTATTCCACAGGATGTAGGCGTCATGCACTGAGCCAGGGAAATGAGAATTCACATGGGAGATGTACTGGTCTGCCAAACATACCATCTGTACATTCATCAAATGACAACTCTTCCGGTTTCTGTACACCTGTTCACTCCTGTGGGGGGGGACCAAAGCCACATGTGTCCCATCAATGGCACCTATGATGTTGGGGATATGTCCCAGGGCATAGAAATCACCTTTCACTGTAGGCAAATCCTCCACCTGAGGGAAAACGATGTAGCTCCGCATGTGTTTCAGCAGGGCAGACAACACTCTGGACAACACGTTGGAAAACATAGGCTGGGACATCCCTGATGCTATGGCCACTGTTGTTTGAAATGACCCACTTGCAAGGAAATGGAGCACTGACAGCACCTGCACTTGAGGGGGGATTCCTGTGGGATGGCGGATAGCTGACATCAGGTCTGGCTCCAACTGGGTACACAGTTCCTGGATTGTGGCACGGTCAAGCCTGTATGTGATGATCACATGTCTTTCCTCCATTGTGGACAGGTCCACCAACGGTCGGTACACCGGAGGATGCCGCCATCTCCTCACATGTCCTAGCGGACAGTGCCTATGAAGGACAACAGCGAGCAAAGAGTCAAACAACTCAGAGGTACGTACCCACAGCTTATACAGAACACGAATCATAATCCAAAAAGTGGCCTATATGTGTGTTGAGTCTAGGCCTAGGTATGTGTGACGCAGTTAAAAATGAAGCCATGTGGGACCCTGAAATGGGGGCTGCCTGACCTCTAAAGTGGGACAATGGGATGTGAGGTAACTGCGCTGGCGTTGTACACCATCGCGGTAGGTGGTCGAAGACCGCGGCACAATGCTGCATTGGTTAACATTGGACCCTATGGGTCCCAGGAGCCAATCACGATGTACGCCGGCGGTGACGGTACGTACCGCCGCGGACGTGACTGCCATTTTCTATCTGTGCAATCACTCGATACCTGATCTTCGACAGGAGAGGACCTACACTGCAAGTGCTGCTGTGACCTCGGTCTTGAAGAGACAATGGCTCGAGTGTCTGGGGAAAGGGCCCCTGTCTTCACATCAGAGGAGTTGGAGAAACTCGTGGATGGGGTTCTCCCCCAGTACACGCTACTCTACGGTCCTCCAGACAAACAGGTAAGTACACTGGGAGCATGCTGTATGGGCTATGCCTGTGTGGAGATGGCTGGATGTAAGAAGGAAGGAGGGAGAGTGCGGCGTGCATGAAACGACGGTGAGTGCATGTGCCACATGCCAAGGTTAGGGATGGGTGCCAATGACTGTGACGGTGCAGTTGGTAATAAGTTTCTCTTCCCCCTGTACAAATCATGTAGGTCAGCGCCCACCAGAAAAAAGATATTTGGCGTGCCATTGCCAAGGACGTCCGGACCCTGGGGGTCTACCACAGACGGAGCACCCACTGCCGGAAAAGATGGAGGACATTCACTGCTGGAGCAAGAAGATGGCGGAGGCTCAGCTGGGGATGGCCTCCCAACGTGGGAGGGGTGCCCGTCGCACCATGACCCCCATGATGTTCAGGATCCTGGCGGTGGCGTTCCTGGAGTTGGATGGACACTTGAGGGCATCACCGCAGCCACAAGGGGGTGAGTACACTTTCATCCTGCTGATTTTGCACGCAGTGGAGAGGTCTGGGTGGGGAGGTGGGCTGTGGGTTTCCCTAGGCCAGGCCGAGTTCCGTAGGCAAGGTCCCTCCATAAGGCAGGCCATGTGGTACCCCACTGCACCTCTGTAGAGTGCCAAGTACACCTAGTCATGCCCCTGTGTCATCCATGTGTGCAGATGTCGTCCATAGCCTATTAGGCCATTTCCCAGGAATTGAACAGTGGAGGCCAAGAGCGCGGCATAGTGCAGGGGGCTTGTGTGTCTGTTGTGTTCGCCAGCGGTAGCGGTAATGCATGCACTCAACTTGTCTTTCTTTTGTCCTCCCCCTTTTTGTGGTCTCCCTGTTCTTGTGTGCATTAGCATCATCAGGCGGAGGAGCAGTGGCACCGCAGAACTAGGGGGCTGCATCCCACATGGCCATGGAGGGCCACACTACAGACTCGGATTTCACCAGTGGGACGGAGGGTGAGGGGAGCTCCACGGCGGGGACAGGAGCTGAGACCAGCGACACAGACTCGTCCTCTGATGGGAGCTCCCTTGAGGTGGTGGCAACATCTGTGCCCCCCCCATCTACAGGTACAGCCGCCACCCCCCCTTCCAGCACCGCCCTCCCAGCAGCCCCTCAGCCTTTCCCCTGCCCCAGTCACCCCTGCTGCCCTCAGTGAGGAGGCCATTGACCTCCTCAGGTCCCTCACTGTTGGGCAGTCTACCATTTTGAATGCCATCCAGGGTGTAGAAAGGCAGTTGCAACAAACCAATGCATTCCTGGAGGGCATTCATTCTGGTCAGGCGGCCCTTCAGCGAGCTTTTCAGACTTTGGCCTCAGCACTGATGGCAGCCATTGTCCCTGTGTCTAGCCTCCCCCTTCCAAATTCCTCCACCCAGACCCAATCCCCTGTACCCCAGCCTATCCCAAGCACACCTCTAGACGAGCATGCACACATGTCAACACACAAGGGAAGCTCAGGAAAACATAAGCACCACACATCCCACAGGCACTCACGCAATCATCAGACACATGCAGACACACCAACATCCACTGCCTCCACTTTGTCCCCCTACTCCTCGTCTCCCTCCTCCCTCCCAGTCACGTCTACACTCACACCTGCATGCACTACCTCTACAGCCACTACGTCCATCACCAGCACACCCACCACCACACCCCGCTCACGTGCAGTCACCACCCCCACTACCATTCACTCGTCCCCTGTGTCCTCTCCAGTGTGTCTGTGATGCCACCTCCCAAGATACACAAATGCAGGCACACACCCACCCAACAGCCATCCACCTCACGACAGCCTCCAGCGCATGCACTTCACCCAAAGTCAGGAAACAAACACCTCCTACAACCACAACCTCTTCCTCCACTCCCAAACCCCCTCCAGCTACCCATCCCAGTGTCTCCCCAAAACTTTTCCTGTCCAACCTTGACCTCTTTCCCACACCTCCCGCACCCCGTCCGTCTCCTAGGTCCCGAACTAGCACCTCAGCCACAACATCTCCGGGACCAGTGGTGCCTGTAGTCACCGGAATCTGGAGTGCACCGGCCACCAGGGCAGGCAGTGTGGCACGGAGCCACAGCACAGACAGTCCCCCACATGTGAAGCATCAGAAGTTGGCCAGTGCCCGGCGGGAGAGGGGGAAGACTCCAGCCACCAAAGCCGCTCCCAGGGGTCCCAGTGGGAGTGTGGAGTCAGCTGCGACACCTTCCAAGGTGGGGAGGGCCACAAGAAACCAGGAAAGTCTGGTAAGAGCAGCCAGGCGGAGGACACCGCCATCATCCTCGCTGCCCAGGAGGCCACAGCCGTTATCCCCACTGCCCAGGAGGCCACAGCTGCCATCCCCCCTGACCAGGAGGCCACAGCCATCATCCCCGCTGACCAGGAGGCCACAGCCATCATCCCCGCTGGGACAGAGAGGACTGCCATCACAAGCCCCGCTGGGCTAGAGAGGACCGCCAGCACAAGCCCCGCTGGGCTAGTGAGGACCGCCAGCACAAGCCCCGCTGGGACAGAGAGGACCGCCAGCACAAGCTCCGCTGGGCTAGATAGGACAGCCAGCACAAGCCCCGCGGGGCTAGAGAGGACCGCCAGCACAAGCCCCGCTGGGACAGAGAGCGCAAGCCCCGCTGGGACAGAGAGGACCGCCGGCACAAGCCCTGCTGGGACAGAGAGGACTGCCAGCACAAGTCCCGCTGGGCCATTAAGGACCGCCAGCACAAGCCCCGCTGGGCCATGAAGGACCGCCAGGAGCTGAGTCACTGCAAAGCAGCCTGCCGCTCCAAGCACCACTGAACAGGGCACCGCCGTCTCAAGCACAGCTGAACAGGGCATCGCCGTCTCAAGCACCGCTGAACAGGGGGCTGAACAGGGCGCTGAACAGGGCACCGCCGTCTCAAGCAACGCTGGCCCATGAGCGCCAAGGGCACTGACGCTACTGAGTCCATCATGGGCAGGATGAAGCACTCCAGGCACAATGCCCCCTCCAGAACCAGTGGAGAGATCCATCCACTACCTCTGTCCTTATAAGGATGAAGCACTCTGGGCACAATGCCCCCTCCAGAACCAATGAAGAGATCCATCCACTACCTCTGTCCTTTGCAGGATGAAGCACTCTGGGCACAATGCCCCCTCCAGAACCAGTGGAGAGATGCATCCACTACCTCTGTCCTTAGCAGGATGAAGCACTCTGGGCACAAGGCCCCCTCCAGAACCAGTGGAGAGATCCATCCACTACCTCAGTCCTTGGCAGGATGAAGCACTCTGGGCACAATGCCCCCTCCAGAACCAGTGGAGACTGTTATCCACTTGAGAGACTGTGGCTTTACACTCCCAAGGATTGAACAGTGGGCAACCCACCCACTGTATAGACTTGAGAGACTGTGGCTTTGCACTCCCCAGGATTGAACAGTGGGCAGCCCACCCACTGTTGAGACTTGAGAGACTGTGGCTTTGCACTCCCCAGGATTGAACAGTGGGCATGTGGCCCTCTCGTGGATTTGGTGTCGTGCACTTAACCGGCTGAGGTGCCCCCCTTTCCCTCCCCCTGAGGTGCCTGTTTTGTTGCTCTCTGATGCACCTGCAGTGTTCTCACACAGTGTGGGCCCAGTGTTCCACGGACTTAATTGAAGCACTACCTGGACTACTATGCTTGGTGTATATTTTGTTAATGGTGTATATATATATATATATAAATATATATATATATATATTTGCATACTTGCTTTTAATATATTACAATGGTTACACTCATTTCCTTTTGTCTTTGCATTCTTCCGGGGAGGTTGCGGGGTGTGACTATCATGTATTAATATGTTTTAGTGTGTGTGTTGTATTGGGTGAGGGTGGGGTTGGGAGTGTTGCGTGTGTGTGTCCCTGTTTTTTACCTCCCCTCCCCTGTGTCATAGGTGCAGTACTCACCATGGTCTTCGCCGCCGGGCGTTCGGGCTCCTGGTAGAGGAGCAGGAAGACTATCGCATGGAGAATTTGGAGTTCCGGCTCCATGGTGTCCTAGTGGGGTGTGTAGAGGTGAGCGTTTTCCCTTCGGAATCCTGTTTCCGCCGTATTTTTATCCGCGGTGAATCCACCCCGGAAAAGGTGCTGGATTGGTAGGTTGTGATACTGTGGGCGGTACTTTGTCCTACGCCTGTCTGTTGGCAGTGACTGCAGCGCTGTTTGTCTGTACACTGTGGCGGTCAGAGTGTTAAAGTGGCCGTCTTTGTTGGCGGTTTCCGCCACGGTCGTAATTGCAAAAAGTTTACCGCCGGACTGTTGGCGGTCTTACCGCCGCTTTAACACCGACCGCCAGGGTTGTAATGACCACCAGGGAGACAGACACACACAGACACACACACAGACATACAGACACAGACACACACTGACACACACACACACTCAGACACTCAGACACTGACACACTCAGACACACACACTCAGACACTCACACTCAGACACTCACACAATCAGCCACACACACTCTCAGACACACATACTCAGACACAGACACACTCAGACACACACTCACTCAGACACTCTCAGACACACTCAGACACACACACTCACTCAGACACACACTCACTCAGACACATTCACTCAGACACACACACTCACTCAGACACACACTCACTAAGACACACTCACTAAGACACACACATTCAAACAGACACACACACAGACACTCAGACACACAGACACTCAGACACACTCACACAGACACACACAGAAACACTCACACACAGACACACTCACACATACACACACTCAGACACATACACACTCAGACATACTCACATCCAGAAACACACACACTCAGACACACTCACACTTAGACACAAACTCACACTCAGAGACTCACAGGCACACACAGAAACACACATACACACTCAGAGACACTCAGACACACAGGAACTCTCAGACACACTCAGACACACACTCCAACACACACACACACTCTCTCAGATACACACACACACACTCAGACACACACACACAGACATACACTCAGACATGCAAACACTCAGACACACTCAGACAAACACACACTAGCAATCAGACACACAGACACACACACATACTCAGACACACATACACACTGGGACACACACACTCAGACACACTCAGACACACACCAACACACACACACACACACACACAAACTCAGACACAGATTCAGACACTCAGACACACTCATACACACACACTCACTCATACACACTCACACACTCAGACATACTCACAGTCAGACACATACACACACTCAGACACACACCCTCAGATACAAACACACTCACATTCAGACACACACACACACACACACAAACCCTCAGATACACACACTCAGACACACTCACACAGACATACTCAGAGACACTCAGACACACAGACACACACACACACACCAACACACACACAGACACACTCACTCCTACACACACTCTTAGACACACATACTCAGACATAGACACACTCAGACACACACAATCACTCGGACACCCATACACTCACTCAGACACTAACTCAGACACACACTCAGACACACACACACAGACACACTCAGACACACACACACACACTCAGAAACACACACTCAGACACACACACACTCAGACACAAACACACTCAGACATACTCACATTCTCACACACACACACACACTCAGACACACACATACACTCAGATGGACTCAGTCACCCAGACACACTCAGACACACACACACTCACTCAGTCACACACACTCAGACACACACACACTCAGGCACACATACACTCAGACACACACATACTCAGACACACACAAAAAACTCACATGCAGGCACACACACTCAGACACACACACACTCAGGCACACATACACTCAGACACACACATACTCAGACACACACAAAAAACTCACATGCAGGCACACACAGACACACACAAACACACTCAGAGACACTCAGACACACAGGAACACTCAGACACACTCCAACACACACACACACTCAGAAACACACTCTCTCACACACACACACACACTCGGATACACACACACACACAGAGACACACACTCGGACACATGCACACACTCAGACATACACACACTCAGAGAAACACTCACTCACACTCAGACACACACACTCTCTAAAACACACACATACTAAGATACACATACACAATCAGCCACACACACTCAGACACACTCATACAGACACACTCAGACACACTCTCACACACACACACAGACACACACACAAACATATACACACACACACACTCAGACACAGATTCTGACACACAGACACACACACACTCAGACACTCACACTCACTCAGACACACATACAGCTACTCAGACACACACACTCACACAGACACACAGTCTCAGACACACACACTCACTCAGACACAAACACAGTCATTCAGACATACTCACTCAGAGACACTCATACACACACACACTCACTCATACACACTTACACACTCAGACACACTTACTCAGACACACACCCACTCAAACACACACACAGTCAGACACATACACACACTCAGACACACACACACAGACAAACACTCAGATACACGCACTCAGACACACTCACACAGACATACTCAGAGACACTCAGACACACAGACACACACACACACACCGACACACACTCACAGACACACACATTCCTACACACACTCTTAGACACACATACTCAGACATAGACACACTCAGACACACAAACTCACCCGGATACCCATACACTCACTCAGTCACACACACACAGACACACACACAGTCAGACACACACACACTCAGACACATACACACAGACACACATATACAGTCAGACACACACACATAGACACACACACTCAAACACAGTCAGACACACTCAGGCACAGACACACATACACTCAGACACACACCCACTCAGACAGACATCTTAAAGATGCCCCCTGAATACCAACCAGACTTTTAATGTAGGCTGTCCAGCTTCTGCCAACCTGCCACACACCAGACATGTTGCTGGCCACATGGGTGCCTTTGTCACTCTGTGGCCAGGAACAAAGCCTGTACTGGGTGGAGGTGCTTCTCACCTCCGCCTGCAGGAACTGTAACACACAGACACACACACCCACTCAGACACAGACACACACTCAGACATGCACACACTCAGACACACTCACACAGACACATTCAGACACACTCACACACAGACACAGTCACACATACACACACTAAGACACACACACTCAGGCACATACACACTCAGACATACTCACATTCAGAAACACACACTCAGACTCACACACACTCACACTTAGACACACACTCACACTCAGAGACTCACAGGCACACACAGACACACACATACACACTCAGAGACATTCAGACACACAGGAACACTCAGACACACACTCCAACACACACACTCACACACACTCACACTTAGACACACACTCACAATCAGAGACTCACAGACACACACACACTCAGACACAAACACACTCAGACATACTCACATTCAGACACACACTCACACTCAGACACACACAAAAAACTCACACACACACAGGCGCACACAGACACAGACAAACACACTCAGAGACACTCAGACACACTCCAACACACACACACACACTCAGAAACACACTCTCTCACACACACACACACACTCTGACACACACACACACAGACACACACTCAGACACATGCACACACTCAGACACACACAACCTCAGACAAACACTCACTCACACTCAGACACACACACACTCTAAAACACACACATACTAAGATACACATACACAATCAGCCACACACACTCAGACACACTCATACAGACACACTCAGACACAATCTCACACACACACACAGACACACACACAAACATATACACACACACACTCAGACACAGATTCTGACACACAGACACAACCAGACACACACACACACACACTCAGACACTCACACTCACTCAGACACACATACAGCTACTCAGACATACTCACTGAGACACACTCAGACACACACACTCACACAGACACACTCACACACTCAGACACACTCACTCAGACACACACACTCAATCAGAAACACACCCACTCAGACAAAAACACACACACAGACATATACACACACTCAGACACACACACACACACACAGACACAAACACACTCACTCAGACACACACACACACACTGACACACAAACACTCAGACACACTCAGTCACACTCACACAGACATACTCAGACACACAGATACACACACAAACACACACACAAACACACATTCAAACACACACACTCCTACACACACTCTCAGACACACACACAGACACAGACATACTCAGACACATACACTCACTCAGACACCCATACACTCACTCAGACACTCACTCAGACACACACTCAAACACACACACAAACTCAGACACACACACTCAGACACATACTCTCAGACACAAACTCTCAGACACACACACTCACTCAGACATGCACACTCACTAAGACACACTCACTCAGACATACACACTCACTCAGACACACACACTCATTCAGGCACACACTCACTCAGACACACTCACTCTTACACACACTCACTCAGATACACACACACTCAGACACACAGACACAGTCAGACACACACACACTCAGACACACACCCACACACTCAGACACACAGAAACTCAAACACACAAACACATACACACACTCAGACACAGTCATACACACTCAGACAGACACACACACACTCAGACACACACACTCACACATTTAGACACACCCTCAGACACACACACTCAGACACACACACACAGACACACAGAAACACAGACACACAGACAGAGAAACACAGACACACACACAGACATAGAGACACAGACACACACAGACACAGACATACACTCACACACTCAGACACACACACTCTCAAACACACACTCTCAGACTCACATACTCAGACACAGACACACTCAGACACACACTCACTCAGATACACACACACTCACTCAGACACTCTCAGACACACTAAGACGCACACACACTCACTCAGACACACTCACTCAGACACACACACTCACTCAGACACACACTCACTAAGACACACTCACTCAGACACACACACATACACTCAGACACACACACATTCAGACACACTCAGACACACTTACACGCAGACACACAAATACTCACAGACACAAAAAACACTCAGACACACACACTCAGACACACCAAGACACACTTACACAAACACACTCACACTCAGACACACACACACACACACACTGACACACAAACACTCAGACACACTCACTCAGACACACTCAGTCACACTCACACAGACATACTCAGACACACAGACACAAACACAAACACACACACAAACACACACTCAAACACACACACTCCTACACACACTCTCAGACACACACTCATACACAGACATACTCAGACACATACACTCACTCAGACACCCATACACTCACTCAGACACTCACTCAGACACACACTCAAACACACACACACACACTCAGACACACACACTCAGACACATACTCTCAGACACAAACTCTCAGACACACACACTCACTCAGACATGCACACTCACTAAGACACACTCACTCACACATACACACTCACTCAGACACACACACTCATTCAGGCACACACTCACTCAGACACGCTCACTCTTACACAAACTCACTCAGATACACACACACACACACACTCAGACACACAGACACAGTCGGACACACACACACTCAGACACACACACACACACTCAGACATACAGAAACTCAAACACACAAACACATACACACACTCAGACACAGTCATACACACTCAGACAGACACAAACTCACTCGGACACACACACATACACTCAGACACACACACACTCAGACACACACACATTCAGATACACTCAGACACACTCACACGCAGACACACACATACTCACAGACACAAAAAACACTCAGACACACACCAAGACACACTTACACAGACATACTCAGACACACTCAGACACACAGACACACACACCGACACACACACACTCAGACACACACACTCCTACACACACTGTCAGACACACACACTCAGACACAGACACACTCAGGCACACACACTCAGACACAGACACACACACTCACTTAGACACCCATACACTCACTCAGACACACTCAGACACACACACACACACACTCAGACACACACACACTCAGACACACACACTCAGACACATACTCTCAGACACATACACACTCACTCAGACACACACACTCACTCACACACACACACTCAGGCACACACTCACTCAGACACACTCACTCAGACACACACTCACTCAGATGCACACACACACACACTCAGACCCACACATTCTCAGACACACACACTCAGACACACACCCACTCAGGCACACACACTCAGATGCACTCAGTCACCCAGACACACTTACTCAGTCACACACACTCAGACACACACACACTCAGACACACAAAGGCACACACAGACACACAAATACACACTCAGACACTCAGACACACAGGAACACTCAGACACACACATACACACACTCCAACAAACACACACACTCAGACACACATTCTCTCAGACACACACACACACTCAAATACACACACAGACACACACTCAGACACACATGCACTCAGACACAGAAACACTCAGACAAACACACACTCACAATCAGACACACACACACTCAGACACACACACATACTCAGACACAAATACAGATTCAGACACACACATTCAGACACAATCAGACACACTGATACAGACACACTCAGACACACTCAGACACACATACACACACAAACATACACACACACACTCAGACACACTCACTCAGACACATACACACACTCAGACACACACACACACACACACACTCATACACACTCAGACACTAAGACACTCGCTCACACTCAGACACTCCCACACATTCAGACACTAAGACACTCGCACGCACTCAGACATTCAAACACTTGCACACACTCAGACACTTAGACACTAGGGAACAATCAGACACTCAGACACGTGCACTCAGACACTCGTGTGCACTCAGACACTCATGCACACTCAGACACTTAGACACTAGCGCACACTCAGACACTTGCGTACACTCAGACACTTGCGCAATCTCATACAGTAGTGAACACTCAGACACTCGTGCAAACTAAGACACTCAGACACTCAGGCACACTCAGATACTAAGATACTCACCAACACTCAGACACTTAGACACTAGGGCACACTCAGACACTCACGCACACTCAGACACTCGCACACACTTAGACACTCAGACATTCGCACACACTCAGACACTCATGCTCACTCAGACACTCAGACACTCGTGCACACACAGACACTCGCGCACACTCACACACACTCAGAAACTAAGATACTCCCCAGCACTCAGACACTTAGACACTAGCGCACACTCAGGCACTCGCGCACACTCAGAAACTCGCATGCACTCGGACACTCACACACACTCAGACACTCGTGTGGACTAAGACACTCGTGCACACTCCGACACTAAGATACTGGAGCACACTCAGACACTCACACACACTCAGACACTAAGGTAGTGGCGCGCACTCAGACACTTAGACACTAGCGTACACCCAGACACTGATGCACACTCAGACACTCGTGGGCACTCAGACACTCGCGCACACTCAGACACTAAGACACTCGCACACACTCAGACACTAAGATACTAGTGCACACTCAGACACTAGAGCACACTCAGACACTCGCATGCACTCAGACACTCGCGCACACTCAGACACACGCACATTCAAACACTTGCACACAATCTGGCGGTGGTCTCCGCACCAGTGACGATACTGGTGCCATCCAGGCGCTGACTCTGACGGTGGTCTCCGGACCAGTGACGGTAGTGCTGGCGTCCTGGCCAGCGGGGAGGATGGCGGCCTTCCCCGCAGTGCTGCTCCTACCAGACTTTGGAGACTTCTTCTGCCCCTTCACCACCTTGGGAGGAGTCACAGCTGACTTGGCACTCCCCCCAGGCCCCTTGTGAGCAGTTTTGCCGGCAGGAGTCTTCACCCCCTCCTGTCTGGCACTGTCCAACTTAAGGTGCTTTACAGGGGGTGGACTGGCAGTGCTTTGGCTCCGTGTCACACTGGCTGCCCTGGTGGCCTGTGCACTCCACAGACCTCTAACACGCACCACTGGTACCAGACTTTTTTTTGGCTGCGGTGCTACTACGGGACATATGAATTGGAGGGGTGGGGGTGGTGGCCCAGAGGTCAACGTTGCTCAGGAAAAGTTTCTGACGAAGACTGGGATGGGTAGCTGGAGGGGGTCTGGGAGTGGAGGAAGAGGAGGTGGTTGTAGGAGGTGTAACTTTAGGTGATTTGGGTGCAGGTACTGGAGTCTGTCGTGAGGTGGATGGATGTTGGGTGTGTGGGTGCCCGCGTTTGTGTACTTTGGGAGGGGGCATCACAGACACACTGGGAGTGGACACAGGGGACGTGTAAATGGTAGTGGGGGTGGTGAGTGCAGGTGAGCGGGGTGTGGTGCTGGGTGTTCTGGTGCGAGTCCTAGTGCCTGTAGATGTAGTGCATGCAGGTGAGAGTGTAGACGACACTGGGAGGGATGAGGGAAACGACGAGGAGGGGGACACAGTGGAGGCAGTGGATGTTGTTGTGTCTGTATGTGGGTGATGCTTGTGTGAGTGCCTGTGGGTTGTGTGGTGCCTATGTTTGACTGAGCTACTTTTGTGTGTTGAGGTGTGTGCATGCTTGTCTGATGGTGTGCTTGGGATAGGCTGGGGCACAGGGGATTGGGTCTGGGTGGAGGAAGTTGGAGGGGAGGCTAGACACAGGGACAATGGCTGCCATCAGTGCTGAGGCCAGATATTGCAGGGTTCGATGATGGGCAGCCTGACCAGAATGAATGCCCTCCAGGAATGCATTAGTGTGTTGCAACTCCCTTTCTACACGCTGGATGGCATTCACAATGGTAGACTACCCAACAGTGAGGGACCTGAGGAGGTCAATGGCCTCCTCACTGAGGGCAGCAGGGGTGACTGGGGCAGGGGCTGAGGTGCCTGGGGCGAAGGTGATGCCCACCCTCCTGGGTGAGCAGGCACGGAGCGAAGGCTGAGGGGCTGCTGGGAGGGTGGTGCTGGTAGGGGGGGTGGCGGCTGTACCTGTAGAAGTGGGGGGCACAGATGGTGCTCCCATCGGAGGACGAGTCTGTGTCGCTGTTTGCTGATTCGGTGACCGACGTGAAGCTCCCCTCGCCCTCCGTCCCACTGGTGTATTCAGAGTCCGTGGTGTGGCCCTCCATGGCCATGTGGGATGCAGCTCCCTCGTGCTGCGGTGCCACTGTACCTCCGCCTGATGATGCTGATGGACAAAAGAACAGGGAGAGCAGAAAAAGGGGGGGGGGGACAGAAGAAAGACAGGTTGAGTGGATGGCGTACCGCTACCGTTGGCGGACAAAATAGACACAGCAGCCCCGTGCACTACGCCGTGCTCTTGGCCTCTACAGATGCAAATCCTGGGATATGGCCTACATGGCTATGGGTGTCATCTGCCCACATAAATGACACAGGGGCATGTCTACCTGTACTTGGCACTCTACAGAGGTGGGGTGGAGTGGCACATGGCCTGCATTAGGGAGGGGTCAGCCTACGGAACTCGCCCTGGCCTAGGGAAACCCACAGCCCTCCTCCCCCACCCAGACCCCTCCACTGCGCGCAAAGTCCACAGAATGAGACTGTACTCACCCCCTTGTGTCTGCTGTGATGCCCTCAAGCGCCCATCCAACTCAGGGTAGGCCACCGCCTGGATCCGGAACATCAGGGGGGTCATGGTGCGACGGGCACCCCTCCCACGTTGGGAGGCCATCCCCAGCTGAGCCTCTGCCGTCTTCTTGCTCCAGCGGCGAATGTCCTCCCATCTTTTCCGGCAGTGGGTGCCCGTCTCTGGTGGACCCCCAGGGTCTGGACGTCCTTGGCGATGGCACGCCAAATGTCCTTCTTCTGGTGGGCGCTGACCTACATGACATGTACAGGGGAAGAAGAGAAGTCATTACCAACTGCACCGTCGAAGTGAGTGGCCCACATCCCTACCCTTGCCATGTGGCACATGCATTCACAGTCCTTCATGCTCGCTGAACTCTGCCCCCTTCCTTCTTACAACCAGCCCTCTCCACACAGGCATAGCCCATACAACGTGCTCCCTGTGTACTTACCTGTTGGTCTGGAGGACCGTAGAGAAGCGTGTACTGGGGGAGGACCCCGTCCACGAGCTTCTCCAACTCCTGAGCAGTGAAGGCAGGAGCCCTTTCCCCAGACGCAGCAGCCATTGTCTCTTCCAGACCGAGGTCACAGCAGCACTTGCAGTGTAGGTCCTCTCCTGTCGAAGATCAGGTATCGAGTGATTGAAGTGATAGAAAATGGCGGTGACGTCCCGGCAGTGCGTATCATCACCGCCGGCGCACTTCATCGTTGGCTCCTGGAACCCATAGGGTCCAATGTTAACCAATGCAGCATTGCGCCGCGGTCTACGACCGCCTACCGCGACGGTGTACAACGCCAGCGCAGTTCCCTCACATCCCATTGTCCCGGTTTAGAGGTCAGGCAGCTGCCATTTCAGGGGCCCACATGGCTTCATTTACTACTGCGTCACACATACCTAGGCCTACACTCAACACACATACAGGAAGAGTTTTGTAATTGGTGACGTGTTCTGTGTAGCTGTGGGTACATACCTGAGATTTTGTTGACTCTGTGATCGCTGTTGTCCTTCATAGGTACCGTCAGCTGGGAAATGTGAGGAGATGGCGGAATCCTCCGGTGTACCGAACGCTGGTGGACCTGTTAACAACAGAGGAGCGACATTTGATCATCACCTACAGGTTTGACCGTGCCACAATCCAGGAACTGTGTAGCCAGTTGGAGCCAGACCTGATGTCACCAATCCGCCATCCCACAGGAATCCCCCCTGAAGTGTAGGTGCTGTCAGTGCTCCATTTCCTTGCAAGTGGGTCATTTCAAACAACAGTGGCCATGGCATCAGGGATGTCCCAGCCTATGTTTTCCAACGTGTTGTCCAGAGTGTTGTCTGCGCTGCTGAAACACGTGAGGAGCTACATCGTTTTCCCTCAGGTGGAGGATTTGGCTACTGTTAAAGGTGACTTCTATGCCCTGGGACATATCCGCAACATCATCAGTGCTATTGATGGGACCCATGTAGCTCTGGTCCCCCCCACAGGAGTGAACAGGTGTACAGGAACCGGAAGAGTTATCATTCGATGAATGTACAGATGGTATGTTTGGCAGACCAGTACATCTCGCAGGTAAATGCAATGTTCCCTGGCTCAGTGCATGACGCCTACATCCTGCGGAATAGCAGCATCCCATATGTGATGGGTCAACTCCAGAGGCACCAGGTGTGGCTATTAGGGGACTCTGGTTACCCCAACCTGTCATGGCTACTGACCAAAGTGAGGAATCCCAGGACCAGGGCAGAGGAACGCTACAATGAGGCCCATGGGCGGACTAGGAGGGTGATCGAACGCACCTTCGGCCTCCTGAAGGCCAGGTTCAGTGCCTCCATATAACAGGTGGTTCCCTATTCTACTCACCAAGGAAGGTGTGCCAGATCATCATCGCCTGCACAATGCTTCACAATATTGCTTTGCGATGCCAGGTGCCTTTTCTGCAGGAGGATGGTCCAGATGACGGTGTTGTGGCAGCTGTGGAGCCTGTGGACAGTGATGAGGAGTAAGCTGAGGAAGAAGACATTGACAACAGGGAGTCAGTCATATAGCAATATTTCCAGTGACACACAGGTGAGACAATTTGTTTACTATTATATTCACTTTCACACTTCTACCTCTATCCTGTCTGTCAATTTGAAGCAGTATTTGGTAACTGAGTTGTACATTTCTATTACGGTTTCACAGGTGTGGATACCAACGTGTGTCATCTGCTTGCTTCCTTCATGGACTTGTGCTGTGTGACATAGGCATGTTGACATTAACATTTCGAACCGATTTTGTCATAGTCATAGTGTAGACGGGTCTCGGAGACCGCGTCTCTTTTACCGCCATCATTCCGCCGGCTGCATGGATACGACGCTGCGCTTCCCTGGCAACGAGGGGACGCTACGCCGCGGCAGCAGCGCCAACTTCCTGGTTCAGGGAGTTAAAGAGAGGACGGACAACGATTCGGGCGTTCGGAACGCCACAGAGAGGACGCCGACCGCAGGAGAAGACGCGCAGGAGACGGAACCCCCGAAGGCGCAGGACCCCTTCAACGGAACGGGTGACCAGACGCTGGAGGCCGGAAAGACGCCCAAGACGCGAGATTCCAGCCACGGCCCCGGAGGGTCGTGGCTTTGGAAGGTACGGTCCCTCCTAGGGACGAGAGGGTCATGGGGAACGGAGGGCACTGGGGAGGGGAACCAGGGAGGTGGGAGAAACGGGAAAGAGGGGCACTGAGTCACAAAAGGAAAGGAGGGAGAGATTAAGGAAAGTGTACAGTCACCAAAAGAACCCTAACCCTTTCACTGTGACACACCCCACCGACCCCCCCTGCTTGCTCCCTTTTTCCCCATTTTTGAACACAATAATAACTCCCCGACCCCACAGAAGGACTTACCCTTTCTTTCTTTCCTCCATGTTCCCGGAATCCGAGCATGAAGTCCGCTTACCCACCATCAGGACAAGACCGGCAGAAGAACCTAAGGAAGAAAGAAGAACATAATTAGGACCAACACCAGGAAAACCCAAACAGACCTAGAAAATTATAAAGACGGAACAAAGTGAATATTCTGTGAAAATACAACAGAGAATAAAACTTAAAGTATAAAACCCATATACTAGTTCTCAGAATCAGTTTCTATATAGGCTCGTGTCCAGTAGCCTACCACACATAGCTAATACACATTTTCAAAATCACAGACTGACTCCAGATTGTTTTGTGCTTCAAGTGTGTTTATTTAAGTGCTCAAAAATGGAGGGGGGTAGTAAAATGGTGATGGGTGATGGTTGAGGAATGTCCATGGCAGAGTCCAGTCTATGCGTTTCACAGTAGCTTTACCCATATGGGCATAGGAAGTGGAGCTGGGGCAGTTCCAATCTGAACAGGGTAACAAAGTGGGACAGTGGGAGGACAATCAGGGTGGTCTCATTTCCTGGCGGGGTCTTGCCATCTTGCTCTGTCCTGTTCCTGGATCTCAGGGACCGCTTGCGGGGTGGTTGTCCGTCTGCAGGGGGTGGGGTGCTGGTGTGGTGGTCCTGTGGCGGGGCATCCTGTCCACTAGCGCCGGCGGAGGTGGTGGGCAGTTCATTGTCCAGGCTAGTGTCAGGGGCCCTTGGAGTGCCACGGTGTCCCTCATGGTCTTTTGTATGTCCTTCAGCACCCCTACAATGGTGCCCAGGGCGGAGCTGATGGTTCTGAGCTCCTCCCTGAACTCCAAATACTGTTCTTCCTGCATGCGCTGGGTCTCCTGAAACTTGGCCAGGACCGTAGCCATCATCTCCTGGGAGTGGTGGTATGCTCCCATGATGGAGGATAGGGCCTCGTGGAGAGTTGGGTCCCTTGGCCTGTCCGCCCCCTTGTCGCACAGCAGCTCTCCCAGTTCCCCTGTGTTCCTGTGCCTCCGTCCCATGGACCGTGTGCGAACTACCACTGCCCCCAGGTCCCTGTTGTTGTTCGGGTGGTGGGTTATCCTGGGTTCCCTGTAGTGGTGGACACACAGCTGATTGACGTGTCCTGGGTACGGAGGTATGGGCCCGCTGGGTGGGTGCTGTGCTGGTGTTACCAGAGAGTGGAAGGTCAGTGTTGGGCTGTGCCTCTGCAAGGGGAACCGACTGTCCTGAGGCCCACGATGGTCCGGGCTGGTCATCAGGATCCAGTTGGCCAGAGCTGCTGTCGTCACTGTGGGCCTCTTCTGTGGGTGGAGTGGAGATGTCTCCTGTCTGGTGACATTCCGTAGTGGTCCTGCAGGGGTATAAGAGCATGATTATTGCATGTGTGTGTGTCATGGTGTGCAATGGGTGGGTGTGCGTGTATCCCAGTGCAAGTATTCCTGTGTGGGGGCTTGTGTGATGATGGTTGGGGGGGTGTTCTGGGTATGTGCAGTGAGCATGCTTTAGTGAGGGGTGACCATGCTTAGTTGTGTCATGCAGGGCTTGGTGTTGGGATGGGTGGTGTGAGAAAACAGGGCTGATTGCAGAGGCCCCCTAACTTTTTGCCCCCATTTTCCACTTTTTCTGGGGTTTTCCTGACTCTGATGGTACCCTGGGTACTGCTAACCAGTCCCAGGGCCTGTGCTCTGTGTAAAATGGATATGCAAATTAGGCTAATTATAATTGGCTAAGTGAACCTACCTATAAGTCCCTAGTATATGGTAGGGCATGTAGGTTTAGGGACCTCAGCATAGGTAGTTCACCCATAGGTGCTCTGCTGAGGTGCCCAGTGTCATTTTAAAGGCAGGCCTGCCTTGATGGCTGCTTTTAAATTAAAGTTATATGCAAATTCAACTTTGGAACTGAAAGTAGTTCCAAAGTCTTAAACCACCTTATTTTTACATATAAGTCACCCCTAAGGTGTGCCCTATGTGCCCCTAGGGCTGGGTGCCATGTAACTATAAGCAGGGACTTTATAAAAATAGTTTTGTAAGCCCTGGTGAGGTAAAAACAGGCAATTTGTTTCCCCATCATTGTAGTAAATGGCCTTCATAGGCTAGAATGGGGAGACTTTATTTTAATTTTTAAAGTCTCCTTAAATGATGCATACCAAGAGTTTGGTATCAAATTAATTGTTGAAATAAATCCCCCAACTTCCAGTTGTTGGATTTAATATAACTTGTTCAGGTAAAGAGTTTTAAACTTTACCTGAAAAGTTTCCAATTTCAGCCCTGCATTGTTTTTGCTGCTGTGCTCTGATTGGCCAGTCTCTAGCAAGTCTGGCCAGGCTGCCTTGATGAGGTGTGAAGTGGCCTGGCTTCACACAAAGGAATGTGCCCGTGGGAGGGAATCTCCCCTCAGCAGATGGTGAGGCAGGAAGGGGGAGGGCTGCCAAACTGGTCTTCAAAGGCAGAGAAGGACATTTGGAGCAACCAGCAACACCCCCACATCCTGCAACCCCAGACAACTAGGTGCCCCCTTGATCAGATTAGGAGAGGGCAGGAGAAGGGTGTGTTTATGATTTTTAGCCACACCAGTGGGTGGGCTCAGCCAGATGTAACCTCCAAAAATCAGATTCAGCCATGATGGATTTTTGGAGAATGTTGCCTCCTGGGATTGATTTTTGCCAGTTTTATCCTTGCTCCTGGGTGAAAAGCAGGGGGATCCTTGTTCTCCAATCGGGTGCATGGTCCTTCCCCCTGTGATGACCACTTCCTGGGAAGGACCATGCACCCGATTGGAGAACCAGGACCCCCCTGCTTTTCACCCAGGAGCAAGGATAAAACTGGCAGACCTGCACCCACACCTCAGTTCCCTACCACATCCAACAAGGAAGAACAACAGAAGAAGAAGGACTGCCCTGCTGGACCCCTGGCTTGCACCTGGAACCTGCACTCAGAAGGACTGCACCAGCTGCACACTTGGGCTTCACCACAAGAAGGACTTTGCCTGGCTTCAACTGGTTCAAGGAGGGACTCCCTGTTTGCTACAAGTGAAAAATTGCTATCCAGAGTCCCCTGCCCCAACTCCTGAAGAAAGCGACCAGCTGACCACTGTCCAGTGGCCAAAAAGGAGTTTGCACCAGTTGTAGTCCGCACCCCCCAAGGACCATCTAAGAACTTCTGGACCCTTGGGGTGAGCTGTGGACCCCAAAAGAACCTTAAAAAGACATCTGGGAGAAGCCCCAGAAGTTTGGAGAAGTTCGGACAACTTTTGTAAAAAAGCTCCATAGAGGGACCGACCCGCCATGGCAACTCTAGCCGGCTTGCCTCAACCGCGACCCGGCCTGATTTGCTGGTTCGTCCTGGTAAAGAAAATCTCAGAAAAAGAGACTAAGTCCGAAGGTAAAAAGTTGACCGGGACCTCCCATTCAGCGTATCCGAGGAGGGCTCCATGGACGTCGGATCAAGATCCAGGTTTTCCCCGGTCGAAGGATTTTCACCTCGAAAAAAAGACTAAGGCGGTCATTCTGACCCTGGCGGTA
Source organism: Pleurodeles waltl (assembly GCF_031143425.1). Taxonomy (NCBI): domain Eukaryota; kingdom Metazoa; phylum Chordata; class Amphibia; order Caudata; family Salamandridae; genus Pleurodeles; species Pleurodeles waltl. Next base: position 349,654,293 of record NC_090437.1, on the reverse strand, counting down.
AAAACCACCAGGGCCGTGGTCCGCGGGAGCACCGCCAACAGGCTGGCGGTGCTCCTTTGGGCATTCTGACCGCAGCGGTACAGCCGCGGCCAGAAACGGAAAGTTGGCGGTCTCCCGCCGGCTTTCCGCTGCCCAGGGTAATCCTCCATGGCGGCGCAGCTTGCTGCGCCGCCATGGGGATTCCGACCCCCATACCGCCATCCTGTTCCTGGCGGTTTCGGCCGCCAGGAACAGGATGGCGGTATGGGGTGTCGTGGGGCCCCTGGGGGCCACTGCAGTGCCCATGCCAATGGCATAGGCACTGCAGGGGCCCCCGTAAGAGGGCCCCACTTAGAATTTCAGTGTCTGCTTTGCAGACACTGAAATTCACGACGGGTGCTACTGCACCCGTCGCACCCCTTCCACTTCGCCAGCTCCATTCGGAGCCGGCTTCCTCGTGGAAGGGTGTTTCCCGCTGGGCTGGCAGGCGGCCTTTTGGCGGTCGCCCGCCAGCCCAGTGGGAAACCCAGAATGACCGCCGTGGCCTTTTGACCGCGGTACGGTCTTCTGGCGGTTCCCGCTTGGCGGGCGGCTCCCGCCGCCCGCCAAGCTCAGAATCACCCACTAAGTCCGAAGGTAAAAATCTCCACCGAGGATTCCAGCATTGCGTATCCGGAGAAGGGCTCCAGGAGGTCGGATTGGACTGGCAGGTTCGTCCCGCTGAAGAAAATCTTTGAAAAAGAGACTAAGGCGGTCACCGCCAAATGGCCGCTCCGCGGTCAGGAGACCATGGATGCCATTCTGGCTTTCCTGCTGGGCCGGCGGGCGACCGCCAAAAGGGCGCCCGCCGGCCCAGCGGGAAAGCCCCTGCAACATAGAAGCCGGCTCCGAATGGAGCCGGCGGTGTTGCAGGGGTGCGACGGGTGCAGTAGCACCCGTCGCGATTTTCACTGTCTGCAAAGCAGACAGTGAAAATCTTCATGGGGCCCTGTTAGGGGGCCCCACGACACCCGTTCCCGCCATCCTGTTCCTGGCGGTAAGAACCGCCAGAAACAGGGTGGCGGGAAGGGGGTCGGAATCCCCATGGCGGCGCTGCAAGCAGCGCCGCCATGGAGGATTCCCTGGGCCAGGGGAAAACCGGCAGGAAACCGCCGGTTCCCCTTTTCTGACCGCGGCTTTACCGCCGCGGTCAGAATGGCCCTGGAAGCACCGCCAGCCTGTTGGCGGTGCTTCCGTGGTCCCCGGCCCTGGCGGTCATGGACCGCCAGGGTCGAAATGACCCCCTAAGTGTGAAGGTAAACTTTTAACCAAGGCCTCCCGTGGCCCGTAGACGAGCAGGGCTCCATCGCGGTCGGCCTGAAACTTTGACTTTGCCCCGGTCGAGGTGCAACCAGATGACCCGATTGGCGCTTTTTTGTTTCTAGGCGCTAAAAAAATAATAATTCTTTAAAAATTCATATCTCCCGTTCCCCTTATCCGATTTTATTAGTTTTGGTGTCATTTTAAAGATAAAAATATAATCTATTTTTGTAAATTGGTTTTGGATTTTTAAACTGTTTCCTGTGTTTTATTTAAATACTGTTTTGTGATATTTGAATGCTTTACACTCTGTCTCCTAAGTTAAGCCTTGATGCTCGTTGTCAAGCTACCAAGGGTTGAGCTGGGTTTAATTTACTGAGACCTAACTGGAACTTAGTGGAGGTTAGTGGCCTATTGCTAAGTGTAGTTACCTACCTGCCCTTACCAATAACCCATTTTCCAACAGGTGGTTTATGTTATTAGTAAATTAGTGAGGAGTTGGAGTTATGGGGAGGGGGTGAGGGTGGGGGTGTATGATGGCATGCAGGTAGGGTGGGGGATATCATAGTTAAGATTTGACTTACCAGTGTCCATTCCTCCACCGACTCCTCCGAGGCCCTCAGGATGCATGATGGTCAAGACCTGCTCCTCCCATGTTGTTAGTTGTGGGGGAGGAGGTGGGGGTCCGCCGCCAGTCCGCTGAATCGCGATGTTGTGCCTGGAGACCACTGAACGCACCTTCCCCCGTAGGTCGTTCCACCTCTTCCTGATGTTCTCCCGATTTCTTGGATGCTGTCCCACAGCGTTGACCCTGTCCACGGTTCTTCGCCATAGCTCCATCTTCCTGGCTATGGAGGTGTGCTGCACCTGTGATCCAAATAGCTGTGGCTCTACCTGGATGATTTCCTCCACCATAACCCTGAGCTCCTCCTCGGAAAACCTGGGGTGTCTTTGGCGTGACATGGGGTGGTGTAGGTGATGTGTAGGGTGGTGTATGTGTTGATGAGTGTGGTGATGTGTAGTGGTGTGTGGTGTTTTGTGCGTGGAATGTTGTATGGGTGATGGTGTTGTGTGCCTCTGTGTGGTGGGGTTCTCTATTGCTGTGCTCTCTGTCTGTCGCCTTCATCTCTGATTTTTGTTCGTAGGGGTTTGTGGGTGATGTGGGTGTGTGTTTTATATTGTGTTGGGTGTGTGGGAGTAGTGTTTGTATCTGTCCAGGTGTGTGTATTTCGAATTGTCCAATGTGGGGGTGTTTTGGAGATGTGTGTGTATTTTGAGCGCGGCAGTGTGTACCGCCAATGAAATACAGCGTTTGAAAGATCGCCGCGTGGATTCGTGGGTCGTGATAGCATGGGCATGTTTCTGTTGGCGTGACGGTGGAGGTTTTGTTTTTGCCAGTTTAACACTGACCTTTGGTGTGGCGGAGTTGTGTGGGTGTCTGAATTTCAGCGGATTCCGAGTTGTGGGTCATAATAGCTGTGTCGGAATTCCGCGGCCGCGGCAGTGTTTTGGCGGTCTTCTGCACGGCGGTAAGCGGCTTTTACCGCCAATGTTGTAATGACCCCCTTAGACACTAGCGTACACTCAGACACTCACGCACACTCAGACACTCATGCACAATCAGACACTCACGCACACTCCAACACTTGCGCACACTCGCTCATACTCAGACACTAGACACTCGCACGCACTCAGAAAATCAAACACTTGCGCACATTCAGACACTTAAACACCAGCGCACATTCAGACGTTTGCGTATACTCAGACACTCACGCATACTCAGACACTCGCGTGCACTCAGACACTCGTGCACACTCAGACACTTACGCACACTTAGACACTTGCACACACTCAGACCCTCAGATACTAGCACGCACTCACACACTGGCACACACTCAGACACTCGTGCACACTAGCACTCACTCAGACACTTTCGCGCACTAAGACGCTCATGCACACTCAGACAGTTGCGCACACTCAGACACTGGTAAACACTCGCTCACACTCAGACACTCGAACGCACTCAGACACTCAGACACTCACGCACACTCAGAAACTAAGATACTCCCCAGCACTCAGACATTTAGACACTAGCGCACACTCAGGCACTTGCGCACACTCAGACACTAGCGCACACTCAGACACTTGCGCACACTCAGACACTCAGACATACGCGCGCACTCAGACACTCGTGTGCACTCAGACACTCGTGCACACTCAGACACTTAGACACTAGCGCACACTCAGACACTTGCGTACACTCAGACACTTGCGCACACTTAGATACTAATACACTCGTGCGCACTCAGACACTCATGCACACTCAGACACTCGTGCACACTCATACACTCGTGAACACTCAGACACTCGTACAAACTAAGACACTCAGACACTAATGCACACTCAGATACTAAGATACTCGCCAACACTCAGACACTTAGACACTAGCGCACACTCAGACACTCACGCAAACTCAGACACTCGCACACACTTAGACACTCAGACACTCGCACACACTCAGACACTCACGCTCACTCAGACACTCAGATACTCGCAGGCATGCACTCAGACACTCGCGCACACTCAGAAATTCGCGCACACTCAGACACTCACACACACTCAGAAACTAAGATACTCCCCAGCACTCAGACACTTAGACACTAGCGCAAACTCAGGCACTCGCACACACTCAGACACTCGCGCACTCTCAGACACTCGCGCAAACTCAGACACTTGTGTGCACTAAGAAACTTGCGCACACTCTGACACTAAGATAGTGGTGCACATTCAGACACTCATGCACACTCAGACACTAACATAGTGGCACACACTCACACACTTAGACACTAGCGTACACTCAGACACTCATGCACACTCAGACACTCATGCACACTCAGACACACATGCACACTTCAACACTTGCGCAAACTCGCTCATACTCAGACACTAGACACTCTCAAGCACTCAGAAATTCACACACTCGCGCACACTCAGACACTTAAACACCAGCGCACAGTCAGACATTTGTGTACACTCAGACACTCACGCATACTCAGACACTTACGCGCACTCAGACACTCGTGCACACTCAGACACTTACGCACACTTAGACACTTGCACACACTCAGACCCTCAGATACTTGCAGGCACTCACACACTGGCACACACTCAGACACTCGCGCACACTAGCACACACTCAGACACTCGCGCGCACTCAGACGCTCATGCACACTCAGACACTCGTGCACACTCAGACACTGGTAAACACTCGCTCACACTCAGACACTAAGACAATCGAACGCACTCAGACACTCAGACACTCACGCACACTCAGAAACTAAGATACTTCCCAGCACTCAGATATTTAGACAATAGCGCACACTCAGGCCTTCGCGCACACTCAGACACTAGTGCACACTCAGACACTCGCGCACACTCAGACACTCAGACATCCGCGTGCACTCAGACACTCGTGTGCACTCAGACACTAAGACACTAGCGCACACTCAGACACTCGCGTACACTCAGACACTTGCGCACACTTAGACACTAATACACTTGCACGCACTCAGACACTCATGCACACTCAGACACTTGTGCAAACTCATACACTCTTGATCACTCAGACACGCGTGCAAACTAAGACACTCAGACACTCACGCACACTCAGATACTAAGATACTCGCCAACACTCAGACACTTAGGGGGTCATTCTGACCCTGGCGGTCACCGACTGCCAGGGCCAACGACTGCGGAAGCACCGCCAACAGGCTGGCGGTGCTTCCTGGGCCATTCTGACCGCGGCGGTAAAGCCACGGTCAGAAAAGGGGAACCAGCGGTTTCCTGCCGGTTTACCCCTGGCTCAGGGAATCCTCCATGGTGGCGCTGCTTGCAGCGCCGCCATGGGGATTCCGACCCCCTTCCCGCCATCCCGTTCCTGGCGGTATTTACCGTCAGGAACAGGATGGCGGGAACGGGTGTCGTGGGGCCCCTGGGGGCCCCTGCACTGCCCATGCCACTGGCCTGCACCCGTCGCACCCCAGCAACTCCGCCGGCTCCATTCGGAGCCGGCTTCATCGTTGCTGGGTCTCTCTGCTGGGCGGGCGGGCGTCCTTTTGGTGGTCGCCCGCCCGCCCAGCGGGAAAGTCAGAATGACCGCCGCCCGCCGGGGTCGGAATGACCCCTTTAGACACTAGCGCACACTCAGACACTCACGCACATTCAGACACTCGCACACACTTAGACAATCAGACACTCGCACACACTCAGACACTCAAGCTCACTCAGACACTCGCAAGCATGCACTCAGACACTCACTCGTGCACACTCAGACACTCACGCACACTCAGACACTCACACACACTCAGAAACTAAGATACTCAGACACTTAGACACTAGCGCACACTCAGGCACTCGCGCACACTCAGACACTTGCGCACACTCAGGAACTCATACGCACTCGGACACTCACGCACACTCAGACAGTCGTCTGGACTAAGACACTCACGCACACTCCGACACTAAGATACTGGCGCACACTCAGAGACTCAGACACTCACACACACTCAGACACTAAGGTAGTGGCGCGCACTCAGACACTAGCGTACACCCAGACACTCATGCACACTCAGACACTCGTGGGCACTCAGACACTCGCGCACACTCAGACACTAAGACACTCACACAGACTCAGACACTAAGATACTAGTGCACACTCAGACACTTGAGCACACTCAGACACTTGAGCACACTCAGACACTCGCACGCACTTAGACACTCGCACACACTCAGACACACGCACATTCAAACACTTGCACACAATCGCGCACACTCAGACACTCGGGCACAATCAGACACTCGCGCACTCTCGCTCACACTCAGACACTAAGACACTCGCTCACACTCAGACACTCCCAGACATTCAGACACTAAGACACTCGCACGCACTCAGACATTCAAACACTCGCCCACACTCAGACACTTAGACACTAGCGAACAATCAGACACTCAAACGCACTCCGACACTCACTCACACTCAGACACTTACGCGCACTCAGACACTCGTGCACACTCAGACACTTACGCACACTTAGACACTTGCACACACTCAGACCCTCAGATACTTGCACGCACTCACACACTGGCACACACTCAGACACTTGCGCACACTAGCACACACTCAGACACTCGCGCGCACTCAGACGCTCATGCACACTCAGACACTCGTGCACACTCAGACACTGGTGAACACTCGCTCACACTCAGACACTAAGACAATCGAACGCACTCAGACACTCACGCACACTCAGAAACTAAGATACTCCCCGGCACTTAGATATTTAGACAATAGTGCACACTCAGGCCTTCACGCACACTCAGACACTAGCGCACACTCAGACACTCATGCACACTCAGACACTCAGACATCCGCGTGCACTCAGACACTCGTGTGCACTCAGACACTAGCGCACACTCAGACACTCGCGTACACTCAGACACTTGCGCACACTTGGACACTAATACACTTGCGAGCACTCAGACACTCATGCACACTCAGACACTTGTGCAAACTCATACACTCTTGATCACTCAGACACTCGTGCAAACTAAGGCACTCAGATACTCACGCACACTCAGATACTAAGATACTCGCCAACACTCAGACACTTAGACACTATCACACACTCAGACACTCACGCACACTCAGACACTCACACACACTTAGACAATCAGACACTCGCACATACTCAGACACTCACGCTCACTCAGACACTCGCAGGCATACACTCAGACACTCACTCGTGCACACTCAGACACTCACGCACACTCAGACACTCACACACACTCAGAAACTAAGATACTCCCCAGCACTCAGACACTTAGACACTAGCGCACACTCAGGCACTCGCGCACACTCAGACACTCGCGCACACTCAGGAACTCGTACGCACTCGGACACTCACGCACACTCAGACACTCGTCTGGACTTAGACACTCACGCACACTCTGACACTAAGATACTGGCGCACACTCAGCGACTCAGACACTCATACACACTCAGAAACTAAGGTAGTGGCGCGCACTCAGACACTTAGACACTAGCGTACACCCAGACACTCATGCACACACAGACACTCGTGGGCACTCAGACACTCGCGCACACTCAGACACTAAGACACTCGCACACACTCAGACACTAAGATACTAGTGCACACTCAGACACTTGAGCACACTCAGACACTCGCACGCACTAAGACACACGCAAACACTCAGACACACGCACATTGAAACACTTGCACACAATCGCGCACACTCAGACACTCGGGCACAATCAGACACTCGCGCACTCTCGCTCACACTCAGACACTAAGACACTCGCTCACACTCAGACACTCCCAGACATTCAGACACTAAGGGGGTCATTCTGACCCTGGCGGTCGGTGATAAAGCGGCGGCCAATCCGCCAACAGGCTGGCGGTCCAAAAAATGGGATTCTGACCCTGGCGGGAACCGCCAACACAGCCCGCCACTTTAACACTCCGACCGCCACGGCGGGAGAGACAAACAGCGCGGCGGTCACCGCCAACAGGCAGGCGGCAGACAATGTACCACCCACCCAATCACAACTCACCAACCCGCCACCTTTTCCGGGGCGGGAGCCCCGCCGATAAAAACACGGCGGAAACAGACTACGAACGGGAATACGCTCACCTCTATACACTCCACGAGGACGGAGGACAGCATGGAGCCCGAATTGAACATCCTACCTGCTCTCGTCTACCTGCTCATCTACCACGAGTACGAACTCCGGTGCAGACGACAACGGTGAGTACCGCACCTATGACACAGGGGAGGGGGGGAGGAGGAAGGGTTACGGGCACACACATACACATTACACCCACCCCCCAACTATCTACACACCAATGCAGAGCACCAAGTCAAAGTGACCCCACCCAAACCCCCCGGAATAACGAAAAGATAAGATTAAAGTGAGAAACAACATTTATGTAAAAAATAGGTTCATTGAAGTCATGGTAAAATAGGAAAATTAAATAAAAAAATCCAAGTGTAAACATTGTGTAACCGATAAATAGAGGCAAAAAGTCCCGCACAGTCACTGAAATAGCAAATGTCCGTGGGCCAAAGTGCATCATCACATGGGCAAAGCCCACACAGGAGACCTGAGTCCGTTGGAGAGAACACTGCAGGGGCATCAGATGATAAAACTACAGGCACCTCAGGGGGAAGGGAAGGGGGGGCACCACAGCCACATGAGTCCACGACGCCAGATCCAAGACGGGGCCACCATGCCCACTGTTCAATCCCGGGGAATGCAAAGCCACAGTCTCTCAAGTCTCTACAGTGGGTGGCTTGCCCACTGTCATATCCTGGGGAGTGCAAAGCCACAGTCTCTCAAGTCTCACAAGTGGGTGGCTTGCCCACTGTCACATCTTGGGGAGTGCAAAGCCACAGTCCATCAAGTGGATAACAGTCTCCACAGGCAATGGAGGAGGCAGGGTGGCCCGAGTGCAGCGTGAACATTAGCACGACACAGAACCGGCACTGTCAATGGGCCAGCGGTGCTTGAGACGGTGGGGGACAGCGGAGCGGTGCTTGAGACGGCGGGGCCCAGCGGAGCGGTGCTTGACAGGAAGGGCCCAGCGGAGCGGTGCTTGAAACGGCGGTGCCCAGCGGAGCGTTGCTTGACAGGAAGGGCCCAGCGGAGCGGTGCTTGAGACGGCGGGGCCCAGCGGAGCGGTGCTTGACAGGAAGGGCCCAGCGGAGCGGTGCTTGAGATGAAGGGCCCAGCGGAGCAGTGCTTGAGACGGCGGGGCCCAGCGGAGCTGTGCTTGACAGGAAGGGCCCAGCGGAGCAGTGCTTGACAGGAAGGGCCCAGCGGAGCGGTGCTTGACAGGAAGGGCCCAGCGGAGCGGTGCTTGAGATGAAGGGCCCAGCGGAGCGGTGCTTGAGACGGCGGGGCCCAGCGGAGCGGTGCTTGACAGGAAGGGCCCAGCGGAGCGGTGCTTGAGACGGCGGTGCCCAGCGGAGCGGTGCTTGACAGGAAGGGCCCAGCGGAGCGGTGCTTGAGATGAAGGGCCCAGCGGAGCGGTGCTTGACAGGAAGGGCCCAGCGGAGCGGTGCTTGAGATGAAGGGCCCCTGTTCAGCGGTGCTCCTCCCGGCGGTGCCCTGTTCAGCGGTGCCTTTCTGGACGGCGGGGCCCTGTTCAGCGGTGTCTTTCTGGACGGCGGGGCCCTGTTCAGCGGTGCCTTTCTGCACGGCGGGGCCCTGTTCAGCGGTGCCTTTCTGCACGGCTGGGCCCTGTTCAGCGGTGCCTTTCTGCACGGCGGGGCCCTGTTCAGCGGTGCCTTTCTGCACGGCGGGGCCCTGTTCAGCGGTGCCTTTCTGCACGGCGGGGCCCTGTTCAGCAGTGCTTGATCTGTAAGTCAAGGGAGTCAGACCTGGCCACGACTCCCTGCTCAGTCGCCCTCCGACCGTGCATTTGCTTGACCCTTCGGTGACGGTGTGCTGGGCCCTTGGGTGTCCTCCCTCACACCCGGGATGGGGCTTGTGGGGCCCTCCTGGTCCGCGCTCCTGCTGGCTGACTTCTCTGCCCTGCTGCCCTTGCCCTCCTTCGATCTGGCTCTCGGGCCCTTGCCTCCCCTGGATGTTGTGGCAGGTGAAGTGGCAGAACTTTGGTCCTTGGGGGCAGCCGTGTCAGTCGTCCCGCGGCGGCCCCTTATTTACGGGTCCTCTTTCCAGGGGGGGGGCTGGCTGTCCCCTTGCTGCTGACCGATGTATCACTGCTGGCAAAGGGGGGACTCCAAAAGCCATGCACTACGGTGACCCTTGAAGCCGGGCTGGTGGTGGCTGAGGCGCTCCTGGGACTCTTAGCAGATGGAGGGGGGGGTCAGGGGAGGGAAAGAGGTCAAGAGTGGAGAGGTAACGTTTTTTAGGACCAGGATAAAGGGTAGGTGTAGTGGTTATGGGAGTGGAGGAAGAGGAGGTGGTTGTAGGAGAGTCAGGTGTGCTGTCCTTGGGTGAAGGTGCATGGGCTGGAGGCTGTCGTGAGGTGCTTGGCTTTTGGGTGGGTGGCTGCCTGCGTTTGTGTGTCTTGGAAGAGGGGGTGACAGACACAGTGGGAGAGGACACAGGGGACGTGTAAATGGCAGTGGCGGTTGTGACTGCACGTGTGCGGACTGGACTGGAGGGTGTGCTGGTGATGGAAGTACTGGCTGTTGGTGGTGTGCATGCAGGTGTGAGTAGAGACGTCACAGGGAGGGAGGAGGGAGACGAGGAGGTGGGGGACACAGAGGTGGTAGTGGCTGTTGGCATGTCTGCATCTGGGTGTTGCTTGGGTGAATGTTTGTGTGATCTGTGGTGCTTACGTCTGGATGAGCTGCCCTTGGGTGTTGAGGTGTGTGCAGGCTGGTCTGATGGTGTGGATGGGATAGGCAGAGGAACAGGAGACAGAGACAGGCTGGAGGCAGTTAGAAGCGGGAGGCTGGAAACAGGGACAATGGCTGCCGTCAGTGCTGAGGCCAGAGCATTGAACGATCGTTGATGGGCAGCCTGACCCGAATGAATGCCCTCCAGGTATGCATTGCTACGATGCACCTCCCTCTCTACCCCCTGGATGGCATTCAAACGGGTAGACTGCCCAACAATGATGGTCTGTAGGAGGTCAATGACCTCCTCACTGAGGGCAGCAGGGGTAACAGGGGCAGGGCCTGAGGTGCCTGGGGCGAAGGAGACGCCCGCCTTCTTGGGCGAGCGGGCACGGAGCGAAGGCTGAGGGGCTGCTGGGAGGGCGGAGCTGGTGCGCGGGGTGGCGTCTGTACCTGTTGAGGCGGGGGGCACGGATGTTGCCGCCACCGCTAGGGAGCTCCCATCCGAGGACATGTCGGTGTCGCTGGTGTCAACACGGCTCCCCGTTGTGAAGCTCCCCTCGCCCTCTGTATCACTGGTGGCCTCGGTGTCTGTGCCATGGCCCACCGGGGCCTGGTGAGTTGCAGCTCCCTCGTGCTCCGGTGCCAATTCTCCTCCGCCTGATGATGCTAATGCACACATGCACAAGAAGATAAAGAAAAAGGGTGGGGGGAGACATAAAAACTGGTTGAGTGCATGCATTGTCAACACCGTTGGCGGAGAGGACAGACACAAGAGCCTCATGCACTAAGCCGCGCAATCGGGGTACATTACTCCGTACTTGTGACTAGGCCAACAGGTCTAGGGAGAACAAACGCGCACATGGGTGATGCAGGTCCATGGATAGCTGTACTTGTCACCCTACAGAGGTGGGGGGTGGGGGCACAGGGACATGGCTAAAGCAGAGGACTACACTAGAGAAAGCGCCCTGGCCTAATGTCACCCACAGCCCTCTTCCCCCACCCAGGCACCTCCACTGCGCGTAAAGATAGCTGAATGTGCTGGTACTCACCCCCTTGTGTCTGCTGTGATGTCCTCACGCGCCCATCCAAATCGGGGTAGGCCACCGCCAGGATCCGGGACATCAGGGGGGTCAGGGTACGACTGGCACCCCTCCTAGGTTGGGAGGCCATCCCCAGCAGTGACTCGGCGGTCTTCCTGGTCCCGCGGCGGATGTCCTCCCACCTCTTGCGGCAGTGGGTGCCCCATCTGTTGTGGACCCCCAGGGCCCAGACTTCCTTGGCGATGGCACACCAAATGTCGACTTTCTGATGGGCGCTGACCTATTTGACATGTACAGGGTGGGAATTGAAATATCATCAATTTTCCGCATGATAGATGCGATTGGCCCCTCCTCCCCACCTTGCCATGTGGCACATGCTCTCATCTGTCGTGCCTTGCACCCATCATTGTCTCCCCACCCCACCATCTCACATCCACCATACACAACCCAGGCATAGCCCATTCAACGTGCACCCAGTGTACTTACCTGATGGTCTGGAGGACCGTAGAGTCGCGCATACTGGGGCAGGACCCCATCCACAAGTTTCTCCAACTCTTCTGTAGTGAAGGCAGGGGCCCTTTCCCCAGTCGCAGCAGCCATTGTATCTCCCAGACCGAGGTCACAGCAGCACTTGCAGTATAGGTCCTCTCCTGTGGATGATCAGGTCTCGAGTGATTAACCAGATAGAAAATGGCGGTCACGCCCGCGGCGGCGCGTACTGCTGCGGTGTGTTCCGCGACCGCCGGCGCAGCTAGTCATTGGCTCGTTAAACCCATAGGGTTCGATGTTAACCAATGCGGCTTTGCGCCGCGGTCTTCGACCGCCTACCGCCACGGTGTGTCACGCCAGCGCATTGACCTCACATCCCACTGTCACACTTCTCAGGTCAGGCAGCCGCCATTACAAGGGCCCACAGGGCTTAATTACTACTGCGTCACACAGGCCTAGGCCTTGCATTGCCACTCATACAAGCCATTCAATGCATTGAGAATCGTGTACTGTGCAAGCTGTAGTTACGTACCTGTGGGTTGCTTGACTCTGTGCTCCATGTTGTACTTCCTAGGCACCGTCCGCTGGGACTTGCGAGGAGAAGGATGAATCCTCCCGTGTACCGACCGCTGGTGGACCTGTCGACAATGGAGGAATGTCATATAATACTTCGCTACCGACTTGACCGAGCCACTATACATGAACTGTGTGCCCAGCTGGAGCCAGCACTGATGTCCCCCATCCGCCAACCCACAGGAATTCCCCCTCTGGTGCAGGTTCTGTCAGTCCTCCATTTTTTGGCAAGTGGGTCTTTTCAGACAACTGTGGCCATGTCATCAGGGATGTCTCAGCCTATGTTTTCTAAGATTTTGTCCAGAGTGTTGTCTGCCCTGACGAAATACATGCAGAGCTACATTATTTTCCCTGAGGAGGGTGATTTGGCCACTGTGAAGGCTGACTTCTATGCCCTTGGACATATCCCCAACATCATTGGTGCCATTGATGGGACCCATGTGGCCTTAGTACCCCCAAAAGACGACGAGCAGGTGTACAGAAAGAGGAAAAGTTACCATTCGATGAATGTCCAGGTGGTCTGTTTGGCTGACCAGTACATCTCCCATGTAAATGCCAAGTTCCCTGGGTCAGTGCATGACGCGTATGTTATGCGAAATAGCAGCATCCCTTATGTGATGGAACAGCTACAGAGACACCGTGTGTGGCTAATAGGTGACTCTGGTTACCCCAACCTGCCTTGGCTACTGACCCCAGTGAGGAATCCCCGGACCAGGGCAGAGGAACGGTACAATGAGGCCCATGGGTGATCTAGGAGGATCATAGAAAGGACTTTCGGCCTCCTGAAGGCCAGATTTAGGTGCCTGCATATGACAGGGGGATCCCTAATGTACTCACACAAGAAGGTGTGCCAGATCATCGTAGCCTGCTGTATGCTTCACAATCTTGCATTGCGACGCCAGGTGCCTTTTCTGCAGGAGGATGGTCCAGATGGTGGTGTTGTGGCAGTTGTGGAGCCTGTGGAGAGTGAAGAGGAGGAAGACGACGGGGACGACACGGACAACAGGGACACAGTCATTCAACAGTATTTTCAGTAGCACCCAGGTAAGAATCCCCCACGCCATTTTACATTTACTTCTGGCCTCCTGCATCTCTACTTTCTGTGTTTCCCCCCAGTTCCTTCAACTGAATTGTGACTTTCCCTTGGCTTTTCAGAGCTGTATGACCCACTGCGTGACTTCTGGTTTGTTGGAATACAAGCAGACTCCTGAGTGTTTTAAGTGCAATTAGTGATTTATTTAAAGTGCTACATATAGGTCCATGATAGTAAAACGGTGATGGGTGGGGGTGGAGTGATGTCCATGGCAGAGTCCAGTTCTCGGTCACACAGGTGCATTGTCCATATGCCTGTGGAAGGATAGAGCAGGGGCAGTTCAAGGTTGGACAGGGTGACGATGTGGGACAGTGGAATGACATCCGGGGGGATCCGCTGATTGGCCTGTCCTGGAGACAGAGGCATGGGCCCGCTGGGTGGGAGCAGTGCTGATATTCCCAGAGGGGGGTAGGTCTGCTGTGGCCTGTGTCTGTGTGTGGGGAACCGACTGTCCAGAGGTCCCCGATGGTCCGGGATGGTCGTCAGGTTCCAGGTCGACAGAGCTGCTGTCCTCACTGCGGGCCTGTTCTGGGGGTGGGATGGACAGATCTGGACCCTCCTGGCCGGTGTGTTGGCGTTCGGGCCCTGCAGGGGTGAAAGAGTATGGTTATTGCTTCTGTGTGTTCCATGGCGTGCGATTTGTGGGTGCCCTTGTCCCCCAGTGCTGGCATTCCCTTGTGGCAGGAGTTGTGAGGGTGGTTTGTAGGGGGTATGGGTATGTGCAGTGGTCATGCATAGGTGATGGTTGTCCATGGTTTGTGTTGGCATTCAGGGTTTGGTTTTGGGTTGGGTGAGTTGTGCTGGTGAGACATTGGCAGGGAGGATGTGTGCTGGGGGGTTGGGGGTGAGGGTGGGTGTGTGGGTTGGCATGCTGGTGGTTGGGGGGGGGAATAGTAGATGAGACTAGACTTACCAGAGTCCATTCCTCCGCCTACTCCAGCAAGGCCCGCAGGATGCAGGATGTTAAGGACCTCTTGCTCCCATGCTGTGAATTCGGGAGGGGTGGGTGGTGGTCCGCCGCCAGTCCTATGCACAGCGATGTTGTGTCTGGAGACCATCGACCGTACCTTCCCCCGTAGGTCGTTCCAGCGCTTTCTGATGTCTTCCCGGTTTCTGGGATGCTGTCCCACAGCGTTGACCCTGTCGACGATCCTCTGCCATTGCTCCGCCTTCCTGGCTATTGTGGTGTGTTGCACCTGTGTGCTGAAGAGCTGGGGCTCTACCCTTATGATTTCCTCCACCATGACCCGGAGTTCTTGGGTGTCTTTGGGGTGCCATGGGGTGGTGTGGATGAGGTGTGGGGTGGTGTTTGTGGTGATGTGAGTGGTGGTGTGTGGTGATGTGTGCGTAGATGTGGTGTGGTTGATGATGTTGGGTTCCTGTGTGTGTTTGGGTTTTCGTTTGCTGTTCTCTCTCTCTCTCTCTCTCGCCTTCTCTCCGATTTCCAACTAGTGGGGGTTTGTGGGTGATGTGGGTGTGTGTTTTATAGTTGCTTGGATGTGTGGGGGTGGTGTTTGTATGTGTATCAGGTGTGTGTATTTCAAATTGTCCAATGTGGCTGGGTTTTGGAGCTGGGTGTGTATTTTGACCGCGGCGGTGTGTACCGCCAATGGAATACTGTGGTTGAATGACCGCTGCGTGGATTCGTGGGTCGTAATGGCATGGGCGTGTTTGTGTTGGCGTGGCGGTGGAGGTTTGGTCATCTCCAGTTTATCGCTGCCCGCTGATGAGGCGGCCTTCCGTGATATGTCGGGTTTTTGGCGGCTTGGCAGTTGTGGGTCAGAATGACCGTGGCGGGTTACCGTGGCCGCGGCGGTAGAATGGCGGTCTTCTGACCGGCGGTAAGTGCCTTTTACCGCCGAGGTCAGAATGACCCCCTAAGACACTTGCACGCACTCAGACATTAAAACACTCGCCCACACTCAGACACTTAGACACTAGCGAACAATCAGACACTCAAATGCACTCAGACACTCACGCACACTCAACACTTGCGTGCACTCAAACACTCGCGCACACTCAGACACTCGCACACTCTCAGAAACTCAGACACTCAGACACTAAGATACTCACACACACTCAGAAACTTAGACACAAGCGCACACTCAGATACTTGCACACACTCATACACTCACGCACACTCAGACACTCATGCGCACTCAGAAACTCATGCACACTCATACACTCGCGTGCACACAGACACTCACAAACCCTCAGATGCTCAGACACTCGCGCACACTCAGACACTCAGACACACGTGGGCATTCAGACACTCATGTGCACTCAGACACTCGTGCACACTCAGACACTCAGACACTTGCACACACTCAGACACTCGCGCACACTCAGACACTCACACACACTAAGAAACTAAGATGCTCCCCAGCACTCAGACACTTGGACAATTGCGAACACTCAGACACTCGCACACACTCAGACACTCACACACTCTCAGACACTCGCGCACATGCCAGACACTCGTGTGCACTAAGACACTTGCGCACACTCTGACACTAAGATAGTGGTGCACACTCAGACACTCACGCACATTCAGACACTAAGATAGTGGCACACACTCAGACACTTAGGGGGTCATTCTGACCCTGGCGGTCATGGACCGCCAGGGCCAACAACCGCGGGAGCACCGCCAACAGGCTGGCGGTGCTCCCCTGGGCATTCCGCCGCGGTCAGAAACGGGAAACCGGCGGTGTCCCGCTGGTTTCCCGCTGCCCAAGGGAATCCTCCATGGCAGCGCTGCAGGCAGCGCCGCCATGGGGATTCCGACCCCCTTACCTCCAGCCTGGCTCTGGCGGTTTTGACCGCCAGAACCTGGCTGGCGGGAACGGGTGTCGTGGGGCCCCCTAACAGGGCCCCACCAAGATTTTCAGTGTCTGCCAAGCAGACACTGAAAATCGTGACGGGTGCAACTGCACCCGTCGCACCCCTTCCACTCCGCCGGCTCCATTCGGAGCCAGCATCCTCATGGAAGGGGGTTTCCCGCTGGGCTGGCGGGCGGCCTTCTGGCGGTCGCCCGCCAGCCCAGCGGGAAACTCAGAATGACCGCCGCGGTCTTTCGACCGCAGTACGGTCGTCTGGCGGTTCCCGCCAGGCGGGCAGCTACCGCCGCCCGCGGAGGTCGGAATGACCCCCTTAGACACTAGCGTACACTTAGACACTCACGCACACTCAGACAGACATGCACACTCAGACACTCACGCACACTCCGACACTTGTGCACACTCGCTCATACTCAGACACTAGACACTCGCACACACTCAGAAATTCAAACACTCGCGCACGTTCACACACTTAAACACCACCGCACAGTCAGACATTTGCGTACACTTTGACACTCACACATACTCAGACACTCGCGCGCACTCAGACACTCACTCACACTCAGACACTTACGCACACTTAGACACTTGCACACATTCAGACCCTCAGATACTTGCACGCACTCACACACTGGCACGCACTCAGACACTCGCGCACACTAGCACACACTCAGACACTCGCGCACACTCAGTTGCTCATGCACACTCAGACACTCGTGCACACTCAGACACTGGTGAACACTCGCTCACACTCAGACACTAAGACACTCGAATGCACTCAGACACTCAGACACTCACGCACACTCAGAAACTAAGATACTCCCCAGCACTCAGACATTTAGACACTAGCGCACACTCAGGCACTCGCGCACACTCAGACACTAGCACACACTCAGACACTCGCGCACACTCAGGCACTCAGACATACGCGCGCACTCAGACACTCGTGTGCACTCAGTCACTCGTGCACACTCAGACACTTAGGGGCTCATTCCATCCCTGGCGGTCGGTGTAAAAGATGCGGCTAAACCGCCAACAGGCAGGCGGTAAAAAAAATGGAATTCCAACCCTGGCGGAAACCGCCAACAGAGACCGCCACATCAACACACCGGCCGCCACGGCGGGACAAACAAACATCGCGGCGGTCACCGCCAACAGACAGGCGGGAGACAATGTACCGCCCACCCTATCCCAACACACCAATCCGCCACCTTTTCCGGGGCGGTAGCCCCGCCGATAAAAACACAGCGGAAACAGCCATTTCAAACGGAAAACGCTCACCTCCATACACCCCACGAGGAATCAGGACAGCATGGAACCAGAACTCCACATCCTCCCAGCGATTGTCTTCCTGCTCCTCTACCAGGAGCACGAACGCCGGCGCAGAAGACAACGGTGAGTACTGCACCTACGACACAGGGGGGGGGAGGAGAAAATATTACGGGCACACACATACGCGACACACCCACCCCCACCCTCACCCACTACAACACACACATCAATGCATAGAAATACATCACAGTTCCCCCCCCCCAACCCCCCCGGAAGAAAGCAAAGACAAAAGGAAATGATTCTAAACATTGGAATATATTGTAATACTGGCTGAATTATATATATATATTTCTACACATCAAAAACACTTATAAACATATATGTACAAGTCCGAGCATTGTAGCAGGCATTGTCCGTGGACCACTGGGCCCAAATCACATGGGCAAAGCCCACACAGGATACCTGACTCCAACGGAGAGAACACTGCAGTGGCATCAGATAAGAAAACTACAGGCACCATAGGGGGAAGGGAAGGGGGGCACCTCAGCCAGATGAGTGCACGACGCCAGATCCACGAGGAGCCTCCATGGCCACTGTTCAATCCTGGGGAGTGCAAAGCCACAGTCTCTCAAGTCTCTACAGTGGGTGGCTTGCCCACTGTTCAATCCTGGGGAGTGCAAAGCCACAGTCTCTCAAGTCTCTACAGTGGGTGGGTTGCCCACTGCCATATCCTGGGGAGTGCAAAGCCACAGTCTCTCAAGTCTCTACAGTGGGTGGGTTGCCCACTGTTCAATCCTGGGGAGTGCAAAGCCACAGTCTCACAAGTCTCTACAGTGGGTGGGCTGCCCACTGTAACATCCTGGGGAGTGCAAAGCCACAGTCTCTCAAGTGGATGACAGTCTCCACTGGTTCTGGAGGGGGACTGGTGCCCAGAGTGCTTCGTGCAGCCCTGCCCGACACAGATGCGGGCCTGCCCCAGCCGCGAATGGGCCAGCGGTGCTTGAGACGGCGGTGCCCAGTTCAGCAGTGCTTGAGTGAAAGGGCCCAGTTCAGCGGTGCTTGAGACGGCGGTGCCCAGTTCAGCGGTGCTTGAGTGAAAGGGCCCAGTTCAGCGGTGCTTGAGACGGCAGTGCCCAGTTCAGCGGTGCTTGAGACGGCGGTGCCCAGTTCAGCGGTGCTTGAGACGGCGGTGCCCAGTTCAGCGGTGCTTGAGTGAAAGAGCCCAGTTCAGCGGTGCTTGAGACGGCGGTGCCCAGTTCAGCGGCGCTTGAGACGCCGGTGCCCAGTTCAGCGGTGCTTGAGACGGTGGTGCCCAGTTCAGCGGTGCTTGAGTGAAAGGGCCCAGTTCAGCGGTGCTTGAGACGGCAGTGCCCAGTTCAGCGGTGCTTGAGACGGCGGTGCCCAGTTCAGCGGTGCTTGAGACGGCGGTGCCCAGGTCAGCGGTGCTTGAGTGAAAGGGCCCAGTTCAATGGATCCGGCCATGGCGTGCAGGTCATTTGCCACCTGTCCTGTGGCTGGCGGGGCCTTCCTGCCCATCTGTCGGGTGGCTGGCGGGGCCTTCCTGGTCTGCAGTACCGGGCCTGTTGGTGTCCTCCTGCCCACCTAGGATGGGGCTGGCAGGGCCCTCCTGGCCAGCTGGGCTGATGGCGGTCTCCTCGGGCGTGCTGCCCTTCCCAGCCTTCCCTGTTCGCCTGTGGCCCTTCCCCACCTTGGGCGGTGTGCCACCTGTCTCCACACTTCGTGCAGGTGCTTGGGCTGGAGGCTGTCGTGAGGTGGATGGCTGTTGGGTGGGTGGCTGCCTGCGTTTGTGTATCTTGGAAGAGGGGGAGACAGACACACTGGGAGAGGACACAGGGGACGTGTAAATGGTAGTGGGGGTGGTGACTGCACGTGTGCGGGGGGTTCTGGTGGGTGTGCTGGTAATGGACGTAGTGGCTGAAGATGTTGTGCATGCAAGTGTGAGTGGAGACGTGACAGGGAGGGAGGAGGGAGACGAGGAGGAGGGGGACACAGTGGAGGCAGTGGGTGTTGATATGTCTGTATGTGGATGTTGCTTGTGTGAATGCTTGTGTGATGTGTGGTGCTTATGTCTGGATGAGCTTCCCTTGGGTGTTGAGGTGTGTGCAGGCTGGTCTGATGGTGTGTCTGGGATAGGCAGAGGTACAGGTGATAGGGTATGGGTGGAGGAAGTTGGAGGGGGGAGGCTAGAGACAGGGACAATGGCTGCCATCAGTGCTGAGGCCAGAGTCTGGAACGATCGCTGATGGGCAGCCTGACCAGAATGAATGCCCTCCAGGTATGCATTACTCTGGTGCACTTCCCTTTCTACACCCTGGATGGCATTCAAAAGGGTAGACTGCCCAACAATGAGCGTCCTCAGGAGGTCAATTACCTCCTCACTAAGGGCAGCAGGGGTGACAGGGGCAGGGCCTGAGGTGCCTGGGGCAAAGGAGATGCCCACCTTCCTGGGTGAGCGGGCACGGGCCAAACGCTGAGGGGCTGCTGGGAGGGCGGTGCTGGAGCGCTGGGTGGTGGCTGTACCTGTTGTTGCGGGGGCACGGATGTTGCCGCCACCATAAGGGAGCTCCCTTCAGAGGACGAGTCTGTGTCACTAATGTCTGCACGAGTCCCCGCTGTGGAGCTCCCCTCGCCCTCCGTCCCACTGGTGTATTCGGAATCCGTTGCATGGCCCTCCAGGGCCATGTGGGATGCAGCTCCCTCGTGCTCCGATGCCACTACTCCTCCGCCTGATGATGCTAATGCACACATGAACAGGAAGACCACAAAAAAGGGGGGGGGGGAATAAAGACATGTTGAGTGCATGCATTGGCGACACCGTTGGCGGAGAGGACAGACACAGAAGCCCCCTGCAATACGCCGCGCACTTGGGGTCCACTACTCAATCCGTGGGACATGGCCTACAAGCCTATGGACGACAACTGCACACATAGATGACACAGGGCCATGGATAACTGTACTTAGCACCCTACAGAGGTGGGGGGCGAGGGCACAGGGCAATGCCTTACGGAGGGGCCTAGCCTACAGAAATCTCCCTAGCCTAGGGATACCCACAGCCCTCCTCCCCCACCCAGACACCTCCACTGCGCGCAAAGTCAGCAGAATGAGGTTGTACTCACCCCCTTGTGTCTGCTGTGATGTCCTCATGCGCCCATCCAAATCGGGGTAGGCCACCGACAGGATCCGGGACATCAGGGGGGTCAAAGTCCGACTGGCACCCCTCCCACGTTGGGAGGCCATCCCCAGCTGAGCCTCCGCCGTCTTCCTGCTCCAGCGTCGGATGTCCTCCCATCTCTTCCGGCAGTGGGTGCCCCGTCCCAGGGCCCGGACCTCTTTGGCGATGGCACGCCAAATATCGATCTTCTGGTGGGCGCTGACCTATGTGAAATGTACAGGGGGAGAAAAAGAGTCATCACCTTCTGCACCCTTAATGTGAGTGGCCCCCCATCCCTACCCTTGCCATGTGGCACATCCTGTCATCCATCTTTTGAAGCATGCCTCATTCGCTCCCCTCCTCACCATCTTTCATCCACCCGACTCAACACAGGCATTGCCCCCAAAGCATGGTCCCAGTGTACTTACCTGTTGGTCTGGAGGACCGTAGAGTAGCGCATGCTGGGGGAGGACCCCATCCACGAGTTTCTCCAATTCCTGAGCAGTGAAGGCAGGGGCCCTTTCCACAGTCGCATGAGCCATTGTCTCTTCCAGACCGAGGTCACAGCAGCACTTGCAGTGTAGGTCCTCTCCTGTCGAAGATCAGGTATCGAGTGATTAAGCAGATAGAAAATGGCGGTCACGCCCGCAGCGGTGCGTACCGCGGCGGTGCGTACCGCGACCGCCGGCACACATCGTCATTGGCTCATGAGACCCATAGGGTTCAATGTTAACCAATGCTGATTTCCAGTGTACAGACCGCTGGTAGACCTGTCGACAATGGAGGAAAGACATGTCATACTGACATACAGGCTTGACCGAGCCACTATTCAGGAACTGTGTGCCCAGCTGGAGCCAGACCTGATGTCACCCATCCGCCAACCCACAGGGATCCCCCCTCTAGTGCAGCTGCTGTCAGTATTCCATTTCTTTGCAAGTGGGTCATTTCAAACAACAGTGGCCATATCATCAGGGATGTCCCAGCCTATGTTTTCCAAGGTGTTGTCCAGAGTGTTGTCTGCCCTTCTGAAATACATGCGGAGCTACATTGTTTTCCCTGAGGTGGAGGATTTGCCTACAGTGAAAGGTGATTTCTATGCCCTTGGAAATATCCCCAACATCATAGGTGCCATTGATGGGACCCATGTGGCTTTAGTACCCCCCAGCAGGAGTGAACAAGTGTACAGAAACAGAAAGAGTTATCATTCGATGAATGTACAGATGGTGTGCTTGGCAGACCAGTACATCTCCCATGTTAATGCCATGTTCCCTGGCTCTGTGCATGACGCCTACATCATGCGGAATAGCAGCATCCCTTACGTGATGGGTCAACTCCAGAGGCACCGTGTGTGGCTAATTGGTGACTCTGGTTACCCCAACCTGTCATGGCTACTGACCCCAGTGAGGAATCCCCGGAAAAGGGCAGAGGAATGGTACAATGAGGCCCATGGGAGAACTAGGAGGGTGATTGAGCGGACCTTCGGCCTTCTGAAGGCCAGGTTCCACTGCCTCCATATGACAGGTGGATCCCTATTGTACTCACCAAAGAAGGTGTGCCAGATCATCGTGGCCTGCTGTATGCTTCACAACCTGGCTTTGCGACGCCAGGTGCCTTTTCTGCAGGAGGATGGTCCAGATGGTGGTGTTGTAGCAGCTGTGGAGCCTGTGGAGAGTGAAGAAGAGGAAGCCGAAGAGGACGACATAGACAACAGGAACACAGTAATACAGCAGTATTTTCAATGACCCACAGGTAAGAGTCCAACCCGTCATATTACATATACTTAACCCCTACTACCTCTCTACTGTCTGACCTTTTCCCCCTGTGTATGGTTACTGAGTTGTGACTTTCCCTTCCAATTTCAGAGATGTGGGCCATACTGCGTGACATCTGCTTTGTTTCCCCATGGACTACAGCTGTGTGACAGTGGTATGTTGGCATCACAATGTAAATATGCATTTTGGGACGGTAATGTCTAATACATTAGTACAAAATCACAGCCAGACTCCTGATTGTTTGGTCGTATAACTGTTTATTTCAGTGATCTATATTGGTGGGTGGTTGCAAGTCGGTGAGGGGTGATGGTGGAGGATTATCCATGGCAGAGTCCAGACTATAAGTATCACAGGTGCAATGTCCAAATGCCTGTGGAAAGTGGAGCATGGGCAGTATAAGAATGGACAGGGTGTCAATGTGGGACAGTGGGATGACAATCAGGGAGGTATCCTTTCCTGGCGGGGGTCTTGGCATCTTACTCTGTCTTCTTCCTGGATCTCAGGGCCCGCTTGCGGGGTGGTTCTCCTTCTGCAGAGGGTGGGGTGCTGGTGGCCTGTTAGTCCTGTGGCGGGACCTCCTGTCCACTAGCGCCGGCAGAGGTGGTAGGCAGTTCTTGGTCCATGCTAGTGTCAGGGGCCCTTTGTCCTGCCACAGTGTCCCGCAATGTGGTGACTACCTGATTCAGAGCCCCTACAATGGTGCCCATGGCGGAACTGATGTTTCGTAGTTCCTCCCTGAACCCCAAATACTGTTCCTCCTGCAGAAGCTGGATCTCCTGAAACCTGGCCAGGACCGTCGCCATCGTCTCCTGGGAGTGGAGGTAGGCTCCCAAGATGGAGGAGAGGGCCTCGTGGAGAGTGGGTTCCCTGGGCCTGTCCCCCCCCCAGTCACACAGCAGCCCTCCCCTGATTGACGTGTCCTGGGGACTGAGGGATGGGCCCGCTGGGTGGGTGCTGTGCTGGTGTTCCCAGAGGGGGGAAGGTCTGCTATGGGCTGTGGCTGTCTGAGGGGAACCAACTGTCCCGAGGTCCCCGATGGGCCGGGCTGGTCATCTAGATCCAGGTCGACAGAGGTGCTGTCCTCACTGTGGGCCTCTTCTGGGGGTGGAGTGGACATTTGTGGACCCTCCTGAGCGGTGACGTGGCGCTCGGGTCCTGCAGGGGTATAAAAGTATGGTTATTGCATTTGTGTGTGCCATAGCGTGTAATGGGTGGTTGCCCTTGTACCCCAGTGCTGGCATTCCCGTGTGGGGGCTTTTGTGACGGTGATTTGGTGGGGGATGGGTATGTGCAGTGGGCATGCTTTGGTGATGGGTGTCCATGCTTTGTGGTCGCATGCAGGGCTTGGTGTTGGGATGGGTGGGCTGTGATGGTGAGACATTTGCAAGGTGCAGGATGTGATGGGGGTGAGGGAGAGGGTGGGGGTATGAGTTGGCATGCTGGTGGGGTGGGGGGGATGAAGTAGTGAAGATGAGACTTACCAGAGTCCAATCCTCCTCCTACTCCTGCGAGGCCCTCAGGATGCAGGATCGCCAAGACTTGCTCCTCCCATGTTGTAAATTCTGGGGGAGGAGGTGGGGGTCCGCCGCCAGTCCGCTGCACCGTGCTGTTGTGCCTGGATACCATTGAACGCACCTTCCCCCGTAGGTCGTTCCACCGCTTCCTGATGTCATCCCTATTTCTTGGGTGCTGTCCCACAGCGTTGACCCTGCATACACACTCATACACTCATGAATACTCAGACACTCGTGCACACTAAGACACTCAGACACTCACGCACACTCAGATACTTAGACACTAGTGCACACTAAGACACGAGCGCGCACTCAGACACTAAGATACTCGCGAATACTCAGACACTTAGACACTAGCACACACTTAGACACTCGCAGACACTCGCGCACACTCAGACAGTCAAGCGCACTCAGACACTCGCACGCACTCAGACACTCACGCACACTCAGACACTCAGAAACTTGCACACACTCAGACACTTTTGCACTCTCGGACACTAAGACACTCACGCACACTCAGATACAAAGATACTCACTAGCACTCAGACACTTAGACACTAGCACACATTCAGAGACTTGCGTGCATTAAGACACTCGCGCACACTCCGACACTAAGATTGTCACGCACACACAGGCACTCACGCACACTCCGACACTAAGATAGTGGCGCACACTCAGACACTTAGACACTAGCATACACTCAGACACTCACGCACACTCAGACACTTGGGCGCACTCAGACACTCGAGCACACTCAGACACACATGCACAATTAGACACTCACGCACACTGAGACACTCGCACACAATCGTGCACACTCAGACACTCGCACTCAATCAGACACTCGCGCACACTCGCTCACACTCAGACACTAAGACACTCGCTCACACTCAGACACTCATGCACACTCAGACACTCACGCACACTCAGACACTCGTGCACACTCACTCACACTCAGACACTAGACACTTGCACGCACTCAGACATTCAAAGACTGGTGCACACTCAGACACTTAAACACCAGCGCTCAGTCAGACATTTGCGTACACTCAGACACTCACGCATACTCAGACACTCACGCTCACTCACACTCATGCACACTCAGACACTCAAGCACACTGAGACACTCGCGCACACTAGCACACACTCAGACACTCGCGCGCACTCAGACACTCATGCACACTCAGACACTCAAGCACACTCAGACAGTGGTGCACACTCGCTCACACTCAGACACTAAGACACTTGTACGCACCCAGACATTCAGACACTCGCGCACACTCAGACACTTAGACACTAGCGCACACTCAGACACTCGTGTACACTCAGACACTTGCACACATTCAGATACTAAGATACTCGCCAACAATAAAACACTTAGGGGGTCATTCTGACCTCGGCGGTAAAAGTCGCTTACCGCCGGTCAGAAGGCCGCCATAACACCGCCGCGGTAAACCGCCACAGTCATTCTGACCCGCAACTGGCAAACCACCAAAAACCCGACATCCTCAAAAATCCGGCACACCAAAGGTCAGCGAAAACATGGCGCTGACCAAACCTCCACCGTCACGCCAACAGAAATACGCCCATACCATTCCGACCCACAAATCCACGCAGCGGTCTTTCAAACGCGGTATTCCATTGGTGATACACACCGCCGCGGTCAAAATACACACACCCATAGAAAACTCAGCCACATTGGTCACTTCGAAATACACACACCTGATACACATACTAACACCACTCCCACACACCCAACACAATATAAAACACACACCCACATCCCCCACAAGCCCCTACGACCCGAAATCATTGACGAAGGCTAGAGAGAGAGCACAGAATAGAGAATCCCACAACACAGAGGCACACAACACCATCACCCACACAGAATCCACGCACCAAACACCACAAACCACCACACGCACCACACTCATCACCACAAACGCCACCCCACACCTCAACCACACCACCCCATGCCACCCCAAAGACACCCCAGGTTCAGTGACGCCGAACTCAGGGTCATGGTGGAGTAAATAGTCCGTGTAGAGCCCCAGCTCTTCGGGGCACAGGTGCAGCACACCACCATTGCCAGGAAGATGGAGCTATGGCAAAGGATAGTGGACAGGGTTAACGCGGTGGGACAGCATCCACGCAATCGGGAGGACATCAGGAAGAGATGGAACGACCTACGGGGGAAGGTGCGTTCCATGGTATCAAGGCACAACATTGCGGTGCAGAAGACTGGCGGCGGACCCCCATCTACACCCCCAGAATTTACCGCGTGGGAGGAGGAAGTCTTGCACATCCTGCATCCTGAGGGCCTCGCAGGAGTAGGCGGAGGAATGGACTCTGGTAAGGCAAATCTTCACTACTGCTTCCCACCCCCACCCCACCTGCATGCCAAATCATACCCCCACCCTCACCCCCTCCCCCATCACACCAACCCCTAGCAAAAGGCTCACCATCACAACCCACCCATCCCAACACAAAGCCCTGCATGCGACCACAAAGCATGGACACCCATCACCAAAGCCTTTATACCCCTGCAGGACCCGAACGCCACCACACCACCACACCGCCACGGAGGGTCCAGAGATGTCCATCCCACCCCCAGAAGAGGCCCCCAGCGATGACAGCAGCTCTGTTTCCCTGGAGCCAGATGACCAGCCCGGCCCATCAGGGACCTCTGGACAGTCGGTTCCCCACAGACAGCCACAGGCTACACCAGACCCAACCCCCTCTGGGAACACCAGCACAGCTCCCACCCAGCGGGCCCATGCCTCTGTCTCCAGGGCACGTAAATCAGCGGTGTGTCCACCACTACAGGGCATCCAGGTTGACCCACCACCCCAACAACAACAGGGACCTGGGGGCAGTGGTAGTGGGCACACCGTCCGGGGGACAGAGGCCCAGGAACACAGGGGAACTGGGAGGGCTGCTGTGCGACAGGGGGGGGACAGGCCCGGGGAACCGACTCTCCAAGAGGCCCTCTCCTCCATCATGGGAGCATACCACCGCTCCCAGGAGACGATGGCGACGGTACTGGCCCGGTTCCAGGAGATCCAGGAACTGCAGGAGGAACGGTACATGGGGTTCAGGGAGGAACTGAGGAACATCGGTTCCGCAATGGGGGCCATCGTCCTGGCCCTTACCCAGATCGTCACCACATTGCGGGACCATGTGGCACCCCAAAGGGCCCCTGTCACTAGCCCAGGCCAGGAACAGCCTACCTAACGGCGCTAGTGGACAGGAGGCCCCCACACAACGACAGGCCACCAGAACCCCACCTCCTGCAGAAGAAGAACCACCCCGCAAGCGGAACATGAGATCTCACAAGAAGACAGAGTAGGATTGCAAGACACCCGCCAGCCTAAGATACTCCCTGACGTCATCCCACTGTCCCACATTGTCACCCTGTCCAACCTTGAACTGCCCCTGCTCCATCCTTCCACAGGCATATGGACAATGCACCTGTGCGACTGAGAACTGGACTCTGCCATGGACATTACTCCACCCCCACCCATCCCCGCTTCCCAATCATTTACCTATATGTAGCACTTAAAATAAATCACTTATTCCACTTAAATAAACAGGAGTCTGCTTGTATTCTTAACAAATGTATTACACATAACGGTTCAATAATGTCCAGTTACTTTGTGATGACAACATGCCAATTTCAATAAGCTTTAGTCCATGGGCAAACAAAGCTGAAGTCAGGCAGTGGGTCATACAGCTCTGAAAAGGGAAGGGAAAGTCACAAATCAGTTAACAGGAACTGGGGGGAAACACAGACAGTGGATACGCATGAGGCCTCAAGTAAATGTAAAGTGGGGTGGCTGTTTCTTACCTGTGTGCTACTGAAAGTATTGTTGTATGACTGTATCCCTGTTGTCCGTGTCGTCCCCGTCGTCTTCCTCCTCTTCACTCTCCACAGGCTCCACAGCTGCAACAACACCACCATCTGGACCATCCTCCTGCAGAAAAGGCACCTGCCGTCGCAATGCAAGATTGTGAAGCATACAGCAGGCCACGATGATCTGGCACACCTTCTTTGGTGAGTACATGAGGGATCCCCCTGTCATATGCAGGCACCTAAACCTGGCCTTCAGGACCCCGAAGGTCCTTTCTATGATCCTCCTAGATCGCCCATGGGCCTCATTGTACCGTTCCTCTGCCCTGGTCCGGGGATTCCTCACTGGGGTCAGTAGCCATGACAGGTTGGGGTAGCCAGAGTCACCAATTAGCCACACACGGTGTCTCTGTAGCTGTTCCATCACATAAGGGATGCTGCTATTTCGCATGACATACGCGTCATGCACTGACCCAGGGAACTTGGCATTTACATGGGAGATGTACTGGTCAGCCAAACAGACCACCTGGACATTCATCGAATGATAACTTTTTCTGTTTCGGTACACCTGCTCACTTTCTTTGGGGGGAACCAAAGCCACATGGGTCCCATCAATGGCACCAATGATGTTGGGGATATGTCCAAGGGCATAGAAATCACCCTTCACTGTAGCCAATTCGCCCACCTCAGGCAAAATAATGTAGCTCCGCATGTATTTCATCAGGGCAGACAACACTCTGGACAATACCTTAGAAAACATAGGCTGAGACATCCCAGATGATATGGCCACTGTTGTCTTGAAAGACCCACTTGCCAAAAAATGGAGTACTGACAGAACCTGCACCAGAGGAGGAATCCCTGTGGGTTGGCGGATGGGGGACATCAGGTCTGGCTCCAGCTGGGCACATAGTTCATGTATAGCTGCTCTGTCAAGCCGGTATGTAAGTATGATATGTCGTTCTTCCATTGTCGACAGGTCCACCAGCGGTCGGTACACGGGAGGATTCATCCTTCTCCTCGCAAGTCCCAGCGGACGGTGCCTAGGAAGGACAACATGGAGCACAGAGTCAAGCAACCCACAGGTTAGTTCACACAGCTTGCACAGTACACGAATCGCTATGCATGGAACGGCTTGTATGAGTGGCAATGCAAGGCCTAGGCCTGTGTGACGCAGTAGAAATCATGCCATGTGGGCCCTTGAAATGGCGGCTGCCTGACCTGTGAAGTGTGACAGTGGGATGTGAGGTCACTGCGCTGGCGTGGCACACCGTGGCGGTAGGCGGTCGAAGACCGCAGCGCAAAGCAGCATTGGTTAACATTGAACCCTATGGGTCTCAGGAGCCAATGACGATGTGCGCCGGCGGTCGCAGTACGCACCTCCGCGGTACGCACCGCCGCGGGCGTGGCCACCATTTTCTATCTGATTAATCACTCGAGACCTGATCATCCACAGGAGAGGACCTATACTGCAAGTGCTGCTGTGACCTCGGTCTGGGAGATACAATGGCTGCTGCGACTGGGGAAAGGGCCCC
The DNA here is from genome assembly GCF_031143425.1 of Pleurodeles waltl. NCBI lineage: Eukaryota > Metazoa > Chordata > Amphibia > Caudata > Salamandridae > Pleurodeles > Pleurodeles waltl. Next base: position 349,624,481 of record NC_090437.1, on the reverse strand, counting down.
TGCCTTCACTGCCGAAGAATTGGAGAAACTTGTTGATGGGGTCCTCCCCCAGTATGTGCTACTCTACGGTCCTTCAGACCAACAGGTTAGTACACAGGGTGCACGTTGAATGGGCTTTGCCTGTGTTGAGTGGGGTGTATGTAAGATGGTGGGGAGGGGAGCGAATGAGGAGTGCAACGCACGAAAGATGAGAGCATGTGCCACATGGCAAGGTTGGGGAGGGGGGGGGCACTCACATTGACCAGGCAGAAAACTGATGCGATTTCCTTTACCACCCTATACATGTCACATAGGTCAGCGCCCATCAGAAGATCGACATTTGGCGTGCCATCGCCAAGGACGTCCGGGCCCTGAGGGTCCACAACAGACGGGGCACCCACTGCCGAAAGAGGTGGGAGGACATCCGCCGCGGGACCAGAAAGACCGCCGAGTCTCTGCTGGGGATGGCCTCCCAACGTAGGAGGGGTGCCAGCCGGCAATTGACCCCCCTGATGTCCCGGATCCTGGCGGTGGCCTACCCCGATTTGGATGGGCGCGTGAGGACATCACAGCAGACACAAGGGGGTGAGTATCAGCACATTCTGCTATCTTTGCGCGCAGTGAAGGTGTCTGGGTGGGGGAGGAGGGCTGTGGCTATCTCCAGGCCAGGGAGCATTCTGTAGGCTAGGCCCCTCCGTTAGACACGGCCCTGTGCCCCCGCCCCCACCTCTGTAGGGTGCCAAGTACAGCTAGCCATGGTCCGGCCCCACCAATGTGTGCATTTGTCGTCCATAGACCCGTAAGCCTAGTCACAATAACTGAGTAGTGTACCCCCATTGCGCGGCCTAGTTCAGGGGGCTTCTGTGTCTGTCCTCTCTGCCAACGGTGTTGCCAATGCATGCACTCAACCTGTCTTCATTTCTACCCCCCCCATTTTCTTTGTCTTCCTGTTCATGTGTGCATTAGCATCATCAGGCGGAGGAGAAGTGGCATCGGCGCACGAGGGAGCTGCATCTCACATGGCCCCGGAGGGCCATACAACAGACTCCGAGTACACCAGTGAGAGTGAGCTCCACAACGGGGACCCGTGGAGACGTCAGCAACACCGACACGTCCTCGGAAGGGAGCTCCCTAGTGGTGGCGGCAACATCCGTGCCCACCGCCACAACAGGTACAGCCGCCACCCAGCGCACCAGCCCCGCCCTCCCAGCAGCCCCTCAGCCTTCGCTCCGTGCCCGCTCGCCCAGGAAGGCGGGCATCTCCTTCGCCCCAGGCACCTCAGGCCCTGCCCCAGTTACCCCTGCTGCCCTCAGTGAGGAGGTCATTGACCTCCTCAGGACACTCATTGTTGGGCAGTCTACCCTTTTGAATGCCATCCAGGGTGTAGAAAGGGAGGTGCATCGGAGATATGCATACCTGGAGGGCATTCATTCGGGTCAGGCTGCCCATCAGCGATCGTTCAACGCTCTGGCCTCAGCACTGACGGCAGCCATTGTCCCTGTCTCCAGCCTCCCTCTTCTTACTCCCTCCACCCAGTCCCAGTCTCCTGTTCCTCTGCCTATCCCATCCACACCATCAGACCAGCCTGCACACACCTCCACACCCAAGGGCAGCTCATCCAGACATAAGCACCACAGATCCCACAAGCATTCACCCAAGCAACATCCAGATGCAGACATGCCAACAGTCACTACCACCTCTGTGTCCCTCATCTCCCTCCTCCCTCCCTGTGACGTCTCCACTCACACCTGCATGCACACCACCATCAGCCAGTACTTCCATCACCAGCACACCCTCCATTACAGTCCGCACACGTGCAGTCACCACCCCCACTGCCATTTACACGTCCCCTGTGTCCTCTCCCAGTGTGTCTGTCACCCCCTCTTCCAAAGCACACAAACGCAGGCAGCCACCCACCCAACAGCCATCCACCTCACGACAGCCTCCGTCACAAGCACCTGCACCCAAAGACAGCACACTTGACTCTCCTACAACCACATCCTCTTCCTCCACTCCCATACCCACTACAGCTACCCATCCCTGTCCTTCCCAAGTCGTTTTCCTTTCCAACCTTGAGCTCATTCCAATCCCTGACCCACCCCCTCCATCTGGTAAGAGTAAAAAAAGCACCTCAGCCACCACCAGCCCTGCATCTACTGTGACCATAGTGCAGGGCTATTGGAGTCCACCAGATCCTAGGGCAGGAACAACGGCCAGCAGCAAGGGGACAGCCAGCCCCCCCGGGAAGAGGACAAAAAAGAAGAAGGCCCGGCGCGACAAGCCTGAGACGGCTGCCACCAAGGACAGTAGCATTTCCCCGTCACCTGCCACATCATCCAAGGGAGGCAAGGGCCACAGAGCTCCAGCGAAGGAGGGCAAGGGCAGCAGGGCGGAGAAGTCAGGCAGCAGGCGAGCTGCCCAGGAGGGCCCCACCAGCCCCATTCCGGGTGTGACGGACGACACCCACGGGCCCAGGACTCCATCACAGGAGGGCGCCGCGACTGCAAGTTCGGATGGTGAATGAGCGGAAAGTCTTGCCCATGTCTGGCTCCCTAGACACACAGGACAAGCACCGCTGAACAGGGCCCCGCCGGGAGGAGCACCGCTGAACAGGGCCCCGCCGGGAGGAGCACCGCTGAACAGGGCCCCGCCGGGACAAGAACCGCTGAACGGGCCCGCCGGGAGGAGCACCGCTGAACAGGGCCCCGCTGGGAGGAGCACCGCTGAACAGGGCCCCGCCGGGAGGAGCACCGCTGAACAGGGCCCCGCCGGGACAAGAACCGCTGAACGGGCCCCGCCGGGAGGAGCACCGCTGAACAGGGCCCCCCCGGACAAGAACCGCTGAACGGGCCCAGCCGGGAGGAGCACCGCTGAACAGGGCCATGCCGGGAGGAGCACCGCTGAACAGGGCCCCGCCGGGAGGATTACCGCTGAACAGGGCCCCGCCGGGACAAGAACCGCTGAACAGGGCCCCGGCGGGACAAGAACCGCACCGCTGGGCCCTTCCTGTCAAGCACCACACCGCTGGGCCCTTCCTGTCAAGCACCGCTCCGCTGGGCCCTTCCTGTCAAGCACCGCTCCGCTGGGCCCTTCATCTCAAGCACCGCTCCGCTGGGCCCTTCCTGTCAAGCACCGCTCCGCTGGGCCCTTCATCTCAAGCACCGCACCGCTGGGCCCCGCCGTCTCAAGCACTGCTCCGCTGGGCCCTTCATCTCTAGCACCGCTCTGCTGGGCCCCGCCATCTCAAGCACTGCTCCGCTGGGCCCTTCATCTCAAGCACCGCTCCGCTGGGCCATTCATCTCAAGCACCGCTCCGCTGGGCCCCGCCGTCTCAAGCACCGCACCGCTGGGCCCAGCCGTCTCAAGCACCGCTCCGCTGGGCCCTTCATCTCAAGCACCGCTCCGCTGGGCCCTTCCTGTCAAGCACCGCTCCGCTGGGCCCTTCATCTCAAGCACCGCTCCGCTGGGCCCTTCATCTCAAGCACCGCACTGCTGGGCCCCGCCGTCTCAAGCACCGCTCCGCTGGGCCCTTCATCTCAAGCACCGCTCCGCTGGGCCCTTCCTGTCAAGCACCGCTCCGCTGGGCCCTTCATCTCAAGCACCGCTCCGCTGCGCCCTTCATCTCAAGCACCGCTCCGCTAGGCCCTTCATCTCAAGCACCGCTCCGCTGGGCCCCGCCGTCTCAAGCACCGCTCCGCTGGGCCCCGCCGTCTCAAGCACTGCTCCGCTGGGCCCTTCATCTCAAGCACCGCTCCGCTGGGCCCTTCCTGTCAAGCACCGCTCCGCTGGGCCCTTCATCTCAAGCACCGCACCGCTGGGCCCCGCTGTCTCAAGCACCGCTCCGCTGGGCCCTTCATCTCAAGCACCGCTCCGCTGGGCCCTTCCTGTCAAGCACCGCTCCGCTGGGCCCTTCATCTCAAGCACCGCTCCGCTGGGCCCCGCCGTCTCAAGCACCGCTCCGCTGGGCCCTTCATCTCAAGCACCGCACCGCTGGGCCCCGCCGTCTCAAGCACCGCTCCGCTGGGCCCTTCCTGTCAAGCACCGCTCCGCTGGGCCCTTCATCTCAAGCACCGCTGGCCCATTGACAGTGACGGTTCTGTGTCGAGCAGGGCTTCAGGAAGCACTCTGGGCAGCATGCCTCCTCCAATAACAGTGGAGTCGGTAATCCATCTGATGGACTGTGGCTTTGCACTCCCCAGGATGGTCCAGTGGGCAAGCCTCCCACTGTAGACACTTGAGAGACTGTGGCTTTGCACTCCCCAGGATGGTCCAGTGGGCAAGCCTCCCACTGTAGACACTTGAGAGACTGTGGCTTTGCACTCCCCAGGATGGTACAGTGAGCAAGCCTCACACTGTAGGGACTTGTGAGACTGTGGCTTTGCACTCCCCAGGATGGTACAGTGGGCAAGCCTCCCACTGTAGGGACTTGTGAGACTGTGGCTTTGCACTCCCCAGGATGGTACAGTGGGCAAGCCTCCCACTGTAGGGACTTGTGAGACTGTGGCTTTGCACTCCCCAGGATGGGACAGTGGGCATGGAGGCCCCTCGTGGATCTGGCGTCGTGGACTCATGTGCCTGAGGTGCCCCTTCCCTTCCCCCTGAGGTGCCTGTAGTTTTATCATCTGATGCCCCTGCAGTGTTCTCTCCAATGGTATCTGGTCTCCTGTGTGGGCTTTGCCAATGTGTTTGTGCACATTGGCCCACGGACTATGGAACTTTGACGGAATGTGCTGGACTTTTTGACCAAGGATATATTGTTGCCAATGTCCATTCCTTATTTTTGTATCTTTTATATGGCATATTTGCCATTCCTTCAATGGAGCTATTTATACATATATTTTATAGATCATTTAAATTGTGTCTTTGCATTATTCCGGGGGGTTTGTGTGGTGTCACTCTGACTTGTTGCTCGGCATTGGGGTGTAGGTATTTGTGGTGGGGGGGTGCGTGTATGGCGCATTTGTGTGCACGTAAGCTTTCCTCCTCCCCCCTCGCCTGTGTCGTAGGTGCAGTACTCACCGTTGTCGTCTGCGCCGGCGTTCGTACTCCTGGTAGATGAGCAGGTAGACAATAGCTGGTAGGATGTGTAATTCGGGCTCCATGCTGTCCTCCTTCCTCGTGGAGTGTGTAGAGGTGAGCGTTTTCCCGTTTGTAGTCTGTTTCCGCCGTGTTTTTATCGGCGGGTCTCCCGACCCGGAAAAGGTGGCGGATTGGTGAGTTGTGATAGGGTGGGCGGTACATTGTCTGCCGCCTGCCTGTTGGCAGTGACCGCCGCGCTGTTTGTCGGTCCCGCTGTGGCAGTCGGAGTGTTAAAGAGGCGGCCTGTGTTGGCGGTTCCCGCCAGGGTTAGAATTCCATTTTTTTTACCGCCGGCCTGTTTGCGGGTTGGCCGCCGCTTTTTCACCGACCGCCACGGTCAGAATGACCCCCTTAGACACTAGTGCACACTCAGACACTAGCTCACAGTCAGACACTAAGATACTCGCGAACACTCAGACACTTAGGGCCAGATGTAGGTAGTTAATAAATAGCGACTCGCAAATTGCGAGTATTTGCGACTCGCAATTTGCGAGTCGCTAACTGCGATGCAGATAGAAAGTGCGAGGACAATTTGCGACTCGCACACGGATTCGCACCACAGATAGCGAGTCCGCTGTTTGCGAGGTCGCTTTTTGCGACCGCGCAAAAAACGGACTCGCAATTTGCGAGTGGGTGTTGCAAATAGCGACTGTGCTGAAAATTGAATGCAGGTGCTGCAGAACACTCTGGAAAACACTTCAGAACACTCTGGAAAACACTTCCTGGCACATGATGATGACATCACAGCCAGGAAGTTTACAAATACACCTGGGAGGAGGGAGGACCACACCCATTTCAAGTTCAGCACAGCTAACAAACAGAGCTCCTACAACCATGGCTGACAATCCTAGGAAAAGGAAGCTAAAGTTTGCTGAAAAGGAGTTGGAGGTGCTGAAAGATGAGTGCTGTCAGCACCATGATGAGCTGTTTGACAGGGCAGCCCTCACTGTGCCAGACACAGAGAAAAAAAGAATTTGGCAGGAGATCCAGGACAAGGTAAACTCCCTGGGGGTCAGCCACCGGAGTGTGGAAGAACTGAAGAAAAGGTGGTATGACCTGCGCTCCCGGACCAAGGAGAGGGTGGCAGAGCGGCTCCGGGAGATGAGAGGCACAGGAGGGGGACCATCGACGGTACCACCACCCACACCCCTGGAGGAAAGGGTAGAAGAGACCCTAGAGCCTGAGGCTGTCAGCGGGATGGGAGATCTGGACACCTCTGAGCCAGGCGCATCAACCGGTGAGTACCATGTGACATGCATGTACCCTCATTAATGCCATACCCCCACCCACCTTGTACACAGGGGCATGCACAACCAAGATAGCTCCATTTCAGAGTAGCAAACACCAGAATGATGCATTATGGGCAATGTAGTCAAGTAGGCAGTTCATAGGCAATAGTTTATTAGGAAGTTGATTACAGATAGGAGACACTGACAGTGTGTTCCCTATGTCCCACAGGTCTCCCACAAGACACCCCCACCAGCCCAAGCAGCCAGGGGCCAATGGTCAGCCAGCACACACAGGAGACAACAGGACCAGCCACCACTGCTACCTGCACCACCAACACCATGCCCTCTCAGGAAACACCTGTTAAAACAGTGGTGTGCGAGACTGCACCAGGTACGAGCCAGAGTGCCACAGCAGACAATACAGGGCCTCCACCGCTTCGTAGGCGACGTAGGATCTCAACAGCAGAGCAGCAGGCAGGGTCAGGGCATGCCTCCACATGACCAACCGAGGCCCTACTGCTACGGGGTCAGCGCCTGCAAAACCAACAATTAAGGAGGATTAGTGGGGTATTGCAGCGCTTTGAAAGAAATCATGCCATCAGTATGCAGCAGGTACATTCGGAGTTGCAGGTGATCGGTAACAACACGGTGACCTTGGACTGTCTATGCGCCAACTAGTGGCAGGACTGCTAACACAGAGTGACAGTGCATGGCGCAGGGACCGCCAGCTGCTGCATCGCCTGGACAGGATGGCCTCCTCTATAGTTAGGCTGGCTGTCAACACAACAGGGCTGTCTAGGCGCACAGTCAGCCTCCAGGTGGACATGGGCCACTTTGCGGGTGATGTGGCACGGGGACTGGGCCGACTCAGCCATGCAATGGACCTCATGGAGGCACGGCAGGTGGCCAGGGGCACAGGTGACACGCCACAGGACAGTGAGGAGGGCTCCACTGTCAGCAGTGTCTCTACCAGTGACACCAGGGTGCTACGTAGTGGAAGCACAAGGCAGAGCACTGCTGACCCCCCTAGTACCAGCCAGGCTGGCCGAGCCCGCCGTAGAGTATGAGCTCCACACTGTCCTTGGTTTTGGGCACATGAGGTCAATGTGTCCCATGCCAGGTGGACTATTGAAGCCCCTGAACTGTTCCCATTGTACATAGTTTGGTTATTTGCACTAATTAAATCACTTGTTCTTTCCACTTAACACATGGACTCTTTGTTTGTTACATTGGTGAGTATGGTAAAAGTTGGCACGTACCTTCCAAAGTATTGGTTTGCAATGTTTTCCCGTCTAAAGTCTGCCTTGATTTGTTATGCTCCTATCCCCATGATGGCGATGTGGTTGCTCTTGCTCTTCATCCTCAGAATCTGGGTCTTCAGGGGTGAGAGGTAGCCCACGTCTGGTGGCAATGTTGTGCAGGATAGCGCATGCAACAACTATTTTGAAAGCCGTTATTGGGGTATACTGGAGGGCACCTACACTTCGGTGGAGGCATCTGAACCTTGCTTTCAGCAGTCCAAAGGTACGTTCTATCAGGTTCCTGGTCCTCTTATGTGCACTGTTGTATCGCCTCTCACAATCATTGCTGGGTGTTAAGTACGGAGTCAGTATCCATGGACGTAGTGCATATGCACTGTCACCTGTTTGGCACAAAACATACAATGTTAGCAAGGCGTGGGTGGTTTGCACATTGACCTGTGTGTATGTCTTCAAGGTGTATTCAGCTCTACCTAGGAGGTATCCGTCTCCAAACTCCCCACGTTCCAGGCGTTGGTGTATCCCACTATGCCTAAAAATGTAGGAGTCATGAGTACTCCCTGGAAATTTGGCAACCATGTCAGTGATGATATAATGGGCGTCACATACCACCTGAATATTGATTGAGTGGGTACACTTCCTATTGCAGAACAGATATTCCAGGTTTGCAGGAGGGCATATTTGTATATGTGTCCCGTCTACACACCCTATGACATGGGGGAAATTGGCAATCCTGTAGAATTCCAACTTGGTGGTGTTGATTTCTGCCTCATTCCTGGGTAGGTATATGTATCGGGACATGTGAGTGAGTAAGGCGTCTAGGAATGCCCTGAAGAACCGTGATAGTGCACTTTGGGATACCCCACCTGCCACAGCAATGAACCCCTGACAGCTACCCGAGGCCAAGAGGTGCAGTGAACATAGCACTTGCACATGCGTAGGGATGGCGCAGCCGCGCACAGTCTGGCGTTCTAGCTGTGGTTTGAGTAATTCTATTAAATCTAGTATAGCTGCGCTGCTAATTCTATATTTATCATAAATGTCCTCCTCAGTTTGCTGGAAAAGTGTCTGCCTTGTTCTGTATATCTTCTCCTGTCTCTGGCTCCTCCTCCTCCTCTGCTGGGCTGCGTGGGCTCTCCTCCTCACTGCTATCAGGTATATCTCTGCCATTTTGAGTAACCCAGATGCCTTCTGGGTCTCCTTTTATACTTTGGTAATGGTTACCACCTGCTCTGAGTTAGTGGTAAATTGGAAGTGCAAAATGGGCTTTTTGCGACTAGTCCCAATTTGCGAGTTGCTATTGCATATGGTTTGCGACTCGCAAATTGCGAATTCCTATTTGCGGGTCGCAAAATGGGGTCGCAAATTTTGCAAGTCGGTAACGGTTCGCATCGCATTTTGCGAGTCGGAAATGGGATTTTTGCATCCCATTTCCGATTTTGCGGGGTCGCAAATTGCGAATCGGGCCATTTGCGACTCGCAAAAGTTTGCTACATCTGGCCCTTAGACACTAGCACACACTTAGATACTCGCAGACACTCAGACACTAGCGCACACTCAGACACTCGTACGCACTCAGACACTAAGACAATCGCACACACTCAGACACTTAGGGGGTCATTACAACCCTGGCGGATGGCGGAGAACCGGCGGTAAGACCACCAACAGGCTGGCGGTCTTACCTTGGTGAATTATGACCATGGCGGTTACCGCCATGGTCATCCGCCGGTTCTCTGTCACACCCGCCAGGGTGGAGACGACCACCGGGCTGGAGACCTGGGTCTCCAGCCCGGCGGCCGTCAGTATACCGCAGGCAGTATTTGGACCCAGCTCACCGCCGTGGATTTCATGTGGTTTCAACCGCCATGAAATCCATGGCGGTAAGCACTATCAGTGCCAGGGAATTCCTTCCCTGACACTGATAGGGGTCTCCCCCACCCCCCACCCGACTCCCGCCCCTACACCGCCACCACCCCTGCCACCCCCAAAGGTGTCAGGGCACCCCTCCCCACCCCGACCTCCAACATAACATTACTCACACACACCTGACACGCATGCAGGCACCACCAACACACACACGCACACTACCCGACATACATGCATACATCCACACACACAGTCAGACACTCACACCCACATTCCAACATACATGCACACATCCATACAGCCATACTCACAGCCATACACGCACTCATTCACATACACACAACACTCCCGCAAGCATACACGCACCCACACACCCCCTCTACATACACACACGCACACCCCCATGCACACACACAACACCCCCCTCCCCTAACGGACGATCGACTTACCTGGTCTGTCGATCCTCCTGGAGGGGACGTGAGCCATGGGGGCCACTCCACCGACACCACACCGCCAACAGAACACTGCCACGGCGAATCACAGGACGTGATTCACTGGGAGGTGTTCTGTTGGCATGGCGGTGGAGGTGGAGCAACCTCCACTTCCCCGCCGCCCGCAAGTATGGCTGTTGGCGGCTCTCCGTCGGAATAACGACGGAGAGCAGCCAACAGTCATAATGCGCCGAGCGGTCCCTCGGCGGTCTTGCAAAAAGACTGCCGAGGTCGTAATGACCCCCTTAGTCACTAGCGCACACTCAGGCACTGGCGCACACTCAGACACTCGCGCACACTCAGAAACTCGCGCACACGCAAACACTTGTGTGCACTAAGACACTTGCGCACACTCTGACACTAAGATAGTGGTGTACACTCAGACACTCACGCACACTCAGACATTCGCGCACACTCAGACACTCACGCACACTCAGATACTAAGATACTCGCCAACAATCAGACACTTAGACACTCGTGCACACTCAGACACAAGCGCACACTGAGACACTAAGATACTCGCGAGCACTCAGACACTTAGACACTAGCACACACTTAGACACTCGCAGACACTTGAGCACACTCAGACACTCGCACAAACTCAGGCACTAAGACACTTGCGCACACTCTGACACTAAGATAGTGGTGCACACTCAGACACTCACGCACACTCAGACATTAAGATATTGGCACACACTCAGACACTTAGGGCCAGATGTAGCAAAAATAAAAATTGCGACTCGCATTTTGCGAGTTGATGCGACTCGCAAAATGCGAGTCGCATTTTGGAATGGCAGAAAAAAAAACTATCCGATTTTGTGACTCGCAGCCGGAGTCGCAACGCATTGTGCGAGTCCGCAGATTGCGAGGTCGCTTTTTGCGAGTGTGCAAAAAACGAACTCGCAATTAGCGAGTAGATGTCGCAAATTGCGATTACCTCGAAAATTGCTTGCAGGTGCAGCAGAACACTCCAGAAAGCACACCAGAACACTCTGGAAACACTTCCTGGCACATGATGATGACATCACAGCCAGGAAGTTTACTAATACACCTGGGAGGAGGGAGGACCACACCCTTTTATAACTGCCAGTCTTCACACAGAACAAACAGCAGCTGCCATGGAGGGAACCCCACGAAAAAGAAAACTCAAATTTTCTGAGAGGGAGCTGGAGGTGCTGACAGAGGAATGCTGTCAGCACCATGATGAGCTTTTTGGGAGAGCAGCCCTCAATGTTCCTGAGGCCACCAAAAAAATACTCTGGCAGGACATCCAAGATAAAATCAATGCCCTGGGTGTGAGCCACAGGACAATCGAGGACATTAAGAAGAGGTGGTATGACCTCCGCTCCCGGACCAAGGAGAGGGTGACTGAAAGGCTCCGGGAGATGACAGGCACTGGAGGAGAACCATCATCTGTGCCACCACGCACACCCCTGGAAGAAAGGGTGGAAGAAACATTGGAGCAGGAGGCAGTGTGTGGATTTGGGGACCTGGACACCTCAGAGCCCAGCACATCAACCGGTGAGTACCATGTGATAAGCCTGTACCCCTATCAATGTCAACCCCCACCCACCATGTACACAGGTGCATGCACAACCAAAATAGCTCCATTTCAGGGTAGAAATTGCCAGAATGATGCATTATGGGAAATGTAGTCAAATAGGCAGTTCATAGACAAATGTTTATTAGGATGTGTGCAATAGATAGTAGACACTGACAGTCTGTTCCCCATGTCTCACAGGTCTCCAGCAAGACACACCCAACACCCCAAGCACCCAGGCCCAGGAGGACACCCCAGGACCCGCCAGCACCCCCACCTGCACCGTCAGCAGCATCCCTGCAGTAGTAACACCTGCTGCAACTTTCACGCCAGAAGCTGCCCCAGCAACAGGCAGGGAGGACACAGGTGGGAGCACAGGGCAGCCACCGCTGCGCAGGCGTCGCAGGGCAAGACCATCTGGGCTGCTGTCTGCATCCAGGAGACTTCCTCCAACCAACAGTGAGGCACATCTGCTGCGGTGTCAGCGCCTGCAGAACAGAATATTGGGCAGGATTAGTGGTGTGCTGCATCGCTTTGTGAGAACCAACCATGCAAGCATGCAGCACCTCACCAGACGCATGGACATGATGTGCCAGAACACTGGGGACATTGCCCTTGCCATTAGGGAACTGGCGGGAGGACTGCTGGCCCAGGCAGAGGCTGGGCGGCACAGAGATCGCCAAATAATGCTACGACTGGACAGGATGGCCACATCGATCGGCAGGCTCGCCATTAATACAACAGGCCTGTCGAGGAGGACAGTTGGGCTGCAAATAGAGATGGGCCATTTTGCTGGGGATGTTGCCAAGGGCCTGGGACGTCTCACCCACATAATAGAACTTATGGAGACGGGAAATGTCAAGGGCCACAGGGGAAACACCCCAAGACAGTGAAGAGGGCTCAACAGTGAGCAGTGTCTCTGCCACTGACAGCAGGGTGCTGAGGAGTGGTAGGCAGAGCACCATGGACGCAGCAGGCACCAGCCAGGCTGGCAGGAGGGGCAGGAGAACATAGATAACACCCAGGACCATGAACTGTGGCACATGGCGTTAATGTGCCACATGACTGTTTGGCATTTTCCTGCCCATGGACAATTTCTACTTGTATATAGTTCTTACTTACAGTAATAAAACAGTTATTTTTGTTCCACTTAACAAATGGATCTTTTGGTTAATAGGTGAGTATGGTGGGAGTTGACACGTACCGTCCAAAATATTGTGTTGCAATGTGTTCCCGTCTCAGTCTGCCTTGATTAGCTATACACCTATCCCCATGATGGCGATGTGGTTGTTCTTGCTCTTCATCATCAGGATCTGGGTCTGCAGGGGTGAGAGGTAGCCCACGTCGGGTGGCTATGTTGTGGAGGATGGCGCATGCGACCACAATTTTGAATGCGGTAATGGGGGTGTATTGGAGGGCGCCTCCACTGCGGTGGAGGCATCTGAATCTTGCCTTCAGGAGTCCGAAGGTGCGCTCTATCAGGTTCCTGGTCCTCTTATGCGCACTGTTGTATTGCCTCTCAGATTCAGTTCTGGGTGTTAAAAACGGAGTCATGATCCAAGGCCTGAGAGCATAGGCACTGTCACCTGTTGGGCACAAAAGTACACTGTTAGGAAGTCCAGATAGTCGTGCACAGTGACCTGTGTGTATGTCTGCAAGTGTCTGTGGCTCTACCTAGGAGGTAACCGTCTCCGAATTCCCCACGTTCCAGGCGTTGATGTATCCCACTATGCCTAAAAATGTAAGAGTCATGGGTACTGCCTGGAAACTTAGCTACGATGTCCGTGATGACATAATGGGCATCGCACACAACCTGTATGTTGAGTGAGTGGGTACACTTCCTGTGTGCGGAAAATGTGTTCCAGATTTGCAGGGGGGCATATTTGAATGTGTGTTCCATCTACACACCCTATGACATGGGGAAAGTGGGCAATGCGGTAAAAGTCCAGCTTGGTGCTGTTCATTTCAGCCTCATTCCTTGGTAAGTATATGAAGTGAGACATGTGCATGACTAAGGCATCTAGGAAGGCCCTGAGGAACCTTGACACTGCACTTTGGGATACCCCACCTGCCACAGCAATGACCCCCTGATAGCTCCCTGAGGCCAAGAGGTGCAGTGAGCATAGTACTTGCACATGCTTAGGAATGGCGCAGCCACGCAGAGTCTGGTGTTCTAGCTGTGGTTTGAGTAAATCTATTAATTCTAGAATGGCTGCGCTGCTAAGGCGGTATTTGTCATAGATCTCCTCTTCAGTTTGCTGAAAAAGAGTCTGCCTGGTTCTATATATCTTCTCCTGTCTGTGGCCCCTCCTCCTCCTCTGCTGGGCTGCGTAGACTCTCCTCCTCACTGCTATCAGGTATATCTCCGCCATCTTGAGTAACCCAGATGGCTTCTGGGTCCCCTTTTATACTTTGGTAATGGTTACCACCTGCTCTGAGTTAGTGGTAAATGGGACATGCAAACTGGGCTTTTTGCGACTAGTCGCAATTTGCGAGTTGCAATTGCATAAGGTTTGCGACTCGCAAATTGCGACTTGATATTTGCGGGTCGCAAAATGGGGTCGCAAGGGATGCGACTCGCAAACGGGTCCCATCGCTTTTTGCGAGTAGGAAATGGGCTTTTTGCATCCCATTTCCGATTTTGCACTGTCGCAAATTGCGATTCGGCCCGTTTGCGAGTCGCAAACCTTTGCTACATCTGGCCCTTAGACACTAGCGTACACTCAGACACTCACGCACACTCAGACACTCATGCACACTCAGACACTCATGCACACTCTGACACTTGCGCACACTCGCTCATACTCAGACACTAGACACTCACACGCACTCAGAAATTCACACACTCGCGCACACTCAGTCACCTAAACACCAGCACACAGTCAGACATTTGCGTACACTCTGACACTCACACATACTCAGACACTCGCACGCACTCAGACACTCGTGCACACTCTGACACTTAGATAGTGGCAGACACTGAGACACTAGCATACACTCAGACACTCACGCACACTCAGACACTCATGCACACTCAGACACTCATGCACACTCTGACACTTGCGCACACTCGCTCATACTCAGACACTAGACACTCGCATGCACTCAGAAATTCAAACACTCGCGCACACTCAGACACTTAAACACCAGCGCACAGTCAGACATTTGTGTAAACTCAGACACTTACACACACTTAGACACTTGCACACACTCATACCCTCAGATACTCACAAGCACTCACACACTTGCGTACACTCAGACACTTGCGCACACTTAGACACTAATACACTCGTGCGCACTCAGACACTCACGCAAACTCATACACTCGTGCACACTCAGACACTCAGACACTCGCGCACACTCAGACACTCGCGCACACTAAGACACTCAGACACTCACGCACACTCAGATACTAAGATACTCGCCAACAATCAGACACTTAGACACTAGTGCACACTCAGACACTAGCGCACACTCAGACACTAAGATACTCGCGATCACTTAGACACTAGCACACACTTAGACACTCGCAGACACTCGCACGCACTCAGAGACTAAGACAATCGCGCACGCTCAGACACTCGCACACATACCACACTCAGACACTTGCACACACTCAGACACTCGCGCACACTCAGACACTCACGCGCACTCTGAAACTCGTGGGCACTCAGACACCCACACATACTCAGACACTCACGCGCACTCAGAAACTCACGCACACACAGACACTAGCGTGCACACAGACACTTGTGCACACTCAGACGCTCAGACACTCAGGCACACTCAGATACTAAGATACCTGTGCACTCTCAGACACTTAGACACTCGTGTGCATTAAGACACTCGCGCACACTCCGACACTAAGATTGTGTCACACACACAGACACTCAGACACTCACGCACACTCAGACACTCGAGCGCACTCAGACATTTGCGCACAGACACTAAGACACTTGCAGACACTAAAATACTAGTGCACACTCGGACACTCGCATGCACTCAGACACTCGCGCACACTCAGACACACATGCACAATCAGACACTCACGCACACTGAGACACTCGCACACAATCGCGCACACTCAGACACTCGCACACAATCAGACACTTGAGCACACTCGCTCACACTCAGACACTAAGACACTCGCTCACACACAGAGACTCATGCACACTCAGAAACTCATGCACACTCGTACACTCGCGCACACTCGCTCACACTCAGACACTAAACACTCCCACGCACTCAGACATTCAAACACTCACGCACACTCAGACACTTAAACAACAGCGCACAGTCAGACATTTGCTTACACTCAGACACTCACGCATACACAGACACTTGCGTGCACTCAGACCCTCACGCACACTCAGACACTTACGCACACTCAGACACTTGCACACACTCAGACACTCCCACACACTCACACACTCGGAAACACTCAGACAGTTGCGCACCCGCGCACACTAGCACATACTCAGACACTCGCACGCACTCAGTCACTCATGCACACTCAGACACTCGCGCATAGTCAGACAGTGGTGCACACTCGCTCACACTCAGACACTAGGACACTCGTACGCACTCAGACATTCGGACACTTGCGCACACTCAAACACGTAGACACTAGCGCACACTCAGACACTCGCGTACAATCAGACACTTGTGCACACTTAGACACATATACACTCACGCGCACTCAAACACTCACGCACACTCAGACACTCACGCACACTCAGACACTCGTGCACACTCAGAAACTCACACACACTAAGACACTCAGACACTCACGCACACTCAGATACTAAGATACTCGGAAACAATCACACAGTTAGACACTAGTGCACACTCAGACACTAGCGCACACTCAGACACTAAGACACTAGCACACACTTAGACACTCGCAGACACTCAGACACTAAAATACTAGTGCACACTCAGACACTCGAGCAAACTTATACACTAGCACGCACTCAGACACTCAGACACTCGCACACACTCAGACACACATGCAAAATCAGACACTCACGCACACTCAGACACTCGCACACAATCGTGCACACTCAGACACTCAGACACTCGCACACAATCAGACACTCGCGCAGACTCGCTCACACTCAAATACTCCCACACACCCGCTCACACTCAGACACTAGACACTCGCACGCACTCAGACATTCAAACACTCGCGCACACTAAGACACTCAGACACTCACGCACACTCAGATATTAAGATACTCACCAACAATCAGACACTTAGACAGTAGTGCACACTCAGACACTAGCGCACACTCAGACACTAAAATACTCGCGAACACTCAGACACTAGCACACTCTTAGACACTCTTAGACACTCAG
This sequence comes from Pleurodeles waltl, assembly GCF_031143425.1. Classification (NCBI taxonomy): domain Eukaryota; kingdom Metazoa; phylum Chordata; class Amphibia; order Caudata; family Salamandridae; genus Pleurodeles; species Pleurodeles waltl. The sequence goes on along the minus strand of NC_090437.1, from coordinate 349,607,680 downwards.
ACACTCGCGCACACTCAGACACTCGCACGCACTCAGACACTCAGACACTTGCACACACTCAGACACTCGCACACACTCAGACACTCGTGCGCACTCTGAAACTCGTGGGCACTCAGACACCCACACACACTCAGACACTCACACGCACTCAGAAGCTCACGCACACACAGACATAGGGTGCACACAGAAACTTGCGCACACTCAGACACTCAGGAACACTCAGACACTAAGATACCTGTGCACACTCAGACACTTAGACACTCGTGTGCATTAAGACACTCAGGCACACTCCGACACTAAGATTGTGGCGCACACACAGACACTCAGACACTCACACACACTCAGACACTAAGATAGTGGCGCACACTCAGACACTTAGACACTCGCAGACATTCAGACACTAAAATACTAGTGCACACTCAGACACTCGAACACACTCAGACACTCGCACGCACTCAGACACTCAGACACTCGCGCACACTCAGACACACATGCACAATCAGACACTCACGCACACTCAGACACTCACACACAATCAGACACTCACGCACACTCGCTCACACTCAGACACTAAGACACTCGCTCACACTCAGACACTCATGCACACTCAGACACTCGTGCACACTCAGACACTCGTGCACACTCGCTCACACTCAGACACTAGACACTCACACGTACTCAGACATTCAAAGACTGGCGCACACTCAGACACTTAAACACCAGCGCACAGTCAGACATTTGGGTACACTCAGACACTCATGCATACTCAGACACTCGCGCGCACTTAGACACTCGCGCACACTCTGACACTTAGATAGTGGCACACACTCAGACACTTAGGGCCAGATGTAGGAAGAAACCAAATTGTAAGTTGCAATTTGCGAGTCCTTCCGACTCGCAAATTCCAACTAGCAATTTGCTATGCAGGAAGGTGTCTCAGACACCTTCTGCGACTCGCAATGGGGTCGCAATGACCCACCTCATTAATATTAATGAGGTGGGTCGCAGTTTGCGACCCCATTGCGAGTCTGGGCACTCACGGGGATGGTGGCCTGCTGGAGACATCAGACCTCCATGTCCGTGACTGCTTTTGCAATAAAGCAGTTTTTTTTTTTCTATCTGCAGCCCGTTTTCCTTAAAGGAAAACGAGTTGCGCTTAGAAAAAAAAAGAAAACTTTTGTTTCGTTTTTTTTCAGAGCAGGCAGTTGTCCATGAGACGACTGCCTGCTCTGAAAAAATATTTTTGTGATCATTCACAAAGGGGAAGGGGTCCCATGGGGACCCCTTCCCGTTTGCGAATGAGTTACCATCCACTTCAAGTGGATGGTAACTGCGAGTTGATTTGCGACCGCTTTCGCGGTCGCAAATCAACTTACATCGTGTTACGAGTCGCAAATAGGAAGGGAACACCCCTTCCTATTTGCGAGTCGGAACCGCATTTTGCGAGCCGGTTCTGACTTGCAAAATGCATTTCTGCATCGCGTAGAGGCTTTTGCGCCTCGCAAACGGCGTTTTTCGCCGTTTGCGAGGCGCAAAAGCCTTACTACTTCTGGCCCTTAGACACTAGTGTACACTCAGACACTCATGCACACTCAGACACTCATGCACACTCCGACACTTGCGCACAGTCGCTCATACTTAGACACTAGACACTCGCATGCACTCGGAAATTTAAACACTCGCGCACACTCAGACACTTAAACACCAGCGCACAGTCAGACATTTGTGTAAACTCAGACACTTACGCACACTTAGGCCCTCATTACGAGCCTGGCGGTCTGTGACCGCCAGGCTCGCGGTTGGCGGGAGCACCGCCGACAGCCTGGCGGTGCCCCTTAGGGCATTCTGACCGCGGCGCTTTGGCCGCGGTCAGTGCAGGAAAACCGGCGGTCTCCCGCCGGTTTTCCGCTGCCCGTCAGAATCCTCCAAGGCGGCGCAGCATGCTGCGCCGCCTTGGGGATTCTGACACCCCCTACCGCCATCCTGTTCCTGGCGGTTCGCCCGCCAGGAACAGGATGGCGGTAGGGGGTGTCGCGGGGCCCCTGGGGGCCCCTGCAGTGCCCATGCCAAAGGCATGGGCACTGCAGGGGCCCCCGTAAGAGGGCCCCGCTTGTATTTCACTGTCTGCATAGCAGACAGTGAAATACGCGACGGGTGCAGTAGCACCCGTCGCACCTTCCCACTCCGCCGGCTCGATTACGAGCCGGCTTCATGGTGGGAAGGTCGTTTTCCCCTGGGCTGGCGGGCGGCCTTTTGAAGGCCGCCCGCCAGCCCAGGGGAAAACTCAAAATACCCGCCGCGGTCTTCCGACCGCGGTACGGTATTTTGGCGGCTCCCGCCGGGCGCGCGGTGACCGCGCCCGGCGGGAGTCAGAATGACCCCCTTAGACACTTGCACACGCTCAGACCCTCAGATACTCACAAGCACTCACACACTCGCACACACTCAGACACTCGCACACACTAGCACACACTCAGACATTTACGCGCACTCAGAAGCTCATGCATACTCAGACACTCGCACACACTCAGTCACTGGTGAACACTCGCTCACACTCAGACACTAATACACTCGAACGCACTCAGACACTCATGCACACTCAGAAACTAAGATGCTCCCCAGCACTCAGTCATTTAGACACTAGCACACACTCAGGCACTTGTGCACAGTCAAACACTAGCGCACACTCGGACAGTCGCGCACACTCAGACACTCAGACATACACTCACGCGCACTCAGAAGCTCACGCACACACAGACACTAGCGTGCACACAGACACTTGCGCACACTCAGACACTAAGATACCTGTGCACACTCAGACACTTAGACACTCGTGTGCATTAAGACACTCGCGCACACTCCGACACTAAGATTGTGGCGCACACACAGACACTCAGACACTCACGCACACTCAGACACTAAGATAGTGGCGCACACTCAGACACTTAGACACTAGCATACACTCAGACACTCATGCGCACTCAGACACTCAAGCACACTCAGACATTTGCCCACAGTCAGACACTAAGACACTCGCAGACACTCAGACACTAAAATACTAGTGCACACTCAGACACTCGAACACACTCAGACACTCGCACGCACTCAGACACTCAGAAACTCGCGCACACTCAGACACACATGCACAATCAGACAATCACGCACACTCAGACACTCACACACAATCAGACACTCACGCACACTCGCTCACACTCAGACACTAAGACACTCGCTCACACTCAGACACTCATGCACACTCAGACACTCGTGCACACTCAGTCACTCATGCACACTCGCTCACACTCAGACACTAGACACTCGCACGCACTCAGACATTCAAAGACTGGCACACACTCAGACACTTAAACACCAGCGCACAAGGAAAAGGAAAACGAGCTGCACTTAGAAAAAAAAAAACCTTTTGTTTCGTTTTTTTTCAGAGCAGGCAGTGGTCCATAGGACGACTGCCTGCTCTGAAAAAATATTTTTGTGATCATTCACAAAGGGGAAGGGGTCCCATGGTGACCCCTTCCCGTTTGCGGATGAGTTACCATCCACTTCAAGTGGATGGTAACTGCGAGTTGATTTGCGACCGCTTTCGCAGTCGCAAATCAACTTACATCACGTTACGAGTCGCAAATAGGAAGGGAACACCCCTTCCTATTTGCGAGTCGGAAACGCATTTTGGGAGTCGGTTCTGACTCGCAAAATGCGTTTCTGCATCGCGTAGAGCCTTTTGCGCCTCGCAAACAGCGTTTTTTGCCGTTTGCGAGGCGCAAAAGCCTTACTACATCTGGCCCTTAGACACTAGCGTACACTCAGACACTCATGCACACTCAGACACTCATGCACACTCCGACACTTGCGCACAGTCGCTCATACTCAGACACTAGACACTCGCATGCACTCAGAAATTCAAACACTCGCGCACACTCAGACACTTAAACACCAGCGCACAGTCAGACATTTGTGTAAACTCAGACACTTACGCACACTTAGACACTTGCACACGCTCAGACCCTCAGATACTCACAAGCACTCAGACACTCGCACACACTCAGACACTCGCACACACTAGCACACACTCATACATTTGCGTGCACTCAGAAGCTCATGCACACTCAGACACTCGCACACACTCAGTCACTGGTGAACACTCGCTCACACTCAGACACTAATACACTCGTACGCACTCAGACACTCAGACACTCACGCACACTCAGAAACTAAGATGCTCCCCAGCACTCAGACACTCAGACATACGCGCGCACTCAGACACTTGTGTGCACTCAGACACTTGCGCACACTTAGACACTAATACACTCGCGTGCACTCAGACACTCATGCACACTCAGACACTCGCGCACACTCATACACTCGTGAACACTCAGACACTTATGCACACTAAGACACTCAGACACCCACGCACACTCAGATACTAAGGGGGTCATTCTGACCTCGGCGGTAAAAGACCCTTACCGCCGGTCAGAAGTCCGCCATTCTACCGGTAAACCGCCACGGTCATTCTGACCACCAACTGTGAAACCGCCAACAATCCGACATCCAAGGAAGGCCGCCGCATCAGCGGGCCGCGGAAAACTGGAGATGACCAAACCTCCACCGTCACGCCAACACAAACACGCCCATGCCATTCTGACCCACGAATCAAAATACACACACAGCACCAAAACACAGCCACATTGGACGATTGAAATACGCACACCTGAGACACATACAAACAACACTCCCACACATCCAATCAACTATAAAACACACACCCACATCACCCACAAACCCCCACTAGTTGGAAATCGGAGCGAAGGCGATACAGACAGAGATAGAGAGAGCGAGCACAGCAATAGAAAACCCCAACACACACAGGAACCCACACCACATCTACGCACACATCACCACATATCACCACGCACATCACCACAAACACCACCCCACACCTCATCCACACCACCCCATGGCACTCCAAAGACACCCAAGGTTTTCTGACCAAGAACTCCGGGTCATGGTGGAGGAAATTATGAGGGTTGAGCCCCAGCTCTTCGGCACACAGGTGCAGCACACCACCATAGCAAGGAAGGCTGAGCTATGGCAAAGGATCGTAGACAGGGTCAACGCTGTGGGACAGCATCCCAGAAATCGGGAAGATATCAGAAAGCGATGGAACGACCTACGGGGGAAGGTGCGCTCGATGATCTCCAGGCACAACATCGCTGTGCAGAAGACTGGCGGCGGACCCCCACCCACTCCACCCCAATTCACAGCATGGGAGCAAGAGGTGGTAAACATCCTGCATCCTGATGGCCTCGCTGGAGTAGGCGGAGGAATGGACTCTGGTAAGTCGAATCTCAACTACTTCACCCCCCCCCAACCACCAGCATGCCAACCCCCCCCTCACCCCTCACCCCCAATCCCAACCCCCCAGCACACAACCTCCCTGCCAATGTCTCACCAGCACAACCCACCCTAAACAACACCAACCCCTGAATGCCAACACAAACCATAGACAGCCACCACCAAAGCATGACCATTGCACATACCCATACACCCCCCCCCCCACCACCCTCACAACACCTCCCACAAGGGAATGCCAGCACTGGGGGACAAGGGCACTCAAAATGCACGCCATGGCACACACAGAAACAATAACCATACTCCTTTACCCCTGCAGGGCCCGAACACCAACACACCGCCACGGAGGGTCCAGATTTGTCCATCCCACCCCCAGAACAGGCCCCCAGCGAGGACAGCAGCTCTATCGACCTAGAACCTGATGACCAGCCCGGACCATCGGGGACCTCTGGACAGTCGGTTCCCCAGACACAGGCCACAGCAGACCCAAACCCCTCTGGGAACACCAGCACAGCTCCCACCCAGTGGGCCCATGCCTCTGTCTCGCGGACGCGTCAATCAGCGGTGTGTCCGCCACTACAGGGCACCCAGGCTGACCCAACACCCCAACAACAACAGGGACCTGGGGGCAGTGGTAGTGGGCACACCGTCCAGGGGACAGAGGCCCGGGGAAACAGGGCAACTGGGAGGGCTGCTGTGCGACAGGGGGGGGAGGACAGGCCCAGGGAACCGACTCTCCAAGAGGCCCTCACCACCATCATGGGAGCACACCATCACTCCCAGGAGACGATGGCGACGGTACTGGCCAGGTTCACCGAGATCCAGGCACAGCAGGAGGAACGGTACATGGGGTTCAGCAATGAACTCAGGAACATCGCTACCGCTATGGGGACCATAGTCCAGGCCCTCAACCGGATAGAAACCACATTGCGGGACCATGTGGCACTGCAAAGGGCCCCTGTCACTAGCCAGGAACAGCCTACCACCTCCGCCGGCGCTAGTGGTCAGGAGGCCCCCACAGAACGACGGGCCACCAGAACCCCACCTCCTGCTGAAGAACAACCACCCCGCAAGAGGAACCTGAGATCTCAAGGTAAGACAGAGTAGGATGCCAAGACCCCGCCAGCCTAATATCCCCCCGGATGTCATTCCACTGTCCCACAGTGTCACCCTGTCCAACCTTGAACTGCCCCTGCTCCATCCTTCCACAGGCATATGGACAATGCACCTGTGCGACAGAGAACTGGACTCTGCCATGGACATAACTCCACCCTCACCCATCACCGTTTTAATATCATGTACCAATATCTAGCACTAAAAATAAATCACTCATTGCAATGAAATCATTCAGGAGTCAGCCTGTATTATTTACAAATGTATAACACATTACTGATCAATAATGTTCTGTTATTTTTGTGATGACAACATACCAGTGTCAATAAGCATTAGTCCATGGGCTAACCAAGCAGAAGTCACGCAGTGGGTCATACAGCACTGAAAAGGGAAGGGAAAATCAAACATCAGTTTATAGGAACTGGGGGGAAATATACAAAGTAAAGATGCAGGGGGCTTTCAGTAAATGTTAAATGGCGTGGGTGATTCTTACCTGTGTGCTACTGAAAATACTGTTGGATAACTCTGTCCCTGTTGTCTGGGTCGTCCTCTTCGTCTTCCTCCTCTTCACTCTCCGCAGGCTCCACAGCTCCTTCAACAACACCATCTGGACCATCCTCCTGCAGGAAAGGCACCAGACGTCGCAATGCCAGATTGTGAAGCATACAGCAGGCCACGATGATCTGGCACACCTTCTTTGGTGAGTACATGAGGGATCCCCCTGTCATATGCAGGCACCTAAACCTGGCCTTCAGGAGGCCAAAGGTTCTTTCTATGATCCTCCTAGTTCGCCCATGGGCCTCATTGTACCGTTCCTCTGCCCTGGTCCGGGGATTCCTCACTGGGGTCAATGGCCAAGGCAGGTTGGGGTAACCAGAGTCACCAATTAGCCACACACGGTGTCTCTGTAGCTGTTCCATCACATAAGGGATGCTGCTATTCCGCATCACATACGCGTCATGCACTGACCCAGGGAACTTGGCATTCACATGGGAGATGTACTGGTCAGCCAAACAGACCACCTGGACGTTCATCGAATGGTAACTTTTCCTGTTCCTGTACACCTGCTCATCGTCTTTTGGGGGTACTAAAGCCACATGGGTCCCATCAATGGCACCAATTATGTTGGGGATATGTCCAAGGGCATAAAAATCACCCTTCACAGTGGCCAAATCAACCTCCTCAGGGAATACAATGTAGCTCCGCATGTGTTTCGTCAGGGCAGATAACACTCTAGACAAGATTTTTGAAAACATAGGCTGAGACATTCCAGATGACATGGCCACTGTTGTCTGGAATGAGCCACTTGCCAAAAAATGGAGGACTGACAGAACCTGCACTAGAGGGGGAATTCCTGTGGGTTGGCGGATGGGGGACATCAGGGCTGGCTCCAGCTGGGCACACAGTTCATGTATAGTGGCTCGGTCAAGTCGGTATCGTAGTATGATATGGCGTTCTTCCATTGTCGACAGGTCCACCAGCGGTCGGTACACGCGAGGATTCATCCGTCTCCTCGCAAGTCCCAGCGGACGGTGCCTAGGAAGGACAACATGGAGCACAGAGTCAAGCAAATCACAGGTACGTTCACCACAGCATGCATAGCACACGATTATCTATGTATTGAAAGGCGTGTATGTGTGGCAATGCAAGGCCTAGGCCTGTGTGACGCAGTACAAATTATGCCATGTGGGCCCTTGAAATGGTGGCTGCCGGACCTGTGAAGTGGGACAATGGGATGTGAGGTCAATGCGCTGGCGTGGCACACCGTGGCGGTAGGCGGTCGAAGACCGCTATACGAATCCGCATTGGCTAACATTGAAGCCTATGGGTTTCAGGAGCCAATGACGAGGTGCGCCGGCAGTCGCGGTACGCACCGCCGCAGTACGCACCGCCGCGGGCGTGACCGCCATTTTCTATCTGCTTAATCACTCGAGACCTGATCATCCACAGGAGAGGACCTATACTGCAAGTGCTGCTGTGACCTCGGTGTGGAAGTGACAATGGCTGCTGCGACTGGGGAAAGGGCCCCTGCCTTCACGTCTGAGGAGTTGGAGAAACTTGTGGATGGGGTCCTCCCCCAGTATGCGTTACTCTACGGTCCTCCAGACCAACAGGTAAGTACACTGGGTGCACATTGAATGGCCTATGCCTGTGTGGAGTGGGGTGGATGTAAGTTGGTGGGGTGGGGGGCGAATGAGGAGTGCAACGCACGACAGATGAGAGCATGTGCCATATGGCAAGGTTGGGGAGGGGGGGCCAATCGCATCTAACATGCAGAAAATTTATGAATCTTTTCTTCCCACCCTGTACATGTCAAATAGGTCAGCGCCCATCAGAAAGTGGACATTTGGCGTGCCATCGCCAAGAAAGTCCGGGCCCTGGGGGTCCACACAAGACGGGGCACCCACTGCCGCAAGAGGTGGGAGGACATCCGCCGCGGGACCAGGAAGACCGCCGAGTCACTGCTGGGGATGGCCTCCCAACCTAGGAGGGGTGCCAGTCGTACCCTGACCCCCCTGATGTCCCGGATCCTGGCGGTGGCCTACCCTGATTTGGATGGGCGCTTGAGGACATCACAGCAGACACAAGGGGGTGAGTATCAGCACATTCTGCTATCTCTCTGCGCAGTGGAGGCGTCTGGGTGGGGGAGGAGGGTTGTGGGTGACATTAGGCCAGGGCGCTTTCTGTAGTGTAGTCCTCTCCTTTAGGCATGGCCCTGTGCTCCCGGCCCCCACCTCTGTAGGGTGACAAATACAGCTATCGATGGTCCAGCATCACACATGTGCGCGTTTGTCGTCTCTAGACCTGTTGTCCTAGTCAGAAGTACTGAGTAGTGTACCCCGAATGCGCGGCTTAGTGCTTGAGGCTCCTGTGTCTGTCCTCTCCGCCAACGGTGTTGACATTGCATGCACTCAACCTGGTCTTTGTTTTTCTCCCCCCACCCTTGTTCTTCATCTTCTTGTGCATGTGTGCATTAGCATCATCAGGCGGAGGAGAATTGGCATCAGAGCACGAGGGAGCTGCAAGTCACAAGGCCCCGGTGGGACCAGGAACAGACACCGAGGGCACCAGTGATCCGGAGGGCGAGGGGAGCACCACAACGGGGACCGGTGGTGACACCAGCGACAGCGACACGTCCTCGGATGGGAGCTCCCTAGCGGTGGCGGCAACATCCGGGCCCCCCGCCTCTCCAGGTACAGCCGCCACCCAGCACACCAGCCCCGCCCTCCCAGCAGCCCCTCAGTCTACGCTCCGTGCCCGCTCGCCCAGGAAGGCGGGCGTCTCCTTCGCCCCAGGCACCTCAGCCCCTGCCCCTGTTACCCCTGCTGCCCTCAGTGAGGAGGTTATTGACCTCCTTCAGACCATCATTGTTGGGCAGACTAGCCTTTTGAATGCCATCCAGGGGGTAGAAAGGGAGGTGCATCGGAGCAATGCCTACCTGGAGGGCATTCATTCGGGTCAGGCTGCCCATCAACGATCGTTCAATGCTCTGGCCTCAGCACTGACGGCAGCCATTGTCCCTGTTTCCAGCCTCCCTCTTCTGACTGCCTCCACCCTGTCTCTGTCTCCTGTTCCTCAGCCTATCCCATCCACACCATCAGACCAGCCTGCACACACCTCAACACCCAAGGGCAGCTCATCCAGACACAAGCACCACAGAACCCACAAGCATTCACGCAAGCAACACCCAGATGCAGACATGCCAACAGTCACTACCACCTCTGTGTCCCCCTCCTCCTCGTCTCCCTCCTCCCTCCCTGTGACGTCTACACTCACACCTGCATGCACACCACCATCAGCCAGTGCTTCCATCACCAGTACACCCTCCAGTCCAGTCCGCACACGTGCAGTCACCACCCCCACTACCATTTACACGTCCCATGTGTCCTCTCCCACTGTGTCTGTCACCCCCTCTTCCAAGACACACAAACGCAGGCAGACACCCACCCAACAGCCATCCACCTCACGACAGCCTCCAGCACAAGCACCTGCACCCAAAGACAGCACACCTGACTCTCCTACAACCACATCCTCTTCCTCCACTCCCATCACCACTTCTCCTACTTTTTACCTTGGTCCTAAGAAAGTTTTCCTTGCTAATCTTGACCTCTTTCCCTCCACTGACCCACCCCCTCCATCTGCAAAGAGTCCCAAGAGCACCTCAGCCACCACCAGCCCAGCTTCGAGTGTCACTGTGGTGCATGGGTTCTGGAGCCCACCCTTTGCCAGCAGTGACACTTCAATCAGCAGCAAGGGGACAGCCAGCCCCCCACCAGGCAAGAGGACCAGGAAGCTAAAGGGCCGCCGTGAGAGGACTGACACGGCTGCCCCCAAGGAGCAAAGTTCGCCCACTTCACCAGCCATAACATCTAGGGGACGCCAGGGCCCGAGAGCCCCATCTAAGGAGCGAAAGGGCAGCAGGGCGGAGAAGTCAGCCAGCAGGAGCGCGGAGCAGGAGGGGCCCACAAGCCCCATCCCGGGTGTTAGGAAGAACACCAAAGGGCCCAGGACTCCGTCACCGAAGGGTCCAGCAACAGCACGGTCGGAGGGCGACTGAGCAGGGAGTCCAGGCCAGGTCTGGCTCCCTTGACCTACTGGACGAGCACCGCTGAAGAGGGCCCCGCCGTGCAGAAGAGCACCGCTGAACAGGGCCCCGCCGTGCAGAAGAGCACCGCTGAAGAGGGCCCCGCCGTGCAGAAGAGCACCGCTGAAGAGGGCCCGCCGTGCAGAAGAGCACCGCTGAACAGGGCCCCGCCGTGCAGAAGAGCACCGCTGAACAGGGCCCCGCCGTGCAGAAGAGCACCGCTGAAGAGGGCCCCGCCGTGCAGAAGAGCACCGCTGAAGAGGGCCCCGCCGTGCAGAACAGCACCGCTGAAGAGGGCCCGCCGTGCAGAAGAGCACCGCTGAACAGGGCCCCGCCGTGCAGAGGAGCACCGCTGAAGAAGGCCCCGCCGTCTCAAGCACCGCTCCGCTGGGCCCTTCCTGTCAAGCACCGCTCCGCTGGGCCCCGCCGTCTCAAGCACCGCTCCGCTGGGCCCTTCCTGTCAAGCACCGCTCCGCTGGGCCCTTCCTGTCAAGCACCGCTCCGCTGGGCCCCGCCGTCTCAAGCACCGCTCCGCTGGGCCCCACCGTCTCAAGCACCGCTCCGCTGGGCCCTTCCTGTCAAGCACCGCTCCGCTGGGCCCTTCCTGTCAAGCACCGCTCCGCTGGGCCCCGCCGTCTCAAGCACCGCTCCGCTGGGCCCTTCCTGTCAAGCACCGCTCCGCTGGGCCCCGCCGTCTCAAGCACCGCTCCACTGGGCCCTTCCTGTCAAGCACCGCTCCGCTGGGCCCTTCCTGTCAAGCACCGCTCCGCTGTGCCCCGCCGTCTCAAGCACCGCTCCGCTGGGCCCTTCCTGTCAAGCACCGCTCCGCTGGGCCCTTCCTGTCAAGCACCGCTCCGCTGGGCCCCGCCGTCTCAAGCACCGCTCCGCTGGGCCCTTCCTGTCAAGCACCGCTCCGCTGGGCCCTTCCTGTCAAGCAGCGCTCCGCTGGGCCCTTCCTGTCAAGCACCGCTCCGCAGGGCCCCACCGTCTCAAGCACCGCTCTGCTGGGCCCTTCCTGTCAAGCACCGCTCCGCTGGGCCCCGCCGTCTCAAGCACCGCTCCGCTGGGCCCTTCCTGTCAAGCACTGCTCCGCTGGGCCCTTCCTGTCAAGCACCGCTCCGCTGGGCCCCGCCGTCTCAAGCACCGCTCCGCTGGGCCCCGGCGTCTCAAGCACCGCTCCGCTGGGCCCTTCCTGTCAAGCACCGCTCCGCTGGGCCCCGCCGTCTCAAGCACCGCTCCGCTGGGCCCTTCCTGTCAAGCACCGCTCCGCTGGGCCCCGCCGTCTCAAGCACCGCTCCGCTGGGCCCTTCCTGTCAAGCACCGCTCCGCTGGGCCCCGCCGTCTCAAGCACCACTGGCACAATGACAGTGCCGGATCTGTCTCGAGCTACTGTTCACGGTTCACTGTGCCCACCATGCCTCCTCCTTGACCGGTGGAGACTGTTATCCACCTGATGGACTGTGGCTTTGCACTCCCCAGGATGGCAGAGTGGGCAAGCCACCCACTGTAGAGACTTGAGAGACTGTGGCTTTGCACTCCCCAGGATGGCACAGTGGGCAAGCCACCCACTGTAGAGACTTGAGAGACTGTGGCTTTGCACTCCCCAGGATGGCACAGTGGGCATGGTGGCCCCTTCGTGGATCTGGCGTCGTGGACTCATGTGGCTGTGGTGCCCCCCCCCTTCCCTTCCCCCTGAGGTGCCTGTAGTTTTTTCATCAGATGCCCTTGCAGTGTTCTCTCCAAAGGACTCAGGTCTCCTGTGTGGGCTTTGCCCTTGTGTTGATACACTTTGGCCCACGGACACTTGGAATATCGTTAGATGTGCAGGACTTATTGCCTCGGTTTATCGTATGCACTGGATATTGAATTGATTTTTTTGAATTGTTATTGCTATTTGACCGTGACTTATCAGTGGTTTTTATTTCCCATAAATTTCGAGTCACAATTTAATTATGTCCTTGCTTTTTTTACGGGGGTTTGGGTGGTGTCACTGTGACTTGTTGCTCTGCATTGGTGTGTACATGGTTTGGGGGGGTGGGTGTATCGCGTATGTGTGTACACGTAACCTTTCGTCCTCACCCTTCCCCTGTGTCGTAGGTGCAGTACTCACCGTTGTCGTCTGCGCCGGCGTTCGTACTCGTGGTAGATGAGCAGGTAGACGAGAGCAGGTAGGATGTTTAATTCGGGTTCCATGCTGTCCTCCTTCCTCGTGGAGTGCGTAGAGGTGCGCGTTTTCCCGTTCGTAGTCTGTTTCTGCCGTGTTTTTATCGGCGGTGCTCCCGCCCCGGAAAAGGTGGCGGATTGGCCGGTCATAATAGTGTGGGCGGTACTTTTTTTTTGGCCTGTCTTTTGGCGGTGACCGCCGCGCTGTTTGTCGGACCCGCCGTGGCGGTCGGAGTGCTAATGTGGCGGGCTGTGTTGGCGGTTCCCGCCAGGGTCAGAATTCCATTTTTTGGACCGCCGGCCTGTTGGCGGGTTGGCTGCCGCTTTATCACTGACCGCCAGGGTTAGAATCACCCCCTAAGATACTTGCCAACACTCCGACACTTAGACCCTAGTTCACACGCAGACACTAGCGCACATTCAGACACTAAGATACTCATGAACACTCAGACACTTAGGGGGTCATTCTGACCCTGGCGGTCGTTGACCGCCAGGGTCACCGACCACGGGAGCACCGCCAACAGGCTGGCGGTGCTCCCTCGAGCATTCTGACCGCGGCGGTTCAGCCGCGGTCAGAAACGGAAAGTCGGCGGTCTCCCGCCGACTTTCCGCTGCTCGGGAGAATCCTCCATGGCGGCGGAGCGCGCTCCGCCGCCATGGGGATTCTGACACCCCCTACCGCCATCCTGTTGGAACAGGATGGTGGTAGGGGGTGCCGCGGGGCCCCTGGGGGCCCCTGCAGTGCCCATGCCAATGGCATGGGCACTGCAGTGGCCCCCGTAAGAGGGCCCCACAAAGTATTTCAGTGTCTGCAAAGCAGACACTGAAATACGCGACAGGTGCAACTGCACCCGTCGCACCTTCCCACTACGCCGGCTCAATTCTGAGCCGGCGTCCTCGTGGGAAGGTAGATTTGCCCTAGGCTGGCGGGCGGCCTTTTGGCGGCCGCCCGCCAGCCAGGGTAAATCTCAAAATACACTCAGCGGTCTTGCGACCGCGGAGCGGTATTTTGTCGGGGGAAGACTGGCGGGCGGCCTCCACCTCCCGCCAGTCTCAGAATCACCCCCTTAGACACTAGCACACACTTAGACACTCGCAGACACTCAGACACTCGCGCACACTCAGACTCACGTGCACACTCAGACACTCACGCACAATCAGACACTCGTGTGCATTAAGACACTCGCGCACACTCCGACACTAAGATTGTGGCGCACACACAGACACTCAGACACTCACGCACACTCAGACACTAAGATAGTGGCGCACACTCAGACACTTAGACACTAGCATACACTCAGACACTCACGCACACTCAGACACTCGAGCACACTCAGACATGTGCCCACATTCAGACAGTAAGACACTTCGCAGACACTCAGACACTAAAATACTAGTGCACACTCAGACACTCGAACACACTCAGATACTCGCACACACTCAGACACTCAGACACTCGCGCACACTCAGACACACATCCACAATCAGACACTTACGCACACTCAGACACTCACACACAATCAGACACTCATGCACACTCGCTCACACTCAGACACTAAGACACTCGCTCACACTCAGACACTCATGCACACTCAGACACTCGCGCACACTCAGACACACATGCACAATCAGACACTCACGCACACTCAGACACTCACACACAATCAGACACTCACGCACACTCGCTCATACTCAGACACTAAGACACTCGCTCACACTCAGACACTCATGCACAGTCAGACACTCGTGCACACTCAGACACTCGTACGCACTCAGACACTAAGAAAATCGCACACACTCAGACACTTAGGGGGTCATTACAACCCTGGCGGATGGCGGAGAACCGGCGGTAAGACCACCAGCAGGCTGGCGGTCTTACCTTGGTGAATTATGACCATGGCGGTTACCGCCATGGTCATCCGCCGGTTCTCTGTCACACCCGCCAGGGTGGAGACGACCGCCGGGCTGGAGACCTGGGTCTCCAGCCCGGCGGCCGTCAGTATACCGCCGGCAGTATTTGGACCCAGCTTACCCCCGTGGATTTCCTGTGGTTTCAACCGCCATGAAATCCATGGCGGTAAGCACTATCAGTGCCAGGGAATTCCTTCCCTGACACTGATAGGGGTCTCCCCCACCCCCCACCTCCACCCGACTCCCTCCCCTACACCCCCACCACCCCTCCCACCCCGACCCCCAACATAACATTACTCACACACACCTGACACGCATGCAGGCACCACCAACACACACACGCACACTACCCGACATACATGCCTACATCCACACACACAGTCAGACACCCACACCCACATTCAAACATACACGCACACATCCATACAGCCATACTCACAGCCATACATGCACTCATTCACATACACACAACACTCCCGCAAGCATACACGCAACCACACAACCCCTCTACATACACACATGCACACCCCCATGCACACACACAACACACAACACCCCCCACCCCCCTCCCCTAACGGACGATCGACTTACCTGGTCTGTCGATCCTCCTGGAAGGGACGGGAGCCATGGGGGCCACTCCGCCGACACCACACCGCCAACAGAACACCGCCACGGCGAATCACAGGACGTGATTCGCTGGGAGGTGTTCTGTTCGCATGGTGGTGGAGGTGGAGCAACCTCCACTTCCCTGCCGCCCGCAAGTATGGCTGTTGGCGGCTCTTCGTCGGAATAACGACGGAGAGCAGCCAACAGTCATAATACGCTGAGTGGTCCCTCGGCGGTCTTGCAAAAAGACTGCCGAGGTCATAATGACCCCCTTAGTCACTAGCGCACACTCAGGCACTCACGCACACTCAGACACTCGCGCACACTCAGAAACTCGCGCACACGCAAACACTTGTGTGCACTAAGACACTTGCGCACACCCTGACACTAAGATAGTGATGCACACTCAGACACTCACGCACACTCAGACACTCGCGCACACTCAGACATTCGCGCACACTCAGACACTCATGCACACTCAGATACTAAGATACTTGCCAACAATCAGACACTTAGACACTCGTGCACACTCAGACACTAGCGCACACTCAGACACTAAGATACTCACAAGCACTCAGACACTTAGACACTAGCGCACACTTAGACACTCGCAGACACTCGCGCACACTCAGACACTCGCACAAACTCAGCCACTAAGACACTTGAGCACACTCTGACACTAAGATAGTGGTGCACACTCAGACACTCACGCACACTCAGACATTAAGATATTGGCACACACTCAGACACTTAGACACTAGCGTACACTCAGACACTCACGCACACTCAGACACTCATGCACACTCAGACACTCATGCACACTCCGACACTTGCGCACACTCGCTCATACTCAGACACTAGACACTCACACGCACTCAGAAATTCACACACTCGCGCACACTCAGTCACTTAAACACCAGCGCACAGTCAGACATTTGCGTACACTCTGACACTCACACATACTCAGACACTCGTGCGCACTCAGACACTCGTGCACACTCTGACACTTAGATAGTGGCACATACTCAGACACTGAGACACTAGCATTCACTCAGACACTCACGCACACTCAGACACTCATGCACACTCAGACACTCATGCACACTCTGACACTTGCACACACTCGCTCATACTCAGACACTAGACACTCGCATGCACTCAGAAACTCAGACACTCGTGCACACTCAGACACTCAGACACTCGCGCACACTCAGACACTCGCACACACTAAGACACTCAGACACACACGCACACTCAGATACTAAGATACTCGCCAACAATCAGACACTTAGGCGGTCCGCCGCCCGCCAGGCGGGACCCGCCATTTGCCCGCTACGCGGCCAAAAGACCGCTGCCAGCATTCCAACCTTCCCGCTGGGCCGGAGGGCGCTAACCATGTTAGCGCCCGCCGGCCCAGCGGGAAGGAGGCCTGCAACACAGAAGCCGGCTCCGAATGGAGCCGGCGGTGTTGCAGCCGTGCGATGGGTCGCACTTTTCACTGTCTGCTAGGCAGACAGTGAAAAGCCGGCAGGGGCCCTGTTCGGCCGGGGCCAGTGGCATGGGCGGTGCAGGGGCCCCCAGGGGCCCCAAGACACCCATTACCGCCAGCCTCTTCCTGGCGGTGACAACCGCCAGAAACAGGCTGGCGGTAAGGGGGTCAGAATCCCCATGGCTTTACCGCCGCGGTCAGAATGGGCTATGAAGCACCGCCAGCCTGTTGGCGGTGCTTCCGTCATCCGCGACCCTGGCGGTCATAGACGGCCAGGGTCAGAATGACCACCTTAGACACTAGTGCACACTCAGACACTAGCGCACACTCAGACACTAAGATACTCGCGATCACTTAGACACTAGCACACACTTAGACACTCGCAGACACTCGCACGCACTCAGAGACTAAGACAATCGCGCACACTCAGACACTCGCGCACATACCACACTCAGACACTTGCACACACTCAGACACTCGCGCACACTCAGACACTTGCGCGCACTTTGAAACTCGTGGGCACTCAGACACCCACACATACTCAGACACTCACGCGCACTCAGAAACTCACTCACACACAGACACTAGCGTGCACACAGACACTTGCGCACACTCAGACGCTCAGACACTCAGGCACACTCAGACACTAAGATACCTGTGCACACTCAGACACTTAGACACTCGTGTGCATTAAGACACTCGCGCACACTCCGACACTAAGATTGTGTCACACTCACAGACACTCAGACACTCAGACACTCACGCACACTCAGACACTAAGATAGAGGCGCACACTCAGACACTTAGACACTAGCATACACTCAGACACTCACGCACACTCAGACACTCGAGCGCACTCAGACATTTGCGCACAGACACTAAGGGGGTCATTCTGACTCCCGCCGGCCGCGGTAACCGCAGGGCCGGCGGGAGCCGCCAAAATACCGCTGCGCGGTCAGAAGACCGCCGCGGTTATTCGGGGTTTCCCGCTGGGCTGGCGGGCGACCGCCAGAAGGCTGCCCGCCAGCCCAGCGGGAAACACCCTTCCATGAGGATGCCGGCTCGGACCGCCAGGGTTGGAATGACCGCCTAAGACACTTGCAGACACTAAAATACTAGTGCACACTCAGACACTCGCACGCACTCAGACACTCGCGCACAGTCAGACACACATGCACAATCAGACACTCACGCACACTGAGACACTTGCACACTCAGACACTCGCACACAATCAGACACTCGCGCACACTCGCTCACACTCAGACACTAAGACACTCGCTCACACTCAGAGACTCATGCACACTCAGACACTCACACACACTCATACACTTGCGCACACTCGCTCACACTCAGACACTAAACACTCCCACGCACTGACATTCAAACACTCACGCACACTCAGACACTTAAACAACAGCGCACAGTCAGACATTTGCTTACACTCAGACACTCACGCATACACAGACACTTGCGTGCACTCAGACCCTCACGCACACTCAGACACTTGCACACACTCAGACACTCCCACACACTCACACACTCGGACACACTCAGACAGTTGCGCACCCGCGCACACTAGCACATACTCAGACACTCGCACGCACTCAGACACTCATGCACACTCAGACACTCGCGCACACTCAGACAGTGGTGCACACTCGCTCACACTCAGACACTAGGACACACGTACGCACTCAGACATTCGGACACTTGCGCACACTCAGACACGTAGACACTAGCGCACACTCAGACACTCGCGTACAATCAGATACTTGTGCACACTTAGACACTAATACACTCACGCGCACTCAAACACTCACGCACACTCAGACACTCACGCACACTCTGACACACGCGCACACTCAGAAACTCGCACACACTAAGACACTCAGACACTCACGCACACTCAGATACTAAGATACTCGGAAACAATCAGACAGTTAGACACTAGTGCACACTCAGACACTAGCGCACACTCAGACACTAAGGCCCTCATTCCGACCCTGGCGGTTTCAAACCGCCAGGGTGGAGGACCGCGGGAGCACCGCCGACAGGCCGGCGGTGCTCCAATGGGCATTCCGACCGCGGCGGTAAAGCCGCGGTCGGACCGGCAACACTGGCGGTCTCCCGCCAGTGTACCGCCGCCCATAGGAATCCTCCAAGGCGGCGCAGCTAGCTGCGCCGCCGAGGGGATTCCGACCCCCCCTACCGCCATCCAGTTCTCGGCGGTTCTCCCGCCGGGAACCGGATGGCGGTAGGGGGGGTCGTGGGGCCCCTGGGGGCCCCTGCAGTGCCCATGCCACTGGCATGGGCACTGCAGGGGCCCCCGTAAGAGGGCCCCTAAATGTATTTCACTGTCTGCTTTGCAGACAGTGAAATACGCGATGGGTGCAACTGCACCCGTTGCACAGCTTCCACTCCGCCGGCTCGATTCCGAGCCGGCTTCATCGTGGAAGCCTCTTTCCCGCTGGGCTGGCGGGCGGCCTGAAGGCGGCCGCCCGCCAGCCCAGCGGGAAAGTCAGAATCACCGCCGCGGTCTTTCGACCGCGGAACGGTATTCTGGCAGCCCCCGACAGGCCGGCGGCGACCGCCGCCGGCTAATGTCGGAATGAGGGCCTAAGACACTAGCACACACTTAGACACTCGCAGACACTCAGACACTAAAATACTAGTGCACACTCAGACACTCGAGCAAACTTATACACTAGCACGCACTCAGACACTCAGACACTCGTGCACACTCAGACACACATGCAAAATCAGACACTCACGCACACTCAGACACTCGCACACAATCGTGCACACTCAGACACTCAGACACTCGCACACAATCAGACACTCGCGCAGACTCGCTCACACTCAGATACTCCCGCACACCCGCTCACACTCAGACACTAGACACTCGCATGCACTCAGACATTCAAACACTCGCGCACAGTAAGACACTCAGACACTCACGCACACTCAGATACTAAGATACTCGCCAACAATCAGACACTTAGACAGTAGTGCACACTCAGACACTAGCGCACACTCAGACACTAAGATCCTCGCGAACACTCAGACACTAGCACACACTTAAACACTCGCAGACACTCAGACACTCGCGCACACTCAGACACTCGCACGCACTCAGACACTCAGACACTTGCACACACTCAGACACTCGCACACACTCAGACACTCGCGCAAACTCTGAAACTCATGGGCACTCAGACACCCACACACACTCAGACACTCACGTGCACTCAGAAGCTCACGCACACACAGACACTAGCGTGAACACAGACACTTGCGCACACTCAGACACTCAGACACTCAGGAACACCCAGACACTTAGATACCTGTGCACACTCAGACACTTAGACACGCGTGTGCATTAAGACACTCAGGCAAACTCCGACACTAAGATTGTGGCGCACACACAGACACTCAGACACTCGCGCACACTCAGACACTAAGATTGTGGCGCACACACAGACACTCAGACACCAGCATACACTCAGACACTCACGCACACTCAGACACTCGAGCGCACTCAGACATTTGCGCACAGACACTAAGACACTTGCAGACACTAAAATACTAAGGCACACTCAGACACTCGCACGCACTCAGACACTCGCGCACACTCAGACACACATGCACAATCAGACACTCACGCACACTGAGACACTTGCACACAATCGTGCACACTCAGACACTCGCACACAATCAGACACTCGCGCCCACTCGCTCACACTCAGACACTAAGGCCCTCATTCTGACCCTGGCGGTCGGCGGAGAGACGGCGGTCGGACCGCGAACAGACCGGCGGTATTAAAAATGGCATTCTGACCGCGGCGGTCCCCGCCGCGACCGACCGCTACTTCTCCACTCCGACCGCCACGGCGGTCATGACCGCGGGGCTGGAGTTTGCGCACTCCGGCCCGGCGGTCGTCCCAAGACCGCCAAGGGTATTATGACCCTGCCTACCGCCGCGGTTTCTTGCGGGCGGGAACCGCCGTGCGAACCATGGCGGTAAGCACTATCGGGGCCAAGGAATTCCTTCCCTGGCACTGATAGGGGTCTCCCCCACCCCCCACTACCCACCCGAGTCCTCCCCCCACACCCTCCACCCCCCTGCCACCCCCCAGAGGTGGTACGAACCCCCTCCCCACCCCCACCCCGACATGCACATACATGTACCCCGACATGCACACACCCCCAACATGCACATATACACACCCCCTACACACACATACACAACGGGGACACATACCCGCACACATACATGCCGACATGCGCACCTGCCGAACAGCACACATTACCCATAGACACAGCAGCACCCCCCGCCCGCATACACGCACTCACACACCCCCTCTACACACTCACACGCACACCCCCATGCACGCCCACATCACACAACACCCCCCCACCCCCTCCCCTCACGGACGATCAACTTACCTTGTGCGTTGGTCCTCCGGGAGGCGACGGGAGCCATAGGGACGTGACCGCCAACAGAAGACCGCCAACAGAAGACCGCCACACAGAAATGTGGGTCGTAATTCTGTGGGCGGTGTTCTGCTGGCGTGGCGGTGGAGGTTGACCAGTCTCCACTTTCCCGCCGACCGCCAGTGTGGCTGCTGGCGGTTTTCCGGCGGAACGCTCCCAGCGGTCAGAATGCGCACAGCGGCACACCGCCGCGGTCGGCGGTCTTCACCGCGGCGGTAACTCAGCGGTCTTGCGAAAAGACCGCCAAGGTCAGAATGAGGGCCTAAGACACTTGCTCACACTCAGAGACTCATGCACACTCAGACACTCACGCACACTCGGACACTCGCGCACACTCGCTCACACTCAGACACTAAACACTCCCACGCACTCAGACATTCAAACACTCACGCACACTCAGACACTTAAACAACAGCGCACAGTCAGACATTTGCTTACACTCAGACACTCACGCATACACAGACACTTACGTGCACTCAGACCCTCACGCACACTCAGACACTTACGCACACTCAGACACTTGCACACACTCAGACACTCCCACACACTCACACACTCGGACACACTCAGACAGTTGCGCACCCACGCACACTAGCACATACTCAGACACTCGCACGCACTCAGACACTCATGCACACTCAGACACTCACGCACACTCAGACAGTGGTGCACACTCGCTCACACTCAGACACTAGGACACTCGTACACACTCAGACATTCGGACACTTGCGCACACTCAGACACGTAGACACTAGCGCACACTCAGACACTCGCGTACAATCAGATACTTGTGCACACTTAGACACTAATACACTCATGCGCACTCAAACACTCACGCACACTCAGACACTCACGCACACTCTGACACTCGCGCACACTCAGAAACTCGCACACACTAAGACACTCAGACACTCACGCACACTCAGATACTAAGATACTCGGAAACAATCAGACAGTTAGACACTAGTGCACACTCAGACACTAGCGCACACTCAGACACTAAAATACTAGTGCACACTCAGACACTCAAGCAAATTTATACACTAGCACGCACTCAGACACTCGCGCACACTCAGACACACATGCAAAATCAGACACTCACGCACACTCAGACACTCGCACACAATCGTGCACACTCAGACACTCAGACACTCGCACACAATCAGACACTCGCGCAGACTCGCTCACACTCAGATACTCCCGCACACCCGCTCACACTCAGACACTAGACACTCGCACGCACTCAGACATTCAAACACTCGCGCACACTAAGACACTCAGACACTTACGCACACTCAGATACTAAGATACTCGCCAACAATCAGACACTTAGACAGTAGTGCACACTCAGACACTAGCGCACACTCAGACACTAAGATACTCGTTAACACTCAGACACTAGCACACACTTAGACACTCGCAGACACTCAGACACTCGCGCACACTCAGACACTCGCACGCACTCAGACACTCAGACACTTGCACACACTCAGACACTCGCACACACTCAGACACTCGCGCGCACTCTGAAACTCATGGGCACTCAGACACCCACACACACTCAGACACTCATGTGCACTCAGAAGCTCACGCACACACAGACACTAGCGTGCACACAGACACTTGCGCACACTCAGACACTCAGGAACACTCAGACACTAAAATACCTGTGCACACTCAGACACTTAGACACTCGTGTGCATTAAGACACTCAGGCACACTCCGACACTAAGATTGTGGCGCACACACAGACACTCAGACACTCACGCACACTCAGACACTAAGATAGTGGCGCACACTCAGACACTTAGACACTATCATACACTCAGACACTCACGCACACTCAGACACTCGAGCACACTCAGACATTTGCCCACAGTCAGACACTAAGACTCTCGCAGACACTCAGGGGGTGATTCTGACCTCGGCGGTAAAATGCCCTTACCGCCGGTCAGAAGACCGCCATAACACCGCCGCGGCCGCGGTCAACCGCCACGGTCATTCTGACCCATAACGGCCAAACCTCCAAAAATCCGTCCTCCACTGCAGCCCGCCACATCGGCGGGCAGCGATAAACTGGAGATGACCAAACCTCCACCGTCACGCCAACAGAAATACGCCCATGCCATTACGACCCACGAATCCACACAGCGGTCATTCAAACGCGGTATTCCATTGGCGCTACACACCGCCGCGGTCAGAATACACACACATCACCAAAACACAGCCACATTGGACAATTTGAAAAACACACACCTGATACACATACACACACCACTCCCACACAATCAACCAACTATAAAACACACACCCACATCACCCACAAACCCCTGCGACCCCAATTACTGAGAGAAGGAGAGAGAGACACAGCAGACAATCCAAAGCAAGACACACTGAGGCACACTACACCATCACACACACCACATAGTAGCACAAAGCACCACTCACCAACACACTCCTCATCACATACACCACCCCACACCTCACCCACACCACCCCATGGCACCCCAAAGGCATCCACGATTTTCGGACCAAGAACTCCGGGTCATGGTGGAGGAAATCCTAAGAGTGGAACCCCAGCTCTTCGGCTCGCAGGTGCAGCACACCAGTATAGCCAGGAAGGCGGAGCTATGGCAGCGGATCGTGGACAGGGTCAACGCGGTGGGACAGCATCCCAGGAATAGGGAGGACATCCGCAAAAGATGGAACGACCTACGGGGGAAGGTCCGGTCGATGGTCTCCAGGCACAACATCGCGGTCCAGAAGACTGGCGGCGGACCCCCACCCACCCCTCCCGAATATACATCGTGGGAGCAAGAGGTCTTGACCATCCTGCATCCTCAGGGCCTCGCAGGAGTAGCCGGAGGAATGGACTCTGGTAAGTCCCATCTCAACTACTATATCCCCCACACCCCACCAGCATGCCAACCCACACCCCCACCCTCACCCCCAACCCCCCAGCACACATCCTTCCTGACAATGTCTCACCAGCACAACCCACCCATCCCAACACCAACTCCTGCATGCCAACACAAACCATGGGCACCCATCACCTAAGCATGACCACTGCACTAACCCCTCCCCCCCACTAAATACCCTCACAACACCTCCCTCCAGGGAATGCCTGCACTGGGGGACAAGGGCACCCACAACACGCATGCTATTGCACACACAGAAACAATAACCAAACTCTCTTACCCCATGCAGGACCCGAACGACAACACACCAGCCAGGAGGGTCCAGAAGTGTCCATCCCACCACCGGAACAGGCCCACACTGAGGATAGCAGCTCTGTCGACAGTGAACCTGATGACCAGCCCGGACCATCGGGGACCTCTGGGCAGTCGGTTCCCCTCACCCAGACACAGGCCACACCAGACCCGACCCCCTCTGCCGACACCAGCACAGCTCCCACCCAGCGGGCCCATGCCTCTGTCTCTAGGACAGCTCAATCAGCGGTGTGTCCGCCACTACAGGGCACCCAGGCTAACCCGACACCCCAACAACAACAGGGACCTGGGGGCAGTGGGAGCGGGCACACCGGCCAGGGGACAGAGGCCGGGGGAAACCGGGCAGCTCGGAGGGCTGCTGTGCGACAGGGGGGGGAGGAGAGGCCCAGGGAACCCACTCTCCAAGAGGCCCTCACCACCCTCATGGGGGCCTACCACCACTCCCAAGAAACGATGGCGACGATACTGGCCAGGTTCACTGAGATCCAGGCACAGCAGGAGGAACGCTACATGGGCTTCAGGGAGGAGCTGAGAATCATCGGGACCGCAATGGGGACCATCGTCCTGGCCCTCCACAGGATAGAGGACGCGTTGCGGGACCATGGTGCACCACACAGGGCCCCTGTCACTAGGCCGGACCAGGAACAGCCTACCACCTCCGCCGGCGCTAGTGGACAGGAGGTCCCAACACCTCGACAGCCCCCCAGAACCCCACCTCCTGCTGAAGAACAACCACCCCGTAAGAGGAGCCTGAGACCAAAGAAAAAGACAGAGTAGGATGTCAAGACCCCCGCCAGCAGGACATACCCCCTCAAGTCTTCCCACTGTCCCACATTGCCACCCTGTCCAACCATGAACTGCCTATGCTCCATCCTTCCACAGGCAAAAGAACAATGCACCTGTGAGACTGAGAACTGGACTCTGCCATGGATATTCCTCCACCCCCACCCATCACCCTTAGAATCACATGTACCGGTATCTAGCACTGTAAATAAATCACATTTTGCACACAAACCTGTTTTGAGTCATGCTGTATTATTAACAAAGGGATAACATATTACTGTTCAATTTCTGTTCTGTCAATTAGTCATGACAACATACCAATGTCAATACGCTGTATTTCATGGGCGAACCAAGCAGAAGTCAGGTACTGAGTCAGACAGCACTGAGAAGGGAAGGGAAAGGCATAAATTAATAAAAAACATCTGTGGGGAACTACAGAAAGTATAGATGCAGGAGGCTAGAAGCAATTGTGAAATGGCGTGGGTGATTCTTAACTGGGTGTTACTGGAAATACTGTTGTATCACTCTGTCCCTATTGTCTGTGTCGTCCTCAGAGTCTTCCTCCTCTTCACTCTCCACAGGCTCCACGGCTCCTACAACACCACCATCTGGACCATCCTCCTGCAGGAAAGGCACCTGGCGTCGCAAAGCCAGGTTGTGAAGCATACAGCACGCCACGATGATATGGCACACCTTCTTTGGTGAGTACATTAGGGATCCACCAGTCATATGCAGGCACCTAAACCTGGCCTTCAGGAGGCCAAAGGTTCGCTCAATCACCCTCCTTGTACGCCCATGGGCCTCATTGTAGTGTTCCTCTGCCCTTGTCCGGGGATTCCTTACTGGGGTCAGTAACCCCGGCAGGTTGGGGTAACCAGAGTCACCTATTAGCCACACATGTTGTCTCTGTAGCTGCTCCATCACATAGGGGATGCTGCTATTTCGCATCACATACGCGTCATGCACTGACCCTGGGAACTTGGCATTTACATGGGAGATGTACTGGTCAGCCAAACAGACCACCTGGACATTCATCGAATGATAATTCTTTCTGTTTCGGTACACCTGCTCATCGTCTTTTGGGGGTACCAAAGCCACATGGGTCCCATCAATGGCACCAATGATGTTGGGGATATGTCCAAGGGCATAGAAATCACCCTTCACTGTGGGCAAGTCACCCTCCTCGGGGAAAATGATGTAGCTCCGCATGAGTTTCATCAGGGCAGACAACACTCTGCTCAAAATCTTTGAAAACATAGGCTGAGACATTCCAGATGACATGGCCACTGTGGTCTGGAATGACCCACTGGCCAAAAAATGGAGGACTGACAAAACCTGCACCAGAGGGGGAATCCCTGTGGGTTGGCGGATGGGGGACATCAGGGCTGGCTCCAGCTGGGCACACAGTTCATGGATAGTGGCACGGTCAAGTCGGTATCGAAGTATTATATGGCGTTCTTCCATTGTCGACAGGTCCACCAGCGGTCGGTACACGCGAGGATTCCTCCTTCTCATCCCAAGTCCCAGCGGACGGTGCCTAGGAAGGACAACATGGAGCACAGAGTCAGCCAAACCACAGGTACGTACAGACAGCTTGCACAGTTAAAGAATGCAATGGGTTGAAAGGGGTGTATGTGTGGCAATGCAAGGCCTAGGCCTGTGTGTCGCAGTCAAAATTAAGCCATGTGGGCCCTTGAAATGGCGGCTGCCTGACCTGTGAAGTGGGACAATGGGATGTGAGGTAACTGCGCTGGCGGGGCACACCGTGGCGGTAGGCGGTCGAAGACCGCGGCGCAAAGCCGCATTGGTTAACATTGAAGCCTATGGGTTTCAGGAGCCAATAACGAAGTGCGCCGGCGGTCGCGGTACGCACCGCCGCGGTACGCACCGCCGCGGACGTGACCGCCATTTTCTATCTGCTTAATCACTCGAGACCTGATCATCCACAGGAGAGGACCTATACTGCAAGTGCTGCTGTGACCTCGGTCTGGAAGATACAATGGCTGCTGTGACTGGGGAAAGGGCCCCTGCCTTCACGTCTGAAGAATTGGACAGGCTCGTGGATGGGGTCCTCCCCCAGTATGCGCTACTCTACGGTCCTCCAGACCAACAAGTGAGTACCCCGGGTGCTAATGGAATGGGCTATGCCTGTGTGGATTGGGGTGGATGTAAGTTGGTGGGGTGGGGTGGGGGGCGAATGAGGAGTACAACGCCCGACAGATGAGAGCATGTGCCATATGGCAAAGTGGGGGGGGGGGGCAATTACATCTAACATGCAGGCCATTGATGATTTCCTCCTTTCCACCCTGTACATGTCTAATAGGTCAGCGCCCATCAGAAGATCGATATTTGGCGTGCCATCGCCAAGGAAGTCCGGACCTTGGGGGTCCACAACAGACGGGGCACCCACTGCCGCAAGAGGTGGGAGGACATCCGCCGAGGAACAAGGAAGACCGCTGAAACACTGCTGGGGATGGCCTCCCAACCTAGGAGGGGTGCCAGTCGCACCATGACCCCCCTGATGTCCCGGATCCTGGCGGTGGCCTACCCTGAATTGGATGGGCGCTTTAAGACATCACAGCAGACACAAGGGGGTGAGTATCAGCACATTCTCCTATCTTTCTGCGCAGTGGAGGCGTCTGGGTGGGGGAGGAGGGCTGTGGGTGACATTAGGCCAGGGCGCTTTCTGTAGTGTAGTCCTCTCCCTTGGCCCTGTGCCCCCGGCCACCACCTCTGTAGGGTGACAAGTACAGCCATTGAAGGTCCAGCATCTCCCATGTGCGCGTTTGACGTCTCTTGGCCTGTTGTCTTAGTCAGTAGTACTGAGTAGTGTACCCCGAATGCGCGGCTTAGTGCATTAGGCACCTGTGTCTGTCCTCTCCGCCAACGGTGTTGACATTGCATGCACTCAACCTGGTCTTCTTTTTTCTCCCCCCACCCTTTCTCTTCATCTTCTTGTGCATGTGTGCATTAGCATCATCAGGCGGAGGAGATATGGCATCGGAGCACGAGGGAGCTGCAGGACACAAGGCCCCGGTGGGCCCAGGAACAGACACCGAGGGCACCAGTGATCCGGAGGGCGAGGGGAGCACCACGACGGGGACCGCTGGTGAGAGCAGCGAAAGCGACACGTCCTCGGATGGGAGCTCCCTAGGGGTGGCGGCAACATCCGTGCCCCCCGCCTCTACAGGTACAGCCGCCACCCAGCGCACCAGCCCCGCCCTCCCAGCAGCCCCTCAGTCTTCGCTCCGTGCCGCTTCGCCCAGGAAGGTGCGCGTCTCCTTCGCCCCAGGCACCTCAGCCCCTGCCCCTGTTGCCCCTGTTGCCCCTGCTGCCCTCAGTGCGGAGCTCATTGACCTGGTAAGGACGCTCATTGTTGGGCAGACGACCCTTCTGAATGCCATCCAGGGTGTGCAAAGGGAGGTGCAACAGAGCAATGCGTACCTGGAGGGCATTCATTCGGGTCAGGCTGCCCATCAACGAGCGTTCACTGCTCTGGCCTCAGCACTGACGGCAGCCATTGTCCCTGTTTCCAGCCTCCCTCTTCTGACTGCCTCCAGCCTGTCTCTGTCTCCTGTTCCTCAGCCTATCCCATCCACACCATCAGACCAGCCTGCACACACCTCAATACCCAAGAGCAGCTCATCCAAACACAAGCACCACAGATCCCGCAAACACTCACCCGAGCAACACCCAGATGCAGACATGCCAACAGCCACTGCCACCCCTGTGTCCCCCTCCTCCTCGTCTCCCTCCTCCCTCCCTGTGACGTCTACACTCACACCTGCATGCACCCCCACATCAGCCAGTGCTTCCATCACCACCTCACCCTCCAGTACAGTCCACACTCGTGCAGTCACCACCCCCACTGCCATGTACACGTCCCCTGTGTCCTCTCCCACTGTGTCTGTCACCCCCTCTTCCAAGACACACAAACGCAGGCAGCCACCCACCCAACAGCCATCCACCTCACGACAGCCTACAGCACCAGCACCTTCACCCAATGACAGCACACCTGACTCTCCTACAACAACCTCCTCTACCTCCACTTCCATCTCCACTACTCCTACCCTTTACCTTGGCCCTAAAAAACTTTTCCTGGCTAACCTTAACCTCTTTCCCCCCGATGAGCTCCCCCATCCATCTTCAAAGAGTCCCAAGAGCACCGCAGCCACCACCAGCCCAGCTTCGGGTGTCACTGTTGTGCCTGGGTTCTGGAGCCCACCCTTTGCCAGCAGTGACACATCGAGCTGCAGCAAGGACACGTCCAGCCCCCCCCCCGGCAAGAGGACCCGCAAAACCAAGGACCGCCGTGCGAGGACCGACAGGGCTGCCCCCAAGGAGCAATGTGTGGCCACTTCACCACCCACACCATCTGGGGGAGGCAAGGGCCCGAGAGCCCCATCAAAGGAGCGGAAGGGCAGCAGGAGCGCAGAGAAGGTGGACCCCACATGCCACATCCCAGCTGCGAAGGAGGACACTAAGGAGGCCAGGAGTCCGTCCCCGAAGGGTCCAGATACGTCACGGTCCGAGGGCGACTGAACAGGGAGTCCAGGCCAGGTCGGGCTCCCTTGACCTGCTGGATAGGCACCGCTGAACAGGGCCCGCGGTGCAGAAGAGTACCGCTGAACAGGGCCCCGCCGTGGAGATAGGCACGGCTGAACAGGGCCCGCGGTGCAGAAGAGTACCGCTGAACAGGGCCCCGCCGTGGAGATAGGCACCGCTGAACAGGGCCCGCGGTGCAGAAGAGCACCGCTGAACAGGGCCCCGCCGTCTCAAGTACCGCTGAACAGGGCCCCGCCGTGGAGATAGGCACCGCTGAACAGGGCCCGCGGTGCAGAAGAGCACCGCTGAACAGGGCCCCGCCGTCTCAAGCACCGCTCCGCTGGGCCCTTCCTGTCAAGCACCGCTCAGCTGGGCCCTTCCTCTCAAGCACCGCTCCGCTGGGCCCCGCCGTCTCAAGCACCGCTCCGCTGGGCCCCGCCGTCTCAAGCACCGCTCCGCTGGGCCCTTCCTCTCAAGCACCGCTCCGCTGGGCCCTGCCGTCTCAAGCACCGCTCCGCTGGGCCCTTCCTCTCAAGCACCGCTCCGCTGGGCCCCGCCGTCTCAAGCACCGCTCCGCTGGGCCCCGCCGTCTCAAGCACCGCTCCGCTGGGCCCCGCCGTCTCAAGCACCGGTCCGCTGGGCCCTTCCTCTCAAGCACCGCTCCGCTGGGCCCCGCCGTCTCAAGCACCGCTCCGCTGGGCCCCGCCGTCTCAAGCACCGCTCCGCTGGGCCCCGCCGTCTCAAGCACCGCTCCGCTGGGCCCTTCCTGTCAAGCACCGCTCCGCTGGGCCCCGCCGTCTCAAGCACCGTTGATGGTTCATTGTGCCCACCATGCCTCCTCCTTGACCAGTGGAGACTGTCATCCACATGATGGACTGTGGCTTTGCACTCCCCAGGATGGTCCAGTGGGCAATCCACCCACTGCAGAGACTTGAGAGACTGTGGCTTTGCACTCCCCAGGATGGCACAGTGGGCAGCCCACCCACTGTAGAGACATTGAGAGACTGTGGCTTTGCACTCCCCAGGTTGGTCCAGTGGGCAGCCCACCCACTGCAGAGACTTGAGAGACTGTGGCTTTGCACTCCCCAGGATGGCACAGTGGGCAGCCCACCCACTGTAGAGACATTGAGAGACTGTGGCTTTGCACTCCCCAGGTTGGTCCAGTGGGCAGCCCACCCACTGTAGAGACATTGAGAGACTGTGGCTTTGCACTCCCCAGGATGGCACAGTGGGCAGCCCACCCACTGTAGAGACATTGAGAGACTGTGGCTTTGCACTCCCCAGGTTGGTCTAGTGGGCAGCCCACCCACTGTAGAGACATTGAGAGACTGTGGCTTTGCACTCCCCAGGATTGAACAGTGGGCATGGTGGCTCCTCGTGGATCTGGCGTCGTGGACTCATGTGGCTGTGGTGCCCCCCCCTTCCCTTCCCCCTGAGGTGCCTGTAGTTTTTACATCTGATGCCCCTGCAGTGTTCTCTCCAAAGGACTCAGGTCTCCTGTGTGGGCTTTGCCCTTGTTTCTCAAGACTTTGGCCCACGGACATGCTGAATTGGTAGGATGTGCAGGACTTGGTACTTCAGTTATACACTGATGTGTATGTCATTTGTTTTGTTGTGGATATCTTTCATGGTTGTACGATAATTTTCAGGAGCTTTTTGGTACATAAATATTTATTCCAAATATGATTATGTCCTAGCATTTTTCAGGGGTGTTTGGGTGGTGTCACTGTGACTTGGTGCTCTGCATTGGTGAGTACATGATTGGGGGGGGGGGGTCGCATATGTGTGTGCCCGTAACCTTTCGTCCTCCCCCTCCCGTGTGTCGTAGGTGCAGTACTCACCGTTGTCGTCTGCGCCGGACTTCGTACTCGTGGTAGATGAGAAGGTAGACGAGAGCAGGTATGATGTTCAATTCGGGTTTCATGCTGTCCTCCGTCTTCGTGGAGTGCGTAGAGGTGAGCGTTTTCCCGTTCGTAGTCTGTTTCCGCCGTGTTTTTATCGGCGGTGCTCCCGCCCCGGAAAAGGTGGCGGATTGGTGAGTTATGATAGTGTGGGCGGTACATTGTCTGCCGCCTGCCTGTTGGCGGTGACCGCCGCGCTGTTTGTCTGTACCGCCGCGGCGGTCGGAGTGTTAAGTTGGCGGGCTGTGTTGGCGGTTCCCGCCAGGGTCAGAATTCCATTTTTTGGACCGCCAGCCTGTTGGCGGGTTGGCCGCCACTTTAACACCGACCGCCAGGGTTAGAATCACCCCCTTAGACACTAATACACTTGCGTGCCCTCAGACACTCATGCACACTCAGACACTCGCGCACACTCATACACTCGTGAACACTCAGACACTTGTGCACACTAAGACACTCAGACACCCACGCACACTCAGATACTAAGATACTTGCCAACACTCCGACACTTAGACCCTAGTTCACACGCAGACACTAGCGCACATTCAGACACTAAGAAACTCATGAACACTCAGACACTTAGGGGGTCATTCCGACCCTGGCGGTCATGGCGGTGCTTCCTGGGCCATTCTGACCGCGCCGGTAAAGCCGCGGTCAGAAAAGGGGAACCGGCGGTTTCCCGACGGTTTTCCCCTGGCCCAGGGAATCCTCCATGGGATTCCGACCCCCTTCCCGCCATCCCCTTCCTGGCGGTTTTTACCTCCAGGAACAGGATGGCGGGAACGGGTGTCGTGGGGCCCCCTAACAGGGCCCCATAATGATTTTCAGTGTCTGCTTTGCAGACACTGAAAATCGCGACGGGTGCCACTGCACCCGTCGCACCCCAGCAACTCCGCAGGCTCCATTCGGAGCCAGCTTCATCGTTGCTGGGTCTTTCCCGCTGGGCCGGCGGGCAGCCTTTTGGCGGTCGCCCAGCGGGAAAGCCAGAATGGCCGCACACTTAGACACTCGCAGACACTCAGACACTCGCCCACACTCAGACACACACGCACACTCAGACACTCACGCACACTCAGACACTCGTGTGCATTAAGACACTCGCGCACACTCCGACACTAAGATTGTGATGCACACACAGACACTCAGACACTCATGCACACTCAGACACTAAGATAGTGGCGCACACTCAGCCACTTAGACACTAGCATACAGTCAGACACTCACACGCACTCAGAAGCTCATGCACACACAGACACTAGCGTGCACACAGACACTTGCGCACACTCAGACACTAAGGGGCATATTTATACTCTGTTTGCGCCGGATTTGCGTCGTTTTTTTTTTACGCAAATCCGACGCAAAGCTAACTTCATATTTATACTTTGGCATTAGACCCGTCTAGCGCCAAAGATCTTGGAGTTTGCGTAATTTTTTAGCGTGGACACCTACCTTGCGTTAATGATATGCAAGGTAGGCGTTCCCTTCTAAAAAATGACTCTAAGGCATGTGCGCCTTATTTAAACTCCCGTGCAAAAATGACGCACAGGAGTGGGCGGGCCTGAAAAAATGACGTCCAGCTGTTTTTGCGTCATTTTTTAACGCCTGGTCAGGGCAGGCGTTAAGGGACCTGTGGGCTCGGAAGGAGCCCAGTGGTGCCCTCCCATGCCCCCAGGGACACCCCCTGCCACCCTTGCCCACCCCAGGAGGACGCCCAAGGATGGAGGGACCCATCCCAGGGAACTTAAGGTAAGTTCAGGTAAGTAAAATTTTATTTTATTTTTGTGGCATAGGGGGGCCTGATTTGTGCCCCCCTACATGCCACTATGCCCAATGACCATGCCCAGGGGACATAAGTCCCCTGGGCATGGCCATTGGGCAAGGGGGCATGACTCCTGTCTGTGCTAAGACAGGAGTCATTTCAATGGGGGTTGGGAGTCAAAAAAAATGGGGCAAATCGGGTTGAGGCCAATATTTTGCCTCAGACCTGACTTGCCCCATTTTTTGACGCCCAAGCTCCATTTTCCCCTACGCCGGCGCTGCCTGGTGTGGGTCATTTTTTTTGATGCACACCAGCCAGCTGCGCCGGCTAACGTCATTCAATAAATAAGGCGCCAGCATGGCGCTTTGGAATGGCGTTAGCCAGCGTTAAAAGTTTTGACGCACAACTGCGTTGGCGAAGTTGTGCGTCAAAAAGTATAAATATGGCCCTAAGATACCTGTGCACACTCAGACACTTAGGGGGTCATTCTGACCCTGGCGGCCGGTGGCCGCCAGGGCCACCGACCACGGGAGCACCGCCAACAGGCTGGCGGTGCTCCCACGAGCATTCTGACCGCGGCAGTTCAGCCGCGGTCAGAAGCGGCAAGTCGGCGGGCTCCCGCCGACTTACCGTTGCTCGGGGGAATCCTTCATGGCGGCGGAGCGCGCTCCGCCGCCATGAGGATTCTGACAGCCCCTACCGCCATCCTGTTCATGGAGGGAAACCTGCCATGAACAGGATGGCGGTAGGGGGTGCCGCGGGGCCCCTGGGGGCCCCGGCCGTGCCCATGCCAATGGCATGGGCACGGCAGGGGCCCCCGTAAGAGGGCCCCGCAAAGTATTTCAGTGTCTGCCTTGCAGACACTGAAATACGCGACGGGTGCAACTGCACCCGTCGCACCCCTGCAACTACGGCGGCTCAATTCTGAGCCGGCATCCTCGTTGCAGGGGCATTTCCTCTGGGCCGGCGGGCGCTCTTTTGGAGAGCGCCCGCCGGCCCAGAGGAAATGTCTGAATGGCCGCCGCGGTCTTTTGACCGCGGTGCGGTCATTTGGCGGCAGTACTATGGCGGACGGCCTCCGCCGTCCGCCATAGTCAGAATCACCCCCTTAGGGGGTTATTCTAACTTTGGAGGAGGTGTTAATCCGTCCCAAAAGTGACGGAAAAGTGACGGATTTACCACCAGCCGTATTACGAGTCCATTATATCCTATGGAACTCGTAATACGGCTGGTGGTATATCTGTCACTTTACCGCCACTTTTGGGACGGATTAACACTCCTCCAAAGTTAGAATAACCCCCTTAGACACTCGTGTGCATTAAGACACTCGCGCACACTCCGACACTAAGATTGTGGCGCACACACAGACACTCAGACACTCACGCACACTCAGACACTAAGATAGTGGCGCACACTCAGACACTTAGACACTAGCATACACTCAGACACTCGAGCACACTCAGACACTCGAGCACACTCAGACATTTGCCCACAGTCAGACACTAAGACAATCGCAGACACTCAGACACTAAAATACTAGTGCACACTCAGACACTCGAACACACTCAGACACTTGCACGCACTCAGACACTCGCGCATACTCAGACACACATGCACAATCAGACACTCACGCACACTCAGACACTCACACACAATCAGACACTCACGCACACTCGCTCACACTCAGACACTAAGACACTCGCTCACTCTCAGACACTCATGCACACTCAGACACTCGTGCACACTCGCTCACACTCAGACACTAGACACTCGCACGCACTCAGACATTCAAAGACTGGCACACACTCAGACACTTAAACACCAGCGCACAGTCAGACATTTGCGTACACTCAGACACTCATGCATACTCAGACACTTGCGCGCACTTAGACACTCGCGCACACTCTGACACTTAGATAGTGGCACACACTCAGACACTTAGGGCCAGATGTAGGAAGAAAGCAAATTGTAAGTTGCAATTTGCGAGTCCTTCCGACTCGCAAATTCAAACTCGCAAATTTTCTATGCAGTAAGGTGTCTCAGACACCATCTGCGACTCGCAATGGGGTCCCCATTGCGAGTCTGGGCACTCACGGGGATGGTGGCCTGCTGGAGACAGCAGACCTCCATGTCCGTGACTGCTTTTGCAATAAAGCAGTTTTTTTTTTCTATCTGCAGCCCGTTTTCCTTAAAAGGAAAACGAGCTGCACTTAGAAAAAAAAAAAAAACTTTTGTTTCGGTTTTTTTCAGAGCAGGCAGTGGTCCATAGGACAACTGCCTGCTCTGAAAAAATATTTTTGTGATCATTCACAAAGGGGAAGGGGTCCCATGGGGACCCCTTCCCGTTTGCGGATGAGTTACCATCCACTTCAAGTGGATGGTAACTGCGAGTTGATTTAATCAACTTACATCGCGTTACGAGTCGCAAATAGGAAGGAACACCCCTTCCTATTTGCGAGTCGGAAACGCATTTTGCGACTCAGTTCCGACTCGCAAAATGCGTTTCTGCATCGCGTAGAGGCTTTTGCGCCTCGCAAACGGCGTTTTTTGCCGTTTGCGAGGCGCAAAAGCCTTACTACATCTGGCCTTTAGACACTAGCGTACACTCAGACACTCATGCACACTCAGACACTCATGCACACTCCGACACTTGCGCACAGTCGCTCATACTCAGACACTAGACACTCGCATGCACTCAGAAATTCAAACACTCGCGCACACTCAGACACTTAAACACCAGCGCACAGTCAGACATTTGTGTAAACTCAGACACTTACGCACACTTACACACTTGCACACGCTCAGACCCTCAGATACTCACAAGCACTCACACACTCAGACACTCGCACACACTAGCACACACTCAGACATTTGCGCGCACTCAGAAGCTCATGCACACTCAGATACTCGCACACACTCAGTCACTGGTGGACACTCGCTCACACTCAGACACTAATACACTCAAACACACTCAGACACTCAGACACTCACGCACAGTCAGAAACTAAGATGCTCCCCAGCACTCAGACATTTAGACACTAGCGCACACTCAGGCACTTGCGCACAGTCAAACACTAGCGCACACTCGGACAGTCGCGCACACTCAGACACTCAACATACGCGCGCACTCAGACACTTGTGTGCACTCAGACACTTGTGCACACTCAGGCACTCGTGCACACTCATACACTCGTGATCACTCAGACACTTGTGCACACTAAGACACTCAGACACCCACTCACACTCAGATACTAAGATACTTGCCAACACTCCGACACTTAGACCCTAGTTCACATGCAGTCACTAGCGCACATTCAGACACTAAGATACTCATGAACACTCAGAGACTTAGACACTAGCACACACTTAGAAACTCGCAGACACTCAGACACTCGCGCACACTCAGACAAACGCGCACACTCAGACACTCACACACACTCAGACACTCACGCACACTCAGACACTCGTGTGCATTAAGACACTTGCGCACACTCCGACACTAAGATTGTGATGCACACACAGACACTCAGACACTCATGCACACTCAGACACTAAGATAGTGGCGCACACTCAACCACCTAGACACTAGCATACACTTAGACACTCACGCACAAACAGACACTAGCGTGCACACAGACACTTGCGCACACTCAAAAAATCAGGCACACTCAGACACTAAGATACCTGTGCACACTCAGACACTTAGACACTCGTGTGCATTAAGACACTCGCGCACACTCCGACACTAAGATTGTGGCGCACACACAGACACTCAGACACTCACGCACACTCAGACATTAAGATATTGGCACACACTCAGACACTTAGACACTAGCGTACACTCAGACACTCACGCACACTCAGACACTCATGCACACTCAGACACTCATGCACACTCAGACACTTGCGCACACTCGCTCATACTCAGACACTAGACAGTCACACGCACTCAGAAATTCACACACTCACGCACACTCAGACACTTAAACACCAGCGCAATGTCAGACATTTGCGTACACTCAGACACTCACACATACTCAGACACTCGCGCGCACTCAGACACTCGTGCACACTCTGACACTTAGATAGTGGCACACACTCAGACACTAGCATACACTCAGACACTCACGCACACTCAGACACTCATGCACACTCAGACACTCATGCACACTCTGGCACTTGCGCACACTCGCTCATACTCAGACACTAGACACTCGCATGCACTCAGAAATTCAAACACTCGCGCACACTCAGACACTTAAACACCAGCGCACAGTCAGACATTTGTGTAAACTCAGACACTTACGCACACTTAGACACTTGCACACACTCATACCCTCAGATACTCACAAGCACTCACACATTCGCGTACACTCGGACACTTGCGCACACTTAGGCCCTCATTCTGACCCTGGCGGTCGGTGATAAACCGGCGGCCAACCCGCCAACAGTCCGGCGGTCCAAAATATGCAATTCTGACCCTGGCGGGAACCGCCAACACAGCCCGCCGCATTAACACTCCGCCCGCCACGGCGGAACAAACAAACAGCGCGGCGGTCCCCGCCAACAGCCAGGAGGCAGACAATGTACCACCCACCCTATCACGACCCACCAATCCGCCACCTTTTCCGGGGCGGGAGCACCG
Source organism: Pleurodeles waltl (assembly GCF_031143425.1). NCBI lineage: Eukaryota > Metazoa > Chordata > Amphibia > Caudata > Salamandridae > Pleurodeles > Pleurodeles waltl. The sequence goes on along the minus strand of NC_090437.1, from coordinate 349,569,091 downwards.
CCGATAAAAACACGGCGGAAACAGACTACGAATGGGAAAACGCTCACCTCCACATACACCACGCGAGATTCCGGCAGTATGGAACCCGAGTTGCAGGTCATCCCCGTACTCCTATACCTGCTCCTGTACCAGGAGCACGCCCGGCGGCGCGGAAGACATCGGTGAGTACTGCACCTACGACACAGGGGAGGGAAAAGATTACCGGCACACACCCACCCACCCACACCCACTACAACACACACATCAATGCATTCCCACAGATCACTGTCACAACCCACAAACCCCCCCCTTCCGAAATAATGCAAAGACCAAAAGAAGAGATCTCAAACGGGCAGATATATTGAAAAATGGACAGCAGTAATCCAAATAAATAAATAAACTATGTACAAAATATATACAGCTACTAAATGTAGTCCAACCACTGTCCGTGGACCACAGGGGTCCTGAGCAAAGGGGCAAGGCCCAGTCCCACGACAAGAACTCCACGGAGAGAACACTGCAGGGGCATCAGAAAGAAAAAAGGACAGGCACCTCAGGGGGAAGGGAAGGGGGGGCACCTCAGCCACTTGAGTACACGACGCCAGATCCACGAGGGGACTCCATGACCACTGGCCCATCCTGGGAGAGCAAAGCCACAGTCCAAACAGTCCATACAGTGGGTGGCCTACCCACTGGGCCATCCTGGGGAGAGCAAAGCCACAGTCCAAACAGTCCATACAGTGGGTGGCCTGCCCACTGGGCCATCCTGGGGAGAGCAAAGCCACAGTCCATACAGTCCATACAGTGGGTGGCCTGCCCACTGGGCCATCCTGGGGAGAGCAAAGCCACAGTCCAAACAGTCCAAACAGTCCATACAGTGGGTGGCCTGCCCACTGGGCCATCCTGGGGAGAGCAAAGCCACAGTCCATACAGTCCATACAGTGGGTGGCCTGCCCACTGGGCCATCCTGGGGAGAGCAAAGCCACAGTCCAAACAGTCCATACAGTGGGTGGCCTTCCCACTGGGCCATCCTGGGGAGAGCAAAGCCACAGTCCAAACAGTCCATACAGTGGGTGGCCTGCCCACTGGGCCATCCTGGGGAGAGCAAAGCCACAGTCCAAACAGTCCATACAGTGGGTGGCCTGCCCACTGGGCCATCCTGGGGAGAGCAAAGCCACAGTCCAAACAATCCATAACAGACTCCACTGCCACTGGAGGAGGCATGTTGGCCAGAGGACATCCTGCAGCCCTGCCCGAGACAGATCCTGCCCTGCCACGTCTGCCAAAGGGCCAGCAGTTCCTGCCTGGAAGGGCCCAGTTCAGCGGTTCTTGCCTTGAAGGGCCCAGTTCAGCGGTTCTTGAGACGGTGGTCCCCAGCGGAGCGGTGCTGGAGACGGCGGGGCCCAGTTCAGCGGTTCTTGCCTTGAAAGGCCCAGTTCAGCGGTTCTTGAGACGGCGGTCCCCAGCGGAGCGGTGCTGGAGACGGCGGGGCCCAGTTCAGCGGTTCTTGCCTTGAAGGGCCCAGTTCAGCGGTTCTTGCCTTGAAGGGCCCAGTTCAGCGGTTCTTGAGACGGCGGTCCCCAGCGGAGCGGTGCTGGAGACGGCGGGGCCCAGTTCAGCGGTTCTTGCCTTGAAGGGCCCAGTTCAGCGGTTCTTGAGACGGCGGTCCCCAGCGGAGCGGTGCTGGAGACGGCGGCCATTCTATGGCCAACTGCTCATTGCCTGGTGGTGCCCTCCTGGGCAGCGGGGATGGTGCTCCTTCAATGCCCACGTGGGCTGTGGGTGGTGGGGCCCTCCTGGCCAGCTGGGCTGGGTCCTCCCTGGGCAGCGGCTATGGGGGTGGTGGGCTCTCCCGGGGCAGCTGTGCCGGTTCCTCCCGGGGCAGCGGCTATGGGGGTTGCGGGCTCCTCCTGGGCAGCTGTGACGGGTCCTCCATGGGCAGCAGGCCTGCTGCCTGACTTCTCCGCCTTGCTGCCCTTGCCCTCCTTAGTCGGGAGTCTGTGGCCCTTTCCTCCCTTTGGAGCTGTGGCTGTTGACGGTGGCTGGCTAGTGTCCTGGGGGGATATCGAATCCGGGCTCCGGCGGCGGCCCTTCCGCCTTCTGCTCCTCTTCCCAGGGGGTGGGCTGGCTGTCCCCTTGCTGCTGGGCGAAGATCCAGACCTGCGGGCTGGTGGGCTCCAATACCCCTGCACCCTTGTCAAGGGGGCTGCAGGGCTGGTGGTGGCTGAGGTGCTCTTTTTACCCTGACGAGAAGGAGGGGGGGGGCTCAGGGTCAGGAAAGAAGGTAGCAGTAGAGAGATAGATTTTCTTGGGACAATGGAGAGTGGTAGGTACAGTGGGTATGGGAGTGGAGGGAGAGGATGTGGTTGTAGGCGAGACAAGTTTGCTCTCTTTGGGTGCAGGTGCAGGAGCGGGAGGCTGTCGTGAGGTGGATGGCTGTTGGGTGGGTGGGTGGCTGCGTTTGTGTGGTGTGGAAGAGGGGGTGACAGACACAGTGGGAGAGGACACAGGGGACGTGTAAATGGCAGTGGGGGTGGTGAGTGCATGTGTGCGGACTGTAGTGGAGGGTATGCTGGTGATGGAAACACTGGCTGATGGTGAGGTGAATGAAGGTGTGAGTGTAGACGTCACAGGGAGGGAGGAGGGAGACGAGGAGGTGGGGGTCACAGAGGTGGTAGTGACTGTTGGCATGTCTGCATCGGAATGTTGCTTGTGTGAATGTCTGCGTGATCTATGGTGCTTATGTTTGGATGAGCTGCTCTTGGGTGTTGAGGTGTGTGCAGGCTGGTCTGATGGTGTGGGTGGGACAGGCAGAGGAACAGGAGACTGGGAGGAGGGAGTTAGTAGAGGGAGGCAGGAGACAGGGACAATGGCTGCCGTCAGTGCTGAGGCCAGAGCCTGGAACGATCGCTGATGGGCAGCCTGACCCGAATGAATGCCCTCCAGGTACGCATTGCTGCGATGAACCTCCCTCTCCACCCCCTGGATGGCATTCAAAAGGGTAGTCTGCCCAACAATGAGCGTTCGGAGGAGGTCAATGACCTCCTCACTGAGGGCAGCGGGGGTAACAGGGGCAGGGCCTGAGGTGCCTGGGGCGAAGGAGATGCCCGGCTTCCTGGCAGAGCGGGCACGGGGCGAACGCTGAGGGGCTGCTGGGAGGGCAGAGGTGGTGCGCTGGGTGGCGGCTGTACCTGTAATGGCAGGGGGCACGGATGGTGCCACCCCCTCAAGGGAGCTCCCTTCCGAGGACGTGTCCGTGTCGCTGCAGGGTCCAGTCGTCCCCGTTGTGGAGCTCCCCTCGCCCTCCGTCTCACTGGTCCAGTCAGACTCTGTGGCATGGCCCTCCTGGGCCATGTGAGATGCAGCTCCCTCCTGCCCCGATGCCACTTCTCCTCCGCCTGATGATGCTGATGCACACAAGCACAGAAAGACAAACAAAAAGGGGGGGGGAGAGAGAAATAAAGAGATTTTGAGTACATGGATCACCGGTACAGTTAGCGGACATGACAGACACAGGTGGTCATTCTGACCTCGGCGGTAAAAGGCGCCTACCGCCGGTCAGAAATCCTCCATAATCCCGCCGCGGTCGCGGAAACCCGCCACGGTCATTCTGACCCGCAGCAGCCAAACCTCCGAAAATCCGACAGCCACAACAGACCGCCAGACCAGCGGTCGGCGGAAAAGTGGAGGTGACAAAACCTCCACCGTCACGCCAACAGAAATACGCCCATGCCATTACGACCCACGAATCCACGCGGCGGTCTTTCCAACGCGGTTTTCCATTGGCGGGACACACCGCCGCGGTCAGAATACACACAAACGAACAAAACTCAGCCACATTGGCCGATTTGAATTCCACACACCTGATACACATACACACACCACTCCCACACACACAGTACAATATAAAACACACACCCACATCACCCACAAACCCCTACGACCAAAAATTCCGAAAGAAGGCCAGAGCGAGACACCACCATCCACAAACTAGCAGCCACAGCCACTCAACACCATCACCCACACAATATCCACACACAAAACAACACACACCACCACACTCAACACACTTAACTACACATACTCCACCCCACACATCATACACACAACCCCATGGCACCCCAAAGACACCCCCGCTTCTCAGATGAAGAACTCAGGGTCATGGTGGAGGAAATCGTTCGGGTAGAGCCCCAGCTGTTCGGCACACAGATCCAATACACCAGCATTGCCCGGAGGACGGAGCTATGGCAGAGGATTGTCGACAGGGTCAACGCTGTGGGACAGCACCCCAGAAATCGGGAAGACATCAGGAAGCGATGGAACGACCTACGGGGGAAGGTGCGTTCCATGGTATCCAGGCACAACATCGCCGTGCAGAAGACAGGCGGAGGACCCCCACCTCAACCCCCACAATTGACAACATGGGAGGAGGAAGTCTTGAACATCCTGCATCCTGACGGCCTCGCAGGAGTCGGCGGAGGAATGGATACTGGTAAGTTGAAGCTTCACTACTGCTTCCCCCCCACCTGCATGCCAAATCATACCCCAACCCTCACCCCCATCCTCGAACCCCACCCTCACCCCCACCCCCATCCTCACCCCCACCCTCACCCCCACCACCATCCTCACCACCACCACCATCCTCACCCCCACCCCCAGCACACCTATTCCCTGCCAATGTCTCACCATCACAACCCACACATCCCAAAACCTAGGCCTGCATGCGTCCACTAAGCATGGACACCCATCACCAAAGCATGCCCAATGCATATACACATCCCCCCCACAAGCCACCCTCACCAAAGCCCCCACACACGAATGCCAGCACTTGGGGACACGGGAACCCACAGATACACCCATATGCCACACATTGAAACTATAACCATACCTCTATACCCCTGCAGGACCCGACCGTCAACACACCGCCGCGGAGGGCCCAGAATTCTCCACACCCCCCACCCAAGAGGCCGTCAGCGATGACAGCAGCTCTGTCGACCTGGACACCGATGACCAGCCCGGACCATCGGGGACCTCTGGACAGTCGGTTCCCCTCACACAGGCACAGGCCACTACAGACCCAAACCCCTCTGGGAACACCAGCACAGCTCCCACCCAGCGGGCCCATGCCTCTGTCTCCAGGGCGCGTCAATCTGCGGTGTGTCTACCACTACAGGGCACCCAGTATAACCCACCACCCCAACAACAACAGGGACCTGGGGGCAGTGGTAGTGGGCACACCGGCCAGGGGGCAGAGGCCCAGGGAAACAGGGCAACTCGGAGGGCAGCTGTGCGACAGGGGGGGGACGGGCCCAGGGAACCCACTCTCCACGAGGCCCTCACCACCATCATGGGAGCATACAACCGCTCCCAGGAGACGATGGCGACGGTACTGGCCCGGTTCCAGGAGATCCAGGTACTGCAGGAGGAACACTATCGGGGGTACAGGGAGGACATCAGAGCCCTCACCTCCACCCTGGTTACCATGGTCGGGCTGCTGCAGGACCTCATCAACACCAGGACGGACACTCAACAACAACAAAGGGCCCCTGCCACTAGCCTGGACCAAGAACAGCCAACCACCTCCGCCGGCGCTAGTGGACAGGAGGCCCCCGCACAACAGCAGCCCACCAGACCCCCACCTCCTGCAGGAGAAGAACCACCCCGCAAGAGGGCCCTGAGATCTCGCAAGAAGACAGAGTAGGATGTCAAGACCCCCGCCAGCAAAGGATACCACCTGATGTCATCCCACTGTCCCACATTGTCACCCTGTCCATCCTTGAACTGCCCATGCTCCATCTCTCCACAGGCCTCTGGACAATGCACCTGTGTGACTGTTACTCTGGACTCTGCCATGGACATTCCTTCACCATAGCCCCCACCCACTTGAAACCACCCATCCGATTTTGAGCACTGAAATAAACACCTATTTTGCACAAAACTATCTGGAGTCTGGCTGTGATTTCAAAATATTGTAATTGACATGACAGTGCAAATATGTCCTTGTACATAGTGAAGTCAACAAACAGCTGCCACAAAGCTGTAGTCCATGGGGAAACGAAGCACAGGACTCGTAGTGGGGACCCCAGATCTGAAATAGGGAGGGAAAAGCCACAACTCAGTCATCATACACTGGGGCAAATAGACAGGCAGCAGAGATGCAGGAGAGTAGTTCAGATTTACTAAATTATCTTTGAATTGTTACCTGTGTCCTATTGGAAGTACTGTTCAATGATTCTGTCCCTGTTGTCTGTTTCAGCCCCGACGTCTTCCTCCTCGTCACTCTCCACAGGTTCCACCGCTGCCACAACACCACCGTCTCGACCATCCTCCTGCAGGAAAGGCACCTGGCGGCGCAAAGCCAGGTTGTGAAGCATGCAGCAGGCCACGATGATGTGACACACCTTCTTAGGTGAGTACATTAGGGATCCACCTGTCATATGCAGGCACCTAAACCTGGCCTTTAGGAGGCCAAAGGTGCGTTCGATCACCCTCCTAGTACGCCCATGGGCCTCATTGTACCGTTCCTCTGCCCTGGTCCGGGGATTCCTTACTGGGGTCAGTAGCCACGACAGGTTGGGGTACCCAGAGTCCCCCAATAGCCATACACGGTGTCTCTCTAGCTGTTCCATCACGTAAGGGATGCTGCTATTCCTCAGGATGTAGGCGTCATGCACTGACCCTGGGAATTTGGCATTTACATGCGAGATGTACTGGTCAGCCAAACACACCACCTGGATGTTCATGGAATGGTAACTTTTTCTGTTCCTGTACACCTGCTCCCTGTCTCTTGGGGGAACCAAAGCCACATGGGTCCCATCAATGGCACCAATGACGTTGGGAATATGTCCAAGGGCATAGAAATCACCCTTCACTGCAGCCAATTCGCCCACCTCAGGGAAAATGATGTAGCTCCTCACGTATTTCATCAGGGCAGACAACACTCTGGATAACACCTTCGAAAACATGGGCTGAGACATCCCAGAAGCAATTCCCACTGTTGTCTGAAATGACCCACTTGCCAAGAAATGGAGTACTGACAGGACCTGCACCAGAGGGGGAATCCCTGTGGGTTGGCGGATGGGGGACATCAGGTCGGGCTCCAGCTGGGCACACAGTTCATGTATAGTGGCACGGTTAAGACGGTAGGTCAGGATAATGTGGCGTTCTTCCATTGTCGACAGGTCCACCAGCGGTCGGTACACAGGAAGATTCATCCGTCTCCTCGCCAAACCCAGCGGACGGTGCCTAGGAAGGACAACATGGAGCACACAGTCAAGTAACCCACAGGTACGTACTCACAGCTAGCACAGTAAACGATTCTCTATGCAGTGAATGGCGTGTCTGAGTGGCTATGCAAGGCCTAGGCCTGTGACGCAGTTGAAATTGAGCCATGTGGACCCTCGAAATGGCGGCTGCCTGACCTGTGAAGTGTGACAATGAGATGTGAGGTCAATGCGCTGGCGTGGCACACCGCGGCGGTCAGCGGTCGAAGACCGCGGCGCGAAGCCGCATTGGTTAACATTGAAGCCTATGGGTTTCAGGAGCCAATGGCGAAGGGCGCCGGCGGTGGCGGTACGCACCGCCGCGGTACGCACCGCCGCGGACGTGACCGCCATTTTCTATCTACTTATCCACTTGCGACTTGAACTTTCACAGGAGAGGACCTATACTGCAAGTGTTGCTGTGACCTCGGTCTGGAAGGGACAATGGCTGCTGCGACTGGGGAAAGGGCCCCTGCCTTCACTGGAGAGGAGTTGGAGAAACTTGTGGATGGGGTCCTCCCCCAGTATGCGCTACTCTACGGTCCTCCAGACCAACAAGTGAGTTTAATTCAATATGGATTTGGGGCCACTGGCTGGCTTGGGGGCCTGGCGGGGGGCCTGGCGGGGATGGGGGGCATGTTGGGCCTGGCGGGGGGCCTGGCGGGGATGGGGGGCATGTTGGGCCTGGCGGGGGGCCTGGCGGGGATGGGGGGGCATGTAGGGGCTGGCGGGGGGCATGGTGGGGGGCCTGGCGGGGATGGGGGGCATGTTGGGCCTGGCGGGGATGGGGGGCATGTTGGGCCTGGTGGGGGGCATGGCGGGGGGCCTGGCGGGGATGGGGGGCATGTTGGGCCTGGCGGGGGGCCTGGCGGGGATGGGGGGGCATGTTGGGGCTGGCGGGGGCATGGCGGGGGGCCTGGCGGGGATGGGGGGCATGTTGGGCCTGGCGGGGGGCATGGCGGGGGGCCTGGCGGGGATGGGGGGCATGTTGGGGCTGGCGGGGGGCCTGGCGGGGATGGGGGGCATGTTGGGCCTGGCGGGGGGCATGGCGGGGGGCCTGGCGGGGATGGGGGGCATGTTGGGCCTGGCGGGGGCATGGCGGGGGGCCTGGCGGGGATGGGGGGCATGTTGGGCCTGGCGGGGGCATGGCGGGGGGCCTGGCGGGGATGGGGGGCATGTTGGGCCTGGCGGGGGGCATGGCGGGGGGCCTGGCGGGGATGGGGGGCGTTGGGCCACTGGCAACGAAAATGCAGACAAACTTGAACGTGGTATTTCTCCCTCCCTGTACGTGTCACATAGGTCCGCGCCCATGAGAAGATCGGGATTTGGCGTGCCATCGCCAAGGAAGTCCGGACCCTGGGGGTCCACCATCGACGGGGCACCCACTGCCGCAAGAGGTGGGAGGACATCCGCCGCGGGACCAAGAAGACCGCTGAGTCTCTGCTGGGGATGGCCTCCCAACGTAGGCGGGGTGCCTGCCGTCAACTGACCCCCCTGATGTTCCGGATCCTGGCGGTGGCCTACCCTGATTTGGATGGGCGCGTGAGGGCAGCACAGCAGACACAAGGGGGTGAGTCCAAGCATTATCTACTCTGTTGTCGCGCAGTGGAGGTGTCTGGGTGGGGGAGGAGGGCTGTGGGTCCCCCTAGGCCAGGGTGATATCTGTAGGCTGGGCACCCCCGTAAGCCCCTGTGTCCCCAGCCACCACCCTCAGTAGTGTGTCAGTACAGCCATCCCTGGGCCGTGTCATCCATGGGTGCAGTTGTCAACTCTAGGCGTGTAGGGCATGTTCCACGGAATGCGTAGCGGACCCCAAGTGCGCAACTTAGTGCAGGGGGCATCTGTGTCTGTCATGTCCGCTAACTGTACCGGAGATCCATGTACTCAATATCCCTTTATTTCTCTCTCCCCCCCCCTTTTTGTTTGTCTTTCTGTGCTTGTGTGCATCAGCATCATCAGGCGGAGGAGAAGTGGCATCGGGGCAGGAGGGAGCTGCATCTCACATGGCCCAGGAGGGCCATGCCACAGAGTCTGACTGGACCAGTGAGACGGAGGGCGAGGGGAGCTCCACAACGGGGACGACTGGACCCTGCAGCGACACGGACACGTCCTCGGAAGGGAGCTCCCTTGTGGGGGTGGCACCATCCGTGCCCCCCGCCATTACAGGTACAGCCGCCACCCAGCGCACCATCTCCGCCCTCCCAGCAGCCCCTCAGCGTTCGCCCCGTGCCCGCTCTGCCAGGAAGCCGGGCGTCTCCTTCGCCCCAGGCACCTCAGGCCCTGCCCCTGTTACCCCCGCTGCCCTCAGTGAGGAGGTCATTGACCTCCTCCGAACGCTCATTGTTGGGCAGACTACCCTTTTGAATGCCATCCAGGGGGTGGAGAGGGAGGTTCATCGCAGCAATGCGTACCTGGAGGGCATTCATTCGGGTCAGGCTGCCCATCAGCGATCGTTCCAGGCTCTGGCCTCAGCACTGACGGCAGCCATTGTCCCTGTCTCCTGCCTCCCTCTACTAACTCCCTCCTCCCAGTCTCCTGTTCCTCTGCCTGTCCCACCCACACCATCAGACCAGCCTGCACACACCTCAACACCCAAGAGAAGCTCATCCAAACATAAGCACCACAGATCACGCAGACATTCACACACGCAACATTCCGATGCAGACATGCCAACAGTCACTACCACCTCTGTGACCCCCACCTCCTCGTCTCCCTCCTCCCTCCCTGTGACGTCTACACTCACACCTCCATTCACCTCACCATCAGCCAGTGTTTCCATCACCAGCACACCCTCCAGTCCAGTCCGCACACGTGCAGTCACCACCCCCACTGCCATTTACACGTCCCCTGTGTCCTCTCCCACTGTGTCTGTCATCCCCTCTTCCACACCACACAAACGCAGCCACCCACCCACCCAACAGCCATCCACCTCACGACAGCCTATCCCTCCTGCACCTGCACCCAAAGACAGCAAACGTGACTCACCTACAACCACATCCTCTCCCTCCACTCCCATTCCCACTGTACCTACCACTCTCCATTGTCCCAAGAAACTCTTCCTCGCCACTGCTAACTTCTTTCCTGACCCTGAGCCCCCCCCTCCTTCTCGTCGGGGTAAGAAGAGCACCTCAGCCACCACCAGCCCTGCAGCCCCCTTGACAAGGGTGCAGGGGTATTGGAGCCCACCAGCCCGCATGTCTGGATCTTCGCCCAGCAGCAAGGGGACAGCCAGCCCACCCCCTGGGAAGAGGAGCAGAAGGCGGAAGGGGCGCCGCAGGAGCCCGGCTTCTACATCCCCCCCGGACACCACCCAGACACAGTCACCATCCACAGCTCCAAAGGGAGGAAAGGGCCACAGACTCCCGACTAAGGAGGGCAAGGGCAGCAAGTCGGAGAGGTCAGGCTGCAGGCCTGCTGCCCAGGAGGAGCCCACCACCCCCATAGCCGCTGGCCAGGGAGGACCCAGCCCAGCTGGCCAGGAGGGCCCCACCACCCACAGCCCAGGTGGGCATTGAAGGAGCACCATCCCCGCTGCCCAGGAGGGCACCACCAGGCAATGAGCAGTTGGCCATAGACCGGCCGCCGTCTCAAGCACCGCTGAACTGGGCCCGCCGTCTCAAGCACCGCTGAACTGGGCCCCGCCGTCTCAAGCACCGCTGAACTGGGCCCCGCCGTCTCCAGCACCGCTCCGCTGGGGACCGCCGTCTCAAGCACCGCTGAACTGGGCCCCGCCGTCTCAAGAAACGCTGAACTGGGCCCCGCCGTCTCAAGCACCGCTGAACTGGGCCCCGCCGTCTCAAGAAATGCTGAACTGGGCCCGCCGTCTCAAGCACCGCTGAACTGGGCCCCGCCGTCTCCAGCACAGCTCCGCTGGGGACCGCCGTCTCAAGCACCGCTGAACTGGGCCCCGCCGTCTCCAGCACAGCTCCGCTGGGGACCGCCGTCTCAAGAACCGCTGAACTGGGCCCTTCAAGGCAAGAAGCGCTGAACTGGGCCCTTCAAGGCAAAAACCGCTGGCCCTTTGGCAGACGTGGCAGGGCAGGATCTGTCTCGGGCAGGGCTGCAGGATGTCCTCTGGCCAACATGCCTCCTCCAGTGGCAGTGGAGTCTGTTATGGACTGTTTGGACTGTGGCTTTGCTCTCCCCAGGATGGCCCAGTGGGCAGGCCACCCACTGCATGGACTGTATGGACTGTGGCTTTGCTCTCCCCAGGATGGCCCAGTGGGCAGGCCACCCACTGTATGGACTGTATGGACTGTGGCTTTGCACTCCCCAGGATGGCCCAGTGGGCAGGCCACCCACTGAATGGACTGTATGGACTGTGGCTTTGCTCTCCCCAGGATGGCCCAGTGGGCAGGCCACCCACTGTATGGACTGTATGGACTGTGGCTTTGCTCTCCCCAGGATGGCCCAGTGGGCAGGCCACCCACTGTATGGACTGTATGGACTGTGGCTTTGCTCTCCCCAGGATGGGCCAGTGGTCATGGAGTCCCCTCGTGGATCTGGCGTCGTGTACTCAAGTGGCTGAGGTGCCCCCCCTTCCCTTCCCCCTGAGGTGCCTGTCCTATTTTCTTTCCGATGCCCCTGCAGTGTTCTCTCCGTGGAGTTCTTGTCGTGGGACTGGGCCTTGCCCCTTTGCACAGGACCCCTGTGGTCCACGGACAGTGGTTGGACTACATTTAGTAGCTGTATATATTTTGTACATAGTTTATTTATTTATTGGGATTACTGGTGTCCATATTTCAATATATCTGCCCGTTTATGATCTCTTCTTTTGGTCTTTGCATTATTTCGGAGGGGGGGGTTGTGGGTTGTGACAGTGATCTGTGGGAATGCATTGATGTGTGTGTTGTAGTGGGTGTGGGTGGGTGGGTGTGTGCCGGTACTCTTTTCCCTCCCCTGTGTCGTAGGTGCAGTACTCACCGATGTCTTCCGCGCCGCCGGGCGTGCTCCTGGTACAGGAGCAGGTATAGGAGTGCGGGGATGACCTGCAACTCGGGTTCCATACTGCCGGAATCTCGCGTGGAGTGCGTAGAGGTGAGCGTTTTCCCGTTCGTAGTCTGTTTCCGCCGTGTTTTTATCGGCGGTGCTCCCGCCCCGGAAAAGGTGGCGGATTGGTGGGTCGTGATAGGGTGGGCGGTACATTGTCTGCCGCCTGGCTGTTGGCGGGGACCGCCGCGCTGTTTGTTTGTTCCGCCGTGGCGGGCGGAGTGTTAATGCGGCGGGCTGTGTTGGCGGTTCCCGCCAGGGTCAGAATTGCATATTTTGGACCGCCGGCCTGTTGGCGGCTTGGCCGCCGCATTATTACCGACCGCCAGGGTCAGAATGAGGGCCACAGATGCCCCCTGCACTAAGTTGCGCACTTGGGGTCCGTTACGCATTCCGTGGAACATGCCCTACACGCCTAGAGTTGACAACTGCACCCATGGATGACACGGCCCAGGGATGGCTGTACTGACACACTACTGAGGGTGGTGGCTGGGGACACAGGGGCTTATGGGGGTGCCCAGCCTACAGATATCGCCCTGGCCTAGGGGGACCCACAGCCCTCCTCCCCCACCCAGACACCTCCACTGCGCGACAACAGAGTAGATAATGCTTGTACTCACCCCCTTGTGTCTGCTGTGCTGCCCTCACGCGCCAATCCAAATCAGGGTAGGCCACCGCCAGGATCCGGAACATCAGGGGGGTCAGTTGACGGCAGGCACCCCGCCTACGTTGGGAGGCCATCCCCAGCAGAGACTCGGCGGTCTTCTTGGTCCCGCGGCGGATGTCCTCCCACCTCTTGCGGCAGTGGGTGCCCCGTCGATGGTGGACCCCCAGGGTCCGGACTTCCTTGGCGATGGCACGCCAAATCCCGATCTTCTCATGGGCGCGGACCTATGTGACACGTACAGGGAGGGAGAAATACCACGTTCAAGTTTGTCTGCATTTTCGTTGCCAGTGGCCCAACGCCCCCCATCCCCGCCAGGCCCCCCGCCAGGCCCCCCGCCAGGCCCCCCGCCAGGCCCAACATGCCCCCCATCCCCGCCAGGCCCCCCGCCAGGCCCAACATGCCCCCCATCCCCGCCAGGCCCCCCGCCAGGCCCAACATGCCCCCCATCCCCGCCAGGCCCCCCGCCAGGCCCAACATGCCCCCCATCCCCGCCAGGACCCCAGCCAGGCCCAACATGCCCCCCATCCCCGCCAGGCCCCCCGCCAGGCCCCCCGCCAGGCCCAACATGCCCCCCATCCCCGCCAGGCCCCCCGCCAGGCCCCCCGCCAGGCCCAACATGCCCCCCATCCCCGCCAGGCCCCCCGCCAGCCCCAACATGCCCCCCATCCCCGCCAGGCCCCCCACCAGGCCCCCAAGCCAGCCAGTGGCCCCAAATCCATATTGAATTAAACTCACTTGTTGGTCTGGAGGACCGTAGAGTAGCGCATACTGGGGGAGGACCCCATCCACAAGTTTCTCCAACTCCTCTCCAGTGAAGGCAGGGGCCCTTTCCCCAGTCGCAGCAGCCATTGTCCCTTCCAGACCGAGGTCACAGCAACACTTGCAGTATAGGTCCTCTCCTGTGAAAGTTCAAGTCGCAAGTGGATAAGTAGATAGGAAATGGCGGTCACGTCCGCGGCGGTGCGTACCGCGGCGGTGCGTACCGCCACCGCCGGCGCCCTTCGCCATTGGCTCCTGAAACCCATAGGCTTCAATGTTAACCAATGCGGCTTCGCGCCGCGGTCTTCGACCGCCGACCGCCGCGGTGTGCCACGCCAGCGCATTGACCTCACATCCCATTGTCACACTTCACAGGTCAGGCAGCCGCCATTTCGAGGGTCCACATGGCTCAATTTCAACTGCGTCACACAGGCCTAGGCCTTGCATAGCCACTCAGACACGCCATTCACTGCATAGAGAATCGTTTACTGTGCAAGCTGTGAGTACGTACCTGTGGGTTGCTTGACTGTGTGCTCCATGTTGTCCTTCCTAGGCACCGTCCGCTGGGTTTGGCGAGGAGACGGATGAATCCTCGCGTGTACCGACCGCTGGTGGACCTGTCGACAATGGAAGAACGCCACATTATCCTGACCTACCGGCTTGACCGTGCCACTATACATGAACTGTGTGCCCAGCTGGAGCCCGACCTGATGTCCCCCATCCGCCAACCCACAGGGATTCCCCCTCTGGTGCAGGTCCTGTCAGTACTCCATTTCCTGGCAAGTGGGTCATTTCAGACAACAGTGGGAATTGCTTCTGGGATGTCTCAGCCCATGTTTTCGAAGGTGTTATCCAGAGTGTTGTCTGCCCTGATGAAATACGTGAGGAGCTACATCATTTTCCCTGAGGTGGGCGAATTGGCTACAGTGAAGGGTGATTTCTACGCCCTTGGACATATTCCCAACGTCATTGGTGCCATTGATGGGACCCATGTGGCTTTGGTTCCCCCAAGAGACAGGGAGCAGGTGTACAGGAACAGAAAAAGTTACCATTCCATGAACATCCAGGTGGTGTGTTTGGCTGACCAGTACATCTCGCATGTAAATGCCAAATTCCCAGGGTCAGTGCATGACGCCTACATCCTGAGGAATAGCAGCATCCCTTACGTGATGGAACAGCTAGAGAGACACCGTGTATGGCTATTGGGGGACTCTGGGTACCCCAACCTGTTGTGGCTACTGACCCCAGTAAGGAATCCCCGGACCAGGGCAGAGGAACGGTACAATGAGGCCCATGGGCGTACTAGGAGGGTGATCGAACGCACCTTTGGCCTCCTAAAGGCCAGGTTTCGGTGCCTGCATATGACAGGTGGATCCCTAATGTACTCACCTAAGAAGGTGTGTCACATCATCGTGGCCTGCTGCATGCTTCACAACCTGGCTTTGCGCCGCAGATGCCTTTCCTGCAGGAGGATGGTCGAGACGGTGGTGTTGTGGCAGCTGTGGAACCTGTGGAGAGTGACGAGGAGGAAGACGACGGGGCTGAAACAGACAACAGGGACAGAATCATTGAACAGTACTTCCAATAGGACACAGGTAACAATTCAAACATAATTTAGTAAATGTGAACTACTCTCCTGTATCTCTGCTGCCTGTCTATTTGCCCCAGTGTATAATGACTGAGTTGTGGCTTTTCCCTCCCTATTTCAGATCTGGGGTCCCCACTACGAGTCCTGTGCTTCGTTTCCCCATGGACTACAGCTTTGTGGCAGCTGTTTGTTGACTTCACTATGTACAAGGACATATTTGCACTGTCATGTCAATTACAATATTTTGAAATCACAGCCAGACTCCAGATAGTTTTGTGCAAAATAGGTGTTTATTTCAGTGCTCAAAATGGGATGGGTGGTTTCAAGTGGGTGGGGGCTATGGTGAAGGAATGTCCATGGCAGAGTCCAGAGTAACAGTCACACAGGTGCATTGTCCAGAGGCCTGTGGAGAGATGGAGCATGGGCAGTTCAAGGATGGACAGGGTGACAATGTGGGACAGTGGGATGACATCAGGTGGTATCCTTTGCTGGCGGGGGTCTTGACATCCTACTCTGTCTTCTTGCGAGATCTCAGGGCCCTCTTGCGGGGTGGTTCTTCTCCTGCAGGAGGTGGGGGTCTGGTGGGCTGCTGTTGTGCGGGGGCCTCCTGTCCACTAGCGCCGGCGGAGGTGGTTGGCTGTTCTTGGTCCAGGCTAGTGGCAGGGGCCCTTTGTTGTTGTTGAGTGTCCGTCCTGGTGTTGATGAGGTCCTGCAGCAGCCCTACCATGGTAACCAGGGTGGAGGTGAGGGCTCTGATGTCCTCCCTGTACCCCCGATAGTGTTCCTCCTGCAGTACCTGGATCTCCTGGAACCGGGCCAGTACCGTCGCCATCGTCTCCTGGGAGCGGTTGTATGCTCCCATGATGGTGGTGAGGGCCTCGTGGAGAGTGGGTTCCCTGGGCCCGTCCCCCCCCTGTCGCACAGCTGCCCTCCGAGTTGCCCTGTTTCCCTGGGCCTCTGCCCCCTGGCCGGTGTGCCCACTACCACTGCCCCCAGGTCCCTGTTGTTGTTGGGGTGGTGGGTTATCCTGGGTGCCCTGTAGTGGTAGACACACCGCAGATTGACGCGCCCTGGAGACAGAGGCATGGGCCCGCTGGGTGGGAGCTGTGCTGGTGTTCCCAGAGGGGTTTGGGTCTGTAGTGGCCTGTGCCTGTGTGAGGGGAACCGACTGTCCAGAGGTCCCCGATGGTCCGGGCTGGTCATCAGTGTCCAGGTCGACAGAGCTGCTGTCATCGCTGACGGCCTCTTGGGTGGGGGGTGTGGAGAATTCTGGGCCCTCCGTGGCGGTGTGTTGACGGTCGGGTCCTGCAGGGGTATAGAGGTATGGTTATAGTTTCAATGTGTGGCATATGGGTGTATCTGTGGGTTCCCGTGTCCCCAAGTGCTGGCATTCGTGTGTGGGGGCTTTGGTGAGGGTGGCTTGTGGGGGGGATGTGTATATGCATTGGGCATGCTTTGGTGATGGGTGTCCATGCTTAGTGGACGCATGCAGGCCTAGGTTTTGGGATGTGTGGGTTGTGATGGTGAGACATTGGCAGGGAATAGGTGTGCTGGGGGTGGGGGTGAGGATGGTGGTGGGGGTGAGGATGGTGGTGGGGGTGAGGGTGAGGGTGGGGGTGAGGATGGGGGTGGGGGTGAGGGTGGGGTTCGAGGATGGGGGTGAGGGTTGGGGTATGATTTGGCATGCAGGTGGGGGGGAAGCAGTAGTGAAGCTTCAACTTACCAGTGTCCATTCCTCCGCCGACTCCTGCGAGGCCGTCAGGATGCAGGATGTTCAAGACTTCCTCCTCCCATGTTGTAAATTATGGGGGTTGAGGTGGGGGTCCTCCGCCAGTCTTCTGCACGGCGATGTTGTGCCTGGATACCATGGAACGCACCTTCCCCCGTAGGTCGTTCCATCGCTTCCTGATGTCTTCCCGATTTCTGGGGTGCTGTCCCACAGCGTTGACCCTGTCGACAATCCTCTGCCATAGCTCCGTCCTCCGGGCAATGCTGGTGTATTGGACCTGTGTGCCGAAGAGCTGGGGCTCTACCCGAACGATTTCCTCCACCATGACCCTGAGTTCTTCGTCTGAGAAGCGGGGGTGTCTTTGGGGTGCCATGGAGTGGTGTGTATGATGTGTGGGGTGGAGTATGTGTAGTTAAGTGTGTTGAGTGTGGTGGTGTGTGTTGTTTTGTGTGTGGATATTGTGTGGGTGATGGTGTAGTGTGCCTCTGTGTGATGGTATTCTGTGATCGCTGATGTGTCTCTCAGTGCTTCTTTCTGAATTTTTTGTCATAGGGGTTTGTGGGTGATGTGGGTGTGTGTTTTATATTGTATTGTGTGTGTGGGAGTGGTGTGTGTATGTGTATCAGGTGTGTGGAATTCAAATCGTCCAATGTGGCTGAGTTTTGTTCGTTTGTGTGTATTCTGACCGCGGCGGTGTGTACCGCCAATGGAAAACCGCGTTTGAAAGACCGCCGCGTGGATTCGTGGGTCGTAATGGCATGGGCGTATTTCTGTTGGCGTGACGGTGGAGGTTTGGTCACCTCCACTTTTCCGCCGACCGCTGGTCTGGCGGTCTGTTGTGGCTGTCGGATTTTCGGAGGTTTGGCTGCTGCGGGTCAGAATGACCGTGGCGGGTTACCGCGACCGCGGCGGAATTATGGAGGATTTCTGACCGGCGGTAGGCGCCTTTTACCGCCGAGGTCAGAATGACCACCTTAGACACTAATACACTTGTGCGCACTCAGACACTCACGCACACTCAGACAGTCGTGCACACTAAGACACTCAGACACTCACGCACACTCAGACACTAAGATACTCACCAACAATCAGACACTTAGACACTAGTGCACACTCAGACACTAGCGCACACTCAGACACTAAGGGGGTCATTCTGACCTCGGCGGTAAAAGGCGCTTACCGCCGGTCAGAAGCCCGCCATAACACCACCGTGGCCGCGGTAAACCGACACAGTCATTCTGACCCGCAACTGCCAAACCGCCGAAATCCCGACATCCTCAATAATCCGCCACACCAAAGGTCAGCGAAAAAATGGCGCTGACCAAACCTCCACCGTCACGCCAACAGAAATACGCCCATACCATTCCGACCCACAAATCCAAGCGGCGGTCTTTCAAACGCGGTATTCCATTGGCGGTACACACCGCCGCGGTCAAAATACACACACCCATAGAAAACTCAGCCACATTGGTCACTTCGAAATACACAAACCTGATACACATACTAACACCACTCCCACACACCCAACACAATATAAAACACACACCCACATCACCCAAAAGCCCCTACCACCCGAAATCATTGACGAAGGCTAAAGACAGAGCACAGAATAGCGAATCCCACAACACAGAGGCACACAACACCATCACCCACACAGAATCCACGCACCAAACACCACACACCACCACACGCACCACACTCATCACCACAAACGCCACCCCACACCTCAACCACACCACCCCATGTCACCCCAAAGACACCCCAGGTTCAGTGACGCCGAACTCAGGGTCATGGTGGAGGAAATAGTCCGTGTAGAGCCCCAGCTCTTCGGGGCACAGGTGCAGCACACCACAATTGCCAGGAAGATGGAGCTATGGCAAAGGATAGTGGACAGGGTCAACGCGGTGGGACAGCATCCACGCAATCGGGAGGACATCAGGAAGAGATGGAACGACCTACGGGGGAAGGTGCGTTACATGGTATCAAGGAACAAGATAGCGGTGCAGAAGACTGGCGGCGGACCCCCACCTACTCCCCTAGAATTTACCGCGTGGGAGGAGGAAGTCTTGCACATCCTGCATCCTGAGGGCCTCGCAGGAGTAGGCGGAGGAATGGACTCTGGTAAGGCAAATCTTCACTACTGCTTCCCACCCCCACCCCACCTGCATGCCAAATCAAACCCCCACCCTCCCCCCCTCCCCCATCACACCAACCCCTAGCAAAAGGCTCACCATCACAACCCACCCATCCCAACACCAAGCCCTGCATGCGACCCCAAAGCATGGACACCCATCACCAAAGCATGCCCACTGCACACACACATCACCCCCACAAGCCACCCTCACAAAAGCCCCCACAAGGAAATGCCTGCACATGGGTACACGGACACCCACCCATCACACGAAATCCCACACACAGAAGCAATAACTATACCTTTATACCCCTGCAGGACCCGAATGCCACCACACCGCCACGGAGGGTCCAGAGATGTCCATCCCACCCCCAGAAGAGGCCCCCAGCGATGACAGCAGCTCTGTCTCCCTGGAGCCAGACGACCAGCCCGGCCCATCGGGGACCTCTGGACAGTCGGTTCCCCACAGACAGCCACAGGCTACACCAGACCCAACCCCCTCTGGGAACACCAGCACAGCTCCCACCCAGCGGGCCCATGCCTCTGTCTCCAGGGCACGTAAATCAGCGGTGTGTCCACCACTACAGGGCACCCAGGTTGACCCACCACCCCAACAACAACAGGGACCTGGGGGCAGTGGTAGTGGGCACACCGGCTAGGGGACAGAGGCCCAGGAACGCAGGGGAACTGGGAGGGCTGCTGTGCGACAGGGGGGGGACAGGCCCGGGGAACCGACTCTCCAAGAGGCCCTCTCCACCATCATGGGAGCATACCACCGCTCCCAGGAGACGATGGCGACGGTACTGGCCCGGTTCCAGGAGATCCAGGAACTGCAGGAGGAACGGTACATGGGGTTCAGGGAGGAACTGAGGAACATCGGTTCCGCAATGGGGACCATCGTCCTGGCCCTTACCCAGATCGTCACCACATTGCGGGACCATGTGGCACCCCAAAGGGCCCCTGTTACTAGCCCAGGCCAGGAACAGCCTACCACCTCCGCCGGCGCCAGTGGACAGGAGGCCCCCACACAATGACAGGCCACCAGAACCCCACCTCCTGCAGAAGAAGAACCACCCCGCAAGCGGAACCTGAGATCTCACAAGAAGACAGAGTAGGATTGCAAGACCCCCGCCAGCTTAGATACCCCCTGATGTCATCCCACTGTCCCACATTGTCACCCTGTCCAACCTTGAACTGCCCCTGCTCCATCCTTCCACAGGCATATGGACAATGCACCTGTGCGACTGAGAACTGGACTCTGCCATGGACATTACTCCACCCCCACCCATCCCCGCTTCCCAATCATTTACCTATATCTAGCACTTTAAATACATCACTTATTCCACTTAAATAAACAGGAGTCTGCTTGTATTCTTAACAAATGTATTACACATAACGGTTCAATAATGTCCAGTTACTTTGTGATGACAACATACCAATTTCAATAAGCTTTAGTCCATGGGCAAACAAAGCTGAAGTCAGGCAGTGGGTCATACAGCTCTGAAAAGGGAAGGGAAAGTCACAAATCAGTTAACAGGAACTGGGGGGAAACACAGACAGTGGAGACGCATCAGGCCTCAAGTAAATGTAAATTGGGGTGGCTTACCTGTGTGCTACTGAAAGTATTGTTGTATGACTGTATCCCTGTTGTCCGTGTCGTCCCCGTCGTCTTCCTCTTCTTCACTCTCCACAGGCTCCACAGCTGCAACAACACCACCATCTGGACCATCCTCCTGCAGAAAAGGCACCTGGCGTCGCAATGCAAGATTGTGAAGCATACAGCAGGCCACGATGATCTGGCACACCTTCTTTGGTGAGTACATGAGGGATCCCCCTGTCATATGCAGGCACCTAAACCTGGCCTTCAGGACCCCGAAGGTCCTTTCTATGATCCTCCTAGTTCGCCCATGGGCCTCATTGTACCGTTCCTCTGCCCTTGTCCTGGGATTCCTCACTGGGGTCAGTAGCCATGACAGGTTGGGGTAACCAGAGTCACCAATTAGCCACACACGGTGTCTCTGTAGCTGTTCCATCACATAAGGGATGCTGCTATTTCGCATGACATACGCGTCATGCACTGACCCAGGGAACTTGGCATTTACATGGGAGATGTACCGGTCAGCCAAACAGACCACCTGGACATTCATCGAATGATAACTTTTTCTGTTTCGGTACACCTGCTCACTGTCTTTGGGGGGAACCAAAGCCACATGGGTCCCATCAATGGCCCCAATGATGTTGGGGATATGTCCAAGGGCATAGAAATCACCCTTCACTGTAGCCAATTCGCCCACCTCAGGGAAAATAATTTAACTCCGCATGTATTTCATCAGGGCAGACAACACTCTGGGCAAAACCTTTGAAAACATAGACTGAGACATCCCAGATGATATGGCCACTGTTGTCTGAAACGACCCACTTGCCAAAAAATGGAGTACTGACAGAACCTGCACCAGAGGGGGAATCCCTGTGGGTTGGCGGATGGGGGACATCAGGTCTGGCTACAGCTGGGCACAAAGTTCATGTATAGTTGCTCTGTCAAGCCGGTATGTAAGTATGATATGTCGTTCTTCCATTGTCGACAGGTCCACCAGCGGTCGGTACACGGGAGGATTCATCCTTCTCCTCGCAAGTCCCAGCGGACGGTGCCTAGGAAGGACAACATGGAGCACAGAGTCAAGCAACCCACAGGTTCGTTCACACAGCTTGCACAGTACACGAATCGCTATGCATGGAACGGCTTGTATGAGTGGCAATGCAAGGCCTAGGCCTGTGTGACGCAGTAGAAATCATGCCATGTGGGCCCTTGAAATGGCGGCTGCCTGACCTGTGAAGTGTGACAGTGGGATGTGAGGTCACTGCGCTGGCGTGGCACACCGTGGCGGTAGGCGGTCGAAGACCGCGGCGCAAAGCAGCATTGGTTAACATTGAACCCTATGGGTCTCAGGAGCCAATGACGAGGTGCGGTGGCGGTCGCGGTACGCACCGCCGCGGTACGCACCGCCGCGGGCGTGACCGTCATTTTCTATCTGATTAATCACTCAAGACCTGATCATCCACAGGAGAGAACCTATACTGCAAGTGCTGCTGTGACCTCGGTCTGGGAGATACAATGGCTGCTGCGACTGGGGAAAGGGCCCCTGCCTTCACTTCCGAAGAATTGGAGAAACTTGTTGATGGGGTCCTCCCCCAGTATGCGCTACTCTACGGTCCTCCAGACCAACAGGTTAGTACACAGGGTGCACGCTGAATGGGCTATGCCTGTGTTGAGTGGGGTGTATGTAAGATGGTGGGGAGGGGAGCGAATGAGGAGTGCAACGCACGACAGATGGGAACATGTGCCACATGGCAAGGTTGGGAGGGGGGGCCACTCACATCTACCATGCTGAAAAGTGATGATATTTCCTTTCCCACCCTGTACATGTCAAATAGGTCCGCGCCCATCAGAAGGTCGACATTTGGCGTGCCATCGCCAAGGACGTCCGGGCCCTGGGGGACCACAACAGACGGGGCACCCACTGCCGAAAGAGGTGGGAGGACATCCGCCGCGGGACCAGAAAGACCGCTGAGTCTCTGCTGGGGATGGCCTCCCAACGTAGGAGGGGTGCCAGCCGCCAATTGACCCCCCTGATGTCCCGGATCCTGGCGGTGGCCTACCCCGATGTGGATGGGCGCGTGAGGACATCACAGCAGACACAAGGGGGTGAGTATCAGCACATTCTGCTATCTTTGCGTGCAGTGGAGGTGTCTGGGTGGGGGAGGAGGGCTGTGGGTAACTCAAGGCCAGGGCGCTTTCTGTAGGCTAGTCCCCTCCGTTAGCCATGGCCCTGTGCCCCCGCCCCCCACCTCTGTAGGGTGCCAAGTACAGCTATCCATGGTCCGCCATCACCCATGTGTGCATTTGTCGTCCATAGACCTGTAAGCCTAGTCACAAGAACTGAGTAGTGTACCCCGATTGTGCAGCGTAGTTCAGGGGGCTTCTGTGTCTGTCCTCTCCGCCAACGGTGTTGCCAATGCATGCACTCAACCTGTCTTCATTTTTCCCCCCCACCCATTTTCTTTTTCTTCCTGTGCATGTGTGCATTAGCATCATCAGGTGGGGGAGAAGTGGCATCGGCGCATGAGGGAGCTGCATCTCACATGGCCCCGGAGGGCCATGCAACGGACTCCGAGTTCAGCAGTGAGACGGAGGGCGAGGGGAGCTCCACAACGGGGACCCGTGGAGACGTCAGCGACACCGACACGTCCTCGGAAGGGAGCTCCCTTGCGGTGGCGGCAACATCCGTGCCCACCGCAACTACAGGTACAGCCACCACCCAGCGCACCAGCTCCGCCCTCCAAGCAGCCCCTCAGCATTCGCCCCGTGCCCGCTCACACACCAAGGCGGGCATCTCCTTCGCCCCAGGCACCTCAGGCCCTGCCCCAGTTACCCCTGCTGCCCTCAGTGAGGAGGTCATTGACCTCCTCCGGACGCTCATTGTTGGGCAGTCTACCCTTTTGAATGCCGTCCAGGGGGTGGAAAGGGAGGTGCATCTGAGCAATGCATACCTGGTGGGCATTCATTCGGGTCAGGCTGCCCATCAGCGATCGTTCAACGCTCTGGCCTCAGCACTGACGGCAGCCATTGACCCTGTCTCCAGCCTCCCTCTTTTAACTCCCTCCACCCAGTCCCAGTCTCCTGTTCCTCAGCCTATCCCATCCACACCATCATACCAGCCTGCACACACCTCAACACCCAAGGGAAGCTCATCCAGACATAAGCACCACAGATCCCACAAGCATTCACACAAGCAACATCCAGATGCAGACATGCCAACAGTCACTACCACCTCTGTGTCCCCCTCTTCCTCGTCTCCCTCCTCCCTCCCTGTGATGTCTCCACTCACACCTGCATGCACACCACCATCAGCCAGAACTTCCATCACAAGCACACCCTCCATTACAGTCAGCACACGTGCAGTCACCACCCCCACTGCCATTTACACGTCCCCTGTGTCCTCTCCCACTGTGTCTGTCACCCCCTCTTCCAAACCACACAAACACAGGCAGCCACCCACCCAACAGCCATCCACCTCACGACAGCCTCCAGCCCAAGCACCTGCACCCAAAGACAGCACACTTGACTCTCCTACAACCACATCCTCTTCCTCCACTCCCATACCCACTGCACCTACCGTTCCCATTGCTCCTAAAAAACTTTTCCTCTCCAAAATTAACCTCTTTGCATCACCTGACCCACCCCCTCCATCTGGTAAGAGTCCAAAGAGCACCTCAGCCACCACCAGCCCTGCATCTAGTATCACCATAGTGCAGGGCTATTGGAGTCCACCAGCTCCTAGGGAAGGAACATCGGCCAGCAGCAAGGGGACAGCCAGCCCAACCCTGGGAAGAGGACAAGAAAACTTAAGGGCCGGCGCGAAAAGCCTGAGACGGCTGCCACCACGGAGAGTGGCCTTGCCACGTCACCTGCCACATCATCTAAGGGAGGCAAGGGCCCGAGAGCTGCAGCGAAGGAGGGCAAGGGCAGCAGGGCGGAGAAGACATGCAGCAGCCGAGCGCACCAGGAGGGCCCCACCAGCCCCATACCGGGTGTGACGGACGACACCCACGGGCACAAGACTCCATCACAGGAGGGCCCCGCTACCGCAAGGTCGGAGGGCGACTAAGCGGGGAGTCTTGGCCAGGTCTGGCTCCCTTGAAAGACAGGACAAGCACCGCTGAAGAGGGCCCCGCCAAGACAGGCACCGCTGAACAGGGCCCCGCCGTGAAGAGCACCGCTGAAGAGGGCCCCGCCAAGACAGGCACCGCTGAACAGGGCCCCGCCGTGAGGAGCACCGCTGAAGAGGGCCCCGCCAAGACAAGCACCACTTAACAGGGCCCCGCCGTGAAGAGCACCGCTGAAGAAGGCCTCGCCAAGACAGGCACCGCTGAACAGGGCCCCGCCGTGAAGAGCACCGCTGAACAGGGCCCCGCCGTGAAGAGCACCGCTGAACAGGGCCCCGCCGTGAGGAGCACCGCTGAAGAGGGCCCCGCCAAGACAGGCACCGCTGAACAGGGCCCGCTGTGAAGAGCACCGCTGAACAGGGCCCCGCCGTCTCAAGCACCGCTCCGCTGGGCCCTTCCTGTCAAGCACCGCTCCGCTGGGCCCTTCATCTCAAGCACCGCTCCGCTGGGCCCTTCCTGTCAAGCACCGCTCCGCTGGGCCCTTCCTGTCAAGCACCGCTCCGCTGGGCCCTTCATCTCAAGCACCGCTCAGCTGGGCCCTTCATCTCAAGCACCGCTCCGCTGGGCCCTTCCGGTCAAGCACCGCTCCGATGGGCCCTTCATCTCAAGCACCGCTCCGCTGGGCCCTTCATCTCAAGCACCGCTCCGCTGGGCCCTTCATCTCAAGCACCGCTCCGCTGGGCCCTTCATCTCAAGCACCGCTCCGCTGGGCCCTTCCTCTCAAGCACCGCTCCGCTGGGGCCTTCCTCTCAAGATCGGCTCCGCTGGGCCCTTCATCTCAAGCACCGCTCCGCTGGGCCCTTCCTCTCAAGCACCGCTCCGCTGGGCACCGCCGTCTCAAGCACCGCTGGTCCATTGACAGTGCCGGTTCTGTGTCGAGCAGGTGTTCACGAAGCACTCTGGGCACCATGCCTCCTCCAATACCAGTGGAGTTGGTTATCCATCTGATGGACTGTTGCTTTGCACTCCCCAGGATGGTACAGTGGGCATGGAGGCCCCTCGTGGATCTGGCGTCGTGGACTCATGTGGCTGAGGTGCCCCCCTTTCCCTTCCCCCTGAGGTGCCTGTTGTTTTCTCATCTGATGCCCCAGCAGTGTTCTCTCCAATGGTTTCCGGTCTCCTGTGTGGGCTTTGCCCATGTGTTTGTACACATTGGCCCACGGACTATGGATATTGAACGGACTGTGCAGGACTTATTGACTATGTTTATACTTTGCACTATGTTCATTATTTCTTTTGTATATTTCATGTGGCATATTTACCATGACTTAAATGAACCTATTTTATACATAAATTGTAAACTTCATTTGAATTATGTCTTTGCATTCTTCTGGGGGGTTTGGGGGGTGTCACTCTGACTTGTTGCTCTGCATTGGTGTGTAGGTATTGGGGGGGGTTGGGGGGGTGGGTGTATCGCGTATGTGTGTGCCCGTAAGCTTTCCTCCTCCCCCCTCCCCTGTGTTGTAGGTGCAGTACTCACCGTTGTCATCTGCGCCGGCGTTCGTACTCCTGGTAGATGAGCAGGTAGACAATAGCCGGTAGGATGTGTAATTCGGGCTCCATGCTGTCCTCCTTCCTCGTGGAGTGTGTATAGGTGAGCGTTTTCCCGTTCGTAGTCTGTTTCCGCCGTGTTTTTATCGGCGGGGCTCCCGCCCCGGAAAAGGTGGCGGATTGGTGAGTTGTGATAGGGTGGGCGGTACATTGTCTGCCGCCTGCGTGTTGGCGGTGACCGCCGCGCTGTTTGTCGGTCCCGCCGTGGCGGTCGGAGTGTTAATGTGGCGGCCTGTGTTGGCGGTTCCCGCCAGGGTCAGAATTCCATTTTTTGGACCGCCGGCCTGTTGGCGGGTTGGCCGCCGCTCTATCACCGACCGCCAGGGTTAGAATGACCCCCTAAGATACTCGCGATAACTTAGACACTAGCACACACTTAGACACTCGCAGACACTTAGGGGGTCATTTAGGGGGGCTACCGCCACCCGCCAGGCGGAAACCGCCATGGGGCCGCACTCACGCGGCCCCCATTCTGACATTCCAGCTGGGCCGGCCCAGCGGGAATGAGGCCGCAACACAGGTGCCGGCTCCGAATGGAGCTGGCGGTATTGCGGGCGTGCGACGAGTGCAGTTGCACCCGTCGCGCTTTTCACTGTCTGCTATGCAGAGTGTGAAAAGCTGGCCGGGGCCCTGTTAGGGGGCCCCTGCAGTGCCCATGCCAATGGCATGGGCAGTGCAGGGGCCCCCAGGGGCCCCAGGACACCCCTTACCGCCAGCCTCCTCCTGGCGGTGAAAACCGCCAGAAACAGGCTGGCGGTAAGGGGGTCATAATCCCCAGGGCAGCGCTGCTTGCAGCGCTGCCCTGGTGGATTATCACCGCCGGGGCAGAAACGGCGGAAAACAGCCGGCCCCGGCGGTGCGACCGCGGCTTTACCGCCACGGTCAGAATAGGGGAGAAAGCACCGCCAGCCTGTTGGCGGTGCTTTCAGTCATTATAGCCCTGGTGGTCTCGGACTGCCAGGGTCAGAATGACCCCCTTAGACACTAGTGCACACTCAGACACTCATGCACATACCACACTCAGACACTTGCACACACTCAGACACTCGCGCACACTCAGACACTCCCGCACACTCTGAAACTCGTGGGCACTCAGACACCCACACACACTCAGACACTCACAAGCACTCAGAAACTCACGCACACACAGACACTAGCGTGCACACAGACACTTGCGCACACTCAGACGCTCAGACACTCAGGCACACTCAGACACTAAGATACCTGTGCACACTCAGACACTTAGACACTCGTGTGCATTAAGACACTCGCGCACACTCCGACACTAAGATTGTGGCACACACACAGACACTCAGACACTCACGCACACTCAGACACTAAGATAGAGGCACACACTCAGACACTTAGACACTAGCATACACTCAGACACTCACGCACACTCAGACACTCGAGCGCACTCAGACATTTGCGCACAGACACTAAGACACTCACAGACACTAAAATACTAGTGCACACTCAGACACTCGAGCACACTCAGACACTCGCACGCACTCAGACACTCGCACACACTCAGACACACATGCACACTCAGACACTCACGCACACTCAGACACTCGCACACAATCGCGCACACTCAGAAACTCGCACACAATCAGACACTCGCGCACACTCGCTCACACTCAGACACTAAGACACTCGCTCACACTCAGACACTCATGCACACTCAGACACTCATGCACACTCAGACACTCGCGCACACTCGCTCACACTCAGACACTAAACACTTGCACGCACTCAGACATTCAAACACTCATGCACACTCAGACACTTAAACAACAGCGCACAGTCAGACATTTGCTTACACTCAGACACTCACGCGTACTCAGACACTTGCGTGCACTCAGGCCCTCGCGCACACTCAGACACTTACGCACACTCAGACAGTTTCACACCCAGACACTCACACACACTCACACACACTCAGACACTTACACACTCACGCACACTAGCACACACTCAGACACTTGCATGCACTCAGACACTCATGCACACTCAGACACTAGCGCACACTCAGACAGTGGTGCACACTCGTCCACACTCAGACACTAAGACACTCGTACGCACTTAGACATTCGGACACTTGCGCACAGTCAGACACGTAGACACTAGCGCACACTCAGACACTCGCATACAATAAGACACTTGTGCACACTTAGACACTAATACACTCACGCGCACTCAAACACTCACGCACACTCAGACACTTGTGCACACTCAGACACTCGCGCACACTCAGAAACTCATGCACACTAAGACACTCAGACACTCACGCACACTCAGATACTAAGATACTCGACAACAATCAGACAGTTAGACACTAGTGCACACTCAGACACTAGCGCACACTCAGACACTAAGACACTAGCACACACTTAGGGCCAGATGTAGGAAACTCCCAAATTGCGACTTGCAATTTGCGAGTCCCTGCGACTCGCAAATTGCAAGTCGCAATTTGGGAAGCAGAAAGGTGTCTCAGACACCTTCTGCGAGTCGCTATGGGGTCGCAAAGACCCACCTCATTAATATTAATGAGGTGGGGCGCAATTTGCGACCCCATAGCGACTCAGGGCACTCACGGGGATGGAGGCCTGCTGGGAACAGCAGACCTCCATGTCCGTGACTGCTTTTAAATAAAGCAGTTTTTTTTTTCAAAGTGCAACCCGTTTTCCTTAAAGGAAAACGAGCTGCACTTTGAAAAATAAACCGAAACCTTTTGTTTCGGTATTTTTCAGGGCAGGTAGTGGTCCATTGGACCACTGCCTGCTCTGAAAAATTATTTTTGGGTCCAGTCACAAAGGGGAAGGGGTCCCATGGGGACCCCTTCCCGTTTGCGAGTGGGTTACCATCCACTTCAAGTGGATGGTAACTGAGAGTCCATTTGCGACCGCTTCCGCGGTCGCAAATGGAATTGCATACCACTGCGACTCGCAAATAGGAAGGGAACACCCCTTCCTATTTGCGACTCGGAAATGCATTTTGCGAGTCGGTTCCGACTCGCAAAATGCATTTCTACATAGCAACGACGCATTTGCGACTCGCAAACGACGATTTTTGCCATTTGCGAGTCGCAAAGTTGTTGCTACATTTGGCCCTTAGACACTCGCAGACACTCAGGCACTAAAATACTAGTGCACACTCAGACACTTGAGCAAACTCAGACACTCGCACGGACTCAGACACACATGCAAAATCAGACACTCACGCACACTCAGACACTTGCACACAATCGTGCACACTCAGACACTCAGACACTCGCACACAATCAGACACTCGCGCAGACTCGCTCACACTCAGACACTCCCGCACACCCGCTCACACTCAGACACTAGACACTCGCACGCACTCAGACATTCAAACACTCACACACACTAAGACACTCAGACACTCACGCACACTCAGATACTAAGATACTCGAAAACAATCAGACACCTATACACTAGGGCACACTCAGACACTAGCGCACACTCAGACACTAAGATAATTGTGAACACTCAGACACTAGCACCCACTTAGACACTCGCAGACACTCAGACACTCGCGCACACTCAGACACTCGCACGCACTCAAACACTAAGACAATCGCGCACACTCAGACACTTAGGGGGTCATTTAAACCCTGGCGCTCGGTGTTAAAGCGGCGGCCAAACCGCCAACAGGCTGGCGGTAAAAAAAATGCAATTCCGACCCTGGCGGAAACCGCCAACATAGACCGCCATTTTAACACACCGCCCGCCACGGCGGGACAAACAAACAGCGCGGCGGTCACCGCCAACAGACAGGCGGGAGACAATGTACCGCCCACCCTATCTCAACCCACCAATCCGCCACCTTTTCCGGGGCGGTAGCCCCGCCGATAAAAACACGGCGGAAACAGACATTTCAAACGGAAGACGCTCACCTCCATACAAACCACGAGGAATCTGGACAGCATGGAACCCGAACTACACATCCTACCAGCCATTGTCTTCCTGCTCCTCTACCAGGAGCACGAACGCCGGCGCAGAAGACAACGGTGAGTACTGCACCTACGACACAGGGGAGTGGGAGGCAAAAAATTACGGCGGACACACATATGCGACACACCCACCCTCACCCTCAACCACTACAACACACACATCAATGCATAGCAACACATCACAGTTACACCCCGAAACCCCCCGGAAGAATGCAAAGGCAAAAGGAAATGATTATAAATATAGAATTATATTGTAAGACTGAGTATAAAATATATCACACATCTATAACTTTATATACATAAATTGTCCTGTCCGATATGTCCATCAGCTATTGTTCGTGGGCCACTGGGCCAAAACACATGGGCAAAGCCCACACAGGATACCTGCCTCCAACGGAGAGAACACTGCAGGGGCATCAGATAGGAAAACTACAGGCACCTCAGGGGGAAGGGAACGGGGGGCACCTCAGCCAGATGAGTCCACGACGCCAGATCCACGAGGGGCCTCCATGGCCACTGTGCCATCCTGAGGAGTGCAAAGCCACAGTCTCTCAAGTCTCTACAGTGGGTGGGGCGCCCACTGTGCCATCCTGGGGAGTGCAAAGCCACAGTCTCTCAAGTCTCCACAGTGGGTGGCTTGCCCACTGCCATATCCTGGGGAGTGCAAAGCCACAGTCTCTCAAGTCTCTACAGTGGGTGGGTTGCCCACTGTGCCATCCTGGGGAGTGCAAAGCCACAGTCTCTCAAGTGGATAACAGTCTCCACTGGTACTGGAGGGGGACTAGTGCCCAGAGTGCTTCGTGCAGCCCTGCCCGACACAGATGCGGGCCTGCCCCTTCCGCCAATGGGCCAGCGGTGCTTGAGATGAAGGGCCCAGTTCAGCGGTTCTTGAGATGAAGGGCCCAGTTCAGCGGTGCTTTAGACGGCGGTGCCCAGCGGAGCGGTGCTTGAGATGAAGGGCCCAGTGCAGCGGTGCTTGAGATGAAGGGCCCAGTTCAGCTGTGCTTGAGACGGCGGTGCCCAGCGGAGCGGTGCTTGAGATGAAGGGCCCAGTGCAGCAGTGCTTGAAATGAAGGGCCCAGTGCAGCGGTGCTTGAGATGAAGGGCCCAGTTCAGCGCTTCTTGAGACGGCGGTGCCCAGCGGCGCGGTGCTTGAGATGAAGGGCCCAGTTCAGCGGTTCTTGAGACGGCGGTGCCCAGCGGAGCGGTGCATGAGATGAAGGGCCCAGTGCAGCGGTGCTTGAGATGAAGGGCCCAGTTCAGCGGTGCTTGAGAAGGCGGTGCCCAGCGGAGCAGTGCTTGAGATGAAGGGCCCAGTTCAGTGGTGCTTGAGATGAAGGGCCCAGTTCAGCGGTTCTTGAGACGGCGGTGCCCAGCGGAGCGGTGCTTGAGATGAAGGGCCCAGTGCAGCGGTGCTTGAGACGGCGGTGCCCAGCGGAGCGGTGCTTGAGATGAAGGGCCCAGTGCAACGGTGCTTGAGATGAAGGGCCCAGTTCAGCGGTGCTTGAGATGAAGGGCCCAGTTCAGCGGTTCTTGAGATGGCAGTGCCCAGCGGAGCGGTGCTTGAGATGAAGGGCCCAGTGCAGTGGTGCTTGAGATGAAGGGCCCAGTTCAGCGGTTCTTGAGACGGCGGTGCCCAGCGGAGCGGTGCTTGAGATGAAGGGCCCAGTGCAGCGGTGCTTGAGATGAAGGGCCCAGTGCAGCGGTGCTTGAGATGAAGGGCCCAGTTCAGCGGTTCTTGAGACGGCGGTGACCAGCGGAGCGGTGCTTGAGATGAAGGGCCCAGTTCAGCGGTGCTTGAGACAGCGGTGCCCAGCAGAGCGTTGCTTGAGATGAAGGGCCCAGTTCAGCGGTGCTTGAGACGGCGGTGCCCAGCGGAGCGGTGCTTGAGATGAAGGGCCCAGTTCAGCGGTTCTTGAGACGGCGGTGCCCAGCGGAGCGGTGCTTGAGATGAAGGGCCCAGTTCAGCGGTTCTTGAGACGGCGGTGCCCAGCGGAGCGGTGCTTAAGATGAAGGGCCCAGTGCAGCGGTGCTTGAGATGAAGGGCCCAGTTCAGCGGTGCTTGAGACGGCGGTGCCCAGCGGAGCGGTGCTTGAGATGAAGGGCCCAGTTCAGCGGTTCTTGAGACGGCGGTGCCCAGCGGAGCGGTGCTTGAGATGAAGGGCCCAGTTCAGTGGTGCTTGAGACGGCGGTGCCCAGCGGAGCGGTGCTTGAGATGAAGGGCCCAGTTCAGCGGTGCTTGAGATGAAGGGCCCAGTGCAGCGGTACTTGAGACGGCGGTGCCCAGTGCAGCGGTGCTTGAGACGGCGGCGCCCAGTTCAGCGGTGCTTGAGATGAAGGGCCCAGTGCAGCGGTGCTTGAGACGGCGGTGCC
Organism: Pleurodeles waltl; assembly: GCF_031143425.1. NCBI lineage: Eukaryota > Metazoa > Chordata > Amphibia > Caudata > Salamandridae > Pleurodeles > Pleurodeles waltl. The sequence continues at coordinate 349,536,363 of NC_090437.1, read as the reverse complement.
CAGTTCAGCGGTGCTTGAGATGAAGGGCCCAGTGCAGCGGTACTTGAGATGAAGGGCCCAGTGCAGCGGTGCTTGAGACGGCGGTGCCCAGTTCAGCGGTGCTTGAGATGAAAGGCCCAGTGCAGCGGTACTTGAGACGGCGGTGCCCAGTGCAGCGGTGCTTGAGATGAAGGGCCCAGTGCAGCGGTGCTTGAGACGGCGGTGCCCAGTGCAGCGGTGCTTGAGATGAAGGGCCCAGTGCAGCGGTACTTGAGATGAAGGGCCCAGTTCAGCGGTGCTTGAGACGGCGGTGCCCAGTTCAGCGGTGCTTGAGATGAAGGGCCCAGTGCAGCGGTACTTGAGACGGCGGTGCCCAGTGCAGCGGTGCTTGAGACGGCGGTGCTCAGTTCAGCGGTGCTTGAGATGAAGGGCCCAGTGCAGCGGTACTTGAGATAAAGGGCCCAGTGCAGCGGTGCTTGAGACGGCGGAGCCCAGTTCAGCGGTGCTTGAGATGAAGGGCCCAGTGCAGCGGTACTTGAGATGAAGGGCCCAGTGCAGCGGTGCTTGAGACGGCGGTGCCCAGTTCAGCGGTGCTTGAGATGAAGGGCCCAGTGCAGCGGTACTTGAGACGGCGGTTCCCAGTGCAGCGGTGCTTGAGATGAAGGGCCCAGTGCAGCGGTGCTTGAGACGGCAGTGCCCAGTGCAGCGGTGCTTGAGATGAAGGGCCCAGTGCAGCGGTACTTGAGACGGCGGTGCCCAGTTCAGCGGTGCTTGAGATGAAGGGCCCAGTGCAGCGGTTCTTGAGATGAAGGGCCCAGTGCAGCGGTGCTTGAGATGGCGGTGCCCAGTTCAGCGGTGCTTGAGATGAAGGGCCCAGTGCAGCGGTACTTGAGACGGCGGTGCCCAGTGCATCGGTGCTTGAGATGAAGGGCCCAGTGCAGCGGTGCTTGAGACAGCGGTGCCCAGTTCAGCGGTGCTTGAGATGAAGGGCCCAGTGCTGCGGTACTTGAGATGAAGGGCCCAGTGCAGCGGTGCTTGAGACGGCGGTGCCCAGTTCAGCGGTGCTTGAGATGAAGGGCCCAGTGCAGCGGTACTTGAGACGGCGGTGCCCAGTGCAGCGGTGCTTGAGATGAAGGGCCCAGTGCAGCGGTGCTTGAGACGGCGGTGCCCAGTGCAGCGGTGCTTGAGATGAAGGGCCCAGTTCAGCGGTGCTTGAGACGGCGGTGCCCAGTGCAGCGGTACTTGAGACGGCGGTGCCCAGTTCAGCGGTGCTTGAGATGAAGGGCCCAGTGCAGCGGTACTTGAGACAGCGGTGCCCAGTTCAGCGGTGCTTGAGATGAAGGGCCCAGTGCAGCGGTACTTGAGACGGCGGTGCCCAGTGCAGCGGTGCTTGAGATGAAGGGCCCAGTGCAGCGGTGCTTGAGACGGCGGTGCCCAGTTCAGCGGTGCTTGAGATGAAGGGCCCAGTGCAGTGGTACTTGAGATGAAGGGCCCAGTGCAGCGGTACTTGAGATGAAGGGCCCAGTTCAGCGGATCCGGCCATGGCGGGTAGGTCATTTGCCACCTGTCCTGTGGCTGGCGGGACCCTCCTGCCCATATGTCCTACGGCTGGCGGGGCCCTCCTGGGCAGCTGTGCCGGGCCTGTTGGTGGCCTCCTGCCCACCTGGGATGGGGCTGGCGGGGCCCTCCTGGCCAGCTGGGCTGATGGCGGTGTTGTCGGGCGTGCTGCCCTTCCCAGCCTTCCCTGATCGCCTTTGGCCCTTCCCCACCTTGGGCGGTGTGCCAGCTGTCTCCACACTTCCTGCCGGAGCCATGGTAGGGGTTTTAGTCCCTGGTGTTTTCACCCTCTCGCGCCGGCCACTGCCTATCTTGGGATGTTTCTCCGGGGGCGGGCTGCCTGTGACTTGGCTTCGTACCGAACTGGCCGCCCTGGAGGGTGGGGCACTCCACAGTCCATGGCAGACTGTGATGACAGGGGCCGGTTTTGTCGTGGCTGAGGTGCTGACTGTAGTCCTATGACATGGACGGGGTGGGGGAGTTGGGGGAAAGAGGTTGAGTTTGGACAGGAAAAGCTTTTTAGGAGCAGTGGGACGGCTAGGTGTAGTGGGTATGGGAGTGGAGGAAGAGGTTGTGGTTGTAGGAGTTGTAAGTTTGGTGTCTTTGGGTGCAGGTGATTGGGCTGGAGGCTGTCGTGAGGTGGATGGCTGTTGGGTGGGTGACTGCCTGCGTTTCTGCATCTTGGAAGAGGGGGTCACAGACACACTGGGAGAGGACAGAGGGGACGTGTAAATGGCAGTGGGGGTGGTGACTGCACGTGTGTGGGGGGTTTTGGTGTGTGTGCTGCTGAGGGACGTAGTGGCTGAAGATGTTGTGCATGCAGGTGTGAGTGGAGACGTGGCAGGGACGGAGGAGGGAGACGAGGAGGAGGGGGACACAGTGGAGGCAGTGGGTGTTGGTATGTCTGTATGTGGATGTTGCTTGGGTGAATGCCTGTGTGATGTGTGGTGCTTATGTTTGCCTGAGCTTCCCTTGGGTGTTGAGGTGTGTGCAGGCTGGTCTGATGGTGTGTCTGGGATAGGCAGAGGTACAGGTGATAGGGTATGGGTGGAGGAAGTTGGAGGGGGGAGGCTAGAGACAGGGACAATGGCTGCCATCAGTGCTGAGGCCAGAGTCTGGAACGATCGCTGAAGGGCAGCCTGACCAGAATGAATGCCCTCCAGGTATGCATTTCTCTGGTGCACCTCCCTTTCTACACCCTAGATTGCATTCAAAATGGTAGACTGCCCAACAGTGAGCGTCCTCAGGAGGTCAATGACCTCCTCACTGAGGGCAGCAGGGGTGACTGGGGCAGGGCCTGAGGTGCCTGGGGCGAAGAGATGCCCACCTTCCTGGGTGAGCGGGCATGGGGCAAACGCTGAGGGGCTGTTGGGAGGGCGGTGCTGGTGCGGTGGGTGGCGGCTGTACCTGTTGTTGCGGGGGCACAGATGTTGCCGCCACCACAAGGGAGCTCCCTTCAGAGGACGAGTCGGTGTCACTGATGTCTGCCTGAGTCCCCGCTGTGGAGCTCCCCTCGCCCTCTGTCCCACTGGTGAATTCGAAGTCCGTTGCATGGCCCTCCATGGCCATGTGGGATGCAACTCCCTCGTGCTCCGATGCCACTTCTCCTCCGCATGATGATGCTAATGCACACATGAACAGGAAGACCACAATAAAGGGGGGGGGAGAAAATAAAGACATGTTGAGTGCATGCATTGGCGACACCGTTGGCGGACAGGACAGACACAGAAGCCCCCTGCACTACGCCGCGCACTTGGGGTTGACTATTCAATCCGTGGGACATGACCTACAAGCCTATGGACGACATCTGCACACATAGATGACACAGGGCCATGAATAGCTGTACTAGGCACCCTACAGAGGTGGGGGACGGGGGCACAGGGCCATGCCTTACGTAGGGGCCTAGCCTACAGAAATCGCCCTGGCCTAGGGATACCCACAGCCCTCCTCCCCCACCCAGACACCTCCACTGCGCGCAAAGTCAACAGAATGAGAGTGTACTCACCCCCTTGTGTCTGCTGTGATTTCCTCACGCGCCCATCCAAATCGGGGTAGGCCACTGCCAGGATCCGGGACATCAGGGGGGTCAAAGTCCGACTGGCACCCCTCCCACGTTGGGAGGCCATCCCCAGCTGAGCCTTCGCCGTCTTCCTGCTCCAGCGGCGGATGTCCTCCCATCTCTTCCGCCAGTGGGTGCCCTGTCTGTGGTGGACCCCCAGTGTCCGGACGTCCTTAGCGATGGCACGCCAAATATCGATCTTCTGGTGGGCGCTGACCTATGTGAAATGTACAGGGGGAGAAAAATAGTCATCACCTTCTGCATATTCAATGTGAGTGGCCCCCCATCCCTACCCTTGCCATGTGGCACATGCTCTCACCGTCGTTTGATGCATGCCTCAATCGCTCCCCTCCCCACCATCTTTCATCCACCCCACTCAACACAGGCATTGCCCATAAAGCATGCTCCCTCAGTACTAACCTGTTGGTCTGGAGGACCGTAGAGTAGCGCGTACTGGGGGAGGACCCCATCCACAAGTTTCTCCAACTCCTGAGCTGTGAAGGCAGGGGCCCTTTCCCCAGTCTCATGAGCCATTGTCTCTTCCAGACCGAGGTCACAGCAGCACTTGCAGTGTAGGTCCTCTCCTGTGGAAGATCAGGTATCGAGTGATTAAGCAGATAGAAAATGGCGGTCACGCCCGCAGCGGTGCGTACCGCAGCGGTGCGTACCGCGGCGGTGCGTACCGCGAACGCTGGCGCACATCGTCATTGGCTCATGAGACCCATATGGTTCAATGTTAACCAATGCTGCTTTGCGCCGCGGTCTTCGACCGCCTACCGCCACAGTGTGCCACGCCAGCGCATTTACCTCACATCCCATTGTCGCACTTCACAGGTCAGGCAGCCGCCATTTCAGGGGCCCACATGGCTTACTTTTTACTGCGTCACACATACCTATGCCTTGCATCAACACTCATACAAAGCATTCAATGGAGTGAGAATCGTGTTATGTGCAAGCTGTGGTTACGTACCTGTGGGATGATTGACTCTGTGCTCGCTGTTGTCCTTCATAGGCACCGTCCGCTGGGACATGCGAGGAGATGGCGGATTCTTCCTGTGTACAGACCGCTGGTGGACCTGTCGACAATGGAGGAAAGACATGTCATACTGACATACAGGCTTGACCGAGCCACTATTCATGAACTGTGTGCCCAGCTGGAGCCAGACCTGATGTCACCAATCCGCCAACCCACAGGGATCCCCCCTCTAGTGCATGTGCTGTCAGTGCTCCATTTCCTTGCAAGTGGGTCATTTCAAACAACAGTGGCCATATCATCAGGGATGTCCCAGAATATGTTTTCCAAGGTGTTGTCCAGAGTGTTGTCTGCCCTGCTGAAACACATGCGCAGCTACATCGTTTTCCCTGAGGTGGGGGATTTGCCTACAGTGAAGGGTGATTTCTATGCCCTTGGACATATCCCCAACATCATAGGTGCCATTGATGGGACCCATGTGGCTTTGGTTCCCCCCCACAGGAGTGAACAGGTGTACAGAAACAGGAAGAGTTATTATTCGATGAATGTGCAGATAGTATGTTTGGCAGACCAGTACATCTCCCATGTTAATGCCAAGTTCCCTGGCTCAGTGCATGACGCTTACATCATGCGGAATAGCAGCATCCCTTACATGATGGGTCAACTCCAGCGGCAACGTGTGTGGCTAATTGGTGACTCTGGTTACCCCAACCTGTCATGGCTACTGACCCCAGTGAGGAATCCCAGGACAAGGGCAGAGGAACGCTACAATGAGCCCCATGGGAGAACTAGGAGGGTGATCGAGCGGACCTTCGGGCTCCTGAAGGCCAGGTTCAGGTGCCTCCATATGACAGGTGGATCCCTATTCTACTCACCAAAGAAGGTGTGTCAGATCATCGTGGCCTGCTGTATGCTTCACAACCTGGCTTTGCGACGACAGGTGCCTTTTCTGCAGGAGGATGGTCCAGATGGTGCTGTTGTAGCAGCTGTGGAGCCTGTGGAGAGTGAAGACGAGGAAGCCGAAGAAGACGACATAGACAACAGGAACACAGTAATACAGCAGTATTTCCAATGACACACAGGTAAGAATACACACCGGCATATTACATATACTTAAACACTACTACCTCTCTACTGTCTGTCCTTTTCCCCCAGTGTATGGTAACTGAGTTGTGACTTTCCCTTCCGATTTCAGAGATGTGGGCCCCACTGCGTGACATCTGCTTTGTTTCCCCATGAACTACAGCTGTGTGACATTTGTATGTTGGCATCACAATGTAAATAAGCATTTTGGCACGTTAATGTCTAATACATTTGTTCAAAATCACAGCCAGACTCTTCATTGTTTTGTGCAATAACTGTGTTTATTACAGTGCTCTATATTGGTGGGTGGTTGCAAATCGGTGAGGGGTGATGGTGGAGGATTGTCCATGGCAGAGTCCAGACTATTTGTATCACAGGTGCATTGTCCAAATGCCTGTGGAAAGTGGAGCAGGGGCAGTTTAAGGATGGACAGGGTGACAATGTGGGACAGTGGGATGACAATCAGGGAGGTATCCTTTCCTGGTGGGGGTCTTGGCATCTTACTCTGTCTTCTTCCTGGATCTCAGGGCCCGCTTGTGGGGTGGTTCTCCTTCTGCAGGGGGTGGGGTGCTGGTGGCCTGTTGGTCCTGTGGCGGGGCCTCCTGTCCACTAGCGCCGGCAGAGGTGATAGGCAGTTCTTGGTCCATGCTAGTGTCAGGGGCCCTTTGTGGTGCCACAGTGTCCCGCAATGTGGTGACTACCAGATTCAGAGCCCCTACAATGGTGCCCAGGGCAGAACTGATGGTTTGTAGGTCCTCCCTGAACCCCAAATACTGTTCCTCCTGCAGGAGCTGGATCTCCTGAAACCTGGCTAGTACCGTCGCCATCGTCTCCTGGGAATGATGGTAGGCTCCCATGATGGAGGAGAGGACCTCGTGGAGAGTGGGTTCCCTGGGCCTGTCCCCCCCCTGTCGCACAGCAGCCCTCCCAGTTCCCCTGTTTCCCTGGGCCTCTGTCCCCTGGCCCGTGTGCCCACTACCACTGCCCCCAGGTCCCTGTTGTTGTTGGGGTGGTGGGTTAACCTGGGTGCCCTGTAGTGGTGGACACACCGCTGATTGACGTTTGGTGCTTGAGATGAAGGGCCCAGTGCAGTGGTGCTTGAGATGAAGGGCCCAGTTCAGCGGTTCTTGAGACGGCGGTGCCCAGCGGAGCGGTGCTTGAGATGAAGGGCCCAGTGCAGCGGTGCTTGAGATGAAGGGCCCAGTGCAGCGGTGCTTGAGATGAAGGGCCCAGTTCAGCGGTTCTTGAGACGGCGGTGACCAGCGGAGCGGTGCTTGAGATGAAGGGCCCAGTTCAGCGGTGCTTGAGACAGCGGTGCCCAGCAGAGCGTTGCTTGAGATGAAGGGCCCAGTTCAGCGGTGCTTGAGACGGCGGTGCCCAGCGGAGCGGTGCTTGAGATGAAGGGCCCAGTTCAGCGGTTCTTGAGACGGCGGTGCCCAGCGGAGCGGTGCTTGAGATGAAGGGCCCAGTTCAGCGGTTCTTGAGACGGCGGTGCCCAGCGGAGCGGTGCTTAAGATGAAGGGCCCAGTGCAGCGGTGCTTGAGATGAAGGGCCCAGTTCAGCGGTGCTTGAGACGGCGGTGCCCAGCGGAGCGGTGCTTGAGATGAAGGGCCCAGTTCAGCGGTTCTTGAGACGGCGGTGCCCAGCGGAGCGGTGCTTGAGATGAAGGGCCCAGTTCAGTGGTGCTTGAGACGGCGGTGCCCAGCGGAGCGGTGCTTGAGATGAAGGGCCCAGTTCAGCGGTGCTTGAGATGAAGGGCCCAGTGCAGCGGTACTTGAGACGGCGGTGCCCAGTGCAGCGGTGCTTGAGACGGCGGCGCCCAGTTCAGCGGTGCTTGAGATGAAGGGCCCAGTGCAGCGGTGCTTGAGACGGCGGTGCCCAGTTCAGCGGTGCTTGAGATGAAGGGCCCAGTGCAGCGGTACTTGAGATGAAGGGCCCAGTGCAGCGGTGCTTGAGACGGCGGTGCCCAGTTCAGCGGTGCTTGAGATGAAAGGCCCAGTGCAGCGGTACTTGAGACGGCGGTGCCCAGTGCAGCGGTGCTTGAGATGAAGGGCCCAGTGCAGCGGTGCTTGAGACGGCGGTGCCCAGTGCAGCGGTGCTTGAGATGAAGGGCCCAGTGCAGCGGTACTTGAGATGAAGGGCCCAGTTCAGCGGTGCTTGAGACGGCGGTGCCCAGTTCAGCGGTGCTTGAGATGAAGGGCCCAGTGCAGCGGTACTTGAGACGGCGGTGCCCAGTGCAGCGGTGCTTGAGACGGCGGTGCTCAGTTCAGCGGTGCTTGAGATGAAGGGCCCAGTGCAGCGGTACTTGAGATAAAGGGCCCAGTGCAGCGGTGCTTGAGACGGCGGAGCCCAGTTCAGCGGTGCTTGAGATGAAGGGCCCAGTGCAGCGGTACTTGAGATGAAGGGCCCAGTGCAGCGGTGCTTGAGACGGCGGTGCCCAGTTCAGCGGTGCTTGAGATGAAGGGCCCAGTGCAGCGGTACTTGAGACGGCGGTTCCCAGTGCAGCGGTGCTTGAGATGAAGGGCCCAGTGCAGCGGTGCTTGAGACGGCAGTGCCCAGTGCAGCGGTGCTTGAGATGAAGGGCCCAGTGCAGCGGTACTTGAGACGGCGGTGCCCAGTTCAGCGGTGCTTGAGATGAAGGGCCCAGTGCAGCGGTTCTTGAGATGAAGGGCCCAGTGCAGCGGTGCTTGAGATGGCGGTGCCCAGTTCAGCGGTGCTTGAGATGAAGGGCCCAGTGCAGCGGTACTTGAGACGGCGGTGCCCAGTGCATCGGTGCTTGAGATGAAGGGCCCAGTGCAGCGGTGCTTGAGACAGCGGTGCCCAGTTCAGCGGTGCTTGAGATGAAGGGCCCAGTGCTGCGGTACTTGAGATGAAGGGCCCAGTGCAGCGGTGCTTGAGACGGCGGTGCCCAGTTCAGCGGTGCTTGAGATGAAGGGCCCAGTGCAGCGGTACTTGAGACGGCGGTGCCCAGTGCAGCGGTGCTTGAGATGAAGGGCCCAGTGCAGCGGTGCTTGAGACGGCGGTGCCCAGTGCAGCGGTGCTTGAGATGAAGGGCCCAGTTCAGCGGTGCTTGAGACGGCGGTGCCCAGTGCAGCGGTACTTGAGACGGCGGTGCCCAGTTCAGCGGTGCTTGAGATGAAGGGCCCAGTGCAGCGGTACTTGAGACAGCGGTGCCCAGTTCAGCGGTGCTTGAGATGAAGGGCCCAGTGCAGCGGTACTTGAGACGGCGGTGCCCAGTGCAGCGGTGCTTGAGATGAAGGGCCCAGTGCAGCGGTGCTTGAGACGGCGGTGCCCAGTTCAGCGGTGCTTGAGATGAAGGGCCCAGTGCAGTGGTACTTGAGATGAAGGGCCCAGTGCAGCGGTACTTGAGATGAAGGGCCCAGTTCAGCGGATCCGGCCATGGCGGGTAGGTCATTTGCCACCTGTCCTGTGGCTGGCGGGACCCTCCTGCCCATATGTCCTACGGCTGGCGGGGCCCTCCTGGGCAGCTGTGCCGGGCCTGTTGGTGGCCTCCTGCCCACCTGGGATGGGGCTGGCGGGGCCCTCCTGGCCAGCTGGGCTGATGGCGGTGTTGTCGGGCGTGCTGCCCTTCCCAGCCTTCCCTGATCGCCTTTGGCCCTTCCCCACCTTGGGCGGTGTGCCAGCTGTCTCCACACTTCCTGCCGGAGCCATGGTAGGGGTTTTAGTCCCTGGTGTTTTCACCCTCTCGCGCCGGCCACTGCCTATCTTGGGATGTTTCTCCGGGGGCGGGCTGCCTGTGCCTTGGCTTCGTACCGAACTGGCCGCCCTGGAGGGTGGGGCACTCCACAGTCCATGGCAGACTGTGATGACAGGGGCCGGTTTTGTCGTGGCTGAGGTGCTGACTGTAGTCCTATGACATGGACGGGGTGGGGGAGTTGGGGGAAAGAGGTTGAGTTTGGACAGGAAAAGCTTTTTAGGAGCAGTGGGACGGCTAGGTGTAGTGGGTATGGGAGTGGAGGAAGAGGTTGTGGTTGTAGGAGTTGTAAGTTTGGTGTCTTTGGGTGCAGGTGATTGGGCTGGAGGCTGTCGTGAGGTGGATGGCTGTTGGGTGGGTGACTGCCTGCGTTTCTGCATCTTGGAAGAGGGGGTCACAGACACACTGGGAGAGGACAGAGGGGACGTGTAAATGGCAGTGGGGGTGGTGACTGCACGTGTGTGGGGGGTTTTGGTGTGTGTGCTGCTGAGGGACGTAGTGGCTGAAGATGTTGTGCATGCAGGTGTGAGTGGAGACGTGGCAGGGACGGAGGAGGGAGACGAGGAGGAGGGGGACACAGTGGAGGCAGTGGGTGTTGGTATGTCTGTATGTGGATGTTGCTTGGGTGAATGCCTGTGTGATGTGTGGTGCTTATGTTTGCCTGAGCTTCCCTTGGGTGTTGAGGTGTGTGCAGGCTGGTCTGATGGTGTGTCTGGGATAGGCAGAGGTACAGGTGATAGGGTATGGGTGGAGGAAGTTGGAGGGGGGAGGCTAGAGACAGGGACAATGGCTGCCATCAGTGCTGAGGCCAGAGTCTGGAACGATCGCTGAAGGGCAGCCTGACCAGAATGAATGCCCTCCAGGTATGCATTTCTCTGGTGCACCTCCCTTTCTACACCCTAGATTGCATTCAAAATGGTAGACTGCCCAACAGTGAGCGTCCTCAGGAGGTCAATGACCTCCTCACTGAGGGCAGCAGGGGTGACTGGGGCAGGGCCTGAGGTGCCTGGGGCGAAGAGATGCCCACCTTCCTGGGTGAGCGGGCATGGGGCAAACGCTGAGGGGCTGTTGGGAGGGCGGTGCTGGTGCGGTGGGTGGCGGCTGTACCTGTTGTTGCGGGGGCACAGATGTTGCCGCCACCACAAGGGAGCTCCCTTCAGAGGACGAGTCGGTGTCACTGATGTCTGCCTGAGTCCCCGCTGTGGAGCTCCCCTCGCCCTCTGTCCCACTGGTGAATTCGAAGTCCGTTGCATGGCCCTCCATGGCCATGTGGGATGCAACTCCCTCGTGCTCCGATGCCACTTCTCCTCCGCATGATGATGCTAATGCACACATGAACAGGAAGACCACAATAAAGGGGGGGGGAGAAAATAAAGACATGTTGAGTGCATGCATTGGCGACACCGTTGGCGGACAGGACAGACACAGAAGCCCCCTGCACTACGCCGCGCACTTGGGGTTGACTATTCAATCCGTGGGACATGACCTACAAGCCTATGGACGACATCTGCACACATAGATGACACAGGGCCATGAATAGCTGTACTAGGCACCCTACAGAGGTGGGGGACGGGGGCACAGGGCCATGCCTTACGTAGGGGCCTAGCCTACAGAAATCGCCCTGGCCTAGGGATACCCACAGCCCTCCTCCCCCACCCAGACACCTCCACTGCGCGCAAAGTCAACAGAATGAGAGTGTACTCACCCCCTTGTGTCTGCTGTGATTTCCTCACGCGCCCATCCAAATCGGGGTAGGCCACTGCCAGGATCCGGGACATCAGGGGGGTCAAAGTCCGACTGGCACCCCTCCCACGTTGGGAGGCCATCCCCAGCTGAGCCTTCGCCGTCTTCCTGCTCCAGCGGCGGATGTCCTCCCATCTCTTCCGCCAGTGGGTGCCCTGTCTGTGGTGGACCCCCAGTGTCCGGACGTCCTTAGCGATGGCACGCCAAATATCGATCTTCTGGTGGGCGCTGACCTATGTGAAATGTACAGGGGGAGAAAAATAGTCATCACCTTCTGCATATTCAATGTGAGTGGCCCCCCATCCCTACCCTTGCCATGTGGCACATGCTCTCACCGTCGTTTGATGCATGCCTCAATCGCTCCCCTCCCCACCATCTTTCATCCACCCCACTCAACACAGGCATTGCCCATAAAGCATGCTCCCTCAGTACTAACCTGTTGGTCTGGAGGACCGTAGAGTAGCGCGTACTGGGGGAGGACCCCATCCACAAGTTTCTCCAACTCCTGAGCTGTGAAGGCAGGGGCCCTTTCCCCAGTCTCATGAGCCATTGTCTCTTCCAGACCGAGGTCACAGCAGCACTTGCAGTGTAGGTCCTCTCCTGTGGAAGATCAGGTATCGAGTGATTAAGCAGATAGAAAATGGCGGTCACGCCCGCAGCGGTGCGTACCGCAGCGGTGCGTACCGCGGCGGTGCGTACCGCGAACGCTGGCGCACATCGTCATTGGCTCATGAGACCCATATGGTTCAATGTTAACCAATGCTGCTTTGCGCCGCGGTCTTCGACCGCCTACCGCCACAGTGTGCCACGCCAGCGCATTTACCTCACATCCCATTGTCGCACTTCACAGGTCAGGCAGCCGCCATTTCAGGGGCCCACATGGCTTACTTTTTACTGCGTCACACATACCTATGCCTTGCATCAACACTCATACAAAGCATTCAATGGAGTGAGAATCGTGTTATGTGCAAGCTGTGGTTACGTACCTGTGGGATGATTGACTCTGTGCTCGCTGTTGTCCTTCATAGGCACCGTCCGCTGGGACATGCGAGGAGATGGCGGATTCTTCCTGTGTACAGACCGCTGGTGGACCTGTCGACAATGGAGGAAAGACATGTCATACTGACATACAGGCTTGACCGAGCCACTATTCATGAACTGTGTGCCCAGCTGGAGCCAGACCTGATGTCACCAATCCGCCAACCCACAGGGATCCCCCCTCTAGTGCATGTGCTGTCAGTGCTCCATTTCCTTGCAAGTGGGTCATTTCAAACAACAGTGGCCATATCATCAGGGATGTCCCAGAATATGTTTTCCAAGGTGTTGTCCAGAGTGTTGTCTGCCCTGCTGAAACACATGCGCAGCTACATCGTTTTCCCTGAGGTGGGGGATTTGCCTACAGTGAAGGGTGATTTCTATGCCCTTGGACATATCCCCAACATCATAGGTGCCATTGATGGGACCCATGTGGCTTTGGTTCCCCCCCACAGGAGTGAACAGGTGTACAGAAACAGGAAGAGTTATTATTCGATGAATGTGCAGATAGTATGTTTGGCAGACCAGTACATCTCCCATGTTAATGCCAAGTTCCCTGGCTCAGTGCATGACGCTTACATCATGCGGAATAGCAGCATCCCTTACATGATGGGTCAACTCCAGCGGCAACGTGTGTGGCTAATTGGTGACTCTGGTTACCCCAACCTGTCATGGCTACTGACCCCAGTGAGGAATCCCAGGACAAGGGCAGAGGAACGCTACAATGAGCCCCATGGGAGAACTAGGAGGGTGATCGAGCGGACCTTCGGGCTCCTGAAGGCCAGGTTCAGGTGCCTCCATATGACAGGTGGATCCCTATTCTACTCACCAAAGAAGGTGTGTCAGATCATCGTGGCCTGCTGTATGCTTCACAACCTGGCTTTGCGACGACAGGTGCCTTTTCTGCAGGAGGATGGTCCAGATGGTGCTGTTGTAGCAGCTGTGGAGCCTGTGGAGAGTGAAGACGAGGAAGCCGAAGAAGACGACATAGACAACAGGAACACAGTAATACAGCAGTATTTCCAATGACACACAGGTAAGAATACACACCGGCATATTACATATACTTAAACACTACTACCTCTCTACTGTCTGTCCTTTTCCCCCAGTGTATGGTAACTGAGTTGTGACTTTCCCTTCCGATTTCAGAGATGTGGGCCCCACTGCGTGACATCTGCTTTGTTTCCCCATGAACTACAGCTGTGTGACATTTGTATGTTGGCATCACAATGTAAATAAGCATTTTGGCACGTTAATGTCTAATACATTTGTTCAAAATCACAGCCAGACTCTTCATTGTTTTGTGCAATAACTGTGTTTATTACAGTGCTCTATATTGGTGGGTGGTTGCAAATCGGTGAGGGGTGATGGTGGAGGATTGTCCATGGCAGAGTCCAGACTATTTGTATCACAGGTGCATTGTCCAAATGCCTGTGGAAAGTGGAGCAGGGGCAGTTTAAGGATGGACAGGGTGACAATGTGGGACAGTGGGATGACAATCAGGGAGGTATCCTTTCCTGGTGGGGGTCTTGGCATCTTACTCTGTCTTCTTCCTGGATCTCAGGGCCCGCTTGTGGGGTGGTTCTCCTTCTGCAGGGGGTGGGGTGCTGGTGGCCTGTTGGTCCTGTGGCGGGGCCTCCTGTCCACTAGCGCCGGCAGAGGTGATAGGCAGTTCTTGGTCCATGCTAGTGTCAGGGGCCCTTTGTGGTGCCACAGTGTCCCGCAATGTGGTGACTACCAGATTCAGAGCCCCTACAATGGTGCCCAGGGCAGAACTGATGGTTTGTAGGTCCTCCCTGAACCCCAAATACTGTTCCTCCTGCAGGAGCTGGATCTCCTGAAACCTGGCTAGTACCGTCGCCATCGTCTCCTGGGAATGATGGTAGGCTCCCATGATGGAGGAGAGGACCTCGTGGAGAGTGGGTTCCCTGGGCCTGTCCCCCCCCTGTCGCACAGCAGCCCTCCCAGTTCCCCTGTTTCCCTGGGCCTCTGTCCCCTGGCCCGTGTGCCCACTACCACTGCCCCCAGGTCCCTGTTGTTGTTGGGGTGGTGGGTTAACCTGGGTGCCCTGTAGTGGTGGACACACCGCTGATTGACGTGTCCTGGGGACAGAGGTATGGGCCCGCTGGGTGGGTGCTGTGCTGGTGTTCCCATAGGGGGGAAGGTCTGCTGTGGCCTGTGGCCGTGTGAGGGGAACCGACTGTCCCGAGGTCCCCGATGGGCCGGGCTGGTCATCTAGATCCAGGTCGACAGAGGTGCTGTCATCACTGTGGGCCTCTTCTGGGGGTGGAGTGGACATTTGTGGACCCTCCTGCGTGGTGACGTGGCGTTCGGGTCCTGCAGGGGTATAAAGGGATGGTTATTGCATCTGTGTGTGCCATAGCGTGCAATGGATGGGTGCCCGTGTACCCCAGTGCTTGCATTCCTGTGTGGGGGCTTTTGTGATGGTGGTTTGGGGGGGGGGATGTGCAGTGGGTATGCTTTGATGATGGGTGTCCATGCTTTGTGGTCGCATGCAGGGCTTGGGGTTGGGATGGGTGGGTTGTGATGGTGAGACATTTGCAAGGAGTAGGTGTGATGGGGGTGAGGGTGTGGGTGTGGGTATGAGTTGGCATGCTGGTGGGGTGGGGGGGATGAAGTAGTGAAGATGAGACTTACCAGAGTCCATTCCTCCAGATACTCCTGCGAGGCCCTCAGGATGCAGGATCGCCAAGACCTGCTCCTCCCATGTTGTAAATTCTGGGGGAGGAGGTGGTGGACCGCCGCCAGTCGGCTGAACCGCGATGTTGTGCCTGGATACCATTGAACGCACCTTCCCCCGTAGGTCGTTCCACTGCTTCCTGATGTCGTCCCTATTTCTTGGGTGCTGTCCCACAGCGTTGACCCTGTCGACTATTCTGCTCCATAGCTCCATCTTCCTGGCAATGGAGGTGTGCTGCACCTGTGTTCCGAAGAGCTGTGGCTCTACCCGTACGATTTCCTCCACCATGACCCTGAGTTCATCCTCAGAAAACCAGGGGTGTCTTTGCAGTGTCATGGGGTGGTGTGGGTGATGTGTGGGGTGGATTGTGTGGTGCTAAGTGTGGTGATGTGTATTGGTGTGTTGTGTGAAGTGCGTGGTAATATTGCTGGTTGAATGTAATATGCGCGTCTGGGTGCTCGGATATCTATTTCTCTGTGCGTGGTACCGATTCTCTAGGAGTGGAGGTTTGTGGGTGATGTGGGTGTGTGTTTTATATTTAATTGGGTGTGTGGGTGTGGTGGGTGTATGTGTATCAGGTGTGTGAATTTTGAATTGTCCAATGTGGCTGTGTTTAGTAAGAGTGTATGTATTTTGAGCGCGGCGGTGTGTACCGCCAATGGAATACCGCGGTTGAAAGAGCGCCGCGTGGATTCGTGTATCGTGATAGTGTGGGCGTATTTCTGTTGCCGTGACGGTGGAGGTTTGGTCATCGACAGTTTCTCGCTGACCTTTAGTGTGGCGGACTTTTGTGGATGTCTGTATTTTGGCGGTTTGCCTGTTGTGGGTCAGAATGACCGTGGCGGTTTACCGCGGCCGCGGCTTTTACCGCCAAGGTTGTAATGACCCCCTTAGACACTAGCACACACTTAGATACTCGCAGACACTCGCGCACACTCAGACATTCGCACAAACTCAGGCACTAAGACACTTGCGCACACTCTGACACTAAGATAGTGGTGCACACTCAGACACTCAGACACTCACGCACACTCAGACATTAAGATATTGGCACACACTCAGACACTTAGACACTAGCGTACACTCAGACACTCACGCACACTCAGACACTCATGCACACTCAGACACTCATGCACACTCCGACACTTGCGCACACTCGCTCATACTCAGACACTAGACACTCACACGCACTCAGAAATTCACACACTTGCGTACACTCAGACACTTAAACACCAGCGCACAGTCAGACATTTGTGTACACTCAGACACTCACACATACTCAGACACTTGCGCTCACTCAGACACTCGTGCACACTCTGACACTTAGATAGTGGCACACACTCAGACACTGAGACACTAGCATACACTCAGACACTCATGCACACTCAGACACTCATGCACACTCTGACACTTGCGCACACTCGCTCATACTCAGACACTAGACACTCGCATGCACTCGGAAATTCAAACACTTGCGCACACTCAGACACTTAAACACCAGCGCACAGTCAGACATTTGTGTAAACTCAGACACTTACGCACACTTAGACACTTGCACACACTCATACCCTCAGATACTCACAAGCACTCACACACTCGCGTACACTCAGACACTTGCGCACACATAGACACTAATACACTTGTGCGCACTCAGACACTCACGCAAACTCAGACACTCGTGCACACTCAGAAACTCAGACACTTGTGCACACTCAGACACTCGCGCACACTAAGACACTCAGACACTCACACACACTCATATACTAAGATACTCGCCAACAATCAGACACTTAGACACTAGTGCACACTCAGACACCAGCGCACACTCAGACACTAAGATACTCGCGATCACTTAGACACTAGCACACACTTAGACACTCGCAGACACTCAGACACTTGTGCACCCTCAGATACTCGCACGCACTCAGACACTAAGACAATCGCGCACACTCAGACACTTAGGGGGTCATTCCGACCCCGGCGGTCAAGGACCGCCGGGGCCGGGGATGCGGGAGCACCGCCAACAGGCTGGAGGTGCCCCGCAGGGCATTCTGACTGCGGCGGTTTGGCCGCGGTCAGAAGAGGAAAACCGGCGGTCTCACGCCGGTTTTCCGCTGCCCTGGGAATCCCCCATGGCGGCGCAGCTTGCTGTGCCGCCATGGGGAATTCCGACCCCCTCACCGCCATCCTGTTCCTGGCGGCTCCGACCACCAGGAACAGGATGGCGGTGAGTGGTGTCGTGGGGCCCCTGGGGGCCCCTGCAGTGCCCATGCCTATGGCATGGGCACTGCAGGGGCCCCCGTAAGAGGGCCCCACTTTGTATTTCAGTGTCTGCTTTGCAGACACTGAAATACGCGACGGGTGCCACTGCACCCGTCGCACATACCCACTCCGCCGGCTCCATTCGGACCCGGCTTCCTCGTGGGGAGGGGTTTCCCGCTGGGCTGGCGGGTGGCCTTCTGGCAGTCGCCCGCCAGCCGAGCGGGAAAGCCAGAATGGCCTCCGCGGTCTTTCGACCGCGGAGCAGCCATATGGCGGCTCCCTCCAGGCGGGCGGCTCCCGCCGCCCGCGGGGGTCAGAATGACCCCCTTAGTCACTAGCGCACACTCAGACACTCGCACACATACCACACTCAGACACTTGCACACACTCAGACACTCTCAGACACTAGCGCACACTCTGAAACCCGTGGGCACTCAGACACCCACACACACTCAGACACTCACGCGCACTCAGAAACTCACGCACACAAAGACACTAGCGTGCACACAGACACTTGCGTACACTCAGACGCTCAGACACTCAGGCACACTCAGACACTAAGATAGCTGTGCACACTCAGACACTTAGACACTCGTGTGCATTAAGACACTCGCGCACACTCCGACACTAAGATTGTGGCGCACTCACAGACACTCAGACACTCACGCACACTCAGACACTAAGATAGTGGCGCACACTCAGTCACTTAGACACTAGCATACACTCAGACACTCACGCACACTCAGACACTCGAGCACACTCAGACGCAGCCCTCAACCTCACAAACTGGATCTCCAACTGTGCAGACATCCTTGCTCCCCTCAAACGCACGCATCGACAGACCAACACCAAAAAACCTCTCTGGTTCTCTGACACCCTCAAAGAATAAAAGAAAACTTGTTGCGCCCTTGAGAAAGCCTGGCACAAGGACCGCACCGCTGACAACATGACCGCCCTCAAGAACGCTACCCGCGAACACCACCACCTGATCCGCGCTGCCAAAAGGAACTTTTTCACCGACAGACTGGACAAAAACAGACACAACAGCAGAGAACTCTTCAGCATCGTCAAGGAGTTCTCCAACCCCAGCGCCAACGCCAACGCCGTCACGCCCTCACAGGATCTGTGCGAATCCCTCGCCACTTTCTTCCATCGCAAGATTAGCGACCTCCACGACAGCTTCGGACACCAGACCCAACCATACACCACCGAACCGGCATCCACGGCCATCACCCTCAACAACTGGTCCCACATCAACACGGAAGAAACCAAATCCATCATGAACTCTATCCACTCCGGCGCCCCTTCGGACCCCTGCCCACACTTCATCTTTAACAAAGCCGACGACATCATCGCCCCGCACCTCCAGACCGTCATCAATTCTTCTTTTTCTTCTGCTACCTTCCCCGAATGCTGGAAACACGGCGAAGTCAACGCCCTACTAAAGAAACCTACGGCTGACCCGAGCGACCTAAAAAACTTCCGCCCCATCTCTCTTCGGCCTTTCCCAGCCAAAGTAATAGAGAAGACCGTCAACAAACAGCTGACCACCTTCCTGGAAGACAACAACCTGCTCGACCCCTCACAAACCGGATTCCGAACCAACCACAGCACTGAAACCGCCCTCATCTCAGTCACTGACGACATCAGAACCCTGATGGACAACAGTGAAAAAGTCGCCCTCATTCTGCTCGACCTCTCGGCTGCCTTTGACACCGTCTGTCACCGCACCCTAATCACCCGCCTCCGCTCCACCGGGATCCAAGGCCAGGCCCTGGACTGGATCGCCTCCTTCCTCTCAAACCGTTCCCAAAGAGTTTACCTCCCTCCGTTTCGCTCAGAACCCACCGAGATCATCTGCGGCATACCCCAAGGCTCATCACTCAGCCAGACACTCTTCAATGTCTACATGAGCCCCCTCGCCAACATCGTACGCAAGCACGACATCATCATCACCTCCTACGCCGACGACACCCAACTCTCCCTCACCAAGGACCCCGCCAGCGCCAAGACCAACCTACAAGAGGGTAGGAAGGACGTCGCAGATTGGATGAGGCTCAGCCGCCTAAAGCTGAACTCTGAAAAAACAGAAGTCCTCATCCTCGGCAACACCCCGTCCGCCTGGGAAGACTCCTGGTGGCCCACGGCCCTCGGCACCGCACCGACCCCCACAGACCACGCCCGCAACCTCGGCTTCATCTTGGACCCTCTTCTCACCATGACCAAGCAAGTCAACGCCGTGTCCTCCGCCTGCTTCCTCACCCTCCGCATGCTCCGCAAGATCTTCCGCTGGATCCCCGCCGACACCAGAAAAACCGTGACCCTCGCCCTCGTCACGAGCCGCCTGGACTACGGCAACACCCTCTACGCCGGGACCACAGCCAAACTCCAAAATCGCCTGCAACGCATTCAAAACGCCTCGGCCCGCCTTATCCTCGACATACCCCGCAGCAGCCACATCTCCGCACACCTGAGACACCTGCATTGGCTCCCTGTCTGCAAAAGGATCACCTTCCGACTTCTCACTCACGCACACAAAGCCCTCCACGACAAGGGACCGGAATACCTCAACCGACGCCTCAGCTTCTACGTCCCCACCCGCCTCCTCCGCTCCTCTGGCCTCGCACTCGCTGCTGTCCCTCGCATCCGCCGCTCCACAGCGGGTGGGAGATCTTTTTCCTTCCTGGCGGCCAAGACCTGGAACTCCCTCCCCACCAGCCTCAGGACCACCCAGGACCACTCCGCTTTCCGGAGACTCCTAAAGACCTGGCTGTTCGAACAGCAATAACCCCCCCCTTTTTCCCCTAGCGCCTTGAGACCCGCACGGGTGAGTAGCGCACTTTATAAATGTTAATGATTTGATTTGATTTGATTTGATTTGACATTTGCGCACAGTCAGACACTAAGACACTCGCAGACACTCAGACACTAAAATACTAGTGCACACTCAGACACTCGAACACACTCAGACACTCGCACGCACTCAGACACTCAGACACTCGCTCACACTCAGACACACATGCACAATCAGACACTCACGCACACTCGGACACTCGCACACAATCGCGCACACTCAGACACTCGCACACAATCAGACACTCGCGCACACTCGCTCACACTCAGACACTAAGACACTCGCTCACACTCAGACACTCATGCACACTCAGACACTCACGCACACTCAGACACTCGTGCACACTCGCTCACACTCAGACACTAAACACTCGCACGCACTCAGACATTCAAACACTCACGCACACTCAGACACTTAAACAACAGCGCACAGTAAGACATTTGCTTACACTCAGACACTCACGCATACTCAGACACTTGCACGCACTCAGGCCCTCGCGCACACTCAGACACTTACGCACACTCAGACACTTGCACACACTCAGACACTCCCACACACTCACACACTCGCACACACTCAGACACTTGCGTACTAGCACACACTAGCACACACTCAGACACTCGCTCACACTCAGACACTCATGCACACTCAGACACTCGCGCACACTCAGACAGTGGTGCACACTCGCTCACACTCAGACACTAAGACACTCGTACGCACTTAGACATTCGGACACTTGCGCACAGTCAGACATGTAGACACTAGCGCACAGACACTCGCGTACAATCAGACACTTGTGCACACTTAGACACTAATACACTCACGCGCACTCAAATACTCACGCACACTCAGACACTCGCGCACACTCAGACACTCGCGCACACTCAGAAACTCGCACACACTAAGACACTCAGACACTCACGCACACTCAGATACTAAGATACTTGCAAACAATCAGACAGTTAGACACTAGTGCACACTCTGACACTAGCGCACAGTCAGACACTAAGACACTAGCACACACTTAGACACTCGCAGACACTCAGACACTAAAATACTAGTGCACACTCAGACACTCGAGCAAACTCAGACACTTGCATGCACTCAGACACTCAGACACTCAGGCACACTCAGACACACATGCAAAATCAGACACTCACGCACACTCAGACACTCGCACACAATCGCGCACACTCAGACACTCAGACACTTGCACACAATCAGACACTCGCGCAGACTCGCTCACACTAAGACACTCGCTCACACTCAGACACTCATGCACACTCAGACACTCACGCACACTCAGACACTCGAGCACACCCGCTCACACTCAGACACTAGGAACTCGCACGCACTCAGACATTCAAACACTCACGCACACTCAGACACTTAAACACCAGCGCACAGTCAGACATTTGCTTACACTCAGACACTCACGCATACTCAGACAGTCACGCGCAGTCAGACACTCACACGTACTCAGACACTCAGACACTCGTGCACACTCAAACACACATGGAAAATCAGATACTCGTACGCACACTCAGAATCTCGCACACAATCGCGCACACTCAGACACTCGTGCAGACTCTCTCACACTCAGACACTCCTGCACACCCGCTCACACTCAGACACTAGACACTCGCACGCACTCAGACATTCAAACACTCATGCACACTAAGACACTCAGACACTCACGCACACTCAGATACTAAGATACTCGCCAACAATCAGAAACTTGCACACACTTAGACACTCGCAGACACTCGCGCACACTCAGACACTCGCACGCACTCAGACACTAAGACAATCGCACACACTCAGAAACTTAGTCACTAGCGCACACTCAGACACTTGCGCACATACCACACTCAGACACTTGCACAAACTCAGACACTCGCACATACTCAGACACTCGCACACACTCAGACACTTGTGCGCACTCTGAAACTTGTGGGAACTCAGACACCCATACACACTCAGACACTCACGCGCACTCAGAAACTCACGCACATACAGACACTAGCATGCACACAGACACTTGCACACACTCAGACACTCACGCACACTCAGACACTCGCGCACACTCGCTCACACTCAGACACTAAACACTTGCACGCACTCAGACATTCAAACACTCACGCACACTCAGACACTTAAACAACAGCGCACAGTAAGACATTTGCTTACACTCAGACACTCACGCATATTCAGACACTTGCACGCACTCAGGCCCTCGCGCACACTCAGACACTTACGCACACTCAGACACTTGCACACACTCAAACACTTCCACACACTCACACACTAGCACACACTCAGACACTTGCGCACTCGCACACACTAGCACACACTCAGACACTCGCTCACACTCAGACACTCATGCACACTCAGACACTCACGCACACTCAGACAGTGGTGCACACTCGCTCACACTCAGACACTAAGACACTCGTACGCACTCAGACATTCGGACACTTGCGCACAGTCAGACGATGTAGACACTAGCGCACACTCAGACACTCGCGTACAATCAGACACTTGTGCACACTTAGACACTAATACACTCATGCGCACTCAAACACTCACGCACACTCAGACACTCGCGCACACTCAGACACTCGCGCACACTCAGAAACTCGCACACACTCAGAAACTCACGCACACTCAGATACTAAGGGGGTCATTCTGTCCTTGGCGGTCCATGACCGCCATGGCGGAGTGCGGCGGAAGCACCGCCAACAGGCTGTCGGTGCTTCCTGGGCGATTCTGACCGCGGCGGTAAAGCCGCGGTCGGAAACGGGGAGCCGGCGGTTTCCCGCCGGTTTCCCGCTGGCCCAGGAAACCCGCCATGGCGGCGCTGCTTGCAGCACCGCCATGGGGATTCCGACCCCCTTACCGCCAGCCTGTTTCTGGCGGTGTCCACCGCCGGAACCAGGATGGCGGGAATGGGTGCTGTGGGGCCCCTGGGGGCCCCTGCACTGCCCATGCCACTGGCATGGGCAGTGCAGGGGCCCCCTAACAGGGCCCCACAAAGATTTTCACTGTCTGCTTAGCAGACAGTGAAAATCGCGACGGGTGCCACTGCACCCGTCGCACACCTTCAACTCCGCCGGCTCCATTCCGAGCCGGCTTCATTGTTGAAGGGGCTGTCCCGCTGGCCCGGCCGGCGGTCTTCTGGCGGTCGCCCGCCGGCCCAGCGGGAAAGCCGGAATGACCGCTGCGGTCTTTAGGTGGGAACCGCTTGGCGGGCGGCGACCGCCGACCGCCGCGGTCAGAATGACCGCCTAAGATACTTGCAAACAATCAGACAGTTAGACACTAGTGCACACTCATACACTAGCGCACAGTCAGACACTAAGACACTAGCACACACTTAGACACTCGCAGACACTAAAATACTAGTGCACACTCAGACACTCGAGCAAACTCAGACACTCGCACGCACTCAGAAACTCATGCACACACAGACACCAGCGTGCACAGAGACACTTGCGCATACTCAGACGTTTAGACACTCAGGCACACTCAGACACTAAGATACCTGTGCACACTCAGACACTGATACACTCGCAGACACTCAGACACTCATGCACAATCAGACACTCGAACGCGCTCAGACAGTAAGACAATCGCGCACACTCAGACACTTAGTCAGCAGCGCACACTCAGATACTTGCGCACATACGACACTCAGACACTTGCACACATTCAGACACTCACGCACAATCAGACACTTGCGTGCACTCAAACACTTAGACACTAGCACATACTTATACACTCGCAGACACTCAGACACTCACGCACAATCAGACACTCAGACACTCATGTGCACTCAGACACTTACGTGCACTCAGACACTCGTGCACACTCAGACATTCAGACATCTGTGCACACTCAGACACTCACGCCCACTCAGAAACTAAGATACTCCCCAGCACTCAGACACTCAGACACTCACGCACACTTCAACACTAAGATAGTGGTGCACACTCAGACACTCATACACTCACGCACACTCAGACACTAAGATAGTGGCGCACACTTAGAGACTTAGACGCTAGCGTACACTCAGACACTCACATACACTCAGACACTCATGCACACTCAGACATTCGTGCACACTCAGACACTAAGACACTCGCACAAACTCAGACACTAAGATACTAGTGCACACTCAGACACTCAAGCACACTCAGACACTTGCGCACACTCAGACACTCGCTCACACTCAGATACTCACGCACACTCAGACACTCATGCACACTCAGACACTCGCACACAATCGCGCACACTCAGACACTCACACACAATCAGACACTCGCGCACACTCGCTCACACTCAGACACTAAGCCACTCGCTCATAATCAGACACTCATGCACACTCAAAAGCCCACGCACACTCAGACACTCGTGCACACTCGCTCACACTCAGACACTAGACACTCACACGCACTCAGACATTCAAACACTCGCGCACACTCAGACACTTAAACACCAGAGCTCAGTCAGACATTTGAGTACACTCAGACACTCACGCATACTCAGACACTCGCGCTCACTCAGACACTCGCGCACACTCAGACACTCACGCACACTCAGACACGCACACTCAGACACTAGCACACACTCAGACACTTGCGCACACTAGCACACACTCAGACACTCAGACACTTGCGCGCACTCAGACACTCATGCACACTCAGACAGTGGTGCACACTCGCTCACACTCAGACACCAAGACACTTGTGCGCACTCAGACATTCCGACACTCGCGCACACTCAGACACTTAGACACTAGCGCACACTCAGACACTTGCGTACACTCAGACACTTGCACACACTCAGATACTAAGATACTCCCCAACAATCAGACACTTAGGCCCTCATTCTGACCCTGGCGGTCGGTGATAAAGCGGTGGCCAACCCGCCAACAGGCCGGCGGTCCAAAATATGCAATTCTGACCCTGGCGGGAACCGCCAACACAGCCCGCCGCATTAACACTCCGACCGCCACGGCGGAACAAACAAACAGCGCGGCGGTCACCGCCAACAGCCAGGCGGCAGACAATGTACCGCCCACCCTATCACGACCCACCAATCCGCCACCTTTTCCGGGGCGGGAGCACCGCAGATAAAAACACGGCGGAAACAGACTACGAACGGGAAAACGCTCACCTCCACATACTCCACGCGAGATTCCGGCAGTATGGAACCCGAGTTACAGGTCATCCCCGCACTCCTATACCTGCTCCTGTACCAGGAGCACACCCGGCGGCGCGGAAGACATCGGTGAGTACTGCACCTACAACACAGGGGAGGGAAAAGATTACCGGCACACACCCACCCACACCCACTACAACACACACATCAATGCATTCCCACAGATCACTGTCACAACCCACAAACCCCCCCTCCGAAATAATGCAAAGACCAAAAGAAGAGATCTTAAACGGGCAGATATATTGAAAAATGGACAGCAGTAATCCAAATAAATAAATAAACTATGTACAAAATATATACATCTACTATATGTAGTCCAACCACTGTCCGTGGACCACAGGGGTCCTGAGCAAAGGGGCAAGGCCCAGTCCCACGACAAGAACTCCACGGAGAGAACACTGCAGGGGCATCAGAAAGAAAAAAGGACAGGCACCTCAGGGGGAAGGGAAGGGGGGGCACCTCAGCCACTTGAGTACACGACGCCAGATCCACGAGGGGACTCCATGACCACTGGCCCATCCTGGGGAGTGCAAAGCCACAGTCCATACAGTCCATACAGTGGGTGGCCTGCCCACTGGGCCATCCTGGGGAGTGCAAAGCCACAGTCCATACAGTCCATACCGTGGGTGGCCTGCCCACTGGCCCATCCTGGGGAGTGCAAAGCCACAGTCCATACAGTCCATACCGTGGGTGGCCTGCCCACTGGGCCATCCTGGGGAGTGCAAAGCCACAGTCCATACAGTCCATACCGTGGGTGGCCTGCCCACTGGGCCATCCTGGGGAGTGCAAAGCCATAGTCCATACAGTCCATACAGTGGGTGGCCTGCCCACTGGGCCATCCTGGGGAGTGCAAAGCCATAGTCCATACAGTCCATACAGTGGGTGGCCTGCCCACTGGGCCATCCTGGGGAATGCAAAGCCACAGTCCAAACAGTCCATAACAGACTCCACTGCCATTGGAGGAGGCATGTTGGCCAGAGGACATCCTGCAGCCCTGCCCGAGACAGATCCTGCCCTGCCACGTCTGCCAAAGGGCCAGCGGTTCTTGCCTGGAAGGGCCCAGTTCAGCGGTTCTTGCCTTGAAGGGCCCAGTTCAGCGGTTCCTGCCTTGAAGGGCCCAGTTCAGCGGTTCTTGCCTTGAAGGGCCCAGTTCAGCGGTTCTTGAGACGGCGGTCCCCAGCGGAGCGGTGCTGGAGACGGCGGGGCCCAGTTCAGCGGTTCTTGCCTTGAAGGGCCCAGTTCAGCGGTTCTTGAGACGGCGGTCCCCAGCGGAGCGGTGCTGGAGACGGCGGGGCCCAGTTCAGCGGTTCCTGCCTTGAAGGGCCCAGTTCAGCGGTTCCTGCCTTGAAGGGCCCAGTTCAGCGGTTCTTGCCTTGAAGGGCCCAGTTCAGCGGTTCTTGAGACGGCGGTCCCCAGCGGAGCGGTGCTGGAGACGGCGGGGCCCAGTTCAGCGGTTCCTGCCTTGAAGGGCCCAGTTCAGCGGTTCTGGCCTTGAAGGGCCCAGTTCAGCGGTTCTTGCCTTGAAGGGCCCAGTTCAGCGGTTCCTGCCTTGAAGGGCCCAGTTCAGCGGTTCCTGCCTTGAAGGGCCCAGTTCACCGGTTCTTGAGACGGCGGTCCCAAGCGGAGCGGTGCTGGAGACGGCGGGGCCCAGTTCAGCGGTTCTTGCCTTGAAGGGCCCAGTTCAGCGGTTCTTGCCTTGAAGGGCCCAGTTCAGCGGTTCTTGAGACGGCGGTCCCCAGCGGAGCGGTGCTGGAGACGGCGGGGCCCAGTTCAGCGGTTCTTGCCTTGAAGGGCCCAGTTCAGCGGTTCTTGCCTTGAAGGGCCCAGTTCAGCGGTTCTTGAGACGGCGGTCCCCAGCGGAGCGGTGCTGGAGACGGCGGGGCCCAGTTCAGCGGTTCTTGCCTTGAAGGGCCCAGTTCAGCGGTTCTTGCCTTGAAGGGCCCAGTTCAGCGGTTCTTGCCTTGAAGGGCCCAGTTCAGCGGTTCCTGCCTTGAAGGGCCCAGTTCAGCGGTTCTTGCCTTGAAGGGCCCAGTTCAGCGGATCTTGAGATGGCGGTCCCCAGCGGAGCGGTGCTGGAGACGGCGGCCATTCTATGGCCAACTGCTCATTGCCTGGTGGTGCCCTCCTGGGCAGCGGGGATGGTGCTCCTTCAATGCCCACCTGGGCTGTGGGTGGTGGGGCCCTCCTGGCCAGCTGGGCTGGGTCCTCCCTGGGCAGCGGCTATGGGGGTGGTGGGCTCCTCCTGGCCAGCTGGGACGGGTCCTCCATGGGCAGCGGCTATGGGGGTTGCGGGCTCCTCCTGGGCAGCAGTGACGGGTCCTCCATGGGCAGCAGGCCTGCAGCCTGACTTCTCCGCCTTGCTGCCCTTGCTCTCCTTAGTCGGGAGTCTGTGGCCCTTTCCTCCCTTTGGAGCTGTGGCTGTTGACGGTGGCTGGCTAGTGTCCTGGGGGGATATAGAACCCGGGCTCCTGCGGCGGCCCTTCCGCCTTCTGCTCCTCTTCCCAGGGGGTGGGCTGGCTGTCCCCTGGCTGCTGGGCGAAGTTCCAGACCTGCGGGCTGGTGGGCTCCAATACCCCTGCACCCTTGTCAATTGGGCTCCAGGGCTGGTGGTGGCTGAGGTGCTCTTTTTACCCCGACGAGAAGGAGGGGGGGGGCTCAGGGTCAGGAAAGAAGGTAGCAGTAGAGAGATAGATTTTCTTGGGACAATGGATAGTGGTAGGTACAGTGGGTATGGGAGTGGAGGGAGAGGATGTGGTTGTAGGCGAGACAAGTTTGCTGTCTTTGGGTGCAGGAGCGGGAGGCTGTCGTGAGGTGGATGGCTGTTGGGTGGGTGGGTGGCTGCGTTTGTGTGGTGTGGAAGAGGGGGTGACAGACACAGTGGGAGAGGACACAGGGGACGTGTAAATGGCAGTGGGGGTGGTGACTGCACGTGTGCGGACTGTACTGGAGGGTGTGCTGGTGATGGAAACACTGGCTGATGGTGAGGTGAATGAAGGTGTGAGTGTAGACGTCACAGGGAGGGAGGAGGGAGACGAGGAGGTGGGGGTCACAGAGGTGGTAGTGACTGTTGGCATGTCTGCATCGGAATGTTGCTTGTGTGAATGTCTGCGTGATCTGTGGTGCTTATGTTTGGATGAGCTGCTCTTGGGTGTTGGGGTGTGTGCAGGCTGGTCTGATGGTGTGGGTGGGACAGGCAGAGGAACAGGAGACTGGGAGGAGGGAGTTAGTAGAGGGAGGCAGGAGACAGGGACAATGGCTGCCGTCAGTGCTGAGGCCAGAGCCTGGAACGATCGCTGATGGGCAGCCTGACCCGAATGAATGCCCTCCAGGTACGCATTGCTGCGATGAACCTCCCTCTCCACCTCCTGGATGGCATTCAAAAGGGTAGTCTGCCCAACAATGAGCGTTCGGAGGAGGTCAATGACCTCCTCACTGAGGGCAGCGGGGGTAACAGGGGCAGGGCCTGAGGTGCCTGGGGCGAAGGAGATGCCCGGCTTCCTGGCAGAGCGGGCACGGGGCGAACGCTGAGGGGCTGCTGGGAGGGCGGAGATGGTGCGCTGGGTGGCGGCTGTACCTGTAATGGCGGGGCACGGATGGTGCCACCCCGCAAGGGAGCTCCCTTCCGAGGACGTGTCCGTGTCGCTGCAGGGTCCAGTCGTCCCCGTTGTGGAGCTCCCCTCGCCCTCCGTCTCACTGGTCCAGTCAGACTCTGTGGCATGGCCCTCCTGGGCCATGTGAGATGCAGCTCCCTCCTGCCCCGATGCCACTTCTCCTCCGCCTGATGATGCTGATGCACACAAGCACAGAAAGACAAACAAAAAGGGGGGGGAGAGAGAAATAAAGAGATTTTGAGTACATGGATCACCGGTACAGTTAGCGGACATGACAGACACAGATGCCCCCTGCACTAAGTTGCGCACTTGGGGTCCGCTACGCATTCCGTGGAACATGCCCTACACGCCTAGAGTTGACAACTGCACCCATGGATGACACTGCCCAGGGATGGCTGTACTGGCACACTACTGAGGGTGGTGGCTGGGGACACAGGGGCTTACGGGGGTGCCCAGCCTACAGATATCGCCCTGGCCTAGGGGGACCCACAGCCCTCCTCCCCCACCCAGACACCTCCACTGCGCGACAACACAGTAGATTATGCTTGTACTCACCCCCTTGTGTCTGCTGTGCTGCCCTCACGCGCCCATCCAAATCAGGGTAGGCCACCGCCAGGATCCGGAACATCAGGGGGGTCAGTTGACGGCAGGCACCCCGCCTACGTTGGGAGGCCATCCCCAGCAGAGACTCGGCGGTCTTCTTGGTCCCGCGGCGGATGTCCT
Organism: Pleurodeles waltl; assembly: GCF_031143425.1. Classification (NCBI taxonomy): domain Eukaryota; kingdom Metazoa; phylum Chordata; class Amphibia; order Caudata; family Salamandridae; genus Pleurodeles; species Pleurodeles waltl. The sequence continues at coordinate 349,506,845 of NC_090437.1, read as the reverse complement.
CCCACCTCTTGCGGCAGTGGGTGCCCCGTCGATGGTGGACCTCCAGGGTCCGGACTTCCTTGGCGATGGCACGCCAAATCCCGATCTTCTCATGGGCGCGGACCTATGTGACACGTACAGGGAGGGAGAAATACCACGTTCAAGTTTGTCTGCATTTTCTTGCCAGTGGCCCAACGCCCCCCATCCCCGCCAGGCCCCCCGCCATGCCCCCCGCCAGGCCCAACATGCCCCCCATCCCCGCCAGGCCCCCCGCCATGCCCCCCGCCAGGCCCAACATGCCCCCCATCCCCGCCAGGCCCCCCGCCAGGCCCCCTGCCAGTCCCAACATGCCACCCATCCCCGCCAGGCCCAACATGCCCCCCATCCCCGCCAGGCCCCCGCCAGGCCCCCGCCAGGCCCAACATGCCCCCCATCCCCGCCAGGCCCCAGTCCCCCCGCCAGGCCCAACATGCCCCCCATCCCCGCCAGGCCCCCCGCCATGCCCCCCGCCAGGCCCAACATGCCCCCCATCCCCGCCAGGCCCCCCGCCAGGCCCAACATGCCCCCCATCCCCGCCAGGCCCCCCGCCAGGCCCAACATGCCCCCCATCCCCGCCAGGCCCCCGCCATGCCCCCGCCAGGCCCAACATGCCCCCCATCCCCGCCAGGCCCCCGCCATGCCCCCGCCAGGCCCAACATGCCCCCCATCCCCGCCAGGCCCCCCGCCAGGCCCAACATGCCCCCCATCCCCGCCAGGCCCCCCGCCATGCCCCCGCCAGGCCCAACATGCCCCCCATCCCCGCCAGGCCCAACATGCCCCCCATCCCCGCCAGGCCCCCGCCATGCCCCCCGCCAGGCCCAACATGCCCCCCATCCCCGCCAGGCCCCCCGCCATGCCCCCCGCCAGGCCCAACATGCCCCCCATCCCCGCCAGGCCCCCCGCCAGGCCCAACATGCCCCCCATCCCCGCCAGGCCCCCCGCCATGCCCCCGCCAGGCCCAACATGCCCCCCATCCCCGCCAGGCCCCCCCGCCAGGCCCAACATGCCCCCCATCCCCGCCAGGCCCCCCGCCAGGCCCCCCCGCCAGGCCCGACATGCCCCCCATCCCCGCCAGGCCCCCCGCCATGCCCCCCGCCAGGCCCAACATGCCCCCCATCCCCGCCAGGCCCCCCGCCAGGCCCAACATGCCCCCTCATCCCCGCCAGGCCCCCCGCCAGGCCCAACATGCCCCCCATCCCCGCCAGGCCCCCAAGCCAGCCAGTGGCCCCAAATCCATATTGAATTAAACTCACTTGTTGGTCTGGAGGACCGTAGAGTAGCGCATACTGGGGGAGGACCCCATCCACAAGTTTCTCCAACTCTTCTCCAGTGAAGGCAGGGGCCCTTTCCCCAGGCGCAGCAGCCATTGTCCCTTCCAGACCGAGGTCACAGCAACACTTGCAGTATAGATCCTCTCCTGTGAAAGTTCAAGTCGTGAGTGAATAAGTAGATAGAAAATGGCGGTCACTCCCGCGGCGGTGCGTACCGCGGCGGTGCGTACCGCCACCGCCGGCGCCCTTCGCCATTGGCTCCTGAAACCCATAGGCTTCAATGTTAACCAATGCGGCTTCGCGCCGCGGTCTTCGACCGCCGACCGCCGCGGTGTGCCACGCCAGCGCATTGACCTCACATCCCATTGTCACACTTCACAGGTCAGGCAGCCGCCATTTTGAGGGTCCACATGGCTCAATTTCAACTGCGTCACACAGGCCTAGGCCTTGCATAGCCACTCAGACACGCCATTCACTGCATAGAGAATCGTTTACTGTGCAAGCTGTGAGTACGTACCTGTGGGTTGCTTGACTGTGTGCTCCATGTTGTCCTTCCTAGGCACCGTCCGCTGGGTTTGGCGAGGAGACGGATGAATCCTCCCGTGTACAGGCCGCTGGTGGACCTGTCGACAATGGAAGCACGCCACATTATCCTGACCTACCGGCTTGACCGTGCCACTATACATGAACTGTGTGCCCAGCTGGAGCCCGACCTGATGTCCCCCATCCGCCAACCCACAGGGATTCCCCCTCTGGTGCAGGTCTTGTCAGTACTCCATTTCTTGGCAAGTGGGTCATTTCAGACAACAGTGGGAATTGCTTCTGGGATGTCTCAGCCCATGTTTTCGAAGGTGTTATCCAGAGTGTTGTCTGCCCTGATGAAATACATGAGGAGCTACATCCTTTTCCCTGAGGTGGGCGAATTGGCTACAGTGAAGGGTGATTTCTATTCCCTTGGACATATTCCCAACGTCATTGGTGCCATTGATGGGACCCATGTGGCTTTGGTTCCCCCAAGAGACAGGGAGCAGGTGTACAGGAACCGAAAAAGTTACCATTCCATGAACATCAAGGTGGTGTGTTTGGCTGACCAGTACATCTCGCATGTAAATGCCAAATTCCCTGGGTCAGTGCATGACGCCTACATCCTAAGGAATAGCAGCATCCCTTACGTGATGGAACAGCTAGAGAGACACCGTGTATGGCTATTGGGGGACTCTGGGTACCCCAACCTGTCGTGGCTACTGACCCCAGTAAGGAATCCCCGGACCAGGGCAGAGGAACGGTACAATGAGGCCCATGGGCGTACTAGGAGGGTGATCGAACGCACCTTCGGCCTCCTAAAGGCCAGGTTTCGGTGCCTGCATATGACAGGTGGATCCCTAATGTACTCACCTAAGAAGGTGTGTCACATCATCGTGGCCTGCTGCATGCTTCACAACCTGGCTTTGCGCCGCCAGGTGCCTTTCCTGCAGGAGGATGGTCCAGATGGTGGTGTTGTGGCAGCTGTGGAACCTGTGGAGAGTGAAGAGGAGGAAGACGACGGGGATGAAACAGACAACAGGGACAGAATCATTGCACAGTACTTCCAATAGGACACAGGTAACAATTCAAACATAATTTAGTAAATGTAAAATACTCTCCTGCATCTCTGCTGCCTGTCTATTTGCCCCAGTGTATGATGACTGAGTTGTGGCTTTTCCCTCCCTATTTCAGATCTGGGGTCCCCACTACGAGTCCTGTGCTTCGTTTCCCCATGGACTACAGCTTTGGGGCAGCTGTTTGTTGACTTCACTATGTACAAGGACATATTTGCACTGTCATGTCAATTACAATATTTTGAAATCACAGCCAGACTCCAGATAGTTTTGTGCAAAATAGGTGTTTATTTCAGTGCTCAAAATGGGATGGGCGGTTTCAAGTGGGTGTGGGCTATGGTGAAGGAATGTCCATGGCAGAGTCCAGAGTAACAGTCACACAGGTGCATTGTCCATAGGCCTGTGGAGAGATGGAGCATGGGCAGCTCAAGGATGGACAGGGTGACAATGTGGGACAGTGGGATGACATCAGGTGGTATCCTTTGCTGGCGGGGGTCTTGACATCCTACTCTGTCTTCTTGCGAGATCTCAGGGCCCTCTTGCGGGGTGGTTCTTCTCCTGCAGGAGGTGGGGGTCTGGTGGGCTGCTGTTGTGCGGGGGCCTCCTGTCCACTAGCGCCGGCGGAGGTGGTTGGCTGTTCTTGGTCCAGGCTAGTGGCAGGGGCCCTTTGTTGTTGTTGAGTGTCCGTCCTGGTGTTGATGAGTTCCTGCAGCAGCCCTACCATGGTAACCAGGGTGGAGGTGAGGGCTCTGATGTCCTCCTTGTACCCCCGATAGTGTTCCTCCTGCAGTACCTGGATCTCCTGGAACCGGGCCAGTACCGTCGCCATCGTCTCCTGGGAGCGGTTGTATGCTCCCATGATGGTGGTGAGGGCCTCGTGGAGAGTGGGTTCCCTGGGCCCGTCCCCCCCCTGTCGCACAGCTGCCCATCGAGTTGCCCTGTTTCCCTGGGCCTCTGCCCCCTGGCCGGTGTGCCCACTACCACTGCCCCAGGTCCCTGTTGTTGTTGGGGTGGTGGGTTATCCTGGGTGCCCTGTAGTGGTAGACACACCGCAGATTGACGCGCCCTGGAGACAGAGGCATGGGCCCGCTGGGTGGGAGCTGTGCTGGTGTTCCCAGAGGGGTTTGGGTCTGTAGTGGCCTGTGCCTGTGTGAGGGGAACCGACTGTCCAGAGGTCCCCGATGGTCCGGGCTGGTCATCAGTGTCCAGGTCGACAGAGCTGCTGTCATCGCTGACGGCCTCTTGGGTGGGGGGTGTGGAGAATTCTGGGCCCTCCGTGGCGGTGTGTTGGCGGTCGGGTCCTGCAGGGGTATAGAGGTATGGTTATAGTTTCAATGTGTGGCATATGGGTGTATCTGTGGGTTCCCGTGTCCCCAAGTGCTGGCATTCGTGTGTGGGGGCTTTGGTGAGGGTGGCTTGTGGGGGGGATGTGTATATGCATTGGGCATGCTTTGGTGATGGGTGTCCATGCTTAGTGGACGCATGCAGGCCTAGGTTTTGGGATGTGTGGGTTGTGATGGTGAGACATTGGCAGGGAATAGGTGTGCTGGGGGTGGGGGTGAGGATGGTGGTGGGGGTGAGGATGGTGGTGGGGGTGAGGGTGGGGGTGAGGATGGGGGTGGGGGTGAGGGTGGGGTTCGAGGATGGGGGTGAGGGTTGGGGTATGATTTGGCATGCAGGTGGGGGGGAAACAGTATTGAAGCTTCAACTTACCAGAATCCATTCCTCCGCCGACTCCTGCGAGGCCGTCAGGATGCAGGATGTTCAAGACTTCCTCCTCCCATGTTGTAAATTGTGGGGGTTGAGGTGGGGGTCCTCCGCCAGTCTTCTGCACGGCGATGTTGTGCCTGGATACCATGGAACGCACCTTCCCCCGTAGGTCGTTCCATCGCTTCCTGATGTCTTCCCGATTTCTGGGGTGCTGTCCCACAGCGTTGACCCTGTCGACAATCCTCTGCCATAGCTCCGTCCTCCGGGCAATGCTGGTGTATTGGACCTGTGTGCAGAAGAGCTGGGGCTCTACCCGAACGATTTCCTCCACCATGACCCTGAGTTCTTCGTCTGAGAAGCGGGGGTGTCTTTGGGGTGCCATGGAGTGGTGTGTATGATGTGTGGGGTGGAGTATGTGTAGTTAAGTGTGTTGAGTGTGGTGTTGTGTGTTGTTTTGTGTGTGGATATTGTGTGGGTGATGGTGTAGTGTGCCTCTGTGTGATGGTGTTCTATGATCGCTGCTGTGTCTCTCAGTGCTTCTTTTTGGATTTTGGTCGAAGGGGTTTGTGGGTGATGTGGGTGGGTGTTTTATATTGTATTGTGTGTGTGGGAGTGGTGTGTGTATGTGTATCAGGTGTGTGGAATTCAAATCGTCCAATGTGGCTGAGTTTTGTTCGTTTGTGTGTATTCTGACCGCGGCGGTGTGTACCGCCAATGGAAAACCGCGTTTGAAAGACCGCCGCGTGGATTCGTGGGTCGTAATGGCATGGGCGTTTTTCTGTTGGCGTGACGGTGGAGGTTTGGTCACCTCCACTTTTCCGCCGACCGCTGGTCTGGCGGTCTGTTGTGGCTGTCGGATTTTCGGAGGTTTGGCTGCTGCGGGTCAGAATGACCGTGGCGGATTACCGCGACCGCGGCGGAATTATGGAGGATTTCTGACCGGCGGTAGGCGCCTTTTACACTAATGCACACTCAGACACTAGCGCACAGTCAGACACTAAGATACTCGCAAACACTCAGACACTTAGACACTAACACACACTTAGTCACTCGCAGACACTCAGACACTCGCGCACACTCAGACACTTGTACGCACTCAGACACTAAGACAATCGCACACCCTCAGACACTTAGGCCCTCATTCTGACCCTGGCGGTCGGTGATAAAGCGGCGGCCAACCCGCCAACAGGCCGGCGGTCCAAAATATGCAATTCTGACCCTGGCGGGAACCGCCAACACAACCCGCCGCATTAACACTCCGCCCGCCACGGCGGAACAAACAAACAGCGCGGCGGTCCCCGCCAACAGCCAGGCGGCAGACAATGTACCGCCCACCCTATCACGACCCACCAATCCGCCACCTTTTCCGGGGCGGGAGCACCGCCGATAAAAACACGGCGGAAACAGACTACGAACGGGAAAACGCTTACCTCCACATACTCCACGCGAGATTCCGGCAGTATGGAACCCGAGTTGCAGGTCATCCCCGCACTCCTATACCTGCTCCTGTACCAGGAGCACGCCCGGCGGCGCGGAAGACATCGGTGAGTACTGCACCTACGACACAGGGGAGGGAAAAGATTACCGGCACACACCCACCCACCCACACCCACTACAACACACACATCAATGCATTCCCACAGATCACTGTCACAACCCACAAACCCCCCCCTTCCGAAATAATGCAAAGACCAAAAGAAGAGATCTCAAACGGGCAGATATATTGAAAAATGGACAGCAGTAATCCAAATAAATAAATAAACTATGTACAAAATATATACAGCTACTAAATGTAGTCCAACCACTGTCCGTGGACCACAGGGGTCCTGAGCAAAGGGGCAAGGCCCAGTCCCACGACAAGAACTCCACGGAGAGAACACTGCAGGGGCATCAGAAAGAAAAAAGGACAGGCACCTCAGGGGGAAGGGAAGGGGGGGCACCTCAGCCACTTGAGTACACGACGCCAGATCCACGAGGGGACTCCATGACCATTGGCCATCCTGGGGAGAGCAAAGCCACAGTCTAAACAGTCCATACAGTGGGTGGCCTGCCCACTGGGCCATCCTGGGAGAGCAAAGCCACAGTCCAAACAGTCCATACAGTGGGTGGCCTGCCCACTGGGCCATCCTGGGGAGAGCAAAGCCACAGTCCAAACAGTCCATACAGTGGGTGGCCTGCCCACTGGGCCATCCTGGGGAGAGCAAAGCCACAGTCCAAACAGTCCATAACAGACTCCACTGCCACTGGAGGAGGCATGTTGGCCAGAGGACATCCTGCAGCCCTGCCCGAGACAGATCCTGCCCTGCCACGTCTGCCAAAGGGCCAGCGGTTCCTGCCTGGAAGGGCCCAGTTCAGCGGTTCTTGCCTTGAAGGGCCCAGTTCAGCGGTTCTTGCCTTGAAGGGCCCAGTTCAGCGGTTCTTGCCTTGAAGGGCCCAGTTCAGCGGTTCTTGAGACGACGGTCCCCAGCGGAGCGGTGCTGGAGACGGCGGGGCCCAGTTCAGCGGTTCTTGCCTTGAAGGGCCCAGTTCAGCGGTTCTTGCCTTGAAGGGCCCAGTTCAGCGGTTCTTGCCTTGAAGGGCCCAGTTCAGCGGTTCTTGAGACGGCGGTCCCCAGCGGAGCGGTGCTGGAGACGGCGGGGCCCAGTTCAGCGGTTCTTGCCTTGAAGGGCCCAGTTCAGCGGTTCTTGAGACGGCGGTCCCCAGCGGAGCGGTGCTGGAGACGGCGGCCATTCTATGGCCAACTGCTCATTGCCTGGTGGTGCCCTCCTGGGCAGCGGGGATGGTGCTCCTTCAATGCCCACCTGGGCTGTGGGTGGTGGGGCCCTCCTGGCCAGCTGGGCTGGGTCCTCCCTGGGCAGCGGCTATGGGGGTGGTGAGCTCTCCCGGGGCAGCTGTGCCGGTTCCTCCCGGGGCAGCGGCTATGGGGGTTGCGGGCTCCTCCTGGGCAGCTGTGACGGGTCCTCCATGGGCAGCAGGCCTGCTGCCTGACTTCTCCGCCTTGCTGCCCTTGCCCTCCTTAGTCGGGAGTCTGTGGCCCTTTCCTCCCTTTGGAGCTGTGGCTGTTGACGGTGGCTGGCTAGTGTCCTGGGGGGATATCGAATCTGGGCTCCGGCGGCGGCCCTTCCGCCTTCTGCTCCTCTTCCCAGGGGGTGGGCTGGCTGTCCCCTTGCTGCTGGGCGAAGATCCAGACCTGCGGGCTGGTGGGCTCCAATACCCCTGCACCCTTGTCAAGGGGGCTCCATGGCTGGTGGTGGCTGAGGTGCTCTTTTTACCCCGACGAGAAGGAGGGGGGGGCTCAGGGTCAGGAAAGAAGGTAGCAGTAGAGAGATAGATTTTCTTGGGACAATGGAGAGTGGTAGGTACAGTGGGTATGGGAGTGGAGGGAGAGGATGTGGTTGTAGGCGAGACAAGTTTGCTGTCTTTGGGTGCAGGTGCAGGAGCGGGAGGCTGTCGTGAGGTGGATGGCTGTTGGGTGGGTGGGTGGCTGCGTTTGTGTGGTGTGGAAGAGGGGGTGACAGACACAGTGGGAGAGGACACAGGGGACGTGTAAATGGCAGTGGGGGTGGTGACTGCACGTGTGCGGACTGTACTGGAGGGTGTGCTGGTGATGGAAACACTGGCTGATGGTGAGGTGAATGAAGGTGTGAGTGTAGACGTCACAGGGAGGGAGGAGGGAGACGAGGAGGTGGGGGTCACAGAGGTGGTAGTGACTGTTGGCATGTCTGCATCGGAATGTTGCTTGTGTGAATGTCTGCGTGATCTGTGGTGCTTATGTTTGGATGAGCTGCTCTTGGGTGTTGAGGTGTGTGCAGGCTGGTCTGATGGTGTGGGTGGGACAGGCAGAGGAACAGGAGACTGGGAGGAGGGAGTTAGTAGAGGGAGGCAGGAGACAGGGACAATGGCTGCCGTCAGTGCTGAGGCCAGAGCCTGGAACGATCGCTGATGGGCAGCCTGACCCGAATGAATGCCCTCCAGGTACGCATTGCTGCGATGAACCTCCCTCTCCACCCCCTGGATGGCATTCAAAAGGGTAGTCTGCCCAACAATGAGCGTTCGGAGGAGGTCAATGACCTCCTCACTGAGGGCAGCGGGGGTAACAGGGGCAGGGCCTGAGGTGCCTGGGGCGAAGGAGATGCCCGGCTTCCTGGCAGAGCGGGCACGGGGCGAACGCTGAGGGGCTGCTGGGAGAGCGGAGATGGTGCGCTGGGTGGCGGCTGTACCTGTAATGGCGGAGGGCACGGATGGTGCCACCCCCGCAAGGGAGCTCCCTTCCGAGGACGTGTCCGTGTCGCTGCAGGGTCCAGTCGTCCCCGTTGTGGAGCTCCCCTCGCCCTCCGTCTCACTGGTCCAGTCAGACTCTGTGGCATGGCCCTCCTGGGCCATGTGAGATGCAGCTCCCTCCTGCCCCGATGCCACTTCTCGTCCGCCTGATGATGCTGATGCACACAAGCACAGAAAGAGAAACAAAAAGGGGGGGGGGAGAGAAATAAAGAGATTTTGAGTACATGGATCACCGGTACAGTTAGCGGACATGACAGACACAGATGCCCCCTGCACTAAGTTGCGCACTTGGGGTCCGCTATGCATTCCGTGGAACATGCCCTACACGCCTAGAGTTGACAACTGCACCCATGGATGACACGGCCCAGGGATGGCTGTACTGACACACTACTGAGGGTGGTGGCTGGGGACACAGGGGCTTACGGGGGTGCCCAGCCTACAGATATCGCCCTGGCCTAGGGGGACCCACAGCCCTCCTCCCCCACCCAGACACCTCCACTGCGCGACAACAGAGTAGATAATGCTTGTACTCACCCCCTTGTGTCTGCTGTGCTGCCCTCACACGCCCATCCAAATCAGAGTAGGCCACCGCCAGGATCCGGAACATCAGGGGGGTCAGTTGACGGCAGGCACCCCGCCTACGTTGGGAGGCCATCCCCAGCAGAGACTCGGCGGTCTTCTTGGTCCCGCGGCGGATGTCCTCCCACCTCTTGCGGCAGTGGGTGCCCCGTCGATGGTGGACCCCCAGGGTCCGGACTTCCTTGGCGATGGCACGCCAAATCCCGATCTTCTCATGGGCGCGGACCTATGTGACACGTACAGGGAGGGAGAAATACCACGTTCAAGTTTGTCTGCATTTTCGTTGCCAGTGGCCCAACGCCCCCCATCCCCGCCAGGACCCCCGCCAGGCCCCCCGCCAGGCTCAACATGCCCCCCATCCCCGCCAGGCCCCCCGCCAGGCCCAACATGCCCCCCATCCCCGCCAGGCCCCCCGCCAGGCCCAACATGCCCCCCATCCCCGCCAGGGCCCCCGCCAGGGCCCCCGCCAGGCCCAACATGCCCCCCATCCCCGCCAGACCCCCCGCCAGGCCCCCCGCCAGGCCCAACATGCCCCCCATCCCCGCCAGGCCCCCCCGCCAGGCCCCCCGCCAGGCCCAACATGCCCCCCATCCCCGCCAGGCCCCCCGCCAGGCCCAACATGCCCCCCATCCCCGCCAGGCCCCCCGCCAGGCCCCCCGCCAGCCCCAACATGCCCCCCATCCCCGCCAGGCCCCCAAGCCAGCCAGTGGCCCCAAATCCATATTGAATTAAACTCACTTGTTGGTCTGGAGGACCGTAGAGTAGCGCATACTGGGGGAGGACCCCATCCACAAGTTTCTCCAACTCTTCTCCAGTGAAGGCAGGGGCCCTTTCCCCAGGCGCAGCAGCCATTGTCCCTTCCAGACCGAGGTCACAGCAACACTTGCAGTATAGGTCCTCTCCTGTGAAAGTTCAAGTCGCGAGTGAATAAGTAGATAGAAAATGGCGGTCACGCCCGCGGCGGTGCGTACCGCGGCGGTGCGTACCGCCACCGCCGGCGCCCTTCGCCATCAGCTCCTGAAACCCATAGGCTTCAATGTTAACCAATGCGGCTTCGCGCCGCGGTCTTCGACCGCCGACCGCCGCGGTGTGCCACGCCAGCGCATTGACCTCACATCCCATTGTCACACTTCACAGGTCAGGCAGCCGCCATTTCGAGGGTCCACATGGCTCAATTTCAACTGCGTCACACAGGCCTAGGCCTTGCATAGCCACTCAGACACGCCATTCACTGCATAGAGAATCGTTTACTGTGCAAGCTGTGAGTACGTACCTGTGGGTTGCTTGACTGTGTGCTCCATGTTGTCCTTCCTAGGCACCGTCCGCTGGGTTTGGCGAGGAGACGGATGAATCCTCGCGTGTACCGACCGCTGGTGGACCTGTCGACAATGGAAGAACGCCACATTATCCTGACCTACCGGCTTGACCGTGCCACTATACATGAACTGTGTGCCCAGCTGGAGCCCGACCTGATGTCCCCCATCCGCCAACCCACAGGGATTCCCCCTCTGGTGCAGGTCCTGTCAGTACTCCATTTCTTGGCAAGTGGGTCATTTCAGACAACAGTGGGAATTGCTTCTGGGATGTCTCAGCCCATGTTTTCGAAGGTGTTATCCAGAGTGTTGTCTGCCCTGATGAAATACGTGAGGAGCTACATCATTTTCCCTGAGGTGGGCGAATTGGCTACAGTGAAGGGTGATTTCTACGCCCTTGGACATATTCCCAACGTCATTGGTGCCATTGATTGGACCCATGTGGCTTTGGTTCCCCCAAGAGACAGGGAGCAGGTGTACAGGAACAGAAAAAGTTACCATTCCATGAACATCCAGGTGGTGTGTTTGGCTGACCAGTACATCTCGCATGTAAATGCCAAATTCCCAGGGTCAGTGCATGACGCCTACATCCTGAGGAATAGCAGCATCCCTTACGTGATGGAACAGCTAGAGAGACACCGTGTATGGCTATTGGGGGACTCTGGGTACCCCAACCTGTCGTGGCTACTGACCCCAGTAAGGAATCCCCGGACCAGGGCAGAGGAACGGTACAATGAGGCCCATGGGCGTACTAGGAGGGTGATCGAACGCACCTTTGGCCTCCTAAAGGCCAGGTTTCGGTGCCTGCATATGACAGGGGGATCCCTAATGTACTCACCTAAGAAGGTGTGTCACATCATCGTGGCCTGCTGCATGCTTCACAACCTGGCTTTGCGCCGCCAGGTGCCTTTCCTGCAGGAGGATGGTCGAGACGGTGGTGTTGTGGCAGCTGTGGAACCTGTGGAGAGTGACGAGGAGGAAGAAGACGGTGCTGAAACAGACAACAGGGACAGAATCATTGAACAGTACTTCCAATAGGACACAGGTAACAATTCAAACATAATTTAGTAAATGTGAACTACTCTCCTGCATCTCTGCTGCCTGTCTATTTGCCCCAGTGTATGATGACTGAGTTGTGGCTTTTCCCTCCCTATTTCAGATCTGGGGTCCCCACTACGAGTCCTGTGCTTCGTTTCCCCATGGACTACAGCTTTGTGGCAGCTGTTTGTTGACTTCACTATGTACAAGGACATATTTGCAATGTCATGTCAATTACAATATTTTGAAATCACAGCCAGACTCCAGATAGTTTTGTGCAAAATAGGTGTTTATTTCAGTGCTCAAAATGGGATGGGTGGTTTCAAGTGGGTGGGGGCTATGGTGAAGGAATGTCCATGGCAGAGTCCAGAGTAACAGTCACACAGGTGCATTGTCCAGAGGCCTGTGGAGAGATGGAGCATGGGCAGTTCAAGGATGGACAGGGTGACAATGTGGGACAGTGGGCTGACATCAGGTGGTATCCTTTGCTGGTGGGGGTCTTGACATCCTACTCTGTCTTCTTGCGAGATCTCAGGGCCCTCTTGCGGGGTGGTTCTTCTCCTGCAGGAGGTGGGGGTCTGGTGGGCTGCTGTTGTGCGGGGGCCTCCTGTCCACTAGCGCCGGCGGAGGTGGTTGGCTGTTCTTGGGCCAGGCTAGTGGCAGGGGCCCTTTGTTGTTGTTGAGTGTCCGTCCTGGTGTTGATGAGGTCCTGCAGCAGCCCTACCATGGTAACCAGGGTGGAGGTGAGGGCTCTGATGTCCTCCCTGTACCCCCGATAGTGTTCCTCCTGCAGTACCTGGATCTCCTGGAACCGGGCCAGTACCGTCGCCATCGTCTCCTGGGAGCGGTTGTATGCTCCCATGATGGTGGTGAGGGCCTCGTGGAGAGTGGGTTCCCTGGGCCCGTCCCCCCCTGTCGCACAGCTGCCCTCCGAGTTGCCCTGTTTCCCTGGGCCTCTGCCCCCTGGCCAGTGTGCCCACTACCACTGCCCCCAGGTCCCTGTTGTTGTTGGGGTGGTGGGTTATCCTGGGTGCCCTGTAGTGGTAGACACACCGCAGATTGACGCGCCCTGGAGACAGAGGCATGGGCCCGCTGGGTGGGAGCTGTGCTGGTGTTCCCAGAGGGGTTTGGGTCTGTAGTGGCCTGTGCCTGTGTGAGGGGAACCGACTGTCCAGAGGTCCCCGATGGTCCGGGCTGGTCATCAGTGTCCAGGTCGACAGAGCTGCTGTCATCGCTGACGGCCTCTTGGGTAGGGGGTGTGGAGAATTCTGGGCCCTCCGTGGCGGTGTGTTGATGGTCGGGTCCTGCAGGGGTATAGAGGTATGGTTATAGTTTCAATGTGTGGCATATGGGTGTATCTGTGGGTTCCCGTGTCCCCAAGTGCTGGCATTCGTGTGTGGGGGCTTTGGTGAGGGTGGCTTGTGGGGGGGATGTGTATATGCATTGGGCATGCTTTGGTGATGGGTGTCCATGCTTAGTGGACGCATGCAGGCCTAGGTTTTGGGATGTGTGGGTTGTGATGGTGAGACATTGGCAGGGAATAGGTGTGCTGGGGGTGGGGGTGAGGATGGTGGTGGGGGTGAGGATGGTGGTGGGGGTGAGGATGGGGGTGGGGGTGTGGGTGGGGTTCGAGGATGGGGGTGAGGGTTGGGGTATGATTTGGCATGCAGGTGGGGGATCCATTCCTCCGCCGACTCCTGCGAGGCCGTCAGGATGCAGGATGTTCAAGACTTCCTCCTCCCATGTTGTAAATTGTGGGGGTTGAGGTGGGGGTCCTCCGCCAGTCTTCTGCACGGCGATGTTGTGCCTGGATACCATGGAACGCACCTTCCCCCGTAGGTCGTTCCATCGCTTCCTGATGTCTTCCCGATTTCTGGGGTGCTGTCCCACAGTGTTGACCCTGTCGACAATCCTCTGCCATAGCTCCGTTCTCCGGGCAATGCTGGTGTATTGGACCTGTGTGCCGAAGAGCTGGGGCTCTACCCGAACGATTTCCTCCACCATGACCCTGAGTTCTTCGTCTGAGAAGCGGGGGTGTCATTTGGGGTGCCATGGAGTGGTGTGTATGATGTGTGGGGTGGAGTATGTGTAGTTAAGTGTGTTGAGTGTGGTGGTGTGTGTTGTTTTGTGTGTGGATATTGTGTGGGTGATGGTGTAGTGTGCCTCTGTGTGATGGTATTCTGTGATCGCTGATGTGTCTCTCAGTGCTTCTTTCTGAATTTTTGGTCGTAGGGGTTTGTGGGTGATGTGGGTGTGTGTTTTATATTGTATTGTGTGTGTGGGAGTGGTGTGTGTATGTGTATCAGGTGTGTGGAATTCAAATCGGCCAATGTGGCTGAGTTTTGTTCGTTTGTGTGTATTCTGACCGCGGCGGTGTGTCCCGCCAATGGAAAACCGCGTTTGAAAGACCGCCGCGTGGATTCGTGGGTCGTAATGGCATGGGCGTATTTCTGTTGGCGTGACGGTGGAGGTTTGGTCACCTCCACTTTTCTGCCGACCGCTGGTCTGGCGGTCTGTTGTGGCTGTCGGATTTTCGGAGGTTTGGCTGCTGCGGGTCAGAATGACCGTGGCGGGTTACCGCGACCGCGGCGGAATTATGGAGGATTTCTGACCGGCGGTAGGCGCCTTTTACCGCCGAGGTCAGAATGACCACCTTAGTCACTAGCGCACACTCAGGCACTCGCACACACACAGACACTCACGCACACTCAGACACTCGCACACACTCAAACACTTGTGTGCACTAAGACACTTGCGCACACTCTGACACTAAGATGGTGGTGCACACTCAGACACTCAGGCACACTCAGACACTCGCGCACACTCAAACACTCACGCACACTCAGAATCTAAGATACTCTCCAACAATCAGACACTTAGGGGGTCATTCCGACCCCGCCTGGCGGGAACCGCCAGAAGACCGTACCGCGGTCAAATGACCGCGGCGGTCATTCTGACTTTCCCTCTGGGCCGGCGGGCGACCGCCAGAAGGCCGCCCGCCGGCCCAGCGGGAAAGCCCCTTCAACAATGAAGCCGGCTCCGAATGGAGCAGGCGGAGTTGAAGGGGTGCGACGGGTGCAGTGGCAGGTAGGCAGAACCTGAAAATCATTATGGGGCCCTGTTAGGGGGCCCCTGCACTGCCCATGCCTGTGGCATGGGCAGTGCAGGGGCCCCCAGGGGCCCCACGACACCCATTCCCGCCATCATGTTCCTGGCGGTTTTTACCGCCAGGACCAGGATGGCGGGAAGGGGTTCGGAATCCCCATGGCGGTGCTGCGAGCAGCGCCGCCATTGAGGATTCTTTGGAACAGGGGTAAACCGGCGGGAAACCGCCGGTTGCCCTTTTCTGACAGCGGCTTTACCGCTGCGGTCAGAATTGCCCATGAAGCACCGCCAGTCTGTTGGCGGTGTTTCCGCGGCACTCTGCCCTGGCGGTTTTCAACCGCCAGGGTCAGAATGACCGCCTTAGACACTAGTGCACACTCAGACACTAGCGCACACTCAGACACTAAGATACTCGCGAACACTCAGACACTTGCATGCACTCAGACAGACACTCGAGCACACTCAGACACACATGCACAATCAGACACTCATGCACACTCAGACACTCGCACACAATCGCGCACACTCACACACAATCAGACACTTGCGCACACTCGCTCACACTCAGACACTAAGCCACTCGCTCATAATCAGACACTCATGCACACTCAGACACTCACGCACACTCAGACACTTGTGCACATTCGCTCACACTCAGACACTAGACACTCGCACGCACTCAGACACTTAAACACCAGCGCTCAGTCAGACATTTGAGTACACTCAGACACTCACACATACTCAGACACTCGCGCTCACTCAGACACTCGCGCACACTCAGACACTTACGCACACTCAGACACTCGCACACACTCAGACACTTGCACACACTCAGACACTTGCACACACTAGCACACACTCAGACACTCGCGCGCATTCAGACACTCATGCAAACTCAGACCCTAAGACACTCGCGCACACTCAGATACAAAGATACTCACCAGCACTCAGACACTTAGACACTAGCGCACATTCAGACACTCGCGCACACTCAGACACTTACGCACACTCAAACACTTGTGTGCATTAAGACACTTGCGCACACTCCGACACTAAGATTGTCATGCACACACAGACACTCACGCACACTCAGACACTAAGATAGTGGTGCACACTCAGAAACTTAGACACTAGCATACACTCAGACACTCGCACGCACTCAAACAGACACTCGAGCACACTCAGACACACATGCACAATCAGAAACTCATGCACACTCAGACACTCGCACAAATCGCGCACACTCAGACACTCACACACAATCAGACACTTGCGCACACTCGCTCACACTCAGACACTAAGACACTCGCTCACACTCAGACACTCATGCACACTCAGACACTCATGCACACTCAGACACTTGTGCACATTCGCTCACACTCAGACACTAGACACTCGCACGCACTCAGACATTCAAACACAGGCACAAACTCAGACACTTAAACACCAGCTCTCAGTCAGACATTTGAGTACACTCAGACACTCACGCATACTCAGAAACTCGCGCTCACTCAGACACTTGCGCCCACTCAGACACTTACGCACACTCAGACACTTGCACACACTCAGACACTTGCACACACTAGCACACACTCAGACACTCGCGCGCACTCAGACACTCATGCACACTCAGACACTCACGCACACTCAGACAGTGGTGCACACTCGCTCACACTCAGACACTAAGACACTTGTGCGCACTCAGACATTCAGACACTCGCGCACACTCAGACACTTAGACACTAGCGCAGACTCAGACAATCGCGTACACTCAGACACTTGCACACACTCAGATACTAAGATACTCACCAACAATCAGACACTCAGACACTAGCACACATTTAGACACTCGCAGACACTAAAATACTAGTGCACACTCAGACACTCGAGCAAAGTCAGACACTCACACGCACAAAGACACTCAGCCACTCGCTCACACTCAGACACTCATGCACACTCAGATACTCACACACACTCAGACACTCGCGCACACTCGCTCACACTCAGACACTAGACACTCGCACGCACTCAGACACTGAGACACTCACACACACTCAGACACTCGCGCACACTTGCTCACACTCAGACACTAGACACTCGCACGCACTCAGACACTTAAACACCAGCGCACAGTCAGACATTTGCTTACACTCAGACACTCACGCATACTCAGACACTCATGCGCACTCGGACATTTACGCACACTCAGACACTGTACACACTCAGACACTCGCACACACTCAGACACTCGCGCACACTCAGACAGTGGTGCACACTCGCTCACACTCAGACACTAAGACACTCGTACGCACTAAGATACTCTGGAAAACTCAGACACTCAGAAACTAGCACACACTTAGACACTCGCAGACACTCAGACACTCGCGCACACTCAGACACTTGCACGCACTCAGGTACTAAGACAATTGCGCACACTCAGACACTTAGGGGGTCATTCTGACCCCTGCGGGCGGTGGGAGCCGCCCGCCTGGAGGGAGCCGCCAAATGGCCGCGGGAAACCCCTCCCCACGAGGAAGCCGGCTCCGAATGGAGCCGGCGGAGTGGGTATGTGCGACGGGTGCAGTGGCACCCGTCGCGTATTTCAGTGTCTGCAAAGCAGACACTGAAATACAAAGTAGGGCCCTCTTACGGGGGCCCCTGCAGTGCCCATGCCACTGGCATGGGCACTGCAGGGGCCCCCAGGGGCCCCACGACACCCCTCACCGCCATCCTGTTCCTGGCGGTCGGAGCCGCCAGGAACAGGATGGCAGTGAGGGGGTCGGAATCCCCCATGGCGGCGCAGCAAGCTGCGCCGCCATGGGGGATTCCCAGGGCAGCGGAAAACCGGCGGGAGACCGCCGGTTTTCCTGGTCTGACCGTGGCCAAATCGCCGCGGTCAGAATGCCCTGCGGGGCTCCGCCAGCCTGTTGGCGGTGCTCCCGCATCCCCGGCCCTGGCGGTCCTTGACGGCCGGGGTCGGAATGACCCCCTTAGTCACTAGCGCACACTCAGACACTCGCTCACATACGACACTCAGACACTTGCACACACTCGGACACTCGCGCACACTCAGACACTCACGCACACACAGACACTAGCGTGCACACAGACACTTGTGCACACTCAGATGCTCAGACACTCAGGCACACTCTGACACTAAGATTGCGGTGCACACACAGACACTCAGATACTCATGCACACCCAGACACTAAGATAGAGGCGCACACTCAGACACTTAGGGGGTCATTCTGACCCGCGCGGACGGCGGTCGCCGCCCGCCTGGAGGGAGCCGCCATATGGCCGCTCCGAGACCGCGGAGGCCATTCTGGCTTTCCCACTGGGCTTGCGGGCGACCGCCAGAAGGCCGCCCGCTAGCCCAGCGGGAAACCCCTCCCCACGAGGAAGCCGGCTCCGAATGGAGCCGGCGGAGTGGGTATGTGCGACGGGTGCAGTGGCACCCATCGCGTATTTCAGTGTCTGCAAAGCAGACACTGAAATACAAAGTGGGGCCCTCTTACGGGGGCCCCTGCAGTGCCCATGCCATTGGCATGGGCACTGCAGGGGCCCCCAGGGGCCCCACAACACCCCATACCACCATCCTGTTCCTGGCGGGCGACCCGCCAGGAACAGGATGGCGGTATGGGGTGTCAGAATCCCCATGGCGGCACAGCAAGCTGCGCCGCCATGGAGGATTCTGCAGGACAGCGGAAAACCGGTGGGAGACCGCCGGTTTTCCTGTTCTGACCGCGGCTGAACCGCCGCAGTCAGAATGTCCTGAGGAGCACCGCCAGCCTGTTGGCGGTGCTCCCGCATCCCCGGCCCCATCGGAATGACCCCCTTAGACACTAGCATACACTCAGACACTCATGCACACTCAGACACTCGAGCGCACTCAGACACTCAGACACTCGCGCACACTCAGATACACATGCACAATCAGACACTTGCACACAATCACGAACACTCAGACACTCGCACACAATCAGACACTCGCGCACACTCGCTCACACTCAGACACTAAGCCACTCGCTCATAAACAGACACTCATGCACACTCAGAAACTCACGCACACTCAGACACTCGTGCACACTCGCTCACACTCAGACACTAGACACTCGCACGCACTCAGATATTCAAACACTGGTGCACACTCAGACACTTAAACACCAGCACTCAGTCAGACATTTGAGTACACTCAGACACTCACACATACTCAGACACTCGCGCTCACTCAGACACTCGCGCACACTCAGACACTTACGCACACTCAGAAACTCGCACACACTCAGACACTTGCACACACTCAGACACTTGCACACACTAGCACACACTCAGACACTCGCGCGCATTCACACTCATGCAAACTCAGACACTAAGACACTCGCGCACACTCAGATACAAAGATACTCACCAGCACTCAGACACTTAGACACTAGCGCACATTCAGACACTCGCGCACACTCAGACACTCACGCACACTCAAACACTTGTGTGCATTAAGACACTTGCGCACACTCCGACACTAAGATTGTCACGCACACACAGACACTCACGCACACTCAGACACTAAGATAGTGGTGCACACTCAGAAACTTAGACACTAGCATACACTGAGACACTCGCACGCACTCAGACAGACACTTGAGCACAGTCAGACACACATGCACAATCAGAAACTCATGCACACTCAGACACTCGCACAAATCGCGCACACTCAGACACTCACACACAATCAGACACTTGCGCACACTCGCTCACACTCAGACACTAAGACACTCGCTCACACTCAGACACTCATGCACACTCAGACACTCACGCACACTCAGATACTTGTGCACATTCGCTCACACTCAGACACTAGACACTCGCACGCACTCAGACATTCAAACACTGGCACACACTCAGACACTTAAACACCAGCTCTCAGTCAGACATTTGAGTACACTCAGACACTCACGCATACTCAGAAACTCGCGCTCACTCAGACACTTGCGCACACTCAGACACTTACGCACACTCAGACACTTGCACACACTCAGACACTTGCACACACTAGCACACACTCAGACACTCGCGCGCACTCAGACACTCATGCACACTCAGACACTCACGCACTCTCAGACAGTGGTGCACACTCGCTCACACTCAGACACTAAGACACTTGTGCGCACTCAGACATTCAGACACTCACGCACACTCAGACACTTAGACACTAGCGCAGACTCAGACACTCGCGTACACTCAGACACTTGCACACACTCAGATACTAAGATACTCGCCAACAATCAGACACTTAGACACTAGTGCACACTCAGACACTAGTGCACAGTCAGACACTAAGATACTCGCGAACACTCAGACACTTAGACACTAGCACACACTTAGTCACTCGCAGACACTCAGACACTCGCGCACACTCAGACACTCATACGCACTCAGACACTAAGACAATCGCGCACACTCAGACACTTAGTCACTAGCGCACACTCAGGCACTCGCACACACACAGACGCTTGTGCACACTCAGACACTCGCACACACTCAAACACTTGTGTGCACTAAGACACTTGCGCACACTCTGACACTAAGATAGTGGTGCACACTCAGACACTCACGCACACTCAGACACTCGCACACACTCAGACACTCGCGCACACTCAGACACTCGCACACACTAAGACACTCAGACACTCACTCACACTCAGATACTAAGATACACGCCAACAATCAGACACTTAGGCCCTCATTCTGACCCTGGCAGTCAGTGTTAAAGCGGCGGCCAACCCGCCAACAGGCTGCCGGACGAAAAATATGAATTCTGACCCTGGCGGGAACCGCCAACACAGGCCGCCGCTTTAACACTCCGACCGCCACGGCGGTACAAACAAACAGCGCGGCGGTCACCGCCAACAGGCAGGCGGCAGACAATGTACCGCCCACCCTATCACGACCCACCAATCCGCCACCTTTTCCGGGGCGTGAGCCCCGCCGATAAAAACACGGAGGAAACAGACATCTCCAATGGAAAACGCTTACCTCGACACACTCCACGCAGAATCGGAACAGCATGGAACCCGAACTCCACATCCTCCCAGCCATTGCCTTCCTGCTCTTCTTCCGGGATCACGAACCTCGCCGCAGATGACAACGGTAAGTACTGCACCTACGACACAGGGGAGGGGGGAGGAGGAAAGGTTACGGGCACACACATACGCCACAAACCCACCCCCACCCTCACCCCCACCGAAATACCTACACACCTATGCAGATAAAAAAGTCAGAGTGACACCCCGAACCCCCCCCCAAAAACAAAGACAAAAGCCAATGAATGTAAAAGTAGAACCATATTATTGCATCAATAAAGTATAGCGACCTTAGCAATATATGAAGAATGAATACACATCTAGAACCCTATCCATACAAGCAGCAAAAGTCCGGCCCAGTCAATCAAAGTCCAAAGGTCCGTGGGCCAATGTGCAGCAACACATGGGCAAAGTCCACACACGAGATCCAGTCCATTGGAGAGAACACTGCTGGGGCATCACTAAAATAAAAAGACAGGCACCTCAGGGGGAAGGGAAGGGGGGGCACCTCAGCCACATGAGTCCTTGACGCCAGATCCACGAAGGGCCTCCATGCCCACTGTGCCATCCTGGGGAGTGCAAACCCACAGTCTCACAAGTCTCTACAGTGGGTGGATTGCCCACTATGCCATCCTGGGGAGTGCAAAGCCACAGTCTCACAAGTCTCTACAGTGGGTGGATTGCCCACTGTGCCATCCTGGGGAGTGCAAAGCCACAGTCTCACAAGTCTCTACAGTGGGTGGATTGCCCACTGTGCCATCCTGGGGAGTGCAAAGCCACAGTCCATCAGGTGGATTACAGAGACCACTGGTCATGGAGGAGGCATGGTGGGCAGAGTGCGTCGTGAAGGCCTGCCCGACACAGAACCGGGACTGCCAATGGGCCAGTGGTGCTTGAGATGAAGGGCCCAGCGGAGCGGTGCTTGAGATGAAGGGCCCAGCGGAGCGGTGCTTGAGATGAAGGGCCCAGCGGAGCGGTGCTTGAGATGAAGGGCCCAGCGGAGCGGTGCATGAGATGAAGGGCCCAGCGGAGCGGTGCTTGAGATGAAGGGCCCAGCGGAGCGGTGCTTGACAGGAAGGGCCCAGCGGAGCGGTGCTTGAGATGAAGGGCCCAGCGGAGCGGTGCTTGACAGGAAGGGCCCAGCGGAGCGGTGCTTGAGATGAAGGGCCCAGCGGAGCGGTGCTTGAGACGAAGGGCCCAGCGGAGCGGTGCTTGAGACGAAGGGCCCAGCGGAGCGGTGCTTGACAGGAAGGGCCCAGCGGAGCGGTGCTTGACAGGAAGGGCCCAGCGGAGCAGTGCTTGAGATGAAGGGCCCAGCGGAGCGGTGCTTGAGATGAAGGGCCCAGCGGAGCGGTGCTTGAGATGAAGGGCCCAGCGGAGCGGTGCTTGAGATGAAGGGCCCAGCGGAGCGGTGCTTGAGATGAAGGGCCCAGCGGAGCGGAGCTTGAGATGAAGGGCCCAGCGGAGCGGAGCTTGACATGAAGGGCCCAGCGGAGCGGTGCTTGACAGGAAGGGCCCTGTTCAGCTGTGCTCCTCACGGCGGGCCCTGTTCAGCGGTTCTGGTCACGGTGGGGCCCTGTTCAGCGGTGCTTCTCACGGCGGGGCCCTCTTCAGCGGTTCTGGTCACGGCGGGCCCTGTTCAGCGGTGCTTCCCACGGCGGGGCCCTGTTCAGCGGTTCTGGTCACGGCGGGGCCCTGTTCAGCGGTGCTTCTCACGCCGGGGCCATGTTCAGCGGTTCTGGTCACGGCGGGGCCCTGTTCAGCGGTGCTCCTCTCGGCGGGGCCCTGTTCAGCTGTGCTCCTCACGGCGGGGCCCTGTTCAGCGGTGCCTGTCTTGTGTTTCCAGTGAACCACACCTGGCCAATACTTGCCGCTCACTCTGCATCGGACCTTTCCGTTGCGGGGCCCTCCTGTGATGGAGTCCTGGGGCCCTGGCTCTCCTTCGATATCCCCGGAATGGGGCTGGTGGGGCCCTCATGGCCAGGTCGGCTGCTCCCTGCCTTTTGCTCCTTGCTGCCCTTGCCCTCCTTCGCAGACTGTCCGTGGCCCTTGGCTCCCTTACCCGATGTGGCAGGTGACGGTGCAAGGCTACCCTCCTTGGGGGCAGGCGTATCAGGCCTGTCGCGCCTGCCCTTCAGTTTTTTTGTCCTCTTCCCGGGGGGGGGGGGGCTGGCTGTGCCTTTGCTGCTGGACGATGTCCCAGCCCAAGGAAAGGGCGGACTCCAAAAACCAGGCATGACGTTCTTTGGAGTTGCTGGGCTGGTGGTGGCTGAGGTGTTTGTTGAACTCTTACGGGATGGAGGGGGTGGGTCAGGTGAGGAAAAGAGGTCCACTTTAGAGAGGAAAATTTTCTTTGGAGCCATGGGAAGGGTGGCTGGAGTGGGTATGGGAGTGGAGGAAGAGGATGTGGTTGTAGGAGAGTCAAGTGTGCTGTCTTTGGGTGCAGGTGCTTGGGCAGGAGGCTGACGTGAGGTGGATGGCTGTTGTTTGGGTGCCTGCCTGCGTTTGTGTGGTTGGGAAGCGGGGGTGACAGACACACTGGGAGAGGACACAGGGGACGTGTACATGGCAGTGGGGGTGGTGACTGCACGTGTGCGGACTGGTGTGGAGGGTGTGCTGGTGATGGGTGCAATGGCTGATGGTGGTGTGCTTGCAGGTGTGTGTGGAGACGTCACAGGGAGGGAGGAGGGAGACAAGGAGGTGGGGGACACAGAGGAGGTAGTGGCTGTTGGCATGTCTGCATCTGGATGTTGCTTGGGTGAATGCTTGTGTGTCCTGTGGTGCTTATGTCTGGATGAGCTGCCCTTGGGTGTTGAGGTGTGTGCAGGCTGGTCTGTAGGTGTGGATGGGATAGGCAGAGGAACAGGGGAGTGGGACTGGGTGGAGGGAGTCAGAAGAGGGAGGCTGGAGACAGGGACAATCGCTGCCGTCAGTGCTGAGGCCAGAGCGTTGAACGATCGTTGATGGGCAGCCTGACCCGAATAAAGGCCCTCCAGGTATGCATTGCTTTGATGCACCTCCCTCTCCACACCCTGGATGGCATTCAAAAGGGTAGACTGCCCAACAATGATGGTCCTCAGGAGGTCAATGACCTCCTCACTGAGGGCAAAGCAAAACACAAACGCTGTGGGATAGCGTAACTGGATGGACGGAATGCGGAACCAATCAAACATTCACCCCCAGTCACAGATCTGGGTTTAATCCATCCATTATTTTGCTCACCATGCCACCCCAGTTTGAACCCAGCCATATGCAAATCAGTCTTGACCCTGTTCCTCATGGGAACAGTCCAGCCCGAACTGCCAGGCCAGGTTTTCCCTGGACCGGAAACAAGCATCCTGGGACCGGTTTCGGGGTTTCACCCCTCATCAGCCAGGCTAGCTTGAATCCAGTGGCACAGTGAGCCCGGGACCCACGTCTAGGCATACCCGGCGCACTTAGGGCGGCAAAAGCAAAGCAAAACACAAACGCTGTGGGATAGCGTAACTGGATGGACGGAATGCGGAACCAATCAAACATTCACCCCCAGTCACAGATCTGGGTTTAATCCATCCATTATTTTGCTCACCATGCCACCCCAGTTTGAACCCAGCCATATGCAAATCAGTCTTGACCCTGTTCCTCATGGGAACAGTCCAGCCCGAACTGCCAGGCCAGGTTCTCCCTGGACCGGAAACAAGCATCCTGTGACCGGTTTCGGGGTTTCACCCCTCATCAGCCAGGCTAGCTTGAATCCAGTGGCACAGTGAGCCCGGGACCCACGTCTAGGCATACCCGGCGCACTTAGGGCGGCAAAAGCAAAGCAAAACACAAACGCTGTGGGATAGCGTAACTGGATGGACGGAATGCGGAACCAATCAAACATTCACCCCCAGTCACAGATCTGGGTTTAATCCATCCATTATTTTGCTCACCATGCCACCCCAGTTTGAACCCAGCCATATGCAAATCAGTCTTGACCCTGTTCCTCATGGGAACAGTCCAGCCCGAACTGCCAGGCCAGGTTCTCCCTGGACCGGAAACAAGCATCCTGGGACCGGTTTCGGGGTTTCACCCCTCATCAGCCAGGCTAGCTTGAATCCAGTGGCACAGTGAGCCCGGGACCCACGTCTAGGCATACCCGGCGCACTTAGGGCGGCAAAAGCAAAGCAAAACACAAACGCTGTGGGATAGCGTAACTGGATGGACGGAATGCGGAACCAATCAAACATTCACCCCCAGTCACAGATCTGGGTTTAAACCATCCATTATTTTGCTCACCATGCCACCCCAGTTTGAACCCAGCCATATGCAAATCAGTCTTGACCCTGTTCCAGCCCGAACTGCCAGGCCAGGTTCTCCCTGGACCGGAAACAAGCATCCTGGGACCGGTTTCTGAGGGCAGCAGGGGTGACTGGGGCAGGGCCTGAGGTGCCTGGGGCGAAGGAGATGGCCGGCTTCCTTGCGGGCACGGGCCGAAGGCCGAGGGGCTGCTGGGAGGGCAGAGCTGGTGCGCTGGGTGGCGGCTGTACCTGTTTCTGCGGTGGGCACGGATGTTGCCGCCACCGCAAGGGAGCTCCCTTCCGAGGACGTGTCGGTGTCGCTGCCGTCTCCACGGGTCCCCGTGGTGGAGCCCCCCTCGCCCTCCGTCTCACTGGTCATGTCGGAGTCCGTTGCATGGCTCTCCGGGGCCATGTGAGATGCAGCTCCCTCTTGCGCCGATGCCACTTCTCCTCCGCCTGATGATGCTAATGCACGCATTCACAGAAAAACAAATAAAATGGGGGGGGGTGGAAAACATAAAGACAAGTTGAGTGCATGCATTGGGGACACCGTTGGCGGAGAGGACAGACACAGAAGCCCCCTGCACTACGCTGCGCACTTGGGGTACACTACTCATTCAATGGGACATGCCCTACAAGCCTATGGACGACAACTGCCCACACAGTATACACTGGTCCATGAATCGCATTACTAGGCACCCTACAGAGGTGGGGGGCGGGGGCACAGGACCATACTTCACGGACGGGCCTATCCTACAGAAATCACCTTGACCTAGGGATACCCACAGCCCTCCTCCCCCACCCAGGCACCTCCACTGCGCGCAAAATAGCTGAATGTGCTGGTACTCACCCCCGTGTGTCTGCTGTGATGTCCTCAAGCGCCCATCTAAATCGGGGTAGGCCACCGCCAGGATCCGGGACATCAGGGGGGTCAAGGTACGACTGGCACCCCTCCTAGGTTGGGAGGCCATCCCCAGCGGAGCCTCCGCGGTCTTCCTGCTCCCGCGGCGGATGTTCTCTCACCTCTTGCGGCAGTGGGTGTCCCTTCTGGTGTGGACCCCCAGGGCCCGGACGTCCTTGGCGATGGCACGCCAAATGTCATTCTTCTGATGGGCGCTGACCTATGTGACATGTACAGGGGGGGAAGAGAAACATCATCACTTTTCTGCATGCTCGATGTGAGTGGCCCCCCCTCCCCAACCTTGCCATGTGGCACATGCTCTCATCTGTCGTGCCATGAATTCGTCATTCGCTGCCCTCCCCTCCATCGTACATCCTCCCCACTCAGCCCAGGCATTGGGCACTATGCATTGCCCCCGTGTACTCACCTGTTGGTCTGGAGGCCCGTAGAGTAGCGCATACTGGGGGAGGACCCCGTCCACGAGCTTCTCCAACTCCTCGGAACTGAAGGCGGGGGCCCTTTCCCCAGTCGCAGCAGCCATTGTCACTTCCAGACCGAGGTCACAGCAGCACTTGCAGTATAGGTCCTCTCCTGTGGATGCTCAGGTCTCGTGTGATCAAGCAGAGAGAAAATGGCGGTTACGGCCACGGCGGTGCGTACCGCGGCGGCGCGTACCGCGACCGCCGGCGCTCACCGCCATTGGCTCCTGAAACCCATAGGGTTCAATGTTGTCCAATGCGGCTTTGCGCCGCGGACTGCGACCGCCTACCGCCACGGTGTGCCACGCTTGCGCAATTACCTCACTTCACATTGTCACACTTCACAGGTCAGGCAGCTGCCATTTCAAGGGCCCACATGGCTTCATTCCTACTGCGTCACACATGGCTAGGCCTTGCACCGACAATCATACTAGCCATTCAATCCCGAGAGATACGTGTACTGGGCATGCTGTGGGCACTTACCTGTGGGTTGCTTGACTCTGTGCTCCATGTTGTCCTTCCTAGGCATCGTCCGCTGGGACTTGCGAGGAGACGGAGGAATCTTCCCGTGTACAGACCGCTGGTGGACCTGTCGACAATGGAAGAAAGACACGTCATACTCACCTACAGACTCAACCGTGCCACTATACAGGAACTGTGTGCCCAGCTGGAGCCAGACCTGATGTCACCCATCCACCAACCCATAGGGATTCCGCCTGTAGTGCAGGTGCTGTCAGTACTGCATTTTTTGACAAGTGGATCATTTCAAACTACCGTGGCCATTTCATCTGGGATGTCTCAGCCTATGTTTTCAAAGGTGTTGTCCAGAGTGTTGTCTGCCCTGATGAAATACATGCGGAGCTACATCATTTTCCCTGAGGTGGGTGACTTGCCTACAGTGAAGGGTGATTTCTATGCTCTTGGACACATTCCCAATATCATTGGTGCCATTGATGGTATCCATGTGGCTTTGGTTCCCCCAAAAGACGATGAGCAGGTGTACAGGAACCGTAAAAATTATCATTCGATGAATGTCCAGGTGGTCTGTTTGGCTGACCAGTACATCTCCCATTTAAATGCCAAGTTCCCAGGGTCAGTGCATGACGCGTACATCATGCGAAATAGCAGCATCCCTTATGTGATGGAACTGCTACAGAGACACCGTGTGTGGCTAATTGGTGACTCTGGTTACCCAAACCTGCCTTGGCTATTGACCCCATTGAGGAATCCGAGGACCAGGGCAGAGGAACAGTACAATGAGGCCCATGGGCGAACTAGGAGGGTGATTGAGCGGACCTTCGGCCTCCTGAAGGCCAGGTTTAGGTGCCTGCATATGACTGGTGGATCCCTAATGTACTCACCAAGGAAGGTGTGTCATATCATCGTGGCCTGCTGCATGCTTCACAACCTGGATTTGCGACGCCAGGTGCCTTTCCTGCAGAAGGATGGTCCAGATGGTGGTGTTGTGGCCGCTGTGGAGCCTGCGGAGAGTGAAGAGGAGGAAGACGAAGAGGACGACACAGACAACAGGGACAGAGTGATACTGCAGTATTTCCAGTGACACACAGGTAATAATCTACTCCAGCATTGTATTATATCTGTAACTGTAGTGGCTCTCTACTGTCTGACCTTTCACCCCAATGTATGGTAACTTAGTTGTGTATATCACTTCCTATTTCAGTGATCTGATCCCCACGGAGTGCCCTCTGGGTTTTTTCCCCATGGACTACCGCTGTGTGACACTGGTATGTTGTCATCACAATGTAACTAGAAATGTTTTGTTGGTTATATCGAATACATTTGGTTTAAATAAATAGATAGCAGAATCCAGTTGGTTAATGTGCAATAATTGTGTTTATTGAAGTTTTAAGATAGGTGCATAGTTCAAACAGGGTGATGGTGGAGGCATGTCCATGGCAGTGTCCAGACTGTCGTTCCTACAGGTCCATTGTCCATATGCCTGTGGAAGGTGGAGCAGGGGCAGTTCAAGGTTGGACAGGGTAAACAAGTGGGACAGTGGGATGACATCCGGGGGTTTCCGTGCATGGCAGGGGTCTTGACATCCTACTCTGTCTTCTTCCTCGATCTCAGGCCTTTCTTGCGGGGTGGTTCTTGTTCTGCAGGGGGTGGGGTCCGGGAGGGCCGTTGCTGTTGTGTCGGGGCCTCCTGACCACTAGCACCGGCGGAGGTGGTGGGCTGTTCTTCCTCCATGCTAGTGGCAGGGGCCCTTTGGGGGGCCACATGGTCCCGCAATGTGGTGACAATCTGGTTGAGTGCCACCACGATTGTACCCATTGCGGAACTGATGGTGCGCAGTTCTTCCCGGAACCCAATGTACTGGCCCTCCTGCATGGCCTGGATCTCCTGGAACCTGGCCAGGCCCGTCGCCATGGTCTCTTGGGAGTGGTGGTACGCTCCCATGATGGTGGTGAGGGCCTCTTGGACAGTGGGTTCCCTAGGCCTGTCCTCCCTCTGTCGCACAGCAGCCCTCCCAGTTCCTCTTTGTTCCTGGGCCTCTGTTCCCTGGACGGTGTGCCCACTACCAGTGCCCCCAGGTCCCTGTTGTTGTTGGGGTTGTGGGTTACCCTGGGTGCCCTGTACTGGTAGACACACCGCTGCTTGACCTGTCCTGGAGACAGAAGCATGGGCCCGCTGGGTGTGTGCTGTGCTGGTGTTTCCTGAGGGGGTAGGTCTGCTGTGGCCTGGGGCTGACTGAGGGTAACCGACTGTCCAGAGGTCCCCGATGGTCCGGGCTGGTCATCAGGTTCTAGGTCGACAGAGCTGCTGTCATCACTGGGGGCCTGTTCTGGGGGTGGGATGGACAAATCTGGACCCTCCTGGCCGGTGTGTTGGCGTTCGGGCCCTGCAGGGGTAAAAGAATATGGTTATTAATTTTGTGTGTGCCGTGGCGTGCGATTTGTGGGTGCCCTTGTCCCCCAGTGCTGGCAGTCCCATGTGGGAGGAGTTGTGAGGGTGGTTTGTGGGGGGGGATGGGTATGTGCAGTGGTCATGCTTAGGTGATGGGTGTCCATGGTTTGTGCTGGCATTCAGGGGATTGGGTTGGGTTGGGTGGGTTGTGCTGGTGAGACATTAACAGGGAGTATGTGTGCTGGGGGGTTAGGGGTGAGGGTGGGGGTGTGGGTTGGCATGCTGGTGGTTGGGGGGGGTGAAGTAGTTGAGATTAGACTTACCAGAGTCCATTCCTCCGCCTACTCCAGCGAGGCCCTCAGGATGCAGGATGCAGGATGTTCAAGACCTCTTGCTCCCATGCTGTGAATTCGGGTGGAGTGGGTGGGGGTCCGCCGCCAGTCTTCTGCACAGCGATGTTGTATCTTGACACCATCACCCGCACCTTCCCCCGTAGGTCGTTCCAGCGCTTTCGGATGTCTTCCCGATTTCTGGGATGCTGTCCCACAGCGTTGACCCTGTCGACGATCCTTTGCCATAGCTCCGCCTTCCTGGCTATTGTGGTGTGCTGCACCTGTGTGCCGAAGAGCTGGGGCTCTACCCTGATTATTTCCTCCACCATGACCCTGAGTTCTTGGTCCGTGAACCTGGGGTGTCTTTTGGGTGCCATGGGGTGGTGTGGATGAGGTGTGGGGTGGTGTTTGTGGTGATGAGTGTAGTGGTGTGTGGTGTTTTGTGCGTAGATGTGGTGTGGGTGATGATGTTGGGTTCCTGTGTGTGTTGTGGTTTGCGTTCCCTGTGCTCTCTCTCTGTGTATTGCGCCTTGTCTCTGAATTTCGCTTTGTGGGGGTTTGTGGGTGATGTGGGTGTGTGTTTTATATGGTGATGGGTGTGTGGGAGTGGTGTTTGTATGTGTATCAGGTGTGTGTATTTGGAATTGTCCAATGTGGCTGTGTTTTGTAAAGGTGTGGGTATTTTGAGCGCGGCGGTGTGTGCCGCCAATGGAATACCGCGGTTGAAAGACCGCCGCGTGGATTCGTGGGTCGTAATGGCATGGGTGTGTTTGTGTTGGCGTGACGGTGGAGGTTTGGTCATCTCCAGTTTATCGCTGCCCGCTGATGAGGCGGGCTTCAGTGGATGTCGGGTTTTTGGCGGTTTGGCAGTTGTGGGTCAGAATGACCGTGGCGGTTTACCGCGGCGGGATTATGGCGGTCTTCTGACCGGCGGTAAGTGCCTTTTACCGCCAGGGTCAGAATGACCCCCTTAGACACTAGTGCACACTCAGACACTAGCGCACACTCAGACACTAAGATACTCGCGAACACTCAGACACTTAGACACAAGTACACACTTAGACACTCGCAGACACTCAGACACTCGCGCACACTCAGACACTCGCACGAACTCAGACACTAAGACAATCGCACACACTCAGACACTTAGGGCCTGATTACAACTTTGGAGGAGGTGTTAATCCGTCTCAAAAGTGACGGAAAAGTGACGGATATACCACCAGCCGTATTACGAGTCCATTATATCCTATGGAACTCGTAATAAGGCTGGTGGTACATCCGTCACATTTGGGACGGATTAACACCTCCTCCAAAGTTGTAATCAGGCCCTTAGTCACTAGCGCACACTCAGACACTCGCGCACACTCAGACAATGGCGCACACTGAAACATTTGTGTGCACTAAGACACTTGCGCACACTCTGACACTAAGATAGTGGTGCACACTCAGACACTCAGACACTCACGCACACTCAGAAACTAAGATAGTGGCACACACTCAGACACTTAGACACTAGCATACACTCAGACACTCACGCACACTCAGACACTCATGCACACTCAGACACTCATGCACACTATGACACTTGCGCACACTCACTCATACTCAGACACTAGACACTCACACGCACTCAGAAATTCAAACACTTGCACACACTCAGACACTTAAACACCAGCGCAGAGTCAGACATTTGCGTAAACTCAGACACTTACGCACACTTGGACACTTGCACACACTCAGACCCTCAGATACTCACAAGCACTCACACACTCAGACACTCGCGCACACTAGCACACACTCAGACATTCACGCGCACTCAGAAGCTCATGCACACTCAGACACTCGCGCACACTCAGACACTGGTGAACACTCGCTCACACTCAGACACTAAGACACTCGTACGCACTCAGACACTCAGACACTCACGCACACTCAGAAACTAAATTACTCCCCAGCACTCAGACATTTAGACACTAGCGCACACTCAGGCACTCACGCACACTCAGACACTAGCGCACACTCAGACAGTCGAGCACACTCAGACACTCAGACATACGCGCACACTCAGATACTACTGTGCACTCAGACACTTGTGCACACTTAGACAATAATACACTTGCGTGCACTCAGACACTTATGCACACTCAGACACTCGTGCACACTTATACACTCGTGAACATACAGACACTTGTGCACACTAAGACACTCAGACACTCACACACACTCAGATACTAAGATACTTTCCAACACTCAGACATTCAAACACTCGCGCACACTCAGACACTTTAACAACAGCGCACAGTCAGACATATGCTTACACTCAGACACTCACGCATACTCAGACACTTGTGCGCACTCAGACACTAGCGCACACTCAGACACTTACGCACACTCAGACACTTGCACACACTCAGACACTCGCACACACTCACACACTGCACACACTCAGACACTCGCGCACACTAGCACACACTCAGACACTCAGACACTCACGCGCACTCAGACACTCATGCACACTCAGACTCTTGCGCACACTCAGACAGTGGTGCACACTCGCTCACACTCAGACACTAAGACACTCGTACGCACTCAGACATTCGGACACTTACGCACACTCAGACACTCGCATACACACAGACACTTGTGCACACTTAGACACTAATACACTCGCGCACACTTAGACACTCACGCACAATCCGACACTCGCGCACACTCAGACACTCGATCACAC
Organism: Pleurodeles waltl; assembly: GCF_031143425.1. Lineage (NCBI taxonomy): Eukaryota > Metazoa > Chordata > Amphibia > Caudata > Salamandridae > Pleurodeles > Pleurodeles waltl. Next base: position 349,474,276 of record NC_090437.1, on the reverse strand, counting down.
TAAGACACTCAGACACTCACGCACACTCAGATACTCAGATACTAAGATACTCGCCAACAATCAGACACTTAGACACTAGTGCACACTCAGACACTAGCGCACACTCATACACTAAGATACTCGCGAACACTCAGACACTCAGACACTAGCACACACTTAGACACTCGCAGACACTCAGACACTAAAATACTAGTGCACACTCAGACACTCGAGCACACTCAGACACTCACACGCACAAAGACACTCAGACACTCAGACACTCGCTCACACTCAGACACTCATGCACACTCAGATACTCACACACACTCAGACACTCGCGCACACTCGCTCACACTCAGACACTAGACACTCGCACGCACTCAGACACTCAGACACTGAGACACTCACACACACTCAGACACTCGCGCACACTCGCTCACACTCAGACACTAGACACTCGCACGCACTCAGACACTTAAACACCAGCGCACAGTCAGACATTTGCTTACACTCAGACACTCACGCATACTCAGACACTCACGCGCACTCGGACATTTACGCACACTCAGACACTGTACACACTCAGACACTCGCACACACTCAGACACTCGCGCACACTCAGACAGTGGTGCACACTCAGACACTACACACTCAGACACTCGCACACACTCAGACACTCGCGCACACTCAGACAGTGGTGCACACTCGCTCACACTCAGACACTCAGACACTCGTACGCACTAAGATACTCGGGAACACTCAGACACTCAGAAACTAGCACACACTTAGACACTCGCAGACACTCAGACACTCGTGCACACTCAGACACTCGCACACACTCAGGCACTAAGACAATTGCGCACACTCAGACACTTAGTCACTAGCGCACACTCAGACACTCGCTCACATACGACACTCAGACACTTGCACACACTCAGACACTCGCGCACACTCAGACACTCACGCACACACAGACACTAGCGTGCACACAGACACTTGTGCACACTCTGATGCTCAGACACTGAGGCACACTCAGACACTAAGATACCTGTGCACACTCAGACACTTAGACACTCGTGTGCATTAAGACACTCGCGCACACTCTGACACTAAGATTGCGGTGCACACACAGACACTCAGACACTCACGCACACTCAGACACTAAGATAGAGGCGCACACTCAGACACTTAGACACTAGCATACACTCAGACACTCATGCACACTCAGACACTCGAGCGCACTCAGACACTCAGACACTCGCGCACACTCAGATACACATGCACAATCAGACACTTGCACACAATCACGAACACTCAGACACTCGCACACAATCAGACACTTGTGCACACTCGCTCACACTCAGACACTAAGACACTCGCTCACACTCAGACACTCATGCACACTCAGACACTCAGGCACTTGCGCACATTCGCTCACAATCAGACACTAAACACTCGCACGCACTCAGACATTCAAACACTCACGCACACTTAAACAGCAGCACACAGTCAGACATTTGCTTACACTCAGACACTCACGCATACTCAGACACTTGCGCGCACTCAGGCACTTGCGCACACTCAGACACTTACGCACACTCAGAAACTTGCACACACTCAGACACTCGCACACACTCACACACTCGCACACACTCAGACACTCGCGCACTCGTGCACACTCAGACAGTGGTGCACACTCGCTCACACTCAGACACTCAGACACTTGCGCACACTCAGACACTTAGACACTAGCGCATACTCAGACACTCGCGTACAATCAGACACTTGTGCACACTTAGACACTAATACACTCACGTGCACTCAAACACTTATGCACACTCAGACACTCGCACACACTCAGACACTCGCGCACACTCAGAAACTCGCGCACACTAAGATACTCAGACACTCACGCACACTCAGATACTAAGATACTCGCCAACAATCAGACACTTAGACACTAGTGCACACTCAGACACTAGCGCACACTCAGACACTAGGATACTCACGAACACTCAGACACTCAGACACTAGCACACACTTAGACACTCGCAGACATTTTGACACTAAAATACCAGTGCACACTCAGACACTCAAGCACACTCAGACACTCGCATGCACTCAGACACTCAGACACTCGTGCACATTCAGACACACATGCAAAATCAGACACTCACGCACACTCAGACACTCGCACACAATTGCGCACACTCAGACACTCGCACACAATCAGTCACTCACGCAGACTCGCTCACACTCAGACACTAAGACCCCTGCTCACACTCAGACACTCACGCACACTAAGACACTCATGCATACCCGCTCACACTCACACACTAGACACTCGCACACACTCAGACATTCAAACACTCGCGCACACTCAGACACTTAAACACCAGCCATTTCCTTACACTCCGACACTCAGCATACTCAGACAGTCACACGCATTCAGACACTTGCAGGCACTCAGACACTCACGCACACTCAGACACTTGCACACACTCTGACATTAATGCACACTCAGACACTCACGCACACTCAGATACAAATATACTCACCAGCAATCAGACACTTAGACACTAGCGCACACTCAGACACTCACGCATACTCAGACACTCACACACACTCAGACACTCATGTGCATTAAGACACTCGCGCGCACTCCAACACTAAGATAGTGGTGCACACCCAGACACTTAGACACTAGCATACACTCTGACACTCACGCACACTCAGACACTCGAGCGCACTCAGACATTTGCACACAGTCAGACACTAAGACACTTGCAGACACTCAGGCCCATATTTATACTTTTTGACGCACAACTGCGCCAACGCAGTTGTGCGTAAAATTTTTTAACGCCGGCTAACGCCATTCCAAAGCGCCATGCGGGCGCCTTATTTATTGAATGACGTTAGCCGGCGCTGCGGACTGGTGTGCGTCAAAAAAAATTACTCACACCAGGCAGCGCCGGCATAGGGGAAAATGGAGGTTGGGCGTCAAAAAATGGGGCAAGTCAGGTCTGAGGCAAAATTCAGGCCTCAACCCGATTTGCGCCATTTTTTTTTTACACCCAACCTCCATTGACATGACTCCTGTCTTAGCAAAGACAGGAGTCATGCCCCCTTGCCCAATGGCCATGCCCAGGGGACTTATGTCCCCTGGGCATGGCCATTGGGCATAGTGGTATGTAGGGGGGGCCAAATCAGGCCCCCCTATGCCACAAAAAAAACGAAAACAAATACTTACCCCAACTTACCTCAACTTCCCTGGGATGGGTCCCTCCATCCTTGGGTGTCCTCCTGGGGTGGGCAAGGGTGGCAGGGGGTGTCCCTGGGGGCATGGGAGGTCACCTCTGGGCTCCTTCTGAGCCCACAGGTCCCTTAACGCCTGCCCTGAACCAGGCGTTAAAAAACGGCGCCCATCAGGCTGGGCACCGTTTTTTAAGGCCTGCCCCCTCCTGTGCGTCAAAATGACGTCAGAGTATAAATATGGGGCACAGGCCTTAAAGTCATTTTTTGGAAGGGAACGCCTACCTTTCATATAATTAACGCAAGGCTGGTTCCTCCTTCCAAAAAATGACGCACATGGTGGAACTTTGACACCCGCGGGGTCGGACGTCAAAGTATAAATATGGGGCAGGGTTTGCGCCGATTGTGCGTCAAAAATTTTGACGCACATTCGGCGCAAACAGAGTATAAATATGCCTCTCAGACAAAAAAAATACTAGTGCACACTTAGACACTCGAGCACACTCAGACACTCGCACGCACTCAGATACTCAGACACTCATGCACACTCAGACACACATGCACAATCAGACACTCACACACACTCAGACACAATCACGCACATCAGACACTCGCACAAAATCAGAAAGTCACGCACACTCGCTCACACTCAGACACCAAGACACTCGCTCACACTCAGACACTCATGCACACTCAGACACTCACCCACTCAGGCACTCGCGCACACTCAGACACTTACACACACTCAGACACTAAACACTCACACGCACTCAGACATTCAAACACTCACGCACACTTAGACACTTTTAACAACAGTGCACAGTCAGACATTTGCTTACACTCAGACACTCACACATACTCAGACACTTGCGCGCACTCAGGCACTCGCGCACACTCAGACACTTACACACACTCAGACACTTGCACACACTCAGACACTCGCACACACTCACACACTCGCACACACTCAGACACTTGCACACGTGCGCACACTAGCACACACTCAGACACTTAGGGGCTCATTCTGAGCCCGGCGGGAACCGCCATATGGCCGCTCCGCGGTCAAAAGACCGCGGAGGCCATTCTGGCTTTCCCGCTGGGCTGGCGGGCGACCGCCAGAAGGCCGCCCGCGAGCCCAGCGGGAAACCCCTTCCCACGAGGAAGCCGGCTCCGAATGGAGCCGGCGGAGTGGGAAGGTGCGACGGGTGCAGTTGCACCCGTCGCGAATTTCAGTGTCTGCAAAGCAGACACTGAAATTCTTTGTGGGGCCCTCTTACGGGGGCCCCTGCAGTGCCCATGCCATTGGCATGGGCACTGCAGGGGCCCCCAGGGGCCCCACGACACCCCATACCACCATCCTGTTCCTGGCGGGCGACCCGCCAGGAACAGGATGGCGGTATGGGGTGTCGGAATCCCCATGGCGGCGCAGCAAGCTGCGCCGCCATGGAGGATTCCTCAGGGCATCGGAAAACCGGCGGGAGACCGTCGGTTTTCCTATTCTGACCGCGGCCAAACCGCTGCGGTCAGAATGCCCTGCGGGGCACCGCCAGCCTGTTGGCGGTGCTCCCGCATCCCCGGCCCCGGCGGTCCTTGACCGCCGGGGTCGGAATGAGCCCCTTAGACACTTGCGCGCACTCAGACACTCATGCACACTCAGACACTCGCGCACACTCAGGCAGTGGTGCACACTCGCTCACACTCAGACACTAAGACACTCGTACGCACTCAGACATTCGGACACTTGCGCACACTCAGACACTTGTGTACAGACACTTGTGCACACTTAGACACTAATACACTTGTGCGCACTCAAACACTCACACAAACTCAGACACTCGCGCACACTCAGACACTTGTGCACACTAAGACACTCAGACACTCACGCACACTCAGATACTAAGATACTCGCCAACAATCAGACACTTAGACACTAGTGCACACTCAGATACTAGCGCACACTCAGACACTAAGATATTCGCGAACACTCAGACACTAGCACACACTTAGACACTCGCAGACACTCAGACACTAAAATACTAGTGCACACTTAGACACTCGAGCACACTCAGACACTCGCACACACTCAGACACTCGCGCACACTCAGACACACATGCAAAATCAGACACTCACGCACACTCAGACACTCGCACACAATCTGAGACTCACGCACACTGCTCACCCTCAGACACTAAGACACTCGCTCACACGCAGACACTCATGCACACTCAGACACTCACGCACACTCAGACACTCGCTCACACGTAGACACTCATGCACACTCAGACACTCACGCACACTCAGACACTCGCGCACACCCGCTCACACTCAGACACTAGACACTCACACGCACTCAGACATTCAAACACTCGTGCACACTCAGACACTTAAACACCAGCGCACAGTCAGACATTTGCTTACACTCAGACACTCACGCATACTCAGACACTTGTGCGCACTTAGACACTCGTGCACACTCAGACACGTACGCACACTCAGACACTTGCACACACTCAGACACTCGCACACACTCGCACACACTCAGACACTTAGACACTCGCGCGCACTCAGACACTCATGCACACTCAGACACTCGCGCACACTCAGACAATGGTGCACACTCACTCACACTCAGACACTAAGACACTCGTACGCACTCAGACATTCGGACACTTGCGCACACTCAGACACTTAGACACTAGCGCACACTCAGACACTTGCGTACAATCAGACACTTGTGCACACTAAGGGCCAGATGTAGGAAACTCCCAAATTGCGACTTGCAATTTGCGAGTCCCTGCGACTCGCAAATTGCAAGTCGCAATTTGGGATGCAGAAAGGTGTCTCAGACACCTTCTGCGAGTCGCTATAGGGTTGCAAAGACTCACCTCATTAATATTAATGAGGTGGGTCGCAATTTGCGACCCCATAGCGAGTCAGGGCACTCACGGGGATGGAGGCCTGCTGGGAACAGCAGACCTCCATGTCCGTGACTGCTTTTAAATAAAGCCGTTTTTTTTTTTCAAAGTGTAGCCCGTTTTCCTTAAAGGAAAACGAGCTGCACTTAGAAAAAAAAAACGAAACCTTTTGTTTCTGATTTTTTCAGGGCAGGTAGTGGTCCCTTGCCTGCTCGGAAAAAATATTTTTGGGTCCAGTCACGCACACTCAGACACTCGCGCACACCCGCTCACACTCAGACACTAGACACTCACACGCACTCAGACAGTCAAACACTCGCGCACACTCAGACACTTAAACACCAGCGCACAGTCAAACATTTGCTTACACTCAGACACTCACGTATACTCAGACACTCGTGCGCACTCAGACACTCGCGCACACTCAGACATGTATGCACACTCAGACACTTGCACACACTCAGACTCTCGCGCACACTCACACACTCGCACACACTCAGACAATCGCCATGGTGGGCGAACCGCCAGGAACAGGATGGCGGTAGGGGGTGTCAGAATCCCCCATGGCGGCGCAGCAAGCTGCGCCGCCATGGGGGATTCTAAGGGCAGCGGTAAACAGGCGGGAGACCGCCGGTTTACCCTTTCTGACCGTGGCCAAACCGGCGCGGTCAGAATGCCCTGCGGGGCACCGCCGGTCTGTCGGCGGTGCTCCCGCCGACCCTGGCCCCGGCGGTCTGAGACTGCCGGGGTTAGAATGAGGGCCTAAGTGCCAATGGCATGGGCACGGCAGGGGCCCCCGTAAGAGGGCCCCACAAAGTATTTCAGTGTCTGCCTAGCAGACACTGAAATACGCGACGGGTGCAACTGCACCCGTCGCACCTTCCCACTCCGCCGGCTCAATTCTGAGCCGGCATCTTAGTAGGAAGGTTGATTTGCCCTGGGCTGGCGGGCGGCCTTTTGGCGGCCGCCCGCCAGCCCAGGGCAAATCCCAAAATACCCTCAGCGGTCTTTCGACCGCGGAGCGGTATTTTGGTGGGGGAACTTCGGCGGGCGGCCTCCGCCACCCGCCGAAGTTAGAATCACCCCCTTAGTCACTAGCGCACACTTATACACTCGCAGACACTCAGACTCTCACGCACAATCAGACACTCAGACACTCATGTGCACTCAGACACTCATGCACACTCAGACATTCAGACACCTGCACACACTCAGACACTCACGCCCACTCAGAAACTAAGATACTCCCCAGCACTCAGACACTCGTGCACACTCAGACACTCACGCGCTCTCAGACACTCACGCACACTCAACTAAGACACTCACGCACACTCCAACACTAAGACAATCGTGCACACTCAGACACTTAGGGGGTCATTCCGACCCCGGCGGGAGGAGACCGCCAAAAGACCGTACCGCGGTCAAATGACCGCGGCGGTCATTTTGACTTTACCGCTGGGCAGGCGGGCGACCGCCAAAAGGCCGCCCGCCCGCCCGCCCAGCGGGAAAGCCCCAGCAACGATGAAGCCGGCTCCGAATGGAGCCGGCGGAGTTGCTGGTGAACGACGGGTGCAGTGGCACCCGTCGCGATTTTCAGTGTCTGCTTTGCAGACACTGAAAATCTTAATGGGGCCCTGTTAGGGGGCCCCTGCACTGCCCATGCCTGTGGCATGGGCAGTGCAGGGGCCCCCAGGGGCCCCACGACACCCGTGCCCGCCATCCTGTTCCTGGCGGTTTTTACCACCAGGACCAGGATGGCGGGAAGGGGGTCGGAATCCTCATGACGGCGCTGCTTGCAGCGCCGCCGTGGAGGATTCTCTGGGGCAGGGGAAAACCGGTGGGAAACCGCCGGTTCCCCTTTTCTGTCCGCGGCTTTACCGCCACGGTCAGAATTGCCCCTGAAGCACCGCCAGCCTGTTGGCGGTGCTTCCTCCGTCCCCGGCCCTGGCGGTCCATGACCGCCAGGGTCGGAATGACCCCCTTAGTCACTAGCGCACACTCAGACACTCAGGGGGTCCGCCGTCCGCCAAAGTAACCCCGTCGAAAGACCACGGGGGTCATTTCGACTTTCCCGCTGGGCCGGCGGGCGACCGCCAAAAGGGCGCCCGCCGGCCCAGCGGGAAAGACCCTGCAACAATGAAGCCGGCTCCGAATGGAGCCGGCGGAGTTGCAGGGGTGCGACGAGTGCAGTTGCACCCGTCGCGATTTTCACTGTCTGCAAAGCAGACAGTGAAAATCTTTATGGGGCCCTGTTAGGGGGCCCCTGCACTGCCCATGCCAGTGGCATGGGCAGTGCAGGGGCCCCCAGGGGCCCCACGACCCCCGTTCCCGCCATCCTGGTTCTGGCGGTGTAAACCGCCAGAAACAGGCTGGCGGGAAGGGGGTCGGAATCCCCATGGCGGCGCTGCAAGCAGTGCCGCCATGGAGGATTCTCCGGGCCAGGGGAAATCCGGCGGGAAAACGCCGGATCCCCTTTTCTGACCGAGGCGTCAGAATGGCCCTGGAAGCACCACCAGCCTGTTGGCGGTGCTTCCGTGTCCCTCCACCCTGGCGGTCCATGACCACCAGGGTTGGAATGAGGGCCTTAGTCACTAGCGCACACTCAGACACTTGCGCACATACGACACTCAGACACTTGCACACATCTCAGACACTCGCGCGCACTCAGACACTCGCGTGCAATCAGACACTCGCGGGCACTGAGACACTGTTAGAAATGGGGGTTTTGGTTGGCAGTCAGGTTACCCTCTGTCCAAGCAAAAACCCTCACTCTAGTCAGGGTAAGTCACACACAATCCAAGATTACCCTGTGCCCACCCTCTGGTAGCTTGGCACGAGCAGTCAGGCTTAACTTAGAAGGCAATGTGTAAAGTATTTGTGCAATAAATCATACAATACCACCATATAGCACCACAAAAATACACCACACAGTGTTTAGAAAAATATGTAATATTTATCAGGATAATTGCAGGTCAAAACAAATAAAGTTGCAATGTGAATTTGTAGAGATATCACTGAAAAGTGATATAAAGGCCCTCATTACGACCCTGGCGGTTTGTAACCGCCAGGGCCGCGGGACGCGGTGGCAGCGCCGACAGGCCGGCGGTGCCCCGCGGGGCATTCTGACCGCGGCGGCTTAGCCGCGGTCAGAGAAGGGAAACCGGCGGTCTCCCGCCTGTTTCCCGCTGCCCCCAAGGAATCCTCCAAGCCGGCCCAGCTTGCTGCGCCGGCTTGGGGATTCCGACTCCCCCTCCCGCCATCCAGTTCCTGGCGGTTCTCCCGCCAGGAACCGGATGGCGGGAGGGGGAGTCGCGGGCCCCCGTAAGAGGGCCCCAAAATGTATTTCACTGTCTGCATAGCAGACAGTGAAATACGCGACGGGTGCAGTAGCACCCGTCGCACCTTCCCACTCCGCCGGCTCGATTACGAGCCGGCTTCATGGTGGGAAGGTCGTTTTCCCCTGGGCTGGCGGGCGGCCTTAAGGCGGCCGCCCGCCAGCCCAGGGGAAAACTTGGAATGCCGGCCGCGGTCTTCAGACCGCGGTGCGGTATTCCTGCGGCGCAACTTTGGCGGGCGGCCTCCGCCGCCCATCAAAGTTGTAATGAGGGCCAAAGTGTCTTAAGTCTTTAAAAAGCAAACAAAGGGGGTCATTCCAACCCTGGCGGTCGGTGATAAAGCGGCGGCCAACCCGCCAACAGGCCGGCGGTCCAAAAAATGGAATTCTGACCCTGGCGGGAACCGCCAACACAGGCCGCCACATTAACACTCCGACCGCCACGGCGGGACCGACAAACAGCGCGGCGGTCACCGCCAACAGGCAGGCGGCAGACAATGTACCACCCACCCTATCACAACTCACCAATCTGCCACCTTTTCCGGGGCGGGAGCCCCGCCGATAAAAACACGGCGGAAACAGACTACGAACGGGAAAACGCTCACCTATACACACTCCACGAGGAAGGAGGACAGCATGGAGCCCGAATTACACATCCTACCGGCTATTGTCTACCTGCTCATCTACCAGGAGTACGAACGTCGGCGCAGATGACAACGGTGAGTACTGCACCTACGACACAGGGTAGGGTGGAAGAGGAAAGCTTACGGGCACACACATACGCGATACACCCACCCCCCCAACCCCCCCCCCAATACCTACACACCAATGCAGAGCAACAAGTCAGAGTGACACCCCCCAAACCCCCCGGAAGAATGCAAAGACATAATTCAAATGAAGTTTACAATTTATGTATAAAATAGGTTCATTTAAGTCATGGTAAATATGCCATATGAAATATACAAAAGAAATAATGAACATAGTGCAAAGTATAAACATAGTCAATAAGTCCTGCACAGTCCGTTCAATATCCATAGTCCGTGGGCCAATGTGTACAAACACATAGGCAAAGCCCACACAGGAGACCGGAAACCATTGGAGAGAACACTGCTGGGGTATCAGATGAGAAAACAACAGGCACCTCAGGGGGAAGGGAAAGGGGGGCACCTCAGCCACATGAGTCCACGACGCCAGATCCACGAGGGGCCTCCATGCCCACTGTACCATCCTGGGGAGTGCAAAGCCACAGTCCATCAGATGGATAACCGACACCACTGGTATTGGAGGAGGCATGGTGCCCAGAGTGCTTCGTGAACACCTGCTCGACACAGAACCGGCACTGTCAATGGACCAGCGGTGCTTGAGACGGCGGTGCCCAGCGGAGCGGTGCTTGAGACGGCGGTGCCCAGTGGAACGGTGCTTGAGAGGAAGGCCCCAGCGGAACGGTGCTTGAGAGGAAGGCCCCAGCGGAGCGGTGCTTGAGAGGAAGGGCCCACGGAGCGGTGCTTGAGACGGCGGTGCCCAGCGGAGCGGTGCTTGAGAGGAAGGCCCCAGCGGAGCGGTGCTTGAGAGGAAGGCCCCAGCGGAGCGGTGCTTGAGAGGAAGGGCCCAGCGGAGCGGTGCTTGAGACGGGGGTGCCCAGCGGAGCGGTGCTTGAGATGAAGGGCCCAGCGGAGCTGTGCTTGAGATGAAGGGCCCAGCGGAGCGGTGCTTGACAGGAAGGGCCCAGCGGAGCGGTGCTTGAGATGAAGGGCCCAGCGGAGCGGTGCTTGAGATGAAGGGCCCAGCGGAGCGGTGCTTGAGAGGAAGGCCCCAGCGGAGCGGTGCTTGAGATGAAGGGCCCAGCGGAGCGGTGCTTGAGACGGCGGGGCCCTGTTCAGCGGTGCTCTTCACGGCGGGGCCCTGTTCAGCGGTGCCTGTCTTGGCAGGGCCCTGTTCAGCGGTGCTCCTCACGGCGGGGCCCTGTTCAGCGGTGCCTGTCTTGGCGGGGCCCTCTTCAGCGGTGCTCCTCACGGTGGGGCCCTGTTCAGCGGTGCTCTTCACGGTGGGGCCCTGTTCAGCGGTGCCTGTCTTGGCGGGGCCCTCTTCAGCGGTGCTCCTCACGACGGGGCCCTGTTCAGCGGTGCTCTTCACGGCGGGGCCCTGTTCAGCAGTGCCTGTCTTGGCGGGGCCCTCTTCAGCGGTGCTCTTCACGGCGGGGCCCTGTTCAGCGGTGCCTGTCTTGGCGGGGCCCTCTTCAGCGGTGCTCCTCACGGCGGGGCCCTGTTCAGCGGTGCCTGTCTTGGCGGGGACCTCTTCAGCGGTGCTCTTCACGGCGGGTCCCTGTTCAGCGGTGCCTGTCTTGGCGGGGCCCTCTTCAGCGGTGCTTGTCCTGTCTTTCAAGGGAGCCAGACCTGGCCAAGACTCCCCGCTTAGTCGCCCTCCGACCTTGCGGTAGCGGGGCCCTCCTTTGATGGAGTCTTGTGCCCGTGGGTGTCGTCCGTCACACCCGGTATGGGGCTGGTGGGGCCCTCCTGGTGCGCTCGGCTGCTGCATGTCTTCTCCGCCCTGCTGCCCTTGACCTCCTTCGCTGCAGCTCTCGGGCCCTTGCCTCCCTTAGATGATGTGGCAGGTGACGTGGCAAGGCCACTCTCCTTGGTGGCAGCCGTCTCAGGCTTTTCGCGCCGGCCCTTAAGTTTTCTTGTCCTCTTCCCAGGGGGTGGGCTGGCTGTCCCCTTGCTGCCGGCCGATGTTCCTTCCCTAGGAGCTGGTGGACTCCAATAGCCCTGCACTATGGTGATACTAGATGCAGGGCTGGTGGTGGCTGAGGTGCTCTTTAGACTCTTACCAGATGGAGGGGGTGGGATAGGTGATGCAAAGAGGTTAATTTTGGAGAGGAAAAGTTTTTTAGGAGCAATGGGAACGGTAGGTGCAGTGGGTATGGGAGTGGAGGAAGAGGATGTGGTTGTAGGAGAGTCAAGTGTGCTGTCTTTGGGTGCAGGTGCTTGGGCTGGAGGCTGTCGTGAGGTGGATGGCTGTTGGGTAGGTGGCTGCCTGCGTTTGTGTGGTTTGGAAGAGGGGGTGACAGACACAGTGGGAGAGGACACAGGGGACGTGTAAATGGCAGTGGGGGTGGTGACTGCACGTGTGCTGACTGTAATGGAGGGTGTGCTGGTGATGGAAGTACTGGCTGATGGTGGTGTGCATGCAGGTGTGAGTGGAGACGTCACAGGGAGGGAGGAGGGAGACGAGGAGGAGGGGGACACACAGGTGGTAGTGACTGTTGGCATGTCTGCATCTGGATGTTGCTTGTGGGATCTGTGGTGCTTATGTCTGGATGAGCTGCCCTTGGGTGTTGAGGTGTGTGCAGGCTGGTCTGATGGTGTGGATGGGATAGGCTGAGGAACAGGAGACTGGGACTGGGTGGAGGGAGTTAGAAGAGGGAGGCTGGAGACAGGGACAATGGCTGCCGTCAGTGCTGAGGCCAGAGCGTTGAACAATCGCTGATGGGCAGCCTGACCCGAATGAATGCCCTCCAGGTATGCATTGCTCAGATGCACCTCCCTTTCCACCCCCTGGATGGCATTCAAAAAGATAGACTGCCCAACAATGAGCGTCCGGAGGAGGTCAACGACCTCCTCACTGAGGGCAGCAGGGGTAACTGGGGCAGGGCCTGAGGTGCCTGGGGCGAAGGAGATGCCCGCCTTGGTGTGCGAGCGGGCACGGGGCGAACGCTGAGGGGCTGCTTGGAGGGCGGAGCTGGTGCGCTGGGTGGCGGCTGTGCCTGTAGTTGCGGTGGGCACGGATGTTGCCGCCACCGCAAGGGAGCTCCCTTCCGAGGACGTGTCGGTGTCGCTGACGTCTCCACGGGTCCCCGTTGTGGAGCTCCCCTCGCCCTCCGTCTCACTGCTGAACTCGGAGTCCGTTGCATGGCCCTCCGGGGCCATGTGAGATGCAGCTCCCTCGTGCGCCGATGCCACTTCTCCTCCGCCTGATGATGCTAATGCACACATGCACAGGAAGAAAAAGAAAATGGGTGGGGGGGGAAATGAAGACAGGTTGAGTGCATGCATTGGCAACACCATTGGCGGAGAGGACAGACACAGAAGCCCCCTGAACTACGCTGCGCAATCGGGGTACACTACTAAGTTCTTGTGACTAGGCCTACAGGTCTATGGACGACAAATGCACACATGGGTGATGGCGGACCATGGATAGCTGTACTTGGCACCCTACAGAGGTGGGGGGCGGGGGCACAGGGCCATGGCTAACGGAGGGGACTAGCCTACAGAAAGCGCCCTGGCCTTGAGTTACCCACAGTCCTCCTCCCCCACCCAGACACCTCCACTGCGCGCAAAGATAGCAGAATGTGCTGATACTCACCCCCTTGTGTCTGCTGTGATGTCCTCACGCGCCCATCCAAATCGGGGTAGGCCACCGCCAGGATCTGGGACATCAGGGGGGTCAATTGGCGGCTGGCACCCCTCCTACGTTGGGAGGCCATCCCCAGCAGAGACTCGGCGGTCTTTCTGATCCCGCGGCGGATGTCCTCCCACCTCTTTCGGCAGTGGGTGCCCCGTCTGTTGTGGACCCCCAGGGCCCGGACGTCCTTGGCGATGGCACGCCAAATGTCGACCATCTGATGGGCGCTGACCTATTTGACATGTACAGGGTGGGAAAGGAAATATCATCACTATTCAGCATGGTAGATGTGAGTGGCCCCCCCCTCCCAACCTTGCCATGTGGCACATGTTCCCATCTGTCGTGCGTTGCACTCCTCATTCGCTCCCCTCCCCACCTTCTTACATACACCCCACTCAACACAGGCATAGCCCATTCAGCGTGCACCCTGTGTACTAACCTGTTGGTCTGGAGGACCGTAGAGTAGTGCATACTGGGGGAGGACCCCATCAACAAGTTTCTCCAATTCTTCATAAGTGAAGGCAGGGGCCCTTTCCCCAGTCGCAGCAGCCATTGTATCTCCCAGACCGAGGTCACAGCAGCACTTGCAGTATAGGTTCTCTCCTGTGGATGATCAGGTCTCGAGTGATTAATCAGATAGAAAATGGCGATCACGCCCGCGGCGGTGCGTACCGCAGCGGTGCGTACCGCGACCGCCGGCGCACCTCGTCATTGGCTCCTGAGACCCATAGGGTTCAATGTTAACCAATGCTGCTTTGCGCCGCGGTCTTCGACCGCCTACCGCCACGGTGTGCCACGCCAGCGCAGTGACCTCACATCCCACTGTCACACTTCACAGGTCAGGCAGCCGCCATTTCATGGGCCCACATGGCATGATTTCTACTGCGTCACACAGGCCTAGGCCTTGCATTGCCACTCATACAAACCGTTCCATGCATAGCGATTCGTGTACTGTGCAAGCTGTGTGAACGAACCTGTGGGTTGCTTGACTCTGTGCTCCATGTTGTCCTTCCTAGGCACCGTCTGCTGGGACTTGCAATGAGAAGGATGAATCCTCCCGTGTACCGACCGCTGGTGGACCTGTCGACAATGTAAGAACGACATATCATACTTACATACCGGCTTGACAGAGCAACTATACATGAAATATCTGCCCAGCTGGAGCCAGACCTGATGTCCCCCATCCGCCAACCCACAGGGATTCCCCCTCTGGTGCAGGTTCTGTCAGTACTCCATTTTTTGGCAAGTGGGTCGTTTCAGACAACAGTGGCCATATCATCTGGGATGTCTCAGCCTATGTTTTCAAAGGTTTTGTCCAGAGTGTTGTCTGCCCTGATGAAATACATGCAGAGCTACATTATTTTCCCTGAGGTGGGCGAATTGGCTACAGTGGAGGGTGATTTCTATGCCCTTGGACATATCCCCAACATCATTGGGGCCATTGATGGGACCCATGTGGCTTTGGTTCCCCCCAAAGACAGTGAGCAGGTGTACCGAAACAGAAAAAGTTATCATTCGATGAATGTCCAGGTTGTCTGTTTGGCTGACCAGTACATCTCCCATGTAAATGCCAAGTTCCCTGGGTCAGTGCATGACGCGTATGTCATGCGAAATAGCAGCATCCCTTATGTGATGGAACAGCTACAGAGACACCGTGTGTGGCTAATTGGTGACTCTGGTTACCCCAACCTGTCGTGGCTACTGACCCCAGTGAGGAATCCCAGGACAAGGGCAGAGGAACGGTACAATGAGGCCCATGGGCGAACTAGGAGGATTATAGAAAGGACCTTCGGGGTCCTGAAGGCCAGGTTTAGGTGCCTGCATATGACAGGGGGATCCCTCATGTACTCACCAAAGAAGGTGTGCCAGATCATCGTGGCCTGCTGTATGCTTCACAATCTTGCATTGCGACGCCAGGTGCCTTTTCTGCAGGAGGATGGTCCAGATGGTGGTGTTGTTGCAGCTGTGGAGCCTGTGGAGAGTGAAGAAGAGGAAGACGACGGGGACGACACAGACAACAGGGATACAGTCATACAACAAAACTTTCAGTAGCACACAGGTAAGAAACAGCCACCCCAATTTACATTTACTTGAGGCCTCATGCGTCTCCACTGTCTGTGTTTCCCCCCAGTTCCTGTTAACTGATTTGTGACTTTCCCTTCCCTTTTCAGAGCTGTATGACCCACTGCCTGACTTCAGCTTTGTTTGCCCATGGACTAAAGCTTATTGAAATTGGTATGTTGTCATCACAAAGTAACTGGACATTATTGAACCGTTATGTGTAATTCATTTGTTAAGAATACAAGCAGACTCCTGTTTATTTAAGTGGAATAAGTGATTTATTTAAAGTGCTAGATATAGGTAAATGATTTGGAAGCGGGGATGGGTGGGGGTGGAGTAATGTCCATGGCAGAGTCCAGTTCTCAGTCGCACAGGTGCATTGTCCATATGCCTGTGGAAGGATGGAGCAGGGGCAGTTCAAGGTTGGACAGGGTGACAATGTGGGACAGTGGGATGACATCAGGGGGTATCTTAGGCTGGCGGGGGTCTTGCAATCCTACTCTGTCTTCTTGTGAGATCTTAGGTTCCGCTTGCGGGGTGGTTCTTCTTCTGCAGGAGGTGGGGTTCTGGTGGCCTGTCGTTGTGTGGGGGCCTCCTGTCCACTGGCGCCGGCGGAGGTGGTAGGCTGTTCCTGGCCTGGGCTAGTGACAGGGGCCCTTTGGGGTGCCACATGGTCCCGCAATGTGGTGATGATCTGGGTAAGGGCCAGGACGATGGTCCCCATTGCGGAACCGATGTTCCTCAGTTCCTCCCTGAACCCCATGTACCGTTCCTCCTGCAGTTCCTGGATCTCCTGGAAACGGGCCAGTACCATCGCTATCGTCTCCTGGGAGCGGTGGTATGCTCCCATGATGGTGGAGAGGGCCTCTTGGAGAGTCGGTTCCCCGGGCCTGTCCCCCCCTGTCGCACAGCAGCCCTCCCAGCTCCCCTGCGTTCCTGGGCCTCTGTCCCCTGGCCGGTGTGCCCACTACCACTGCCCCCAGGTCCCTGTTGTTGTTGGGGTGGTGGGTCAACCTGGGTGCCCTGTAGTGGTGGACACACCGCTGATTTACGTGCCCTGGAGACAGAGGCATGGGCCCGCTGGGTGGGAGCTGTGCTGGTGTTCCCAGAGGGGGTTGGGTCTGGTGTAGCCTGTGGCTGTCTGTGGGGAACCGACTGTCCAGAGGTCCCCGATGGGCCGGGCTGGTCGTCTGGCTCCAGGGAGACTGAGCTGCTGTCATCGCTGGGGGCCTCTTCTGGGGGTGGGATGGACATCTCTGGACCCTCCGTGGCGGTGTGGTGGCGTTCGGGTCCTGCAGGGGTATAAAGGTATGGTTATTGCTTCTGTGTGTGGCATTTCGTGTGATGGGTGGGTGTCCGTGTACCCATGTGCAGGCATTTCCTTGTGGGGGCTTTTGTGAGGGTGGCTTGTGGGGGTGATGTGTGTGTGCAGTGGGCATGCTTTGGTGATGGGTGTCCATGCTTTGGGGTCGCATGCAGGGCTTGGTGTTGGGATGGGTGGGTTGTGATGGTGAGGCTTTTGCTAGGGGTTGGTGTGATGGGGGAGGGGGTGAGGGTGGGGGTATGATTTGGCATGCAGGTGGTGTGGGGGTGGGAAGCAGTAGTGAAGATTTGTCTTACCAGAGTCCATTCCTCCGCCTACTCCTGCGAGGCCCTCAGGATGCAGGATGTGTAAGGCTTCCTCCTCCCACGCGGTAAATTTTGGGGGAGTAGGTGGGGGTCCGCCGCCAGTCTTCTGCACCGCTATGTTGTGCCTTGAAACCATGGAACGCACCTTCCCCCGTAGGTCGTTCCATCTCTTCCTGATGTCCTCCCGATTGCGTGGATGCTGTCCCACCGCGTTGACCCTGTCCACTATCCTTTGCCATAGCTCCATCTTCCTGGCAATTGTGGTGTGCTGCACCTGTGCCCCGAAGAGCTGGGGCTCTACACGGACTATTTCCTCCACCATGACCCTGAGTTCGGCGTCACTGAACCTGGGGTGTCTTTGGGGTGCCATGGGGTGGTGTGGTTGAGGTGTGGGGTGGCGTTTGTGGTGATGAGTGTGGTGCGTGTGGTGGTGTGTGGTGTTTGGTGCGTGGATTCTGTGTGGGTGATGGTGTTGTGTGCCTCTGTGTTGTGGGATTCGCTATTCTGTGCTCTGTCTATAGCCTTCGTCAATGATTTCGGGTCGTAGGGGCTTGTGGGTGATGTGGGTGTGTGTTTTATATTGTGTTGGGTGTGTGGGAGTGGTGTTAGTATGTGTATCAGGTGTGTGTATTTCGAAGTGACCAATGTGGGTGAGTTTTCTATGGGTGTGTGTATTTTGACCGCGGCGGTGTGTACCGCCAATGGAATACCGCGTTTGAAAGACCGCCGCGTGGATTTGTGGGTCGGAATGGTATGGGCGTATTTCTGTTGGCGTGACGGTGGAGGTTTGGTCAGCGCCATTTTTTCGCTGACCTTTGGTGTGGCGGATTATTGAGGATGTCGGGATTTCGGCGGTTTGGCAGTTGCGGGTCAGAATGACCGTGGTGGTTTACTGCGGCCGCAGCGGTGTTATGGCGGGCTTCTGACCGGCGGTAAGCGCCTTTTACCGCCGAGGTCAGAATGACCCCCTTAGTGTCTGAGTGTGCGAAAGTGTCTGAATGTCTGAGTGCGTACGAGTGTCTTAATGTCTGAATGTGAGCAATTGTGCGCCACTGCCTGAGTGTGCACGAGTGTCTGAGTGTGCATGAGTGTCTGAGTGCTCGCGAGTGTCTGAGTGTCTGAGTGTGTGCGAGTGTCTGAGTGTGTGCGAGAGTGTGAGTGTGTGCGACTGTCTGGGTGTGTGCAAGTGTCTGAGTGTGCATACGTGTCTGAGTGTGCGCGAGTGTCTGAGTGCACACGAGTGTCTGAGTATGCGTGAGTGTCTGAGTGTAAGCAAATGTCTGACTGTGCGCTGGTGTTTAAGTGTCTGAGTGTGGGCGAGTGTTTGAATGTCTGAGTGCGTGTGAGTGTCTAGTGTCTGAGTGTGAGCGGGTGTGCGCGAGTGTCTGAGTGTGCGTGAGTGTCTGAGTGTACATGCATGTCTGAGTGTGAGCGAGTGTCTTATTGTCTGAGTGTGAGCAAGTGTGCGTGAGTGTCTGATTGTGTGCGAGTGTCTGAGTGTCTGAGTATGCGCGATTGTGTGCGAGTGTCTGAGTGTGCGTGAGTGTCTGATGTTGCATGTGTGTCTGAGTGTGCGCGAGTGTCTGAGCATCTGAGTGTGTGCGAGTGTCTTAGTGTGCTCGAGTGTCTGAGTGTGCACTAGTATTTTAGTGTCTGAGTGTCTGCGAGTGAAATACGCCCATACCATTCCGACCCACAAATCCACGAGGCGGTCTTTCAAACGCGGTATTCCATTGGCGGAACACACCGCCGCGGTCAAAATACACACACCCATTGAAAACTCAGCCACATTGGTCACTTCGAAATACACACACCTGATACACATACTAACACCACTCCCACACACCCAACACAATATAAAACACACACCCACATCACCCACAAGCCCCTACCACCCGAAATCATTGTCGAAGGCTAGAGACAGAGCACAGAATAGAGAATCCCACAACACAGAGGCACACAACACCATCACCCACACAGAATCCATGCACCAAACACCACACACCACCACACGCACCACACTCATCACCACAAACGCCACCCCACACCTCAACCACACCACCCCATGGCACCCCAAAGACACCCCAGGTTCAGTGACGCCGAACTCAGGGTCATGGTGGAGGAAATAGTCCGTGTAGAGCCCCAGCTCTTCGGGGCACAGGTGCAGCACACCACAATTGCCAGGAAGATGGAGCTATGGCAAAGGATAGTGGACAGGGTCAACGCGGTGGGACAGCATCCACGCAATCGGGAGGACATCAGGAAGAGATGGAACGACCTACGGGGGAAGGTGCGTTCCATGGTATCAAGGCACAACATAGCGGTGCAGAAGACTGGCAGCGGACCCCCACCTACTCCCCCCGAATTTACCGCGTGGGAGGAGGAAGTCTTGCACATCCTGCATCCTGAGGGCCTCGCTGGAGTAGGCGGAGGAATGGACTCTGGTAAGGCAAATCTTCACTACTGCTTCCCACCCCCACCCCACCTGAATGCCAAATCATACCCCCACCCTCCCCCCCTCCCCCATCACACCAACCCCTAGCAAAAGCCTCACCATCACAACCCACCCATCCCAACACCAAGCCCTGCATGCGACCCCAAAGCATGGACACCCATCACCAAAGCATGCCCACTGCACACACACATCACCACCACAAGCCACCCTCACCAAAGGCCCCACAAGGAAATGCCTGCACATGGGTACACGGACACCCACCCATCACACGAAATGCCACACACAGAAGCAATAACCATACCTTTATACCCCTGCAGGACCCGAACGCCACCACACCGCCACGGAGGGTCCATAGATGTCCATCCCACCCCCAGAAGAGGCCCCCAGCGATGACAGCAGCTCTGTCTCCCTGGAGCCAGACGACCAGCCCGGCCCATCGGGGACCTCTGGACAGTCGGTTCCCCACAGACAGCCACAGGCTACACCAGACCCAACCCCCTCTGGGAACACCAGCACAGCTCCCACCCAGCGGGCCCATGCCTCTGTCTCCAGGGCACGTAAATCAGCAGTGTGTCCACCACTACAGGGCACCCAGGTTGACCCACCACCCCAACAACAACAGGGACCTGGGGGCAGTGGTAGTGGGCACACCGGCCAGGGGACAGAGGCCCAGGGACACAGGGGAACTGGGAGGGCTGCTGTGCGAAAGGGGGGGGACAGGCCCGTGGAACCGACTCTCCAAGAGGCCCTCTCCACCATCATGGGAGCATACCACCGCTCCCAGGAGACGATGGCGACGGTACTGGCCCGGTTCCAGGAGATCCAGGAACTGCAGGAGGAACGGTACATGGGGTTCAGGAAGGAACTGAGGAACATCGGTTCCGCAACGGGGACCATCGTCCTGGCCCTTACCCAGATCGTCACCACATTGCGGGACCATGTGGCACCCCAAAGGGCCCCTGTCACTAGCCCAGGCCAGGAACAGCCTACCACCTCCGCCGGCGCCAGTGGACAGGAGGCGCCCACACAATGACAGGCCACCAGAACCCCACCTCCTGCAGAAGAAGAACCACCCCGCAAGCGGAACCTGAGATCTCACAAGAAGACAGAGTAGGATTGCAAGACCCCCGCCAGCCTAAGATACCCCCTGATGTCATCCCACTGTCCCACATTGTCACCCTGTCCAACCTTGAACTGCCCCTGCTCCATCCTTCCACAGGCATATGGACAATGCACCTGTGCGACTGAGAACTGGACTCTGCCATGGACATTACTCCACCCCCACCCATCCCCGCTTCCCAATCATTTACCTATATCTAGCACTTTAAATAAATCACTTATTCCACTTAAATAAACAGGAGTCTGCTTGTATTCTTAACAAATGTATTACACATAACGGTTCAATAATGTCCAGTTACTTTGTGATGACAACATACCAATTTCAATAAGCTTTAGTCCATGGGCAAACAAAGCTGAAGTCAGGCAGTGGGTCATACAGCTCTGAAAAGGGAAGGGAAAGTCACAAATCAGTTAACAGGAACTAGGGGGAAACACAGACAGTGGAGACGCATGAGGCCTCAAGTAAATGTAAATTGGGGTGGCTGTTTCTTACCTGTGTGCTACTGAAAGTATTGTTGTATGACTGTATCCCTGTTGTCCGTGTTGTCCCCGTCGTCTTCCTCTTATTAACTCTCCACAGGCTCCACAGCTGCAACAACACCACCATCTGGACCATCCTCCTGCAGAAAAGGCACCTGGCGTCGCAATGCAAGATTGTGAAGCATACAGCAGACCACGATGATCTGGCACACCTTCTTTGGTGAGTACATGAGGGATCCCCCTGTCAAATGCAGGCACCTAAACCTGGCCTTCAGGACACCGAAGGTCCTTTCTATGATCCTCCTAGTTCGCCCATGGGCCTCATTGTAGCGTTCCTCTGCCCTTGTCCTGGGATTCCTCACTGGGGTCAGTAGCCACGACAGGTTGGGGTAACCAGAGTCACCAATTAGCCACACACGGTGTCTCTGTAGCTGTTCCATCACATAAGGGATGCTGCTATTTTGCATGACATACGCGTCATGCACTGACCCAGGGAACTTGGCATTTACATGGGAGATGTACTGGTCAGCCAAACAGACCACCTGGACATTCATCGATGATAACTTTTTCTGTTTCGGTACACCTGCTCACTGTCTTTGGGGGGAACCAAAGCCACATGGGTCCCATCAATGGCCCCAATGATGTTGGGGATATGTCCAAGGGAATAGAAATCACCCTTCACTGTAGCCAATTCGCCCACCTCAGGGAAAATAATGTAGCTCCGCATGTATTTCATCAGGGCAGACAACACTCTGGACAAAACCTTTGAAAACATAGGCTGAGACATCCCAGATGATATGGCCACTGTTGTCTGAAACGACCCACTTGCCAAAAAATGGAGTACTGACAGAACCTGCACCAGAGGGGGAATCCCTGTGGATTGGCGGATGGGGGACATCAGGTCTGGCTCCAGCTGGGCACATAGCTCATGTATAGTTGCTCTGTCAAGCCGGTATGTAAGTATGATATGTCGTTCTTCCATTGTCGACAGGTCCACCAGCGGTCGGTACACAGGAGGATTCATCCTTCCCCTCGCAAGTCCCAGCGGACGGTCCCTAGGAAGGACAACATGAAGCACAGAGTCAAGCAACCCACAGGTTCGTTCACACAGCTTGCGCAGTACACGAATCGCTATGCATGGAATGGCTTGTATGAGTGGCAATGCAAGGCCTAGGCCTGTGTGACGCAGTAGAAATCATGCCATGTGGGCCCTTGAAATGGCGGCTGCCTGACCTGTGAAGTGTGACAGTGGGATGTGAGGTCACTGTGCTGGCGTGGCACACCGTGGCGGTAGGCGGTCGAAGACCGCGGCGCAAAGCAGCATTGGTTAACATTGAACCCTATGGGTCTCAGGAGCCAATGACGATGTGCGCCGGCGGTCGCGGTACGCACCGCCGTGGTACGCACCGCCGCGGGCGTGACCGCCATTTTCTATCCGATTAATCACTCGAGACCTGATCATCCACAGGAGAGAACCTATACTGCAAGTGCTGCTGTGACCTCGGTCTGGGAGATACAATGGCTGCTGCGACTGGGGAAAGGGCCCCTGCCTTCACTTCCAAAGAATTGGAGAAACTTGTTGATGGGGTCCTCCCCCAGTATGCGCTACTCTACGGTCCTCCAGACCAACAGGTTAGTACACAGGGTGCACGCTGAATGGGCTATGCCTGTGTTGAGTGGGGTGTATGTAAGAAGGTGGGGAGGGGAGCGAATGATGAGTGCAACGCATGACAGATGGGAACATGTGCCACATGGCAAGGTTGGGGAGGGGGGGCCACTCACATCTACCATGCTGAAAAGTGGTGATATTTCCTTTCCCACCCTGTACATGTCAAATAGGTCAGCGCCCATCAGAAGGTCGACATTTGGCGTGCCATCGCCAAGGAGGTCCGGGCCCTGGGGGTCCACAACAGACGGGGCACCCACTGCCGAAAGAGGTGGGAGGACATCCGCCGCGGGACCAGAAAGACCGCCGAGTCTCTGCTGGGGATGGCCTCCCAACGTAGGATGGGTGCCAGCCGCCAATTGACCCCCCCGATGTCCCGGATCCTGGCGGTGGCCTACCCCGATTTGGATGGGCGCGTGAGGACATCACAGCAGACACAAGGGGGTGAGTATCAGCACATTCTGCTATCTTTGCGCGCAGTGGAGGTGTCTGGGTGGGGGAGGAGGGCTGTGGGTAACTCAAGGTCAGGGCGCTTTCTGTAGGCTAGTCCCCTCCGTTAGCCATGGCCCTGTGCCCCCGCCCCCCACCTCTGTAGGGTGCCAAGTACAGCTATCCATGGTCCTGCATCACCCATGTGTACATTTGCCGTCCATAGACCTGTAGGCCTAGTCTCAAGAACTGAGTAGTGTACCCCGATTGCGCAGCGTAGTTCAGGGGGCTTCTGTGTCTGTCCTCTCCGCCAACGGTGTTGCCAATGCATGCACTCAACCTGTCTTCATTTTTCCCCCCACCCATTTTCTTTTTCTTCCTGTGCATGTGTGCATTAGCATCATCAGGCGGAGGAGAAGTGGCATCGGCGCACGAGGGAGCTGCATCTCACATGGCCCCGGAGGGCCATGCAACGGACTCCGAATTCAGCAGTGAGACGGAGGGCGAGGGGAGCTCCACAACGGGGACCTGTGGAGACGTCAGCGACACTGACACGTCCTCGGAAGGGAGCTCCCTTGCTGTGGCGGCAACATCCGTGCCCACCGCAACTACAGGTACAGCCGCCTCCCAGCGCACCAGCTCCGCCCTCCAAGCAGCCCCTCAGCGTTCGCCCCGTGCCCGCTCGCACACCAAGGCGGGCATCTCCTTCGCCCCAGGCACCTCAGGCCCTGCCCCAGTTACCCCTGCTGCCCTCAGTGAGGAGGTCATTGACCTCCTCCGGACGCTCATTGTTGGGCAGTCTACCCCTTTTGAATGCCATCCAGGGGGTGGAAAGGGAGGTGCATCTGAGCAATGCATACCTGGAGGGCATTCATTCGGGTCAGGCTGCCCATCAGCGATCGTTCAACGCTCTGGCCTCAGCACTGATGGCAGCCATTGTCCCTGTCTCCAGCCTCCCTCTTCTAACTCCCTCCACCCAGTCCCAGTCTCCTGTTCCTCAGCCTATCCCATCCACACCATCAGACCAGCCTGCACACACCTCAACAACCAAGGGCAGCTCATCCAGACATAAGCACCACAGATCCCACAAGCATTCACACAAACAACATCCAGATGCAGACATGCCAACAGTCACTACCACCTCTGTGTCCCCCTCCTCCTCGTCTCCCTCCTCCCTCCCTGTGACGTCTCCACTCACACCTGCATGCACACCACCATCAGCCAGTACTTCCATCACCAGCACACCCTCCATTACAGTCAGCACACGTGCAGTCACCACCCCCACTGCCATTTACACGTCCCCTGTGTCCTCTCCCACTGTGTCTGTCACCCCCTCTTCCAAACCACACAAACGCAGGCAGCCACCCACCCAACAGCCATCCACCTCACGACAGCCTCCAGCCCAAGCACCTGCACCCAAAGACAGCACACTTGACTCTCCTACAACCACATCCTATTCCTCCACTCCCATACCCACTGCACCTACCGTTCCCATTGCTCCTAAAAAACTTTTCCTCTCCAAAATTAACCTCTTTGCATCACCTGACCCACCCCCTCCATCTGGTAAGAGTCCAAAGAGCACCTCAGCCACCACCAGCCCTGCATCTAGTATCACCATAGTGCAGGGCTATTGGAGTCCACCAGCTCCTAGGGAAGGAACATCGGCCAGCAGCAAGGGGACAGCCAGCCCACCCCCTGGGAAGAGGACAAGAAAACTTAAGGGCCGGCGCGAAAAGCCTGAGACGGCTGCCACCACGGAGAGTGGCCTTGCCACGTCACCTGCCACATCATCTAAGGGAGGCAAGGGCCCGAGAGCTGCAGCGAATGAGGTCAAGGGCAGCAGGGCGGAGAAGACATGCAGCAGCCGAGCGCACCAGGAGGGCCCCACCACCCCCATACCGGGTGTGACGGACGACACCCACGGGCACAAGACTCCATCACAGGAGGACCCCGCTACCGCAAGGTCGGAGGGCGACTAAGCGGGGAGTCTTGGCCAGGTCTGGCTCCCTTGAAAGACAAGACAAGCACCACTGAAGAGGGCCCCGCCAAGACAGGCACCGCTGAACAGGGCCCCGCCGTGAAGAGCATCGCTGAAGAGGGCCCCGCCAAGACAGGCACCGCTGAACAGGGCCCCGCCGTGAGGAGCACCGCTCAGCTGGGCCCTTCCTCTCAAACACCGCTCCGCTGGGCCCTTCATCTCAAGCACCGCTCCGCTGGGGCCTTCATATCAAGCACCGCTCCGCTGGGCCCTTCATCTCAAGCACCGCTCCGCTGGGGCCTTCATCTCAAGCACCGCTCCGCTGGGGCCTTCATCTCAAGCACCGCTCCGCTGGGCCCTTCCTGTCAAGCACCGCTCCGCTGGGCCCTTCCTGTCAAGCACCACTCCGCTAGGGCCTTCATCTCAAGCACCGCTCCGCTGGGCCCTTCATCTCAAGCACCGCTCCGCTGGGCCCTTCCTCTCAAGCACCGCTCCGCTGGGCCCTTCCTGTCAACCACCGCTCCGCTGGGCCCTTCCTGTCAATCACCGCTCCGCTGGGCCCTTCATCTCAAGCACCGCTCCGCTGGGGCCTTCATCTCAAGCACCGCTCCGCTGGGCCCTTCATCTCAAGCACCGCTCCACTGGGCCCTTCCTCTCAAGCACCGCTCCGCTGGGCCCTTCCTGTCAAGCACCGCTCCGCTGGGCCCTTCCTGTCAAGCACCGCTCCGCTGGGCCCTTCATCTCAAGCACCGCTCCGCTGGGGCCTTCATCTCAAGCACCGCTCCGCTGGGACCTTCATCTCAAGCACCGCTCCGCTGGGCCCTTCATCTCAAGAACCGCTCCGCTGGGGCCTTCATCTCAAGCACCGCTCCGCTGGGCCCTTCATCTCAAGCACCGCTCTGCTGGGCCCTTCCTGTTAAGCACCGCTCCGCTGGGCCCTTCATCTCAAGCACCGCTCCGCTGGGCCCTTCCTGTCAAGCACCGCTCCGCGGGGCCCTTCATCTCAAGCACCGCTCCGCTGGGGCCTTCATCTCAAGCACCGCTCCGCTGGGGCCTTCATCTCAAGCACCGCTCCGCTGGGCCCTTCATCTCAAGCACCGCTCCGCTGGGGCATTCATCTCAAGCACCGCTCCGCTGGGCCCTTCATCTCAAGCACCGCTCCGCTGGGCCCTTCCTCTCAAGCACCGCTCCGCTGGGCCCTTCCTGTCAAGCACCGCTCCGCTGGGCCCTTCATCTCAAGCACCGCTCCGCTGGGGCCTTCATCTCAAGCACCGCTCCGCTGGGCCCTTCATCTCAAGCACCGCTCCGCTGGGCCGTTCATCTCAAGAACCGCTCCGCTGGGGCCTTCATCTCAAGCACCGCTCCGCTGGGCCCTTCATCTCAAGCACCGCTCCGCTGGGCCCTTCCTGTCAAGCACCGCTCCGCTGGGCCCTTCATCTCAAGCACCGCTCCGCTGGGCCCTTCCTGTCAAGCACCGCTCCGCGGGCCCTTCATCTCAAGCACCGCTCCGCTGGGGCCTTCATCTCAAGCACCGCTCCGCTGGGGCCTTCATCTCAAGCACCGCTCCGCTGGGCCCTTCATCTCAAGCACCGCTCCGCTGGGCCCTTCATCTCAAGCACCGCTCCGCTGGGGCCTTCATCTCAAGCACCGCTCCGCTGGGCCCTTCATCTCAAGCACCGCTCCGCTGGGCCCTTCCTGTCAAGCACCGCTCCGCTGGGCCCTTCATCTCAAGCACCGCTCCGCTGGGCCTTCCTGTCAAGCACCGCTCCGCGGGGCCCTTCATCTCAAGCACCGCTCCGCTGGGGCCTTCATCTCAAGCACCGCTCCGCTGGGGCCTTCATCTCAAGCACCGCTCCGCTGGGCTCTTCATCTCAAGCACCACTCCGCTGGGCCCTTCATCTCAAGCACCGCTCCGCTGGGGCCTTCATCTCAAGCACCGCTCCGCTGGGCCCTTCATCTCAAGCACCGCTCCGCTGGGCACCGCCGTCTCAAGCACCGCTCCGCTGGGGCCTTCCTCTCAAGCACCGGTCCGCTGGGGCCTTCATCTCAAGCACCGCTCCGCTGGGCTCTTCATCTCAAGCACCGCTCCGCTGGGCCCTTCATCTCAAGCACCGCTCCGCTGGGGCCTTCATCTCAAGCACCGCTCCGCTGGGCCCTTCATCTCAAGCACCGCTCAGCTGGGCCCTTCATCTCAAGCACCGCTCCGCTGGGCACCGCCGTCTCAAGCACCGCTCCGCTGGGGCCTTCCTCTCAAGCACCGCTCCGCTGGGCCCTTCATCTCAAGCACCGCTCCGCTGGGCACCGCCGTCTCAAGCACCGCTGGTCCATTGACAGTGCCAGTTCTGTGTCGAGCAGGTGTTCACGAAGCACTCTGGACACCATGCCTCCTCCAATACCAGTGGAGTCGGTTATCCATCTGATGGACTGTGGCTTTGCACTCCCCAGGATGGTACAGTGGGCATGGAGGCCCCTCGTGGATCTGGCGTTGTGGACTCATGTGGCTGAGGTGCCCCCCTTTCCCTTCCCCCTGAGGTGCCTGTTGTTTTCTCATCTGATGCCCCAGCAGTGTTCTCTCCAATGGTTTCCGGTCTCCTGTGTGGGCTTTGCCCATGTGTTTGTACACATTGGCCCACGGACTATGGATATTGAACGGACTGTGCAGGACTTATTGACTATGTTTATACTTTGCACTATGTTCATTATTTCTTTTGTATATTTCACATGGCATATTTACCATGACTTAAATGAACCTATTTTATACATAAATTTTAAACTTCATTTGAATTATGTCTTTGCATTCTTCCGGGGGGTTTAGGGGGTGTCACTCTGACTTGTTGCTCTGCATTGGTGTGTAGGTATTGGGAGGGTGGGTTGGGGGGTGGGTGTATCGCGTATGTGTGTGCCCGTAAGCTTTCCTCCTCCCCCCTCCCCTGTGTCGTAGGTGCAGTACTCACCGTTGTCGTCTGCGCCGGCGTTCGTACTCCTGGTAGATGAGCAGGTAGACAATAGCCGGTAGGATGTGTAATTCGGGCTCCATGCTGTCCTCCTTCCTCGTGGAGTGTGTATAGGTGAGCGTTTTCCCGTTCGTAGTCTGTTTCTGCCGTGTTTTTATCGGCGGGGCTCCCGCCCCGGAAAAGGTGGCGGATTGGTGAGTTGTGATAGGGTGGGCGGTACATTGTCTGCCGCCTGCCTGTTGGCGGTGACCGCCGCGCTGTTTGTCGGTCCCGCCGTGGCGGTCGGAGTGTTAATGTGGCGGGCTGTGTTGGCGGTTCCCGCCAGGGTCAGAATTTCATTTTTTGGACCGCCTGCCTGTTGGCGGGTTGGCCGCTGCTTTATCACCGACCGCCAGGGTTAGAATGACCCCCTTAGACACTAGAGCACACTCAGACACTCGCGTACACTCAGCCACTTGCGCACACTTAGACACTAATACACTTGCGCGCACTCAGACACTCACGCACACTCAGACACTTGCGCACACTCAGACACTCAGACACTCGTGCACACTCAGACACTAGCACACACTAAGACACTCAGCCACTCACGCACACTCAGATACTAAGATACTCACCAACAATCAGACACTTAGGCCTGTATTTTAGCGTCAAAATTTTTTGCGCCGGCTAACGCCATTCTGAAGCGCCATGCGGGCGCCGTATTTATTGAATGGCGTTAGCCGGCGCAAGCAGACCGGCGCTGCCTGGTGTGCGTGGAAAAAAACCACGTACACCAGGCAGCGCCGGCGTAGGGAAAAATGGCGTTAGGGCGTCTTAAAAATGGTGCAAGTCAGGTTGACGCAAAAAAATCGCCTCCACCCGATTTGCGTCATTTTTAACGACGCCCAGACGCCATTTACATGACTCCTGTCTTCGTAAAGACAGGAGTCATGCCCCCTTGCCCAATGGCCATGCCCAGGGGACTTCTGTCCCCTGGGCATGGTCATTGGGCATTGTGGCATGTAGGGGGGCACAAATCAGGCCCACCTATGCCCAAAAAAATAAATAAATAAAAAAAAAATTATACTTACCTGAACTTACCTGAATGTCCCTGGGGTGGGTCCCTCCATCCTTGGGTGTCCTCCTGGGGTGGGCAAGGGTGGCAGGGGGGGTCCCTGGGGGCATGGGAGGGCAGCTGTGGGCTCATTTTGAGCCCACAGGTCCCTTAACGCCTGCCCTGACCCAGGCGTTAAAAAGCGGCGCAAATGCGGGGTTTTTTGACCCGCCCACTCCCGGGCGTGATTTTTGCCCGGGAGTATAAATACGACGCATTTGCGTCGCAGTCATTTTTTTGCACGGGAACGCCTACCTTGCATCTCATTAACGCAAGGAAGGCGTTCACGCAAAAAAATTACGCTCTTTACTCCTACTTTGGCGCTAGACGCGTCTAACGCCAAAGTATAAATATGGCGTTAATTTTGCGCTGAATTTGCGTCGAAAAATACGACGAAAATTTGGCGCAAACGGAGTATAAATATGCCCCTTAGACACTAGTGCACACTCAGACACTAGCACACACTCAGACACTAAGATACTCGCGAACACTCAGACACTTAGGGGGTGATTCTGAGACTGCGGGTGGCGGAGGCCGCCCGCCAGTCTTCCCCCGACAAAATACCGCTCCGCGGTCGCAAGACCGCTGAGGGTATTTTGAGATATGCCCTGGGCAAATCTACCTTCCCACGAGGACGCCGGCTCAGAATTGAGCCGGCGTAGTGGGAAGGTGCGACGGGTGCAGTTGCACCCATCGCGTATTTCAGTGTCTGCTTTGCAGACACTGAAATACTTTGTGGGGCCCTCTTATGGGGGCCCCTGCAGTGCCCATGCACACTCAGACACTCGCACGCACTCAGACACTAAGACAATCACACACAGTCAGGCACTTAGGTGGTCATTATGACATTGGCTGTAAAAGCCGCTTACCGACGTGTAGAAGACTGTCAACACACCGCCACGGCAGCAGAATTCCGCCACAGCTATTATGACCCACAGCTCGGAATCCACCAAAATTCAGACACCCACACAAGTCCGCCACACCAAAGGTCAGTGATAAACTGGCGATAACAAAACCTCCACCGCCACGCCAACAGAAATACGCCCACACTATCACGACCCACGAACCCATGCGGCGGTCTTTCAACCGTGGTATTCCATTGGCGGTACACACCGCCGCGCTCAAAATACACACACATTTACAAAACACTACCACATTGGACAATTCCAAATACACACACCTGATACACATACACACACCACTCCCACACACTCAATACAATATAAAACACACACCCACATCACCCACAAACCCTTATGACAACAAATAACGAACGAAAGCCAGAGAGAGACACCACCAGCAACAACACAAGCATCCACAGGCACACAACACAATCACCCACATAACTTCCACGCACCTCACACAACACCCCACTACATATCAGCACCCTTATCACCCCACACACCACCCCACACATCACCCACACCACCCCATGGCACCGCAAAGACACCCCAGGTTCTCAGAGGAGGAGCTCAGGGTCATGGTGGAGGAAATCGTCCGGGTAGAGCCACAGCTATTCTGATCACAGGTGCAGCACACCTCCATTGCAAGGAAGATGGAGCTATGGCGAAGAATAGTGGACAGGGTCAATGCAGTGGGACAGCACCCAAGAAATCGGGAGGACATCAGGAAGAGGTGGAACGACTGGCGGGGGAAGGTGCGTTCCGTGGTCTCAAGACACCACCTGGCAGTTCAGCGGTCTAGCGGCCGACCCCCACCTCCTCCCCCACAACTAACAACATGGGAGGTGCAGATCTTGGCGATTCTGCATCCTGAGGGCCTGAGGGCCTCGCAGGAGTAGGTGGAGGAATGGACTCTGATAAGTCAAAGATTTACTATTACATCCCCCACCCTACAAGCATGCTATTGCATACCCCCACACTTGCCCTCACCCCCATCACTCCTACTCCTCACAAATGTCCCAACATCACACACCACACATCCGAACACCAAGCCCTGCATGCAACACCAAAGCATGGACACCCATCACAAAGCATGCCCACTGCACATACCCATACACTCCATTGCACACCTTGACACACACAGATGCAATAATCATGCCTTTATACTCCTGCAGGACCCCTACCAAACGTCACCGGACAGGAGGGTCCACACATGTACACACCACCAACAGAAGAGGCCCACAGTGATGACAGCACCTCTGTCCAACTGGATCTAGATAACCAGCCCGCCCCATCAGGGACCTCGGGACAGTCGGTTCCCCACACCCAGTCACAGGCCACTACAGAGCTTCCCCACTCTGGAAACAACAGCACAGCACCCACCCAGCTGGCCCATACCTCCATCCCAGGACACGTCAATCAGCAGTGTGTCCACCACTACAGGGAACCCATGCTAACCCACCACCCCAACAACAACAGGGACCTGGGGGCAGTGGTAGTGGGCACACGGTCCAGGGGATGGAGGCCTAGGAACACAGGGGAACTGGGAGGGCTGCTGTGCGACAGGGGGCGGACAGGCCCGGGGACCCACTCTTCACAAGGCCCTCTCCTCCTTCATGGGAGCCTACCACCACTCCCAGGAGACGATGGCAACGGTACTGGCCAAGTTTCAGGAGACCCAGCGCCTGCAGGAGGAACAGTATTCGGGCTTCAGGGAGGAACTCAGAACCATCAATTTCACCCTGGGCACCATCATAGGGGTACTGAAGGAAGTACTCAACACCAGGAGGGACACTGTGGCACTACAAGGGGCCCCTGACACTAGCCTGGACGATGAACTGCCCACCACCTCTGCCGGCGCTAGTGGACATGAGGCACCGTCACAGGACCACCACACCAGCACCCCACCCCCTGCAGAGGGAGAACCACCTCACAAACAGTCCCTGAGATCCAGGGACAAGACAGAGAACGATGCCAAGACCCCCGCCAAGAAATGAGACCACCCTGATTGTCATCCTACTGTCCCACTTTGTCACCCTGTCCATACTTAAACTGCCCCAGCTCCACTTCCTATGCCCATTTGGGCAATGCACCTGTGAGACTAATAGACTGGACTCTGTCACGGACATTCCTTCGCCATCACCCCTCACCATTTTGCTACCACCTCCAATTTTGAGCACTAAAATAACCACCCTTAAAGCACAAAACAATCTGGAGTCAGTCTGTGATTTCGGAATACTGTATTAGTAATAACTGTGGAAAAAAGCTCTTTCATTTGTAATGTCAACATACCTATGCCACACAGCTCTAGTCCATGAGGAATCAAAGCAGATGTCACACTGTGGGACCCAGATCTGTGAAATCGTA
The DNA here is from genome assembly GCF_031143425.1 of Pleurodeles waltl. Taxonomy (NCBI): domain Eukaryota; kingdom Metazoa; phylum Chordata; class Amphibia; order Caudata; family Salamandridae; genus Pleurodeles; species Pleurodeles waltl. Next base: position 349,441,258 of record NC_090437.1, on the reverse strand, counting down.
AGGGAAAGTGACAACTCAGTGACCATACACTGTGTGAAAAAGACAGACAGTAGAGAGGCAGTAGTGTTTAAGTACATGTAGTAGGCAGGTTTGTATCCTTACCTGTGTTTCACTGAAAATATTGCTGGATCACTGAGTCCCTGTTGTCCATGTCTTCTTCCTCTGCTTTCTCGTCTTCACTGTCCACAGGCTCCACAGCTGCAACAACAACAACACTGCCATCTGGACTATCCTACTGCAGAAAGGGCACCTGTCGTCGCAAAGCCAAGTTGTGAAGCATACAGCAGGCCACGATGATCTGGCACACCTTCTTTGGTGACTAGAATAGGGATCCACATGTCATATGGAGACACCTGAACCTCTCCTTCAGGAGGCCGAAGGGCCGTTCGATCACCCTCCTAGTTCGCCTATGGGCCTCATTGTAGCGTTCCTCTGCCCTTGTCCTGGGATTCCTCACTGGGGTCAGTAGCCATGACAGGTTGGGGTAACCAGAGTCACCTGCAAATGGCGAGGGACAACTGTTAGACACTCACTAACCTGGAGGGATATCCCCAGACCCATACAACCATTCCCACTCACTTGCTTCCAGGTGCTCACCTAATAGCCACACACAGTGCCTCTGGAGTTGACCCATCACATAAGAGATGCTGCTATTCCGCAGGATGTAAGCGTCATGCACTGAGCCAGGGAACATGGCATTCACATGGGAGATGTACTGGTCTGCCAAACATACCATCTGTACATTCATTGAATGATAACTCTTCCGGTTTCTGTACACCTGTTCACTCCTGTGGGGGGACCAAAGCCACATGGGTCCCATCAATGGCACCTATGATGTTAGGGATATGTCCCAGGGCATAGAAATCACCTTTCACTGTAGGCAAATCCTCCACCTGAGGGAAAACGATGTGGCTCCGTATGTGTTTCAGCAGGACAGACAACACTCTGGACAACACGTTGGAAAACATAGGCTGGGACATCCCTGATTCTATGGCCACTGTTGTTTGAAAGGAACCACTTGCAAGGAAATGGACCACTGACAGCACCTGCACTTGAGGGGTGATTCCTGTGGGATGGCGGATAGCTGATATCAGGTCTGGCTCCAACTGGGTACATAGTTCCTGGAATGTGGCACGGTCAAGCCTGTATGTGTTTATAACATGTCTTTCCTCCATTGTGGACAGGTCCACCAACAGTCGGTACACCGGAGGATGCCGCCATCTCCTCACATGTCCCAGCGGGCAGTGCCTATGAAGGACAACAGCGAGCACAGAGTCAAACAACTCAGAGGTACGTACCCACAGCTTACACAGAACACCATTCATACTCAAAAAGTGGCCTGTATGTGTGTTGAGTGTAGGCCTAGGTATGTGTGACACAGTTGAAAATGAAGCCATGTGGGCCCCTGAAATGGCGGCTGCCTGGCCTCTAAAGTGGGACAATGGGATGTGAGGTAACTGCTCTGGCGTTGTACACCATCGCGCTAGGCGGTCGAAGACCGCGGCGCAATGCTGCATTGGCTAACATTGGACCCTATGGGTCCCAGGAGCCAATGACGATGTACGCCGGCGGTGACGGTATGCACCGCTGCGGACGTGACCGCCATTTTCTATCTGTTCAATCACTCAATACCTGATCTTCGACAGGAGAGGACCTACACTGCAAGTGCTGCTGTCACCTCGGTCTGGAAGAGACAATGGTTCGAGTGTCTGGGGAAAGGGCCCCTGCCTTCACATCGGAGGAGTTGGAGAAACTCGTGGACGGGGTCCTCCCCCAGTACACGCTACTCTACGGTCCTCCAGACAAATAGGTAAGTACACTGGGAGCATGATGTATGGGCTATGCCTGTGTGGAGAGGGGTGGATGTAAGAAGGAAAGGGGGAGAGTGCGGCATGCATGAAACGACGGTGAGTGCATGTGCCACATGGCAAGGGTAGGGATAGGGGCCAATCACTTTGAAGGTGCAGTTGGTAATAACTCTCTCTTTCCCCTGTACATATCATGTAGGTCAGCGCCCACCAGAAAAAACATATTTGGCGTGCCATCGCCAAGGACGTCCGGAGCCTGGGGGTCTACCACTGACGGAGCACCCACTGCCGGAAAAGATGGGAGGACATTTGCCGCTGGAGCAAGAAGACGGTGGAGGCTCAGCTGGGGATGGCCTCCCAACGTGGGAGGGGTGCCCGTCGCACCATGACCCTCCTGATGTTCAGGATCCTGGCGGTGGCATACCCAGAGTTCGATGGGTGCTTGAGGGCATCACAGCAGACACAAAGGGGTGAGTACACTCGCATTCTGCTGACGTTGCGTGCAGTGGAGTGGTCTGGGTGGGGGAGGTGGGCTGTGGGTTTCCCTAGGCCAGGGCGAGTTCAGTAGGGAAGGTCCCTCCATAAGGCAGGACATGTGGCACCCCAGCCCACCTCTGTAGAGTGCCAAGTACACCTAGTCATGCCCCTGTGTCATCTATGCGTGCAGATGTCGTCCATAGCCTTGTGGGCCATTTCCCAGAAATTGAACAGTGGAGCCCAAGAGCGTGGCGTAGTGCAGGGGGCTTCTGTGTCTGTCGTGTCCGCCAACGGTAGCGGTAATGCATGCACTCAACATGTCTTTCTTCTGTCGTCGTCCCCTTTTTGTGGTCTCCCTGTTCTTGTGTGCATTAGCATCATCAGGCGGAGGAGCAGTGGCACCGGAGCACCAGGGGGCTGCATCCCACGTGGCCATGGAGGGCCACACTACGGACTCTGACTTCATCAGTGGGACAGAGGTCAAGGGGAGCTCCACGGCGGGGACAGGAGCTGAGACCAGTGACATGGACTCCTCTGATGGGAGCTCCCTTGTGGTGGCGGGAACATCTGTGCCGCCCCCATCTACAGATACAGCCACACACCCCCTTCCAGCACCGCCCTCCCAGCAGCCCCTCAGCCTTCGCCCCGTGCCTGCTCACCCAGGAGGGTGGGCATCACCTTCGCCCCAGGCACCTCAGGCCCTGCCCCAGTCACTCCTGCTGCTCTCAGTGAGAAAGCCATTGACCTCCTCAGGTCCCTCACTGTTGGGCAGTCTACCATTTTGAATGCCATCCAGGGTGTAGAAAGGCAGTTGCAACAAACAAATGCATTCCTGGAGGGCATTCATTCTGGTCAGGCGGCCCTTCAGCAAGCTTTTCAGACTCTGGCCTCAGCACCGATGGCAACCATTGTCCCTGTGTCTAGCCTCCCCCCTCCAACTTCCTCCACCCCGACCCAATCCCCTGTACCTCAGCCTATCCCAAGCACACCTACAGACCAGCATGCACACACATCAACACACAAGGGAAGCTCAGGCACATAAGCATAAGCACAAACATAAGCACCACACATCCCACAGGCACTCACGCAAGCATCACACACATGCAGAAACACCAACATCCACTGCCTCCACTGTGTCCCCCTCCTCCTCGTCTCCCTCCTCCCTCCCAGTCTCGTCTACACTCACACCTGCATGCACTACCTCTACAGCCACTACGTCCCTCTCCAGCACACCCACCATCACACCCCGCTCACGTGCAGTCACCACCCCCACTACCATTCACACATCCCCTGTGTCCTCTCCCAGTGTGTCTGTGACGCCCCCTCCGAAGATACACAAACGCAGGCACACACCCACCCAACAGCCATCCACCTCACAACAGCCTCCAGCGCATGCACCTTCACCCAAAGTCAGCAAACGACACCTCCTACAACCACAACCTCTCCCCCCACTCCCAAACACCCTCCAGCTACCCGTCCCAGTGTGTCAAAAAAACTTTTCCTGTCCAACCTTGACCTCTTTCCCACACCCCCGTCCGTCTCCTAGGTCCCGAACTAGCACCTCAGCCACAACATCTCCCAGACCAGTGGTGCCTGTAGTCACCGGAATCTGGAGTGCACTGGCCACCAGGGCAGCCAGTGTAGCACGGAGCCACAGCACAGACAGTCCCCCACCTGTGAAGCATCAGAAGTTGGCTAGGCCCCGGCGGGAGAGGGGGAAGACTCCAGCCACCAAAGCCGCTCCCAGGGGTCCCAGTGGGAGTGTGGAGTCAGCTGTGACACCTTCCAAGGTGGGGGAGGGCCACAAGAAACCCGGCAAGTCTGGGATGAGCAGCACAGCGGAGAAGACCGCCATCATCCCCGCTGCCCAGGAGGCCACCACCAGCCCCGCTGGGCCATGAAGGACCGCCAGCAAAAGCCCCACTGGGCCATGAAGGACCGCCAGCAAAAGCCCCGCTGGGCCATGAAGGACCACCAGCAGCTGAGTCCCTGCAATGGAGACCGCTGCCTCAAGCACCACTGAACAGACCACTGCCATCTCAAGCACCGCTGAACAGGGCACTGCCATCTCAAGCACCGCTGAACAGGGCACCGCCGTCTCAAGCACCGCTGAACAGGGCTCTACTGAGTCCGTCACGGGGAGAATGAAGCACTCTGGGCACCAGGCCCCGTCCAGAACCAGTGGAGAAAGGCATCCACTACCTCAGTCCTTAGGAGGATGAAGCACTCTGGGCACAAGGCCCCCTCCAGAACCAGTGGAGAAAGGCATCCACTACCTCTGTCCCTAGCAGGGTGAAGCACTCTGGGCACCAGGCCTCCTCCAGAACAAGTGGAGAAAGGCATCCACTACCTCAATCCTTAGCAGGATGAAGCACTCTGGGCACAAGACCCCTTCCAGAACCAGTGGAGACTGTTATCCACGTGTGAGACTGTGGCTTTGCACTCCCCAGGATGGAACAGTGGGCAAGCCACCCACTGTAGAGACTTGAGAAACTGTGGCTTTGCACTCCCCAGGATAGAACAGTGGGCAAACCACCCACTGTAGAGACTTGAGAGACTGTGGCTTTGCACTCCCCATGATGGAACAGTGGGCAAACCACCCACTGTAGAGACTTGAGAGACTGTGGCTTTGCACTCCCCAGGATAATGCAGTGGGCAAGTCACCCACTGTAGAGACTTGAGAGACTGTGGCTTTGTACTCCCCAGGATAATGCAGTGGGTAACCCACCCACTGTAGTGACTTGAGAGACTGTGGCTCTGCACTCCCCAGGGTGGAACAGTGGGCATGTGGCCCCCTCATGGATTTGGCGTCGTGCACTCAAGCGGCTGAAGTGCCCCCCCTTTCCCTCCCCCTGTGGTGCCTGTTTAGTTGCTCTCTGATGCACCTGCAGTGTTCTCTCCGTCATGGTCGGGGATCTTGTGTGGGCTTCGCCCATACCGTGTGGGCCCAGTGTTCCACGGACTTAATTGGAGCACTACCTGGAATACTATGCTTGGTATATATTTTGTAAATGGTGTATAAATATATATTTCTGCCTACTTGATTTTAATATATTACAATGGTTAAACTCATTTTCTATTGTCTTTGCATTCTTCTGGAGGGTTTGGGGGGTGTAACTGTGATGTATTAATATGCATTAGTGTGTGTGTTGTAGTGGGTGGGGGTGTTGCGTGTTGCTTGTGTGTGTCCCTGTTTTTTCCCTCCCCTGTGTGGTAGGTGCCTTAATCACTGTGATCTTTGCCGCCGGCGTTCGTGCTCCTGGTTGAGGAGCAGGAAGACTATTGCAGGTAGAATTTGGACTTCCGGGTCCATGGTGTCCTCGTTCCTCGTGGGGTGTGTAGAGGTGAGCGTTTTCCGTTCGGAATTCCTGTTTCCGCAGTGTTTTTATCCGCGATGAATCGGCCCCAGAAAAGGTGGCGGATTGGCCTGTCATAATAGTGTGGCCGGTACATTGTCTCCCGCCTGTCTGTTGGCGGTGACCGCCGCGCTGTTTGTTTGTACCGCCGTGGCGGTCGGAGTGTTAAAGTGGCTGTCTTTGTTGGCCGTTTCCGCCATGGTAGTAATTGCAAATTTTTTATCGCCGGCCTGTTGGCGGTCTTACCACCGCTTTAACACCGTCCGCCAGGGTTGTAATGAGGGCCTTAGTCACTAGCGCACACTCAGACACTCAGATACTTGCACACACTCAGACACTCGTGCACACTCAGACACTCACACACACTCAAATACAAAGATACTCACCAGCACTCAGACACTTAGACACTCGCGCGCACTCAGACACTCGCGGGCACGCAGACACTCACACACAGTCAGACACTCACGCGCACTCAGAAACTCACGCACACACAGACACTAGCGTGCACACAGACACTTGCGCACACTCAGACGTTCAGACACTCAGACACACTCAGACACTAAGATACCTGCGCACACTCAGACACTTAGACACTAGCACACACTTACACACTCGCAGACACTCAGACACATATGCACAATCAGACACTCGCGCACACTCAGACACTCACGTGCACTCAGACACTCGCATGCACTCACACTCGTGCACACTCAGACATTCAGATATCTGCGCAAACTCAGACACTCACGCACAATCAGAAACTAAGATACTCCCCAACACTTAGACACTTAGACACTAGCGTACACTCAGACACTCGTGCACACTCAGACATTTGCGCACACTCAGACACTCAGACACTTGCACACACTCAGACACTCGTGCACACTCAGACACTCAGACACTCATGCACACTCAGATACAAAGATACTCACCAGCACTCAAACACTTAGACACTAACGCACACTAAGACACTAGCGCACACTCAGACACTCGCACATACTCAGACATTCTGGGACATTCTGAGTCTGTGCAATGGAGACCGCCGCCTCAAGCACCGCTGAACAGATCACTGCTGTCTCAAGCACCACTGAACAGGGCACTGCCGTCTCAAGCACCGCTGAACAGGGCACCGCCGTCTCAAGCACCGCTGAACAGGGCACCGCCGTCTCAAGCATCGCTGAACAGGGCGCTACTGAGTCCGTCACGGGGAGAATGAAGCACTCTGGGCACCAGGCCCCCTCCAGAACCAGTGGAGAAAGGCACCCACTACCTCAGTCCCTAGCAGGATGAAGCACTCCGGGCACAAGGCCCCCTCCAGAACCAGTGGAGAAAGGCATCCACTACCTCTGTCCTTAGCAGGATGAAGCACTCTGGGCACCAGCACCCCTCCAGAACCAGTGGAGAAAGGCATCCACTACCTCACTCCTTAGCAGGATGAAGCACTCTGGGCACCAGGCCCCCCCCAGAACCAGTGGAGACTGTTATCCACTTGTGAGACTGTGGCTTTGCACTCCCCAGGATGGAACAGTGGGCAAGCCACCCACTGTAGAGATTTGAGAGACTGTGGCTTTGCACTCCCCATGATGGAACAGTGGGCAAACCACTGACTGTAGAGACTTGAGAGACTGTGGCTTTGCACTCCCCAGGATAATGCAGTGGGCAAGTCACCCACTGTAGAGACTTGAGAGAGTGTGTCTTTGCACTCCCCAGGATAATGCAGTGGGTAACCCACCCACTGTAGTGACTTGAGAGACTGTGGCTTTGCACTCCCCAGGATGGAACAGTGGGCATGTGGCCCCCTCGTGGATTTGGCGTCGTGCACTCAAGCGGCTGAGCTGCCCCCCTTTCCCTCCCCCTGTGGTGCCTGTTTAGTTGCTCTCTGATGCACCTGGAGTGTTCTCTCCATCATGGTCGGGGATCTTGTGTGGGCTTCGCCCATACCGTGTGGGCCCAGTGTTCCACGGACTTAATTGGAGCACTACCTGGAATACTATGCTTGGTATATATTTTGTAAATGGTGTATATATATATATTTCTGCCTACTTGATTTTAATATATTACAATGGTTAAATTCATTTTCTATTGTCTTTGCATTCTTCTGGAGGGTTTGGGGGGTGTAACTGTGATGTATTAACATGCATTAGTGTGTGTGTTGTAGTGGGTGGGGGTGGGGGTGTTGCGTGTTGCGTGTGTGTGTCCCTGTTTTTTCCCTCCCCCTCCCCTGTGTCGTAGGTGCAGTACTCACCGTGGTCTTCGCCGCCGGCGTTCGTGCTCCTGGTAGAGGAGCAGGAAGACTATCGAAGGTAGAATTTGGAGTTCCGGGTCCATGGTGTCCTCGTTCCTCGTGGGGTGTGTAGAGGTGAGCGTTTTCCCTTCGGAATTCCTGTTTCCGCAGTGTTTTTATCCGCGGTGAATCCGCCCCAGAAAAGGTGGCGGATTGGCCTGTCATAATAGTGTGGGCGGTACATTGTCTCCCGCCTGTCTGTTGGCGATGACCGCCGCGCTGTTTTTTTGTACCACCGTGGCGGTCGGAGAGTTAAAGTGGCTGTCTTTGTTGGCCGTTTCCGCCAAAGTAGTAATTGCAATTTTTTTATCGGCGGCCTTTTGGCGGTCTTACCACCCCTTTAACACCGTCCGCCAGGGTTGTAATGAGGGCCTTAGTCACTAGTGCACACTCAGACACTTGCACACACTCAGACACTCGTGCACACTCAGACACTCACACACACTCAAATACAAAGATACTCACCAGCACTCAGACACTTAGACACTAGCGCTTTGCGACGCCAGGTGCCTTTTCTGCAGGAGGATGGTCCAGATGACGGTGTAGTGGCAGCTGTGGAGCCTGTGGACAGTGATGAGGAGGAAGAAGGAGGAAGCTGAGGAAGAAGTCATTGACAACAGGGAGTCAGTCATACAGCAATATTTCCAGTGACACACAGGTGAGATTTTTTTTTTACTATTACATTCACTTTCACACTTCTACCTCTATCCTGTCTGTCAATTTGAAGCAGTAATTGGTAACTGAGTTGTACATTTCTATTACGGTTTCACTGGTGTGGTTACCAACATGTGTCATCTGCTTGCATCCTTCATGGACTTGTGATGTGTGACATAGGTATGTTGACATTAAAATTTCGAACTGATTTTGTCATTGTCATAGCTAATACACATTTTCAAAATCACAGACTGACTCCAGATTGTTTTGTGCTTCAAGGGTGTTTATTTAAGTGCTCAAAAATGGAGGGGGGTTGTAAAATGGTGATGGGTGATGGTGGAGGAATGTCCATGGCAGAGTCCAGTCTATTCGTCTCACAGGTGCTTTGCCCATATGGGCATAGGAAGTGGAGCTGGGGCAGTTCCAATCTGGACAGGGTAACAAAGTGGGACAGTGGGAGGACAATCAGGGTGGTCTCATTTCCTGGCAGGGGTCTTGTCATCTTGCTCTGTCCTGTTCCTGGATCTCAGAGACCGCTTGCTGGGTGGTTCTTCGTTTGCAGGGGTGGGGTGCTGGTGTGGTGGTCCTGTGGCGGGGCGTCCTGTCCACTAGCGCCGGCAGAGGTGATGGGCAGTTCATCGTCCAGGCTAGTGTCAGGGACCCTTGGAGTGCCACGGTGTCCCTCATGGTCTTTTCTATGTCCGTCAGCACCCCTACGATGGTGCCCAGGGCGGAGCTGATGGTTCTGAGCTCCTCCCTGAAGCCCAAATACTGTTCGTCCTGCAGGCGCTGGGTCTCCTGAAACTTGGCCAGAACCGTTGTGGTATGCTCCCATGATGGAGGAGAGGGCCTCGTGGAGAGTGAGTTCCCTAGGCCTGTCCGCCCCCTGTCGCACAGCAGCCCTCCCAGTTCCCCTGTGTTCCTGTGCCTCCGTCCCCTGGACCGTGTGCCCACTACCACTGCCCCCAGGTCCCTGTTGTTGTTGGGGTGGTGGGTTATCCTGGGTTCCCTGTAGTGGTGGACACACAGCTGATTGACGTGTCCTGGAGACGGAGGTATGGGCACGCTGGGTGGGTGCTGTGCTGGTGTTACCAGAGGGTGGAAGGTCTGTGGTGGGCTGTGCCTGTGTGAGGGGAACCAACTGTCCCGAGGCCCACAATGGTCCGGGCTGGTCATCTGGATCCAGTTGGCCAGAGCTGCTGTCGTCACTGTGGGCCTCTGCTGTGGGTGGAGTGGAGATGTCTGGACCCTCCTGTATGGTGACGTTATGTAGTGGTCCTGCAGGGGTATAAGAGCATGATTATTGCATGTGTGTGTGTCATTGTGTGCAATGGGTGGGTGTGCGTGTACCCCAGTGCAAGCATTCCTTTGTGGGGGCTTGTGTGATGATGGTTGGGGGGGTGTTATGGGTATGTGCAGTGAGCATGCTTTAGTGAGGGGTGACCATGCTTAGTTGTGTCATGCAGGGCTTGGTGTTGGGATGGGTGGTTTGTGTTATTGGTACATAAGTGAGGAGTTGGAGTGATAGGGGAGGGGGTGAGGGTGGGGGTGTGTGATGGCATGCAGGTAGGGTGGGGGATATGATAGTTAAGATTTGACTTACCAGTGTCCATTCCTCTACCGACTCCTCCGAGGCCCTCTGGATGCATGATGGTCAAGACCTGCTCCTCCCATGTTGTTAGTTGTGGGGGAGGAGGTGGGGGTCCGCCGCCAGTCCGCTGAATCGCGATGTTGTGCCTGGAGACCACTGAACGCACCTTCCCCCGTAGGTCGGTCCACCTCTTCCTCATGTCCTCCCGATTTCTTGGATGCTGTCCCACAGCGTTGAACCTGTTCACGATTCTTCGCCATAGCTCCATCTTCCTGGCTATGGAGGTGTGCTGCACCTGTGATCCAAATAGCTGTGGCTCTACCTGTACGATTTCCTCCACCATAACCCTGAGGTCCTCCTCGGAAAACTTGGGGTGTCTTTGGCGTGACATGGGGTGGTGTAGGTGATGTGTGGGGTGGTGTATGTCTTGATGAGTGTGGTGATGTGTAGTGGTGTGAGTGTTTTGTGCGTAGAATGTTGTATGGGTGATGGTGTTGTGTGCCTCTGTGTGGTGGGGTTCTCTATTGCTGTGCTCTCTGTCTCTCGCCTTCGTCTATAGTTTTTGGTCGTAGGGGTTTGTGGGTGATTTGGGTGTGTGTTTTATATTGTGTTGGGTGTGTGGGAGTGGTGTTTGCATGTGTATCAGGTGTGTGTAATTCGAATTGTCCAATGTGGCGGTGTTTTGGAGATGTGTGTGTATTTTGAGCGCGGTGGTGTGTACCGCCAATGGAATACCATGGTTGAAAGACTGCCGCGTGGATTCGTGGGTCGTGATAGCATGGACGTGTTTCTGTTGGCGTGACGGTGGAGGTTTTGTTTTCATCAGTTTATCACTGACCTTTGGTGTGGCAGACTTGTGTGGGTGTCTGAATTTCGGCGGATTCCGAGATGTGGGTTGTAATAGCTGTGGCGGGATTCTGCGGCCGCAGCGGTGTTTTGGCGGTCTTCTGCACAGCGGTAAGCGGCTTTTACCGCCAATGTTGTAATGACCCCCTTAGACACTAGCGCACACTCAGGCACTTGCGCACACTCAGACACTCGTGCACACTCAGACACATTGCGCACACTCAGACACTCATGTGCACTAAGACACTTGTGCGCACTCTGACACTAAGACACTTGCATACACTCAGACCCTCGCACATACTCACACACTCACACACACTCACACACACTCAGACACTCGCGCACACAAGCACACACTCTGACACTCGCGCGCACTCAGACACTCATGCACACTCAGACACTAAGATAGTGGTGCACACTCAGAGACTTAGACACTAGCGTACACTCTGACACTCACGTACACTCAGAACCCCGTGCACACTCAGACATTCGTGCACACTGAGACACTAAGATGCTTGCACACACTCAGACACTAAGATACTAGTGCACAATCAGACACTCGAGCACACTCAGACACTCGCGCACACTCAGACACTTGTGTACACTAAGACACTCACGCACACTGAACACTAAGATAGTGGCACACACTCAGACACTCAGACACTCAACCACACTCTGACACTAAGATAGTGGTGAACACAAAGAGACTTAGACACTAGCGTACACTCAAACACTCACGTGCACTCAGACACTCGTGCACACTCAGACATTAGTGCACACTCAGACACTAAGACACTCGAACACACTCAGACACTAAGATACTAGTGCACACTCAGACACTCAAGCACACTCAGACACTTGCAGGCACTCAGACACTCAAGCACACTCAGAAACTTGCTCACACTCAGATACTCACGCACACTCAGATACTCACGCACACTCAGACACTCGCACACAATCGCGCACACTCAGACACTCGCGCACAATCAGACACTCGCACACACTCGCTCACACTCAGACACTAATGCACTCGCTCATACTCAGACACTCATGCACACTCAGACACTCACGCAAACTCAGATACTCGCGCACACTCGCTCATACTCAGACACTAGACACTCGCAGGCACTCAGACATTCAAACACTCACACACACTCAGACATTTAAACACCAGCATACAATCAGATATTTGCATACACTTAGACACTTGCGCATACTCAGACACTCGCACGCACTCAGACACTCGCACACACTCAGACACTTACGCACACTCAGACACTTGCACACACTCACACACTCTCACACACTCAGACACTCGCGCACACTAGCACACACTCAGACACTCGCGCGCACTCAGACACTAGGACACTCGTATGCACTCAGACATTCAGACACTCGCGCTCACTCAGACACTCACGTACACTCAGACACTTGAGCACACTTAGACACTAATACACATGTGCGCACTCAGACACTCGCGCACACTCGCTCACACTCAGACACTAAGACACTCACTCACACTCAGACACTCACGCACACTCAGACACTCGCACACATTCAGACACTAAGACACTCGCATGCACTCAGACATTCAAACCCTCGCGCACACTCAGACACTTAGACACTAGCGCACAATCAGACACTCGCGTACACTCAGACACTTGCGCACACTCGGACACTCAGTCACGTGCACTCAGACACTCACATGCACTCAGGCACTCGTGTACACTCAGACACTCATACACTTGCACAGACTCAAACATGCATGCACACTCAAACACTCAGACACTCAGGCACACTCAGACACTAAGATACTCACGCAGACTCAGACACTAGCAAACACTCAGACACTTAGACACTAGCACACACTCAGACACTTGCGCACTCAGACACTCGCGCACACTCAGACACTAAGACACTTGCACACCCTCAGACACTCACGCACACTCAACACTTACGTTCACTCAAACACTCACGCACACTCAGACACTCGCACACTTTCAGAAACTCAGACACTCACACACACTCAGACACTAAGATACTCGCACACACTCAGAAACTGAGACACTAGCCCACACTCAAACACTTGCGCGCACTCCGGCACTTGCGCACACTCAGACACTCATGCACCCTCAGACACTCACGCACACTCAGACACTCGCGTGCACACAGACACTCGCGTGCACACAGACACTCATGCACACTCAGATGCTCAGACACTCAGGCACACTCAGACACTAGGATACTCGTGCACACTCAGACATTTAGACACTAGCACACACTTAGGCACTCGCAGACACTCAGACACTCACGCACACTCAGACACTCGCACACACTCAGACACTCAGAGTTACGCGCACATTCAGACACTTGTGTGCACTCAGACACTCGTGCACACTCAGACACTCAGACACTTGCACACAGTCAGACACTCACACACACTCAGACACTAACGCACACTCAGAAAATAAGATACTCCCCAGCACTCAGACACTTAGACACTAGCGCACACTCAGGCACTCGCGCACACTCAGACACTCATGCACACTCAGACACTCGCACACACTCAGACACTCATGTGCACTAAGACACTCGTGCGCACTCTGACACTAAGATAGTGGTGCAAACTCAGACACTCAGACACTCACGCACACTCAGACACTAAGATAGTGGCAAACACTCAGACACTTAGACACTAGCGTACACTCAGACACTCACGCACACTCAGACACTCATGCACACACAGACACTCACGCACACTCAGACACTCGGGCACACTTGCTCATACTCCGACACTAGACACCCGCACGCACTCAGACATTCAAACACTCGCGCACACTCAGACACTTAAACACCAGCGTACAGTCAGACATTTGCGTACACTCAGACACTCACACATACTCAGACACTTGTGCGTACTCAGACACTCGCGCACACTCAGACACTTACGCACACTCAGACACTTGCACACACTGGGACCCTCAGACACTCGCACACACTCACACACTCAGACACTCACGCACACTAGCACACACTTAGACACTCAGACACTTACGCACACTCAGACACTTGCACACACTCACACACTCAGACACTCGCGCACACTAGCACACACTCAGACACTCAGACACTCACGCGCACTCAGACACTAAGACACTCATATGCACTCAGACATTCAGACACTCGCGCTCACTCAGACACTTAGACACTAACGCACACTCAGACACTCACGTACATTCAGACACTTTTGCACACTTAGACACTAATACACTTGTGTGCACTCAGACACTTTTGCAAACTCAGACACACTCACATTCAGACACTTGCACTGAATCGCGCACACTCTGACTCTCAGACACTCAGACACTCAGACACGTGCACTCAGACACTCACATGCACTCAGACACTCGCGCACACTCAGACACTTGCGCAGACTCAGACATGCACGCACACTCAAACACTCAGACACTCAGGCACACTCAGACACTGAGATACTCGCCCATACTCAGACACTAGCACACACTCAGACACTTAGACACTGGCACACACTCAGACATTTGCGCACACTCAGACACTTGCGCACACTCAGACACTAAGACACTCGCACACCCTCAGACACTCATGCACACTCAATACTTGCGTGCACTCAAACACTCACGCACACTCAGACACTCTCACACTTTCAGAAACGCAGACACTCACACACACTCAGACACTAAGGGGGTCATTCTGACCCCGGCGGTCTCCTACCGCCGGGGCCAGGGTCGGCGGGAGCACCGCCGACAGACCGGCGGTGCCCCGCAGGGCATTCTGACCGCGGCGGTTCGGCCGCGGTCAGATGCGGGAAACCGGCGGGACCTGCAGGATCCTCCATGGCAGCGGAGCGCGCTCCGCCGCCATGGGGATTCTGACACCCCCTACCGCCATCCTGTTCCTGGCGGGAGGATGGCGGTAGGGGGTGCCGCGGGGCCCCGGGGGGCCCTGCAGTGCCCATGGCATGGGCACTGCAGGGGCCCCCGTAAGAGGGCCCCACAAAGTATTTCAGTGTCTGCTATGCAGACACTGAAATACGTGACGGGTGCAACAGCACCCGTCGCACCTTCCCACTCCGCCGGCTCAATTCTGAGCCGGCGTCCTCGTGGGAAGGTTGATTTACCCTGGGCTGGCGGGCGGCCTTTTGGCGGCCGCCCGCCAGCCCAGGGCAAATCCCAAAATACCCTCAGCGGTCTTTCGACCGCGGAGCGGTATTTTGGTGGGGGAACTTTGGCGGGCGGCCTCCGCCGCCCGCCGAAGTTAGAATCACCCCCTAAGATACTCGCACACACTCAGAAACTTAGACACTAGCGCACACTCAAACATTGGTGCGCACTCAGACACTTGCGCACACTCAGACACTCATGCACACTTAGACACTCATGCGCACTCAGAAACTTACGCACACTCAGACACTCACGTGCACACAGACACTCACGCACACTCAGATGCTCAGACACTCAGGCACACTCAGACACTAAGATACTCGCACACACTCACACATTTAGACACTAACACACACTTAGGCACTCGCAGACACTCACGCACACTCAGACACTCAGACATTTGCACACACTCAGACACTCGCGCACACTCAGACACTCATGCATACTCAGAAACTAAGGGCCATATTTATACTTTTTGATGCAAAACTGCGCTAACGCAGTTTTGCGCCAAAAAAATTTGCGCCGGCTAACGCCATTCTGAAGTGCCATGCGGGCGCCGTATTTAATCAATGACGTTAGCCGGCGTTAGCCGCCGGCGCTGCCTGGTGTGCGTGGAAAAAAACGACGTACACCAGGCAGCGCCGGCGTAGGGGGATATGGAGCTTGGGCGCCAAAAAATGGGGCAAGTCAGGCTGAGGCAAATTTTTCGCCTCAACCCGATTTGCGCCATTTTTTTCGACTCCCAACCCCCATAGAAATGACTCCTGTCTTAGCAAAGACAGGAGTCATGCCCCCTTGCCCAATGACCATGCCCAGGGGACTTCTGTCCCCTGGGCATGGTCATTGGGCAGAGTGGCATGTAGGGGGGCAAAAAAAACCTACCTGAACTTACCTTAATGTCCCTGGGATGGGTTCCTCCAGTCTTTGGTGTCCTCCTGGGGTGGGCAAGGGCGACAGGGGGTGTCCCTGGGGGCATGGGAGGGCACCTCTGGGCTCCTTCAGAGCCCACAGGTCCCTTAACGCCTGCCTTTTCCAGGCGCTAAAAAACGGCGCAAAAGCGGCCGTACGTAATTTTTTTGGACCCGCCCACTCCCGGGCGTGAATTTTGCCCGGGAGTGTAAATACGGTGCACATGCCTCGGAGTCAATTTTTTAGACGGGAACGCCTACCTTGCATCTCATTAACGCAAAGTAGGTGTCCACGCTAAAAAATTACGCAAACTCCATAGACTTTGGCGCTAGACGCGTCTAACGCCAAAGTATAAATATGGAGTTAGTTTTGCGTCGGAATTGCGTAAAAAAAAACGACGCAATTCCGGCGCAAACAGAGTATAAATATGCCCCTAAGATACTCCCAGCACTCAGACACTTAGACATTAGCGCACACTCAGACACTCGTGCACACTCAGACACTCGTGCACACTCTGACACTCATGTGCACTAAGACACTAAGATAGTGGCACACACTCAGACACTTAGGGGGTCATTACAACATTGGTGGTAAAAGCCGCTTACTGCCCTGCAGAAGACCGCCAACACACCGCCCGGGCCGCGGAATTCCGCCACAGCTATTACGACCCACATCTCAAAATCCGACAAAATTCAGACACCCACACAAGTCCGCCACACCAAAGGTCAGTGATAAACTGGCGAAAACAAAACCTCCACCGTCACGCCAACAGAAATACGGCCATGCTATCACGACCCACGAATCCACGCGGCGGTCTTTCAACCACGGTATTCCATTGGTGGTACACACCGCTGCGCTCAAAATACACACACATCTCCAAAACACCACCACATTGGACAATTTGAAATACACACACCTGATACACATACACACACCACTCCCACACACCCAATACAATATAAGACACACACCCACATCACCCACAAACCCGAGAGGCCAGAGAGAGACACCACCATCAACAAACTAGCAGCCACAGGCACTCAACACCATCACCCACACAACTGCCACGCACAAAACACCACACACCACTACATATCACCACACTTATCACCACACACACCACCCCACACATCACCTACACCACCCCATGGCACGGCAAAGACACCCCAGGTTCTCGGAGGAGGAGCTCAGGGTCATGGTGGAGGAAATCGTCCGGGTAGAGCCACAGCTATTTGGAGCACAGGTGCAGCACACCTCCATAGCTAGGAAGAAGGAGCTATGGCAAAGAATAGTGGACAGGGTCAACGCAGTGGGACAGCACCCAAGAAATCGGGACGACATCAGGAAGAGGTGGAATGGCCTACGGGGGAAGGTGCGTTCCGTGGTCTCAAGACAACACATCGCAGTACAGCGGACTGGCGGCAGACCCTCACCTCCTCACCCACAACTAACAGCATGGGAGGAGCAGGTCTTGGCAATTCTGCATCCTGAGGGCCTCGCAGGAGTCTTTGGAGGAATGGACTCTGGTAAGTCAAACCTTTAACAACCATATCCCCCATCCTACCTGCATGCTATCACATACCCCCACCCTCGCCCCCTCCCCTATCACTCCAACTCCTCACAAATGTACTAATAACACAAACCACCCATCCCAACACCAAGCCCTGCATGACAAAACAAAGCATGGACACCCATCACTAAAGCATGCCCACTACACATACCCATAACACCCCCCTCAACCATCATCACACAAGCCCCCACACAGGAATGCTCGCACTGGGGTAGACGGTCACCCACCCATTGCACACCATGACACACACAGATACAATAATCATGCTTTTACACCCCTGCAGGACCACTACCCAACGTCACCATACAGGAGGGTCCAGACATCTCCACCCCACCCACAGAAGAGGCCCACAGTGATGACAGCAGCTCTGTCCAACTGGATCCAGATGACCAGCCCGGACCATCGTGGGCCTCAGGACAGTCGGTTTGCCTCACACAGGCACAGCCCACCACAGACCTTCCACCCTATGGTAACACCAACACAGCACCCACCCAGCGGGCCCATAGCTCCGTGCCCAGGACACGTCAATCAGCTGTGTGTCCACCACTACAGGGAACCCAGGATAACCCACCACCCCAACAACAACAGGGACCTGGGGGCAGTGGCAGTGGGCACACGGTCCAGGGGACGGAGGCACAGGAACACAGGGGAACTGGGAGGGCTGCTGTGCGACAGGGGGCGGACAGGCCAAGGGAACTCACTCTCCACGAGGCCCTCTCCTCCATCATGGGAGCATACCACCACTCCCAGGAGACGATGGCAACGGTCCTGGCCAAGTTTCAGGAGACCCAGCGCATGCAGGAGGAACAGTATTTGGGGTTCAGGGAGGAACTCAGAACCATCAGCTCCGCCCTGGGCACCATCGTAGGGGTGCTGAAGGAAACACTTAACACCAGGAGGGACACTGTGGCACTCCAAGGGGCCCCTGACACTAGCATGGATGATGAACTGGCCACCACCTCTGCCGGCGCTAGTGGCCAGGAGGCACCGCCACAGGACCACCACACCAGCACCCCACCCCCTGCAGACAGAGAACCACCCCGCAAGCGGTCCCTGAGATCCAGGAACAAGACTGAGCACGATGCCAAGACCCCCGCCAAGAAATGAGACCACCCTGATTGTCATCCTACTGTCCCACTTTGTAACCCTGTCCCTATTGGAACTGCCTCAGCTCCACTTCCTATGCCCATATGGGCAATGCACCAGTGAGACTAATAGACTGGACTCTGCCATGGACATTCTTCCACCATCACCCCTCACCATTTTACAACCCCCCTCCATTATTTAGCACTTCAATAAACACCCTTGAAGCACAAAACAATCTGGAGTCAGTCTGTGATTTCGAAAATGTTTATTAGCAATGACAGTGACAAAATGCGTTTTCAAATGTAATGTCAACATACCTATGTCACACATCTCAAGTCCATGAGGAATCTAAGCAGATGACACACGTTGGAAACCACACCTGTGAAACCGTAAGGGAAATGTACAACTCAGTGACCATACACAGGTTGAAATCGACAGACACGATAGAGGTAGAAGTGTGAAAGTACTAGTAGTAGGCCGGAATGTTTTCTCACCTGTGTGTCACTGGAAATATTGCTGGATAAGTGAGTCCCTGTTGTCATTGTCTTCTTCCTCTGCTTCCTCCTCATCACTGTCCACAGGCTCCACAGCTGCCACAACACCGTCATCTGGACCATTCTCCTGCAGAAAAGGCACTTGTTGTCGCAAAGCCAAGTTCTGAAGCATACAGCAGGCCACGATGATCTGGCACACCTTCTTTGGTGAGTAGAATAGGGAACTATCTGTCATATGGAGGCACCTGAACCTGGCCTTCAGGAGGCCGAAGGCGCGTTTGATCATCCTCCTAGTCCGCCCATGGGCATCATTGTAGCGTTCCTCTGCCCTGGTCCTGGGATTCCTCACTGGGGTCAGTAGCCATGACAGGTTGGGGTAACCAGAGTCCCCTAATAGCCACACCCGGTGCCTCTGGAGTTGACCCATCACATAAGGGATGCTGCTATTCCGCAGGATGTAGGCGTCATGCACAGAGCCAGGGAACATAGGCGGTCATTCTGACCCTGGCGGTAAAAACCGCCAGGGCCGGGGACCGCCGGAGCACCGCCAACAGGCTGGCGGTGCTCCTTTGGGCATTCTGACCACGGCGGTACAGCCGCGGCCAGAAACGGAAAGTCGGCAGTCTCCCGCCGGCTTTCCGCTGCCCAGGGGAATCCTCCATGGCGGCGCAGCTTGCTGCGCCGCCATGGGGATTCCGACCGCCATCCTGTTCCTGGCGGTTTCGGCCGCCAGGAACAGGATGGCGGTATGGGGTGTCGTCGGGCCCCTGGGGGCCCCTGCAGTGCCCATGCCAATGGCATGGGCACTGCAGGGGCCCCCGTAAGAGGGACCCACTTAGAATTTCAGTGTCTGCTTAGCAGACACTGAAATTCGCGACGGGTGCTACTGCACCCGTCGCACCCCTTCCACTCCGCCAGCTCCATTCGGAGCCGGCTTCCTCGTGGAAGGGTGTTTCCCGCTGGGCTGGTGGGCGGCCTTTTGGCGGTCGCCCGCCAGCCCAGTGGGAAACCCAGAATGACCGCTGCGGTCCTTTGACCGCGGTACGGTCTTCTGGCGGTTCCTGCTTGGCGGGCGGCTCCCGCCGCCCGCCAAGCTCAGAATCACCCCCATAGTGTTGGAAAATAGGTTATTGGTAAGGGCAGGTAGGGACCTACACTTAGCAATAAGCCACTAACCTCCACTAAGGTCCAGTTAGGTCTCAGTAAATAAAACCCAGCTCAACCCTTGGTAGCTTGGCAACGAGCGTCAAGGCTTAACTTAGGAGACAGAGTGTAAAGCATTCAAATATCACAAAACAGTAATTAAATAAAACACAGGAAACAGTTTAAAATCCAAAACCAATTTATAACAATAGATTATATTTTTATCTTTAAAATGACACCAAAACTAATAAAATCAGAAAAGGGGAACCGGAGATATGAATTTTTATATAATTATTATTTTTTTAGCGCCTAGAAACGAATAGCGCCAATCGGGTCATCTGGTTGCACCTTGACCGGGGTAAAGTCAAAGTTTCAGGCCGACCGCGATGGAGCCCTGCTCGGCTACAGGCCGCGGGAGGCCTCGGTTAAAAGTTTACCTTCACACTTTGTCTCTTTTTTGAAGATTTTCTTCAGTGGGACGAACCTGCCAGTCCAATCCGACCTCCTGGAGCCCTTCTCCGGATACGCAATGCAGGAATCCTCAGTGGAGATTTTTACCTTCGGACTTAGTCGTTTTTCCGAGGTGAAAATCCTTCGACCGGGGTAAACCTGGATCTTGATCCGACGTCCATGGAGCCCTCCTCTGATACGCTGGCTGGGAGGTCCCGGTCAACTTTTTACCTTCGGACTTAGTCTCTTTTTTGGAGATTTTCTTTATTGGGATGAACCAGCAAATCAGGCCGGGTCGCGGTTGAGGCAAGCCGGCTAGAGTTGCTGCGGCGGGTCGGTCCCTCTAAGGAGCTTTTTTACAAAAGTTGTCCAAACTTCTCCAAACTTCTGGGGCTTCTCCCAGATGTCCTTTTAAGGTTCTTTTGGGGTCCACAGCTCACCCCAAGGGTCCGGAAGATCTGAGATGGTCCTTGGGGGGGTGCAGACTACAACTCCCAGAATGCACCTGGCACAAACTCCTTTTTGGCCACTGGACAGTGGTCAGCTGGTCGCTTTCTTCAGGAGTTGGTGCAGGGGACTCTCGATAGCAATTTTTCACCTGTAGCAAACAGGGAGTACCTCCTTGAACCAGTTGAAGCCAGGCAAAGTCCTTCTTGTGGTGAAGCCCAAGTGTGCAGCTGGTGCAGTCCTTCTGAGTGCAGGTTCCAGGTGCAGGCCATGGGTCCAGCAGGGCAGTCCTTCTTCTGTTGTTCTTCCTTGTTGGATGTGGTAGGGAACTGAGGTGTGGGTGCAGGTCTGCCAGTTTTATCCTTGCTCCTGGGTGAAAAGCAGGGGGGGTCCTGGTTCTCCAATCAGGTGCAGGGTCCTTCCCCCTGTGATGACCACTTCCTGGGAAGTGTGGCAAAAATCAATCCCAGGAGGCAACATCCTCCAAAAATCCATCATGGCTGAATCTGATTTTTGGAGGTTACATCTGGCTGAGCCCACCCACTGGTGTGGCTAAAAATCATAAACACACCCCTCTCCTGCCCTCTCCTAATCTAATCAAGGGGGCACCTAGTTGTCTGGGGTTGCAGGATGTGGGGGTGTTGCTGGTTGCTCCAAATGTCCTTCTCTGCCTTTGAAGACCAGTTTGGCAGTCCTCCCCCTTCCTGCCTCGCCATCTGCTGAGGGGAGAATCCCTCTCACAGGCACATTCCTTTTGTGTGAAGCCAGGCCACTTCACACCTCATCCATGCAGCTTGGCCAAGCTGCTAGAGGCTGGCCAATCAGAGCACAGCAGCAAAAACAATGCAGGGCTGAAATTGGCAACTTTTCAGGTAAAGTTTAAAACCCTTTACCTGAACAAGTTATATTAAATCCAACAACTGGAAGTTGTGGGATTTATTACCACAATTAATTTGATACCAAATTCTTGGTATGCATCACTTAAGGAGACTTTAAAAATTAAAATAAAGTCTCCCCATTCTAGCCTATGAAGGCCATTTACTACAATGCGGGAAAAACGAATTTGGCTGTTTTTACCTCACCAGGGCTTATAAAACTATTTTTATAAATTCCCTGCTTATAGTTACATGGCACCCAGACCTAGGGGCACATAGGGCACACCTTAGGGGTGACTTATATGTAAAAATAAGGTAGTTTAAGACTTTGGAACTACTCTTAATTCCAAAGTCGAATTTGCATATAACTTTAATTTAAAAGCAGCCAGCAAGGCAGGCCTGCCTTTAAAATGACACTGGGCACCTCAGCAGTGCACCTATGGGTGCACTACCTATGCTGCTGTCCCTAAACCTACATGCCCTACCATATACTAGGGACTTATAGGTAGGTTCACTTAGCCAATTATAATTAGCCTAATTTGCATATCCATTTTACACAGAGCCCTGGGACTGGTAAGCAGTACCCAGGGCTCAGCCAAGAGTCAGTAAAACACCAGCAAAAAGTGAAAAATGGGGGCAAAAAGTTAGGGGACCTCTGCAATCAGCCCTGTTTTCTCACACATAGCATTTACTTGGGAGATGTACTGGTCTGCCAAACATACCATCTGTACATTCATGGAATGATAACTCTTCCGGTTCCTGTACACCTGTTCACTCCTGTGGGGGGGGACCAGAGCTACATGGGTCCCATCAATGGCACCTATGATGTTGGGGATATGTCCAAGGGCATAAAGTCACCTTTAACTGTAGGCAAATCCTCCACCTGAGGGAAAACGATGTAGCTCCGCTTGTGTTTCAGCAGGGCAGACAACACTCTGGACAACACGTTGGAAAACATAGGCTGGGACATCCCTGATTCCATGGCCACTGTTGTTTGAAATGACCCACTTGCAAGGAAATGGAGCACTGATAGCACCTGCACTTGAGGGGGGATTACTGTGGGATGGCGGATTGCTGACATCAGGTCAGGCTCCAACTGGGAATACAGTTCCTGGATTGTGGCACGGTCAAACCTGTAGGTGATGATCAAACTTCTTTCCTCCATTGTCGACAGGTCCACCAGCGGTCGGTACACCGGAGGATTCTGCCATCTCCTCACATGTCCCAGCAGACGGTGCCTAGGAAAGAAAACAGCGACCACAGAGTCAAACAACTCAGAGGTATGTACCCACAGTCTACACAGAACACCATTCATGCACAAAATGTGGCCTGTATTTGTGTTGTGAGAAAAGGCCAAGGTATGTGTGACGCAGTTGGTAATTAGGCCATGTGGGCCCCTGAGTTGGCGGCTGCCTGACCTCTAAACTGGGACAATGGGATGTGAGGTAACTGCGCTGGCGTTGTATACCGATGCGGTAGGCGGTCGAAGACCGCGGCGCAATGCTGCATTGGTTAACATTGGACCCTATGGGTCCCAGGAGCCAATGATGAAGTACGCCGGCGGTGATGGTACGCACCGCCGCGGACGTGACCGCCATTTTCTATCTGTTCAATCACTCGATACCTGATCTTCGACAGGAGAGGACCTACACTGCAAGTGCTGCTGTGACCTCGGTCTGGAAGAGACAATGGATCGTGCGTCTGGGGAAAGGGCCCCTGCCTTCACTGCAGAGGAGTTGGAGAAGCTCGTGGACGGGGTCCTCCCCCTGTACACGCTACTCTACGGTCCTCCAGACCAACAGGTAAGCACACAGGGAGCACGTTGTATGGGCTATGCCTGTGTGGAGAGGGCTGGTTGTAAGAATGAAGGGGGCACAGTTCTGCGTGCATGAAGGACTGTGAATGCATGTG
Organism: Pleurodeles waltl; assembly: GCF_031143425.1. Classification (NCBI taxonomy): domain Eukaryota; kingdom Metazoa; phylum Chordata; class Amphibia; order Caudata; family Salamandridae; genus Pleurodeles; species Pleurodeles waltl. The sequence goes on along the minus strand of NC_090437.1, from coordinate 349,417,158 downwards.
CCACATGGCAAGGGTAGGGATGTGGGCCACTCACTTAGACGGTGCAGTTGGTAATGACTTCTCTTCTTCCCCTGTACATGTCATGTAGGTCAGCGCCCACCAGAAGAAGGATATTTGGCATGCCATCGCCAAGGACGTCCAGACCTTGGGGGTCCACCACAGACGGAGCACCCACTGCCGGAAAAGATGGGAGGACATTCGCCGCTGGAGCAAGAAGAAGGCGGAGGCTCAGCTGGGGATGGCCTCCCAACGTTTTAGGGGTGCCTGTCGAACCATGACCCCCCTGATGTTCCGGATCCTGGCGGTGGCCTACCCTGAGTTGGATGGGCGCTTGAGGGCATCACAGCAGACACAAGGGGGTGAATACAACATCATTCAGCGGACTTTGCGCGCAGTGAAGGTTTCTGGGTGGGGGAGGAGGGCTGTGGGTTTCCCTAGGCCAGGGCGAGTTCCGTAAGCTAGGCCCCTCCGTAATGCAGGCCATGTGGCATCCCACCCCAACTCTGACAAGTGCCAAGTACAGGTATTCATGCCCCTGTGTCATCTATGTGTGCAGATGTTGTCCATAGCCATGTAGGCCATATCCCAGGAATTGCATCTGTAGACCCCAACAGCACGACATAGTGCAGGGGGCTGCTGTGTCTGTATTGTCCGCCAACTGTAGCGGTAAGCCATGCACTCAACCTGTCTTTCTTATGTCGCCCCCCCCTTTTTGTGGTCTCCCTGTTCTTGTGTGCATCAGCATAATCAGGCAGAGGTACAGTGGCACCGGAGCATGAGATAGCTGCATCCCACATGGCCATGGAGGGCCACACCACGGACTCAGAATACACCAGTGGGACGGAGGGCGAGGGGAACACCACAGCAGTGACAGGATCTGCAACCAGCGACACAGACTCGTCCTCCGACGGGAACTCCCTTGTGGTGGCGGCAAAATCTGTGCCCCCACTTCTACAGGTACAGCCGCCACCCCCCCTACCAGCACCGCCCTCCCAGCAGCCCCTCAGCCTTTGCCCCGTGCCCGCTCACCCAGGAGGGTGGGCATCACCTTCGCCCCAGGCACCTCAGACCCTGCCCCTGTCACCTCTGCTGCCCTCAGTGAGGAGGCCATTGACCTCCTCAGGTCCCTCACTGTTGGGCAGTCTACCATTTTGAATGCCATCTAGGGTGTAGAAATGGAATTGCAACACACAAATGCATTCCTGGAGGGCATTCATTCTGGTCAGGCTGCCCTTCATCGGACCCTGCAAACTCTGGCCTCAGCACTGATGGCAGCCATTGTCCCTGTATCTAGCCTCCCCCCTCCAACTTCCTCCACCCAGACCCAATCCCCTGTACCCCAGCCTGTCCCAAGCACACCATCAGACCAGCCTGCACACACCTCACCACATAAGGGAAGCTCAGGCAAACATAAGCACCACACATCCCACAGGCACTCTCGCAAGCATCACACACATACAGACACACCAACATCCACTGCCTCCACTGTGTCCCCCTCCTCCTCGTCTCCCTCCTCCCTCCCAGTCTCGTCTACACTCACACCTGCATGCACTACCACTACAGCCACTACGTCCCGCACCAGCACACCCACCACCACACCCCGCTCACGTGCGCTCACCAACCCCACTACCATTTGCACGTCCCATGTGTCCTCTCACAGTGTGTCTGTGACGCCCCCTCCGAAGATACACAAACGCAGGCACACACCCACCCAACAGCCATCCACCTCACAACAGCCTCCAGCCCACACACCTGCACCCAAATCGACAAAAGTTACACCTCCTACAACCACCACATCTTCCTCCACTCCCAAACCTCCTCCAGCTACCCGTACCAGTGTCTCCCAAAAACTTTTCCTGTCCCCCCATAACCTATTTCCCACCACCCCCCCTTCCAACTCATAGGTCCCGTACTAGCACCTCAGCCAACAAATCTCCGGGACCAGTGGTGCCTGTTGTTACAGGTATGTGGAGTGCACCGGCCACCAGGACAGCCAGTGTGGCACGGAGCCACAGCACAGCCAGTCCCCCCCTCTGTGAAGCACCAGAAGTTGGACAGTGCTCGGCGGGAGAGAGGGAAGACTCCAGCCAGCAAAGCCGCTCACAAGGGTCACGGGGGGAGTGTCGACTCAGCTGTGACTCCTCCCAAGGTGGGGAAGGGGCAGAAGAAATCTCCGAAGTCTGGGAGGAGCAGCACGGTGGAGAAGGCCGCCATCATCCCCGCTGCCCAGGAGGCCACCGCCAGCCCCATCGTCACTGGCCAGGAGGCCACCACCAGAGTCACTGGCCAGGAGGCCAGCCCCATCGTCACTGGCCAGGAGGCCACCACCAGAGGCAGTGCCCAGGAGACCAGCCCCATCGTCACTGGCCAGAAGGCCACCGCCAGAGTCAGTGCCCAGGAGGCCAGCCCCATCGTCACTGGCCAGGAGGCCACCGCCAGAGTCAGTGCCCAGGAGGCCAGCCCCATCGTCACTGGCCAGGAGGCCACCGCCAGCCACAGCCCAGCTTGTCAGGTGGGCTCGCAAGCCACAGCCCAGCTGACCCATGAAGGACCTCCAGCAACAGCCCTGCTGGACAATGAAGGACCGCCTTGGCAAGCACAGCTGAACAGGCCAGGGACCACTGAACAGGGCAAAGACCACCATGGAATGCACCGCTGAACAGGTCTGACACTGGCAACTCAAGCACCGCTGAACAGGCCAGGGACCGCTGAACAGGGCAAAGACCGCCATGGAATGCACTGCTGAACAGGTCTGACACTGGCAACTCAAACACCGCTGAACAGGCCAGGGACCGCTGAACAGGGCAAAGACTGCCATGGAATGCATCTCTGAACAGGTCTGACACTGGCAACTCAAGCACCGCTGACCAGTCCAGGGACCGCTGAACAGGGCAAAGACTGCCATGTAATTCACCGCTAGCCCATTTGCGGCAGGGGCAGTGACGTAACTGGGACCGTCACGGGGTGTGTGCTGCACTCTGGGCACCAGTCCCCCTCCAGAACCAGTGGAGACTCGCATCCACTCCATCTGTCCTGCACAGGATGAAGCACTCTGGGCACAAAGCCCCCTCCAGAACCAGTGGAGACTTGCATCCACTCCGTCTGTCCTTGGCAGGATGAAGCACTCTGGGCACAAAGCCCCCTCCAGAACCAGTGGAGACTTGCATCCACTCTCTGTCCTGCACAGGATGAAGCACTCTGGGCACAAAGCCCCCTCCAGAACCAGTGGAGACTGTTATCCACTTGAGAGACTGTGGCTCTGCACTCCCCAGGATGGTACAGTGGGCAACCCACCCACTGCAGAGACTTGAGAGACTGTGGCTTTGCACTCCCCAGGATGGTACAGTGGACAACCTACCCACTGCGGAGACTTGAGAGACTGTGGCTTTGCACTCCCCAGGATGTTACAGTGGGCAACCCACCCACTGCAGAGACTTGAGAGACTGTGGCTTTGCACTCCCCAGGATTGTACAGTGGGCAACCCACCCACTGCAGAGACTTGAGAGACTGTGGCTTTGCACTCCCCAAGATGGTACTGTGGGCAACCCACCCACTGCAGAGACTTGAGAGACAATGTACTGCCCACAGTATCACAACCCACCAATCCGCCACCTTTTCCGGGGCGGATTCACCGTGGTAAAAAAACACGGCGGAAACAGCTTTTGCAATGGGAAAACGCTCACCTTAACACACTCCACGAGGAAGGAGGCCACCATGGAGCCCGAACTACAAATACTCCCTGCGCTTGTCTTTCTGCTCCTCCATGATCACCATCTACGTAGGCGCCGAAGACAACGGTGAGTATTGCACCTATGACATAGGGGAGAGGGGAGGCAAAAGTCAGGGACACACACACACAACACCCCCACCCCCAACCCGACCCTCACCCACTACAACACACACACCAATGCATGTCCAAACAGCACAGTAACAACCCACCCCCCCCCCCGGAAGAATGCAAAGACAAAAGGAAATCAGTTCAAACATTGTAATGTATCAAAATACAGTAAGCCAATATATACAGATATATATACACATTCCAGAATTGATACATTCTGATTAGTAGTGCAGGTATGCACATATCAATGTCCATGCACCACTGGGCCCAAAATGCATGGGCGAGGCCCACACTAGATACCTGTCCACAAACGGAGAGAACACTGCAGGGGCATCAGATAGAAATACAACAGGCACCTCAGGGGGAAGGGAAGGGGGGGCACCTCAGCCGGATTACAGCACCACGCCAGATCCACGACGGGGCTCCATGCCTATTGATGTATCCTGGGGAGTGCAAAGTCACAGTCTCTCAAGTCTCTACAGTCGGTGGGTTGCCCACTGCATTATCCTGGGGAGTGCAAAGCCACAGTCTCTCAAGTCTCTATCGTGGGTGGGTTGCCCACTGTACCATCCTGGGGAGTGCAAAGGCACAGTCTCTCAAGTCTCTACAGTGGGTGGGTTGCCCACTGTACCATCCTGGGGAGTGCAAAGCCACAGTCTCTCAAGTCTCTACAGTGGGTGGGTTGCCCACTGTACCATCCTGGGGAGTGCAAAGCCACAGTCTCTCAAGTGGATAACAGTCTCCACTGGTTCTGGAGGGGGACTGGTGCCCAGACTGCATCAGGCTCCCTGTGACGGTTCCTGTTCCGTCACTGTCCCAGCTGCACATGGGCTAACGATGCTTGATTTGGCGGTCTTTTCCCTGTCCAGCGGTGCTTTGCCATGTTGGTCTTTTCCCTGTCCAGCGGTGCTTTGCCATGTTGGTCTTTTCCCTGTCCAGCGGTGCTTTGCCATGGCGGTCTGTGCCCTGTTCAGAGGTGCTTGACTTTGCAGTTTCTGACCTGTTCAGCGGTGCTTTGCCCTGTTCAGCGGTGTTCACCATGGCGGTCTTTTCCCTGTTCAGCGGTGCTTTGCCATGGCGGTCTGTGCCCTGTTAAGCGGTGCTTGACTTTGCAGTTTCGGACCTGTTCAGCGGTCCTTTGCCCTGTTCAGCGGTCTTCACCATGGCGGTCTCTGACCTGTTCAGCGGTGCTTTGCCATGTCAGTCTTTGCCCTGTACAGCGGTGGCTTGCCCTGTTCAGTGGTCTTCACCATGGCGGTCTCTGACCTGTTCAGCGGTGCTTGCCTTTGCTGTCTGACCTGTGCATTGGTGTGTGGCATGACGGTCCCTCATTGCCCAGCAGGGCTGTGGCTGCCGGGGCCCTCCAGGGCACTGACGCTGGCGGTGCTCTCCGGACCAGTGACTACAGAGCTGCCCTCCAGGGCACTGACTCTGGAGGTGGTCTCCGGCCCAGTGACGATTGTGCTGCCCTCCTGGGCAATGACTCTGGCGGTGGTCTCCTGACCAGTGACGATTGTGCTGCTCTCCTGGGCACTGACTCTGGCGGTGGTCTCCGGACCAGTGACGATTGTGCTGCCCTCCTGGGCAATGACTCTGGCGGTGGTCTCCTCACCAGTGACGATTGTGCTGCCCTCCTGGGCACTGACTCTGTCGGTGGTCTCCTAACCAGTGACGATTGTGCTGCCCTCCTGGGCAATGACTCTGGCGGTAGTCTCCTGACCAGTGACGAATGTGCTGCCCTACTGGGCACTGAATCTGGCGGTGGTCTCCGGACCAGTGATGATTGTGCTGCCCTCCTGGGCACTGACTCTGGAGGTGGTCTCCGGACCAGTGACGATTGTGCTGCCCTCCTGGGCAATGACTCTGGCGGTGGTTTCCTGACCAGTGACGATTGTGCTGCCCTCTTGGGCACTGACTCTGTCGGTGGTCTCCTGACCAGTGACGATTGTGTTGCCCTCCTGGGCAATGACTCTGGCGGTAGTCTCCTGACCAGTGACGATTGTGCTGCCCTACTGGACAATGACTCTGGCGGTGGTCTCTGGACCAGTGACGACAGTGCTGGCGGTGGCGTCCCGGCCGCTGGGGAGGATGGCACCCTTCTCCGCCGTGCTGCTCTTCTCAGACTGTGCAGACTTCTTCTGGCCCTTCACCACCTTTGGAGGAGTCACAGCTGACTCGGCACTCCCCCTGGGACCCTTGTGAGCAGTTTTGCCGCCAGGAGTCTTCACCCTGTCCCGTCGGCCACTTTACAACTCAAGGTGCTTTACAGGGGTGGACAGGCAGTGCTTTGGCTCCGTGTCACACTGGCTGCCCTGCTGGCCGGTGCATTCCACACACCTTTAACACACACCACTGGTATTGGACGTTTTTTGGCTGAGGTGCTACTACGGGACATATGAATTTGAGGGGTGGGGGTGGTGGCAAAGAGGTCAACGTTGCTGAGGAAGAGTTGCTGGCGAAGACTGGGATGGGTAGCTGGGGGGGGTCTGGGAGTGGAGGAAGAGGAGTTGGTTGTAGGAGGTGTAACTTTAGGTGATTTGGGTGCAGGTGCAGGTACTGGAGGCTGTCCTGAGGTGGATGGATGTTGGGTGTGTGGGTGCCCGCGTTTGTGTACTTTGGGAGGTGGCGTCACAGACACACTGGGAGTGGACACAGGGGACGTGTAAATGGTAGTGGGGGTGGTGAGTGCAGGTGAGCGGGGTGTGGTGCTGGGTGTTCTGGTGCGAGTCCTAGTGCCTGTAGATGTAGTGCATGCAGGTGAGAGTGTAGACGACACTAGGAGGTAGGAAGGGGACGACGAGGAGGGGGACACAGTGGAGGCAGTGGATGTTGTTGTGTCTGTATGTGGGTGATGCTTGTTTGAGTGCCTGTGGGTTGTGTGGTGCTTATGTTTGCCTGAGCTACTTTTGTGTGTTGAGGTGTATGCATGCTTGTCTGAAGGTGTGCTTGGGATAGGCTGGGGTTACAGGTGATTGGGTCTGGGTGGAGGAAGTTGGAGGGGGAGGCTAGACACAGGGACAATGGCTGCCATCAGTGCTGAGGCCAGAGATTGCAGGGTTCGATGAAGGGCAGCCTGACCAGAATGAATGCCCTCCAGGAATGCATTACCGTGTTGCAACTCCCTTTCTACACCCTGGATGGCATTCACAATGGTAGACTGCCCAACAGTGAGTGACCTGAGGAGGTCAATGGCCTCCTCACTGAGGGCAGCATGGGTGACTGGGGCAGGGGCTGAGGTGCCTGGGGCGAATGTGATGCCCACCCTCCTGACCGTGCCACAATCCAGGAACTGTGTTCCCAGTTGGAGCCAGACCTGATCTCACCTATCCACCATCCCACAGGAATCCCCCCTGACGTGCAGGTGCTATCAGTGCTCCATTTCCTTGCAAGTGGGTCTTTTCAGACAACAGTGGCCATGGCACCAGGGATGTCCCAGCCTATGTTTTCCAACGTGTTGTCCAGAGTGTTGTCTGCCCTGCTGAAACACGTAAGGAGCTACATCGTTTTCCCTCAGGTGGAGGATTTGGCTACAGTGAAAGGTGACTTCTATGCCCTTGGACATGTCCCCAACATCATAGGTGCTATTGATGGGACCCATGTAGCTCTGGTCCCCCCCCAGCAGGAGTGAACAGGTGTACAGGAACCGGAAGAGTTATCATTCCATGAATGTACAGATGGTATGTTTGGCAGACCAGTACATCTCCCAGGTAAATGCTATGTTCCCTGGCTCTGTGCATGACCCTACATCCTGCGGAATAGCAGTATCCCGTATGTGATGGGTCAACTCCAGAGGCACCGGGTGTGGCTATTAGGGGAGTCTGGTTATCCCAACCTGTCATGGCTATTTACCCCAGTGAGGAATCCCAGGACCAGGGCAGAGGAACGCTACAATGAGGCCCATGGGCGGACTAGGAGGGTGATTGAACGCACCTTCGGCCTCCTGAAGGCCAGGTTCAGGTGCCTCCAAATGACAGGTGGTTACCTATTCTTCTCATCAAAGAAGGTGTGCCAGATCATCATCACCTGCTCGATGCTTCACAATCTTGCTTTGCGACGCCAGGTGCCTTTTCTGAGGGAGGATGGTACAGATGGCGGTGTTGTGGCAGCTCTGGAGCCTGTGGAGCCTGTGGACAGTGATGAGGAGGAATCTGAGGAAGAAGACATAGACAACAGGGAGTCAGTCATACAGCAATATTTCCAGTGACACACAGGTGAGAATTTTTTTTTTTACTATTACATTCTCTTTCACACTTCTACCTCTATCCTGTCTGTCATTTAGTAGCAGTATTTGGTAACTGAGTTGTACCTTTCCATTACGGTTTCACAGGTGTGGTTACCAACGTGTGTCATCTGCTAGCATCCTTCATGGACTTGTGATGTGTGACATAGGTATGTTGGCATTACAATTGAAAACGCATTTTGACACTGTCATTGATAATACAAATTTACCAAATCACAGACTGACTCCAGATTGTTTTGTGCTTCAAGGGTGTTTATTTAAGTGCTGAAAAATGGAGGGGGGTTGTAAAATGGTGATGGGGGATGGTGGAAGAATGTCCATGGCAGAGTCCAGTCTATTCGTCTCACAGGTGCTTTGCCCATATGGGCATTGGAAGTGGAGCTGGGGCAGTTCCAATCTGGACAGGGTAACAAAGTGGGACAGTGGGAGGACAATCAGGGTGGTCTCATTTCCTGGCGGGGGTCTTGCCATCTTGCTCTGTCCTATTCCTGGATCTCAGGGACCGCTTGCGGGGTTGTTCTCCGTCTGCAGGGGGTGGGGTGCTGGTGTGGTGGTCCTGTGGCGGGGCGTCCTGTCCACTAGCGCCAGCGGAGGTGGTGGGCAGTTAATCGTCCATGCTAGTGTCAGGGGCCCCTTGGAGTGCCACGATGTCCCTCATGGTCTTTTGTATGTCCTTCAGCACCCCTACGATGGTGCCCAGGGTGGAGCTGATGGTTCTGAGCTCCTCCCTGAACCCCAAATACTGCTCCTCCTGCAGGCGCTGGGTCTCCTGAAACTTGGCCAGGACCGTAGCCATCGTTTCCTGGGAGTGGTGGTATGCTCCCATGATGTTGGAGAGGGCCTCGTGGCGAGTGGGTTCCCTTGGTCTGTCCGCCCCCTGTCGCACAGCAGCCCTCCCAGTTCCCCATGTTCCTGTGCCTCCGTCCCCTCGGCTCACAGGTGCAGCACACCTCCATAGCCAGGACGATGGAGCTATGGCGCAGAATCGTGGACAGGGTCAATGCTGTGGGACAGCATCCAAGAAATCAGGAGGACATCAGGAAGAGGTGGAACAACCTACGGGGGAAGGTGCGTTCTGTGGTCTCCAGGCACAACATCGCGGTACAGCAGACTGGCGGCGGACCCCCACCTCCTCCCCCACAACTAACAACATGGGAGGAGCCAGTCTTGACCATCATGCATCCAGAGGGCCTTGGAGGAGTCGGTGGAGGAATGGACACTGGTAAGTCAAATCTTAACTATCATATCCCCCACCCCATCTGCATGCTATCACACAACCCCACCCTCACCCCCTCCCCTATCACTCCAACTCCTCACTAATGTACTAATAACACAAACCACCCATCCCAACACCAAGCCCTGCATGACACAACTAAGCATGGTCACCCCTCACTAAAACATGCTCACTGCACATACCCATAACAACCCCCTAACCATCATCACACAAACCCCCACACAGGAATGCTTGCACTGGGGTACACGCACCCCCACCCATTGCATACCATGACACACACACATGCAATAATCATGCTCTTATACCCCTGCAGGACCACTACGGAACGTCACCACACAGGAGGGTCCAGACATCTCCACTCCACCCACAGAAGAGGCCCACAGTGACGACAGCAGCTCTGGCCAACTGGATCTTGATGACCATCGTGGGCCTCAGGACAGTCGGTTCCCCTTGCCCAGCCACAGCCCAACACCGAGCTTACACCCTATGGTAACACCAGCACAGCACCCACCCAGCGGGCCCATACCTCCCTACCCAGGACAGGTCAATCAGCGGTGTGTCCACCACTACAGGGCACCCAGGCTAACCCACCACCCCAACAACAACAGGGACCTGGGGGCAGTGGTAGTGGGCACACGGTCCAGGGGACGGAGGCACAGGAACACCGGGGAACTGGGAGGGCTGCTGTGCGACAGAGGGAGGACAGGCCAAGGGAACCTACTCTCAACGAGGCCCTATCCTCCATAATGGGAGCATACCACCACTCCCAGGAGACGATGGCAACTGTCCTGGACAAGTTGCAGGAGACCCAGCGTCTGCAGGAGGAGCAGTATTTGGGGTTCAGGGAGGGGCTCAGGACCATCGCCTCCACCCTGGGCACCATCGTAGGGGTGCTGACGGACATTCAAAAGACCTTGAGGGACACCGTGGCACTCCAAGGGGCCCCTGACACTAGCCACGATGATGAAATGCCCACCACCTCCGCCGGCGCTTGTGGACAGGACGCCCGCCACAGGACCAACACACCAGCACCCCACCCCCTGCAGATGGACAACCACCACGAAAGCGGGCCCTGAGATCCAGGAACAGGACAGAGCAAGATGGCAAGACCCCCGCCAGGAAATAAGACCACCCTGATTGTCCCCCCACTGTACCACTGTGTTACCCTGTCCAGCTTGGAACTGCCCCAGCTCCACTTCCAATGGCCAGATGTGCAATGTACCTGTGAGACTAATAGACTGGACTCTGCCATGGACATTCTTCCACCATGACCTCTCCCCATTTCACATCCCCCCTACATTTTTATGCACTTCAATAAACACCCTTGAAACCTCAATAATATTGGAGTCAGTCAATGATTGTGAACTTTGTATTGTCAATTACAGTGTTAAAAAAGGTTACCCATTTGAAGGTCAACATACCAATGTCATACATCACAAGCCTTTCAAGGGTGCAAGCTGTTGACACGTAGGTTACCACATTACTGAAAAAGAAATGGAAGGGGACAACTCAGTTACCAAATAGGGAGTGAAATGTAGGTACAGGATAGAGGTAGACGTGTGAAATGTAATATGATGTGAAACATGAAATTGTACTCACCTGTGTCTCATTGAAAATATTGCTGTATGACTGACTCCCTGTTGTCGTTTTCATCTTCATCAGCTTCATCCTCATCACTGTCCACAGGCTCCACAGGCTCAACCGCTGCAACAACACCGTCATCTGGATCATCCTCCTGCAGAAAAGGCACCTGGCGTCGCAATGCCAAGTTATGAAGCATGGAGCAGGCGATGATGACGTCGCACACCTTCTTCGGTGAGTAGAATAGGGACCCACCTGTCATATGAAGGCACCTGAACCTGGCCTTCAGGAGGCCGAAGGTCCGCTCGATCACCCTCCTAGTCCACCCATGGGCCTCATTGTACCGTTCCTCTGCCCTGGTCCTGGGATTCCTCACTGGGGTCAGTAGCCAGGACAGGTTGGGGTAACCAGAGTCCCCCAATAGCCATACACGGTGCCTCTGGAGTTCACCCATCATATCAGGGATGCTGCTATTCCGCAGGATGTAGGCGTCATGCACTGAGCCAGGGAACATTGCATTTACCTGCGAGATGTACTGGTCTGCCAAACAGACCATCTGGACATTCATGGAATGATAACTCTTCCTGTTCCTGTACACCTGTTCATTCCTGCATGGGGGGACCAGAGCTACATGGGTCCCATCAATGGCACCTATGACGTTGGGGATATGTCCAAGGGCATAGAAGTGACCTTTCACTGTAGGCAAATCCGCCACCTCAGGGAAAATGATGTATCTCCTTACGTGTTTCAGCAGGGCAGACAACACTCTGGACAAAATGTTGGAAAACATAGGCTGGGACATCCCTGATGCCATGGCCACAGTTGTCTGAAAAGACCCACTTGCAAGGAAATGGAGCACTGACAGCACCTGCCCGTCAGGGGGGATTCCAGTCGGATGGCGGATTGGTGACATCAGGTCTGGCTCCAACTGGGTACATAGTTCCTGGATTGTGGCACGGTCAAACCGGTAGGTCACGATGACATGTCGCTCTTCCATTGTCAACAGGTCCACCAGCGGTCGGTACACCGGCGGATTCCGCCACCTTCCAATATGTCCCAACTGACGGTGCCTAAGAAGGACAACAGCGAAGAAACTGTCAGCATTCCTCCAGGTATGTACCCACAGTCACACACAAGACTACAACAGACAATTAACCCATCCGGGAAAGGTTTTGAGTGTAGGCCTCGGTATGTGTGACGCAATAGTAATTGAAGCCATGTGGGACCCTGAAATGGCGGCTGCCTGACCTCTAAACTGGGACATTGGAATTGTGGGGTAACTGCGCTGGCGTTGTACACCGTCGCGGTAGGCAGTCGTAGAGCGCGGCGCAATGCTGCATTGGTTAACATTGGAACCTATGGGTCCCAGGAGCCAATGAATAGGTGCGCTGGCGGTGATCATGCGCACCGCCGCGGACGTCACCGCCGCGGACGTCACCACCATTTTCTATCTCTTCAATCACTAGATACCTGACCTTCGACAGGAGAGGACCTACACTGCAAGTGCTGCTGTGACTTCGGTCTGGAAGCGACTATGGCTGCTGCGTCTGGGGAAAGGGCCCCTGCCTTCACTGCACAGGAGTTGGAGAAACTTGTGGACAGGGTCCTCCCCCAGTACACGCTACTCTACGGTCCTCCAAACCAATAGGTAAGTACACAGGGAGCACATTGTATGGGCTATGCCTGGGTGGAGAGGTCTGGTTGTAAGAAGGAAGGGGGCAGAGTTCTGCGAGCATGAAGGACTGTGAATGCATGTGCCACATGGCAGGGGTAGGGATGTGGGTCACTCACTTCGACGGTGCAGTTGGTAATGACTTCTCTTCTTCCCCGGTACATGTCATGTAGGTCAGCGCCCACCAGAAGAAGGATATTTGGCGTACCATCGCCAAGGATGTCCGGACCCTTGGGGTCCACCAGAGACGGGGCACCCACTGCCGGAAAAGATGGGAGGACATTCACCGCTGGAGCAAGAAGACGGCGGAGGCTCAGCTGGGGATGGCCTCCCAACGTGGGAAGGGTGCCCGTCGCACCATGACCCCCCTGATGTTCCGGATCCTGGTGGTGGCCTACCCTGAGTTGGATGGGCACTTGAGGGCATCACAGCAGACACAAGGGGGTGTGTACACTCTCATTCTGCAGACTTTGTGGGGTGTGGGTAGGGGAGGAGTGCTGTGGGTTTCCCTAGGCCAGAACGAGTTCCGTAGGGTGGCCCCTCCCTAATGCAGGCCATGTGCCACTCCACCCCACCTCTGTAGAGTGCCAAGTACAGGTAGACATGCCCCTGTGTCATCTATGTGGGCAGATGACACCCATAGCCATGTAGGCCATATCCCAGGAATTGCATCTGTAGAGGCCAAGAGCACGGCGTAGTGCAGTGGGCTGCTGTGTCTGTATTGTCCGCCAACGGTAGAGGTACGCCATGCACTCAACCTGTCTTTCTTCTGTCGCCCCCCCCTTTTTCTGCTCTGCCTGTTCTTTTGTGCATCAGCATCATCAGGCGGAGGTACAGTGGCACCCGAGCACAAGGGAGCTTCATCCCACATGGCCATGGAGGGCCACACCACGGACTCTGAATACACCAGTGGGACGGAGGACGAGGGGAGCTTCACATCAGTCACCGGATCAGCAAACAGCGACACGGACTCGCCCTCTGATGGGAGCTCCCTTGTGGTGGCGCACCATCTTTGCCCCCCACTTCTACAGGTACAGCCGCCACCCCCCCTACCAGCACCACCCTCCCAGCAGCCCATCAGCCTTCGCTCCGTGCCCGCTCACCCAGGAGGGTGGGCATCACCTTCGCCCCAGGCACCTCAGCCCCTGCCCCAGTCACCCCTGCTGCCCTCAGTGAGGAGGCCATTGACCTCCTCAGGTCACTCACTGTTGGACAGTCTACCATTGTGAATGCCATCCAGGGTGTAGAAAGGGAGTTGCAACACACTAATGCATTCCTGGAGGGCATTCATTCTGGTCAGGCTGCCCATCATTGAACCCTGCAATCTCTGGCCTCAGCACTGATGGCAGCCATTGTCCCTGTGTCTAGCCTCCCCCTCCAACTTCCTCCACCCAGACCCAATCCCCTGTACCCCAGCCTATCCCAAGCACACCATCAGACAAGCATGCACACACCTCAACACACAAAAGTAGCTCAGGCAAACATAGGCTCCACACAACCCACAGGCACTCACACAAGCATCACCCACATACAGACACAACAACATCCACTGCCTCCACTGTGTCCCCCTCCTCATTGTTTCTCTCATCCCTCCCAGTGTCGTCTACACTCTCACCTGCATGCACTACATCTACAGGCACTAGGACTCGCACCAGAACACCCAGCACCACACCCCGCTCACCTGCACTCACCACCCCCACTACCATTTACACGTCCCCTGTGTCCACTCCCAGTGTGTCTGTGACGCCCCCTCCCAAAGTACACAAACGCGGGCACCCACACACCCAACATCCATCCACCTCACGAAAGCCTCCAGTACCTGCACCTGCACCCAAATCAAGTAAAGTTACACCTCCTACAACCACCTCCTCTTCCTCCACTCCCAGACCCCCTCCAGCTACCCAACCCAGTCTTCATCAGAAACTTTTCCTGAGCAATGATGACTTCTGGGCCACCACCCTCACCCCTCCAATTCATATGTCCTGTGGTAGCACCTCAGCCAAAAAAAGTCAGGTACCAGAGGTGCGTGTTAGAGGCCTGTGGAGTGCACAGGCCACCAGGGCAGCCGGTGTGACACGGAGCCAAAGCACTGCCAGTCCACCCCCTGTAAAGCACCTTAAGTTGGACAGTGCCAGACGGGAGGGGGTGAAGACTCCTGCCAGCAAAAAAGCTCACAAGGGTCCCCGGGGGAGTGCTGAGTCAGCTGTGACTCCTCCCAAGGTGGTGAAGGGGCAGAAGAAGTCTCCAAAGTCTGGTAGGAGCAGCACAGCGGGGAAGGCCGCCATCCTCCCCGCTGGCTAGGACGCCACCGCCAGCACTATCGTCACTGGTCCGGAGACCACCGCCAGAGTCAGCGCCCTGGAGGGCACCAGTATTGTCACTGGTTGACCACCGCCAGAGTCAGCGCCCTGGAGGGCACCAGTATTGTCACTGGTCCGGAGACCACTGCCAACGTCAGTGCCCTGGAGGGCCCTGGCAGCCACAGCCCCACTGGGCACTGAGGGACTGTCATGCCACACACCAATGCACAGGTCAGAGACAGCAAAGTCAAGCACCGCTGAACAGGCCAGAGACCGCCATGGTAAAGACCGCTGAACAGGTCAGAGACAGCAAAGTCAAGCACCACTGAACAGGGCAAAGACCACCATGGCATAGCACCGCTGAACAGGTCAGAGACAGCAAAGTCAAGCACCGCTGAACAGGGCAAAGACTGCCATGGTAAAGACCGCTGAACAGGGCAAAGACCGCCATGGCATAGCACCGCCGAACAGGTCAGAGACAGCAAAGTCAGGCACCGCTGAACAGGGCAAAGGTCGCCATGGCAAAGCACCGCTGAACAGGTCTGAGACAGCAAAGTCGAGCACTGCTGAACAGGGCAAAGACCGCCATGGCATAGCACCGCCGAACAGGTCAGAGACAGCAAAGTCAGGCACCGCTGAACAGGGCAAAGGCCGCCATGGCAAAGCACCGCTGAACAGGTCTGAGACAGCAAAGTCAAGCACCGCTGAACAGGGCAAAGACTGCCATGGTAAAGACCGCTAAACAGGGCAAAGACCGCCATGGCATAGCACCGCCGAACAGGTCAGAGACAGCAAAGTCAGGCACCGCTGAACAGGGCAAAGGCCGCCATGGCAAAGCACCGCTGAACAGGTCTGAGACAGCAAAGTCGAGCACCGCTGAACAGGGCAAAGACCGCCATGGCAAAGCACCGCTGAACAGGTCTGAGACAGCAAAGTCAAGCACCGCTGAACAGGGCAAAGACCGCCATGGTAAAGACGGCTGAACAGGGCAAAGACCGCCATGGCATAGCACTGCTGAACAGGTCAGAGACAGCAAAGTCAAGCACCGCTGAACAGGGCAAAGGCCACCAACTCAAGCATCGTTAGCACATGTGCAGCTGGGACAGTAACGGAACTGGGACCGTCACGGGGAGCGTGACGCACTCTGGGCACCAGTCCCCCTCCACAACCAGTGGAGACATGCATCCACTACCTCTGTCCTGCACAGTATAAAGCACTCTGGGCACCAGTCCCTCTCCAGAACCAGTGGAGACATGCATCCACTACCTCAGTGCTGCACAGGATGAAGCACTCTGGGCACCAGTCCCCCTCCAGAACCAGTGGAGACATGCATCCACTACCTCTGTCCTGCACAGGATGAAGCACTCTGGGCACCAGTCCCCCTCCAGAACCAGTGGAGACAAGCATCCACTACCTCTGTCCTGTACAGGATGAAGCGCTCTGGGCACCAGTCCCCCTCCAGAACCAGAGGAGACATGCATCCACTACCTCTGTCTTGCACAGGATGAAGCACTCTGGGCACCAGTCCCCCTCCAGAACCAGTGGAGACATGCATCCACTACCTCTGTCCTTGGCAGGATGAAGCACTCTGGGCACCAGTCCCCCTCCAGAACCATTGGAGAATGTTATCAACTTGGGAGACTGTAGCTTTGCACTCCCCGGGATGGAACAGTGGGCAACCCACCCACTGTAGAGACTTGAGAGACTGTGGCTTTGCACTCCCCAGGATGGAACAGTGGGCAAACCACCCACTGTATAGACTTGAGAGACTGTGGCTTTGCACTCCCCAGGATGGAACAGTGGGCAAACCACCCACTGTATAGACTTGAGAGACTGTGGCTTTGCACTCCCCAGGATGGTACAGTGGGCAAACCACCCACTGTAGAGTCTTGAGAGACTGTGGCTTTGCACTCCCCAGGATGGTACAGTGGGCAATCCACCCACTGTAGGGACTTGAGGGACTGTGGCTTTGCACTCCCCAGGATGGAACAGTGGGCAAACCACCCACTGTAGAGACTTGAGGGACTGTGACTTTGCACTCCCCAGGATGGAACAGTGGGCAAACCACCCACTGTAGGGACTTGAGAGACTGTGGCTTTGCACTCCCCAGGATAGAACAGTGTGCAATCCACCCACTGTAGAGACTTGAGACACTGTGGCTTTGCACTCCCCAGGATGGTACAGTGGGCAATCCACCCACTGTAGAGACTTGAGAGACTGTGGCTTTGCACTCCCCAGAATACATCAATGGGCATGGAGCCTCGTCGTGGATCTGGCGTGGTGTTGTAATACGGCTGAGGTGCCCCCCCTCCCCTTCCCCCTGAGGTGCCTGTTGTGTTTCTATCTGATGCCCCTGCAGTGTTCTCTCCGTTTGTGGACAGGTATCTAGTGTGGGCGTCACCCATGCTTTGTGGGCCCAGTGGTCCACGGACATTGATATGTGCATACCTGCACTACTAATCGTAATGTATAAATTCTAGAATGTGTATATATATATCTGTATATATTTGGTTACTGTGTGTTGGTACATTACTACGGTTGAACTCATTTCCTTTTGTCTTTGCATTCTTCCCGGGGGGTTGTGGGTTGTTACTGTGATGTTTGGAAATGCATTGGTGTGTGTGTTGTAATGTGCGAGGGTCGGGTAGGGGTGGGGGTGTTGCGTGTGTGTCCCCCTGACTTTTGCTACCCCGTTCCCCTATGTCGTAGGTGCAGTACTCACCGTTGTCTTCGGCGCCGCCGTTGCTGGTGTTCGTAGACGAGCAGGAAGACAAGGGCAGGGAGTATTTGTAGTTCCCGCTCCATGGTGCCCTCCTTCGTCGTGGAGTGTGTTAAGGTGAGCATTTTCCCATTGCAAAAGCTGTTTCCGCCATGTTTTTTTGAGACATGTATATTGATACATTACAATGTTTGGACTGAGTTTGTTTTGACTTTGCATTCTTCCGGGGGGGTTGTATGTTGTTACTGTGCTGTTTGGACATGCATTGGTGTGTGTGTTGTCGTGGGTGAGGGTGGGGGTGGGGTTTTGCGTGTGTGTCCCCCTAACTTTTGCCTCCCTCCTCCCCTATGTCATAGGTGCAGTACTCACCGTTGTCTTCGCCGGCGCAGGCGTTGGTCTTCGCAGATGAGTAGGAATACAAGGGCCGGTAGGATTTGGAGTTCCGGCTCCACGGAGTCCTCCTTCCTCGTGGGATGTGTTCAGGTGAGCGTTTTCCCATTGCAGTAACTGTTTCCGCTGTGTTTTTATCCACGGTGAATCCGCCCCGGAAAAGGTGGCGGATTGGTGGGTTGTGATACTATGGGCGGTACATTGTCTTCCGCCTGTCTGTTGGCGGTGACCGCCGCGCTGCTTGTCTGTACCGCCGTGGCAGTCGGAGTGTTAAAGTGGCTGTCTATGTTGGCGTTTTCCGCCATTGTCATAATTCGCTTTTTTTTTTCGCCGGCCTGTTTGCGGAATTACCTCCGCTTTAACACCGTCCGCCAGGGTTGTAATGACCCCCTTAGTCACTAGCGCACACTCAGAAACTTGCGCACATTCGACACTCAGACAATTGCACAAACTCAGACACTCGCGCACACTCGGACACTCGCGTGCACTCAGACACCCGCGGGCACTCAGACACCCACACACACTCAGACACTCACGCACACTCAGAAACTCACGCACACACAGACACTAGCGTGCACACAGACACTCGCGCACACTCAGACACTCATGCACAATCAGACACTCATGCACACTCAGACACTCAGCCACTCACGTGCACTCAGACACTCACGTGCACTCAGAAACTAAAATACTCCCCAGCACTCAGACACATAGGGCCTGATTCTGACCCTGGCGGTAAAAACCGCCAGGGCCGTGGTCCGCGGGAGCACCGCCAACAGGCTGGCGGTGCTCCTTTGGGCATTCTGACCGCGCCGGTACAGCCGCGGCCAGAAACGGAAAGTCGGCGGTGTACCGCGGACTTTCCGCTGCCCAGGGGAATCCTCCATGGCGGCGCAGCTTGCTGCGCCGCCATGGGGATTCCGACCCCCATACCGCCATCCTGTTCCTGGTGGTTTCGGCCGCCAGGAACAGGATGGCGGTATGGGGTGTCGTGGGGCCCCTGGGGGTCCCTGCAGTGCCCATGCCAAGCTTGGAATGACCCCCATAATAGACACTAGCGCACACTCAGACACTTGCGCACACTCAGACACTCGCGCGCACTCAGACACTCACGCACACTCAGACACTTGTGTACACTAAGACACTCACGCACACTCCAACACTAAGATAGTGGCGCACACTCAGACACTCATGCACACTCAGACACTAAGATAGTGGCACACACTCAGAGACTTAGACACTCGCGTACACTCAGACACTCACGCACACTCAGACACTTGTGTACACTAAGACACTCACGCACACTCCAACACTAAGATAGTGGCGCACACTCAGACACTCATACACTCATGCACACTCAGACACTAAGATAGTGGCGCACACTCAGAGACTTAGACACTCGTGCACACTCAGACATTAGTGCACACTCAGACACTAAGACACTCGCACACACTTAGACACTAAGGCCCATATTTATACTTTTTTAGCGTCCCATTTGCACCATTTGTTTACGCAAAAACAGCGTAAACTTACAAAATACAATTGTGCACACTCAGACACTTAGGGGCATATTTATACTCTGTTTGCGCCGGAATTGCGTCGTTTTTTTTACCGCAAATCCGACGCAAAGCTAACTCCATATTTATACTTTGGCGTTAGACCCGTCTAGCGCCAAAGATCTTGGAGTTTGCGTCATTTTTTAGCGTGGACACCTACCTTGCGTTAATGATATGGAAGGTAGGCGTTCCCGTCTAAAAAATGACTCCAAGGCATGTGCGCCTTATTTAAACTCCCGTGCAAAAATGACGCACAGGAGTGGGCGGGTCAGAAAAAATGACGTCCAGCCGCTTTTGCGTCATTTTTTAACGCCTGGTCAGGGCAGGCGTTAAGGGACCTGTGGGCTCAGGAGGAGCCCAGAGGTGCCCTCCCATGCCCCCAGGGACACCCCCTGCCACCCTTTCCCACCCCAGGAGGACGCCCAAGGATGGAGGGACCCATCCCAGGGAACTTATGGTAAGTTCAGGTAAGTATTTTTTTATTTATTTTTTTGTGGCATAGGGGGGCCTGATTTGTGCCCCCCTACATGCCACTATGCCCAATGACCATGCCCAGGGGACAGAAGTCCCCTGGGCATGGCCATTGGGCAAGGGGGCATGACTCCTGTCTTTGCTAAGACAGGAGTCATTTCAATGGGGGTTGGGAGTAAAAAAAAATGGCGCAAATCGGGTTGAGGCCACTATTTTGCCTCAGACCTGACTTGCCCCATTTTTTGACGCCCAAGCTCCATTTTCCCCTACGCCGGCGCTGCCTGGTGTGGGTCATTTTTTTTTACGCACACCAGTCAGCTGCGCCGGCTAACGTCATTCCATAAATAAGGTGCCCGCATGGCGCTTTGGAATGGCGTTAGCCGGCGTTAAAATTTTTGACGCACAACTGCGTTGGCGCAGTTGTGCGTCAAAAAGTATAAATATGGCCCTTAGACACTAGCACACACTTATACACTCGCAGACACTCACGCACAATCAGACACTCGCGCACACTCAGACAGTCAGACACTGGAGTCTCCGGCTCTATGGTGTCCTGGTTCCTCGTGGGGTGTGTAGAGGTGAGCATTTTCCCTTCAAAATCCTGTTTCCGCCGTATTTTTATCCGCGGTGAATCCGCCCCGGAAAAGGTGGCAGATTGGTAGGTTGTGATACTGTGGGCGTTACTTTGTCTTCCGCCTGTCTGTTGGCGGTGACCGCCAAGCTGTTTGTTTGTACCGCCGTGGCAGTCGGAGTGTTAAAGTGGCTGTCTTTGTTCGCGGTTTCTGCCACGGTCGTAATTGCAAATCTTTTACCGCCGCCATAGGATATAATGGACTCGTAATACGGCTGGTGGTATATCCGTCACTTTACCGTCACTTTTGGGATGGATTATCACCTCCTCCAAAGTTGTAATCAGGCCCTAAGACACTTGTGCACACTCAGACACTATGACACTAGCGCATACTCAGACACTCATGCACACTCAGACACTTGCGTACACTCAGACACTGGTGCACACTCACTCACACTCAAACACTAAGACACTTGTACGCACTCAGACATTCAGACACTCGCGCACACTCAGACACTCAAGCACACTCAGACACTCGTACGCACTCAGACACTCGCGCGCACTCAGACACTTGTGCGCACTCAGACACTCACGCACACTCAGATACTCATGCACACCGAGACACTCGCGCGCACTCAGACACTCACGCAAAATCAGACACTCCCGCACACTCAGACACTAGCGCTGACTCACACATACTCATACACTCACACACACTCACACACTCAAGCACACTCACACACTCTTGCAAACTTACATACATGTACGCACACTCAGTCACCCGTACACACTCAGATATGCACACTCAGACACTCGCGTGCACTCAGACACTCGTGAACACTCAGACATTAAGACACTTGCACGCACTCAAACACTCATGCACATTCAGACACTCAGACAATGGCGCGCACGCAGACACTCACATGCACTCAGACACTCGCGCGCTCAGATACTTGCGCACAGTCAGACACTAAGACACTCGTGCACACTCAGACACTTAGACATTAGCGCACACTCGAACACTTGCGCGCCCTCATACACTCACACACACTTAGACACTTGCACACACTCAGACACTAAGACACTTGTGCACACTCAGACACTATGACACTAGCGCATACTCAGACACTCGCACATACTCAGACACTCCCGCGGAGTGGCACTCACATAGACACTTGCACGCACTCAGACACTCGCACATGCACAGAAACTTGTGCACACTCGCGCACACTCAGACACTCACGCACACTCAGACACTCAGCACACTTAGACACTCATACACACGCGCACACTCAGACACTCAGGCACACTCAGACACTAAGACACTTGTGCACATTCAGACACTTAGAGACTAGCACACACTCAGACACTCGTGCATACTCACTCGCGCACACTTGCGCACACTTGCGCAAACTCAGACACTCAGTGACTTACTCACACTCAGACTCTCAGATGCTCATGCACACTCATACACTCATGGGCACTCAGACACTCACGCACACTCAGACACTCATGCACACTCAGACAATTAGAGACTAGCGCACACTCAGACGCTCAGAAATATAACGCACACTCGCACACACTCAGACACCCGCACACACTCTGACACTGTTGCACACTCTGCACACTGACACTTAGACAGTCATACGCACTCCGACACTCAGGCACACTCAGACACTAGCGCACACTCAGACACTAGCGCACATTCGCACACACTCAGACACTCACACAGTCACTGACACTCGCACACACTCAGACAATCGCGCACACTCAGACACTCAGGCACTCATGCACACTCAGACACTAAGACACTAGCGCAAACTCAGACACTCGCGCATACTCAGACACTCGCGCACACTTGCACGCACTCAGACACTCGCACACAGTCAGACACTCGCACACTCAAACACAGTCAGACACTCGCACACTCAAACACTCATACACTCGCACACACTCAGGCACACGGACACTAAGATACTCGTGCACACTCAGACACTTAGACACTAGCACAAACTCATACACTCACTGATACTCAGACACTTGCACACTCATTTGCATACTCAGACACTCGTTTACCCTCAGACACTCAGATACTCACGCACACTCAGACACTCGCGCACACTCAGACACTCGCGCACACTCAGACACTAAGACACTCGTGCACACTTAGACACTGGTGCACACTCACTCACACTCAAACATTAAGACACTCATACGCACTCAGACATTCAGACATCATCATTTTAACTTTATTTCGGTCAGTAAAAGACATACCATTAAAGTACAATGCACAACAAAGAGCAAAGAGGCTTTTTAAGAGCAGGAGAATACTAAAGAATAAAAAAACGGTTGAAAAAAAAAAACAAGTTAAAAAAAATCAAACAAAATAAACAACCAGATGAGCATCACTTAATATAAAAAAGGTCACTCAGCAAAAAAAAAAAAACTGGTTTCATGAATCAGTGAATAATTGATAATATAATGAACCAATATCTATATCCTGAAGAGTAAAGACCAAAATCACGCATCCGGTTTGATAAATATACATAAATAAGTTTAAAAATTGGTTCCCCAATCTTACTCCTTAAAATTGCTAATATCAACTGTCAGAATAATACAAAAGATTTCACCACTAATAAAACTATCTAGACGGATGAATCACATTTTAAAATTCTCACAACATAAAATAAGGGACCAGTTCCATAGATCAATAAATAATCAATAATATAATGAACCAATATCTATATCCTGTGAAACAAAAAACAATAATCATACATCCAAGTTTAATAAATATACATAGATAAAACTAAGAATTAACTACACAGTTTTATTCCTTAAAATTGCTAATCTCAACCGCCAGATTGACTCGAGAAATCATGCCACTGGTAAAACTATCTGGACGGAAGGGTCACATTTTTAAATTCTCTCAGCATGAAAACAGGATCTAACCCCTATTTGTTTGCAAAGTGGGATGAGCCAAAGTGCTCTTTGCTTATGATACGCATGACAGTGGAAAAAAACATGTGAAACGGTCTCTTCACTTTTACAACCCATCGGGCAATATTTAGATCTGTTAATTGAGCTGGACCATTTGTACGTTAAACAACACAAAGGAAGAGACCCAATTCTGAACCTAGTAAAAAGGGCACGAGCAAATGGGGATAGCGCTGCGTCCATAAAAGGCTCAAATTCATAATGACATTTGACAAGTAAAAAATTGTCAGACATAGACAATGGGATGGAACTAACAAAATGGCCAACCTGAGCATTATGCCAAAAAGCATCCTTTAACAGCTGTGCAGCATTTTTAGGAATGGAAATAGGATCCTGCCAATAGGACCCTAAGCCGAGCTCAGACATTCAGACACTCGCGCACAGTCAGACACTTAGACACTGGCGCACACTCAAACACTCAAGCACACTCAGACACTCGTACTCACTCAGACACTCCCGCGCACTCAGACATGCGTGCGCACTCAGACACTCACGCACATTCACGCACACTCAGACACATGCACACCGAGACACTCGCGTTCACTCAGACACTCACGCAAAATCAGACACTCCCGCACACTCAGACACTAGTGCACACTCACACACACTCATACACTCACACACACTCACACACTCAAGCACACTCAGACACTCTTGCAAACTCACGTACACTTACGCACACTCAGCACCCGTACACACTCAGACACGCGCACTCAAACACTCGCGTGCACTCAGACACTCGTGCACACTCAGACACTCGTGCACACTCAGACATTAAGACACTCGCGCGCACTCAAACACTCAGACACTCGTGCACATTCAGGCACTCAGACAATGGCGCGCACTCAGACACTCACGTGTACTCAGACACACGCGTGCTGAGATACTTGCACACACTCAGACACTAAGACACTGATGCACACTCAGACACTTAGACATTAGCGCACACTCGAACACTCGGGCGCACTCATACACTCACACACACTCAGACACTTGCACACACTCAGACACTAAGACACTTGTGCACACTCAGACACTAAGACACTAGCGCACACTCAGACACTCGCACATACTCAGACACTCACACACAGTGGCACGTACTCAGAAACTCGCACTCACTCAGACACTCGCACACGCACAGAAACTTGTGCACACTCGTGCAAACTCAGACACTCGCGCACACTCAGACACTCAGCACACTCAGACACTCATACACTTGCGCACATTCAGACACTCGGGCACACTCAGACACTAAGACACTCGTGCACATTCAGAGACTTAGGCCCGTATTTATACTTTTTTTTGCGCCGCATTTGCGCCGCATTTTGACGCAAAACGGCGCAAACCTACAAAATACAATGGCATTTTGCAAGTTTGCGCCGTTTTTGCGTCAAAAAAACGACGCAAATGCGGCGCAAAAAAAGTATAAATACGGGCCTTAGAGACTAGCACACACTCAGACACACGTGCATACTCACTCGCTCACACTTGCGAACACTTGTGCAAACTCAGACACTCAGTGACTTGCTCACACTCAGACACTCAGACACTCAGATACTCACGCACACTCATACACTCACGGGCACTCAGACACTTATGCACACTCAGACACTCGCGCACACTCAGACAATTAGAGACTAGCGCACACTCAGACGCTCGGAAATATAGTGCACACTCGCACACACTCAGACATCCACACACACTCGGACACTGTTGCACACTCTGCACACTGACACTTAGACACTCGTATGCACTCAGACACTCACGCACACTCAGATACTCACGCACACTCAGACACTAGCGCACACTCGCACGCTCTCAGACACTCGCACACACTCAGACACTCAGACACTCAGATTCACTGACACTCGCACACACTCAGACAATCGCACACACTCAGACACTCAGGAACTCACGCACACTCAGACACTAAGACACTAGCGCAAACTCAGACACTTGCGCAAACTCAGACACTCGCGCACACTTGCACACTCTCAGACACTCGCACACACACACTAGTGCACACCCGCTCACACTCAGACACTCGCGCACAAACAGACATTCGCACACACTCAAACACTCATACACTCGCACACTCTCAGACAGTCGGGCACACTCGTACACTAAGATACTCATGCACACTCAGACACTTAGACACTAGCACAAACTCATACACTCACTGATACTCAGGCCCTTGCGCACTCATTTGCATACTGAGACACTCGTTCACACTTGCGCGTACTCAGACACTCGCGCACACTCAGACACTAAGAAACTCGTGCACACTTAGACACTAGCGCACACTCAGACAATCGCGCATACTCAGGCACTTGCGCACACTTGCACACACTCAGACACCCACACCCATTCAGAAACTCTCGCACACTTGCGCACAGACACTCAGACATGCACTCAGACACTCAGACACTCACCCACACTCAGACACTCGCACACACTCACACACTCAGACACTTGTGTGCAATCAAACACTAAGACACTCGTGCACACTCAGACACTTAGACACTAGCCACACTCAGACACTTGCACACACTCACTCACGCACACTCAGACACTCAGACACATGCACACACTCTGAAACTTGCACACACTCAGACACTCGCACACACTTGTGCACACTCAGACACTCGCACGCACTCAGACACTCGCATGCACTCAGACACTAAGACACTTGCACACACTCAGACACTTAGACACTAGCGCACACTCAGACACTCGCATGTACTCAGACACTAAGACGCTCGCACACACTCAGACACTTGGACAATAGCGCACACTCAGACAATTGCGCACACTCTGAAACTCACGCACACTGAGACACTTGCACGCACTCAGACACTCGCGCACACTCAGACACTCGCACACATTCAGACACTAAGACACTTGTGCACACTCAGGCACTTAGACACTAGCGTACACTCAGACACTCGCGCACACTCAGAAACCTGCGCACACGCAGACATTTGTGCGCACTCAGACA
The DNA here is from genome assembly GCF_031143425.1 of Pleurodeles waltl. Taxonomy (NCBI): domain Eukaryota; kingdom Metazoa; phylum Chordata; class Amphibia; order Caudata; family Salamandridae; genus Pleurodeles; species Pleurodeles waltl. The sequence continues at coordinate 349,390,594 of NC_090437.1, read as the reverse complement.
CTTGCGCACACTCAGACACTCGTGGACACTCAGACACTCGTGCACACTCAGATACTCGCTCACACTCAGACACTCACGTACACTTGCACACACTCAGACACTCAGACACTCACGCACACTCAGAAACTCGCGCACACTCAGACACTCAGACACTCGCACGCACTCACACACTCAGACACTCGTGCACAATCAGACACTAAGACACTCAGACACTTAGACACTAGCACACACTCAGACATTCGCACACACTCAGAAACTCACGCACACTCAGACCTACCGCGCACTCAGACACTCGTGCACACATAGACACTCACACACACTCAGACACTCGCACACACTCAGACACTTAGACAATTGTGCACACTCAGATACTAGACACTAGCGCACACTCAGACACTTACGCACACTCAGAAACTCACGCACCCTCAGACACTTGCGCTCACTCAGACACTTGCGCACACTCAGACACTCGTGGACACTCAGCCACTCACGCACACTCAGACACTCGCTCACACTCAGACACTCACGTACACTCGCGCACACTCAGACACTCAGACACTCACGTGCAATCAGACATTCAGACACTTGCGCACACTCACGCACACTCAGACACTCAGACACTGGCACACACTCAGACACTCGCGCAAACTCAGACACTCGCACACATTCGCGTGCACTAAGGGCCAGATGTAGCAAGCCGTTTGCATGGCGCAAACTGCGATTTTCGCAGTTTGCACCATGCAAATGGCCGAACGCAATGCTCATTCGCAAATTGCGAGTCGGTACCGACTCGCAATTTGGGAATGCGACTCGAAAATAGGAAGGGGTGTTCCCTTCCTATTTGCGACTCGCATCGCAATTCAGAGTTGCTTTGTGACCGCGAATGCGGTCGCAAACCAACTCACAGTTACCACCAGTGTCACACTTGGGGTAACTCATTCGCAAAAGGGAAGGGGTCCCCACGGGACCCCTTCCCCTTTGTGAATGTCGACAAAAATATTTTTTCAGAGCAGGCAGTGGTCCTATGGACCACTGCCTACTCTGAAAAAAACGAAACAAAATGGTTTCGGTTTATTTTTCATTTTGCATCTCGTTTTCCTTTAAGGAAAACGGGCTGTAAAATGAAAAAAAAACTGCTTTATTTATAAAGCAGTCACTGACATGCTGGCCACCATCCCTGTGAGTGCAGGGACTCGCTATGGGGTCGCAAAATGCGACCCACCTCATGAATATTGATGAGGTGGGTCTTTGCAACCCCATAGCGAGTCGCAGAAGGTGTCTGAGACACCATTCTGCATATGCTTTTGCAAGTCTGAAATTGCAAGTCGCACCGACTCGCAATTTCAGACTTGCAAAAGCATATCTTCCTACATCTGGCCCATAGTCACTAAGACACTCATGCACACTCAGACACTTAGACACTAGCGCATACTCAATCACTTGCGTTCACTCAGAAACTCACGCACACTCAGACACTTGTACACACTCAGACACTCACGCACACTCAAACACTAAGACCCTGGTGCACACTCAGACACTTAGGGGGTCATTACAACTCTGGCGGACGGTGTTAAAGCGGCGGTAATACCGCAAACAGTCAGACGGACAAAAAAAGGGAATTATGACCCTGGCAGAAACCGCCAACAAAGACAGCCACTTTAACACACCGCCCGCCACGGCGGTACAGACAAGCAGCACGGCGGTCACCGCCAACAGACAGGCGGAAGACAATGTACCGCCCACAGTATCACAACAGGCCAATCCGCCACCTTTTCCGGGGCGGATTCACCATGGATAAAAACACGGCGGAAACAGCTTTTGCTATGGGAAAACGCTCACCTTCTACACATCCCACGAGGAACGACGACTCCATGGACCCGGAACTGCAAATACTACCTGCCCTTGTCTTTCTGCTCCTTCACGACCAACAGCGACGTAGGCGCAGAAGATACCGGTGAGTACTGCACCTACGACACGGGGAGGGGGGAGGCAAAAGTTAGGGGGACACCCACCAAACACCCCCGCCCCCACCCTCGCATATTACAACATACACACCAATGCAGTCACAAACATAACAGTAACAACCCACAATCCCCCCGGAAGAATGCAAAGACAATGCGAATTTCGGGCAAACTTTGTAATGTGCCACTATACATGTCATACAAAAATATACAAATATATGTATTCCAAAATCACTCATATTTACATATACAATCTGAGAAGTATTGCAGATATGTACACAACAATGTCCGTGCACAAACAGTCCAAAAATGCATTGGCGAGGCCCACAATAGATACCTGACCAAAATCGGAGAGAACACTGCCGGGGCATCAGATAGAAACACTACAGGCACCTCGGGGGAAGGAAAGGGGGTGCACCTCAGCCAGATGAATGCAAAGCCAGATCCACGACGGGGCTCCATGCCCATTGATGTATCATGGGGAGTGCAAAGCCACAGTCTCTCAAGTCTCTACAGGGGGTGGCTTGCCCACTGTGCCATCCTGGGGAGTGCAAAACCACAGTCTCTCAAGTCTCTACAGTGGGTGGGTTGCCCACTGTGCCATCCTGGGGAGTGCAAAGCCACAGTCTCTCAAGTCTCTACAGTGGGTGGCTTGCCCAATGTGCCATCCTGGGGAGTGCAAAGCCACAGTCTCTCAAGTCTCTACAGTGGGTGGGTTGCCCACTGTGCCATCCTGGGGAGTGCAAAGCCACAGTCTCTCAAGTTGATGCAGGTCCATACTGGTACTGGGGGGTGACTGGTGCCCATACTGGATGAGTCTCCCAGTGAAAGGTAGTGTCCTGTCACTGTCCCAGCTGCACATGGGATAAGGATGCCTGATGTGGTTGGCCATTTATTCCTACCCGGTGCATTGCCCTGGTCAGCGGTGCTTTGCCATGGCGGTCTTTGCCCTGTTCAGCGGTGTTTTGACATGGCGGTTCTGGACTGTTCAGCGGTGCTTTGCCATGGCGGTCTTTGCCCTGTTCAGCGGTGCTTTGACATGCGGTTCTGGACTGTTCAGCGGTGCTTTGCCATGGTGGTCTTTGCCCTGTTCAGCGGTGCTTTGACATGGCGGTTCTGGACTGTTCAGCGGTGCTTTGCCATGGCGGTCTTTGCCCTGTTCAGCGGTGCTTTGACATGGCGGTTCTGGACTGTTCAGCGGTGCTTTGCCATGGCGGTCTTTGCCCTGTTCAGCAGTGCTTTGACAGGGCGGTCTTTGCCCTGTTCAGCAGTTCTTTGACATGGCGGTTCTGGACTGTTCAGCAGTGCTTTGACATGCAGTTCTGGACTGTTCAGTGGTGCTTTGCCATGGCGGTCTTTGCCCTGTTCAGCGGTGCTTTGACATGGCGGCTCTGGACTGATCAGTGGTGCTTTGCCATGGTGGTCTTTGCCCTGTTCAGCGGTGCTTTGACATGGCGGTTCTGATACGGACATTGGTGTGTGGCATGACGATTTCCACACTGGACAATGGTGTGTGGCATGACGATTTCCACACTGGACATTGGTGTGTGGCATGACGATTTCCACACTGGACATTGGTGTGTGGCATGACGATCTCCACACTGGACATTGGTATGTGGCATGACGATCTCCATACTGGACATTGGTGTGTGGCATGACGATTTCCACACCTGACATTGGTGTGTGGCATGACGATCTCCATACTGGACATTGGTGTGTGGCATGACGTTCCATGATTGCCCAGCGGGGCTGTGGCATCCTGGCCCCGCCTGGGCTGTGACTGTGGCGGTGGTCTCTGGACCAGTGACGATACTTGGGCCCTCCTGGGCTGTGTCTTGTGCGGTGGTCTCAGGACCAGTGACGATACTTTGGCCCTCCCGGGCTGTGACTTTGGCGGTGGTCTCAGGACCAGTGACGATACTTGGGCCCTCCTGGGCTGTGTCTTGTGCGGTGGTCTAAGGACCAGTGACGATACTTGGGCCCTCCTGGGCTGTGTCTTGTGCGGTGGTCTCAGGACCAGTGATGATACTTGGGCCCTCCTGGGCACTGACTCTGGCGGTGGTCTCTGGACCAGTGACGATACTTGGGCCCTCCTGGGCACTGACTCTGGCGGTGGTCTCTGGACCAGTTATGATACTTGGGCCCTCCTGGGCACTGACTCTGGCGGTGGTCTCTGGACCAGTGACAATGGTGCTGGCGGTTGTGTCTGGACCGCCGGAAATGATGGCGCAATTCTCCGCCGTGACACTCACAACAGGCTGGGCAGACTTCCTCTGGACCTTCCCCACCTTTTTTGGAGTTACAGCTGACTCACCAATCGCCTTCGATCCCATTTCACTTGTTGTCCCACCAGGAGTCTTGACACGGTCCCGTCGTCCACTCTCCAATTTCGGAACCTTTACAGGGGGTGGGCTGCCAGTGCCTTGGCTCCGGGTCCTACTGCCTGCCCTGGTGGACGGTGCACTCCAAAAACTTGGAACAAGCACCACTGGTACTGGAGGCTTTTTGGCTGAGGTGCTACGACGGGAATGATGAATTGGAGGGTGGGTGGGGGCAAAAAGGTCAATTTGATAGAGGGACAGTTTCTGACGAACACTGGGATGGGTAGCTGGAGGGGGTCTGGGAGTGGAGGAAGAGGAGGTGGTTGTAGGAGGTGTCACTTTAGCTGTTTTGGGTGCAGGTGCAGGTACTGGAGGCTGTCGTGAGGTGGATGGATGTTGGGTGAGTGATTGCCGGCGTTTGGGTACTTTGGGAGGGGGCGTCACAGACACACTGGGAGAGGACACAGGGGACGTGTAAATGGCAGTGGAGGTGGTGATTGCTGGTGAGCGGCGTGTGGTGCTGGGTGTCCTGGTGCGAGTCCTAGTGCCCGTAGATGTGGTGCATGCCGGAGTGTGTATAGACGACACTGGGAGGGAGGAGGGAGAAGAGGAGGAGGGGGACACAGTGGATGTTGCTGTGTCTGTATGGGTGTGATGCTTGTGTGAGTGCCTGTGGGATGTGTGGTGCCTATGTTTGCCTGATCTACTTTTGTGTGTTGACTTGTGTGCATGCTGGTCTGTAGGTGTGCTTGGGATGGGCTGGGGTACAGGGGATTGGGTCTGGGTGGAGGAAGTTGGAGGGGGGAGGCTGGACACAGGGACAATTGCTGCCATCAGTGCTGAGGCCAGAGATTGCAGGGTTCGCTGAAGGACAGCCTGACCAGAATGAATGCCTTCCAGGAATGCATTATCGTGTTGCAACGCCCTTTCTACACCCTGGATGGCATTCACAATGGTAGACTGCCCAACAGTGAGTGACCTGAGAAGGTCAATGGCCTCCTCACTGAGGGCAGCAGGGGTGACTGGGGCAGGGCCTGAGGTGCCTTGGGTGAAGGTGATGCCCACCCTCCTGGGTGAGCGGGCACGGGGCGAACGCTGAGGGGCTGCTGGGAGGGCGGTGCTAGTAGGGGGGGTGGCGGCTGTACCTGTAGAAGTGGGGCGCACAGATGGTGCCGCCCCCACAGGGGAGCTCACATCGGCAGACGAGTCTGTGTCGCTGGTTGGTGATCCGGTGGCCGACGTGAAGCTCCCCTCGCCCTCCATCCCACTGGTGTATTCAGAGTCTGTGGTGTGGCTCTCCATGGCCATGTGGGATGCAGCTCCCTCGTGCTCCAGTGCCACTGTACCTCCGCCTGTTGATGCTGATGTACAAAAGGGCTTGGAGAGCAGGAAAAGTGGGGGAGACAGAACAATGAGAGTTTTAGTGCATGGCATACCGCTACCGTTGGCAGACAAGACAGACGCAGCAGCCCCATGCACAACGCCGCGCTCCTGCCCTCTGCACATGCAATTTCTGGGATATGGCCTACATGGCAATGGTGGAAATCTGCGCACATGGATGCCACAGGGGCAACTATACCTCAACTTGCTAATTTACTGAGGTGGGGTAGAGTGCCACATGGCCTACATTACGGAGGGGCCTTGCCTACCCAACTCACCCTGGCCTAGGGACACCCACAGCCCACCTCCCCACCCAGACACCTCCGCTGCACGCAAAGTCCACAGAATGAGGTTGTACTCACCCCCTTGTGTCTGCTGTGATGTCCTTAAGCGCCCATCCAACTCCGGGTAGGCCACCGCCAGGATCTGGAACATCAGGGGGGTCATGGTACGATGGGCACCCCTCCCACGCTGGGAGGCCATCCCCAGCTGAGCCTCCGCCGTCTTCTTGCTGAAGCGGCGAATGTCCTCCCATCTCTTCCGGCAGTGGGTGCCCCGTCTCTGGTGGGCCCCCAGGGTCCGGACCTCCTTGGCGATGGCACGCCAAATGTCCCTCTTCTGGTGGGCGGTGACCTACATGACATGCACAAGGGAAGAGGAACAGTCATTACCAATTGCACCATCAATGTGTGTGGCCCCCTCCATACTCTGACCATGTGGCCCATTTATTCCCATGCTTTACTGTAGTATGACTTCTGCCCCCTTCCCTCTTCCACCCAGTCCTGTCCACCCAGGCGTAGCCCCTACAACGTGCTCCCTGTGTACTAACCTGTTGGTCTGGAGGACCGTAGAGTAGCATGTACTGGGGGAGGACCCCATCCACAAGTTTCTCCAACTCCTGTGCAGTGAAGGCAGGGGCCCTTTCCCCAGACGCAGCAGCCATCGTCGCTTCCAGACCGAGGTCACAGCAGCACTAGCAGTGTAGGTCCTCTCCTGTCGAAGGTCAGGTATCTAGTGATTGCACAGATAGAAAATGGTGGTGACGTCCGCGGTGGTGACGTCCGAGGCGGGGCACATCATCACCGTCGGCGCACCTGTTCATTGGCTCCTGGGACCCATAGGGTCCAATGTTAACCAATGCAGCATTGCGCCGCGCTCTACGACCGCCTACCGCGACGGTGTGCAACGCCAGCGCTGTTACCCCACAATCCTATTGTCTCAGTTTAGAGGTCAGGCAGCCGCCATTTCAGGGGCCCACATGGATTCATTTTCAACTGCGTCACACATACTGAGGCCTACACTCAACACACATACAGGAAGGGTTTTGTGTCTGGTGTAGTCTTGTGTGTAACTGTGGGTACATACCTGGAGGAATAGTGACTGTTTCTTCGCTGTTGTCCTTCTTAGGCACCGTCAGCTGGGACATATGAGAAGATGGTGGAATCCTCCGGTGTACCGACCGCTGGTGGACCTGTTGACAATGGAAGAGAGACATTTAATCGTGACCTACCGGTTTGACCGTGCTACAATCCAGGAACTATGTACCCAGTTGGAGCCAGAGCTGATGTCACCAATCCGCCATCCGACTGGAATCCCCCCTGACGTGCAGGTGCTGTCAGTGCTCCATTTCCTTGCAAGTGGGTCTTTTCAAACAACAGTGGCCATGGCATCAGGGATGTCCCAGCCTATGTTTTCCAATGTGTTGTCCAGAGTGTTGTCTGCCCTGCTGAAACACGTAAGGAGATACATCATTTTCCCTGAGGTAGCAGATTTGCCTACAGTGAATGGTGACTTCTATGCCCTGGGACATATCCCCAACGTCATAGGTGCCATTGATGGGACCCATGTAGCTCTGGTCCCCCCGCAGGAGTGAACAGGTGTACAGGAACAGGAAGAGTTATCATTCAATGAATGTCCAGATGGTCTGTTTGGCAGACCAGTACATCTCGCAGGTAAATGCTATGTTCCCTGGCTCTGTGCATGACGCCTACATCCTGCGGAATAGCAGCATCCCTGATATGATGGGTCAACTCCAGAGGCACCGTGTATGGCTATTGGGGGACTCTGGTTACCCCAACCTTTCCTGGCTATTGACCCCAGTGAGGAATCCCAGGACCAGGGCAGAGGAACGCTACAATGAGGCCCATGGGCGGACTAGGAGGGTTATCGAGCGCACCTTTGGCCTCCTGAAGGCCAGGTTCAGGTGCCTCCATATGACAGGTGGATCCCTATTCTACTCACCGAAGAAGGTGTGCGACATCATCATCGCCTGCTCCATGCTCCATAACTTGGCATTGCGACGCCAGGTGCCTTTTCTGCAGGAGGATGATCCAGATGACGGTGTTGTGGCAGCTTTGGAGCCTGTGGAGCCTGTGGACAGTGATAAGGATGAAGCTGAGGAAGACGAAAACGACAACAGGGAGTCAGTCATACAGCAATATTTCCAGTGAGACACAGGTGAGAACATTTTCATTTTTACCATTGCATTAACTTTCACACATCTACCTCTATCCTGTACCGACATTTCACTCACTATTTGTTAACTGAGTTGTCCCCTTCCATTTCAGTTTCACAAATGTGTTAACCTACGTGTCAACTGTTTGCATCCTTGAAGGGCTTGTGATGTGTGACATAGGTATGTTAGCCTTCCAATGGGTAACCCATTATGAAACTGTAATTGACAATACAGATTTACAAATCATAGACTGACTCCATTTGTTTTTAGTGTTTCAAGGGTGTTTATTTAAGTGTAAAAAAATGAAGGGGGGTTGTAAAATGGTGATGGGTCATGGTGGAGGAATGTCCATGGCAGAGTCCAGTCTATTGGTCTCACAGGTACATTGCACATCTGGGCATTGGAAGTGGAGCTAGGTCAGTTCCGATTTGGGCAGGGTAACAAAGTGGGACAGTGAGGGGACAAACAGGGTGGTCTTATTTCCTGGTGGGGGTCTTGCCATCTTGCTCTGTCCTGTTCCTGGATCTGAGGGCCCGCTTGCGTGGTGGTTGTCCCTCTGCAGGGGATGGGGTGCTGGTGTGGTGGTCCTGTGGCGGGGTGTCCTGTACATTAGCGCCGGCGGAGGTGGTGGGCACTTCATCGTCGTGGCTAGTGTCAGGGGCCCCTTGGAGTGCCACGGTGTCCCTCAAGGTCTTTTGAATGTCCATCAGCACCCCTACGATGGTGCCCTCCCTGAACCCCAAATATTGTTCCTTCTGCAGATGCAGGGTCTCCTGCAACTTGTCCAGGACCGTGGCCATCGTCTCCTGGGAGTGGTGGTATGCTCCCATGATGGAGGAGAGGGCCTCGTTAAGAGTTGGTTCCCTTGGCCTGTCCTCCCTCTGTCGCACAGCAGCCCTCCCAGTTCCCCTGTGCTCCTGTGCCTCCGTCCCCTGGACCGTGTGCCCACTACCACTGCCCCCAGGTCCCTGTTGTTGTTGGGGTGGTGGGTTAGCCTGGGTGCCCTGTAGTGGTGGACACACCGCTGATTGACCTGTCCTGGGTAGGGAGGTTTGGGCCCGCTGGGTGGGTGCTGTGCTGGTGTTACCAGAGGGTGTAAGCTCGGTGTTGGGCTGTGGCTGGGCAAGGGGAACCGACTGTCCTGAGGCCCACGATGGTCCGGGCTGGTCATCAAGATCCAGTGGGGCAGAGCTGCTGTCGTCACTGTGGGCCTCTTCTGGGGGTGGAGTGGTGTTGTCTGGACCCTCTGGTGTGGTGACGTTCCTTCGGGTTCCTGCGGGGGTATAAGTACATGTTTATTGCATGTGTGTGTTTCATGGTGTGCAATGGTTGGGTGTTCGTGAGCCCCAGTGCAGGCATTCCTGTGTGGGGGCTTGTGTGCTGATGGTTGGGGGGTGTTGTGGGTATGTGCAGTGGGCATGCTTTGGTGATGGGTGTCCATGCTTAGTTATGTCATGCAGGTCTTGGGGTTGGGATGGGTGGTTGGTGTCATGGGTAGATAGGTGAGGATTTGGGGTGATAGGGGAGGGTGTGAGGGTGGGGGGGTGTGATATCATGCAGGTAGGGTGGGGGTTATGATGGTTAAGATTAGACTTACCAGTGTCCGTTTCTCCAACGACTCCTCCGAGGCCCTCAGGATGCAAGATGGACAAGACTTGCTCCTCCCATGTTGTTAGTTGAGGGGGAGGAGGTGGGGGTCCGCTGCCAGTCCGCTGTACCGCGATGTGGTGCCTGGATACCGTGGAACGCACCTTCCCCCGTAGGTCGTTCCACCTCTTCCTGATGTCCTCCCTATTTCTTGGGTGCTGTCCCACAGCGTTGACCCTGTCCACTATTCTTTGCCATAGCTCCATCTTCCTGGCTATGGATGTGTGCTGTACCTGTGAGCTAAATAGCTGTGGCTCTACCCGGATGATTTCCTCCACCATGACCCTGAGCTCTTCCTCGGAGAAGCGGGGGTGTCTTTGGCGTGACATGGGGTGGTGTGTGTGATGTGTGGGGTGGTGTATGTGTTGATGAGTGTGGTGAGTGTAGTGGTATGTGGTGTTCTGTGCTTGGATGTTGCGTGGGTGATGGTGTTCTGTGCCTCTGTGTGATGGGGTTGTCTGTTCTGTGCTATCTCTCTGGCCTTCGTTCGTGAATTGTGGTCGTAGGGGTTTGTGGGTGATGTGGGTGTGTGTTTTATATAGTATTGGGTGTGCGGGAGTGGTGTGTGTATGTGTATCAGGTGTGTGTATTTGGAATTGTCCAATGTGGCGGTGTTTTGGAGATGTGTGTGTATTTTGAGCGCGGCGGTGTGTACCGCCAATGGAATACCGCGGTTGAAAGACTGCCGCGTGGATTCGTGGGTCGTAATGGCATGGGCGTGTTTCTGTTGCCGTGGAGGTGGAGGATGTGTTTCCGCCAGTTTATCGCTGACTTTTGGTGTGGCGGTGTTGTGTGGGTGTCTGAATTTCGGGGGATTCCGTGATGTGTGTCATAATAGATGTGGCGGTCTACCGCGGCCGCAGCGGTGTATTGGCGGTCTTCTGCACGGCGGTAAGCGCCTTATACCGCCAATGTTGTAATGACCACCTTAGACACTAGCACACACTCAGACACTCAAGCACACTCAGACACTCGTTCGCACTCAGACACTCACGCACACTCGCGCACACTGAGACACTCATGCACACCCAGACACTCGCTCGCACTTAGACACGCACGCAAAATCAGACACTCAGACACTCGCGCACACTCACACACACTCAGACACTCACACATACTCAGACACTCAAGCACACTCAGACACTTGCGCAAACTCACGCACACTTACACACACTCAGACACTCAGACACTCGTGCACACTCAGACACTCATGCACACTCAGACACTTGCATGCACTCAGACACTTGGGCACACTCAGACATTAAGACACTTGCGCACACTCAGACACTCAGACATTCGCGCACATTCAGATACTCAGACAATCGGGCACACTCAAACACCTAGACACTCGCACTCATACAGACACTCAGACACTCACACACACACTCAGACACTCATGCACACTCAGGCACTCACGCACACACACTCAGACACACACACACACTCACACACTAAGACACACACACACTCAGACACACAAACACTCAGACACACAGACACACACTCAGAGACACACACACTCAGACACACACACACTCAGACACACTCAGACAAACACACACACTCAGATAAACACAGATACACACGCAGACACACAACCACTCAGACACATACTCAGACACACTCAGACACACAGACACACTCAGACACAGACACACTCAGTCAGACACACTCAAACACACACTCAGGCACACTCTCACACACACTCTCAAACACACAGACACACTGATGCACACACACACACTCAAACACACAAACACTCAGACACTCACGCACATACACTCAGAGACACACACAGTCAGACACACACTCCCAGACACACACTCTCAGACACACACTCTCTCTCAGACACACTGACTCACTCAGATACACTCACTCACTCAGTCTCACTCACTCACTGTGACATGCTCACTCAAACACACTCAGACACACACACTCACCAAGACACACTCTCTCAGACACACTCAGACACTCAGACACACACAGTCACTCAGACACACACACTCACTTAGACACACTCACTCACTCAGACACACTCACTCAGACACACTCACTCACTCAGACACACACACTCACTCAGACACACACACTCACTCACTCAGACACACATTCATACATACACACACACTGAGACACACACACACACTCAGACATACATACACTCAGACGCACACACTGAGACACACAAGCACACTCAGACACACATACTCAGACACACAGAGACACAGACTCTCACAGACAGAGACACACACAGACATAGGCGCACAGACACACACGCACACACACAGAAACACAGACACACATTCACACACAAACTCATGTACACTCTCAGACACTCAGACACACTGAAACACACACACACTCAGACACACACACTCTCAGACACACACACACTCAGAAACACACACACTGAGACACACTCGCAGATGCACTCTCAGACACACAGCAACACCCACACACTCAGACACACACTCTCAGACACACACCCACCCACACACCCACACTCAATCACTGACACACTCAGACAAACACACACTCACTCAGACACACACTCACTCACACACACTCACTCAGAAACACTCACTCAGACTCACTCAGAAACACACACACACTCACTCAGACACTCACTCAGACACTCTCTAAGACACACACTCAGACACACACACACAATCAAACACACACACACTCAGACACATGCACATTCAGACACACACACGCTCAGACACACACACACACACACTCAGACACACACACACACTCAGACACACACTCAGACACAAACTCAGATACACTGTCAGACACACTCTCAGACACAGACACACTGAAACAGACACACACACTCAGACACACACACATATACACACACTCAGGCACAGACACACTAAGACACACTCACTCAGACACACTCACTCAGACTCACTCAGAAACACACACACACTCACACAGACACTCACTCAGACACTCTCTAAGACACACTCTCAGACACACACACAATCAAACACACACACACTCAGACACATGCACATTCAGACACACACATGCTCAGACACACACTCAGACACACACTCAGACACAAACTCAGATACACTGTCAGACAAACTCTCAGACACACAGACACACTGAAACACACACACTCAGACACACACGCTGAGACACACTTGCAGATGCACTCGCAGACACACAGCAACACTCAGACACACACACACACACTCAGACACACATATACACACACTCAGACACACACTCTCAGACACACACGCACACACACACACACACTCAGGCACAGACACACTAAGACACACTCAGACACACACACACTCACTCAGACACACTCACTCAGACTCACTCAGAAACACAAACACACTCACTCAGACACTCACTCTGCCACTCTCTAAGACACACACTCAGACACACACACACAATCAAACACACACACTCAGAAACACGCACATTCAGACACACACACGCTCAGACACACACACACTCAGACACACACACACTCAGACACAAACTCAGATACACTGTCAGACACACTCTCCGACACACAGACACACTGAAACACACACACACACACAGACACACACACTGAGACACACTCGCAGATGCACTCTCAGACACACAGCAACACTCAGGCACACACACACACTCAGACACACATATACACACACTCAGACACACACTCTCAGACCCACACCCACACACCCACACTCAGGCACAGACACACTAAGACACACTCAGACACACACACACTCACTCAGCAACACAAACTCACTCACACACACACACTCAGACACACTCACTCAGAAACACACACACTCTCAGACACTCCCTCAGACACTCTCTAAGACACACTCTCAGACACACACACACAGACACACACACACACACACTCAGACACACGCACATTCAGACACACACACACGCTCAGACACACACACTCAGACACACACACACTCAGACACACACACACTCAGACACACACTCAGAGACAAACTCAGATACACTCTCAGACACTCTCTCAGACACACATATACACTGAAACACACACACACACACTCAGACACACACACTGAAACACACTCGCAGATGGACTCTCAGACACACAGCAAACACAGACACACACACTCACACCCAGACACACATCTACACACACTCAGACACACTCTCTCAGACACACACACACCCACACACTCACACTCAGACACAGATACACTCAGACACACTCATCCACACACACACTCACTCAGACACACACACTCACTCACACACACACACTGGCAATACAAAGAATGCATGGTAACATTGATGAAAACACTACCATTAATTCAGCAATTACAAAAACAAAAAGAAACAGAGCTATAAAAAATTTACAACACACATCCTTCCAAAGCATCCAATATTACCCCACCTATACACGTTTTGCAGAAAACAAATTGAAATACAAACAATAACCCACATTTTTTATTGAATCCAATGCCATCCCTGCCCTAAATTATGTTTTGATTAAAACCACATATACCAAAGAAACAGTTCTTGCATGCACTGTTGACTAGTACTGTCCCTACTGGCTAGATGACCCATCAGCATACTAGGCCACATGATAAAATAAATAAAAATTGCAATGGTAACAAAATGGAGAAAATTTACTGAACTGTGTAATATTTATCCTTTACAAAATATGAAAGATTGAATGTCAAAAAATAATTAAGCCCCTACTGAAACACCAGGCCACCCACAACAATCACAATCACATTTAAAAATCTAATATAATAGTACAATGAAATACTGGTACATGCCAAACAAACAAACCCTAATACAGTAGTTTTTGAACTTACTTGTGATATCACAAAAACAAAATCCTTATATCCAATGGTATATGTTAGACTTGGGGTCTTTGGTTTACAGTCATGTTGCCAAGTAAGGACGTTCACTCTAGTCAGGGCAAAGGAGGAACGCACCTGGTTAACCTCCACTCATCCCCTTGGTAGCTTGGCATGAGAGAAAGGCTTAACCCAGAAGCAATGTGTAAAGTATTTGTACCAACACACACAGTAAAACAGTGAAAACACTACAAAATGGACACCCCACCAGTTTAGAAAAATAGTGTGTATTTATCTAAGTCAAACAAGACTAAAACAATAAAAAATCCAACATAAACAAGTCAAAATATGAATTTTCAAAAGAATAAGAGTCTTAGGGCCATATTTCTACTTTTAAAAGCAAAACTGAGTTATTGCAGTTTTGCATGTAAAAGTATAGCGCCATTTCTGGACGCCAGCCACACGCCATATTTATGAAATGATGCAAATGCCCTGTGATCAGCATTGTAAAGGACACTAACCGGGTGGGAAGCATAGGGGAAAACGGAGCGTGTACACCGAATTGTGGCGCTACACTGTTTAGAGGCAAAAAAATGCCTCTAAGCAGTTCAACACCATTTCCTAGTGCACAACCCCCATGGACATGGCTCCTATCTTAGTAAAGACAGGAGCCATGCCCACCATCCCAATGGACATGCCCAGGGGACAGTCCCATCCAAGGGGGGCCCAAGTCAGGGCCCCTGAGTGGAAAACAAATAAATAAATAAATATATATATATATATATATATATATACACATATATATATAATGTGTGTATATATATATATATATATATATGTATATATATATATAGAGAGATAGATAGATAGATGGATATATAGATATATATATATATACTTACCGGGACTTACCTGGGATGTCCTCTTTTGTGGGTGGGGGTGTCCCTGGGGCCAGGGAAGGGCACCTGTGGGCTCTTTCCATGGTCTCTGACCATGGAAAAAGGCCAACAGGTGCCCTAACAACTGCTCACACCCAGGCATTAAATAATGGTGCTAAGTAAGTTTAACGCCATTATTTAAGGAACCCATCCCCTGTGCTTGAATTTAGCATGGGGGTATAAATATGCCATTATGGCCATATTGTCATTTTCTGGACGGGAACGCCGACCTTGTATCTCAATGATGCAAGGTAGGTTTTCACATCCAGAAAATGACGTTAACTCCATATCTTTCGTGCTAGACAGGTCTAGCACCAACGTACAAATATGGAGTTAGGTTTGCTCTGAATTAGCATAAAAAAATTACGCTAATTCAGCACAAACAGGGTATTAATATTCCCCTTACTCCATAGAAAACAATAGAAACAGTGTTGCTACACAAAGTACCTGTTTTACATCACAAATAAAGCCGCAGGGGAAAGCGTGCATCGGAAAAGTCAGCGATACGTCGATTCCTTACTCGCAAGTGAGGCTGTTTGTTATTTCTTCTCCGGTCGGGTAGGCGATGTGTCGATTTCCGGATAGGGCATCTCGGATCCACGCAGGTTCACGATGACTTTGATGCCCAGCGACGATGCGTGTAAAGTCCGGTTGCACAGTGTTGGAAAACCGTGCTCTGTGGGGTTTGGGTCATTACCAGCAGCCGCAAGTGGGTGTTGCATCTTTTCTCCAGCTACAATGCGTCGATGTCCTAGCTGGGATACAGGAGGAGCATCAATTTTAGCC
This sequence comes from Pleurodeles waltl, assembly GCF_031143425.1. NCBI lineage: Eukaryota > Metazoa > Chordata > Amphibia > Caudata > Salamandridae > Pleurodeles > Pleurodeles waltl. The sequence continues at coordinate 349,374,286 of NC_090437.1, read as the reverse complement.
TCAAAGCAGGTGGTGCGTCTTTTATCAGCCACATTGCAGGGGGTGCATCAGAAATTTCCCTGCACGTTGTTCTGTGCGTGGATTTCAGTCCTTGTTCTGACAACTTCACCTTCCTAGGGCCCAGGGACTGAATAGGGCACCACTTGGCAGGGCAGGAGTCTCAGCAGAGAGTCCAGGTGCTGGCAGAGGAAGTCTTTGATGGCCCTGAGACATCAAAACAGGAAGCTAGCTCAATTCGAGACCCTGGCAGGCAGGCATGCACAACAAAGTCCAGTCTTTGTCCCTTTCACAAGCAGAAGCAGCAACTGCAGAACAGCCCAGCAAAGCACAGTCAGATGGCAGGGGCAGCACTTCTCATCAGCTCTTCTCCTTGTCAGAGGTTCTTCTTGAATCCAGAAGTGAACTAATGTCTGGGGTTTTGGGTCCACTAGTTATACCCCTTTCTGCCCTTGAAGTAGGCAAACTTGAAAGTAAAGTCTCAGTTGTTCACAAGATTCTGCCTTGCCCAGGCCAGGCCCCAGACACACACCAGGGGGGTTGAGACTGCATTGTGTGAGGGCAGGCACAGCATATTCAGGTGTAAGTGATCACTCCTCCCTCCACTCAAGCCCAGATGGCTCATCAGTATATGCAGGCTACACCCCAGCTCCCTTTGTGTCACTGTCTAGAGGAGATTCACAAACAGCCCAACTGTCAGTCTGACCCAGACAGGGAATCCACAAACAAGCAGAGTCACCGAATGGTTTAAGCAAGACAATGTCTACTTTCTAAAAGTGGCATTTTCAAACTAACAATCTAAAAACCAACTTCATTAACAGATGTATTTTTAAATTGTGAGTCGAAAGACCCCAAACTTCATACTTTTATCTGCTCTCAAAGGGAAACTGCACTTTAAGGATATTTAAATGCAGACCCCATGTTAGCTTATGAAAAAGATAGACCTTGCAACAGTGAAAATTGAATTTTGCAGTATTTCACTGTTAGGACACGTAAAACCACACAAGTACATGTCCCACCTTTAACATACACTGCACCCTGCCCATGGGGCTACCTAGGGCCTCCCTTAGGGGTGCCTTACATGTATAAAAAGGTGAGGTTTGGGCCTGGCTAGTGGGTATCCTTGCCAGGTTGATTTGACAGTGCAATATTGCACACACAGACACTGCAGTGGCAGGTCTGAGACATATTTACAGGGCTACTCATGTGGGTGGCACAATCAGTACTGCAGGGTCACTAGTAGCATTTGACTTACAGGCCCTAGGCACCTCTAATTCACTTTACTAGGGACTGACTAGTAAAACAAATATGCCAATCAGGTAAAAGCCAATCACACATATAATTTCACATAGGGAGCACTTGCACTTTAGCACTAGTCAGCAGTGGTAAAGTTCCCAGAGTAACAGAAATAACAAAAGCAGAGTCCATCACACAGTCAACAACCTGGGAAGCAGAGGCAAAAAGTTAAGGGAGTCCACACCAAGGATGCCAGGTCTAACAGTATATATGCTATAGACAAACAGTGTAATCCTTCCACTCCGAAATCCAAATGAAAAGTGACCAGGAGATGGGCAAAGGACTCGGACAGAACTGCTGGACGGGAACAAGAAGTTGTAGATTCTGTGGCACTTCCTGTTGAAAACAGAAGTGAAATTAAAAAAAGCTTCTCAATCAATCACACAATCAATTAATCTCACACTTAAAAACATCTTGAGCGGTCCATTGGAGTAGAATGGCCACTTCAAAATATCTTTTTGGGGAGATTTTGCTACTTCATGAGTAGAGAATCTGCTTGAGGTGCAGCCGCATTTGCTTGCACTCGCCAGCGTCACGAAAAAGGTGACAGAGGGTGCTGTCACGGCCAGGAGTTGCACTAGCAGCCATGAAATCATGCACATGCTCAAAAGCAGCTGAAAAGTATTGTGGCACTCGCCAGCATGCACCAAAACAAGTGTTGCTTGGGCGAACAGAAAAAATAAATCCACCATCATGCTGAATTGCAGAATTTAGCAGGAACTCCTCATTACACAAGCAGTATAGAGTTCCCGAATTCTACCAGGTCCATAAGCGGAGTGAGTTTTTCCACCCACCGCTATGTGTAATCTAAGTAAATGTTAATTTGGCTGCTGTCCACCTGCCAGGGCCCTTCACTCAGGCTGCCTGCAGAATATGAGCCCAGTCTTGGTAGTTGAAGAGGTATGCCACCACTGGTGTAGGCTGGGCCCTCAATGGAGGTGTCCTGCAAGAGTACGCTATTGGCCTACTTGACAGACAAGACGGTAGACCTCTGCTAAGCAACTAGTCCTCCAGGAAGGGGCCTATGTTGGGACCCTCTGCTCCCTCTGGCAGCCCCAAAATGCGGATGTTATTATGACATGATCGGCTCTCTGTTTCCTTTTCACTGTTGCGTAGCGATGTTACTTGTGTTTAGAGAGGTTGCAACTGGGCCTGCATGTTCTCCTTTGTTGGCATCAGACTTGCCAATGCAAACCTGTTTGATTCCACCCTGTCCCTCAATTTGACTTGGTCTGCCTGCAGGAGGCTTACCTCAATAATCAAGGCATCCAACTTCAGATCCTGCATGGTTTTGACATCCTTTGTGGCCAGCAAGACTCATGAAAGCAGTCCAAATGTGTGGGGATGATACAGGCAGCGGTCATCTGTGTCACCCCTTGCAGAGCTGGGTACATGCAGGCAAGACATCCCTCTGACTCCCTATGTGCCCCCCATTGGGCACCTCTGTTTGACGATAGCTGTGAGGTGGCCAATCTGGGGAACTGGATCCAGCAACTACTAGTGCCAACGTCTTAGGACAGGTTCTTATGTCTTTCCTGGAAGCATGAACAGGTGAAAATAAAATGTTATGGGAAGTGCAGCTTGGGTTCCAACCTGGGGTTGGCACTGTGGAACAATGTTTTATTCCTTATCTTCTAGTTGGGAAATCTGTTTTGGAAAAGGAGCAGGGTGCTGGATGTACCACAGGAAATAACCTTTGGGTGCAAAGATAAGGTTAAACACCTTTATCGGGATTACGGTATGGCCCAGCAAAGGGAAAATAATGTTACTATGCCAGCAATGATAATGTATTCTGTCATTTGCACATCTACCAGGTTGGAACATTATTTAATTGTTTGTAACAAATCCTACTTTCTGATTTGAGCTCACTCGTTTAAGGTTGAGCACAATGCACTTTTTGGTAGCTTTCCCTGTGCATAAAACATTTTCCAGGAATTTGCGCCCTTGTCCACGTGATAATCTTTTCACCCAATGCACATGTCACTTTATGTTGTTTTGTACTTTATACTCTGCACCACGATATTTTAATGTGGCTCCTACTTTGTTTCAAGCAAACATAAGAGATTATGGGGGTCATTCTGACCCTGGCGGTCCATGACCGCCATGGCGGAGGGCGGCGGAAGCACCGCCAACAGGCTGGCGGTGCTTCCTGGGCGATTCTGACCGCTGCGGTAAAGCCGCGGTCAGAAAAGGGGAGCCGGCGGTTTCCCGCCGGTTTCCCGCTGGCCCAGGGAATCCGCCATGGCGGCGCTGCTTGCAGCACCGCCATGGGGATTCCGACCGCCTTCCCGCCAGCCTGTTTCTGGCGGTGTCCACCGCCAAAACCAGGATGGCGGGAACGGGTGCCGTGGGGCCCCTGGGGGCCCCTGCACTGCCCATGCCACTGGCATGGGCAGTGCAGGGGCCCCCTAACAGGGCCCCACAAAGATTTTCACTGTCTGCTGTGCAGACAGTGAAAATCGCGACGGGTGCCACTGCACCCGTCGCACCCCTGCAACTCCGCCGGCTCCATTCCGAGCCGGCTTCATTGTTGAAGGGGCTTTCCCGCTGGGCCGGCCGGCGGTCTTCTGGTGGTCGCCCGCCGGCCCAGCGGGAAAGCCGGAATGGCCACCGCGGTCTTTTGACCGCGGAGCGGTCTTTCGGCGGGAACCGCTTGGCGGGTGGCGACCGCCGCGGTCAGAATGACCGCCTATAAGCCTGCAGTGGTATTTTACAACTAGAGACACAAGGGGGCATATTTATACTCTGTTTGCGCCGGAATTGCGTCGTTTTTTTTTACGCAATTCCGACGCAAAACTAACTCCATATTTATACTTTGGCGTTAGACACGTCTAGCGCCAAAGTCCATGGAGTTTGCGCCATTTTTTAGCGTGGACACCTACTTTGCGTTAATGATATGCAAGGTAGGCGTTCCCGTCTAAAAAATTGACTCCGAGGCATGTGCGCCGTATTTACACTCCCGGGCAAAATTCACGCCCGGGAGTAGGCGAGTCAAAAAAAAAGACGTCCGGCCGCTTTTGTGCCGTTTTTTAGCGCCTGGTCAGGGCAGGCGTTAAGGGACCTGTGGGCTCGGAAGGAGCCCAGAGGTGCCCTCCCAAGCCCCCAGGGACACCCCCTGCCACCCTTGCCCACCCCAGGAGGACACCCAAGGCTGGAGGGACCCATCCCAGGGACATTAAGGTAAGTTGGGGTAAGTATTTTATTTTTATTTTTTTGTGGAATAGGGGGGCCTGATTTGTGCCCCCCTACATGCCACTATGCCCAATGACCATGCCCAGGGGACATAAGTCCTCTGGGCATGGCCATTGGGCCCGGGGGCATGACTCCTGTCTTTGCTAAGACAGGAGTCATTTCAATGGGGGTTGGGAGTCGAAAAAAATGGCGCAAATCGGGTTGAGGCGAAAAATTTGCCTCAGCCTGACTTGCCCCATTTTTTGGCGCCCAAGCTCCATATCCCCCTACGCCGGCGCTGCCTGGTGTACGTCGTTTTTTTTCACGCACACCAGGCAGCGCCGGCGGCTAATGCCGGCTAACGTCATTGAATAAATACGGCGCCCGCATGGCGCTTCAGAATGGCGTTAGCCGGCGCTAATTTGTTTGACGCAAAACTGCGTTAGCGCAGTTTTGCGTCAAAAAGTATAAATATGGCCCAAGGTATTTGTTATGCAATTTTTATTTTTTAAGAAGCGATGCTACACTTAGGAAATTATTGGTTCATGAGCCATGAGAATTATTTCAGATGACCTGTAGGTACGTCCTTCCCAGGTAAGCCCAAATTATTTTTGAGAACTGTTAGTATAAAGAGGAAAACGTTATGACAGATGCTTTTTCTGTATGCTATTTGCTTTGGATGATCTGTCATCTTTTCAATTATTTTGATACCTTTTTATTCTCTGATGATTTATTACCTTGAACGTTTTGTGAAGAATGTAATAGCCAGATAAAGAATATTGACTGACTGACTAATCAACATAATTCTACAAATTCGTTATCAACAATTCAACAAAAGACTCAAGAATTAGCGGACAAGAACGATCATTATCATCCGAACTGTAACAGTACCTCACTTAAAAGGAGAGTTTAGAATGTGTTAATTAATTATGGTTATTTGATCACATTCCAATCGGGTCCCTCTTGACCTACCAGGAACCCGTGTAATCAAATGTAACAGAAAATAGCGGCTCACTGTGCTACCATTCAGTGTGCAGTCCAATACTGTGAATAATGCTGTAGAAATCATTAGTAGTTTAGACAGTTTTAAACATATTTTTATTCAAATAAGATAAACTGGCTCTTACTGCTGTATGAACTACTGAGTTCCATCAAACCTTTCGAAATTACTGAATTAAAACCACAGTAAATCTTTTTTTTTCGACTGCACTTCTTATTGCCCTGCTCAACGCTACTTGTGTACGAGCTTCTGAACGAACCTGTAACTTCAAGGTTTCATGGAGATGACGGTGGATTTCATAAGTATTAAAGGAAACCATATTTCCGAAAAGATTTCCGAAATGAAAACGTTTTCTTCTCGGTGGTGTACACCCACAATCCAGTTGCCTGTCTGATTGTGCCAATGGCACAAAGTACAGGTTTTGAAACCACTGCAAAATGAGAAATAAAGGTTGACGTTATTCGTACCAATAAATGTTGTCACTGCGTTGTTTAATTGTTGGGGTGCACACTCACAAACTGTGAGCAAAAGCAAAATGTGGATGTATTTGAATTTTGTGTAGCCCTAAATTATTGTTTTTTACTGCCCCATGTATGGAAAATAGATGGCAGAAAACTGAATCGGGGTAGTGCATCATGATTTTTAGATCAGACATATGGCATTTTATATCACGTTTCACTAACAAAATACAAAAAACGCATCAAAGAAGAGATGCATTTCTTTGGCTCTTTAGTTTTCTCTTTATCTTGCAGTTTGTTTATACTTCTGACTTAGTCTAATACTTTTCTAACACATAGCCAGCTAAGGAGATTAATCTATTATTATACAGGGGTTATTCGGTTTTACCATATCCGACTTAAATGGATCTTAAACTATGTAAGAAATCAGGGCAAATTTTTGAGAAAACGTAGCACTGCATTTGCTCCATTTATTTAGATGTAAAAGTGGCGCTACACTAGCGCCATATTTATGTTTTGACACAAGACCCATCTAGCGACAAAATATTAATTTTTTTTGTGAGCGCCATCGCACCTTGCGTCATTTAGCGACAATGATGTGCAAGGTAGGTTTTCTCTTCTAAAAAATGACGCTAACCCTCCAGCTCCAGATTTATTGCCCTATGCAAAAACAACGCATATTAAGGAACCGGTCCCAAAAAATTACACAAAGTCCGATTTGCGGCAAATTTTAATGTCTGGTTAGACAAGGCATTAAAATGAGGCCCACACACTACTACATAAGGAAAACCCACAGAAGGAGCATTGGCAACCCCCTGGACAACATGGAACTGTTCCAGCTTGGCACATGCCGCAGACAACATCGACGACAACAGGTTCTACCAACACCACTGCAGCAACCCCAAACACCACCAAAGCAGCCACAAAGACAATGTAGAAGGCAGGAGAGGATATTTCGACAGCGTAAAGCCATCCTTGCGCTCAGGGAACAAGATGTCATCAGAACCTACTATCTGAAGCAGGAGACCATTGTACTCCTGCTGCACTACATTGCGCCAGACATCACCGCAAGGGTGGAAACTCCAGCAACTATTCCACCCATGACCAAACTCCTAGCTCCATATGCTGGCGTCAGGATTGTTCCAGACAAATGGCTCACAAGTGGGTGGTATGTCCCAGACATCTTTCTCGGCTTTCCTTTCAAAGGTTCTGGACGCAGTCATCCTCCGCACACCTCACCACATCTGCTTCCCCAACACCCAGCAACTGGAGCAGGAGATCAAGCAAGGTTTCTACCAAATTGCTGGGTTCCCGCATGTGCTGGGTGCAACGGACTGCACCCATGTCCAACTTGTGCCACCGGCTGCATTGGAACACTTCTACAGGAACTGCAAACACACTCATTCTTTAAATGTGCAGGCCATTCTGGGCCACTGTGGGCTCTTCACAAACATCCTAGCCAAAAATCCCAGCAGCGTCAATGATGCTTACATATTCCGGCACTCCACCATCAACTAGTGGTTCCTGAATGGACAATATGGCAATGGCCTACTTGTAGGTAAGCCACAATACCAATCATTACACAGACAACACACCAACCTTGTAGGACAAACAATACATACACCACACTAAACACACATAGACAGGGGAACACAGATGTACAGACAACAACACATATGCCACATGCCACACTACACAGCATTCACTGCACATCACCCACACATACACCCATATGTACATAATATAGGCACAACCTGACAGGCACACCATGTGACGAACAGGTGGAGCTATACTCTGCATACAGCAGTTGGGCCCAAAACACTACAAGTGTTGACTAGTTGACAACTAAATACAGATCCCACACATAACACCTAACAAGGACTAGCTCAGCGATGTGAATGGCATTGGCCATGACAATGTAAAGAAAATCACACATAGGCACAGCCCCACATTTGTCATGGTGTAGAAGCCTCCAGCGGCGCCAATATCAAATGCCATCCAAGTGTTGCCATCACCAACTACATATCACCTTAACCATCCAGACATACCTATTGTGTCCACCTTCCGCTGTCTGGTGCATTGTGACGTACACATAGGAATACAACATCACCAGCCATTAAAGACCACGTGTAGGGATGGACACCTCACAGCACTCCTACAATCATACTTGGTAATTCCACAACTCCCTAACATGATACCAGGGTATCAAAAGGGCACTGTGGGAACTTGACTTTTGACAATGTACTGGGAGAGGCCAGAGATGCATGTGAATGAAGAGACATGGGACTTAGCAGGACTGGTCATGCGATGCAGGGCATTGTAGAAAAAACACATCATTACCTCTCCTGTCACATAGGTGTCTGAAAACGCATGCATACATCACTAAACAAACCAAACAACTGTGCCACACTATGCCCATGATCAACATGCAGATATGTATGGCAGCCAGAAATTGCCAACAACAAAACATTGTGCAAGGGAGCTTTTCCAAGGCAAATGGGGTGCGAATTACACGCTACACACACGGAACAATACATGGGTCATGGCGCACATCACACAAAATAGGCTCAAAGTCTCAGAACATCGCTCATCTGCAGGTCTAAAGTGAAGGGACTGAAGGTTATTTATCAAGAAAGTAGTGCAGCCTCAACAGCAGCGCCACTGTAATTGTGCCCCATTACCACACCCTATTGCCACCATGTGGGCCCCGTATACAATAAATGGCGCACCATGGTGCCGAGTAGGTACAATAGTATCAAGATAATGGATGTCATAGTTGGACTCTGTAGGAATATTGAGAACATACCTGACCATTTCGTGCACAGTACATAGGGACTCATTCAAAACTATGATGTGCCCCCTCCTAATGTCTGCTCTGTGCAGGTGTTGAAGGTTTCTGTGGTAAATCATGTCTAGGAACCTTGGAGAATCCTCTGCACCAATTTTGCTAGTCTCACCCTTTACACATAATGGCTGGCACAGGCATAATCTGCCACAAATTGTCACTAAGTGTTGCATTGCATGCGTAGTGCCACATGGTAACATGGTGGCCTGAGTTTGCCCTTGTAGGGCTATCACAGTGTCAATATATATGACGTTATTGTGGTGCAAAGAGGTGGTAGGTTCCACTAACAATAGGACACTGCCTCAAATATGGACAACAAAGCACATAATTTGCATGGTCGAACTGTCAGTCCAGATTTAATTTGACAATCTCCAGGTCCCTGAGCCACAACCCATGATAGTAATGTCCACCATCACCAATGCAACCCTTCAACAAAACAGGAACACACACAATACCAGATGCAAGTCTGAGTCACCACTCCCACTAAACCTAAGATCTGCCACGACACATATGACACCAAAGACAAGCATGACAGACACATGTTCTCATATTCCTTTGCATCCGACCAAGGTTACGGCATCCAGCCATGGGTGATGACTTCTTTTGGCAACTCGACAATGGAGGAAGAGTGGGCATACAATGAAGGGCATAGAAGGACACAAAATGTGGTGGAGAGGACATTTGGGCTCCTGAAGGCAAGGTGTAGGTGCCTGGCCCTGACAGGAGGAAGTCTTTTGTATGCTCCACCCCTGGTATGTAAGATGATCCTTGTATGTGCAATCCTGCATAACATATGTATTCTGACTAATATCCCCTCAGATGAACTGATAGATGCCCTGAACAAGGAGGAGGATCCAATAGTGTAGCACAGGAGGAGGGGGAACAACAAAACACTGCTGCAGGAGTTCGCAGGAGACAAACAAATTGTACTGAACTTCTACACTTAGACTCTGTACAGCAAACATCACCCTGTAAATATCAGCATTAAATCACTTTGCACTAGAGTGTCCATGGTATACTCATTCTCTGCTACATATACCATTGGAAAGTTGCTCATACCCCAGAGAGCAGGAAAAAAACACAACAGTTACAAAGAATGTTGGAACATAAGTTGTGATGTAGGAGGGTCAAACGCCTCCATAGCTCACACTCATGTGGTCCTCGAAGGCCTAGATCCACGCACCAGAAATACTCAGTGGCGTAATGTAGGCATTGAGCTAATTCTGATGCCTCGCACCTCATCATGGCTATGTCAGGCAAGACAAGTGGAGTAGTAATGGGTGCCGATCCACTCTCCAGACATATGTTCCATAGCCAGGAATGATCAATAAAATGGCAGAATGCACCACCACATGAACGTGTGGGTGGAATATAGGCAGAGTCTGTGGCACTTCCGGTCTTGGCGGTCTTTGCCCTGTTCAGCGGTGCTTGAGTTGGCGGTCCTTGCCCTGTTCAGTGGTGCTAGCCCTGTTCAGCGGTGCTTGAGTTGGCAGTCCTTGCCCTGTTCAGCGGTGCTTGACTTGGCGGTCTTTGCCCTGTTCAGCGGTGCTTGACTTGGCGGTCCTTGCCCTGTTCAGCGGTGCTTGACTTGGCGGTCTTTGCCCTGTTCAGCGGGGCTTGCCCTATTCAGCAGTGCTTGAGATGGCGATCCTTGCCCTGTTCAGCGGTGCTTAAATTGGCGGTCCTTGCCCTGTTCAGCGGTGCTTGACTTGGCGGTTTTTGCCCTGTTCAGCGGTGCTTGAGTTGGCAGTCCTTGCCCTGTTCAGTGTGCTTGCCCTGTTCAGCGGTGCTTGAGTTGGCGGTCCTTGCCCTGTTCAGTGTGGCTTGAGTTGGTGGTCCTTGCCCTGTTCAGCGGTGCTTGCCCTGTTCAGCGGTGCTTGACTTGCCGGTCCTTCATTGCCCAGCTAGGCTGTGGCTGGCGGTCCTTCATTGGTCAGATGGGCTGTGGCTGGCGGGGCCCCCCTGGGCAGCTGGGCTGTGGCTGACGGGGCCCTCCTGGGCAGCTGGGCTGTGGCTGGCGGGGTCCTCCTGGACAGCGACGATGGGGCTGGCGGGGCCCTCCTGGGCAGTGACGATGGGGCTGGCGGTGGCCTCCTGGACAGCGACGATGGGGCTGGCGAGGCCCTCCTGGGCAGCGACGATGGGGCTGGCGGTGGCCTCCTGGCCAGCGGGTATGATGGCGGTCTTCTCTGCCGTGCTGCTCCTCCCAGACTTTGCGGGTTTCTTCTGCCCCTTCCCCACCTTGGGAGGAGTCACAGCTGAGTCCACACTCCCCCCGGGACCCCTGTGAGCGGCTTGGCTGGCTGGAGTCTTCACCCTCTCCCGCCAGGCACTGGCCAACTTCTGGTGCTTCACAGGGGGGGACTTGCTGTGCTGTTGCTCCGTGACACACTGGCTGGCCTGGTGGCCGGTGCACTCCACATACCTGTGACAACAGGCACCACTGGTCCCGGAGAATTTGTGGCTGAGGTGCTAGTACGGGACCTATGAGTTGGACGGGGGGGTGGTGGGAAAAGGTTAAGGGTGGAGAGGAAAAGTTGTTTGGAGACACTGGGACGGGTAGCTGGAGGGGGTTTGGAAGTGGAGGAAGAGGTGGTGGTTGTAGGAGGTGTACGTTTTGTGGCTTTGGGTGCAGGTGCATGCGCTGGAGGCTGTTGTGAGGTGGATGTATGTTGGGTGGGTGTGTGCCTGCGTTTGTGTATCTTCGGAGGGGGTGTCACAGACACACAGGGAGAGGACACAGGGGACGTGTGAATGGTAATGGGGGTGGTGATTGAACATGAGCGGGGTGTGGTGGTGGGTGTGCTGGTGCGGGACGTAGTGGCTGTAGTGGTAGTGCATGCAGGTGTGAGTGTAGATGAGACTGGGAGGGAGGAGGGAGACGAGGAGGAGGGGGACACAGTGGAGGCAGAGGATGTTGTTGTGTCTGTATGTGTGTGATGCTTGCGTGAGTGCCTGTGGGATGTGTGGTGCTTATGTTTGCCAGAGCTTCCCTTGTGTGGTGAGGTGTGTGCAGGCTGGTCTGATGGTGTGCTTGGGATAGGTAGAGGTACAGGGGATTGGGTCTGGGTGGAGGAAGTTGGAGGGTGGAGGCTAAACACAGGGACAATGGCTGACATCAGTGCTGAGGCCAGAGTTTGAAAGGTTCGATGAAGGGCCGCCTGACCAGAATGAATGCCCTCCAGGAATGCATTGGTTTGTTGCAACTCCCTTTCTACACCCTGGATGGCATTCAAAATGGTAGACTGCCCAACAGTGAGTGACCTGAGGAGGCCAGTGGCCTCCTCACTGAGGGCAGCAGGGGTGACAGGGGCAGGGGCTGAGGTGCCTGGGGCGAAGCTGATGCCCACCCTCCTGGGTGAGCGGGCACGGGGCAAAGGCTGAGGGGCTGCTGGGAGGGCAGTGCTGGTAGGGGGGGTGGTGGCTGTACCTGTAGAAGTGGGGGGCACAGATGTTGCCGCCACCACAAGGGAGCTCCCATCGGATGACGAGTCCGTGTCGCTGGTTTCAGCTCCTGTCACCGCCGTGGTACTCCCCTCGCCCTCCGTCCCACTGGTGTGAGTCCGTAGTGTGGCTCTCCATGGCCATGTGGGATGCAGCTCCCTCAGGCTCCGGTGCCACTGCTCCTCCGCCTGATGATGCTAATGCACACAAGAACAGGGAGACCGCAAAAAAAGGGGGGGAACAGAAGAAAGACAGGTTGAGTGAATGGCTTACCGCTAACGTTGGCGGACAAGACAGACACAGCAGCCCCCTCCACTACATCGTGCTGTTCGGCTCTACAGTGCAATTCCTGGGAAATGGCCTACAAGCCTATGGACGACATCTGCACACATGGATGACAAAGGTGCATGAATAGCTGTACTTGGCACTCTACAGAGATGGGGTTGTGGGCCACAGGGCCATGCCTTACGAAGGAGCCTAGCCTACGGAACTCGCCCTGGCCTAGGGAAAGCCACAGCCCTCCTCCCCCACCCAGACGCCTCCACTGCGCGCAAAGTCAGCTGATGAGAGTGTACTCAACCCCTTGTGTCTGCTATGATGCCCTCAAGCGCCCATCCAACTCCGGGTAGGCCACCGCCAGGATCCAGAACATCAGGGGGGTCATGGTTCGACGGGCACCCCTCCCACGTTGGGAGGCCATACCCAGCTGAGCCTCCGCCGTCTTCTTGCTCCAGTGGCGAATGTCCTCCCATCTCTTCCGGCAGTGGGTGCTCCGTCTGTGGTGGACCCCCAGGGTCCGGACGTCCTTGGCGATGGCACGCCAAATATCCTTCTTCTGGTGGGCGCTGACCTACATGAAATGTACAGGGGAAGAAGAGAAGTCATTACCAACTGCGCCGTCAAAGTGAGTGGCCCCCATCCCTACCCTTGTCATGTGGCACATGCACCCACCGTCTTTCATGCACTCAGAACTCTGCCCCCTTCCTTCTTACAACCAGCCCTCTCCACACAGGCATAGCCCATACAACATGCTCCCTGTATACTTACCTGTTGGTCTGGAGGACTGTAGAGTAGCGTGTACTGGGGGAGGACCCCGTCGACGAGCTTCACCAACTCCTCCGATGTGAAGGCAGGGGCTCTTTCCCCAGACGCACGAGCCATTGTCTCTTCCAGACCGAGGTCACAGCAGCACTTGCAGTGTAGGTCCTCTCCTGTCGAAGATCAGGTATCGAGTGATTCAACAGCTAGAAAATGGCAGTCACGTCCGCGGCGGTGCGTACCATCACCGCCGGCGTACATCATCATTGGCGCCTGGGACCCATAGGGTCCAATGTTAACCAATGCAGCATTACGCCGCGGTCTTTGACCGCCTACCGCGACGGTGTACAACGCCAGCGCAGTTACCTCACATCCCATTGTCCCACTTTAGAGGTCAGGCAGCCGCCATTTCAGGGGCCCACATGGCCTAATTACCAACTGCGTCACACATACCGAGGCCTACTCTCAACACACATACAGGCCAGATTTTGTGTATGAATCGTGTTCTGTGTAGACTGTGGGTACATACCTCTGACTTGTTTGACTCTGTGATCGCTGTTGTCCTTCATAGGCACTGTCCGCTGGGACATGTGAGGAGATGGCGGAATCCTCCGGTGTACCGACCGCTGGTGGACCTGTCGACAATGGAGGATAGATATTTGATAATCACCTTCAGGTTTGACCGTGCCACAATCCAGGAACTGTGTACCCAGTTAGAGCCAGACCTGATGTCAGCAATCCGCCATCCCACAGGAAGCCCCCCTCAAGTGCAGGTGCTATCAGTGCTCCATTTCCTTGCAAGTGGGTCTTTTCAAACAACTGTGGCCATGGCATCAGGGATGTCCCAGCCTATGTTTTCCAACGGATTGTCCAGAGTGTTGTCTGCCCTGCTGAAACACATGCATAGCTACATCGTTTTCCCTCAGGTAGAGGACTTGCCTACAGTGAAAGGTGACTTCTATGCCCTTGGACATATCCCCAACATCATAGGTGCCATTGATGGGACCCATGTGGCTTTGCCCCCCCCCCACCGCAGGAGTGAACAGGTGTACAGTAACCAGAAGAGTTATCATTCCATGAATGTACAGATGGTATGTTTGGCCGACCAGTACATCTCCCATGTGAATGCCACGTTCCCTGGCTCAGTGCATGATGCCTACATCATGCAGAATAGCAGCATCCCTTATGTGATGGGTCAACTCCAGAGGCACCGTGTGTGGCTATTAGGTGACTCTGGTTACCCCAACCTGTCATGGCTACTGACCCCAGTGAGGAAACCCAGGACCAGGGCAGAGGATCGCTACAATGAGGCCCATGGGCGTACTAGGAGAGTGATCAAGCGGACCTTCGGCCTCCTGAAGGCCAGGTTTAGGTGCCTCCATATGACAGGTGGATCCCTATTCTACTCACCAAAGAAGGTGTGCCAGATCATCGTGGCCTGCTGTATGCTTCACAACTTGGCTTTGTGACAACAGGTGCCTTTTCTGCAGGAGGATGGTCCAGATGGCAGTGTTGTGGCAGCTGTGTAGCCTGTGGACAGTGATAAGGAGGAAGCAGAGGATGAAGACATTGACAACAAGGACTCAGTGATCCAGCAATATTTCCAGTGAAACACAGGTGAGAATACATTCCTGCCTACTACAAGTACTTTTACACTTCTACCTCTATCATGTCTGTCGATTTCACCCAGTGTATGGTCACTGAGTTGTCACTTTCCCTTACGGTTTCACAGGTGTGGGTTCCAACGTGTGTCATCTGCTTAGATTCCTCATGGACTAGAGCTGTGTGACATAGGTATGTTGACATTACTATTTCCTGAAAATTTTGTCACTGTAATTGCAAATACACTATTTCAAAATCACAGACAGACTCCAGATCTTTTGGTGCTTTATGTGTGTTTATTTACATACAATATATTGGAAGGGGAAGTCAAATGGTGAGGGGTGATGGCGGAGGAGTGTCCATGGCAGAGTCCAGTCTATTTGTCTCACAGGTGCATTGCCCATATGGGCATAGGAAGTGGAGCTGAGGCAGTTTCAATATGGACAGGGTGACAAAGTGGGACAGTGGCTTGACAATCAGGGTGGTCTCATTTCTTGGTGGGGGTCTTGGCATCGTGCTCTGTCTTTTTCCTGGATCTCAGGGACCGTTTGCGGGGTGGTTCTCCGTCTGCAGGGGGTGGGGTGCTGGTGTGGTGGTCCTGTGGCGGTGCCTCCTGTCCACTAGCGCCGGCGGAGGTGGTGGGCAGTTCATCGTCCATGCTAGTGTCAGGGGTACCTTTTAGTACCACAGTGTCCCTCCTGGTGTTGAGTATTTCCTTCAGCACCCCTACGATGGTGCCCAGGGCGGAGCTGATGGTTCTGAGTTCCTCCCTGAACCTCAAATACTGTTCTTCCTGCATGCGCTGGGTCCCCTGAAACTTGGCCATGACCGTTGCCATTGTCTCCTGGGAGTGGTGGTATGCTCCCATGATGGAGGAGAGGGCCTCGTGGAGAGTGGGTTCCCTTGGCCTGTCCGCCCACTATCGCACAACAGCCCTCCCAGTTCCCCTGTGTTCCTGGGCTTCCGTCCCCTGGACCGTGTGCCCACTGCCACTGCCCCCAGGTCCCTGTTGTTGGTGGGGTGGTGGGTTATCCTGGGTTCTCTGTAGTGGTGGACACACAGCTGATTGACATGTCCTGGGGACGGAGGTATCGGGCCACTGGGTGGGTGCTGTGCTGGTGTTACCAGAGGGGGGAAGGTCTGTGGTGGCCTGTGCCTGTGTGAGGTGAACCGACTGTCCCGAGGCCCACGATGGTCCGGGCTGGTCATCTAGATCCAGGTGGACAGAGGTGCTGTCATCACTGTGGGCCTCTTCTGTGGGTGGGGTGGAGATATCTGGACCCTCCTGTCTGGTGAGGGTATGTGATAGCATGCAGGTAGGATGGGGGATATGGTTGTTAAAGGTTTGACTTACCAGAGTCCATTCCTCCACCGACTCCTGCGAGGCCCTCAGGATGCAGAATTGCCAAGACCTGCTCCTCCCATGTTGTTAGTTGTGGGTGAGGAGGTGGGGGTCCGCCGCCAGTCCGCTGAACTGCCTGGTGGTGTCTTGAGACCACAGAACGCACCTTCCCCCGTAGGTCGTTCCACCTCTTCCTGATGTCGTCCCGATTTCTTGGGTGTTGTCCCACTGCATTGACCCTGTCGACTATTCTTTGCCATAGCTCCATCTTCCTTGCAATTGAGGTGTGCTGCACCTGTGCTCCAAATAGCTGTGGCTCTACCCGGACGATTTCCTCCACCATGACCCTGATCTCCTCCTCCGAAAACCTGGGGTGTCTTTGCCGTGCCATGGGGTGGTGTAGGTGATGTGTGGGGTGGTGTGTGTGGTGATATGTAGTGGTGTGTGGTGTTTTGTGCGTGGAAGTTGTGTGGGTGATGGTGTTGTGTGCCTGTGGCTGCTAGTTTGTGGATGGTGGTGTCTCTCTCTGGCCTTCTCTCTGTAATAGGGTTTGTAGGGGTTTGTGGGTGATGTGGGTGTGTGTTTTATATTGCAATGGGTGTGTAGAAGTGGTGTGTGTATGTGTATCAGGTGTGTGTATTTCAAATTGTCCAATGTGGCGGTGTTTTGTAGCAGTGTGTGTATTTTGAGCGCAGTGGTGTGTACCGCCAATGGAATACCACGGTTGAAAGACCGCTGCGTGGATTCGTGTGTCATGATAGTGTGGGCGTATTTCTGTTGGCGTGATGGTGGAGGTTTTGTTTTCGCCAGTTTATCACTGACCTTTGGTGTGGCGGACTTGTGTGGGTGTCTGAATTTTGTCGGATTCCGAGATGTGGGTCATAATAGCTGTGGCGGAATTCCACGGCCGCCGCGGTGTGTTGGCGGTCTTCTGCACGGCGGTAGGCTGCTTTTACCGTCAATTTTGTAATGACCCCCATAGTGCCTTACACATTTTCTGAGGTAACAGGCCTACTGTAATGATATTACAAACAAGGCCCTTAAAATACAGACTACTCCAAATAGTAAAACAAATATTCCAGCCATGAGATAGCCTAAATAGACAGTGAATAGCGGGAGAGGATATTATTTTGGGGCTCCCACTAACCTAGTGTGGGGATCCAGAGATGGTGTAAACAGAAAGAACACATTGTTGTGAATGTTTTGGTGGTGGTCCCATTATCCTAGGACCACCACAGGCAGAGTTATGAGCGAAAATGTTTTCTAAAGTGAATGGCCTGCAAAACATTATGGGATGAGTTTCCAGAGTGCAGTCAATATTGTAGTATTGGCTCTCCCACTGTGTCGGGAAAGCTGCTTTGAGGATCTCCTTGTTTTTTATGTAAAGCATGTATCAATTAAAAGTGTTTTAGTGAAAGCTATGGAGCGTGAAAGTGAGAGACAAAAGAAATGACTCTGATTAGGAAACAGTGTGAACAATGTGACCAGCACTTCAATACAGCCGTAGTTCGCACTGTTCTGCGCTTTTCACAGTGTGAGCACCATGGCCACCATGGAGCATGATGGGAAGAGACAAAAGAAAAAAATAGTTCACTCACGCAGAAGTATATCGCCAATCGTGCAATAATCCATGTAACAGGGTCAGTCTGCAAGGGGGTAACAAAACCACCCCAAGGCAGGATAAATGTAAAGCATTTACCAATGATATCAAGGGATTTTTGGGAGGCATGTCCACGAAAAATTGAAAGTGATGGGTGTGAAATGGCTGTGGTTAAAAGCCCACAGAATACTTACAACAGGTCAAAAAGGGCTTGCACACTCAACCTAAAAAATGAAGGTTTGGGCTTGGCAGAGCAAAATGGCAGTTTAAACTGGGCACACAGTCCCTGCTGTGGCAGGACTGAAACATGTTTAAAAGGCTATGGTAGTGGATGACACAATCAGTGCTGTAGGCCTGCTAGTAGCATTTAATTTACAGGCCCTGAGCACACATAGAGCACTTTTTTCAGAACTTACCAGTAAATCAAATATGCCAATTATGGAGATACCAATGTTACATTGTTTTAGACACAGAACACATGCACTTTAGCACTGGATAGCAGTGGTAAAGTACTCTGAGTCCTGAAGCCAACCAACACAGGGTCAGAAAACGAGGAGGGGGAGGCAAAAAGTTTGGGTATACCCCTGCAGGAAAGGCTATTTCCAACAAGCTGTAAGTGAGACCAGGCCCAGCTCCTCCGTCCCATCCTGCAAGTGATGGCCCATCCTTTCACTCCTAAGATCCCATTGTGTGTGGCTGTCTAGGAGGGATACACAAAGCCCAACTGCCAACTAAACCAGACATGTGACCAGAGACAGACTGCAGCCACCAAATGGCTAAGGCAAGAAAATGCCATCTGATTAAAAGTGACATTTTCAGAATTGTAATTCAAAATCAGACTACACCATAAATTAGGAATTTAAACTAGGATTCCAAAGACACCAGACATGAATCAGTTATCTCTTTCCATTTGGAAATTACACTTACAAAATGTAATGAGGCAATTACATTGTTATCCTATGGGAAAGAGGGGCCGTGTAGTAGTGAAAAATGAATTTAAGAGTTTTTCACCACTAGGACATGTAAAACTTAAAAGTACATGTCTCACCTTTTAAATACCCTGCATCCTGCCATTGGGGCTGTCCTACCTAAGGAGTGACCTATATGTACTAAAAAGTAAGGTTTGGGCCTAGCCAAAGGTTTACCTTTCCAGGTGAAATGGCAGTTCAAACTGCACACAAAGACTCTGCAATGGCAGGCCTGAGACTTTTTTAAAGGTCTACTCAAGGTGAGTGGCACAACCAGTGCTGCAGGCTCACTAGTAGCATTTAATTTGCAGGCCCTGGGCACATGTAGTGACACTTTACCAGGTTCTTACAAGTAAATTAAACATGCCAATTGGGTATAGACGATGTCACCACCGTATTTTAGGGAAACAGCACAAACTCTTTAGCACTGGTTAGCAGTGGTAAAGTGTGCAGAGTACTAAGGCCAGCAAAAACAAAGTTAGCAAAAACAGAAGGTCTGAAGGCAAAAGGTTGAGAGAAACCATGGCAAGGATGCCAGGGCTTACAATCCCCCACTCCACGGCCTCTTCATTTCTTCCTGCTAACACTGACAATTGTCTGTGGTCTTTATTGCCCACATTCTCCTGTTACTACATTTTCCCTTACCTCTTGCTATCTCAGGTTTAAAAAAATATTTTGAAACTTCCCAGAAGCTGCAATTTGTTATTCAGCTGCTCTTTTATGGAAATGTGTGTTTGCATACTTTTACTATTTTATTTTGCTACTCAAAGATGGGCTGCTACTCGCGTGGAAAGATAAATTAAAAAAGATACAATGACCACCCTGCCCTTACACATGTGTGTGCATGCATAATGATACATGGGTGTGTTTTTATCATCGCACTGGAGCTTGAATAGCATCGGTAAACCAGCACTTGTTTTTGTTGTGACCTTTGCTTTTACCTTTGGTTGCATTGAACAAATTTCCACCAAAAAGGTTATGTTCAACCCGCCAGGACGGCTGCTCAGTGGTGGTGCTGCTGCTGGTGGGGTGAGGCTCTGTGCCATCCTCTGCAGCCTCGGATGGATGCTCAGTGGTGGTGGTGGTGGTGGTGCTGCTGCTGCTGCTGCTGGGGGAAGGCTCCTGCCAATCTCATGCAGCCTAAGACGGCTGCTCAATGGTGGTTGGTGGTGGGGGGCTCCGTCACAGTTCAAGTCCCAGTCCCCTTGCACTTCCTGCCTACTGGTTCAGGCTCCTTGCTCTTCCTGGCAGCAGCAGGGGCAGGCTCCTTAGTCTTCCTAGCAGAAGATGGGGCAGGCTCCTTAGTTGTCCTGGTAGCAGCTGGGGCAGGCTCCTTGCTCCTTCTGGCAGCTGTGGCAGGCTCCTTTCCCTTGAGGCTGCCTGGTGCAGGCTCCTTCACCCTCAGGGCATGTGCCCTGGATCCTTTCCCACCACGAGTGGGTATGGTGACGACTGGGCCTGTGGACTGGGTAGCTGAGGTGCTTGGCAGTGTTTTTGCCACCCTGGCCATACATGCAGGACTGGGGGAGGGCTAGGGAAGAGGTCACTGATGGATAGGAAAGGTTTTTTAGGGACACTGGGGCGGGAAGAGGGAGAAGGTTTGGGAGTGGAGGAAGAGGGAGTGGTTGTAGGAGGTGTCTGTCTGCTGATTTTGGGTGCAGGTGCATGGGCTGGATGCTGTTGTGAGGTGGATGGCTGTTAGGTGTCTGAGTGCTTATGTTTGTGTACCTTGGAGGGGACAGACACAGTGGGAGAGGACACTGGAGACATGTGCATGGCTGTTGTGGAGGTGTCTGCCAGTGAGGTGTGTGTTCTGCTAGGTGTGGTGGTGATGCTGGTAGTGGATGATGGTGTTGTGCATGCAGGTGTGAGTGTAGACGGAACTGGGAGGGAGGGGGAGGAGGAGGGGGACACAGTGGAAATTGTGGATGTTGGTATGTCTACATCTGGATGGTGTTTGTCTGAGTGCCTGTGGGATGAAGTGTGATGCTTGTATTTGCCTGAACCACTCTTGTGTGTTGTCTTGTCTGCATGCTCGTCTGCCTGTGTGCTTGGGATAGGTTGGGGTTGAGGAGAATGGGATTGGGAAGAGGAAGTTGGAGGAGGGAGGGTGGAAACAGGGACAATGGCTGCCATCGGAGAGGAGGCCAGAGCCTGGATTGATCTCTGTTGGGCCGCCAAGCCAGTGTGAATGCCCTCCAGGAATGCATTAGTCTGATGCATCTGGGCTGCCAGCCCCTGGATGGCATTCACAATGGTTGACTTCCCAACAGAGATGGATCTCAGGAGGTCAATAGCCTCCTCACTCAGGGCAGAAGGGCTCACTGGGGCAGTGCCTGAGGTGCCTGGGGCAAAGGAGATGCCCACCCTCCTAGGTGAGCGGGCACGGGCAACTCGATAAGTGGCTGCTGAGAGGGAGGTGCTGGTACGGGGGGTGACGGCTGTACCTGTAGCTAGGGTGGCCACAGAGGTGTCCGCCACCACCAGGGAACTTCCATCGGAGGAGGTATCTGTGTCAGAACTGTCCCCTCCAGTCTCCACTGTGGAGCTTCCCTCGCCCTCTGTCCCACTGGTGCTCTCAATGTCAGTGGACTCCAAGGCATGGGGAAGGGCAAACACAGGCAAATCCAGCACACCTGGGACCCACTCAGCCCTGACCAGTAGTGGATGCCTATGAGCCAGGTAGCAGGACTATCCCTTCAAAACCCTAGCCACCAGGGGACCTATGCTGCAATGTCAGGCATGGCCTAGGGGCACCCACTGACACGCATTCACCACCCGGAGGCCACCCCACCAGGCGTTAGTAGTAATGATAGGCACTGTACTCACCCCCTTGTGGCTGCTGTGATTTCCTCAAGCGCCCATCCAGCTCTGGATAGGCCACCACCAGTATGCAGACCATCAAGGGGGTCAGGGTTCGATGGCCACCCCTTCCTCGTTAGGAGGCCATCCCTAGCTGGGCCTCCGCCGTCTTTGATGCCCAGCAACTCAGGTCCTCCCCACCGTTTCCAACAGTGGGTGCTCTACCTGCTGTAGACCCCCAAGGTCCGCACATCCTTGGCGATGGCACGCCACATACCCTTCTTTTGATGAGCGTTGACCTGCAGAGAAAATACACACAGGAAAGTAGTATTAGTGAGACAATTCTGCCTGTTACACTTATGGCCCATCATACCCCTTCACATCACCATTTGCACACACATGGCCCAGCATATAACCAATACGCCGCCCAGAGGACATCCATCCACCCCCTTTACACAAGACCTTCACACACACCACTCCATGCATTTATACCACATGCATCGTGCCCACAGTGTACTCACCTGTTGGTCCGGAGGCCCTTACAGCAGTGCATACTGGGGTAGGACCCCATCCACCAGTCTCTCCACCTCCGCCAAAGTGAAGGCAGGGGCCCTTTCCTCAGTCACACGGGCCATTGTAGGTTCAAGACACAGGTCACAGCAGCACATGCAGTGTAGGTCCTCTCCTGTTGAAGATCAAGTAGCAAGTGAGGAATATGATAGAAAATGGCAGTCACGTCCACAGCGGTGCATACCGTCACTGCCGGCGTAGATCACCATTGCCTACTGTAACCCACAGGGCCCAATGTTAGCCAATAAGGAGTTGTACAGTGGTTCCCGACCGCCTCCCGCAGCGGCGCACAACGTCAGCGGGATTGCCTCACTTACACCTGTCCCTCCACTCAGGACAGGTGGACGCCATTTCAGGGGGGGGACAAGCCCTGGAAAATTGCTGCATCACTGTTTAAATTTGTACATACTGGACATTTCACACTGATCCATTAAAATTAACAGCATGCAATGTTCAGTTGTAGCCCGATTGTTCAGTTTGTGACTGGCTCCTCACTCTTTTACCTCTTAGATTGCTACTGCTGCAGATAACTAGGAGATGGAGACATACCCCCGTGTACAGACCCCTGATAGACTTAATAAAAATGGAGGACAGGCACATAATACTCACCATGACAGGGCCACAATCACAGAGCTGTGTGCCCAATTGGAGCCTGGCCTGATATCTGCTATCTGTCACCCCACTGGGATCCCCCCTCTTGTGCAAGTTCTATCTGTGCTCCATTTCCTGGCAACTGGTTCTTTCCAAGTGACAGTGGGCATGGCAGCAGGAATGTCACAGCCAATGTTCTGAATAGTGTTGTCTGCCCTGATTAAACACATGTGCAGCTACATTGTAATTGCCCAGGTGGAAGATTTGGCCACAGAGAAGGCCGAGTTCTATGCAATGGGACATATCCCCATCATAATAGGGGCGATTGATGGAACACATATTGCATGTGTCCCCCCCATCAAAATGAACTGGTGCACAGAAATCGTAAGAGTTACCACTCTATGAACGTACAGATGGTGTGCTTGGTGGACCAGTACACCTCCCACGTCAAGGCTAAGTATCCTGGGTCGGTGCATGATGCCTTTGTCCTGAGGAATGTCGGCGGAGATGCCCCAATGGCTCCCGTCCCCTCCCGGAGGACCGACGGACAAGGTAAGTCGATCGTCCGTTAGGGGAGGGGAGTGGGGGGGGTGTTGTGTGTTGTGTGGGTGCATGGGGGTGTGCGTGTGTGTATGTAGAGGGGGTGTGTGAGTGCATGTATGCTTGCGGGGGTGTTGTTTGTATGGGAATGAGTGCGTGTATGTCTGTGGGTATGTCTGTATGGATGTGTGTGTGTGTGTTTGAATGTGGGTGTGCGTGTCTGACTGTGTGTTTGGATGTTGGCATGTATGTCGGTGTGTGTGCGTGTGTGTGTTGGTGGTGCCTGCATGCGTGTCGGGTGTGTGTGAGTTATGTGATGTTGGGGGTCGGGATGGGGAGGGGGGCCCTGCCACCTTTGGGGGGGTGTCAGGGTGGTGGGGGGTGTAGGGGAGGGAGTCGGGTGGGGGTGAGGGGTGGGGGAGACCCCTATCAGTGCCAGGGAAGGAATTCCCTGGCACTGATAGTGCTTACCGCCATGGATTTCATGGCGGTTCAAACCGCTGGAAATCCACGGCGATAAGCCGGGTCCAAATACCGCCGGCGGTATAGTGACGGCCGCCGGGCTGGAGACCCAGGTCTCCAGCCCGGTGGTCGTCTCCGCCCTAGTGGGCGGAATGGAGAACCGGCAGATGACCATGGCGGTAACCGCCATGGTCATAATTCCACAAGGTAAGACCGCCAGCCTGTTGGCGGTCTTACCGCCGGTTCTCCGCCTTCCGCCAGGGTCGTAATGACCACCTAAATGTGATGGGCCAACTACAGAGGCACAGGGTGTGGCTAATAGGTGAGCCCTGGTCCCCACCCAGTATATGTTGGTGTATGGGTATACTGTGGGCCATATGGGATAGTGTGTGGCTAAATGTTGTCCCTCAATATTTGCAGGTGACTCTGGTTACCCCAACCTATCTTGGCTGCTGACTCCTGTGAGGAATGCCAGGACAAGGGCAGAAGAACGTTACAATGAGGCACATGGGCAAACCAGAAGGATTATAGAATGGACTTTTGGCCTCCTGAAGGCCAGGTTCCGGTACCTCCAACTAACAGGTGGCCCCTGTGCTACTCACCCAAGAAGGTCTGCCAGAAAATAGTGGCATGCTGCATGTTGCACAACCTTGCTCTGAGATGCCATGTGCCATTTCTGCAGGAGGAGGAGGCTGGAGATGCCCGTGTGGCAGCAGTGGACCCTGTGGACAGTGAGGATTAGGAGGCAGAGGATGAAGATGAGGACAACAGAGCAGCAGTCATCAGACATTACTTCCAATGACACACGGGTAAAACAGTGTTGTAGAAGGCTGGCCTGGCTTATAGTGGGTACCTAGTGGTACTTACACCTTGTGCCAGGTCCAGTTATACCTTAATTAGTAGATTAGAAGTGTTCCAGCAGCTTAGGCTGATAGAGGTAGCTATAGCAGAGCAGCTTAGGCTGAACTAGGAGACATACAAAGCTCCTACTATACCTCTTATATCACATAGCACTATATCACAAGAAAAGACAATACTCAGAGTTACTAAAAATAAAGGTACTTTATTTTTGTGTCAATATTACAAAAGTATCTCAGAGGATATACTCCCATAGGAGGTAAGTAATATACACAAAATATACCCACAAACCAAAATCAGGTAAGTAAACAGTTAGAAAAGTAGTGCAAACACTGTAGAACACAATAGAATGCAATAGGAGACAATAGGCCTAGGGGCAACAAAAACCATATACTCCAAATGTGGAATGTGAACCACGAATGGACACCAGGTCTAGTGTAGTGTGTAGAGGGTCACTGGGAGTGTAGGAAAACACTAAGGGTGTCCAAGATACCCCACCCCAAGACCCTGAAAATTAGGAGTAAAGTTACCCTACTACCCCAGAAAGACAGTAAAGTCGAGATAGGGGATTCTGCAAAGGCAACAACTGACTGCAAAGCACTGAAGATGGATTCCTGGACCTGAGAACCTGCAAAGGAAGGGGACCAAGTCCAAGAGTCATGCAAGGGTCCGGGGGGGGTAGGAGCCCACTAAACCCCAGATGAAGGTGCAAAAAGGCTGCATCCAGGTGGAAAAAGCCAAAGATTCTGCAACAACGGAAGGTGTCAGGAACTTCTCCTTTGGTCAGAAGATGTCCCACGGTGTGCTGGAGGACACAAAGTTATTACCGCGCACAAAGACCGCAAACAAGCCTTGCTAGCTGCAAGAGTCGCGGTTGAAGGTTTTGGGTGCTGCCAGGGCCCAGGAAGGACCAGGAGGTCACCCCTTAGAGAATGGGACAGAGGGGGTGCTCAGCAATAGAGAGAGCCCACATAGAAGCAGACAGCACCCACAGAAGCACCTGAACAGGCATTCAGAAGATCTGAGCATGGTGGTCGTCACAGCACAACCAAAAGGAGTCCCACGAAGTCGGAGGTCAACTCAGCGAGTTGGTCAATGCTGGACAGAGTGCTGGCGACCTGCACTGTGCTGTGCACGAAGGAAGTCTTGCAAAAGTGCACAGAAGCCCTAGCAGCTGCAGTTCACGCAGTAAAGAGGATTACTGTCTGGCATGGGGAAGCAAGGACTTACCTCCACCAAATTTGGACAAAAGAACCACTGGACTGTCGGGGACACCTGGATCCAGCTCCTGTGTTCCAGGGACCACGCTCGCCAAGATGAGAGGGGACCCAGAGAACCGGTGAAGCAGAAGTTTGGTGCCTGCATTGGCAGGGGGAAGATTCCGTTGACCCACAGGAGATTTCTTCTTGGCTTCCAGTGCAGGGTGAAGACAGACAGCCCTCAGAGCATGCACCACCAGGAAACAGTCAAGAAAACCAGCAGGATGAGGCGCTACAATGTTGCTGGTAGCCTTCTTGCTACTTTGTTGCTGTTTTGCAGGTGTCCTGGAGCAGTCAGCGGTCGATCCTTGACAGAAGTCGAAGAGAGAACTGCAGAGGAACTCTGGTGAGCTCTTACATTCGGTATCTGGTGAGAAACCCACAGGAGAGACCCTAAATAGCCCTCAGAGGAGGATTGGCTACCTAACCAGGTAAGAGCCTATCAGGAGGGGTCTCTGACGTCACCTGCTGTCACTGGCCACTCAGAGGTCTCCATTGTGCCCTCACACCTCTGCATTCAAGATGGCAGAGGTCTGGGACACACTGGAGGAGCTCTGGGTACCACCCCTGGGGTGGTGATGGACAGGGGAGTAGTCACTCCCCTTTCCTTTGTCCAGTTTCGCACCAGAGCAGGGGGATCCCTGAACCGGTGTATACTGGCTTATGCAAGGAGGGCACCATCTGTGCCCTTCAAAGCATTTCCAGAAGCCAGGAGAGGCTACTCCTCTCATCCTCTCAGGCCCTTAACACCATTTCCAAAGGGAGAAGGTGTAACACTCTCTCTCACAGGAAATCCTTTGTTCTGCATTCCTGGGACTGGGCTGCCCAGGACCCAGGGGGGGCAGAAACCTGTCTGAGGGTTGGCAGCAGTGGTAGCTGCAGAGAAAACCCCAGAGAGCTAGTTTGGCAGTACCCGGGGTCCATGCTGGAGCCCCGGGGATGCATGGCATTGTCCCCCCAATACCAGAATGGTATTGGGGTGACAATTCCATGATCCTAGACATGTTACATGGCCATGTTCAGAATTACCATTGTGAAGCTACACACAGGTATTGACCTATATGTAGTTCACGCATGTAATGGTGTCCCCGCAATCACAAAGTCCGGGGAATTTGCCCTGAACAATGTGGTGGCGCCTTGGCTAGTGCCAGGGTGCCCTCACACTAAGTAACTTTGCACCTAACCTTCACTAAGTGAGGGTTAGACATATAGGTGACTTTTAAGTTACTTAAGTGCAGTGTAAAATGGCTGTGAAATAACGTGGCTGCAGCCCATAAGGTTCTCCTGGAACCCCAATACCCTGGGTACCTAGGTACCATATACTAGGGAATCATAAGGGTGTTCCTGTGTGCAACAGAATTGATAAAGTTGGTCACTAGCCTGCAGTGACAATTTTAAAAGCAGAGAGAGCATAAACACTGGGGTTCTGGTTAGCAGGACCTCAGTGATACTGTTAGGCACCACACAGGGAACACATACTGGCACACTTTATGAGTACTGGGGTCCTGGCTGGCAGGATCCCAGTGACAAAGGCAAAAACAAACATACATACAAGTAAAAATCGGGGTAACATACCAGGCAAGATGGTAATTTCCTACAAGTGTTACTTCACATTCCACTGTAATTATTTTAATGTCTGTGGCACTGGCATGCAGTTATTTCCCACTTCTATGCCCACTTACTGTACCCTTTGGCAATCCGTTTTACAGATGTTGGTGCCTCACAATAGTTCCTGGTGTGATCACTGCAGCCAGCTACAGGTCATTAACATATGCTCATTTACTGTACAGTTGAATTGCATTGTTTGAACCTGGTTAAACAAATACATATTTGAAAAATTGACATACTCCATACGTTTATTTTTTCCAAGGGTGTTTATTGAAGTGCTAAGAAAAAGAGGGGCAAGTGCAATGGGATGGGGTGAAGATGGAGGAAAGTCCACGGTATTGTTCCAGTCTATTTGTAGCACAGATGCATTGCTCAAGGGGACAAAGGAAGGGGAGCAATGGCAATTCAAGGTGGACAGGATGACTGTGTGGGGCACAAGGGTGACAATCAGGAGAGTCTCATTTCCTGGCGGGGGTCTTGGCAAGTGTCTCTGGCTTCAGTCTGGATAGCAGGGAACTTTTGCGGGGTGGTTCTCTGTCTGCAGGGGGAGGGGTGCTGGTGGCCTGTTGGTCCTGTGGCGGGGTCTCCTGTCCACTAGCGGCAGGGGAGGTGGAAGGCAGTTCAGATGTCTGGCTAGTGGCAGGGGCCCACTGTTGTAAGACTGCTTCCCTCATAATATTGGCCATGTCTGTCAGAACCCCTGCTATGGAGACCAGGGTGTTGTTGATGGCCTGCAAGTCCTTCCTGATCCCCTGGTACTGTCCCTTCTGGAGTCGCCTGTTCTCCTGCACATTGTCCAGGATCTGGCCCACAGAGTCCTGGGAATGTTGATATGCTCCCGGGATCCCTGTAAGTGCCTTCTGGAGAGATCATTCCCTGGGCCTATCCTCCCCCTTGGTGCACAGCAGTCCTCCCAGTTTCCCTGTTGTCCTGTGCCTCTGTCCCCTGAACCATGTGCCCACTGACCCCAGGTCCCTGATTGTTTTGGGGGCGAGGTTTGCATGGCGTCCTTGTAGAGGTGGACACACTGCTGTATGCTGTGCCCTGGGGACAGAGGTATGGGTAAGCTGGGTGGGTGCTATGGTGGTGTTTCCTGATGGGGGGAGACTCTATGGTGGTGTGTGACTGGGCCTGGGTAACCGGCTGTCCAGAGGTCCCTTATGGGCCAGGTTGGTCATCCAGTTCCTGAAGTCCAGAGTTGCTGTCATCACTGTGGGCCTCTTCTGTGGGGGACTAGATATTGCTGGCACCTCCTCTCCACTGACATTGGCTGGGGTACCTGTGGGGATGTAAAAATGCTGTGTTATTGTTTCTGTGTGTGACATATTGTGCATCCGTGGCTTGCCCTCTTTGGTTGCATTTGCCCTGTCAGTTTTCACTTGTGTATGTTGGTATGTGGTGGGATAGCTGATTCTCTCTAGTGTGAATGCTTTAGTGATAGGTGTCCATGCAGGGCTGTGAGTGGTGTCCATGCATTGGTATGGCATGCAGGGTTTGGCATTGGGATGAGTGAGATGTGATGGTAGGGGTGTGTGGAACGTGGTGATGTGATGGGAGTGAGGGTAGGCTATGAGATGGCATGCAGGTAGGGGGTATTAGTAGTAGAGAGTTGACTTACCAGAGTCCAGTCCTCCTCCTAATCTGGCCAGGCCCTCAGGATGCATGAGTGCCAAGACTTGCTCCTCCAATGTTGTTAGTTGTGGGGGAGGAGGTGGGCGTCCACTGCCAGTCCTCTGTACAGCGAGTTGGTGTCTTGCTGCAATGGAACGTACCTTCCCCCGTGGGTCATTCCACCTCTTCCTGATGTCATCCCTGGTTCTTGGGTGCTGTCCCATGGTGTTGACCCTGTCGACAATTCTCCACCATAGCTCCATCTTCCTAGCTATAGATATCTGCTGCACCTGTGCTCCAAATAGCTGTGGCTCTACCCTGATGATTTCCTCCACCATGACCCTTAGCTCCTCCTCTGAGAATTAGGGGTGTCTTTGTGGTGCCATGGGTGTTGTGTGAGTTTTTTAGGTGAGGGTGATGTGTTGGGGTGTGTGATGTGGGGTGCGTGGGTTGTATATTGGTGTAGGTAGTGTGTGGCTCTGGTTTTGTCTGTGGTCGTGTTGTAACTTAATAGCGATTAGACTAAGCATTAGCAGAAGACATCTTGTATTTAGCAACTATTGTGAACATTTCGCAGAATCCATTTTGTATTCATGGCAACCATTTTCTCTGCCACATGCTGCCATGTGTTCACCATGTGCTCTGTCCTACCTTTCTGTTAACTACTCTTGAAAATCTGCCTAGTGACAAGTTATATTTAGCATCTCCCACTTTCGCACATGCCCAGTAAGGTCTGCAGCTGTTAGTCCTTGAAAACTGTTAGCCCCTCCTACCTGTCGACTGTGCATTTCCACATGACCTTATTTGTATAGAAGTCTTGCTCCTATAATTGTACCATCTCCTTTTAGCCCCTGCGTGGGTATAAAAGGACCATGCTCTCTCAGTTCAGTGTGCTACTTCAAACATTACCGAAGGGTGCTGTTTGCACTGTAGTACCACCTCATGAGGGGGGTTAATAAACTTTGGCCCTCATTCTGACCCTGGTGGTCAAAGACCGCCAGGGCGGAGGACCGCGGGAGCACCGCCGACAGGCCGGCGGTGCTCCAATGGGGATTCCGACCGCGGCGGTAAAGCTGCGGTCGGACCGGCACCACTGGCGGGCTCCCGCCAGTGTACCGCCGCCCCATTGAATCCTCCACGGCGGCGCAGCTTGCTGCACCGCCGCGGGGATTCCGACCCCCCCTACCGCCATCGAGATCCCGGCGGTCCGACCGCCGGGATCCGGATGGCGGTAGGGGGGGTCGCGGGGCCCCTGGGGGCCCCTGCAGTGCCCATGCCACTGGCATGGGCATTGCAGGGGCCCCCGTAAGAGGGCCCCTACATGTATTTCACTGTCTGCTGCGCAGACAGTGAAATACGCGACGGGTGCAACTGCACCCGTCGCACAGCTTCCACTCCGCCGGCTCGATTCCGAGCCGGCTTCATCGTGGAAGCCTCTTTCCCGCTGGGCTGGCGGGCGGGCGGTCTGAAGGCGACCGCCCGCCAGCCCAGCGGGAAAGTCAGAATTACCGCCGCGGTCTTTCGACCGCGGAACGGTAACCTGACGGCGGGACTTTGGCGGGCGGCCTCCGCCGCCCGCCAAGGTCAGAATGAGGGCCTTTGTCTCTTATTTCAGTTTCTGTGCCAACTTCTTCCTATATGGTCTGAGGACTTTGAGCAGAGAAGGGTGAACCCCTTGCACTAGTAGGCCTTGCTGAGGCTTACTTCAACAGTCGTGGTGTCTGTCTCATGCCAATGGTATGTAATGGTAAAGGGTTGTGGTTAATGTGGGTGTGTGTTTGTAGGGAAATGCCTCCCTTGGCATGGTTACCCACTAACTTTTTGCCTTTTGTTGATGCCAGTTATGATTGAAAGTGTGCTGGGACCCTGCTAACCAGGCGCCAGCACCAGTGTTCTTTCCCTAAACTGTACCTTTGTTCCCACAATCGGCACAGCCCTGGCACACAAATAAGTCATTTGTAACTGGTACCCCTGGTACCAAGGGCCCTGAGGTCAGTGAAGGTCTCTAAGGGCTGAAGCATGTATTATGCCACCCTGGGGACCCTTCACTCACCACATGCACCCTGCCTCACAGCTTGTGTGTGCTGGTGGAGAGGCAATGACTGCGTCGACATGGCACTCCCCTCAGAGTGCCATGCCCTCAACCCACTGCCTGTGGCATAGGTAAGTCACCCCTCTAGCAGGTCTTACAGCCCTAAGGCAGGGTGCACTATATCACAGGTGGGGGCATACCTGCATGAGCACTATGCCCCTACAGTGTCTAAGCCAAACCTTAGAAATTGTAAGTGCAGGGTATCCATAAATAGTATATGGTCTGGGAGTCTGTCAATTACAAACCCCACAGTTCCATAACGGCTAGACTGAAATCTGGGAAGTTTGGTATCAAACTTCTCAGCACAATAAATGCACACTGATGCCAGTGTGGAATTTTTTGGAAAATGCACGCAAATGGCATCTTAGAGATGCCCCCTGCTTGTCAGTCTGACTCCTAGTCTTAGGCTTACCAGTCCCTGCCAGCCTGCCACAACCAGATGAGTTTCTGGCCACATGGGGTGAGTGTCTTTGTCACTCTGTGGCCAGGAACAAAGCCTGCACTGGGTGGAGGTGATTCTCACCTCCCCCGGCAGGAACTGCAACACCTGGCGGTGAGCCTCAAGCTAGTGGAGATGCCTGCCCCTCTGGACACAGCCCTCACTTTTGGCGGCATGTCTGGTGGAGATAATGAGAAAAACAAGGAGGAGTTACATACCAGTCAGGACAGCCCCTAAGGTGTCCTGAGCTGTGGTGACCCCTGCCTTAGGAAATCCTCCATCTTGTTCTGGAGGATTCTCCCAATAGGATTAGGGATGTGACCCCCTCCCCACAGGGAGGAGGCACAAAGATGTTATAGCCACCCTCCAGGGCAGTAGCCATTGGCTATTGCCCTCCAGACCTAAACACACCCCTAAATTCAGTATTTAGAGGTGATCCTGAACCCATGAAATCAGATTCCTGCAACCTACAACAAGAAGAAGTATTGCTGACCTGAAAGCCCCGCAGAGACGATGTAGATGACAACTGACTTGGCCCAAGCCAGACCAGCCTGTCTCCAGACTCAAAGAACCTGCACAGCGATGCATCCAGCAGGACCAGCGACCTCTGAGGACTCAGAGGACTGACCTGCACCTGAAGGACCAAGAACCTCTTGAGGACAGTAGCTCTGTGCAGAAACAGCAACAAAATTGCAACAAAGAAGCAACTTTAAAGAGACTCTCACTTTCCGCCAGAAGCGTGAGTCTTCACACTCTGCTCCCGGTGCCTCCGGTTTGAGTTCAGGACAACCAACACCGCAGAGAGGACTCCCAGGCGACTCCAACGACGTGGACACCCTGAGTCAACCCCTCTGCACCCCCACAGCAACGCCTGCAGAGAGGATCCAGAGGCTCTCCCTGACCGCGACTGCCTGGTAACACAGGAACCCGACGCCTGGACCAAACGCTGCACCCGCAGCCCCCAGGACCGAGAAGAACCACCTACCAGTGCAGAAGTGACCAGCATGCGGCCCTCATCCTAGCCCAGTCCCTGGCTGGCCCGAGAAGCCTCCCTGTGCCTGCCTTCATCACCAGAGTGACCCCTAGGTCCCTCCATTGTTTTCAATAGCAAACCCGATGCCTACTTTGCACATGCAACCGGCCGCCCCTGTGCCGCTGAGGGTGTGTTTTGTCTGCTTGTGTGTCCCCCCGGCAGTGATCTCCAAACCCCCCATGGTCTGCTCCCCGAGGACACAGGTACATACCTGCTAGCAGACTGGAAACGGCGCACCCCTGTTCTCCATAGGTGCCTATGCGTTGTGGGCTCTCCTTTGACCGGCCCTGTGTTGCTGGTGCTGTGGATTTGGGGTCCCCTTGAACCCCAAACAGAGGGCTGCCTATGCCCTGGAGACTGACTGTGTAAGTGCTTTACTTACCTGAGAAACTAACCAAAACTTACCTCCCCAGGAACTGTTGATTTTTGCACTGTGTCCACTTTTAAAGTATCTATTTGCCATTTTAACTAAATCTGTGTGTACTACTGTTTTAAATCAAAGTTCTAATCTAGGTTAAATCCATTGCTATCTTGCTCGCCACGTCACCCCAGTTTGGACACAGCCATATGCAAATCAGTCTTGACCCTGTTCCCCATGGGAACAGTCCAGCCCGAACTGCTAGGCCAGGTCCTCCCTAAACAGGAAACAAGCATCTTGGGACCGGTTTCAGGGTATCACCCTTCATCAGCCAGGTTAGCTTGAATCCAGTGGCGCAACGAGCAAGTGACCCAAGTCTGGGCATACCCCTGCCAATTAGGGCACATAAAGCAACATCAGAAAACAAAATAAAATGATGGCCAGAGTGTTGAAACTTTTCAAACACTCACCCCCAGTCACAGATCTGGGTTTAATCCATTGTTATTTTGCTTGCCACGTCATCCCAATATGGACCCAGCCATATGCAAATCAATCTTGACCCGGTTCACCATGGGAACAGTTCAGCCCGAACTGCTAGGCCAGGTCCTCCCTGGACAGGAAACAAGCATCGGTTTCAGGTTATCACCTTTCATCAGCCAGTTTAGCTTGAATCCAGTGGCGCAGCAAGCAAAGGACCCACATCTGGGCATACCCTTTCACCTCCCTCGGCTTCTCTAGTATATAAGGTATCTATTGTTTCCAAAACATGTCTCATTTTTTTCCAGGTCTTTGGCAGCATCACCATTGAAAACTCAAAGCTCAATTTGTAGATTAACAGATCTATCAGATAGAAGACTTGTGGCAATAGCAAGGCAATCTGCTCATCTCCCAAATCATTGCAAGCTGTTGCTTTTGTCATGTAGGCTCTCATTATTCTAATTAGACTACTGGATTTGGGTGGCAGAATCACTTGCTTTGTGGGGGGACTGAGTCTGAACCCACTACAGGTGACACCTGTCGGCCTAATCTGGGTTTTGCTCCGGCTAAATAGCAGTGCCTTATCTCCACCTAAGAGCAGGGATGATTGGGCAGCCAAGCGCATGACACAATTGACACATCAGGGAAATCATGGTCACCTCAGATCGTATCCGTTTCTCTCAGTTATATTAGCCTCACATATACAAGGATAATCGGAGGCATCTTAGATAATAAAGCATGTACTGCAATAACTAGGACGATGAATCATGACAGGATTATAATGCTACCATATTGTCACTAGAATCATAAAAATACTTCCCACCTAGGCCATGCTAGAACACAGCATGTTAAGCTCTAGTTCTGCCCTTCAGGTTCCCCTGGGAAGACATCATCCCTCATTCCTGAGCAAGAGGCCAGTAGTCTGCTTAAGCACCTGGAACAAAGCACTCAGCAATCAGCATACAGTCATGGTCATCTGGCTGGAATCTCCCTCTAACGTACATAGGTCAAAGTAGTGTTTTTATAATAAAACAGCTGATGTTCCAAGAAAGGATCCATACGTAAGAGTGTATATGTTTCTATGAACACTAGAGACAAAGATTTACCACGTTTGCCGGCAACCTGTCTTACTGCAGCACAGAGTGAATGAAATACCTTGTTTAAGAATGCAGTGCTGCCTTAGGAAAAGAACAGCAAGATAGAGAGAAATAAAACAAGACCGCAAATGTGGCTATTATTAAACTAATAAACAAAGCTGAATAAAATATATCTAGGTTAAAATGCACAGAGGCAGGCCTAGGTCACTAAAATTACGTGTATGAAGCTCTAACTAAAATGGCTATGCAACACCCTCCTCTTGCTGCTTCAAAGGTGGTTAAAAGCCTAGTTATATATAAAAGTTCTTAAAATCTAACCTAAGGCATACATAAAAATGTCAATAATGACAAGTTAAAAAGACACTTGAGCATGTGTAAAAAGGACAATTTAAAATGGTAACTGTGTCGTAAAAAATGCTGAATTTCAAGAGTCAGAGTCATTTTGGAAGTTGCCAATCAAATCCGGGATAATTGAAGACAGGAAATTTTCCACTTCGACAGATAGAAAAATAGGAAGTTAATCACCAAGGAAAACCAAGGAGCATTCATGTTCCAAAGCCTGAGCTCAGGCCAAGGCAGTAGCATTCCGTGGTGTGCCCAATAATGAGTTTAGAGCTGTATCCTCCATGAAGGGCGACTCATAAGCAGCTTCCCGTAGCAAACGCACCCTCAACGCGCATGTCTGGTAATGAGCCCTCAGCAAGAACATCAACAGATCATCGTCCAATTAAAGCAAGCGCTACGTAGAAAAGAAACTTTCAGTACATGCTCGAATGAGCACCAGAGGCACCGAAACACGGACTGCACTTAATGTAAAACCGGTCTGAATGACAGAGACAAGTCACTCTCCAATTGCTCCAGGAGTGTTGCCCTTAACTACTGCATCATACGTTCATAACACAGCTGCGCTGGTGGGACTGCTTTCAGTTCTCCTTGTGGTGGGACAGCCATTGCGCTGAAAAAGTAGCAATAGCAAAATGCCACCTATTATAGCAAAAGTTATCGGAAATCCCCGAAAATACTGGAGAATATTGAGTGTTTGGCTGATGGTATTAAACCAAATATAGAGGAGAAGGTGTGAATGAAACCAAAACCAACAACCTTGAAGACATGTGTGATTCCAATAATACTGGATGCATTAAATATTCATCCCACGAGCTCACCAAAGTGTCTCAGAAAGTTAGTACTTAAAAGGGACTATGGGCCTCATTCTGACCCTGGCGGTCCTAAACCGCCAGGGCCGCGGGCAACGGAAGCACCGCCAACAGGCTGGCGGTGCTTCAGTGCCCATTCTGACCGCGGCGGTAAAGCCGCGGTCAGAAAAGGAGATCCGGCGGTTTCCCGCCGGAATACCCCTGGCAGGGCTGAACCTCCATGGCGGCGCTGCAAGCAGCGCCGCCATGCAGATTCCGACCCCCTTCCCGCCATCCTGTTTCTGGCGGTTTTTACCGCCAGGAACAGGATGGCAGGAACGGGTGTCATGGGGCCCCTGGGGGCCCCTGCACTGCCCATGCCACTGGCATGGGCAGTGCAGGGGCCCCCTAACAGGGCCCCAGCATGATTTTCAATGTCTGCATAGCAGACAGTGAAAATCGTGACGGGTGCAACTGCACCCGTCGCACCCCTGAAACACCGCCGGCTCCATTCGGAGCCGGCCTCTGTGTTTCAGGGCCTTTCCCTCTGGGCCGGCGGGTGCTTCTTTGGCAGGCGCCCGCCGGCTCAGCGGGAAAGCCAGAATGGCCTCCGCGGTCTTTTGACCGCGGAGCGGCCAAATGACGGTGACCGCATCTTTGCTGATGACCTTGCCACCTGAAGCACATAGGTCTCGTGTGCAGATGTGAGCGCCACATGTTTTTGGAACAATAAAGCCTTGAGTCTGCTCAACTTGTCAAAATTCACATTTGCAGTAGCGATATGGGGCCAAATCTCAGCTACTTCCCTCTGTCGTGTAGGAGGAAAAAGTACATTTCCGCAGCATGTAACCATCTTAGAGACCGAAATGAAATAAACTATTCAGGCTTGCATCCCACAACAGTTTTCACTATTTCAGGAGCCCCTGGAATGCAGGTCTAATCAAGGGGACTGGAGCTCCCTTCAGATAACAAGCCAAGTTCGCTGCCGAAGCGTTACACACCCCATGCAATGACAGCTGTTTACTAACCATCGAATGGCTGACAGAAGTCTTGCCTTCACTACCGCTAAGACAGATCTCTTTCATGCCACTAAGACATTTGTACGAGAAGGGCAGCTCCCACACCTCATGGATGTAACTATCTCCTAGCCTTTCATATCTGCCTACTGGAATGTGTTTTAGGCAGAACGTGAATTGAAATGTTGAAAGAGGCGGATTAATGACCCTGTGTATTAACCACTCAGCAGATGGTATTTCAGCCACAGTAAAAGGCAACTTTTCTAACTTCTCAATGTTTACTATGACATAAGTCTCTTCTTTCATAACCATTAGTTGTTGTTGTCGCGTTAAATTAAATGTGGAAAATATATCCCTTGCACTAACATGTTGCCAGGGAATGCTATCTGCTTTCAATGTTTGTAGTGTCCAACCCAACTGCATAATGGACATTAGTTGACTCTGTCCATGTTGTAAAGAAGACACGTCACTTTGTATTATGTCTATTGCAGAAGAAACAATGTTGTTTAAGGTGTATATCCAGCAGTACAGGGTATTGATCCTGTTATCTACAACACCTAATGCCTTCTGTAAGTTTTCCTGATCTATTTGCCTTAACCGGGCAGCAGCTTCTTGTTGAGAAAGCTTCCAAATATTATTATAAACTGCGTGTAAGAAGCACTTTCTGCGTTGTTTTCTGGGGCCTAACAGGAAGTCCTGCAAATCAGTGTTATTAGGTAGGAGACTGAGGTGACCTTTAACAGTATGTAGTGGGGAACTCTTCAACCATTACTGGCATAGTTTCCCTACACTTTATGTTGTTACTATACCCGCATGTTCGGATGACACATAGCGAGGGTCTGGCCTACTAGTTCTAAAACCCCCAGTGAAGTTTATAACACATTTATGACACCCATTGGTATCTATTGGCCACAATAACCTCCGCCAGGACGTGACAGTGAAGCATAAAATGTGCCATTCTGGAACCATTCATCAAGCTGATCTTCAGTTGCATTGATATACTTTTGCCCTTTGTAAAATTTTGCAGGGGCAGTAATACTGGGCGCATTCAATTCCTTAATCTTTGCTAAGCCTAAACAATTTGTCTGCTTTACTGTTTCATTTAAAAGTATCATTTGAACAGGTATCAGGCATCCTCTAAATAAAGCTTCAGTTTCACTTATTTGCCAATTTCTTGTTCCCCACACACTTTTTAAATCAATCGACTTCAACCAATATTCATAGCCTTCTATAACCAACCGGGAAGCAAAGGAATCCGAAAAAATGAATTTCGTATCTGTAAATAATATATGTAAATTTTTCATCAATGGCAATTTGAAATAATATGACTTAGCATTTTAAACATTGTGCCTAGAAAAATATGCAAATTTGTCACAATATGTGTCAGAACTCCCTTGTGGTGGAGTTGAACAATGTTCCCATTGTGCATAATTAAAAAGAGTCTTCGGGGTACTTGCTTTGTGAATGAAATGGTGCCATTAATAATTATAGCAAAACATATCACCATAATTCTCTTAAGATTGATAAACATCTTCACTTTCAAATAAAGTGAAATACTGCAATTCAGTCATCATAGAATCAACGTTTATTTTTTACATCTCAGTCATCAGAAACAACTCCGGGTATTATTACATCGTTCATTGAAAGTTTAGACACATATAGTATCTCGGATAGACCTCTGTAGGGCCGTATATATCAAATGTTACTTTATCCCAAACAATCCCATAAGCAATTGGTGTAGCGGAAATATTCGCGAAAGACAAGTCTCTGCAGACCTTGTGAGAAGAAAAATGGGGTTTTAGGACCTCATCCACCAGTTCAACTGTTGATCTTTCAGGAAGGTAATGACCATGTATTAATAGAAAGAATGTTATGACAAAGCCAATCCAAGGGAGGAAAGCTAATACAGTCGAGGAAAGCCACAGATAGTTCCACAGGAAAATAAATAAATTTGTTTTAAGCCAGTTTATCAGCTTTCGTGTTTTTGCCAGTTCAGATATAAAAGAGGCAAATGAGTCCGTAAAGGTGTCATGGATGGTGGCAAAGTATCCAGAAGCAGTTTGTGCAAAAGCTGAAGCCGTATTTGTAGGGGGAGAACTGGTAGGGGTCTCCTGCGGTGGTTCACAGTAAATTATGCCATCCATCTGTGTTGAAGTTGTGTCAAATCAATCAGTAATTTCTGTATTGTTTGTTGTAACAGATGTTAGTGGAACTAATGCAAGATCATTTTCCACCCTCCCCAAGCTCGGAGAGGTGTCAGCGTTGCTGCTCAAAACTTGAGTGACGTCTTGACCAGTAGTGAGAGGCATTCAGGAACTACTGGCTGCTCCTCTTGGTCTGCTGTGCAGGATCGGCCACATGGTGTAACTTGACATTGTCGATAGACACAAAGCGATTTTGTTTAGCACCAGCCAACTGTGGTAGAATGACAATTCTGGTACAGTGTATTCCCAAGACTGGGACCGGTGCACGATAAGGAGGATGGAACTCCTTCTTAAAAGCAACTTTTTGCACATACTAGATGGCCAACTTTTGGGATCCAGCTGGTGAATGTTATTGGTAACTGCTTAATTCCTGCGGAGGCAGCACTGGCAGCAGCGTTGTTGTCACAGAACTGTTGTAACTCCCGCAAAACAGTGACACGTTCCTTTATGTCAAAAGGTGTTCCGGCCGCCTCCACGTCAGGACCATCAAGATCTGGAACATACATTTGAGTTCCAAACAGGCATTTGCATGAAGTATGACCCCCCAGGGATCTTCTAGGCAGATTATTAAGTGCTCTCTGGACTCTATACAGGTGATTAAGCCAACTACGAACCATACCTAATACTCTGGCTGTTAAGGACTGCTTTAAATCACGGTTTTGTCGCTCCACAACACTATTTTCCTCAGGATGAAATGGAGACAAGTAATAGAGTTGGTCCCCTAACGAAGCCATGGCGTCCCTGAATGCCCTTGAGGCAAAAGCAGGGCCCTGGTCCAAGTGGAAAACTGCAACTACATATGTGCTGATAATGACTTGCAAATCTTTAATGACAGTCCGAGCCTCAGCCGAGCGTCGTGGCCACACCCATAGAAATCTAGAGCAAGAGTCCACAGCGACTAAAATGTATTTGTATGCACTGTCCGGTGTTTTGGGACCACAATGGTCCAAGTATACACATTGTAACGGTTTGTTGGAAATTAGGAGGGGTGTTTGCAGTGGGACTTTGATGATGGAATTCTTAATTTGTAGGCAGATGTCTTAACAAAGGACATGCTGCTTAGTCTGTTTGTATAGACCTGGCCACCAATATTGTGCTTGCAAAAATGATATTGTAGCAGCCACACCAGCATGGGCCGATGCAACCCCCTCATGCGCTGCTTCAATCAACTGTGGTCTTATGTCTTCATTGGGAATTACTCAAACTGCCACACCTGCTAGTTTTTACTTCAGCGTCAAGGAAGCCTCCCATTCAGTAGGAATATTTAGCAGGAAATACTTTTGGATAGGGCGTGCCTTTAGCCGTAGCTTTCACAGCAGCCCGTATGTCATTGTCTGGTTTCATTCCAGAACAAGTTACTGTGGCAACAGCAGCCATAGCTACTGCTGATTTGGCTGCTTCATCAGCCAGTGTATTTCCAGCAACGTGTATTCCAACGCGCTGGTGTTCAAGTGTATGTACAACATGGACGTTTGGTAGCGTTTCCTTTAAATCTGCTACTTTCCCCACAGAAGTCTGTGTTTAATGGTGTTGCCTTTAGAATCTCTGAACCCATTCTGGCACCAGTAATGCAGGTATTGATCGAAGGACTGGACACAGTAATACGAATCACAGACAATCAGTGTTAGCTGTGCAGGATCCGTGTGTTCCTCTGCAATCACCTTCCAGCCTGTCTCCAGATTCAAAGAACCTGCACAGCTACGCATCCAGCAGGACCAGCAACCTCTGAGGACTCAGAGGACTGACCTGCACCTGAAGGACCAAGAACATCCCGAGGATAGCGGCTCTGTCCAGAAACAGCAACAAAATTGCAACTAAGAAGCAAATTTAAAGAGACTCTCACTTCCCGCTAGAAGCGTGAGTCTTCACACGCTGCACCCGACGCCTCCGGCTCGAGTACAGGACAACCAACACCGCAGAGAGGACTCCCAGGTGACTTCAATGACGTGGACACCCTGAGTCGACCCCCCTGCACCCCCACAGCGATGCCTGCAGAGAGGATTTAGAGGCTCCCCTTGACTGTGACTGCTTGGTAACAAAGGAACCCGACGCCTGGACCAAGTACTACACTCGCAGCCCCCAGGACCGAGAGGAACCACCTACCAGTGCAGAAGCGACCAGCAGGCAGCCCTCATCCTAGCCCAGTTGGTGGCTGGCCCGAGAAGCCCCCCTGTGTCCTGCCTGCATCGCCAGACTGAAACCCGGGTCCCTCCATTGTTTTCAATAGCAAACCTGACACCTACTTTGCACACTGCACCCGGCTGCCCCTGTGCCGCAGAGGGTGTGTTTTGTGTGCTTGTGTGTGTCCCCCCCAGTGCTCTACAAAATCTCCCAGGTCTGCTCCCCAAGGACGCAGGTACTTACCTGCTAGCAGACTGGAAACAGAGCACCCCTGTTCTCCATAGGTGCCTATGTGTTTTGGGCCCTCCTTTGACCTCTGCACCTGACCGGCTCTGTGTTGCTGGTGCTGTGGCTTTGGGGTTGCCTAGAACCCCCAAAAGTGGGCTGCCTATGCCCAGGAGACTGACTGTGTAAGTGCTTTACTTACCTGATAAACTAACCAAAACTTACCTCCCCCAGGAACTATTGATTTTTGCAGTTACTTTTAAAATATCTACTTGCCATTTTAACCACAACTGTGTGTACTACTGTTTTAAATCAAAGTTCTATACTTACCTGTGTGAAGTACTTTGCATTTTATGTACTTACCTCAAATTTGAATCTTGTGGTTCTAAAATTAAGAAAATATATTTTTCTATATAAAAACCTATTGGCCTGGAGTTAAGACTTTGAGTGTGTGTTCCTCATTTATTGCCTGTGTGTGTACATCAAATGCTTAACACTACCCGCTGATAACCCTACTGCTCAACTACACTACCACAAAAGAGAGCATTAGTATTATCTAATTTTGCCACTATCAACCTCTAAGGGGAACCCTTGGACTCAGTGCACAATATCTCTCACTTTAAGATAGTATATACAGAGTCAACGTTCTATCCTACAGTGTTTTATAGTGGTGTGGGTGTGTGAGTGTGGTGTGTGTATGGGTGTCAGGTGTGTGTCGTTTGAATTGACCAATGTGGTGTTGTTTTCTTTGAGTGTGTGTATTTTAAGCGCGGCGGTATGTACTGCCAATGAGTGTCCGCCGTGGTGATTCCTGGGTCTTAATGTGATGGGCGGTGTTCTGCAGGTGTAACGGTGTGGGTTTTGATACTGCCACTTCATCACTGACCTTTGGACTGGCGGATTTGTGTCTGTGGCTGAATAGTGATGGATTGTTGTGTGTGTCATAATATGGTAGACGGATATCCGCGGCGGTGAGTTGACGGCAGTCAGCATGGGGGTGAGTGGGATTTACAGCCAATGTCATAATGAGGGCATTAGTTACAACGAGGGAGAAGGGTCCAGAGATAAGCCATGATAACAAACAGATGGGGCAAGCTTCCATCGGAGCTTGAAGGGAGGGTCTTGCATTTCATCGAGTTAGAGCTATTATCATTGTCAACTCCTAACCTGACTTTTCTTGCCACATTAATTGGAAAAGAAAGAGCCATATCTGAACTCTCTCAGCAGCCTCTTCCTTTGAGAGAGCAGACAACTTTAACAAGTGGGCCTCTGCCCTCGCTGCCCACAGAGACCAAATGTGAACAACAGAACAACCAGATTTATCATCTTGTTTACATCTAAGCTAAACTCAGAGCAAGAATGCTCTGAAAATGAAAATAAAAGCTTCCCTGGACATGAGCAGGAAAAGAAGTAAAATGAGCTGGCCCTGGAAAATCCACCCTCTGCTGCTGGTTTTGTTAGCAGAGGGAGCTGGTAGGGAGGAGGGACTGAACATGTGTCTACAGTGTAAGACGAACAGGCAAATACTAAAAAAAGAATTTCACCTACAGAAGATATAAACAGGACATAGCGTAATTAAACAGTAGTTAGTGCTGCTCCCAAAGAGAAAAAGGCAGGACAAAGAGGCAGAACTGTCCACTAGAGAAGCAAGGATTTTTAACGACACTGCAACCAACAAATGAAATAGCTTTGAACTCACAGTATAAGTATACTTAAAAGTATACAACACGTCAAACACTTCCGCTCGACCTAATAAGTATACAAAAAGCCGAACGCTTACGCTCGACCTAAAAAGGGGCAGAGAATGCTGCAATTTCCTTCCCAACTGCAGCTTTCTTTGCTGCTGTGAGACACAGGCATATTTAGGCAGCTGTGCAGAGGAGAAGGCAAATTAGGGTGTACAGGGACAGAGTTGCGGTTTTTGACCAAACAGACAAGGACATTTATAGCAAATACACGCTCATTAGTAATGTTATTTTAGATCTAATAAATGAGCTGCACCTGTTACTGTAAAGAGAAGCCCATAGAAACCAGGCAATCCCAACACGTATTCAAATCTCGTGCTCTTTACATATTTTGCCATCAGGGAGTTATCAAGCAGGAAGCATTTCACAGAAAGCAATCTCTAGGGTATTTAGGATTTTTTTGGAAGCAAAGTTGCTTAACATAAATACTTATGTTGTATTTCTTAATACATGTTGGACTTTTTTTTGCTTATGCAGGGTCACCCCCAATCTTTTTGCCTCCTGCCTCCTATTTTTTTCTGACCTGTTGCTGTTGGCTTTTGAACTCTGAGCACTTTACCACTGCTAACCAGTGCTAAAGTGCATATGCTCTCTGTGTAAATTGTATGTAATTGGTTTATCCATGATTGGCATATTTGATTTACTAGTATGTCCTGACAGTGAAATATTGCTAATTCGTTTTTCACTGTTGCAAAGCTTGTCCCTCTCATAGGTTAACATGGGGGCTACCTTTAAATGTGATTAAAGTGTAGATTCCCTTTGGGAGCAGATGGACATGTGGAGTTTGAGGTCTCTGAGCTCATAATTAAAAAATACATCTTTTAGTCAAATTGATTTTAAGATTGCGTGTTTCAAAATGCGACTTTTAGAAAGTGTGCATTTTCTTGCTTATATCATTTGTGTGACTCTGCCTGTTTGTGGATTCCCTGTCTGGGTCAGTTTGACAGTTGGGCTGGTTGCACCTCACACTAGACAGTGACACAAAGGGAGCTGGGGTGTAGTCTGCATTTCCTGATGAGCCATCTGTGCTAGGAGGGAGGGGAGAAGTGGTCACTTACACCTGAAAGGGCTGTGCCTATCCTCACATAATGCAGTCTCCAACCCCCTGGTGAATGTCTGGGGCCTGGCCTGGGTAAGGCAGGATTTCACATTCAAGAGAGACTTTGCTTTGAAGTAGGCCTACTTCAAAGGAGAAATTGGGTATAAGAAGGGCACCCAAAACCACAGACTTTAGAACACTTCGGGAAACGAAGAGGAACCTCTGGAGAAGAGCTCAAGAGCTGAGGAAGAAGAGCTGCCCTGCCTGTGACTGTGCTTTGTGGAGCTATCCTGCAGTTGCTGCTTCTGCCAGAGTAAGAGGGCAAAGACTGGACTTTGTATGCCTTCCATCTTGAGAAGAAATCTCCAAAGGCTTGACTTGGGGCTTTCCTCCTGTTGTTTGAAGTCTCAGGGACAGCAAAGGCTTCTCTCTGCCAGCACCTGGAGTCTCTGGAGAGACTCCTACTCTGCCCTGTGGTGCCCACCC
Source organism: Pleurodeles waltl (assembly GCF_031143425.1). NCBI lineage: Eukaryota > Metazoa > Chordata > Amphibia > Caudata > Salamandridae > Pleurodeles > Pleurodeles waltl. Next base: position 349,329,759 of record NC_090437.1, on the reverse strand, counting down.
AATTCCTGGGACCCTGAAAGGAGAAGCTGGCAGCCCAAGAGTGAGAAATCCACGCACAGAGCGCCATGCGGGGAAAAGATCGACGCGACTCCGATCTGCGGCTGAATAAACAACCCGGGGAGCTAGAGAAACGACGCAAAGCATCTCTGACGGAGACTCGGAGATCGAAACCTGCACTGAGTGGTTTTTGAATCATCGTGCGGCTGGATTTCCGACGCAAGTACTGCTGGGCATGTTAAAACAACGCAAGGCCTGCCCGGACCCGAGAGTGCTGACCGGATCGACGCATCGCTCTCCTGTGGAGAGAAGAAACGACGTGCCCCATCCCAACAAAAGGAGAAACGATGCAAGGTCTCGCTCATGAGTGAAATAAATGCATTGCAAGCCCTTTTTGACGTACACTTGCCCGGGCTGGGTTATTTTTGACACACCCAAGGTACTTTTTCACGCTAACAGTGTTAGTGTTAGTGTGTGTTTTAAACTACATAAAGAGTCTTTTTGCTTTTTAATTGATAACTTGACTTGTGTATTGTGGATTTTTAGTCGTTTTGGTCTTGTTTTGTTTAGATGAATATTCTCTATTTTTCTAAACTGCTGTTGTGTCATTTTGTAGTGTTTTCATTAAGTTACTGTGTGTGTCGGTACAAATACTTTACACCTCGGACTCTAAAGTTAAGCCTACTTTTCTGACAAGCTACCAAGGGGGTGAGCAGGGGTTAGCTGAGGGTGATTCTCTTTTAACCTACCTAGAGTGAGGGTCCTTACTTGAACAGGGGGTAACCTGACTGTCAACCAAAGACCCCATTTCGAACAATACACTTGGGGAGCTTTAGGACACCAAGGTTGCTTTTGGGGTAATGCAGAGTTTCCACGGATAGTTGGCTGAAATGATGGTACACACATAGCAATTTGTTTACCTTATCAGACTGATTTTCTATAAAGCAATTAGAAAAAATACCACTCCTTAAATATACATGTAGTGTGTAATAGTGAAAGTCTCATTGCAGACCATGTAGCACGTTATCCAGGCAGCACCCTTGACTCTCACATGGTCCTTTGTCGTGGTATTTACAGCCGGCTATTAACAGTGCAGCGTGGAGATCGCTTTCTTTTTGGGATGTAATATATAGGTATAGTATTTATTTCTGTATTTAAAATCTGCAAGCAAGCAACATCTTATTTTAGGTGACAGTGTATATGGAATTTGCTGATGAATAGTTACACCATACCTAAATCCACACTAAGCCAGGGAGAGTAAATATAGTGTAGCACACTGGCAAGCAAGGTCTGTAATAAGAACATACATGTGGATTGCTGAAAAGACTTTTAGAATGTTTATATAAGAGTGACAGAACTTTGCAGTATGTACTAGACATTTCTTGTAAAATAGTGGCATGTTGTGTTATGCTGAATATAGCAACTAGAAAGTCACTTCCAATAGAATGAATGGAGGTTAATAGTGATGAGGAGGACATACAACCCCTCATCACTTTACACAAGCCCAAGATGCATAAAGAGCAATAGAAGTAAGGACAAATCACCAGCAACTCATTTTAATGTGGATGTTTTAATATTCAATATTGTTTTTTAACTTCATCAAAGGGAAAGGCATAAATGGTTAAACGTAGAAGAAAATTGGAAGCAATATTTCCAATATTGTTGTTGATACAATGCAAATATGCAAAACATTAGGCAATTTTGTTTTCTATTTGCTGTCATGATAAATGCATATATACACTAAACAGTGGTGACATTACTGTCTTCCTCTTTTTCTGCCTTTCATTACAACAACTATTTCACCAGTTGTAGGAGTAGAAGTGCTATGTACATCTGAGATGAGATGTGTACTGAGCATTTAACTACCCTTCTCGTGCACAGGCAAACTGCTGGGGCTTGACAACTCTTCACTTAGATCCACACCACCTCCCTCAGCTTCTCTAGTATACAAGGTATCTATCATTTCCAAAACATTTCTCATTTTATTCCAGGTCGTTTGGCAACATCACCATTGAAAACTCAAAGCTCAATTAGTAGATTAACAGATCTATGAGATAGAAGACTTGTGGCAATAGAAAGGCAATCTTCTCATCTCCAAATCCTTGCAAGCTGTTGCTTTTGTCACATAGGCTCTCATTATTCTAATGAGACTACTGGATTTGGGCAGCAGAATCACTTGCACTGTGGGGGACTGAGTCTAAACCCACTACAGGTGACACCTGTCAGCCTAATACGGGTTTTGCTCCGGCTAACTAGCAGTGCCTCATCTCCCCCCCAAGAGCAGGGATGATTGGGCAGCCAAGGGCATGACACAATTGACTCCTCAGGGAAATCGTGGTCACTTCAGATCCTATCCGTTTCTCTCAGTTATATTAGTCTCACATATACCAGGACAATCAGAGGCAGTATATATTTCAATAAGGTTTTAATGAAGCAACAGCATCTTAGACAATAAAGCATGTACTGCAATAACTAGGACGATGAAGCATGAAAGGATTAAAATTGTGACAAGGGGAGCAAAGCATTAAAATAACGCTACCATATTGTCACTAGAATGATTACAATAATTCCCACCTAGGCTATGTTAGAACACAGCATGTTAAGCTCTAGTTCTGCCCTTCAGGTTCCCCTGGGAAGACATCATTCCTCATACCTGAGCAAGAGGCCAGTAGTCTACTTAGGCACCTAAAGCGAAGCACTCAGCAATCAGCATACATTCATAGTCATCTGACTGGAATCTCCCTCTAACGTACATAGGTCAAAGTAGTGTTTTTATAATAAAACAGCTGATGTTCCAAGAAAAGATCCCTACGAAAGAGTGTGTATGTTTCTATGAACACTAGAGACAAAGCATTACCACGTTTGCCGGCAACCTGTCTTACTGCTGCACAGAGTGAAAGAATTACCTCATTTAAGAACACAGTGCTGCCTTAGGCAAAGAACAGCTAGATAGAGAGAAATAAAACAATTCCTCAAATGTGGCTATTGTTAAAATAATAAACAAAGCTGAATACAATATATCTAGGTTAAAGTGCACAGCGGCAGGCCTAGTTCGCTAAAATAACGTGTATGAAGCTATAACTAAAATGGCTACACAACATCCTCCCCTTGCCGGTTCAAAGGTGGTTCAGAGCCTAGTTATATATAAAAGCTATTACAATCTAACCTAAGGCATAGATAAAAATGTCAATAATGACAAGTTAAAAAGACACTTGAGCTTGTGTAAAAAGGACAATTTAAAATGGTAACTGTGGCATAAAAAAATGCTGAATTTTGAGAGTCAGAGTCTTTTTGGAAGTTGCCAATTAAATCCGGGATAATTGAAGACAGGAAATCTTCCACTTCGGCAGGTGGTAAACTAGGAAGTTAATCGCCAAGGGAAAACCAAGGAGCATTTGTGTTCCAAAGCCTGAGCTCAGTCTAAGGCAGCAGCATTCCGTGGTGTGCCCAACAGTGAGTTTAGAGCTGTATCCTTCATGAAGGGCAACTCATAAGCAGCTTCCCGTAGCAAACACACCCTCAACTTGCATGTCGGGTAATGAGCCCTCAGCGAGAACATCAACAGATCAGCATCCAATTAAAGCAAGCGCTACGTAGAAAGACAAACTTTCAGTGCACGCTCGAACGAGCACCAGAGGCACCGAATCACAGGCTGCACAAAATGCAAAACCAGTCTGAATGACAGAGACCAGTCACACTCCAATTGCTCCAGGAGTGTTGCTCCAAAGTACTGCATCATATGTTCATAACACAGCTGCGCTGGCGGGAGCGCTTTCAGTCCTCTTTGTGGCGGGACAGCCATTGGCCACAAAAAGCAGCAATAGCAAGAGGCCACCTATTATAGCCAAAGTTATCGTAAATCCCCGAAAATACTGGAGAATATTGAGTGAATGGCTGATGGTATTAAACCGAATATAGAGGAGAAGGTGTGAATGAAACCAGAACCAACAACCTTAAAGGAATTTGCCCTTCCAGTAATACTGGATGGATTAAATTTTCGGCACACGAGCTCACCAAAGTGTCTTGGAAAGTTAGTACTTAAAAGGGACTGTATATTTGCTGATGACCTTGCTACCTGAAGTACATAGGTCTTGCGTGCAGATGTGAGCGCCACATGTTTTCAGAACAATAAAGCCTTGAGCCTGCTCAACGTGTCAAAATTCACATTTAAAGTAGCGATACGCGGCCAAATCTCAGCTACTTCCCTCTGTCGTGTAGGAGGAAAAAGTAAATTTCCGCAGCATGTAACAATCTTAGAGACCGAAATGAAATAAACTATTCCGGCTTCCATCCCACAACAGTTTTCACTATTTAAGAGGACATAGCTGCCATTCGTAAGCACCTGGAATGCAGGTCTAATCAAGGGGACTGGAACTCCCTCCAGATAACAAGCCAAGTTCGCTGACGAAGCGTTACACATCCTGTGCAAGGACAACTGTGTACAAACCATCGAATGGCTGACAGAAGTCTCACCTTCACTAACGCTAAAACAAATCTCTTTCATGCCACTAAGACATTTGTACGAGAAAGGCAGCTCTTACACCTCATAGATGTACTATCTCCTAGCCTTTCATATCTGCCTATTGGAATGTGTTTTAGGCAGGACGTGAATTGAAGTGTTGAAAGAGGCAGATTAATGACCCCGTGTATTAACCACTCAGCAGATGGTATTTCAGCCACAGTAAAAGGCAACTTTTCTAACTTCTCAATGTTTAACATGACATAAGTTGCTTCTTTCTTGGCCATTAGTTGTTGTTGTCATGTTAAATTAAATGTGGAAAATATATCCCTAGCACTAACGTGTTGCCAGGGAATGCGACCTGCCTTCAATGTTTGTAGTGTCCAACCCAACTGCATAATGGATTTTAGTTGACCCTGTCCATGTTGTAATGAAGACATGTCACTTTGTATCATGTCTATTGCAGAAGAAACAATGTTGTTTAAGGTGTATATCCGGTTGGACAGGGTATTGATCTCGTTATCTACAACAGCTAATGCCTTCTGTAAGTTTTCCTGATCTATTTGCCTTAACCGGGCTGCAGCTTCTTGTTGAGAAAGCTTCCAAATTTTATTATAAACCACATGCAAGAAGCACGTTCTGTGTTGTTTTCTGGGGCCTAACAGGAAATCCTGTAAGTCAGTGTTAATAGATAGGAGACTGAGGTGTTCTTTAACAGCATCTAGTGGGGAACTCTTCAACCATTGCTGGCATAGTTTCCCTACACTGTATGTTGTTACTATACCCGCATCTTCAGATGACAAATAGCGAGGGTCTGGCCTACTAGTTCTAAAACCCCCAGTGGAGTTTATAAAACGTTTATGACACCCATTGGTATCTATTGGCCACAATAACCCCCCGCCAGGATGTTACAGTGAAGCATTAAATGTGCCATTCTGGATCCATTCATTGAGCTGACCTTCAGTTGCATTTATATACTTTTGCCCTTTGTGACATTTTGCAGGGGCAGTAATACTGGGCGCATTCAATTCCTTAATCTTTGCTAAGCCTAAACAATTTGTCTGCATTACTGTTTCATTTAAAAGTATCATTTGAACAGGTATCAGGCATCCTCTAAATAAAGCTTCCTTTCCCTTATTTACCAATTTCTTGTTCCCCACACCCTTTTTAAGTCAATCGACTTCAACCAATATTCATAGCCTTCTATAACCAACCGGGAAACAAAGGAATCTGAATAAATGAAATTTGTATCTGTCAATAATAAATGTACATTTTCCATCAATGGCAATTTGAAATAATATGACTTAGCATTTTTAACATTGTGCCCAGAAAAATATGCAAATTTGTCACAATATGTGTCAGAACTACCTTGTGGTGGAGTTGAACAATGTTCCTATTGTGAATAATTAAAAAGAGTGTTCGGGGTACTTGCTTTGTGAATGAAATGGTGGCCATAATAATTATAGCAAAACATATCACCATAATTCTCTTTAGATTGATAAACATCTTCACTTTCAAATACAGTGAAATACTGCAATTCAGTCATCATAGAATCAACGTTTTTCACATCCCAGTCATCAGAAACAACTCCGGGTATTATTACATCGTTCATTGAAAGTTTAGACACATATAGGCCCTCATTACAACCCTGGCGGTAAATCCCGCTTACCGCCGTGCAGAAGACCGCCAACATACCGCTGCGGCTGTGAAATTCCACTACAGGTATTACGACCCACAGCTCGGAACCCGCCACAATACAGACACCCACACAAGTCCGCCACACCAAAGGTCAGTGAAAAACTGGCAATGACAAAACCGACACCGTCACGCCAACAAGAATACACCAACACTATCACGACCCACGAATCAAACCACATGCACATATACAAAACACAACCACATTGGAGAAATCGAAATACACACACCTGATACACATACACACACCACACCCACACACCCAATCCAATATAAAGCACACACCCACATCACCCACAAACCCTTACTACCAGAATTTTGAACGCATGCCAGAGAGAGACACTACCTAAAACAACACCAGCATCCACAGACACACAATACCATCACTTACACAACATCCATGCACCCCAAACAACACACAACAACACATCCCCTCACACATCACAACACACGCCATCTCACACATCACCCACACCACATCATGGCACCTCAACGACACCCCAGGTTCTCTGGGGAGGAGCTCAGGGTCATGGTGGAGGAAATAGTCCGGGTAGAGCCACAGCTATTCGGATCACAGGTGCAGCAGACATCCATTGCAAGGAAGATGGAGCTATGGCGCAGAATTGTCGACAGGGTCAACACAGTGGGACAGCATCCAAGAACATGGGATGACATCAGGAAGACGTGGAACGACCTATGGGGGAAGGTATGTTCCGTGGTCTCCAGAAACCAGATTGCTATACAGAGGACTGGTGGTGTACCCCCACCTCATCCCCCACAACTAACAACATGGGAGGAGCAAGTTTTGGCAATACACTGCATCCTGAGGGCCTCGCAGGAGTAGCAGGAGGACTGGACTCTGGTAAGGCAAATCTTTATTATTTATCGCCCACCCTACCTGCATGCCATCACATACCCCACCCTTACCCTCATACCCATCACCCCAACAACCCACAGATACCCCACCAACACAACCCATACATCCCAAAAACAAGCCCTGCATGTAACACCAATGCATGGACACCCATTACCAAAGCATGTCCACTACAGATACCCACACAGACCCCAAACCAACTATCACACAAGGACCAAGCCAAGAATGCAAGCACTGGAGTACAGGGTCACTCACCCATTGCACACAATGGCACACACAGATGCAATAATCATGCCTTTACACCCCTACAGGACCCCTTCCCAACATCACCGGACAGGATGTTCCAGACATATCCAGTCCCCCCACAGAATAGACCCACAGTGATGACAGCAGCTCTTCACAACTGGATCAAGATGTCCAGCCCAGCCCATTAGGGACCTCGGGACAGTCGGTTCCCCTGACACAGTCACAAGCCACCACAGACCCTCCCCCCTCAGGAAACACCACCACAGCACCCACCCAGCCGACACATCCCTCTGTCCCCAGGACACGTCAATCAGCAGTGTGTCCACCACTACAGGGAACCCAGGCAACCCCACTAACACAGGTCGATCAGGGGGCAGTGGCAGTGGGCACATGGTTCCGGGGACAGAGGCACAGGACAACAGGGAAGCTGGGAGGACTGCTGTGCGATCGGGGGAGGACAGGCCCAGGGAACCCACTCTCCATGAGGCACTCTCCAACATCATGAGAGCTTACTATCATTCCCAGGAGACGATGGGAACGGTACTGGACAAGTTTCAGGAGACCCAGAGGCTGCAGGAGGAACACTACCTGGGGATCAGGGAGGACTTAAGGTCCATTAACAACAGCCTGGTCACCATTGCAGGGGTGTTGCAAGACCTTGTCAACACCAGGAGGGACACAGCGGCACAACAAGGGGCCTCTGACACTAGCCGGGACGATGAACAGCCCTTCACCTCCGCCAGTGCTTGTGGACAGGAGGCACCGCCCCAGGAACACGACACCATCAGCCCACCACCTGCAGATGGAGAACCACCCGGCACACGGTCCCTGAGATCCAGGAACAAAACAGAGAACATTGCCAAGACCCCCCCAGGAAATGAGACGCCCCTGAATGTCACCCTTCTGTCCCACTTTGTCACCCTGTGCATCCTTCAACTGCCATTGCTCCACTTCCTATGCCCCTTTGGACAATGCACCTGTGAAACAAATAGACTGGACTCTGCAATGGACATTCCTCCACCACCCCCCAGCCCATTTGACAACCCCCTCCTCTTATTAGCACAGAAGTAAACACACTTCAATCACAAAACAATCTGGAGTCAGTCTGTGCTTTCACAAATGTGTAATTGCAATAACCATGGAATATAGCAATGTCAATTTACTTGTGCACATACCGATGTAACACAGCTGTAGGCCTGGAGGAAATATAGCAGAGGACACAAAGTGGGACCCACATCTGAGAAATGGAAAGTCAAAGTGACAAGTCAGGGTCCTTACACTGAGTGAAAATGACAGACTTATGCTAGCTTCAAAAATTGTATGAGATGTGGGAGGCAGTGACATCTTCTTACCTGTGTCTCACTGGAAGTATTGCAGGAATATGTTGTTTCGGTTGTCGATACCCTCTTCTTCTTCACTGTCCACAGGCTCCACAGCTGCCACAAGACTACAAGCTGGCCCACCCTCCTGCAGAAAAGGCACCTGGCGTCGCAAAGCGAGATTGTGCAGCATACAGCAGGCCACGATGATCTGGCACACCTTCTTTGGTGAGTAGTAGAGGGAACCACCTGTCATATGGAGGCACCGGAATCTGTCCTTCAGGAGGCCGAAGGTGCGTTCGATCACCCTCCTAGTTCGCCCATGTGCCTCATTGTAGCGTTCCTCTGCCCTTGTCCCGGGATTCCTCACTGGGGTCAGTAGCCATGACAGGTTTGGGTAACCAGACTCACCTGCAAATATCGAGGGACAACTGTTAGACACACACTAACCCTTAGGGACAACCCCATACCCAGACACCTATTCACACTGTATTGGGTCCTTGGCCTCACCTATTAGCCGCACACGGTGCCTCTGGAGTTGCCCCATCACATAAGGGATGCTGCTATTCCTCAAAATGTAAGTGTCATGCACTGAGCCTGGAAACCTGGCATTCCCATGGGAGATGTACTGGTGTGCCAAACACACCATCTGCACATTCATCGAATGGTAGCTCTTCCGGTATCTGTACACCTGTTCACTCCTGCGGGGGGTACTAATACCACATATGTCCAATCAGTGGCACCAATGATGTTGTGGATATGTCCCAGGGCATAGAAGTCACCTTTTACTGTGAGCAAATCCTCCACCTGAGGGAACACGATGTAGCTGCGCATGTGTTTCAGCAGTGCTGACAACACTCTGGACAACACGTTAGAGAACATTGGCTGGGACATCCCTGAAGCAATGGCCACTGCTGTTTGAAAGGAAACACTTGCCAGGAAATGGAGTACTGACAGGATCTGCACTAGAGGGGGTGTCCTTGTGGGATGGCGGATAGCTGACATCAGGTCTGGCTTCAACTGGGCACACAGTTCCTGGATTGTTGCACGATCAAGTCTGTATGTGACTATGATGTGTCTCTCTTCCATTGTTGACAGGTCCACCAGCGGTCTGTACACAGGAGGATACCGCCATCTCATCACCTGCCCCAGCAGACGTGCCCTATGGAGGAGAACAGCGACCAGAGAGTCACCCAACACTGAGGTATCCTAAAATGTCATTTGCACAAATGTATTAATCCGCAATGTGCCTGTAAATGTGTGTATTCCAGGCCTACATAGGTGTGACGCAGTTATTATAAATGCCATGTGGCCCCCTGAAATGGCGGCTGCCTGACCTGTAAGGTGGGACAAGTGAATATGAGGTAACTGCGCTGGCATTGTACACCGTCGCGGTGGGCGGTCGAAGAAAGCGGTGCAATTCTGAATTGGTTAACATTGGGCCCTATGGGTCCGAGGAGCCGATGACGATGTATGCCGGCGGTGACGGTACGCACCCCCACGGACATGAGCGCCATTTTCTGTCTGTTCACTCACTTGATACCTGACCTTCAACAGGAGAGGATCTACACTGCAAGTGCTGCTATGACCTGGGTCTAGAAGCGACGATAGCTCATGTGTCTGGGGAAAGGGCCCATACCTTCACTTCAGAGGAGTTGGAGAAACTAGTGGATGGGGTCCTCCAGACAAATAGGTGAGTACATTTTAAGCATGCTGAATGGGAAATGCCTGCTTTGAGTGGTATGGATGGAGGATACATGGCGGGGCTGAGGCCTACATGTGCGGATGGGGAGTTTGTGTGCGTCCTGGCATTGGTGGGAACTGGTGGGCAATGAGTATGACAGTCCGGACGGGTGAGTAATTTCCTTTCCTCCTGTACCATTCTTCTAGATCAGCGCCCACCAGAAAAAGGCTATTTGGCGTGCCATCACCAAGGACGTCCGGACCATGGGGGTCTACTACAGCCGGAGCAACCACTGCCGTAAAAGATGGGAGGACCTGCGCCACTGGAGCAAGAAGACGGCGGAGGCCCAGCTGGTGATGGCCTCCCAACGTGGGAGGGGTGCCCGTCGCACCATGACCCCCCTGATGTTCCAGATCCTGCCGGTGGCGTATCCGGAGTTGGTTGGGCACTTGAGGGCATCACAGCAGCCACAAGGGGGTGAGTACACTCTCATTCAGCTGACATTACGAGGTGTCTGGGCGGGGGAGGTGGGCAGTGGGTTCCCCTAGGCCAGGGCGATCTTGGTAGGCAAGGTCCCTTGTGAGGCAGGCTATGTGGCACCCCAACCCCACTAGTGGTTAGTGCCATCTACACCTAGTCAGGCTCCTGTTACTTCCAGGTGTGCAGCAATTGGGCTTAGGCCTCGTTCCCCATGGGCATGTGATAAATCTAGTAACTATAAGTGCATGGCGTATTGCAGAGGGCTGCTCCCTGTGTGTTGTGTCCACCAATGGTAGTGGCGTTGCATGCACTGAACATGTCTTTCTTCTGTCTTCCCCGCCCCCTTTTTGTGGTCTTCCTGTTCTTGTGTGCAATAGCATCATCAGGCCGAGGAGCATTGGCACCGGAGCAGGAGGGAGCTGCATCCCACTTGGCCCTGGAGGGTGAAGCAACGGAGTCTGAAGCCACCAGTGGGACAGAGGGCGAGGGGAGCTCCACGGCGGGGACAGGAGCAGAGACCAGCGACAGCGACTCCTCCTCTGATGGGAGCTCCCTTGCGATGGCGGGCCCCTCTGTGCCCACCGCATCAACAGGTACAGCCGCCACCCCCCTACCAGCACCGCCTTCCCAGCAGCCCCTCAGCGTCTGTCCCGTGCCCGCTCACCGAGGAGGGCGGGCATCTCCTTCGCCCCAGGCACCTCAGGCCCTGTCCTAGTCAGCCCTGCTGCCCTCAGTGAGGAGGCTATTGACCTCCTGAGATACCTCACTGTTGGGCATTCTACCATTCTGAATGCCATCCAGAGTATTGAGAGGCATTTGCAATAAACAAATGCATACCTGGAGGGAATTAATTCTGGCCAGGCAACCGAACAGAGAGCATTTAAGGCTCTACGTGTTTTTGCCAGTTCAGATGTAAAAGAGGCAAATGAGTCCGTAAAGGTGTCATGGATGGTGGCAAAGTATCCAGAAGCAGTTTGTGCAAAAGCTGGAGCCGTATTTGTCGGGGGAGAACTGGTAGGGGTCTCCTGCGGTGGTTCACAGTAAATTATGCCATCCGTCTGTGTTGAAGTTGTGTCAAATCAATCAGTAATTTCTGTATTGTTTGTTGTAACAGATGTTAGTGGAACTAATGCAAGATCATTTTCCACCCTCCCCAAGCTCGGAGAGGTGTCAACGTTGCTGCTCAAAACTTGTAGAGTGACGTCTTGACCAGTAGTGAGAGGCATTCAGGAACTACTGGCTGCTCCTCTTGGTCTGCTGTGTAGGATCGGCCACATGGTGTAACTTGACATTGTCGATAGACACAAAGCGATTTTGTTTAGCACCAGCCAACTGTGGTAGAATGACAATTCTGCTACAGTGTATTCCCAAGACTGGGACCGGTGCACGATAAGAAGGATGGAACTCCTTCTTAAAAGCAACTTTTTCACATACTAGATGGCCAACTTTTGGGATCCTGCTGGTGGATGTTATTGGTAACTGCTTAATTCCTGCGGAGGCTGCACTGGCAGCAGCGTTGTTGTCACAGAACTGTTGTAACTCCCGCAAAACAGTGACACGTTCCTTTATGTCAAAAGGTGTTCCGGCCGCCTCCACGTCAGGACCATCAAGATCTGGAACATACATTTGAGTTCCAAACAGGCATTTGCATGAAGTATGACCCCCCGGGACCTTCTAGGCAGATTATTAAGTGCTCTCTGGACTCTATACAGGTGATTAAGCCAACTACGACCCATACCTAATACTCTGGCTGTTATGGACTGCTTTAAATCACGGTTTTGTCGCTCCACAACACTATTTTGCTCAGGATGAAATGGAGACAAGCGTCGTGGCCACACCCATAAAAATCTAGAGCAAGAGTCCACAGCGACTAAAATGTATTTGTATGCACTGTCCGGTGTTTTGGGACCACAATGGTCCAAGTATACACATTGTAACGGTTTGTTGGAAATTAGGAGGGGTGTTTGCAGTGGGACTTTGATGATGGAATTCTTAATTTGTTGGCAGATGTCTTAACAAAGGACATGCTGCTTGGTCTGTTTGTATAGACCTGGCCACCAATAATGTGCTTGCAAAAATGATATTGTAGCAGCCACACCAGCATGGGCCGATGCAACCCCCTCATGCGCTGCTTCAATCAACTGTGGTCTTATGTCTTCATTGGGAATTACTCAAACTGCCACACCTGCTATTTTTTACTTCAGCGTCAAGGAAGCCTCCCATTCAGTAGGAATATTTAGCAGGAAATACTTTTGGATAGGGCGTGCCTTTAGCCGTAGCTTTCACAGCAGCCCGAAGGTTATTGTCTGGTTTCATTCCAGAACGAGTTACTGTGGCAACAGCAGCCATAGCTACTGCTGATTTGGCTGCTTCATCAGCCAGTGTATTTCCAGCAACGTGTATTCCAACGCGCTGGTGTTCAAGTGTATGTACAACATGGACGTTTGGTAGCGTTTCCTTTAAATCTGCTACTTTCCCCACAGAAGTCTGTGTTTAATTGTGTTGCCTTTAGAATCTCTGAACCCATTCTGGCGCCAGTAATGCAGGTATTGATCAAAGGACTGGACACAGTAATACGAATCACAGACGATCAGTGTTAGCTGTGCAGGATCCGTGTGTTCCAGTGCCATCACCTTCCAGCCTGTCTCCAGATTCAAAGAACCTGCACAGCTACGCATCCAGCAGGACCAGCAACCTCTGAGGACTCAGAGGACTGACCTGCACCTGAAGGACCAAGAACCTCCTGAGGATAGCGGCTCTGTCCAGAAACAGCAACAAAATTGCAACTAAGAAGCAAATTTAAAGAGACTCTCACTTCCCGCTAGAAGCGTGAGTCTTCACACGCTGCACCCGACGCCTCCGGCTCGAGTTCAGGACAACCAACACCGCAGAGAGGACTCCCAGGTGACTTCAATGACGTGGACACCCTGAGTCGACCCCCCTGCACCCCCACAGCGATGCCTGCAGAGAGGATTCAGAGGCTCCCCCTGACTGTGACTGCTTGGTAACAAAGGAACCCGACGCCTGGACCAAGTACTGCACTCGCAGCCCCCAGGACCGAGAGGAACCACCTACCAGTGCAGAAGTGACCAGCAGGCAGCCCTCATCCTAGCCCAGTTGGTGGCTGACCCGAGAAGCCCCCCTGTGCCATGCCTGCATCGCCAGACTGTAACCCGGGTCCCTCCATTGTTTTCAATAGCAAACCTGACACCTACTTTGCACACTGCACCCGGCCGCCCCTGTGCCGCAGAGCGTGTGTTTTGTGTGCTTATGTGTGTCCCCCCCAGTGCTCTACAAAATCTCCCAGGTCTGCTCCCCAAGGACGCAGGTACTTACCTTCTAGCAGACTGGAAACAGAGCACCCCTGTTCTCCATAGGTGCCTACGTGTTTTAGGCCCTCCTTTGACCTCTGCACCTGACCGGCTCTGTGTTGTTGGTGCTGTGGCTTTGGGGGTTGCCTTGAACCCCCAACAGTGGGCTGCCTATGCCCAGGAGACTGACTGTGTAAGTGCCAAGGGCGGGCCCGTCTTGCGCCCGTCATCGCCAGGAGGAGCCTGGGCTGGGCCACCCCTCTAAAGTTTTGTTTGTTCTGCTATTTGGACTTGGTCTAGAGGTTTCAGGAATCTTGTCTGTTTAGTCTGACTGGTTTTATTTGACCACAAGCTTTATCCGGTATTAAAGGGGCCAGTGGAGCAAGTCTTTATCACCCCTTGTTCGTAGGTGCTTCTTTTCCCCCCGATATCATTCATACCCGATAGTAGGAAATTCTTTAGCTGGGCCATCGGAAAGACGATATGGGAAAGAGGAAGGCCGATGATGTAGCAGTATCCCACTCTCGGGTTAAAAAACCCCAAAAACTTACTGTTGGGAAAGTGGAGGGATGTTCTACCACAAATCTACAGCAACTCAAAACAATTGATTCATTGTTTGAAGAGGTTGAGGCAATACTGAGGAGTCCCTCTGTTGCTGGCCCTTCTATACTGGACACCATTCCTTCAAAAAAGATTCCTGATCTCTTTAAGAAAAAAACACAGATGCATAGAGTAGAGGTCAAGGAGGATCTACACCCTCCACCTCACTCCCAGGGTGTAATTCCTTCACTTTTGGAGATTTCACCATCTTTGGTGGAAACAAATGGATGTTTACCTGTAGAAGGTGCACCTTACTCGAGGTGCACGTCTCCGCCTCTTATTACCATTCCTTGTTCTAATAGGTTTTCAGTTTTATCCTCTAATTCTGTAAGTCCTGGACATTTACAAACCTTATTCACAGAAGGAACTGACAAAGACTCCCCGGATAGGAAGATGGGCAACAATGATGCTTCTCAGTTAGCTATCATTTCTCAGAAACTAGATGATGTTAAGGGTCTGCTGGTATCTTTGATGAACAAAATCTCTGGACTCTATGATCAAAAGTCTGGTTGTAATTGCATTGTGCCGTATGAGTCTGCTCCTTCCTCTGATTCACTGCTGGAAACCAAAAAACCTAGTTTCTTTACCTTAGGTGACAAATTGACATCTCTTTCTACACACAATATTGTTAGGGGAAGTAATGGCAGCTCTCCAAGGCATGGCAGGTCTGTCTGTCAGACCATGTCTACCATCAATGAGCGAGTTCCAAAATTAGGTGTAAACAAGTGCGGATCCACCTCTGGAAGGGGGGACAAAGGTATTCCCTGTTCTAAAACTCCTCAGTTAAACTCAGGTGGAATGCCCTCTGCAGCAAGTTGTCGTGCTAGTCCCCGTTCAGCTACACACCCTGACTATTTGACATTCCTACAGACCCGTGATCTCAAGGGAAGGTCAAGAAGATGGAGGGAAGATGCTATTATATATTTGACTAGGGTGCCAATGCTACCTCAGGGCAACAGAGAGTCGAGTGACTCTCTAATTAATAAAGTAATTCATTGGATACGCTCCCAGAGGAACTGTCTCTCTGTTATCAGGTCTGATACATGCTAGGTCCATAGATATAATCAGTTAGGGTCGGAATTTGATTATATTGCAATTCTTTTTAATGATAGTAGTCTAGTCAATGATCTCCTGGCCTTCGACACACGGACTGGTACATTAAGTTCAGGTAGGGAATCGAACCTTAGATTTAGTAGTCAGCTGCCTGGGGTCCCGTTATGCAGAGGATGTTGTACATCTGGAACTATTGTAGCTGGGGTTATTCATTCTTCAGACAACTCTTTAACATCTAAATCTGAGAACCCTTCCCCTTTACTTTCTGAACTGGACTGACTGATTGCCCCCTGTACAGTACTTCCTAAAACAGTAAACGATGAGTGTCAATTTACAGGGACTCTATCTATTGCCTCTCTATTGAGAACTAAGTTAATATCTACGCCTCCCAAAATCAACATCATATCTTGGAATGTTGCAGGAATTAAGTTAAAGTTGGGTGACCCGGAATGTTAATAAACAAGATATCTGTCTTTTTCAGGAAACTTGGACTGCAGAACAGATATCCATTCAATGCTTTACAACCTATTTTTCTGCTGCCCAACCTGCCTCTGGTGGCTTTGGAAGACAGATAGGAGGGTTAATGATTTTATTGAACAACAAGCTAGAATGTGACCACTCTATGATAAAGTTTAATTCCTGTGATCTGCTGGGTGTGCAACTCACATTCCGACCTGGATTTAGGATGATAGTTCTGAATACTTATGCAAGATCCGTTCCACATGGGTCAGAATCAATTGTTTTCACCCAGCTGACAGATTATATAGAGCTTTTGGACTCTTCAGATCTTCTGATTATAGCTGGTGACTTTAATTGCTCTTTTGTGTTGGACAATACCATCAGCAATTTGACTACTGAGGAGGACGAATATTGGGGTATTCCCCAATCTAAGGAAATGGCGTCTCTGCCTGTTTCCCGTGTTGCATCTCAGTTGTCCTCCCTTTGTCTGAAATATGTCCTGAGAGAATGTAATGGGCGCACTAAATCAGATCCTGAGCGAGCTATTACTTTCAAGCGAGGGTTTTCCTTTAGTACTATTGATTACATTCTGGTGGACATGAAGCTATGGTCAAGTTCACTGGACATGGAAATAGTACCTCGCCTGGACAGTGATCATAATCCCTTGTGCCTTGTACTGACCAACCATGCATTTTTAAGAGTCCAGCACACAACGATCACTAACGTCCCACTCCCTTACCTGAATCATAGACGTTCTCGGGTCTGTTGGCCGAAGGTTGAATCCAACCCGTACTTGATTAGGGAAATATATTCATCATTTTTAAAACTTTTTGCAGATTACGAGGAACAAGAGGCCTCTGATATTCCTATTATGGCTATCCACAACAAATTGGTGGATTCCCTACAGGGTATCTTCTATAGGGAAATCCCTTCCAAACCGAGATCTGTTGACATCCCTCGTAGGGATTGGTACAATCAGGATTGTGTGCGAACAAGATCTAATTTAAACGAGGCTGTAAAAAACTCTACTCAAGAGGCTATTAAAGAGGCCCGACGTAGGTATGCTAATGCCCTGAAACAAGCTAAAAAAGACTGGGATAATGAGATATGGCAGAAGCTGCTTGAAGCAGTTAAACATCAAGATGATAGTTCCTTTTGGCGGCTGTTGACCTCCAGCTCGAAAAGGGGTAATGATGACATTGGCATGTATATTCAGCCCGAAAGATGGGGGTCCTATTTTTCTGGAATTTATGCTCTGCCTGCACCGCAAGCTCTGGAGGTCCCTGGATATGATGAGTGTTGGGCTGTTACCAAGACTTCAACTGAGAGCATTGTTTTTACTTTAGCCGAAACAACAGCTGCAATTAATTCTTTGAGGTCAGCTAAAGCCCCTGGTCCAGATAAGATTCCAGGGGACCTGTTTAAATCAGAACCAAAGATATGGGCATGGTACATTAATTTATTGTCTAATGCCATAGCAGCTGGTAGCCCTATTCCAGATTCTTGGCGTGGTGCAGAAATAATTCTGATTCACAAAAAGGGTGATGTAGGTTTACCTGCAAATTATCGACCAATCAGCCTTATCGATATCCTTCAGAAGACGTTTGCTAAGCAAGTCTTAGATAGGCTTACTGATTGGATTCAGGATAATCAAATTTTATCCCCCTTACAGGCCGGCTTTCGGCCCAAAACTAATACCATGGACCAAGTCTTCAGGCTGTCATTACTATTTTGGAAGTATGTCACCCTATCTAAGCAAAAACTCTATGTTGCTTTTGTAGATCTAAGATCTGCGTTCGACTTTGTCCCAAGAGAGAAACTATGGTGAGTATTAAACAAAATCGGTATCCCAGGAAACTTAGTGCATTTAATTCAAAGGTTACATGAAAAAACATTTGCACAAGTAAGATTGGGCAATCGGGGGGAACTCACCGACAAAATAGATATTAGGAGAGGAGTGCGCCAGGGCTGTGTTCTTGCCCCAACTCTATTCACATTGTTTATTAACGCGGTGGTGCAAGTCGTTACCAACTGCCAAAATGATGCTCCATCCTTGAATATCCACAAAATTCCAATCTTGCTATTTGCTGACGATTCCCTCCTGATCTCCAGAACTCCTATGGGTCTCCAGGTACTTGTGGATAAGTTTAGTTCGTTTTGTGGTGACTATGGACTTGAACTTAATCATAGCAAAACTAAACTTATGACCCTGGGCTGTGGTCCCACTAAGAGATATTCAATTTTCTATAATGGAACCCCCCTAGGCATGGTAAGCTCCATAGATTATTTGGGGGTGAGAATTAGCAACAATCTGCATTGGGGGGCCCAAATCGATAAAAGTTTAGCTCTTTTGGCCCAGAGATCTGGGGCTATTCTACGCTTCCACAAGTCTACCTCTGAGAGAGTAATTACTCCAATCATTAAAATCTACCGAGCTAAGGCACAGAGTGCTGCGGTCTATGGGGCAGAAATCTGGGGGTCCTCGAACACTGGCAAGTTGGTAGTGGGGGAAAACAACTTTGTAAGGTCAACTTTGGCTTGTCCTCGTAATACCCCACTGCTGCCAATGTTCTGGGACCTTGGCCTTTCACGCATCTCAGATGTAATTGCCCTACGACCACTGCTTTTCTGGGTCCGTGTATGGACTACCCCTGAGCTATCTACATACAAGGAGTCTATTCAAGACATTCTAGATAGACCAAATGTTCTTACCATTCCTTGGTTTAATCACATCTCAAAATGGTTTCATAGATTGGGTCTTAGCGAGTTTTGGAGCCATCCAGAAAGTATAAGGAAGGATCAGAAAAACCATTTGAAAACTGTTTAATGGATATATGTCAGGGAAAACTATCTGCTGTGCTCAACACACAGCAGATTGACCTCACAATTTTTTGATTTCAAATGGTATCCGTATCTGGAACCATTCATGGATACAATTCTTGACCCATTAAGTAAGAGTTTATACATTCAGTTCAGATATGGTTGCCTGCCTCTTAAATCTTATGGTAGTACACGGAGTTTGACTACAAGATCTGATCCTTGTCCTAGTTGTAATCATATTTCAGAATCTATTGTACATTTTATGTTTATATGCCCTGCATATATGATTGCGCGACGGATGTGGTTACGACCTGTGTGTAGAAATATGGGGATAAGACACTGCATGGCTGCCTTAAGGATCATGATGAGGGATACTTCCCTCCCTCTATCTTGTGCGGTTAGCAAGTATATTGTAGCTGCTTGGCATATACGTATCAGTTCCCTGGGGAAAAACGATGATGAGGAACAAATGTTAAAAGGAAAAAAAATATATATATAAGAATAAAGTGTTTTAGCTGTTACATTTTAACTATGCACCTAAGATTGAAATATAACCCCATGTTTAATTTAAATGATAGATATTAGGGGGTCAGGTGCATTTTGATTTTGATGGCAAGTAATTTTATGTTTTTTAAGGCTGAACATATGTTATTCTATTTTATTCTTATCCCTTTTTTTAACTAAACTTCTTTTTCTTTTTTACTCAATTGTTGGTTGTTTGCTTTTATGGTTGAAAGTAACCGAATAAAGCTATGTGACTTGGAAGTGCTTTACTTACCTGATAAACTAACCAAAACTTACCTCCCCCAGGAACTGCTGATTTTTGCAGCCACTTTTAAAATATCTACTTGCCATTTTAACCACAACTGTGTGTACTACTGTTTTAAATCAAAGTTCTATACTTACCTGTGTGAAGTACCTTGCATTTTATGTGCTTACCTCAAATTTGAATCTTGTGGTTCTAAAATTAAGAAAATATATTTTTCTATATAAAAACCTATTGCCCTGGAGTTAAGACTTTGAGTGTGTGTTCCTCATTTATTGCCTGTGTGTGTACAACAAATGCTTAACACTACCCTCTGATAACCCTACTGCTCAACTACACTACCACAAAAGAGGGCATTAGTATTATCTAATTTTGCCACTATCAACCTCTAAGGGGAACCCTTGGACTCTGTGCACAATATCTCTCACTTTAAGATAGTATATACAGAGTCAACGTCCTATCCTACAGTGTTTTATAGTGGTGTGGGTGTGTGAGTGTGGTGTGTGTATGGGTGTCAGGTGTGTGTCGTTTGAATTGGCCAATGTGGTGTTGTTTTCTTTGAGTGTATGTATTTTAAGCGCGGCCGTATGTACTGCCAATGGTTTACCGCCATTGAGTGTCCGCCGTGGTGATTCCTGGCTCTTAATGTGATGGGCGGTGTTCTGCAGGTGTAACGGTGTGGGTTTTGATACTGCCACTTCATCACTGACCTTTGGACTGGCGGATTTGTGTCTGTGGCTGAATAGTGATGGATTGGTGTGTGTGTCATAATATGGTAGACGGATATCCGCGGCGGTGAGTTGACGGCAGTCAGCATGGCGGTGAGTGGGATTTACAGCCAATGTCATAATGAGGGCATTAGTTACAACGAGGAAGAAGGGTCCAGAGATAAGCCGTGATAACAAACAGATGGGGCAAGCTTCCATCGGAGCTTGAAGGGAGGGTCTTGCATTTCATCGAGTTAGAGCTATTATCATTGTCAACTCCTAACCTGACTTTTCTTGCCACATTAATTGGAAAAAGAAAGAGCCATATCTGAACTCTCTCAGCAGCCTCCTCCTTTGAGAGAGCAGACAACTTTAACAAGTGGGCCTCTGCCCTCGCTGCTCACAGAGACCAAATGTGAACAACAGAACAACCAGATTTATCATCTTGTTTACATCTAAGCTAAACTCAGAGCAAGAATGCTCTGAAAATGAAAATAAAAGCTTCCCTGGACATGAGCAGGAAAAGAAGTAAAACGAGCTGGCCCTGGAAAATCCACCCTCTGCTGCTGGTTTTGTTAGCAGAGGGAGCTGGTAGGGAGGAGGGACTGAACATGTGTCCACAGTGTAAGACGAACAGGCAAATACTAAAAAAAGAATTTCACCTACAGAAGATATAAACAGGACATAGCGTAATTATACAGTAGTTGGTGCTGCTCCCAAAGAGAAAAAGGCAGGACAAAGAGGCAGAACTGTCCACTAGAGAAACAAGGATTTTTAACGGACACTGCAACCAACAAATGAAATAGCTTTGAACTCACGGTATAAGTATACTTAAAAGTATACAACACGTCAAACACTTCCGCTCGACCTAATAAGTATACAAAACGCCAAGCGCTTAATGCTGCAATTTCCTTCCCAACTGCCGCTTTCTTTGCTGCTGTGAGACACAGGCATATTTAGGGAGCAGTGCAGAGGAGAAGGCAAATTAGGGTGAACAGGGACAGAGTTGCGGTTTTTGACCAAACAGACAAGGACATTCATAGCAAATACACGCTCATTAGTAATGTTATTTTAGATCTAATAAATGAGCTGCACCTGCTACTGTAAAGAGAAGCCCACAGAAACCAGGCAATCCCAACACGTATTCAAATCTCGTGCTCTTTACATATTTTGCCATCAGGGAGTTATCAAGCAGGAAGCATTTCACAGAAAGCAATCTCTCGGGTATTTAGGATTTTTTTGGAAGCAAAGTTGCTTAACATAAATAATTATGTTGTATTTCTTAATACATGTTGGACTTTTTTTTGCTTATGCAGGGTCACCACCAATCTTTTTGCCTCCTGCCTCCTATTTTTTTCTGACCTGTTGCTGTTGGCTTTTGCACTCTGAGCACTTTACCACTGCTAACCAGTGCTAAAGTGCATATGCTCTCTGTGTAAATTGTATGTAATTGGTTTATCCATGATTGGTATATTTGATTTACTAGTATGTCCTGACAGTGAAATATTGCTAATTCGTTTTTCACTGTTGCAAAGCTTGTCCCTCTCATAGGTTAACATGGGGGCTCCCTTTAAATGTGATTAAAGTGTAGATTCCCTTTGGGAGCAGATGGACATGTGGAGTTTGAGGTCATAATTAAAAAATACATCTTTTAGTAAAATAGATTTTAAGATTGCGTGTTTCAAAATGCGACTTTTAGAAATTCTGCATTTTCTTGCCTATATCATTTGTGTGACTCTGCCTGTTTGTGGATTCCATGTCTGGGTCAGTTTGACAGTTGGGCAGGTTGCACCTCACACTAGACAGTGACACAAAGGGAGCTGGGGTGTAGTCTGCATTTCCTGATGAGCCATCTGTGCTAGGAGGGAGGGGAGAAGTGGTCACTTACACCTGAAAGGGCTGTGCCTATCCTCACATAATGCAGTCTCCAACCCCCTGGTGAATGTCTGGGGCCTGGCCTGGGTAAGGCAGGATTTCACATTCAAGAGAGACTTTGCTTTGAAGTAGGCCTACTTCAAAGGAGAAATTGGGTATAAGAAGGGCACCCAAAACCACAGACTTTAGATCACTTCGGGAAACGAAGAGGAACCTCTGTCTGGAGAAGAGCTCAAGAGCTGAGGAAGAAGAGCTGCCCTGCCTGTGACTGTGCTTTGTGGAGCTATCCTGCAGTTGCTGCTTCTGCCAGAGTAAGAGGGCAAAGACTGGACTTTGTATGCCTTCCATCTTGAGAAGAAATCTCCAAAAGCTTGACTTGGGGCTTTCCTCCTGTTGTTTGAAGTCTCAGGAACAGCAAAGGCTTCTCTCTGCCAGCACCTGGAGTCTCTGGAGAGACTCCTACTCTGCCCTGTTGTGCCCATCCAATTCCTGGGACCCTGAAAGGAGAAGCTGGCAGCCCAAGAGTGAGAAATCCACGCACAGAGCGCCGTGCGGGGAAAAGATCAACGCGACTCCGATCTGCACCTGAAAAAACGACACGGGGAGCTAGAGAAACGATGCAAAGCATCTCTGACGGAGACTCGGAGATCGAAACCTGCACTGAGTGGTTTTTGAATCATTGTGCGGCTGGATTTCCGATGCAAGTACTGCTGGGCATGTAAAAACAACACAAGGCCTGCCCGGACCCGAGAGTGCTGACCGGATCGACGCATCGCTCTCCTGTGGAGAGAAGAAACGACGTGCCCCAACCCAACAAAAGGAGAAACGATGCAAGATCTCGCTCATGAGTGAAATAAATGGATTGCAAGCCCTTTTTGACGTACAATTGCCCGTGCTGGGTTATTTTTTACACACCCAAGGTACTTTTTCACGCTAACAGTGTTAGTGTTAGTGTGTGTTTTAAACTACATAAAGAGTCTTTTTGCTTTTTAATTGATAACTTGACTTGTGTATTGTGGATTTTTGTCATTTTGGTCTTGTTTTGTTTAGATAAATATTCTCTATTTTTCTAAACTGCTGTTGTGTCATTTTGTAGTGTTTTCATTAAGTTACTGTGTGTGTCGGTACAAATACTTTACACCTCGGACTCTAAAGTTAAGCCTACTGTTCTGCCAAGCTACCAAGGGGGTGAGCAGGGGTTAGCTGAGGGTGATTCTCTTATACCCTACCTAGAGTGAGGGTCCTTACTTGAACAGGGGGTAACCTGACTGACAACCAAAGACCCCATTTCGAACAATACACTAGGGGAGCTTTAGGACACCAAGGTTGCATTTGGGGTAATGCAGAGTTTCCATGGATAGTTGGCTGAAATGATGGTACACACATAGCAATTTGTTTACCTTATCAGACTGATTTTCTATAAAGCAATTAGAAAAAATACCACTCCTTAAATATACATGTAGTGTGTAATAGTGAAAGTCTCCTTGCAGACCATGTAGCACGTTACCCAGGCGGCACTCTTGACTCTCACATGGTCCTTTGTCGTGGTATTTACAGCCGGCTATTAACAGTGCAGCATGGAGATCGCTTTCTTTTGGGGATGTAATATATAGGTATAGTATTTATTTCTGTATTTAAAATCTGTAAGCAAGCAATATCTTATTTTAGGTGACAGTGTATATGGAATTTGCTGATGAATAGTTACACCATACCTAAATCCACACTAAGCCAGGGAGAGTAAATATAGTGTAGCACACTGGCAAGCAAGGTCTGTAATAAGAACATACATGTGGATTGCTGAAAAGACTTTTAGGATGTTTATATAAGAGTGATACAATGCAAATATGCAAAACATTAGGCAATTTTGTTTTCTATTTGCTGTCATGATAAATGCATATATACACTAAACAGTGGTGACATTACTGTCTTCCTCTTTTTCTGCCTTTCATTACAACAACTATTTCACCAGTTGTAGGAGTAGAAGTGCTATGTACATCTGAGATGAGATGTGTACTGAGCATTTAACTACCCTTCTTGTGCACAGGCAAACTGCTGGGGCTTGACAACTCTTCACTTAGATCCACGCCACCTCCCTCAGCTTCTCTAGTATACAAGGTATCTATCATTTCCAAAACATTTCTCATTTTATTCCAGGTCGTTTGGCAACATCACCATTGAAAACTCAAAGCTCAATTAGTAGATTAACAGATCTATGAGATAGAAGACTTGTGGCAATAGAAATGCAATCTTCTCATCTCCAAATCCTTGCAAGCTGTTGCTTTTGTCACATAGGCTCTCATTATTCTAATGAGACCACTGGATTTGGGCAGCAGAATCACTTGCACTGTGGGGGACTGAGTCTAAACCCACTACAGGTGACACCTGTCGGCCTAATACGGGTTTTGCTCCGGCTAACTAGCAGTGCCTCATCTCCCCCCAAGAGCAGGGATGATTGGGCAGCCAAGGGCATGACACAATTGACTCCTCAGGGAAATCGTGGTCACTTCAGATCCTATCCGTTTCTCTCAGTTATATGGGTCTCACATATACCAGGACAATCAGAGGCAGTATATATTTCAATAAGGTTTTAATGAAGCAACAGCATCTGAGACAATAAAGCATGTACTGCAATAACTAGGACGATGAAGCATGGCAGGATTAAAATTGTGACAAGGGGAGCAAAGCATTAAAATAACGCTACCATATTGTCACTAGAATGATTAAAATAATTCCCACCTAGGCTATGTTAGAACACAGCATGTTAAGCTCTAGTTCTGCCCTTCAGGTTCCCCTGGGAAGACATCATCCCTCATACCTGAGCAAGAGGCAAGTAGTCTACTTAGGCACCTGAAGCGAAGCACTCAGCAATCAGCATACATTCGTAGTCATCTGACTGGAATCTCCCTCTAACGTACATAGGTCAAAGTAGTGTTTTTATAATAAAACAGCTGATGTTCCAAGAAAGGATCCCTACGAAAGAGTGTGTATGTTTCTATGAACACTAGAGACAAAGCGTTACCACGTTTGCCGGCAACCTGTCTTACTGCTGCACAGAGTGAAAGAATGACCTCATTTAAGAATACAATGCTGCCTTAGGCAAAGAACAGCTAGATAGAGAGAAATAAAACAATTCCTCAAATGTGGCTATTGTTAAAATAATAAACAAAGCTGAATAAAATATATCTAGGTTAACGTGCACAGCGGCAGGCCTAGTTCGCTAAAATAACGTGTATGAAGCTATAACTAAAATGGCTACACAACATCCTCCCCTTGCCGGTTCAAAGGTGGTTCAGAGCCTAGTTATATATAAAAGCTATTACAATCCAACCTAAGGCATATATAAAAATGTCAATAATGACAAGTTAAAAAGACACTTGAGCTTGTGTAAAAAGGACAATTTAAAATGGTAACTGTGGCATAAAAAAATGCTGAATTTTGAGAGTCAGAGTCTTTTTGGAAGTTGCCAATTAAATCCGGGATAACTGAAGACAGGAAATCTTCCACTTCGGCAGGTGGTAAACTAGGAAGTTAATCGCCAAGGGAAAACCAAGGGGCATTTGTGTTCCAAAGCCTGAGCTCAGGCCAAGGCAGCAGCATTCCGTGGTGTGCCCAACAATGAGTTTAGAGCTGTATCCTTCATGAAGGGCAACTCATAAGCAGCTTCCCGTAGCAAACACACCCTCAACTCGCATGTCGGGTAATGAGCCCTCAGCGAGAACATCAACAGATCAGCATCCAATTAAAGCAAGCACTACGTAGAAAGACAAACTTTCAGTGCACGCTCGAACGAGCACCAGAGGCACCGAATCACAGGCTGCACAAAATGCAAAACCAGTCTGAATGACAGAGACCAGTCACACTCCAATTGCTCCAGGAGTGTTGCTCCAAAGTACTGCATCATATGTTCATAACACAGCTGCGCTGGTGGGAGCGCTTTCAGTCCTCTTTGTGGCGGGACAGCCATTGGCCACAAAAAGCAGCAATAGCAAGAGGCCACCTATTATAGCCAAAGTTATCGTAAATCCCCGAAAATACTGGAGAATATTGAGTGAATGGCTGATGGTATTAAACCGAATATAGAGGAGAAGGTGTGAATGAAACCAGAACCAACAACCTTAAAGGAATTTGCCCTTCCAGTAATACTGGATGGATTAAATTTTCATCACACAAGCTCACCAAAGTGTCTTGGAAAGTTAGTACTTAAAAGGGACTGTATCTTTGCTGATGACCTTGCTACCTGATGTACATAGGTCTTGCGTGCAGATGTGAGCGCCACATGTTTTTGGAACAATAAAGCCTTGAGCCTGCTCAACGTGTCAAAATTCACATTTAAAGTAGCAATATGGGGCCAAATCTAAGCTACTTCCCTCTGTCGTGTAGGAGGAAAAAGTAAATTTCCGCAGCATGTAACAATCTTAGAGACCGAAATGAAATAAACTATTCCGGCTTCCATCCCACAACAGTTTTCACTATTTAAGAGGACATAGCTGCCATTCGTAAGCACCTGGAATGCAGGTCTAATCAAGGGGACTGGAACTCCCTCCAGATAACAAGCCAAGTTCGCTGACGAAGCGTTACACATCCCGTGCAAGGACAACTGTGTACAAACCATCAAATGGCTGACAGAAGTCTCACCTTCACTAACGCTAAAACAGATCTCTTTCATGCCACTAAGATATTTGTACGAGAAAGGCAGCTCTTACACCTCATAGATGTGCTATCTCCTAGCCTTTCATATCTGCCTATTGGAATGTGTTTTAGGCAGGACGTGAATTGAAGTGTTGAAAGAGGCAGATTAATGACCCCGTGTATTAACCACTCAGCAGATGGTATTTCAGCCACAGTAAAAGGCAACTTTTCTAACTTCTCAATGTTTAACATGACATAAGTTGCTTCTTTCTTAGCCATTAGTTGTTGTTGTCATGTTAAATTAAATGTGGAAAATATATCCCTTGCACTAATGTGTTGCCAGGGAATGCGACCTGCCTTCAATGTTTGTAGTGTCCAACCCAACTGCATAATGGATTTTAGTTGACCCTGTCCATGTTGTAATGAAGACATGTCACTTTGTATCATGTCTATTGCAGAAGAAACAATGTTGTTTAAGGTGTATATCCGGTTGGACAGGGTATTGATCCTGTTATCTACAACAGCTAATGCCTTCTGTAAGTTTTCCTGATCTATTTGCCTTAACCGGGCTGCAGCTTCTTGTTGAGAAAGCTTCCAAATTTTATTATAAACCACATGCAAGAAGCACGTTCTGTGTTGTTTTCTGGGGCCTAACAGGAAATCCTGTAAGGCAGTGTTAACAGATAGGAGACTGAGGTGTTCTTTAACAGCATCTAGTGGGGAACTCTTCAACCATTGCTGGCATAGTTTCCCTACACTGTATGTTGTTACTATACCCGCATCTTCAGCTGACAAATTGCGAGGGTCTGGCCTACTAGTTTTAAAACCCCCAGTGGAGTTTATAAAACGTTTATGACACCCATTGGTATCTATTGGCCACATTAACCCCCCGCCAGGATGTGACAGTGAAGCATTAAATGTGCCATTCTGGATCCATTCATTGAGCTGACATTCAGTTGCATTTATATACTTTTGCCCTTTGTGACATTTTGCAGGGGCAGTAATACTGGGCGCATTCAATTCCTTAATCTTTGCTAAGCCTAAACAATTTGTCTGCATTACTGTTTCATTTAAAAGTATCATTTGAACAGGTATCAGGCATCCTCTAAATAAAGCTTCCTTTCCCTTATTTACCAATTTCTTGTTCCCCACACCCTTTTTAAGTCAATCGACTTCAACCAATATTCATAACCTTCTATAACCAACCGGGAAACAAAGGAATCTGAATAAATGAATTTTGTATCTGTCAATAATAAATGTAGATTTTCATCAATGGCAATTTGAAATAATATGACTTAGCATTTTTAACATTGTGCCCAGAAAAATATGCAAATTTGTCACAATATGTGTCAGAACTACCTTGTGGTGGAGTTGAACAATGTTCCTATTGTGAATAATTAAAAAGAGTGTTTGGGGTACTTGCTTTGTGAATGAAATGGTGGCCATAATAATTATAGCAAAACATATCACCATAATTCTCTTTAGATTGATAAACATCTTCACTTTCAAATACAGTGAAATACTGCAATTCAGTCATCATAGAATCAACGTTTTTCACATCCAAGTCATCAGAAACAACTCCGGGTATTATTACATCATTCATTGAAAGTTTAGACACATATAGGCCCTCATTACAACCCTGGCGGTAAATCCCGCTTACCGCCGTGCAGAAGACCGCCAACATACCGCTGCGGCTGTGGAATTCCACTACAGGTATTACGACCCACAGCTCGGAATCCGCCACAATACAGACACCCACACAAGTCCGCCACACCAAAGGTCAGTGATAAACTCGCAATAACAAAACCGACACCGTCACGCCAACAAGAATACGCCCACACTATCACGACCCACGAATCAAAATACATACACATATACAAAACACAACCACATTGGACAAATCGAAATACACACACCTGATACACATACACACACCACACCCACACACCCAATCCAATATAAAGCACACACCCACATCACCCACAAACCCTTACTACCAGAATTTTGAAAGCATGCCAGAGAGAGACACTACCTAAAACAACACCAACATCCACAGACACACAATACCATCACTTACACAACATCCATGCACCCCAAACAACACACAACAACACATCCCCTCACACATCACAACACACGCCATCTCACACATCACCCACACCACATCATGGCACCTCAACGACACCCCAGGTTCTCTGGGGAGGAGCTCAGGGTCATGGTGGAGGAAATAGTCTGGGTAGAGCCACAGCTATTCGGATCACAGGTGCAGCAGACATCCATTGCAAGGAAGATGGAGCTATGGTGCAGAATTGTCGACAGGGTCAACACAGTGGGATAGCATCCAAGAACATGGGATGACATCAGGAAGACGTGGAACGACCTACGGGGGAGGTATGTTCCGGTGTCTCCAGAAACCAGATTGCTATACAGAGGACTGGTGGTGTACCCCCACCTCCTCCCCCACAACTAACAACATGGGAGGAGCAAGTTTTGGCAATACACTGCATCCTGAGGGCCTCGCAGGAGTAGCAAGAGGACTGGACTCTGGTAAGGCAAATCTTTACTACTTTATCACCCACCCTACCTGCATGCCATCACATACCCCACCCTTACCCTCATACCCATCACCCCAACAACCCACAGATACCCCACCAACACAACCCATACATCCCAAAAACAAGCCCTGCATGTAACACCAATGCATGGACACCCATTACCAAAGCATGTCCACTACAGATACCCACAGAGACCCCAAACCAACTATCACACAAGGACCAAGCCAAGAATGCAAGCACTTGAGTACAGGGTCACTCACCCATTGCACACAATGGCACACACAGATGCAATAATCATGCCTTTATACCCCTACAGGACCCCTTCCCAACGTCACCGGACAGGATGTTCCAGACATATCCAGTCCCCCCACAGACTAGACCCACAGTGATGACAGCAGCTCTTCACAACTGGATCAAGATGTCCAGCCCAGCCCATCAGGGACCTCGGGACAGTCGGTTCCCCTGACACAGTCACAAGCCACCACAGAGCCTCCCCCCTCGGGAAACACCACCACAGCACCCACCCAGCGGGCCCATCCCTCTGTCCCCAGGACACGTGAATCAGCAGTGTGTCCACCACTACAGGGAACTCAGGCAACCCCACTAACACAGGATGATCAGGGACCTGGGGGCAGTGGCAGTGGGCACATGGTTCAGGGGACAGAGGCACAGGACAACAGGGAAGCTGGGAGGACTGCTGTGCGATCGGGGGAGGACAGGCCCAGGGAACCCACTCTCCATGAGGCACTCTCCAACATCATGAGAGCTTACTATCATTCCCAGGAGACGATGGCAACGGTACTGGACAAGTTTCAGGAGACCCAGAGGCTGCAGGAGGAACACTACCTGGGGATCAGGGAGGACTTAAGGTCCATTAACAACAGCCTGGTCACCATTGCAAGGGTGTTGCAAGACCTTGTCAACACCAGGAGGGACACAGCGGCACAACAAGGGGCCTCTGACAATAGCCGGGACGATGAACAGCCCTCCACCTCTGCCAGTGCTTGTGGACAGGAGGCACCGCCCCAGGAACCCGACACCAGCACCCCACCCCCTGCAGATGGAGAACCACCCGGCACACGGTCCCTGAGGTCCAGGAACAAAACAGAGAACATTGCCAAGAACCCCCCAGGAAATGAGATGCCCCTGAATGTCACCCTTCTGTCCCACTTTGTCACCCTGTGCATCCTTCAACTGCCATTGCTCCACTTCCTATGCCCCTTTGGACAATGCACCTGTGAAACAAATAGACTGGACTCTGCCATGGACATTCCTCCACCACCCCCCAGCCCATTTGACAACCCCCTCCTCTTATTAGCACAGAAGTAAACACACTTCAATCACAAAACAATCTGGAGTCAGTCTGTGCTTTCACAAATGTGTAATTGCAATAACCATGGAATATAGCAATGTCAATTTACTTGTGCACATACCGATTGTAAAGAAATGGCTCCCTGTTGCAGTTACCCCCCCACTTTTTGCCTGATACTGATGCTGACTTGACTGAGAAGTGTGCTGGGACCCTGCTAACCAGGCCCCAGCACCAGTGTTCCTTCACCTAAAATGTACCATTGTATCCACAATTGGCACACCCTGGCATTCAGATAAGTCCCTTGTAACTGGTACTTCTAGTACCAAGGGCCCTGATGCCAAGAAAGGTCTCTAAGGGCTGCAGCATGTCTTATGCCACCCTAGAGACCCCTCACTCAGCACAGACACACTGCTTACAAGCCTGTGTGTGCTAGTGAGAACAAAATGAGTAAGTCGACATGGCACTCCCCTCAGGGTGCCATGCCAGCCTCTCACTGCCTATGCAGTATAGGTAAGACACCCCTCTAGCAGGCCTTACAGCCCTAAGGCAGGGTGCACTATACCATAGGTGAGGGTACCAGTGCATGAGCACTGTGCCCCTACAGTGTCTAAACAAAACCTTAGACATTGTAAGTGCAGGGTAGCCATAAGAGTATATGGTCTGGGAGTCTGTTTTACACGAACTCCACAGCACCATAATGGCTACACTGAAAACTGGGAAGTTTGGTATCAAACTTCTCAGCACAATAAATGCACACTGAAGCCAGTGTACATTTTATTGTAAAATACACCACAGAGGGCACCTTAGAGGTGCCCCCTGAAACTTAACCAACTATCTGTGTAGGCTGACTGGTTCCAGCAGCCTGCCACACTAGAGACATGTTGCTGGCCCCATGGGGAGAGTGCCTTTGTCACTCTGAGGCCAGTAACAAAGCCTGCACTGGGTGGAGATGCTAACACCTCCCCCAGGCAGGAGCTGTGACACCTGGCGGTGAGCCTCAAAGGCTCACCCCTTTGTCACAGCCCAGCAGGGCACTCCAGCTTAGTGGAGTTGCCCGCCCCCTCCGGCCACGGCCCCCACTTTTGGCGGCAAGGCTGGAGGGAACAAAGAAAGCAACAAGGAGGAGTCACTGGCCAGTCAGGACAGCCCCTAAGGTGTCCTGAGCTGAGGTGACTCTGACTTTTAGAAATCCTCCATCTTGCAGATGGAGGATTCCCCCAATAGGGTTAGGATTGTGACCCCCTCCCCTTGGGAGGAGGCACAAAGAGGGTGTACCCACCCTCAGGGCTAGTAGCCATTGGCTACTAACCCCCCAGACCTAAACACGCCCTTAAATTTAGTATTTAAGGGCTACCCTGAACCCTAGAAAATTAGATTCCTGCAACTACAAGAAGAAGGACTGCCCAGCTGAAAACCCCTGCAGCGGAAGACCAGAAGACGACAACTGCCTTGGCTCCAGAAACTCACCGGCCTGTCTCCTGCCTTCCCAAGATCCTGCTCCAGCGACGCCTTCCAAGGGACCAGCGACCTCTGACTCCTCTGAGGACTGCCCTGCTTCGAAAAAGACAAGAAACTCCCGAGGACAGCGGACCTGCTCCAAAAAGACTGCAACTTCGTTTCAAGGAGCAGCTTTAAAGACCCTGCAATCTCCCCGCAAGAAGCGTGAGACTTGCAACACTGCACCCGGCGACCCCGACTCGGCTGGTGGAGAACCAACACCTCAGGGAGGACCCCCGGACTACTCTCCGACTGTGAGTACCAAAACCTGTCCCCCCTGAGCCCCCACAGCGCCGCCTGCAGAGGGAATCCCGAGGCTTCCCCTGACCGCGACTCTTTGAACCTAAAGTCCCGACGCCTGGGAGAGACCCTGCACCCGCAGCCCCCAGGACCTGAAGGACCGGACTTTCACTGGAGAAGTGACCCCCAGGAGTCCCTCTCCCTTGCCCAAGTGGAGGTTTCCCCGAGGAATCCCCCCCTTGCCTGCCTGCAGCGCTGAAGAGATCCCGAG
Source organism: Pleurodeles waltl (assembly GCF_031143425.1). Taxonomy (NCBI): domain Eukaryota; kingdom Metazoa; phylum Chordata; class Amphibia; order Caudata; family Salamandridae; genus Pleurodeles; species Pleurodeles waltl. Next base: position 349,296,910 of record NC_090437.1, on the reverse strand, counting down.
ATCTCTCATAGACTAACATTACAAACCCGACGCTTGTTTCTACACTGCACCCGGCCGCCCCCGCGCTGCTGAGGGTGAAATTTCTGTGTGGACTTGTGTCCCCCCCGGTGCCCTACAAAACCCCCCTGGTCTGCCCTCCGAAGACGCGGGTACTTACCTGCAAGCAGACCGGAACCGGGGCACCCCCTTCTCTCCATTCTAGCCTATGCGTTTTGGGCACCACTTTTGAACTCTGCACCTGACCGGCCCTGAGCTGCTGGTGTGGTGACTTTGGGGTTGCTCTGAACCCCCAACGGTGGGCTACCTTGGACCAAGAACTGAACCCTGTAAGTGTCTTACTTACCTGGTAAAACTAACAAAAACTTACCTCCCCCAGGAACTGTGAAAATTGCACTGTGTCCACTTTTAAAGTAGCTATTTGTGAATAACTTGAAAAGTATACATGCAATTTTGATGATTTGAAGTTCCTAAAGTACTTACCTGCAATACCTTTCGAATGAGATATTACATGTAAAATTTGAACCTGTGGTTCTTAAAATAAACTAAGAAAAGATATTTTTCTATAACAAAACCTATTGGCTGGATTTGTCTCTGAGTGTGTGTACCTCATTTATTGTCTATGTGTATGTACAACAAATGCTTAACACTACTCCTTGGATAAGCCTACTGCTCGACCACACTACCACAAAATAGAGCATTAGTATTATCTATTTTTACCACTATTTTACCTCTAAGGGGAACCCTTGGACTCTGTGCATGCTATTCCTTACTTTGAAATAGCACATACAGAGCCAACTTCCTACACCGATGTAACACAGCTGTAGGCCTGGAGGAAATATAGCAGAGGACACAAAGTGGGACCCACATCTGTGAAATGGAAAGTCAAAGTGACAAGTCAGGGTCCATACACTGAGTGAAAATGACAGACTTATGCCAGCTTCAAAAATTGTATGAGATGTGGGAGGCAGTGACATCTTCTTACCTGTGTCTCACTGGAAGTATTGCATGAATATGTTGTTTCGGTTGTCGATACCCTCTTCTTCTTCACTGTCCACAGGCTCCACAGCTGCCACAAGACTACAAGCTGGCCCATCCTCCTGCAGAAAAGGCACCTGGCGTCGCAAAGCCAGGTTGTGCAGCATACAGCAGGCCACGATGATCTGGCACACCTTCTTTGGTGAGTAGTAGAGGGAACCACCTGTCATATGGAGGCACCGGAATCTGTCCTTCAGGAGGCCGAAGGTGCGTTCGATCACCCTCCTAGTTCGCCCATGTGCCTCATTGTAGCGTTCCTCTGCCCTTGTCCTGGGATTCCTCACTGGGGTCAGTAGCCATGACAGGTTTGGGTAACCAGAGTCACCTGCAAATATCGAGGGACAACTATTAGACACACACTAACCCTTAGGGACAACCCCATACCCAGACACCTATTCACACTGTATTGGGTCCTTGGCCTCACCTATTAGCCGCACACGGTGCCTCTGGAGTTGCCCCATCACATAAGGGATGCTGCTATTCCTCAAAATGTAAGCGTCATGCACTGAGCCTGGAAACCTGGCATTCCCATGGGAGATGTACTGGTGTGCCAAACACACCATCTGCACATTCATCGAATGGTAGCTCTTCCGGTATCTGTACACCTGTTCACTCCTGCGGGGGGTACTAATACCACATGTGTCCCATCAGTGGCACCAATGATGTTGTGGATATGTCCGGGGCATAGAAGTCACCTTTCACTGTGAGCAAATCCTCCACCTGAGGGAACACGATGTAGCTGCGCATGTGTTTCAGCAGTGCTGACAACACTCTGGACAACACGTTAGAGAACATTGGCTGGGACATCCCTGAAGCAATGGCCACTGTTGTTTGAAAGGAAACACTTGCCAGGAAATGGAGTACTGACAGGATCTGCACTAGAGGGGGTGTCCCTGTGGGATGGCGGATAGCTGACATCAGGTCTGGCTCCAACTGGGCACACAGTTCCTGGATTGTTGCACGATCAAGTCTGTATGTGACTATGATGTGTCTCTCTTCCATTGTCGGCAGGTCCACCAGCGGTCTGTACACCGTAGGATGCCGCCATCTCATCACCTGCCCCAGCAGACTTGCCCTATGAAGGAGAACAGCGACCAGAGAGTCACCCAACACTGAGGTATCCCAAAATGTCATTTGCACAAATTTATTAATCCGCAATGTGCCTGTAACTGTGTGTATTCCAGGCCTACATAGGTGTGACGCAGTTATTATAAATGCCATGTGGCCCCCTGAAATGGCAGCTGCCTGACCTGTAAGGTGGGACAAGTGAATATGAGGTAACTGCGCTGGCATTGTACACCGTCGCGGTGGGCGGTCGAAGAAAGCGGTGCAATTCTGAATTGGTTAACATTGGGCCCTATGGGTCCGAGGAGCCAATGACGATGTATGCCGGCGGTGACGGTACGCACCCCCAAGGACATGAGTGCCCTTTTCTGTCTGTTCACTCACTTGATACCTGACCTTCAACAGGAGAGGATCTACACTGCAAGTGCTGCTATGACCTGCGTCTAGAAGCGACGATGGCTCATGTGTCTGGGGAAAGGGCCCATACCTTCACTTCAGAGGAGTTGGAGAAACTAGTGGATGGGGTCCTCCAGACAAATAGGTGAGTACACTTTAAGCATGCTGAATGGGCAATGCCTGCTTTGAGTGGTGTGGATGGAGGATACATGGCGGGGCTGAGGCCTACATGTGCGGATGGGGAGTTTGTGTGCGTCCTGGCATTGGTGGGAACTGGTGGGCAATGAGTAGTCCGGACGGGTGAGTAATTTCCTTTCCTCCTGTACCATTCTTCTAGATCAGCGCCCACCAGAAAAAGGCTATTTGGCGTGCCATCACCAAGGACGTCCGGACCATGGGGGTCTACTACAGCCGGAGCAACCACTGCCGTAAAAGATGGGAGGACCTGCGCCACTGGAGCAAGAAGATGGCGGAGGCCCAGCTGGTGATGGCCTCCCAACGTGGGAGGGGTGCCCGTCGCACCATGACCCCCCTGATGTTCCAGATCCTGCCGGTGGCGTATCCGGAGTTGGTTGGGCACTTGAGGGCATCACAGCAGCCACAAGGGAGTGAGTACACTCTCATTCAGCTGACATTACGAGTTGTCTGGGCGGGGGAGGTGGGCAGTGGGTTCCCCTAGGCCAGGGCGATCTTGGTAGGCAAGGTCCCTTGTGAGGCAGGCTATGTGGCACCCCAACCCCACTAGTGGTTAGTGCCATCTACACCTAGTCAGGCTCCTGTTACTTCCAGGTGTGCAGCAATTGGGCTTAGGCCTCGTACCCCATGGGCATGTGATAAATCTAGTAACTATAAGTGCATGGCGTATTGCAGAGGGCTGCTCCCTGTGTGTTGTGTCCACCAACGGTAGTGGCGTTGCATGCACTGAACATGTCTTTCTTCTGTCTTCCCCGCCCCCTTTTTGAGTCTTCCTGTTCTTGTGTGCAATAGCATCATCAGGCCGAGGAGCATTGGCACCGGAGCAGGAGGGAGCTGCATCCCACTTGGCCCTGGAGGGTGAAGCAACGGAGTCTGAAGCCACCAGTGGGACAGAGGGCGAGGGGAGCTCCACGGCGGGGACAGGAGGAGAGACCAGCGACAGCGACTCCTCCTCTGATGGGAGCTCCCTTGCGATGGCAGGCCCCTCTGTGCCCACCGCATCAACAGGTACAGCCGCCACCCCCCTACCAGCACCGCCTTCCCAGCAGCCCCTCAGCATCTGTCCCGTGCCCGCTCACCGAGGAGGGTGGGCATCTCCTTCACCCCAGGCACCTCAGGCCCTGTCCCAGTCAGCCCTGCTGCCCTCAGTGAGGAGGCTATTGACCTCCTGAGATACCTCACTGTTGGGCATTCTACCATTCTGAATGCCATCCAGGGTATTGAGAGGCATTTGCAACAAACAAATGCATACCTGGAGGGAATTCATTCTGGCCAGGCAACCGAACAGAGAGCATTTAAGTCTCTACGTGTTTCTGCCAGTTCAGATGTAAAAGAGGCAAATGAGTCCGTAAAGGTGTCATGGATGGTGGCAAAGTATCCAGAAGCAGTTTGTGCAAAAGCTGGAGTCGTATTTGTAGGGGGAGAACTGGTAGGGGTCTCCTGCGGTGGTTCACAGTAAATTATGCCATCCGTCTGTGTTGAAGTTGTGTTAAATCAATCAGTAATTTCTGTATTGTTTGTTGTAACAGATGTTAGTGGAACTAATGCAAGATCATTTTCCACCCTCCCCAAGCTCGGAGAGGTGTCAACGTTGCTGCTCAAAACTTGTAGAGTGACGTCTTGACCAGTAGTGAGAGGCATTCAGGAACTACTGGCTGCTCCTCTTGGTCTGCTGTGTAGGATCGGCCACATGGTGTAACTTGACATTGTCGATAGACACAAAGCAATTTTGTTTAGCACCAGCCAACTGTGGTAGAATGACAATTCTGGTACAGTGTATTCCCAAGACTGGGACCGGTGCACGATAAGAAGGATGGAACTCCTTCTTAAAAGCAACTTTTTCACATACTAGATGGCCAACTTTTGGGATCCAGCTGGTGGATGTTATTGGTAACTGCTTAATTCCTGCGGAGGCAGCACTGGCAGCAGCGTTGTTGTCACAGAACTGTTGTAACTCCCGCAAAACAGTGACACGTTCCTTTATGTCAAAAGGTGTTCCGGACGCCTCCACGTCAGGACCATCAAGATCTGGAACATACATTTGAGTTCCAAACAGGCATTTGCATGAAGTATGACCCCCCAGGGACCTTCTAGGCAGATTATTAAGTGCTCTCTGGACTCTATACAGGTGATTAAGCCAACTACGACCCATACCTAATACTCTGGCTGCTAAGGACTGCTTTAAATCATGGTTTTGACGCTCCACAACACTATTTTGCTCAGGATGAAATGGAGAAAAGTAATAGAGTTGGTCCCCTAACGAAGCCATGGCGTCCGTGAATGCCCTTGAGGCAAAAGCAGGGCCCTGGTCCAAGTGGAAAGCTGCAACTACATATGTGCTGATAAAGACTTGCAAATCTTTAATAACAGTCCGAGCCTCAGCCGAGCGTCGGGGCCACACCCATAGAAATCTAGAGCAAGAGTCCACAGCGACTAAAATGTATTTGTATGCACTGTCCGGTGTTTTGGGACCACAATGGTCCAAGTATACACATTATAACGGTTTGTTGGATATTAGGAGGGGTGTTTGCAGTGGGACTTTGATGATGGAATTCTTAATTTGTTGGCAGATGTCACAACAAAGGACATACTGCTTGGTCTGTTTGTATAGACCTGGCTACCAATAACGTGCTTGCAATAATGATATTGTAGCAGCCACACCAGCATGGGCCGATGCAACCCCCTCATGCGCTGCTTTAATCAACTCTGTTCTTATGTCTTTTTTGGGAATGACTTGATCTCCCATGCCTGGTATTTTTACTTCGGCGCCAAGGAAGCCTCCCATTCTGTAGGAATATTTAGCAGGAAATGCTTTTGAATAGGGTGTGCCTTTAGCTGCATCTTTCACGGCAGCCCATATGTCATCGCTAGCTTTCATTCCAGAATGAGTTACTGTGGCAACAGCAGCCATAGCTACTGCTGATTTGGCTGCATCATCAGCCACTGTATTTCCACCAACGGGTATTCCAATGCGCTGGTGTCCAAGTGTATGTACAACATGGACGTTTGGTAGCGATTCCTTCAGATCCGCTACTTTCCCCACAGAAGTCTGTGTTTAATGGTGTTGCCTTTAGAATCTCTGAACTCATTCTGGCGCCAGTAATGCAGATATTCATTGAAGGACTGTACACAGTAATACGAATCACAGACGATCAGTGTTAGCTGTGCAGAATCCGTGTGTTCCAGTGCTTCACTAGAGCCTTTAGCTCTGCTAATTGTGCTGTGCAATCCCCTAAGGTTTGCGTGAATGTATGCTGGGGCCAAAATGTATTATCCTCCATATAGGCACTTACGACTGCGCAAGCAGTGGAGTATTGATGTTTTGTGCCTATTGAAGGTAGTGCTAATATGAATACCTTCAAGGAAAGCCACAGACAGTTCCATGTGAAAATAAAGTAATTTGTTTTAAGCCAGTTTATCAGCTTGCGTGTTTTTGAAGTTCAGATGTAGAAGAGGCAAATGAGTCTGAAATGGTGTCATTGATGTTGGCAAAGTATCCAGAAGCATTTAGTGCAAAAGCTGGAGCCATATTTGTAGGAGTAGATCTGGTGGTTCACAGTAAATGACGCCATCCATCTGTGTTGAAGTTGTGTCAAATCGATCAGTAATTTCTGTATTGTTTGTTGTAACAGATGTTAGTGGTACTAATGCAAGATCATTTTCCGCCCTCCCCAAGCTTGGAGAGGTGTCAAGATTGCTGCTCAAACCTTGTAGAGGGACGACTTGACCAGTGGTGAGAGGGATACAGGAACTACTGGCTGCTCCTCTTGGTCTGCTGTGCAGGATCGGCCTCATGGTGTAACTTGACTGTAGGAAAGTCCTCCTTTTTGCCCTGGTCACCCCCAAACGTTTTGGACAGGTACTGGTGGTTACTGACTCTTGGCTGTGCCCTGGGTACTGCTTACCAGTCCCAGGGCCAGTGCTCTGTGTAAAGTGGATATGCAAATTAGGCTAATTATAATTGGCAAAGTTAACCTACCTATAAGTCCCTAGTATATGGTAGGGCATGGAGGTTTAGGGACCCCAGCATAGGTAGTGCCCCCATAGGTGCACTGGGTATGTGCCCAGTGTCATTTTAAAGGCAGGCCTGCCTTGCTGGCGGCTTTTAAATTAAAGTTATATGAAAATTCGACTTTGGAATTAAAAGTAGTTCCAAAGTCTTAAACTACCTTGTTTTTGCATATATGTCACCCCTAAGGTGTGCCCTATGTGCCCCTAGGGCTGGGTGCCATGTAACTATAAGCAGGGACCTTATAAAAATAGTTTTATAAGCCCTGGTGAGGTAAAACAGCCAAATTTGTTTTTCCCTCATTGTAGTGACTGGCCTACATAGGCTAGAATGGGGAGACTTTATTTTAATTTTAAAAGTCCCCTTAACCCCTTCGCTGCCAGGCCTTTTCCCCCTCCTGTGCAAGGCCTTTTTTTGCCTATTTGGAATAGTTCTCGCTTAGGCCCTCATAAATTTTTGTCCACATAAGCTACCCATGCCAAATGTGTGTCCCTTTTTTTCAAACATCCTAGGGATTCTAGAGGTACCCAGACTTTCTGGGTTCCCCTGAAGGAGGCCAAGAAATTAGCCAAAATACAGTGAAAAATGTGTTTTTTTTCAAAACAATGGGGAAAAAGGGCTGCAGAAGAATGCTTGTGGTTTTTCCCCTGAAAATGGCATCAACAAAGGGTTTGTGGTGCTAAAATCACCAGCTTCCCAGCTTTCAGGAACAGGCAGACTTGAATAAAAAAAAAATCAACACAATTTTGGCATTTTACTAGGACATACCCAATTTTTACGATTTGTTTGTGCTTTCAGCCTCCTTCCAGTCAGTGAAAGAAATGGGCGTGAAACCAATGCTGGATCCCAGAAACCTAAACATTTCTGAAAGGTAGACCAAATTCTGAATTCAGCAATGGGTAATTTGTGTAGATCCTACAATGGTTTCCTACAGAAAATCATAACTGAAATAAAAAAGTATTGAAAAAAACAGCAATTTTCTCTACATTTTACTGTGTAACTTTTTCCTGCGATGTCAGATTTGTGAAAGCATTATACTGTTACATCTGCTGGACACTTCTGGTTGCGGGGATATATAGGGCTTGTAGGTTCATCAAGAACCCTAGGTACCCAGAGCCAATAAATGACCTGCACCCTGCAGTGGGTTTTCATTCTGTACCGGGTATACAGCAATTCATTTGCTGAAATATAAAGAGTCAAAAATAGGTATCAAGAAAACCTTTGTATTTTCACAATGGGCATAAGATAAGGTGTGGAGGAGCAGGAGCTAGTTTGGGGTGCCCATACTAGAATGTGAATTACAGGGCATTTCTCAAATAGACGTATTTTGTACACACTGTCTTATATTTGGAAGGAAAAAATGTAGAGAAAGGCAAGAGGCAATAACACTTGTTTTGCTATTCTATGTTCCCCCAAGTCTCCCGATAAAAATGGTATCTCACTTGTGTGAAAAGGCCTAGTGCCCGTGACAGGAAATGCCCCAAAACACAACGTGGACACATCAAATTTTCTCAAAGAAAACAGAGGTGTTTTTTGCAAGGTGCCTACCTGTGGATTTTGGACTCTAGCTCAGCGGGCAACTAGGGAAACCTAACAAACCTGTGCATTTTTTAAAACTAGAGACCTAGGGGAATCCAAGACAGGGTGACTTGTGGGGCTCTGACCAGGTTCTGTTACCCAGAATCCTTTGCAAACCTCAAAATGTGGCTAAAATAACACTTTTTCCACACATTTCGGTGACAGAAAGTTCTGGAATCTGAGAGGAGCCACAAATTTCCTTCCACCCAACGTTCCCTCAAGTCTCCCGATAAAAATGGTACCTCACTTGTGTGGGTAGGCCTAGTGCCCGCGACAGGAAATGCCCCAAAACACAAAGTGGACACGTCACATTTTCTCAAAGAAAACAGTGGGGTTTTTGACAAAGTGTCTTCCTGTGGATTTTGGCCTCTAGCTCAGCTGGCTCCTAGGGAAACCTACCAAACCTGAACCTTTTTTAAAACTAGAGACCTAGAGGAATCCAAGACAGGGTGACTTGTGGGGCTCTCACCAGGTTCTGTTACCCAGAATCCTTTGCAAACCTCAAAATTTGGCTACAAATACACTTTTTCCTCACATTTCGGTGACAGAAAGTTCTGGAATCTGAGAGGAGCCACAAATTTCCTTCCACCCAGCGTTCCCCCAAGTCTCCCAATAAAAATGGTACCTCACTTGTGTGGGTAGGCCTAGTGCCCGCTACAGGAAAAGCCATAAAAACACCGTGTGAACACGTCACATTTTTCCACAGAAAACAGAGGTGTTTTTTGTAAAGTGCCTACCTGTGGATTTTGGCCTCTAGCTCAGCTGGCACCTAGGGAAACTTACCAAACCTGGGCATTTTTGAAAACTAGAGACCTAAGGGAAACCAAGACAGGGTAACTTGTGGGGCTCTCACCAGGTTCTGTTACCCAGAATCCTTTGCAAACCTCAAAATGTGGCTAAAAAAACACTTTTTCCTCACATTTCGGTGACAGAAAGTTCTAGAATCTGAGAGGAGCCACAAATTTCCTTCCACCCAGCGTTCCCCCAAGTCTCCCAATAAAAATGGTACCTCACTTGTGTGGGTAGGCATAGTGCCCGCGACAGGAAATGCCCCAATACACAACGTGGACACATCACATTTTTCCACAGAAAACAGAGGTGTTTTTTGGAAAGTACCTACCTGTGGATTTTGTCCTCTAGCTCAGTCGGCACCTAGGGAAACCTAACAAACCTGGGCATTTTTGAAACTAGAGACCTAGGGGAATCCAAGACAGGGTGACTTGTGGGGCTCTCAGCAGGTTCTGTTACCCAGAATCCTTTGCAAACCTCAAAGTGTGGCTAAAAAACACTTTTTCCTCACATTTTGGTGACAGAGAGTTCCGGAATCTGAGAGGAGCCAAAAATGTCCTTCCACCCAGCGTTCCCCCAAGTCTTCCGATACAAATGGTACCTCACTTGTGTGGGTAGGCCTAGTGCCGCTACATGAAATGCCCCAAAACACAATGTGGACACGTCACATTTTTCCACAGAAAACAGAGGTGTTTTTTGTAAAGTGCCTACCTGTGGATTTTGGCCTCTAGCTCAGCCGGCACCTAGGGAAACCTACCAAACCTGGGCATTTTTTAAAACTAGAGACCTAAGGGAATCCAAGACAGGGTGACTTGTGGGGCTCTCACCAGGTTCTGTTACCCAGAATCCTTTGCAAACCTCAAAGTGTGGCTAAAAAACACTTTTTCCTCACATTTTGGTGACAGAGAGTTCCGGAATCTGAGAGGAGCCAAAAATGTCCTTCCACCCAGCGTTCCCCCAAGTCTTCCGATACAAATGGTACCTCACTTGTGTGGGTAGGCCTAGTGCCGCTACATGAAATGCCCCAAAACACAATGTGGACACGTCACATTTTTCCACAGAAAACAGAGGTGTTTTTTGTAAAGTGCCTACCTGTGGATTTTGGCCTCTAGCTCAGCCGGCCCCTAGGGAAACCTACCAAACCTGGGCATTTTTTAAAACTAGAGACCTAAGGGAATCCAAGACAGGGTAACTTGTGGGGCTCTCACCAGGTTCTGTTACCCAGAATCCTTTGCAAACCTCAAAATGTGGCTGGAAAAACACTTTTTCCTCACATTTCGGTGACAGAAAGTTCTGGAATCTGAGAGGAGCCCAAAATGTCCTTCCACCCAGCGTTCCCCCAAGTCTCCCGATACAAATGGTACCTCACTTGTGTGGGTAGGCCTAGTGCCTGTGACAGGAAATGCCCCAAAACACAAAATGGACACGTCACATTTTCTCAAAGAAAACAGAGGTGTTTTTGGGAAAGTGTCTTCCTGTGAATTTTGGCCTTTAGCTCAGCTGGCACCTAGGGAAACCTACCAAACCTTGGCCTTTTGTAAAACTAGAGACCTAGAGGAATCCAAGACAGGTCACTTGTGGGGCTCTCACCAGGTTCTGTTACCCAGAATCCTTTGCAAACCTCAAAATGTGGCTAGAAAAACACTTTTTCCTCACATTTCGGTGTCAGAAAGTTCTGGAATCTGAGAGGAGCCACAAATTTCCTTCCACCCAGCGTTCCCCCAAGTCTCCCAATAAAAATGGTACCTCACTTGTGTGGGTAGGCATATTGCCTGCGACAGAAAATGCCCCAAAACACAAAGTGGACACGTCACATTTTCTCAAATAAAACAGTGGTGTTTTTGGCAAAGTGTCTACCTGAGGATTTTGGCCTCTAGCTCAGCTGGCACCTATGGAAACCTACCAAACTTGAGCCTTTTGTAAAACTAGAGACCTAGAGGAATCCAAGACAGGGTGACTTGTGGGGCTCTCACCAGGTTCTGTTACCCAGAATCCTTTGCAAACCTCAAAATTTGGCTAAAAAAACACTTTTTCCTCACATTTCGGTGACAGAAAGTTCTGGAATCTGAGAGGAGCCACAAATTTCCTTCCACCCAGCGTTCTCCCAAGTCTACCAATAAAAATGGTACCTCACTTGTGTGGGTAGGCATAGTGCCCGCGACAGGAAATGCCCTAATACACAACGTGGACACATCACATTTTTCCACAGAAAACAGAGGTGTTTTTTGGAAAGTACCTACCTGTGGATTTTGTCCTCTAGCTCAGTCGACACCTAGGGAAACCTAACAAACCTGGGCATTTTTGAAACTAGAGACCTAGGGGAATCCAAGACAGGGTGACTTGTGGGGCTCTCACCAGGTTCTGTTACCCAGAATCCTTTGCAAACCTCAAAATGTGGCTAAAAAACACTTTTTCCTCACATTTTGGTGACAGAGAGTTCCGGAATCTGAGAGGAGCCAAAAATGTCCTTCCACCCAGCGTTCCCCCAAGTCTTCCGATACAAATGGTACCTCACTTGTGTGGGTAGGCCTAGTGCCCGCTACATGAAATGCCCCAAAACACAATGTGGACACGTCACATTTTTCCACAGAAAACAGAGGTGTTTTTTGTAAAGTGCATACCTGTGGATTTTGGCCTCTAGCTCAGCCGGCACCTAGGGAAACCTACCAAACCTGGACATTTTTGAAAACTAGAGACCTAAGGGAATCCAAGACAGGGTAACTTGTGGGGCTCTCACCAGGTTATGTTACCCAGAATCCTTTGCAAACCTCAAAATGTGGCTAGAAAAACACCTTTTCCTCACATTTCGGTGACAGAAAGTTCTGGAATCTGAGAGGAGCCAAAAATGTCCTTCGACCCAGCGTTCCCCCAAGTCTCCCAATACAAATGGTACCTCACTTGTGTGGGTAGGCCTAGTGCCCGCTACAGGAAATACCCCAAAACACAATGTGGACACGTCACATTTTTCTACAGAAAACAGAGGTGTTTTTTGTAAAGTGCCTACCTGTGGATTTTGGCCTCTAGCTCAGCCGGCACCTAGGGAAACCTACCAAACCTGGGCATTTTTGAAAACTAGAGACCTAAGGGAATCCAAGACAGGGTAACTTGTGGGGCTCTCACCAGGTTCTGTTACCCAGAATCCTTTGCAAACCTCAAAATGTGGCTAGAAAAACACATTTTCCTCACATTTCGGTGACAGAAAGTTCTGGAATCTGAGAGGATCCAAAAATTTCCTTCCACCCAGCGTTCCCCCAAGTCTCCCAATACAAATGGTACTTCACTTGTGTGGGTAGGCCTAGTGCCCGCTACAGGAAATGCCCCAAAACACAATGTGGACACGTCACATTTTTCCACAGAAAACAGAGGTGTTTTTTGTAAAGTGCCTACCTGTGGATTTTGGCCTCTAGCTCAGCCGGTACCTAGGGAAACCTACCAAACCTGGGCAGTTTTGAAAACTAGAGACCTAAGGGAATCCAAGACAGGGTAACTTTGGGGCTCTCGCCAGGTTCTGTTACCCAGAATCCTTTGCAAACCTCCAAATTTGGCTAAAAAACACGTTTTCCTCACATTTCGGTGACAGAAAGTTCTGGAATCTGAGAGGAGCCACAAATTTCCTTCCAACCAGCGTTCCCCCAAGTCTCCCGATAAAAATTGTACCTCACTTATGTGGGTAGGCCTAGTGCCCGCTACAGGAAATGCCCCAAAACACAATGTGGACACGTCACATTTTTCCACAGAAAACAGAGTTGTTTTTTGTAAAGTGCCTACCTGTGGATTTTGGCCTCTAGCTCAGCCGGCACCTAGGGAAACCTACCAAACCTTGCCATTTTTGAAAACTAGAGACCTAGGGGAATCCAAGACAGGGTGACTTGTGGGGCTCTCACCAGGTTCTGTTACCCAGAATCCTTTGCAAACCTCAAAATGTGGCTGCAAAAACACTTTTTCCTCACATTTTGGTGACAGAAAGTTCTGGAATCTGAGAGGAGCCAAAAACTTCCTTCCACCCAGCGTTCCCCCAAGTCTCCCGATACAAATGGTACCTCACTTGTGTGGGTAGGCTTAGTGCCCGCTACAGGAAATGCCCCAAAACACAATGTAGACACTTCACATTTTTCCACAGAAAACAGAGATGTTTTTTGTAAAGTGCCTACCTGTGGATTTTGGCCTCTAGCTCAGCCGGCACCTAGGGAAACCTACCAAACCTGGGCATTTTTGAAAACTAGAGACCTAAGGGAATCCAAGACAGGGTAACTTTGGGGCTCTCACCGGCTTCTGTTACCCAGAATCTTTTGCAAACCTCAAAATGTGGCTACAAAAAAACTTTTTCCTCACATTTCGGTGACAGAAAGTTCTGGAATCTGAGAGGATCCACAAATTTCCTTCAAACCAGCGTTCCCCCAAGTCTCCTGATAAAAATGGTACCTCACTTATGTGGGTAGGCCTAGTGCCCGCAACAGGAAATGCCCCAAAACACAAAGTGGACATGTCACAGTTTCTCAAAGAAAACAGAGGTGTTTTTTGCAAAGTGCCTACCTGTGGATTTTGGCCTCTAGCTCAGGTGGCACCTAGTGAAACCTACCAAACCTGGACATTTTTGAAAACTAGAGACCTAGGGGAATTCATGACAGGGTGACTTGTGGGGCTCTCACCATGTTCTGTTACCCAGAATCCTTTGCAAACCTCAAACTTTGGCTAAAAAAACACTTTATCCTCACATTTCGGTGACAGAAAGTTCTGGAATCTGAGAGGAGCCACAAATTTCCTTCCACCCAGCGTTCCCCCAAGTCTCCCGATAAAAATGATACCTCACTTGTGTGGGTGGGCCAGGTGCCTGCAACAGAATAAGGCCCAAAACTTGTAGAGATAGAGGGGATAGCACAGCGAGTTGATAAGGACATATTCTTCTTTTATTCATCTTTAGGCTGACTGTGCTTTGGGGACCCACACAAGTGAGGTGTCATTTTACTTGTGGGACTGAGCGGAACGCTGGGGAGTAGGAATTGTGTGCTGGAGCATGATCCTACTAAGAAAAGTCAGGAAAATATGCTTTTTTACACAAATTGTGAGGTTTGCAGAGGAGTCTGGGTAAGAAAATGTTTGGGGATCCACGCAAGCCACACCTCTCTGGAATCCTTGGGGTGTCTACTTTTAAAAAATGTCTGGGTTTGGTAGGTTTACCTAGATGAAGGCCGCACCCACAACCAAAAACATAGGTGCCCCCTCTCCCCCAAACACAGGTAGTTTTGCAACATATCATTTTGATGTGTCCACGTACCTCCGTGATGTGCCAAACACTAAAATTGTGAAAAGAAACGCACTTAGGTTATGTGAAAAAGACCCCTCACCCACCCACCAAGTTGGTGGCATGCTTCATTATCGAGGTCCCACCTGAGACGCCTAGTGTGTCACAAGTGTGCTTCAACGTCTGATTACAGTGGAGCAGGTTTTCTCATTTGTACCACACATACTGGTTGGATTTGGCACGAGGGTGAGTGATGGTTCAGTAGATAAAATTTTATTAACATGAGATTTCACAAAAGTGAAATGCACTGTTAATAACTGAAAGGCCAAAACACTGAATCAATGACTCACAGCTCGTGAGCTGTAAAGCTGCGTCAAGGCACCCACCGTTTTACAGTCCATTCACACACCTTTCATACATGACATGCACAAAACCATTCACGCTGCCAGCCATGGGCCCAGCACATTACAACACTCGCATCGACAGACAGCACCACTCAAGGGCCTATCATTTACATATGCCCACATACCTGATACAGCAGTCACACTAGCTGATGGGAGTGTGTGGACTGACGTGTGGCTGGCACCGCCACCCCACGCACACCGCCAGCCAAGCACCACCCCACGAACACTGCCAGCCAAGCACCACCCCATGCACACCGCCAGCCAAGCACCACCCCACACACACAGCCAGCCAGGCACCACCCCACGCACACCACCAGCCAAGCGCCACCTCACGCACACCGCCAGACAAGCGCCACCCCACGCACACCACCAGCCAAGCACCACCCCAGCCAAGTGCCACCCCACGCACACTGCCAGCCAAGCACCACCCCAAGCACACTGCCAGCCAAGCGCCACCCCACGCACACTGCCAGCCAAGCACCACCCCAAGCACACCGTCAGCCAAGTGCCACCCCACACACACAGCCAGCCAAGTGCCACCCCACGCACACCGCCAACACGTTTTTTTCCATTTATAAACAACAAAGAAACCACTAACTAATTATAAAAGAAGTACAAAACTACAAACGCAAAAACTCTAATTAAATACATGACAGTATTGGCAACCGCGAAACTGAACATATGAAAATATAAAATAGGCAGTTTACTCTCACGGTATTTCTTTAACATTTTTCTTGGTGTGGTAATTTCTGAAACAGCCGGGCACACACAGCCCAGGCTTTGAAGGGCAATCGGGGCAGTACATCCAGTTCCCCTTCCGGATACCTCTTCGGGCACATACTCTACATTTCTTAGTGGGTAAGTCTTTCTTGGGAGTGGGAGGAATGTGATCTGGAAAGTGGCGATCTTTCAATCTAGTCACTTCATCCACCACTGCTACTCTAGGAACTCTTGCCTGTTCCACCACAAGAAGGCTCTCTATCACCGACTCCTGAAATTTAACAAATGTCATCCTTGACTCAGGTGAACAATCCTTGAACACAATAAATGAATTAAAAGTTGCCAGATGAAATAAATGTAGGGCCAACTTTTTATACCACACTTAAGACTTACGCAGAGCAGTGTAAGGTTCCAACCTCTGATCTACTCTATCAACACCACCCATGTGCCTATTGTAGTCCAAAATGCACGCATGTTTGTGCGCTTCGGCAACCTGGCCCCAAACAGTCACAGGGGAAGTACTCTCATCATGGATGTCTCCACAATACAATTTGGGTGGTAGAATTTGGGGCTGAACTAAATTGGGGAGCTTTCCGTGCTTGCCACCGCATGCACCTGCTCTCTGGTTGGGCTAACCCACTATTGTCCCGTTGCGCAGACTGTGCTTGCGAAGGGACAGCAGGACTGTCCTCATCACCTCCCTCATAATTACTGGAAGAGGAGTTATCGAAAGGGACTCCTCTGACTGAAAAATCACCCACAGAGTCTGAGCCATTGTCCTATCCCTCAGATGCTGTCTCAGTATCTGCTGTCTCAGTCTCTGATCCTATGTCAGAGCTGTCCTCTATAACCCGAGTGAGGGCTTGAGCAGCAGTCAACCAACGATATGCCATCTATGCTACTGGCTAAACTGTTGCTCTAAAACTCTAGCCTATGTAGACAGCTCAAAATTGCTGGTGTATGTGTGTGATATGTGCAAGAGTAGAGGTCACCTTACCTTTGCTTTTTTCCCTCAATCAGTACGTTCTTTCAAGACACTCAAAAAACACCTTGTCACATACCAATCATCAGAGTCTTTAGCACCTCTAGCGCCCAGTCCAACAATCATTATTGGTGCTCCGACTCCCATGTCCTCCTCCTCGGATTCCCTCACTACCACCCAGCAAAAGTGCCCATCATCTCTCAATAGCTTCCCCCCGTACATATACTTCATTTGTATTATAGCGCAGGTAATGGCTGACTTTATTAATGTACTCAGCTATTTACATAAAGTACAGATTTGCTATTTGCTGTAGGCATATAAACCTTCTACGCTATTTTATGGCATCAAAACTACCACTAGACAAAAGTCTGATCCTTTTGTAGCAGAAACATAATCACAAGACTTACTTGACTTCCGTGTCTCCCAGGGTGATTTTGAAAACACCCAAGGATTTTTTAACTCCCTCCCTGGTGTTGGCCACTGGTCGTGACCTGCACCAGTCAGGTAGGGGCGATACCCGCACTCTAGGGTTTAAGCAGCTGTAACAAAGCACTCAGCAATCATCATACAGTCGTGGTCATCTGGCTGCAATCTCCCTCTAACATACACGGGTCAAAGTAGTGTTTTTATAATGAAACAGGTGATGTTCCAAGAAAGGATCCCTACGTAAGAGTGTGTATGTTCCTATGAGCACTAGAGACAAAGCAATACCATGTTTGCCGGCAACCTATTTTACTGCAGCCTTGAGAAAAGCACAGAGTGAAAGAAATGTCTTGTTTAAGAATGCAGTGCTGGCCTAGGCAAAGAACAGCTAGATAGAGAGAAATAAAACAAGACCGCAAATGTGGCTATTGTTAAAATAATAAACAAAGCAAAATAAAATATATATATAGGTTAAAGTGCACAGCAGCAGGCCTAGTTCGCTAAAATAACATGTATGAAGCTATAACTAAAATTGCTACACAACACTTTGGCCCTCATTACAACTCTGGCAGTCGGTGGAATAGTGGAGGTATTACCGCCAACAGGGTGGCGGTACCTACCTCCACTATTATGACATTGCCGGTTTGGCTTTGGCCAAACTGCCAATGTACCACATCGACAGCCACGGCGGTAACAACCACTGGGCTGGATACTTCAGTCTCCAGCCCGGCGGCCGTCACTAGGCTGCACATGGCATTATGACCCCGCCCACCGCCATGGTTTCAGTGGTTTCGGTACTGCCACTGAAACCATGGCGGTAGGCACTATCCGTGCCAAAGAATTCCTTCCCAGGCACTGATAGTGGGTCTCCCCCGCCCCCTCTTCAGACTCCTCCCCACCCTCTCCTGACCCACCCACACATTTACACACACACAGGCACATACATACACACCCATACACACACACATTCATACATTCATACACACTCACAGCAACACTCACGAACATACATCCAGGCACACACGCAATCTCACGGCACAACATGCACGTACACACACACCCACTCAGGCACACACGCATTACACATGCATGCACACATTCACACACAGTCACACACACACCCACTCACGCATAGAACGCCCCCTACCCCCTCTCCTGTCAGACAACCAGACTTACCTGCTTGCAAGGGGTCCTCGGGCAGGAGACGGGACGCGGTGCTGCTGCCAGCAGCAGCGTCCGCCAGCAAAACACCACCAGGCCGTATCATGGAACATGATACGGTAGGCGGTGTTTTGTTGGTGTGCTTTACCGCCATCTGCTGCCATGACCGTTGATGGAATTCCGCCAGCCTTCTGGCGGTATTCCATATACGGTCATAATGGCACGGACGGTCAATAGCCATGGCGCCGGTATGTTGGCGGCCGTCGCTGTGGCGGTAGGCGGCATTTGCCGCCAATCTCATAATGAGGGCCTTTGTTTTCTACAACAATATTGTACATCAACGCTATCCACATTCTTTAATCCACATAGTGTGGCCAGTGCCTTTGTTACTGCAGTATTTACAGTTGAGCATCAGATTGTTCCCCTATTTTAAAATCTGCAATAGTTCATGAATATCTCCTTCCTCTCACAACATTCCTGTCTCACAGTGGTTTCTGTCGAAAAATCACACAGCATTGACATTACTTGTTTCTTCAAATCTACATGTCCCATAATGCATTGCTGTTTACTCAAAAATTCACTAAAGAGCTTTTTTTTTAAAAAAATTGTTTTATTATTTTACTAAACATATATAGCTATACATAAGTGATTCAGTTAAGGAAATAATCCACAATTTAACTTTTTACCACATTTGAAATATATTCTGGTGTTTGCAGTTTTGAAAAAAAGCATATTAAAATTAATATTTATTCTTGTGCAAAATGTATGCATGTGTTTGCCATCAAATGTTTGTCAAAACATATTAATAAATCTTAATATGATCTTAACATAGATGTATAAGTATGTTCATTAAAATGTAACCTAAATTTCTAACCTGTACTTGTAGGAGGAACATTAGAGGTGCTGATGTCTGTAATTCCTGACACAGGCCCTTATTACAACCCTGGCGGTCGGTGGTAAAGAGGCAGTAATACCGCCAACAGGCCGGTGGAAAAAAAAATGGAATCATGACCGTGGCAGAAACCACCAACATAGACTGCCACTTTAACACTCTATTATGAGAGGCCAATCCGCTACCTTTTCCGGGGCGGAACCAATGCGAACAAAAACACGGCGGAAACAGGACTTGGAAGGGAAAACACTCACCTCTCCACACCCCACGAGGAATCAGGACGCCGTGGAGCCAGAACTCCAAATACTCCCTGCGATGGCATCCCTGCTCCCCTATCAGGAGCAACAAAGACGGCGACGACGACCACAGTGAGTACTGCACCTACAACAGAGGGGGGGGGAAAGAGAGTGACACACACGCAACACCCCAACCCCCACCCTCACCCACAACAACATACACACAAATACATGCTGCAACATTACATTTACACCCCTCACCCCCCCTTCAAGAACGCAAGGACAAAAGGAAATGAGTTGAACGATTGTAATCATGAAAAAAACAGTAGTCAAAACTCGAAATACAGTATTTACAATTATGTACACCAACTACACAAGTCCGGATAGTGCACCAATAATTGTCCGGGGACCACTGGGTGCAAAATGCATGGGCGAGGCCCACACTCAATACGAGACATCAAACGGAGAGAACACTGCAGGGGCATTAGATCGAAATGAAACAGGCACCTCAGGGGAAAGGGGAGGGAGGGGCACCTCAGCCAGATGTGTGCACGACGCCACTGCTCCACGAGGGGGCTCCATGCCCACTGCTTAATCCTGGGGAGTGCAAAGCCACAGTCTCTCAAGTCTCTCCAGTGGGTGGTTTGCCCACTGCTTTACCTGGGGAGTGCAAAGCCACAGTCTCTCAAGTCTCTCCAGTGGGTGGTTTGCCCACTGCTTTATCCTGGGGAGTGCAAAGCCACAGTCTCTCAAGTCTCTCCAGTGGGTGGGTTGCCCACTGCTTTATCCTGGGGAGTGCAAAGTCACAGTCACTCAGGTGGATGCCTATCTCCACTGGTTCTGGAGGGGGCTTTGTGGCCAGAGTGCTTCATCCTGCCAAGGACAGAGGTAGATGATGTGATACTCCACTGGTTCTGGAGGGGGCTTTGTGCCCAGAGTGCTTCATTCTGCCAAGGACAGAGGTAGTGGATGCCTTTTTCCACTGGTTCTGGAGGGGGCTTTGTGCCCAGAGTGCTTTATCCTGCCAAAGACAGAGGTATTGGATGTGATACTCCACTGGTTCTGGAGGGGCTTTGTGCACAGAGTGCTTCATCATGCCAAGGACAGAGGTGGTGGATGTCTTTCTCCACTGAAGGTGTTGCATCATGGAAGCTGCCCCGGCTCCTGTAACTGATCACCAGGCTCGGTCGACTGACCACTGGGGATAGCAGCCATGTCTGCGGTGGTGCCACTGGCTCAGGATGTCGCAAGGCCGCTGGCGGTGCTTGCGGCGGTGTCAGTAACGGCGGTGCTTGCGGCGGCCTCTGTGGCATCGGTGCTGGCGGCAGACACTGTGGCAGCAGTGCTTGCAGCGGCCTCTGTGGCATTGGTGCTGGTGGCGGACTCTGTGGCAGCCGTGCTTGCGGTGGCCTCTGTGGCATCGGTGCTGGCGGCGGGCTCTGTGGTGGCGGTGCTGGTGGCGGACTCAGTGACTGCGGTGCTGGTGGCGGTGCATGTGGCGGTGCAGGTGGCGGTCTTCTCCGCCGTACCGGATGGCATCGACGTGGATAGAAGGTGTGACACTGGTCCCATAGTCGGTGCCACCATGCCCTCTCCTGACATGCCCTTGATTTTCTGGCCCTTCCCCCCCTTGGATGGTGGCGCAGCTGTCTTGCCACTATCCACTTTTGTTTTCTCTGAGCCCTTGGTAGCAGGTGTTTTCACCTTTCCCTCTGGGATGTGGGCAACTTTTTTACTTTTGCAGGTGGCGGAATGTCCTTGCCCTCACTCCGTGGCACACTGGCTGCCCTGATGCTTGGTGCACTCCAAAAGCCCGCTGTTGCTGGGACCACTGTGCCCGGTGATGTGGTGGCTGACGTGCCGGGTTGGGACCTGAATAGCCTGGCCCTAGGGGACGGACGAGGGGGGGGGGTGTAGGGAAGAGGTCAATGTTAGCCAGGAATTATTTTTTACTCAAGCTGGGACGGTAGATGGAGTAGGTTTGGGAGTGGAGGAAGCGGTAGTGGTTGTAGGAGGTGTACGATTGCTGAATTTGGGTGAAGGTTCATGGGCTGGAGGCTGTTGTGAGGTGGATGGCTGTTGGGTGGGTGGGTGCCTGCGATTGTGTACTTTGGGAGGAGGGCTCACAGACACTGGTAGAGGACACAGGGGATGTGTGAATGGTAGTGGGGTGGTGAGTGCACGTGAGCGGTGTGTGGTGATGGGCTTGCTGGTGATGGAGGTAGTGGCTGAAGATGTTGTGCATGCAGATGTGAGTGGAGACGAGACAAGGAGGGAGGAGGACGACGTGGAGGAGGGGGACATAGTGGAGGCAGTGGATGTTGGTATGTCTGCATGGGAATGATGCTTGTGTGAGTGCCTGTGGGACGTGTGGTGCTTATGTTTGCCTGAGCCACACTTGTTTGATGAAGTGTGTGCATGCTGGTCTGATTGTGTGCTTGGGATAGGCTGAGGTACAGGGGATTGGGTCTGGGTGGAGGGGGAGGCTGGACACAGGGACAATGGCTGCCATCAGTGCTGAGGCCAGAGCCTGAAATGCTCTCTGTTGGTCCGCCTGCCCAGAATGAATGCCCTCCAGGTATGCATTTGTTTGTTGCAAATGCCTCTCAACACCCTAGATGACATTCAGAATGGTAGACTGCCCAACAGTGAGGTATCTCAGGAGGTCAATAGCCTCCTCACGGAGGGTAGCAGGGCTGACTGTGGCAGGGCCTGAGGTGCCTGGGGCGAGGGAGATGCCCACCCTCCTGGGTGAGCGGCCACGGGACACACGCTGAGGGGCTGCTGGGAGGGCGATGCTGGTAGGGGGGTGGCGGCTGTACCTGTTGATGCAGGGGGCACAGAGGGGCCCGCCACCGCAATGGATCTCCCATCAGAGGAGGAGTCCCTGTTGCTGATGTCACCTCCTGTCCCGCCGTGGAGCTTCCCTCACCCTCCGTCCCACTGGTGGCTTCAGACTCCGTTGTCTCGCTCTCCAGGGCCAAGTGGGATGCAGCTCCCTCCTGCTCCGGTGCCACTGCTCCTCCGCCTGATGATGCTATTGCACACAAGAACAGGGAGACCACAAAAAGGGTGGGGGAAAGAGAGAAGAAATACATGTTCAGTGCATGCAATACCACTACCGTTGGCAGACACAGCAGCACTCTGCACTACGCCATGCACTTAGAGTTCCTAGATTAATCACATGCCCATGGGGTACAAGGCCTATGCCCGATTGCTGCACACATGGAAGTCACAGGAGCCTGACTAGTTGTAGATGGCTCTTACCACTGGTGGGGTTGGGGTGCCACATAGCCTGCCTCACAAAGGGTCCTTGCCTACAAAGCTCGACCTGTCCTAGGGTAGCCCACTGCCCACCTACCCCACCCACCAGACACCTCGTAATGCGCACAGAGTCAGATGGATGTGACGGTACTCACCCCCTTGTGGCTGCTGTGATGCCCTCAACCGCCCATCCAACTCCGGATATGCCACCGCCAGGATCCGGAACATCAGGGGGGTCATGGTGCGATGGGCACCCCTCCCACGTAGCGAGGCCATCCCCAGCTGGGCCTCCGCTGTCTTCTTGCTCCAGCGGCGAATGTCCACCCATTTTTTACGGCAGTGGGTGCTCCGTCTATGGTGGACACCCAGGGTCTGGACGTCCTTGGCGATGGCACGCCAAATATCCTTCTTCTGGTGGGCGCTGACCTAGAGGAAGAGTACAGGGGAAAGGGAAAACTTTACCCCGTCCGGACCGTCACAGTCATTGGCCCACGTTCCCACCCTTGCCCTGACGCCATGCACTCACTGTTCGCACGAGCAGGCCTCAGTCCCTCCCCCTATGTATCTTGAATCCATACCACTCCAAACAGGCATTGCCCATGCAGCATGCTCACAGTGTACTCACCTGTTTGTCTGAAGGACCGTAGAGTAGCGTGTACTGGGGGAGGACCCATCCACTAACTTCTCCAACTCCTCCGAAGTGAAGGCAGGGGCTCTTTCCCGAGACACATGAGCCATTGTTGCTTCCAGACTGAGGTCACAGCAGCACTTGCAGTGTAGGTCCTCTCCTGTCGAAGGTCAGGTATCAAGTGAGTGAACAGACAGAAAATGGAGGTCACGTCCGCAGCGGTGCATACCGTCACCACCGGAGTACATCGTCATTGGCTCCTGGGACCCATAGGGTCCAATGTTAACCAATGCAGGATTACGCTGCGGTCTTCGACCGCCTACCGCGACGGTGTAGAACGCCAGCGCAGTTACCTCATATCCCCTTGTCCCACCTTACAGGTCAGGCAGCCACCATTTCAGGGGGCCACATGGCATTAATATTAACTGCGTCACACCTATCTAGGCCTTGAATACACACAGTAACAGGCACATTGCGGATTTACAAATGTTTGCTAATGACATTTAGTAACACCTCAGTGTTGGCTGACTCTCTGCTTGCTGTTTTCCTCCATAGGGCACGTCCGCTGGGGCAGGTGGTGAGATGGCGGCATCGTCCGGTGTACAGACCACTGGTGGACCTGTCAACAATGGAAGAGAGCCACGTAAGAGTAACCTACAGACTTGATCGTGCAACAATCCATGAACTGTGTGCCCAGTTGGAGCCAGACCTGATGTCAGCAATCCGCCATCCCACAGGAATCCCCCCTCTAGAGCAGGTCCTGTCAGTACTCCATTTCCTGGCAAGTGGGTCTTTTCAAACAACAGTGGCCATTGCATCAGGGATGTCCCAGCCTATGTTCTCAAACGTGTTGTCCAGAGTGTTGTCTGCCCTGCTTAAACATATGCGCAGCTACATCATTTTCCCTCAGGTGGAGGATTTGCCTACAGTAAAAGGTGACTTCTATACCCTGGGACCTATCCCCAACATCATAGGTGCCATTAATGGGACACATGTGGCCTTGCTACCCCCCCGCAGGAGTGAACAGATGTACAGAAAACGGAAGAGCTACCATTCAATGAATGTGCAGATAGTGTGTTTGGCCGACCAGTACATCTCCCATGTGAATGCCAAGTTTCCTGGCTTAGTGCATGACGCTTACATTCTGAGGAATAGCAGCATCCCTTATGTGATGGGGCAACTCCAGAGGCACCGTGTGTGGCTAATAGGTGAGGACAAGGACCCTATACCCTGTGAATAGTTGACTGGGTCTGGGGTTGTCCCTAAGGGTTAGTGTATGTCCAACAGTTGTCCCTTGAGATTTGCAGGTGACTCTGGGTACCCCAACCTGTCATGGATACAGACCCCAGTGAGAAATCCCAGGACAAGGGCAGAGGAACGCTACAATGAGGCACATGGGTGAACTAGGAGAGTGATCAAAAGGACCTTCGGCCTCCTGATGGCCAGGTTCCCGTGCCTCCATATGACAGGTGGTTCTCTCTACTACTCACCAAAGAAGGTGTGCCAGATCATCGTGGCCTGTTGTATGCTGCACAACCTGGCCTTGCAACGACAGGTGCCTTTTCTGCAGGAGGATGGTCCAGATAGAGGTCCTGTGGCAGCTGTGGAGCCTGTGGACTATGAAGAAGAGGAGACAGAAGAAGAGAATATCGACAACAGAAACAACGTTATCCAGCAATACTTCCAGTGAAACACAGGTAAGAAGACGTCACTGCCTCACACCTCTCATACAATTGTTAGACCCATCATATGTATGTCACTTTCACCCACTGTATGGACCTTGACTTGTCACTTTGCCTTTCCATTTCACAGATGTGGGTCCCACTGTGTGACCTCTGCTATCCTACCTCATGGACTAGAGCTGTGTTACATCGGTATGTTGACAATACAATCGACATTGCTATATTCCATAGTTATTGTAAATACACATTTGTGAAAGCACAGAATGACTCCAGCTTGTTTTGTGATTCAAGGGTGTTTATTTCAGTTCAAAATAATGGAGGGGGTTGTAAAATGGGCAGGGGTGATGGTGGAGGATTGTCCATGGGAGTCCAGTCTATTTGTTTCACAGGTGCATTGTCCAAAGGGGCATAGGAAGTGGAGCTAGGGCAGTTGATGGATGGACAGGGTGACGAAGTGGGACAGAAGGATGACATTCAGGGGGGTCTCATTTCCTGGAGGGGTCTTGGCATTGTTCTTTGTCCTGGATCTCAGGGACCGTTTGGGGGTTGGTTCTCCTTCTGCAGGGGGTGGGGTGCTGGTGTTGTGGTCCTGTGGCGGTGCATCCTGTCCACTAGCGCTGGCGGAGGTGGTGGGCTGTTCATCATCCAGGCTAGTGTCAGGGGCCCCTTGTTGTGCCACAGTGTCCCTCCTGGTGTTCACAAGGTCCTTCAGCACCCCTACAATGGTGACCAGGGTGGTGTTGATGGACTTAAGTTCCTCCCTGATTCCCAGATACTACTGTTCCTCCTGCAGCTGATGGGTCTCCTGAAACTTGGCCAGTACCGTTGCCATCGTCTCCTGGGAATAATGGTACGCTCCCATGATGTCGGAGAGGGCCTCGTGGAGAGTGGGTTCCCTGGGCTTGTCCTCCCCCTGCCGCACAGCAGCCCTCCCAGTTCCCCTGTTATCCTGTGCCTCTGTCCTTGAACTGAGTGCCCACTCCCACTGCCCCCAGGTCCCTGATTTTCTTTGGGTGGTGGGTTTGCCTGGGTTCCCTGTAGTGGTGGACACACTGCTGCTTGACGTGTCCTTGGGACAGAGGGATGGGCCTGCTGGGTGGGTGCTGTGCTGGGGTTTCCTGAGGGGGGAGGCTCTGTGGTGGCTTGTGCCAATGTCAGGGGAACCGACTGTCCCAAGGTCCCAGATGGGCTGGGCTGGTCATCTTGATCTAGTTGGACAGAGCTGCTGTCATCACTGTGGGCCTCTTCTGTGGGGGGAGTGGACATGTCCTGAACCTCCTGTCTGATGACGTTGGGTAGGGGTCCTGCAGGGATGTAAAGGCATGATTATTGCATCTGTGTGTGCCATTGTGTGCAATGGTTGGTTGACCCTGTACTCCAGTGCTTGCATTCTTGTGTAGGACCTTGGGTGATAATAGGTTTGGGGTCTGTGTGGGTATCTGTAGTGGACATGCTTTGGTGATGGGTGTCCATGCTTTGGTGTTGCATGCAGGGCTTGGTGTTGGGATGTGTGGGTTGTGTTGGTGGGGTATCTGTGGGTTGTTGGGGTGATGGGTGTGAGGGTAAAGGTGGGAGTATGTGATGGCATGCAGGTGGGGTTGGGGGATAAGGTAGTGAAGATTTGCCTTACCAGAGTCCAGTCCTCCTGCTACTCCTGCGAGGCCCTCAGGATACAATATTGCCAAGGCTTGCTCCTCCCATGTTGCTAGTTGTGGGGGAGGAGGTGAGGGTCCACCGCCAGTCCTCTGTACAGCAATCTGGTGTCTGGAGACCACGGATCGCACCTTCCCCCGTAGGCCATTCCACCTCTTCCTGATGTCATCCCGTGTTCTTGGATGCTGTCTCTCTGCGTTGACCCTGTCTACGATTCTGCGCCATAGCTCCATCTTCCGAGCTATGGAGGTGTGCTGCACCTGTGATCCGAATAGCTGTGGCTCTACCCAGACGATTTCGTCCACCATGACCCTGAGCTCCTCCTCAGAGAACCTGGGGTGTCTTTGCGGTGCCATGGTGTGGTGTGGGTGATGTGTGAGGTGGTGGATGTTGTGATGTGTGAGGGGATGTGTTTGTGTGTGTTGTCTAAGGTGCGTGGATGTTGTGTGAGTGATGGTGTTGTGTGCCTGTGGATGCTAGTGTTGTTTCTGGTGGTTTCTCTCTCTGGGCTTCTTTCTCAATTTGTGTCGTAGGGGTTTGTGGGTGATGTGGATGTGTGTTTTATATTGTATTGAGTGTGTGGGAGTGGTGTGTGTATGTGTATCAGGTGTGTGTATTTGGAATTGTCCAATGTGGTTGTGTTTTGTTAAGTGTGGGTATATTTTGAGCGCGGCGTTGTGTACCGCCAATGGAATACCGCGGTTGAAAGACCGCTGCGTGGATTCGTGGGTCGTGATAGTGTGGGCGTATTCCTGTTGGTGTGACGGTGTCGGTTTTGTTATCGCCAGTTTATCACTGACTTTGATTGTGGCGGACTTGTGTGGGTGTCTGGTTTTTGGCGGATTCCGGGCTGTGGGTCGTAATAGCTGTAGCGGTATTCTGCTGCCGCCGCGGTATGTTGGCAGTCTTCTGCACAACAGTAAGTGGGATTTACCGCCAATGTTGTAATGAGGGCCACAGTCTCTGTTGCAAAGGTGCTTTCAATCATTTTCTCCATCAGATTCTCAGGGCTCAAATTAAGAGCCATCTCCCGTATGGCCAGCCTCAGAGATTCTTTGTGCCAACTCCTCATTGATATGAATCCATAAGTCATATCAGCACTTATGTATCTTATGAATGGTGTTTTGGTGACACCCACAGCATTTATGCACTCTTGTATGCCCAACCAATTTGTTGTGGACTCAGGCACTGTTAGAGAAGCTTTGCTAAACTGTTTGTCATTATTATTAGAAACATTTTCGTCCTCAAAAAATCTATAACTCCACACCTAAAAACTTCTTCCCTTCATCAACCCCTATCTGCTCCTTGCTGGACATTTTAAAATATCTCCTGCTCCATTAAGATGTCTGCTGCCAAAGTAAAATCAAGTAATGTGCTTCAGGAAACCCACTTCCTGGTTATGAGGTCATCAAATGCAGTCTGTGTGATACACCATATTTATGATTCTCTTCAAATTCGCTATTACAGATTTGTTATTTGTGACTGTAAACCCTAACATAATAACAGAAAACTAACTATTTGTACATATATGTATGATTTAGTGATTCGGTATTTGCAATTCAGTAGTATTGCAAATAATGCACAGCTAAATTATATATTAGTACATTAGGGCCTATGTTCGGTGGTTTTGTCCAATAATACATTTTTTTTCCGTTCTTTATTCAAGAGGTATGATGTTTTCCTTGCAGTAGAACCATTTACCCTCAATAACATTTTGGAACGTTTTGTTCACAATCACACCCTAAAAACACATGTAGCTTTTCATGCATTTTCATGTGCGAAACTATATGCGAAATGTTATTCAGCTATGAAAAATCAATGGACTTATGAGCGTTTTCTGAAATGTTCATGGCTCCCCCTCCCTGTGAATCTCACCCTTTCCCACACATAACTCTAACATTGCTTTCACATATTATCAATTTTTACTAAGGATCTTATTTAGAGTTTGGCAGCTGGTACTTCGATCAACCAGGGTAGAAGAGGGATTTGCTCCACTGCAATTGCTGAAGACTGACGCCATAGTCAGAGACCTCTGCTAAGCAGGGGGAAAGCTATATGTCTTCAGCAGGGCCACTGTCTTGGAGGTTCTTTTAAAGGCACTAAAACATTTTTGAGCAGCTACCATGTTTCATGCAGCCTCTCAGCAAAGTCTTTTATTATGTTAAGCAAACTCCAAAGGTGGGTGTTTGTTTTGAAAACCAAAATGCCCCTGACAATCTGGGAATTTTCTCTCAGTGTGGAGGGGTAATGTTTTGCTTTCCTGGTTCAGACCACAAGGCTTTCCTTGGCAGCCCTGAGCAGGCAAAATATGTCTGGGCATCCACGATAAATAGGGAAGTGGGTCTGAGATACTTAACTCATTTGGGCCTTGGATGAAAGGTTTCAGCCAGAAGAGTCAGCGAAGGCTACACCAGTAGAAACATGGCAGTTCTCTCTAGTCCAAATAGTGCAAGTGGACTGTGAGTTTGGAGGGTGGTATACTCTGCCATGTCTTCCAAACTCTAAACAAGGACCTAAAGCCCTAATTTTCAAATATTCAATTTAAGAAATAATAAATTGCAACAAATAATGAATCACAAATTACAATTTCTTAAATGGGATGTACTAAAATGTATTCGATAGAAGTGGTTATAATTTGCACACTGACATCTACTGAACACATTGGCATTTTGCCCCCCAACCTATGTACTAAGAGGTCTGTTCACAAAATATCAAATCATAGTGGGTTGTCATTCAACCCACCTCATTAATAGACATGAGTTAGGTCACAAATTGTGACCCACTATGATTGGCTACATTCATAATCTTGGTGACTGCTGGGGGCAGCACACCACCATGTCAGATGAATGCTTTTAAATAAAGCAATCTTTTTTAGCACTACCCATTGTCCTCAAAGGAAATTGGGCTGTGTTTAAGAAAAAGGAAATATTACATGAAACCTATTTATGTGCAGGCATTTATATACAGAACCACTGCCTACTCCTAAAAACATTTTTTGTCAACATTCACAAAAGGGAAGAAGTACTTTGGGGATCTCATCCAATTTGCAAATGGCTTACCACTCACATTAAGGAGGTGGTAAAATATTACTGTTTTGCGAATGGATTTAGTTTTCACAATAATAATAGACACCATAAGGAATTGGTATTTGGAAGGGACGCTTTTAACATGCCCTTTCCAAATAGTGATGCTTAGACAAATTATTGTGTTTAAAGTATCAAGACACATAAATTAAGGAAATTAAGTATTGTGACACACTAATATTATGATGCACTAATATCACTGATGAAAATATTTTTTTTGCAGTAATACTGTTTTAA
Source organism: Pleurodeles waltl (assembly GCF_031143425.1). NCBI lineage: Eukaryota > Metazoa > Chordata > Amphibia > Caudata > Salamandridae > Pleurodeles > Pleurodeles waltl. Next base: position 349,267,236 of record NC_090437.1, on the reverse strand, counting down.
AGAATTTCAATGTTTTTAATATCGTTTTCAGATATATAGTTAGTAAAAACATTGTTTTTTTTCCCATTATTTTAATGTATTTTAGATGATATAATAAACTTATGTGTTACTATGGTTTATATAAATAGTATGCACTGTTTTCAATTTAGCGTGTAATTTTAGGTGATTTACATTTTTCAATGTAATTAATAATAATAACTTATAATGTCATGGTGGGTAGTTGGGTTTGTAGGGGTATAGGACACAAAGTTAATTAAGTAATAATGAATTACCAATGAATTATTAATTGTTAAATACATATTTAATTGAGTTTTAATTATGTAAATTATGTAATATTGACGTATTTCACTAATATTTCAGTTGCAGGATGGTAGATTTGTAGGGGTCTAGGGGAGAAAGTTAATTAAGTGTAGGGCTCCTGGTTCTATGTTTTTTTTAACATTTCCATCTGTATTTATCCCTATTTATTTCTTGGCGATCTTACTAGTATTTATCTATACTGATTTTGTGGTTTGTGAATAAGTGGAGTCAAAAATGGTACATTTCCATATATATTTAACTTATAAGCATGCACTCATACATCGATGACTGTTGTGTTTTAGCAAATTCAGCAGCCAAATTTAGAAAAACATTGCATCCCCAGATAAATATTAGCAATTTACTACAAATATGTTTTAACAAATGCTTGTATTTAAATATATCTTAACCTGTTTTTCAATCCCCATGCTATCTATCTGCTCATCTGTTGTCTTGGAATTCACAACAGACAACATGGAAAGTTACACAGAAGCTCAATTTTCAGTATTCTTCCACTTTTAAAAATAAATACAGACAGGAAACACTTTGTTTTCTGTCTGTATTTATCTGCAAAAAACAGTAAAATTGAAACTCTGGGAGTCTTAATAAAGTATTAAATAATGATTTATTCATTGTAAACTATTTATTTAACTGATTTTAGATATGTAAATTAGGAAATAATTGTAGTTATCTTTCAGGTGTGGGCTGCTGTGTGTCTAGGAATATAAGGTGGAAAATGAATACATTTATAATTGAATAATTCATATTTATCAATTGATAATTATTTACTGAAAAGTAGCTATGCAAATTGAAGAATTGTTTTTAGGTTTTTTTAATGCACACACATTTATATTCATGTTAATTAATAATTTTTTTATTAAGAGATTATTATTTTTCTACATTAAGGGTTACTCATATATAAAATAAGGTGTTTGAAGTTAAGTACTTTCCGTACTCTTGTTTGGACTTCAGTAGAAATAGTCAAATTAACCTCTTCACAGTTCAACACTGGAGTGGGAACAGTAAATTTTGCCCCTCTGAATTCCAATACTTTCTCTATTGTTGCTCTGTATGGAGTGGGAAATAGCAAATTTTAACCCTCTGAAATCCAATGCTTTCCCTACTGTTGCCCTGTTTGGAGTGTGATTAGTAAATGTAACCCTCCGAAGTCCAACACCTTCCCTGCTGTTGTAGGACAGTAAATTTAACCCCTGTGAAGGCCAATGCTTTCCTTATTGTTGCACAGATTGGAGTGGGAATAGTAAATTTTACCCCTCCAAAGTCCAAAATTTTCCCTGCTGTTGCAATGTTTGGACTGAGAACAGTAAACTTAACCACTCTAAAATCCCACACTTTCCCTGATGTTGCATAGACTGGAGTAGGAATAGTAAAGTTTACCTCTCTGAAGTCCAACACTATCCCTGCTGTTGAACTGGTTGGAGTGAGAATATTAAATGCAATTTCTCCGAAATCCAACACTTCCTCTGCTGTTACACAGACTGGAGTGGGAATAGTATATTTTACCCATCTGAAGTGCAACACATTTACCTACTGTTGGGCTGTTTGGAGTGGGAATATTAAATTTCACCACTCTGAAATCCAATGCTTTCCCTACTGTTGCACTGTTTAGAGCTGGAATAGTACTGTTGTAAAATTAGAGTCAGAATAGTATGCTTATTATTCTTAGACTCCAATAGTTTTCATAATACTGGTTAAATAGATTTTCTAGTGTTAATTATTTGTAATAAATTGAAAATGATAAATTCAATATGATTGAAAATAACTATTTTATTTATTGCACACAATATATATGTATTTATATAAACATTAACACATATAAAGATATGTGTTTGTGTGTTTATGTAAGTATATATAAGTATATAGGTAGTCGTTATGACATTGGCGGTCAGCTGACCACCACGCCAGCGATGGCAGTATGTACATCGCCAGGCTGGTGGTGACTACCGCCAAATTATAGCCATGGCGGTAATCCCTCCTATAGACAGCCAAAGTACCACACGAACAGCCAATGTTGTCCGTCCACTGACCACAGCGGTTGCCATCTTCAGGCTGGCAGAACACCACACCCCGCCCATTATATTATGACATACCAGGCTGCCATGATTTCCGACCACCACCACGAAAAGCCTGGCGGAAACAAATCATATAAAAGAG